>NC_140583.1:910971974-913371974 GCF_964204655.1 Triturus cristatus
CTTAGCGCCTTGACACCCATGGGGTATAAGTGTGCTTTATAAATATTATCCTATCCTATAATGATTTGAGGCACTGGGTCCAAGAAAGGCCACTCCTTCAATAGATTGTTGGCATTCCACCATTGCAGAGAACGGTAAGTGTGGTGGTCTATCAACACTAGATCCTGTAGATGACCCTGTGCTTGAGACCACTGGTATGAGAGACAATGTTGCAGTGGGCATATGTGTAGTCTTTCATGTGGAACTATGGCAATGCAAGACGCCAGAATTCCCAGTAGACGCATGAGAGTCCGAACTGTGAGTGTTGTTCACTGGAAGTGAGAGAGTTGTTTGAAAATTTTGTATCAGAGCCAGATTAGGATATGCTAACCCCCAACTGTGTTTTCAGTGTTGCCACTAAGGATGGCTGAATTTGAAGAGGTTGAAGGTGAGGTTTGGGGATACTGATGGTGAACCCCAAGCTGTGTAGTAGATCTACAGTCAACTAAATGTGTTGTTGACATTAGTAAGGAGTGCTGCTTTTATGAGCTAGTCATCTAACTATGGGAATACATGAACGTTTTGTCATATTAAGTGTGCTGTCACTACTGCCAAGCACTTTGTGAAGATGCAAGGAGCAGTCATGACTCTAAACCGAAGAACTTTGAATTGGTATAGTTTAACTGCTATGATGAACCTGAGGTATTTGCGATGAGGAAGGTGTATGGGTATGTGAAAGTAAGTGTCCCTTCGGTCCAGTGTGGTCATTAAGTCGCTCTGTTGTAGAAGGGGAATGGCATCCTGCAACGTGACCATGTGGAAATGTTCTTAAAGGATGAAATAATTGAGGGGCCTGAGATCTAAGATTGGTCTTAAGGACCCATCCTTTTTTAGTATGAGGGAATATACAGAGTATACTCTTGAGCCCTGTTGGCGCATAGGGACTGGTTCTATTGCCCCTTTCTTGTTTGAGAAGTGCTAGGTGATCCAGAGATAACTTGTGAGTGTGAGGTGGGATGTTTGGTAGCATGGTAATGAGCTCCAGACAATAACTAGTTCTGGTGTGAACCTGGGCTTCTATGGGAATTCACAAGGGCATATTATCAAGCCCATTATCGCAGCTTTAGCGGCAGTTTCCTCCCGATAAAGCGGCGATAATGTTATCGCAGCTCCTTGATAATATGGCCCTGAGTTCTCTCCGGAGTTCGAATTTCTCTTCTATCTCTAAGATTATATCCTCCATGTTCTTAATCTTTATGACTAAATCGTGGCTTTTTTGTAAGTCCGCCTTGGGATTTTTCATTGCTCCTCTCTTACCCCCTCCCCCTCCCCCTTTGCATCTCTAGCTTTCTTTCCTCTGGCGGAATATGATTATTTTCCATTGTTTTAAATTTAAATCAATGTGGTCTCACCTCTAATGTATGTCTCCCCTTGCAGACATAAACTTGTGATATTATTTTTGATAACTCCACCTCTTTCTGGTCTTGTGGAGTTGCATTACATATTTTTAGAATAGCCAATAATGGTGCATCACATTTAATATCTCTAACTATCTCAGTAATCGTGTCTATATTCCCTATAATTTTCATTCCTAAATCTACTGTATGTGAAGCTCTAGGCTCCTCCTGTATTTGTTTCAGTACTTCTGCCTATGGGAGGCATATCGTGTAGGCGTGTAACAACAGCAAACACCCATACCTGAAATTATGGCACAGTTGATATCACACCCATTGGCAATCATATTTAATATTCAATGTGTGTCCTGTGGAGTAGAGTGAGGAAGCACCTCCTCTAACTGGTAAGTTTTCCTCGCTAACCAAAACAATTTTTTATTCTGTTTAGTTGGGAAATGTCCCGCTATAGCATTTATTGTCTTTGAGTTAATAGTTGTAGCTTGTGCAGGCGTTTGCATAGCTCCTGTCACCTTAGTACCTCAACTATATCACATATATTGCATTAGATGTCTATATTTATTATTTCCTTACATATCTCTCTAGACTCTGCAATAGAGCGGTTGTCCGTCTCTGTAAATAGTTAACAATAGACTCTGGAATAGAGAGGTTATCTACCTCTGTAAATAGCTAACATTGGCCACGTTTGACCTAGTATTGTTAGCAGTGTCAAACCACATGCAGGACTTTTCTCTAAGATGAGGATCGATATTGACATACTTTGTTACTAGCCTTGTTGTATCGGCAGCTTCTAACTCAATCCAAGAATGAACCAGTTTAGTAGGAATTATTGGGTATACTCTGACCACTAGTACTACTTCTCCCCATCTAAACTTTTCCTGACACTGCTGTTGGTACCCCTATCCTGCGTTGGGGTAGCCAGTTTTATATCACAATGTTAAGTGTTAAATATAATCCTGCCAAAATATTGCGTTTAGAATATCGACAACCACAACATCATGAAAGTAAGTGTACATAGGTAACAAATGGTTATATTTATATTCTTAACGCCACTTCTATGTATCTTGAAGGTATATCTATCTATACCCATACTTGCCTATGTACAAGTACCTTCATGACATTACATTATCAGCACTCTGGATACAAAATGATGTATTTTGTCACTCAGTATCGTGACATACAACTAGGCAGCCACTACTATAATCCTGCAAGGTGTGCACACTATTGTGGTCATACCTTATGTGGTCACTATTGCAACAGTAATCAAAGTTATTAGGAGCTTGGGACTATTTTCGTTGATCAGAAGTTGCTCTCATTATAGAAAAGATTTGAAACCCTGCTCTAAAGGCTTAGTGGGGTCATGTTTATCATACAGTTAGTCTTTATTTGTAAGTAAATGCATGTCATCAGAAAGAACCCTGCCCCTTATGGCAATCTCAAAACTGGTGCTTTTATTCAATAACCCCACGTTTCTCAAAATGATCAACTTGCCTAGAGACTTAAATATCCAGGACCTGAAAGACTCTCGCAAAAAAAATACTAGGCCATAAGCAACACTTTACCAACCAAACCCAATCCAAAGGCACTATCCTCAATCTTATAACAGAGTTTCAAACCAATGCATACCTCTGATACCATTAACGGCACGTAACATCTTACCACGCCCTTCTCCCTCCACCACACCAAGGCTAACCTAAACAAGAAAAATAGATATATCACTGTTTTTAAGACCTCCCCATTAATGCTCTGTAAGAACTCACAAGGTCTCCAATACCTACCAACCAACATCAGCCCTGTTCACAGCACATGCAGCACCACCCAAAAGATATACATGAACATCTAAACACCACTAAAACATGTTCCTTCAAACCCAAACCATTACCACCTGGCTTTTCTGGCTCCCTGCTCCAAACAAGTTTGCAGCCCATCCACCACCAGCCAGCAACACACTTACTGCTGCACTTCCCAGGCCTCAGAGCCTCTTCATTTCTTCTTGAAGGGACCAGTGGGTCAGCAGAGTCCAGGATCAGTCCACACCTGCCCCAAGGGAACCATACGGGGCCCACCAGCAGGTTCATTCCCCAACTGTCCCCCAGCGGACATAAGAGGGCCAGCACTATTAACCCTGGAGAGACCAATAGTAGTCCTGGGGCACCCATGACAACATCATCCCTCCACCCCTGTCGCAACCCTCCTGTACAGCATTCTGGGACACACCAAGATGGCAACTTCTAGTTGTCTGTGGAAAGAGCTCCACTGAAAGCTACGGCTCTTCCCCTTGATGACACCGCTGCGTGATCCCATCTCACCAAAACGTCAAAGGCGAGTCCAACCTGTGTCTGCTTCAGAGATCTGGCCTTTCTCCTTCATTACAATGGGTCAGTGCAGTGTGACCAGCTAATTTACAGGTGCAGATTTGCCGCCCCCTTCCTTTCCCAGGTACTGCTTCAAGCACTTTTAATTGCTCTATTTTTGGGATGTTCTTCGATCCATCAGCTGGGGAGCATTGTATTTCACTTGCCCACTAGGAAGTATAAAGGACTGGGGAAGCCAGCTACTTACCTGTACACTGTGGTTCTCCAGTATTGATATCTTTCATTGATTCACATGCTTGAATCTTCCCAGTCATCGAGGTGGGAGTCCCATGGTAATTTTAACTAGTTGTAGAAATGTTTCCATTTACATAGACTACAATAGCATTTCCCCCCAGGATTGAGTAGCAATCCACATTGTTTTTTACATAACCAAAGTTCAGCCAATAAGCGCAGAGCTTGCACCCTTTTCCTCTTGCCCAGTGGCTTCATACCTTGGTTTTCAAAGCACAAGTTAATAAAAGTACCCATGAGATATGAGAAAAAAATCAATGAGGTGCGTGACTGAACCACAGTGTACAAGTAAGTCACTTGTTTTTTCGCCAGTACTGAATCTTTTATAGATTTATATGCATTAATCTGCTCGAATCTGAATAGTTAGCAGTAGACCATTAAGAAGACCACTGAAAAGCGAGACTGTATGCAGAGGCGGGTAATAGACATATAAATTCATATATTCTCAATGCCAAGTATCAAATAATAAACTTTATGAAGAAATACAAACAAGCTTACCTTATTGAAACCGGTTTCAAAGCACTTCTTGAGTCACCACTACATCTTTATTGCTGTCAGCATCCACACAATAATGTCTGGTAAATTTATGTCTGTCAGACCACGTGGCTGCTCTGCATATGTCCGGAAAGGTACTTCTGCAGAGAAAACAGCTGTGGTTGCCACAATTCTGGTAGAGTGGGAGCACACCTTGGATGTAAGTAGTCTTCCTGCTTTTTCATGACTAACAGCGATAGCTGCAGATACCCATCTTGCTATAGTTGCTCTTAACACTGGTTGACGTTTTGTGGGAGGAGCAAATGCAACTGGGAGTTGGCCAGATTTTCTGGAGGACTTAGTTCTCTCTAAATAAAACTTGAGATATCGCTTAATATGAAGAGTGTGGAGTAATCTTCCCACCTCACTCGATGGATTCTGACAAAACGTCTTTCAGACAATTGAATCGTTGAGGTAAAAATCCGTAGGCACCTTGGTTATGAATCGGGGATTAGTACGCAGGGTGACTCTTTTTATTTTTAAATGCAGATACAGCTCCTGCACTGTAAAAGCTTGCATCCCTTCAACAGGTCTGGCAGATGTAAGTGCTAGCAAAAGTGCTGTTTTCCATTTAAGGTGTTTGATGTCCGCTTTATGGACACGTTAGAAGGGTCCTCTCATTAACTGTGTTAATACTGTATTAAACTGCCAAGAAATTGGTGGCTTTCATATCGGTGGAAAAGCTTGAAATAGCTCCTTTAAGAATTCCTTTATTAACTTGATAGACCACAGGGACTTCTTATTGCTAGAATGTCTATATCTGGAAATCACTGCTAGATGTACTCAAATCGAGCTATGACATAGACCAGACCAACCTAATGATAGAAGGTATGGTTGGACCGGCACAGGCTCCGAGGAGAAAGGATGACAGTCATTAGAAGCACACCAAATACAAAATCGTAGACTTTTAGCAGTGTATCATCGGTTTGTGAATTCTGCTCTAGCTTTTGCTAGGATGTCTCTACATTGCTGGGAAATGTTTAGCTGATGGAATTTGTTGTGTTCAAAATCTCACAGCTAAACTGAGAAATTCCGGGTCTGGATGAATCACTTTCCCAGCTTTTCTGTAGAGTAATCCTAGGACTGGTTTGAGTTACGTATGCTGCTGTTCTGACATTAGGAGAAGCTCTGTGTACTACAATTGCCTCAGCCACACTGGAGCTATGAGGATGATAGTGCAAGACTCTCTTTCCATTTTGTTTAGTATTTGTGGGATTAAAGGTATTGGTGGGAAGGCATATGCAAAAATGCCTGACAAAGACATCTGCAGCGCATTCCCACATGATCCCTTGTGCGGGAATCTGCTTGCATAGTGTGGACACTCTTTGTTTGTCGGAGTCTCAAACAGATCCAGAGATGTGATTTCCCATTTCTGGAATATTTTTCTGAGTTGAGTGTCTGATAACTCCTACTCGTGGCAGTCTTTCAGTGACCTGCTTAACTCATTTGCCCAATGGTTTTCTGTGCCATGAACGTGTTCCGTTTCATTGAAATTCTGTGTTTCAGACACCAGTTACAAATGTTATGTACTTCCTTGGATAGAGTGCATGACCTTGTTTTTAAGTAAAACATATTGGTCGTGTTGTGTGTGTGAATCAAGACCTCTGACCCCTGCAGGCTCTGTAAAAAGGCTTTGAGTCCCAACTCTACTGTATTCAGTTCCAGGAGAATTACGTTTCTTCCTTTCTTAAGTTGACCATATTTTGCTTACTTTCAAGTTATGCTCCCCATCCTTCCATTGAAGCATCCGTTCTCATAATGAAACTTGGAGTCCTGCTGAGGAATGTCGACCCCACTGCAATGTTTTCTTTTTTTTCCACCATTGTGCACACCATTTATGGTTTTATCAAGACAATGTTGTTGAATGAGCCTGGGTCCATTGCTTGTCCAGTTTTTCTTGCAGCAGACTCATGTACACCCAGCAGTTCGGGATGAGAGGGATGCATGACGATGTTCCCAGTGTCATAATCCTTGTGACCCTCTCTTCTGTTGGATATATCTTGCGAATCTTTGTGTTCATGACAGTTTCCAGAAAAATGATTGTCATGTATGGAGTTATGCGGGATCGCTCCTTGTTTATATGTAGGCCCAGGTACCCCTTGTAAAGTCCTATGTAGCCTTGTGAGAGAGTATGCTTTTATCACCAAATCGTCTATGTCTTGAAATATCAAATGTCCATTCCGTCTGAGATAGGCTGCTTCTAGTGTCATGCATTTGGTAAAAATTCTCAGCCAGACTTTATTCCAAACAGAAGAACTCCGAATTGGTAATGACCTTTGGCCACCTCGAATCAGAGATAACGTCTTTCTGATGGGTATGGGGGATATGAAAATATTTGTCTAGAAGATCCAACAATGTCGTAATCTCTCTTGTTTAATAACTGAAAGATGTCCTGCAGCATAATCATCTGGAATGATTGTTTTTTTTAGAAATTTGTTGAGCTGTCTGAGTCCCAACACCTGTCTCCATTTCCCGTTGTTTCTCAGCAGCCTAAAGCTGGAGTAGAAACCTATGTGTATGCAGTTTTGAAGCATTTTTTCTATTTCTCCCTTGAAAATTTGAGAGTTTATTTCCGCTCTGAACAGCTGAAGATGTTGGTATGACCGTCTGACAGGCAGGCGGTAAGGAGGTTTCGGGATAAACTCTTGGGTGTGACTATATCTTATGATGTCCAGGACCCAACTGTCTGAGGAGATGGATTTCCAGTTTTCGGAACAGCTGTAGAGAGTGTCTCTGAAATACATGGGAGGTGATGGCTCTGAGGCAACCGGAGTAGTTTTCTTGTAATTTCTTCAGGAGGATTCTTGACCTTTTGCTGCAGCAGCAACTCCTCTTTTAGCTGCCTGTCTGGAAAAGGTTGTGGTCTGAGAAGGCTCATACTGTTAGGAAAACTGCTGATGATAACCCTGCGCCTGTTAATAGTACAATTAGTATCAATACGATTGACATCCTCCACGAAAAGGGTATTGTCCTCTGCCTTAAAAGGCTGAAAATCTCCTCTTTTGTAGGATTCCTAAGGATCGAGCGGTCTCTGTGTTGGCTTTGATGGATTGCAGGGTGTCGCCAATATGTTTAGGTTTTCTAAACAAGACCTCACCATTGTAAGGTATGTCCAAAAGTTTTGACTGCACTTCTGGCCGAAAAGAAGTTGCCTTGCGCTAACCTTGCCTTCTCAATACCGCTGCTGAAGATAGTTAGGGCTGCATCCATCGCCGTGTCTATCATCTCTGATGATGTGCATTCTCCTTCTTGCAGAGAGGACTAAGCCTCTTGTTTTTTATTTTTCGACAGGGACTCTAGAACCTGAGCTAGGTTTGATACCATTTGGCGATCGTACCTGCCAAGTATGGTTAGGGCATTGGATGCCCTTATGGGGATTGCTGCCATGGCGGGGAAACGCTTTCCTATACTATCCAGCCTCTTACCCTCCTTGTTTGGGGGAGCTGAACAAGGTACTGTCAGATTCCTGGACCCTCTTTGGGCTGCCTGCATCACCACCAAGTCAAGTTTTGGATAACCTATGATGGAGCGGGTAGTACAAAATGTTGTATACCTCCCCCATTATGCATGATAATACTAAATGATTAATCTATTAATTATAATATTATTAAATGAGTTTGCATGTATATTAAACCAATATTACTAATAACCAAATTACACGTGGGATTGCATATTGCATGGCTAAATAACCTTTATGACTAAAATCCGTACGCATACTAACAGTAGTAAATGTAGTAAATAGAATACTGCATGATATATGTTGCTTATGTAATGTCTTGTAATGTTGCCCAGGAGGAGGACCAAAATGGTGAATATAATTGCTTTAAATGTTGCTATACGCTAGATAAATACTAGCACATAGAGGGCTTAGTAAGGGGTTAACATTAGATTTATTATTTCTATGCATTAATTACTCTTTTGTGTTTGTTTCGCTTAAGTTGGCGTTTGGGCCTAAATCCAAAATGGCCGCTGACGCTACACAACGAAGTGGCCACTGTCCCATGAGGTGCGGAGTGAAGTGCACAGAAGCGACAAAGTCTTCCAGACCCCGTCGTGAACTGTACTCACCATGTACCCAAGCAAGGCCACAGTGGGAAGATGGCCAAGACTGAAAACAATTGACTTTAACAGTAAAACCGGAACAGACTGACTCGAATTGTACTAAGATCCCAAAACGTAGCATCGGACGATCTCAACCAGCCAATCATGACTGCGCTAAATTATAAAATGTATCATATTCGTTTCGATTTTATTATAAAAGTGCATGGTAGAATAGAGAGGGTTACTCTTCCCGTTCCCCAACATCGACTACTATTTCATCAACGACGACTGCTGCGTTTTCATGAATCCTAGAGGGTCCGGATGCTGCCCGATTATTCGATGACTACGAATTTTCCTTAGATCTACGGGCAAGTTTATATTAAATTTCATCTCCATTGTCATCATCATCATCTCCTGTGTCATCATCATCATCCCCTGTATCCCCCATTTCAATAAGAAGTACTTGTGGCAGGGGTGAAACCTCGCTAGTTGAGGTTTATTCTGGCCTCAGAACTGGTTTGGCGATGACCGTTGATGGACAAAGATCTCTATTTCTGGGGTGCCGTCTTCGCTGTTCTGGAAAGCGTCGTTGTTGGAGCCGCCATCAGTGCATCCATCGATGGTGTCAATGACAGCACGGATATAGTTTGCGCTTCTAGGCCCCTCATCAACACTACGGTTACAGTTAACGATGCAGAAAACACTGTGATGTTGGATGTCGTTGATGTAGCCAGACAGTGCCGTCAGCAGTTTTGTCAATGATTTGGTCAGCAACTTTCCCGATTTCTCTGAGGAAGGTTTCCGGATATCAGCAGAGGCTAATGCCTTATCAAAAGGTGTTGGTGGCTCAGAAACCTTTTGACATTTTATCTCCTGGGGTCTTGCAGAAGTCACCTTTTCCAGTGTTGGCTTCTTTTGTCTGCTTTTTCAGGGTCTTCTTAGGCGGTTCAGTTAGGTCTTTTTCAGATCTCTCTCTCTCTTTAGAGACTTTTTTGCCCAAGGACAGGGCTCTTCATCTTGAGTCTGGAGTATCAGATGTTTTTTTCTTCTGAAGCCTTAGTAAAAGTCTTGCCTCTCGATATTTGAGAGTCTTTGCAGAAAATGTTCTGCAATATTTTCAGTCATTGGGTTTGTCGAGTAGAAGAGGGCAGTATAGGCAATCCTTATGAGGATCCTCAGAGAACAGCCTCATCTTCCTAAAGGTTTTACATGGGCACTGCAAACCCTTTTTTGCCCCTTCTCACCTGCTTGTAGAATCAGATCAGCTAGTAAAGGACAGATAAATATATATGGTTCACCTGGAGGTCAAAATTTACAAAGTCATGTTCTGATGAGAAAAAAACTGAGCAAAGCTCAGGGAGACTCCCAATCCACGACAGCAGTAAGAAATCTGAGGTGTGAAGCCAATAGACAGGAGCAAAAGGGTGCAAGCTCTGTTCTGATTGGCTGAACTTTGGTTATGTACAACATGATGTGGGTTGCTCCTCAATCCTAAGCAGAAATGCTATTATAGTCTATCTAATTGGAAAAAGTACTACTAATAGTTATAATTACTGTGAGACTCTAACTTTGATGACGGGCAAGATTCAATGATGTGAATCTATGAAAGATTCAATACTGGAGAATCTGATTATGAGCTGAGCCAGCTAAATTGGATAAATCTTAAAGTGCCATAATGTGTTTATGTGGGATGTTGGGGACCGCAGATTCACACTTGGGGTGCATGAGTTACCCCAGATTGGTAGTACCTCGCTAGCCCCTGTAGGCCTAAGTGCAGCAAAATTGTACTTTAGGGCACATTTCGCCCATATTTGCAACCAGTGTAAGTACCACAAACCTTCAGTAAAGCAATACAGATGTACACTATTAATGTCCACTAACATTATAATGCCTACCTCAGGTCACCAAACCCCAAAGTGTACATTCTATGACAGGTTACCTGTACGCAGCTACTGGGCTGCGCAAGACAGTAGTCTCACATGTGCAGTCCTTACACATGTGCACACTTGTCCATGTGTAACCAGCCCAGAGCCTTTTACCCTAGCTGCACAGAAGCGGCCTTATATTAAAGGACACTGGCAGTTAACGCACTCAGTTCAATTACTGTGAGTGAGACTCCGGTATTGAGACTCACTCACAGTAAAAGTCTAAAAACCAGGGAGTCAAAAGCAAAAAATACTGGGGGACAAAATGAGTGCAACCCATTTGCTAAAATCATGGTTATTGACCTGCTCATAGGTTCATGACTTTCTTGTTTTTCATAAGTTGTCTTGGCATCGTTTTCCCCCCTCAAACTGTCAATATTTTCTCACAACTGCCAGCTGGCGTAGACAGTCAATTTGACATTTTCGCATAAATTGTTTTAATACGGTTTTTCTCATCGCTTTACAACAAGATGGATATTACCAATTCACGATTTTAACATGAAAACTCTGAAAATGAAATTTGTGAGTGACACAAACCAATTTTAGTATTTGCAAGTGTAATGAGAAGTTGATGAGAAGTGCTCTGTTCACACTTACCCTAGATCGTCCACCGAGACCTCGTTGAAAGAGGAAAACACAAGTAATGACAAACTACTCACAAACAACATTTATATATGCCACAAAAATCATGTTTACTATCACTGAGGGTGCCTGAAATTTAGTAGTTGGTCACTTACCAGGTAAGCTCTTCTCATTTAGGCATACTAAATCTGTCAGCATCGAAGCAGATGGCTTATGTACCCATAACACCTTTTCTTAACATTCTACTCTCTGTCAAAGCACACCATAATCCGAAATCCACTTCCAATTCAAAACTTGGACCAAAGCTCGGCTACTCTAATGTAGGCCCATGAGATATTAGTCTGTGAATAACATCTGTATAAATCCTTCCTCAATAAATGAACCACTATTCTATTTAATTCTATTGTTTCTTATAGAGCGCGTGAGGGCATCCCAGGGCTAAGATAGACAGTAGCCAGTTAAGATCTTGACACAGATGCTCAAACAGTCAATATACATTTTAGAAATACCTTGGAGATTTTTTCCTGAATTGTGGAAAATGTGTACAACGCACTAGCATGACACAGTGACATTGACTTTCCTTGCCACAGTTAACTCTGTGCTATCAGGGATGAAAAAGGCAGGCTCTGAAGCCAAAATTAAAAAGTCCAAAATTAAAATTGGCCAAGAGCAGCAAGCTCCAATTGTCTGTGCACTTTGGCAGGGCACTCAATAGCATCACTTCTGGCCACATGTCTATCTGCACATTCTTTGTAGCACAATGCTCCGGCCACCAATACAAGATGGTGAAGGCCATTTGCATAAAGTGTATGAATGCACAACCCATGGGAACATATGGAAGTTTTCTCATTTGTGTATTACAATGGAAAAACTCTTTTGGCAGATTCATCTAACTGCTGCGCAAATAAAATGGCCATATGCTGGTGCACAGGTGAATCTCCATACATCATAAATGACAGTTACAATTAACCAAGGGCTTCTGAATTTGGGATGATCAATATGTGAGCGGTGCTACCAAAAACCAACAGGTGAGGGGGGGTTGAACTTTCAATGTGAAGTACATAGGAGTGATTATTGGATAAAATGTTTTAATGAATGGAAACATTTTGCAAATAATTGTAAAAACGTATTTGAAATCTAAATACAAAATAAAATATATTTCTAGTTGCATTATGTGACAAGCTTTTGTGAAGCCTTTACCTGCTGTGGTCCCCTTATGGCACGTTTGGCAGGTTCCAGTGGGCTCTTGTTTCCGTCTGAAGTTTCATCAGCTGGGAATTTAAATTTGGTACCATGATCCTCAGCTGTTAGAGGTGGTGTTTTATCCTGCTTAAATGCATCTGGCTGGCGTGGGGATAGGACTCTGTCAATGAAGGCAATGTTTTCTATTACTTGAGTTATACGCGGATTTCCTTTATCCTCTGATGGGCAACAAACTGCATCGCTGAGGCTTAAAGCATTATCATCCAATTGCAGGTTATATTTCGTTTGGAGTACATTTTCACCTGCCACAGGGCCTGATAATACAGTCTTTTCTGGAGTGCTCTGCAAAAAAACAGAGTCATTGTCCGTTGGCGGAAACTTGACACTAAATTGAGAAAGTGATGCTACAGAGCACTCGTCAGTCTCTTCCTGTTCTAGGCATCTAGGACCAACAGTTGTTGTACACACATGCATGTTTGCTCCATTTTTAACCTGAGTTTTAAAATGTCCCTCTGCTTGTTCATCTGCTGAATCTGTACACTGAATAGGCATGGAGAATTGTCCTTCTGTGAGGGAGAAGCAAAAAATATTGTCAAAGCAGATAGTTGTAAATCAATCAATCAATCACGGAATTTATAAAGCGCACTACATACCCGTGAGGGTCTCAAGGCGCTAGGGGAGTGGGAGGGGGGGGGGGAGCGGCAGCGCCGCTACCGGTGGAAGAATTGATAATTGAAGGTAAAAGGGAATAGAGATGCAGTTATCGAATAATTATCGAATAATTTTTATTTTATATAGAATAACACTTCCAAGCTCAAAAAAAGAGGACCTCAAAATGCAAAAATTAAATATAAAAAAATACTTACCTGTAATCCTAGTTCTCCTCTAGGAACACCATCATTATATTCATAAGCAATGTATGATCCCACTCATTCGAATGATTCAGAATCACTTTTTGTTGTTG
Source organism: Triturus cristatus (assembly GCF_964204655.1). Taxonomy (NCBI): domain Eukaryota; kingdom Metazoa; phylum Chordata; class Amphibia; order Caudata; family Salamandridae; genus Triturus; species Triturus cristatus. The sequence goes on from NC_140583.1 coordinate 910,985,221, forward strand.
TTGAGGAAGCTAACTTCCATTACCTTTCCAAGAATTATAAATTCAGAGAGTCACTGTAAAACCAAAAGTGACATAACAACTCTTCCACAATCCCTTTTTAAAGAAAAAACTTGGAGACATAAAGAAGACAATGTAGCCCAAGACGTTGCAGCATGAGAAGACTATCACACCTTTAAGGAAAAGCCCTCCAACCAGTAGCAGTACCCCATCAGGCCCTGTCCGTGACAGTTGAGCTAGTTGTCTTTTTACAGAAATCAAGGATCTAGAAGGAAAAATAGTTAACTTCATCGTCTACTCTCCAGGGTGGAGGGATGGTTGCTTATAAATAAAACAAAGATTTGCCTTAAGGGAGAATAATGATTACAGGTAAGGAGCTAGTCCATTTCCTTCAAAAGGTTTTTGTTTATAGTCACAGGCACCTAATAGAATAGAGAGGTCATACCTATAAAAAGAGGAGAATGAGACACAGAATTAAATTATCTATGAAAACAAAGAGGGCTGACTTTAGCGTTTGTGAACTCCTTCTCCACAGAGTGCCTCACTACCACCCTACAACAGTGCCCCTCACCTCTCCACATCCCCTCTCTCGCATTCATTTAATTTCTTTTGTAGTGCGCCTCATCCCAATCTAGGGGATCAGTGCATGTCACATCACACAAGTATTATATAAACAATGGCTCATACAAATGTGTAAATCCATGTATGGAAATGTTTCATAAGCAAACGAGAGCTACAAGGTGTAGGATTAACATGTCATCCATACGGATAGGCATTATGTGTTAAGAGTGCTTGGTCTGCGGAGACACTCTATACTTTAAAAGTAACACAGTGGTTGGGGTTGCATATACTAATAAGAATGTATTCATACCAAAAGGAACCATTTTTAGCAACCTCAGAATAATGCAAGTATGAGGGAAAAAACAATAAAGGTTCTAAACCCATTCTTTGCAGTTTGCATGCAACTCTTTGATGTCTATTTGTCGCATCTTTGTGCTACATTAGAATTGTAACTTAAGATGTAAATGTATCACATGGAGTGCTTTGACAAAAGAAGTAACCCACAGCGATATCTCCTTAAAATACAAATCTGTGATCTGCATGTTATATGTTATGCTTTGAAGCAAGTGTATTGAACCACGTCCTACTTTATAATGAGTCAAAATTGTGACTAGACACAACAACAATCTCTTAAGTAAGTATATTAACCCCCAGAGTTATGTTGCCTTGGGCAGCAAAGCAGTCCTTGATCAGCAAAGAAGAGCTTGGGCAATAGGGCAGACTTCACAGCTGAGCAGTCCTTCTTCCTGGCAGAGTCCACAAGTCGAGAAATGATTTGAAGAGTTGGGCTTGAGTGTCCACCATTTATACTCTTTAACCTCTTTGAAGTTTCTAAAGTCCTACCTCTACAGAAGAGTCTGGAACTTCATTCTTCCCTGTCCACACCCCTGCTTGTCTGGGGGCACAAACCAAAAGTGTGCAACCCTCTGTGAGTATGCTGAGGCGGAGTCCTTGCAGGCCTCGAAAAATCTACTCGGCCACTAGCTATGGCGTGTCAGATTTGATCAGGTTATGATAATTTTAGGACCCACTGGTCCGTTCTGGCGAGTGAACTCGACCTGGAAAGGAACAGGTGTTCTGTTCATTCAGAAAGTGAATGAGCAATAAAGATGCCTTTAAATCTTGTTTTTATCTTGACACATTTGTGGTCTGTTGAAGGATAGAGGTCAAATGTCAGTTTGTCTTTGTACTAATTGCTGCTTATCTTGTCCTGGACAATGGTGTTTATTTTAATTTCTCTTACTGCAGTTAGAGGATTTTGTAAAGTGTGCTGTCTGACAATAATTGTGAAAGCTGTAGGATGTCAGGTTTTCTTTCTAATACATAACATTTAAATAAATAGTACAAATATTTCTAAAATATATCAGGAATTACAAAAGCACTTTTTTTTTTGCAATTCATATAAGGGATGCTAAATAAGGGCAAAACAAATCAGAACACTTTACTTGGTGATGTGCAAACGACAAATACTTGCAGAAAGTTGATTTTCAAACATTACTGTTTGTACACTATGGGCCTCATGTAGGTAAATAAATTTTACCGGTTCATAAATACCGAGCCGTACCGAATCGGTAAATTAGAACCGGTAAGTTACATGTAGGTAAAAATTCGGTAACAGTTACCGATTCGGTAACAGTCGGTAAATACGAATCGGAATTCACCGAATCGGTAAATACCGAGGTGGTATCCACCGAATCGGTAAATACCGAGGTGGAATCCACCGAATCGGTAAATACCGAGGTGGTATTTAGCGAATCGGAAAATACCGAGGATACTACCACCTACCCTTAACTAAGTAGCCAATATCACAATCATGTCATTACAGAAGGTCTCACAGGCTTGAATAGGGGACCCCATACCACAAAGATCAGCTTAGTGAAACACATCACAGGAGCATCAGGAGTCTCCTCGCAGGAAGGCTCGACTTCGGTCTGAATAATAAACATGATGTCTGAGCTATGAAAAGCACCAACTGTCAGGTATGTGCAGCTGCGCGTGTGCCATGGCTAAATCGTGGGTCGAACAACCTAGAGTGGAAAACATGCATTGTGTAACATTCCAGACTGTGTGTCACAGCATGTACAGACCAAGGTCGCTGCGCAGAGACTGGGATGGGAACAACAGAATGCACTCGTCTGAAGGAAGTCTCGAGTCAGCAGTTTATTCAAGAAAGAACATGTAAACGCAGTGTCGTGTGCAAACACACAAATATGGCTACATAACATTCAACGTGGTTATGTCAACTGAACAATGCATGTACGTATTCAGGGAGAACTCACTACACGCCCCCTTGAGCGAAGCAACATGTAATAGGCAAGAAAAGAGAGGACGCAGAGTTCAGTTTCGTCAGAGCAGAACAGGGCGTAACCAATGCAGCGCCAAAGTCCTACAGTCAAATTAATTGCAGCATACAATTCCAAACAACACAATGCAAGTATAGTAAAAAACTCAAGCAGACCATCAGGAAGAGAAAAACGAGAAATGAAAGAAATAAATGTTGCGCCAGGGTGCTGTCCAGTAGCACAGGCGCAATGGACGACAATCCAGTTAATCCATGAATGTATAGGCAGCATATGTGGCCACGGCTTCCAACAAGCAATCGTTTCCAGGGCCACTAAAAGTTTCAGCCATCCAATTGAGTAAAGAAAAGGAACATACGTGTTCTCCAACCAACGGAGCCTCCAGCACAATCAGAGGGCACCCGGAATGTTCCTCCAAATAGCTCATGGACAAGAAGTCGTAGGCTGCCGCTGAGATGTCCCAATTACCCAGGATACCATGCGCCGCTCCACACGCCATGATCCGGACACCAGAACAGGCCAACTCGTGAGACACTAAGGGCCGCATCAGTCGATCGAAATCCGGCACCGGAGACACCATGTTGGTCAAGCACAAATCCAGGGGCCATTCAAAGGGACAATCCAGGCAGTGTAATACAGGTTGTACGCAGGTGAAGTAGGAATACCTGAAGGATAATCCATAAGCCAGGCTCAAAGTCGCCAATGGCAAAGTACCATAGAAGTCAAGCATCCTATCACGAAGAAGATACAGACGGGACAGGTGCTCGTGTGGCACAGAAGGAGCAGGCATTCCGGAGTATGAAGAGTAAAAGCAGCACACCTGCCACCAGCGCCAGTAGCAGCGGAACACCTCCAAAGATGCTCGAGAACAGTGAATGAACAAATGCCGGAATTACACCAAAAATAGCTTGGAAAGAGGTCACGAGACCCGAGCCCCACATGTTAAAAAAAATATTGAGCCAGGCCGGTCGTGGACGAGACATTGATAATACTTTGGATCAAAGAGCAGAAATGCAGGGGGAGGTCAGTATTCAGAGGCGCCTGTTCCTCAGTGCGCGTTGTAGCAACGTGAAGGACAAATATTTCACGAGAGGAAGTCAAAGGCACCTCTTTGTAGGACAATGGCGCTCTATTCTGCTCAACTTGTTGCACTCTGCTTTCAAGGTTGGAATCGAAGGCCAGATGGAAACATCCCGCCGCCCATGCGGGGGTGGAAAAAGAACAGTATAGCAGCAGACAACTTCATGCGAGACAGTTATGTACGGGATTACCACTCACATCCCGCAGCACACTTCATTAATCATAATTAAATGAATACCGTTTGCAAGCGCAGTGAAAGAAGGTGTAATCACAGGCACTGGGATACCTCGTAGGACGCACGCCAAAATCGGGCCTTGTACATTGCATGCGCCGTGTACTTGCATGTGCCTATTGTCTCATGTATGAATCCTTGAAGTGAGAGTGCTAGAGCTAATATCTATAACGGCTTAGGCCTTCTCCATGTGTGGTTGGTCAATAGCTCTCAGTCTGGAAGCCGCCTCACTGTGCGACAACTTGCAGACCTCGTTGTCAATAGCATGCGCGCACCTTTTGGTTCTACCACCCACGGGACCATTCACAACATCATTCCATTCGGTGTGCACATTGATGGAGTGGGTGGACTTCCTGATCCTGTAGATGTGCTCTGTGTCAGCTGGTGGACAGAGTGGGATGTGTGTCCCATCAATGCTGCCAATATAATGGTGGTAGAAATTCCTGAAGGAACGGGACAGGCAACTCTGGGATACACCACCCACCGCAGCTGTCACCACCTGAGAAATGCCGGATGCCAGCAGATGTGGGCTGCAGAGCACCTGCACATGTGGGGGTATGGCGTGCGCCCTTCTTATTGGCTGGTCCAGGAGTGGGTGCGGGTCCCTGATTGAGTCCATGATGGTTTCGGGGTGTAGCCTGTACCTGTCATGTATCTCTGCATCAGTCAGCTGGAATAGTGTGATGCGCTGTCTGTGGATGCGTTCCTTCCGTCGCCAAACCCTCAGTCCTGCTGCCTGTTGCCGTAGGCGCCTTGCAATGACGTACATGGCTGCCAGGGTGTCCACGCTGTTGCATTTTGGGATTGCTTAGCTGCACTGTTGTTGGTTACCACCTGCTTTCAATCCGTGTTAATTACCGACTCTTATTTACCGATTTTCTTGGATTTCTTAATTACCGAGTGCTCCTACATGTCATTTTCATTTTTTCCACTTCATATTTACCACTTCATATTTACCGATTCGTTAATTATGTATTCGGTAACTATGACTCGGTTTTTACCGCCTCATATTTACCGAACAGTGGTTTTTGGACTCCTACATCTCACTTGTCTGAATACCGGTCGGTAACGGCATATTTACCGAATTTCGGCCGTTACCGACCGGTATTTCGCTACCTACATGAGGCCCTATATGTTTTCTCAGTAAATTCACGTAACTTGTACATTTTGTGTTAATTTCAATGGAACATGTGGTGATTGCAATTGACAGTGTGCTACCACTTCATGCTTTAGTTTCATTATTATTAAAAGTTGTAGGTTTTAAACATTCTTGCCCCTGCCTTGATGACAATGCTGTGAATGGGATAAGAGGCAAGTCAGGGGTCATGTGTATCCTGTATGCGGCTAGATGTTTATTATTTACAGAGCAAATGTTTAGTCTATAAAATCAAACAAGAGTTTTCTGTACAGCAGACATGCTGAACAAATATATTTGAAGGTGATATATGTGATAAGAAAGGAAGTGGCAGCTCAGTGAATTCGAATTTTTGCCTAAGATCACATAATTTGAAACCAGTTCATGGGTCAAGAGCATTAAAGTTAGGTCGAGTAGATTATTTAAGTCACTAGACCCGCAGGTCTGGTAACATTTAAATGATTTTTCTAAGCCTGCTTTGTGATGTGTAAGTGTGATGGGTGACAGCTCCTCCCCTTCATACTGACATTTATTCTCTCATTGTCTCACTGTCTGGGAATAATGCACAACCAACCAACTGCCAGCTAAACCAAGTCATGTGACCCAGGGTACAGGCTTCAGGTACTAAATGGTTAGGACAAGAAAATGCCAGTTTTCTTAAAGTGATATTTTTAGAATTGTAACTTAAAATCCAACTTTGCCATTGAAGAGGGCTTTAAATTACAATTCTTGAGAGACCAAACTCGACTTTCCTACATGCTCCCAATTGAAAGTTGTCATTTAATAAATGTAATAAGTAGGCCTGGGCGGTAAATTCCGTTCCGTTCGCGGAATTTGCGGAATTTGGGTAATTTCGCGTTCCGCGGAGAAAGCGAAATTGCCCAAAAATATGCGTTCCGCAACTTCGCGAAATTTTTAGCTTGTTCGCGTTCTCAATATGCGTGTTCGCGAGATATTTCACCCCGAGCATGCAAACAGTGATCGCGAACAGGAAAAAAGTATCGCGAACAAGCAATTCCGCGTGTTCGCGGAATTTCTGCATGTTCGCTGAGATTTTTTACCATTTCGCGGAGATTTGCGTAACGCGATTACGCAAATTCCGCCCACCCCTAGTAATAAGGTAACCCAATGTTATCCTATGGTGAAGCAGGCCTTGCAATAGTGAAAGACCAATGTTTTTAACCACCAGAATATCTAAAAGTTAAAAGTACATGTCCAACTTTTTACACACACACTGCACCATGGTCTATGGGCTGTCTAAGGTCAACCCTAAGGGTGACTTATATGCATTAGTAGTAGTGGGTGCCAACTTTTTAGCAGGTCTTATGCCCTTTTATTAGTTTTATGATTTGCTTTCCTCACATTTGATTTAGTAATAATTTGATTTACCAGTATTTAATTTCCTAAAAGGGAGCCTGTTGCAGTGTTGCTGGACCCTGGGTTGTGTTCTACTTTGTTGACTGTTTTCAGCCACACTCTGAATAGCGACTGGGTGCCATCTTTTTAGCAGGTCTTATGCCCTTATATTCGTTTTATGGATTGCTTTCCTCACGTTTCCTTTAGTTTTAATTTGATTTACCAGTACCTTATCTGCTCCAGGGGAGCCTGTTGATGATAAGCGGGTTTGCTGGACCCTAGGGTTAGTGTTCTACTTTTCCCAATGTTTTGGCCACAGGCTGAATAGTGGCAGACTTGGCCACACCCCCTTGGATACCCCCCTCAATGGTAGACTATTTAACAACATGGTCAGCACATCCGCGGCAAAGGCCCGACTACGGTAATCCCATCTGCACCCGGACGACGCCTAGAGTCATATCTCCTGCCCGTTTTAAGACAAATGCCTCCCTTAGGAGATGTTATACTCGTGAGGCCTAGCTAGCATTGAACACTGAAGGTAAGAGCCCCAATTGCATGAGAGTTAATCCAGATGGTACGGCCCACCCCCAATCCAACTTGCCAGTGCTGCAGCAAGCTGTGGAAAAAGTTGTATTGCCACAGCACTGTTTTTCTGTCACTGGAGAAAGGTTGCTCTAATTACGGTATGTGTGCGACCGCCCTCTTAAATGCAAGGTCACTTTTCAAACACAAAATTGAATTAGCCCTTTTTGTCAAACATCACAAGCCGGATATAGTCCTTATCTCAGAAACAAAGCAGAACCTACTTCAGGCCCAGACTTGGTGTTAGCAGTCCCACACGGCTATTTGAGTTTTTAGTGCCGATAGGACACATGAGAGATGCGGCAGCCCTGCGTTAGTATATCGAGAAACTCTTTCTGTAAACTTCCAAATAACACCATCTGGGGTGTACGAAGCATTATCTTTTAATTTTGAACTGTCCAAAACTCAGTCATTGAATGGAATGCTAATCTACCGCCCGCCCAGACCGAGAAATATCTTTAATCATGAGGTCACATCCCAATTAGAGTCTGGCCTGCTTTCATTAAATTTCATGCTGCTAGGAGACTATTTTCCACTTGGAGGTACACTCTGATAACAATACTGAGATTTTAGTGGACACCATGTCGTGTCTTGGCTGTGAGCAACTGGTGGAGGTTCTCACTCATTGTGTGGGCCCTATGCTGGATGGGGTCTTCAACCATAGCTCTCCGTTGACTATCGTGGATGTTCTACCATTGTGCTGGTCAGTTCACTACTCTATCTTATTCAACATAAAAGTCACTCAAGATAGGCAAGTTCGCACTCGATCTAGCTCTTTACAAATATACCGTCAATGGTCCAAAATTTAACCCGGCCTGTTTAACCAGCTCCTATTTGACTCATAGCCCAAACTGGTTGAAGATCTTGTACCAAGTTCTCAAATTGGCTTTGTTCCTTGGCCCATACATTAAGTACTGCTAACACAATTAGTCACCACTTATGCAAACCTTCGGCTAAATGGTTTTCCGAAAGACTGAAACATCAAAAACACATTTGTAGGAAGCAAGAAAGGCTACGGAGAAATGACTGCAGTCTGTCAGAGAAAGTGAAATATATAGAAACAGGATATCGCAGCCTAAAAGGTGATAAGGGAATAAAAATCTTGTTTTTTTATCCAGGAAGTAGTGTCACCAAAAAACACGGAAAGAATTATCTATGACAGTGAAGAAGCCTTCTAACTGTATATCAAATGTCAGCTCTTCTTTTTGTAATACTCTGGCAACTCACTTCCAAAACAAAGTTGAACAGATCTTCAGGAAGTTTTCTCTATTCTCTACTCTGTTAGCTGAGGAAAATAGGCCAAGCCTTTACAATAATGTGATTGACCTGATCAAAGCCATTAAGCTGGTTTCACCGCATGACCCCTGCCCTGCTACCATCATGCACTTAGCCCCTGGGGTTATTGCAAACCATTTCACTGCAATCTTTAACAAGATGATCACAACGGAGCAGTTTCCTACTCAATCGAAAAAAGTAACCATACTCCCCATCCAAGAAGCCTAGACCCCAGTAACCCCAATAGTTATTAGCCCATTTCCACGGACCTTTTCTTGCAAAGATTATTGAAAAAGCCTTAAATCAGCAACTGGCTACTTTTATACACACACAGGAGCTTCTGGGCCATACACAGTTCGGTTTCAGGAGCTGTCATAGCATGGACACCATGCTGATAATGGCCACTGAGGAAACCAGGTTTATGTTAGACAATAGTGGGCTTGCCGCTCTTATTCTTTTAGATTTATCAGCAGTATTCAATACAGTCAACCACAGTCTGTTGGTTGACCACCTCAATAGCATTGGTATCAACGGTCCCGCCCTGTCCCTCCTGCGCTCCTTCCTAGGTGGAAGGGAACAGATGGAATCCTTGAAGGAATTGGAGTACGAACCCTTTGTCCTGCCTTGTGGAATATACCAGGGGTCCTGTTTAGGCCAGACATTGCTCAACATTTATGTCACTCCCTTGGCAGTTCTGATGAAGTCATTCAGCTTCTCTTTAACCTCTTATGCCAATGATATTCAAATCGTAGTTTCCTTCTCCGACTCAATCAACTGCAGCTGTCATAAGTTCCACAACTGTGTGCTAGCTATTAGCGATTGAATGGACAAAAATGATCTAAAATTAAATTCCACAAGAAAAATTCTTCTCTTCCGGAAAGATTCTTGCTTCTGGACGCCTTCCTGTTGGCCACTGGAGTTAGGATCCATACCACCACCAGCCAGCAAGATAAATAATTTAGGCATCCTAATGAATAACAAGCTTGCTTTCGGAGACCAAGTGAATGTGACTATATCTGCATCCTTCTACACACTTAAGATAGTCAAGAAGATTCTGCCTTACATTACTCCTACTCATCGAAAAACAGTGTTAACTGCCCTGGCTTTATCAAAACTTGACTATTGCACCGGCTTATATCTTAATCTGCAATTGCGGTATGCCAACAAACTCCAAGCCCTCCAAAACGCAGCAGCTAGGTTGTTACAGGGAATCCCTAAATTTCGGCTAAGCACGCTCTACAGAATCTTCATTGGCTCCCGGTCAAACAAAGAGTGAGATTTAAAGCCCTGTGTATCACCTTCAGGGCCTTACAGAATTCAGGCCCGAAATTCCTTAAAGACAGGCTTACATGATACCAACCAGAGCAGATGTTCCTTTCCAGCAATACCAGGAATATTGTTGTCCCTAAATTTAAGCTTTCCTCCTGGGGTGGACGACGTTTTTTGGTAGGGGCCTTGAAACTCTGGAGCTCTAGCCCCCTGCACTTCAAGTCACTGCCTGATCTACTGTCTTTTAGAAAGGCTCTTAAAACCTGGCTTTTTAACAATTGATGGGCTAGCATCTCTCCATATCATTGCAGCGCCTAGATGCCTCTGGGTAATTGTTGTGCTTCACAAAAACATTTAACTCAACATAAAAAGGAAAGGTTAAGGCCTAGCAAAAGCTTTTAGTTTGCCAGGTCGAATTGGCAGTTTAAAATTGCACATACTGGTTGCAATGACAAGTATGAGACATGTATAAAGAACTACGTAAGCAGGTGGCACAATCAGTGCTGCAGGCCCACTAGTAGCATTTCATTTACAGGCCCTGGCGACAGGGATTACCACTCTACTAGAGACTTACATGTAAATTAAATGTACCAATTGGGTGTAACTAATTTCATCATATTTGAGGGAGAGACCACAAACTCTTTAGCACTGATTAGCAGTGGTAAAGTGTGCAGAGTCCTACGGTCAACAAAAACTAATTTCTGCAAAATCAGGAGGAGTACGGCAAAATGATTGGTGAAAGACCAACCTAAGGCTACCAGGTATAACAATCCTGTCGCCCTTTTTTATTTTTTACCCACTCATGATATGCTTGAAAAGTTCCTGCTGAGTGTTCTGAGTTTTGAACTCCTTGGAGAGGGACTTTCGTGATGTAGAGATACCTGATAATCCAGCACTTCCACATAACCCGAGCTTTGAGAGACAGAACTCTAGATCGAGGTCCTCCATGTTAGTTCAGGTAATACGCTGTTACTGTGTTGTCTGTCTGGATCAAAAGAGAGTTTCACTTGACAGCTGAAAGGAAACATTTGAGAGCCAGGAGCATTCAAAGTTCCAGGAGAATGATATGTTACATTTCCTTTTCTGACATCTGGCTTTTCCTTAAATCTGTACATATCCCATGAGTGTTCTGCATTCATGAAGGGAGGCCTTACTCATTATAGTACATGAAGGTGTATCCTAGAAAAAAGGACCCGTTTCAGCAGATTCTCTGGATTGAATCATCAGGGGTTCGATTGGACTATAGCTTCTGTGAGCTGCATGAGAATTGGCACCACTCACATCTCGAAACTGCAAGGATGGTCTCATCCAAAGTCAATCATGAAGGACTAGGAAGATGTAAAATGCTGTGGACCCAAACAGGGAATGGATCTGACAAGTTATCAGACAAAGTCTTCATGAGATTGTTACAGTTCAGACAATAGAAGAAGGCTTTCCTATTAAGAATACACGCTGATTGTGTATCTAAGAGCGCTCCCAGATAGTGAATCTTTTGGACTGGGACTGATGCAGATTTCGCTTGATTTATCCTTAGACCCATGTGCTGTAGGATGGACACGGTCATCCAGAAGTGTTGTTGAACATCTTGAGATATAGACGCTTACAGGAGCCAATTGTCCACAAAAGGAAACATAAAGATATACTCTTCTGGAGGCGTGTAGAAACCATACCAAGCATTTTGAAAAGAAGTATTTCCATTTGTAAGGAATGTTGTTCACTATAAAACTCAGGAATTTGCAACATTTCTTTGATACTGAATTATGCCTGTTCATCTATATCCTACATTTAGTCCCCTTGATGCAGTTAAGGGTATATCTGATGTAGGGCTAATACTTAATTTGTTTACCTAATTTATCCATTTGTTTGGTGTGTTAAGGTTGAGAATGTGCCTAAATTATTGTGTTGAGCCCCCTTTCAAATTACAGAGTAACTGGAATATATTCCCATTACCTTTTAGGAAGGAGAGACCTTATCTACAGTATCCTTGTAGACACTCTTCAGAGAGCCTTGCAGAGTTCACTCTTGATTTTGTCTGTGATTTTCCCACTCTTTCACTACTTATGTGATGATATCCAATTTTTCAGGGACTTAATTATTTATTTCAGAGATTATGTGGATTTCTTGTGGGTGTCCAGTTTGATAGATCTTAGTTTGATAAGAGTAACGATTTTAAAAAAGGAGCTACAAAGATGTGCACAATTCAATGTAAATCAGGTGTATAAAAGCTGTCATTTGCATGTGCCGAAGACAGACTCTGATTTATAAAACCAGGAACTACATACATTTATACCTGTAGGTGGAAATTACGACTGTGGGTAGTCTGCTTGTATGACAACTTTTCCGCAGTCATAGGTGTACGGTTTAGAGTGGGAAGATGGGTGTTTCAAGGCAAGAGGCAGAGAAGGCGATTTCAAAGGTGTTAAACTACAATCAACCCAGAAAAGTTCTAAATGTTTTAACACCCAACTACCACACTTAACTATTGTGAAAAGGAATGACGGAACTACTACTACTACTACACTACTCTATTCACTAGAGGTGGGGGGGAGGCTTTTCTGCACTGTTAAATATCTACCACATAAATAACAAAGAATACACATTAAATGTGAAAGTGCATGCCTGCAATCTTTAGTTCTAAATACTTCCAACTTGCACACAGTCTGGAGCAGTACACATGCAGCAGTAAGGAGGATGTACAGAAGGTTACTAGTTTCCTTTAGTCATTAACTGGGGATTCAGTTTCTTCAACTATGAGGATACATTGTAACAGTATAGATCCATGAGGAAAACCGACAAAATGTTACAACATCCAGAACACTAAAACTTAAGTCTCTCCAGCCATGAAATCCAACAGTAACAGCCAGGTGTGCTGCCCTGCCTACTGAACGTAACAGCAAAAGTTTCAAATGATTGCTGCCAAAATTTCTAATTACATGCCATTCACTTTTTTTGTTACTATAATAATTTGGCATGTAATGAAACGTGTTTGCACAATACTCTGTAAAGAGGCATTATACTGTATGTCTTCCTAAGAGGAAAGACAGAGGAGGTAATGATAGATGATAGAATAGTCAACATACACTCAGGTTTGGCGAAGTCTAAATACTCAAACCAAAGTTCAGCCTTACCTGCAGCAGTGTATTTCCTCTGGTTGAATTTGTGCAGTCGGTCGGTTTGCTCTCTTGTCAACTTGCATATTTGATGAAACTCCTTCGTCATCTCAGAGAAGATCTTTTCTACGTCATCTCTAAAGTGTTTTAAAATATAATAAGACGACAACTTTAAAATACAATGGCTCGACTTTTATTAAGAGCCTGCTTGTGTCAAGGATCAGCTGTAAACATGATTATCTGGCAAGCATCAGATGTAAATATGCTGAATATTTAACAAGCATAGCTATAAAGAGCTTGATTACATATAAATACCATCAATATAACCACCTGACAGAAATATTTTGATGTGTCTATAAAAGCATGCAGGGTAAGTTGTGTGATGTAACATTAATGATTTGTGAGAAGAGTGTATTGCATGAAATGTACAAGTTACAGGTGAGGTGGGTCAAGAAATTCATGTAAATGTGGAAACACTGCTCCTGCTTCTTTATGAAGGAATGACTTAGGCCCTTATTTAAAGTTTGGTGTTCAGGATCCTCTGTCACTTCAGTTCAATAGTCTTTATTCAGTCATAGCAATGACCATAAAAACACAGAAGTAAAATGCATTATACATCATTTCGTTTTTCGAATTCAGAGATTATTAAAAGGCTTCACACCATCAAATTAAAACGGATTTCAAACATCATTAAATATAATCTATGTAAACATTTGGCCAATTATAAAAACAATTACAGTATTGGCACCTCCAGTGATTAGTGCCCATTTAAAACTATTATCAGTCTCATCAGAGCTCAAATAAGTATCCTTATAAAGCATACCTCCTCCTCAGTTTTAAAATATAGTTGAGGACAGAGAAGCGTGTTCTCAAGCTACTATATAAACTGCAAAAAGTATAAAGTGCGCTGTCATTTGTGATGAGAAGTTATTACATGGGAAAACCGGAAGAGATTCAAACCAGGAGCCAGAGTTAGGGAAAGCAACCAAAACAATTAATTGTATGTAACCTGAACCTCGTGAGATAAAATCGATGTTCTAGTTTTTCTACCCAGGTTAAATACTGCTCTGTCCCATGCATTGTGGAAATAGGCAAATAGTTAAGAACTGAGGTTAAACGACTTGCCCTTGCGATTCTAATCTCTTCATTTATCATTACAAAAAATTCCTTAACTATGGTCTTAATTTGGGTCCCAATGGAATCTGGAAAATCAAAAAGGTTGATCAAGCCTATGTCATTAAAGATTTTCTTGACATATGCCAGCCAAGGGATAGAGCATATGTTGTCCAATTTCAGGCAGTCGCCCAGAATGTCTCTTGAGAAACCTGCTTGTGGGGTAGACCATATTTTAACCCAGAGTGGGGGCGGGGTCTTCTAAACAGCCCATAGACAATTCATGGAGATATATCTTGGGGTCGTTTTTGGATAGCCAGGAACTTTTTTTTTTCAAAGGACTGCATTGTAGGTGCTATTTTGTGATCCCACACCCAGACATTTAGACTTATATAGCGGGACCATCTCTTTAATTAGCTTGCGGCCCAGTTTTTTTGCGAATCTAAAAATAGGGCCAATCACTACTCCCATTTTCTGTATTCTCTGACTAGTCATGCCGCTCCATGACAGATTTGCCTCGAACAGGATGCCTAAATAATAATTATAGTGGACGACCTTTGTGATCGGAGTCTCACCAATGAAGAAAGATTTTGTTTTGGTATTTTTGGGACCACAAATTAAAATAAACGATTTGTAATTATTTGTTTTTAAACTCAGGTTTGTCATAAAACTTTTAAAACCATTTAAAAGTTTCTGGAGGCCACCTGTTTGTGAGATTAAAACTGCGCCATCCGCATATAAAAGAACTGGGACTGGTCAAGAGGCATTTCTAGGGGTATCATTGTGACATAATCTCAGGGCTTTGTCTAGGGAATTCATGAAAAGTAGAAACAGGAAAGGTGGCATTATATAACCCTGCCTGACCCCTCTGGCTACCTTTATAGGTTAGGTACAAACGCCTTGTTGAGTGTAGCGGACCGTGGTGGTGATATCACAGTGTAACCGCCTTATGAGGTTCAACAATTGCGGATTCACCCCACAACCACCATCAGAGACCACAACTTTTCCCTATCCACCAAGTCAAAAGTACAGGAGAGGTCCATAAAATGCCATATGTAATAAACCTCTCCTGGCCTTCACGTACTTTCCCGGGATAAGGGATACGTTCAGTGCCTGTTAAATGGCGCCCAGGCCTGGGCAGAAACCATACTTAACCTTTGAAAAGAAAGAATTATTTTCTGTTCAAGTTTCTCCAGGATCACCTGTCCTAGAGTTTTTACTGTGGCATCTAACAATCCTCTGTCAAAATGTGACCGATATCCCATTTGCCTAATTACTAGTGCTATTGGCTAACTTGGATGGGACATCCACCACATCTGTTACGGAGTTTCCCGTCTGCCAAACTTTAAACAAGGCCCTTCATTTTATAGCCCCTCTTTTATAAAATGCTACTCCTAGCTCATTTGGTTGCAAAGGAAAGGAATTGTCTAAGTGAACTAGTGTAGAGTTACTTTTTAATTTTCTAAGGTAAAGTCCAATGTTCTCAGTAGGGTAAATGATATTCTGTACTAACACAATTGCAATTATACCCGTTTCTAAACTGGTCAACAGATCACCTCCAGCATAAATGACCTTAAGATCAGTCAACCATTTGGCAAATGCATTTTGTCTGTGGGAAAACTTGTCTTGGACACGTACAGAATCCCCAGTCTTGGGGACACAAAGTAGGGTGGCATGAAGGTAGCTTCCATCCCTGTAGGAAAATCCCCCAATTTCTTTAGGCTCAAACTCTCCCCCGACGCGGAGTTCTTCCGCACGCTGCAGTAATCATCAGGTGTTCTAGGTTCTCAACTGATCATTGTATACTTTAATCTGATTCTGCATGGTAGCTATTGAAGGAGGAGTAATTCAACAATTGTTTTAACCTAGAGCGTTAGCTCATTTCTCCAAGATGCTGTTGATGGTCCATTTATTGTGGTCCTCTCAGGTTCAGTATCTAGAGGCATGTTCAAGAAGATAATTCATCCATCTACACTTCCAATCTTCATTCAGAACTCAACAAGCGTTTGGTCTTTCTGTCTCAAAAATTCCACCCCCTTCTCTCCATTTCTCAATCTCCTGTTCTCATGCAAAAGAAACTTAGAGATTAACAAGGTGGCTACATTGAGAGTATTGACATCTCAGCATTTAGTCTGGAGGCATAACAGTTATTAAGAGCCATCAAATAAGTTGGACAATGTACAGATACTGCTGGCTGTTGTTGGGAGACAAGAAATGTTATTTTGCAACTGAGAGCAAGCGTAGGTTGGTTCTGGCTGCCTTCACTAGCACAGAACCACAGATTTACATACATGCTATGTTCTAATTTATATACACTACCTGAGAGGTTCTCTGCCCTCTGCCACAGCCTTTTGGGACACAAGTGATGCCTGATATGTAAACAATCACTGGATATATATCGAGCTTTGATGACCTATGATCTGAGAATATGTCCTCTCCTCTCAAAAGGAAGCGTGGATTCATCCCATGTCCCATCATGAACACAGCAGGACATCACAGCCAAACATATCCACAAGGCATCTCAGAAGAGGAAGTCCTAGCTGACTACAGCTCAGGAAAATAAGACAAGAAATAGGTCTTTCACCAGCAAAGAATCTGATTTAGTGACATCATCATCTGCTGTTGGAGCCATGTGGGTTGAAATGGACTGTTTTCATCTGGAAATACTTGGGGCGTATGTTAGGTACTTAAGAACATATGCTTTCCAATTGATTAACTGGTACTAATGTCCATGAATGCCAAAACCTAAGCCACTTCATATTCTTGCTATTAATTCACCATGATAGGTAAACAAATGATTCTGTGGTCCCATCCCATCACTTGTCTAATCCATGAGTTGTCAAAAAAGTGATGCAACATTCATTGGGATGAAAAGATTAACTTTTATGGTGTTGGATTGCTTCAACCCTTAAATGGACTCACAAATCTAGGTGACAAATTTCAGAAGGCTTTAGATTCTGAGTAAACAGGTAAAAAGGATCTTCTTACCAATCTGGCATAAAAAGCATTTACTATTGTTATATTGCCTAAATTTACTTGAACAAATTAAAGGTGTTTTCTAGTTTGTTGTTCAACATCTCTTAATGGCGGCCCTTGAGCAATAGCAGTGGGCACAATATACTGCTGCAAAATGTTTGCAAAAGCGGTCATAGGAAGCGCACAGGAACTAGAAAGGACACTTCCCAGTGGACGAATTTAAGGTGTCATTGTATTACAAATAATTTGTCATTAATAGATCAATCCAATTATTCTGGTATTTATTACTAATTCAGACATTGCTCTGAGGGTTGATGTAATCATTCTGCCTGGCCTTCCTTGGGAGGATGAAAACTGTACGTAGGTATCACTGTGAGCTTCACTGGTGTTCACAGACAGGACCTTCGTTGGGGTTTACAGACAGTAATAACTGTCCCACTGAGAATATAGCTCACTAATCAGTTCACAACCAATCCTTTGAATCCGAAATAAAGCAAACCTTCAAAACTACCTTTTTCATACGATGCAATATAAAAATAAATCTTACCCCTCCTAGCTGTCCTGACATGACAAAAGCAAATGTGTTCCACTCATTAGTACATTTAATGACTTTAATAACCTCTACCCATGTTTCCAAAAATGACTTCATTACAAACTTCAAGGAGTCTAATACCGCGCTTATCATATTCCCAGTGGTGACTGTCAATCAAAATATCACTGCCATGTTTTTTCATTCATTGACAGTAGATAACTGTGCCCAGTTCATAACTTTCTCAATGTAACAAGAGCAGTGCATATATGAAGATCCATATACCCAGACCTATGCTTCCAAAAACAAACCTTCTGTAGTCAAAGATACACTTGTGGGATTAGTCAGTTCCACCCGTGGCATTAGTCTGTACTCTGTGTTTGAACAGTACTCACATTGAAGGTGAACACTAGTTGCACAAAACACCCAGATGAACAAGTAACTTATCTTCGGTATCGCCTTATCAGGCAGAAACTCTTATCTAGCTGCAAATTTCATACCTTGAAATTATACCCAGGCGTCAGACTTGCTCCGAAAACCTTTTTAGCGGGACCTCTTCCCGACATGGTGACATTCCGCACCACATTGGCATTGTCTGCACCGGAAGACTATATGGGCACCACACCAGGGCGCTGACATTACTTACTTTTTGTATCTTTTCCACGCTAGAAGTGCAAAGTCACGAAGATTACTGATGTACTAGTGTGCAGATTGTAAGAATCTCATAAGGGATGAGAGGGAGGGTCAGTAAGGAATCTACAGCTAGAGATAGTCTTTACCAGATAATGCGTTACTGAAAGTAAGTAACTTGTTCATCTGCTAGAGACTTCTGGTCGCAGATTCCTCAACTTAGAATAGATCCCCAAGCAAAATCCCTCCAAGTGCCCATCACAACAGACCAGGCAAGGGTGTTTGGTACACATGTGCATGGACGCCCATGTTGCAGACTTGGCTCCGGTGGAATAAGCCAACAAGTTTGCTTCTTGGCCACCGCTTAGCTGATCTTAATGCAGAGCACTATCCATTGTGAGATGGTCAGTTTCGACATGGCCTTCTCTTTGTCTGCCCCCGATGAAAAGCTGATTGCCCATCAACTCTCTGGTAAGATAAATGTAGAAGAACATTGCTCTTTTTAGGTCCAGTCGGTTGATTCTGTGGAGTCTCCCCTCTTCTTGAAATGTCAAAGTCTTGCCGGGCCAATGAGAGAACAAACAAAAAAACTTCAGTTAAAGGTGGAGAAAGGGGGTCGAACCTGTTTGGATGCACACCAATCCACAAATGTATCCCAATGGCAGGAATATAGTGTCTTGGTTGAGGGATGCATGGCTGCCAAAATAACATCATATATTTGAGGAAGGAGGCAAGAAACTGTCAACTGTCGCCCCTAATTTCCACAAATGAAGGGGGAGGGTGCGCAGGTTTGGATGCAGCACCCTGCCCTGTTGTTGTGACAGGAGATTCTCCCGAAGGGGCAGCCTGACAAGAGGACCAATGCTCAGGAGTTCTGGATACCATAATCTATGTGCCCAATATAGAAGAAGAACAACTTGGCCTCGGTCATTTCTTATGTTCTTGAGAACTCTGGGCAGTGGTGTGACCGGCAGAAAGGCATACAGGAGGCCTGAGCTCCACTCAACACGAAAAACATCTCAGAGCTAGAGGAGCCTTTGAAACCCTAATGCGCAGAGCTGATATTGTCCTTTAGAGTAGGTGGTGGATAGATCTAACCAAGGTTCTCTCAAATCTGTGAAGAGACTCTGCACCATCTCCGGATGGAGATGCCATTCGTGATTTGCTACGCATTGTCCGCTCTGGCGATCAGTTAGCCCACCAGATGTTTAACTACCAGGGAAATGCCCTTACATTCCAGCCATGTCCAGAGATGCAGGGCCTCCTGACACAAGGTCCACGCCCCCCCCCCCCTTTCTTACTGCAATACCACATGGCAGTGGTGTTGCCCGTGAACTCCTAAACTAGCCTACCCTTGAAGGTAGAAAGAAAGACTTACATTGCCAGTCGGATTGCTCTCAACTCTAATAAGTTGTTGTCTAGCTGAGACTCCACCGGAGACCAGAGTCTTTGATCTCTAATTCCTACAGATGGTTGCTCCTGCCTATGAGTGAAGCCTCCATCATTACAGTCAGCTCTGTTATACGAAGGGAGAGTGATCAAGCTTTGACCCTTTTGTGGACCGTCAGCCACCACTGAGGGTCTTTTGCAGTTCCCTCCAATATCTGGACCAGTTCAGAGATTCCCCTGATGCTGGGCCCAATGGTATTTTTGATCCACCTGCAGAGTCCACATATGGCATTAAACCCAGATCAGTTGACTGGGGGTGAGTGCTTGCAATGTTCAACACTCCGTCCATCATCCCCTTTGGTTTTGCTTTGTTCACCCTAAGTTGGCAGGGTATGCCCAGAAGTGGGTCCCTTGCTCACTTTGCCACTGGATTCAAGCTAGCCTGGCTGATGACGGCTGATTAGCCAGGAACCGGTCCCAGGATGCTTGTTTCCGGTCCAGGGAAGACATGGCTTGGCAGTTTAGGCTGGACTGTTCCCATGATGCACAGAGTCAGACTGATTTGCATATGGCCATGTCTGAACTGGGGTGGCGGAGTGAGATAAAGAACGATTATTATTATTATTATTATTATTAGCAATTTGTAGAGCGCAACAGCTACCTCCAACGGAGGTGTCCTGGCGCTAGCATCCATCCATTGAGGGGGACCGAGAGAGAGGCCAACAGGGTTAGACAGTACTAGGGAGGCCAAACAACCACGTTTTAAGGGCCTTACTAAAAGGTAGTTACGCCCTTATCTGACGCAGGAAATTGGGCATAGTATTCCACAATGTAGCCGTTCTCAAGGAGAAAGCACGCCCTCCCGTCCTCGCTTTTCTAAAGCGCGGAATAACCAGGAGGTTCAGATTTTTGGATCTGAGAGTTCTGGCGTTCTGGTATTTCTGGAGCCTATGCCTCAAATAGAGCTGGCACACCTCTCAGAGCTTTGTGGGCTAAGACAAGAACCTTGAACATCACTCTCTTCCTCACCGGCAGCCAATGAAGGCTTTGCAAATGAGGGGTGATGTGAAATTGTATGGGCACATTTCTAATTAGCCTGGCTGCTGCATTTTGGATCCGTTGAAGTCTCCTCATGAGGTAGTCAGGGAGACCAATGAAGAGGCTGTTGGCATAATCAAGCTGAGAAGTGATGAGATCATAGACCACCGTCTTCCTACAATCCATAGGAAGGAAGTGAAGACATCTGCGTAGTGCCTTCAGTTTGCAGAAGCACTGAGAGGAGATGTGCGATATTTGGGCCTTACCTGTCAGTTGGGTGTCAAACCTAAAACCTAGATTCCTAGCTGAGTTAACCGGAATTGGAGGAGGGTTTAATTCTACTGGCCACCAGAGCTCAGATTGAGGGGGGAGAGGCTGATTAAAAAATAGTATCTCAGTCTTATCAGTATTAAGTTTCAGGCAGTTATCTGTCATCCAAGATGAGATATTCCGAAGACACTGCCTGAAATTAGTGAAGGCATTCTTGCTCTGCTCTTTGAAAGAAAAAATAAGTTGAGTGTCGTCAGCATACGAGACGACACGGACACCCGATCTTTCCACAATAGATGCTAGAGGGGCCAAATACACATTAAAAAGTGACGGGCTCAATGCGGAGCCCTGTGGGACCCCTTGTCGCATTGCCTTGAAGCTGGAGACATGGGGATGGATAAAGACTTGTTGTGATCTGTCTTCCAGAAACGACCGAAACCAGCGTAACACGGTCCCTGTAACTCCTAATAGGTGGAGCCTATTCAGAAGGATCTTATGGGAGACCATGTCAAATGCCGCCGAAAGATCTAGCAGCACGAGCATGCCGCAGTTTCCTGTATCCATTGTTTCCCGTATTGACTCTGCCACCTCTAGAAGAGCAGTCTCGGTGCTGTAACCTGCCCTAAAGCCCGACTGAGAGTCATGCAGGTGATTATTGGATTCTAAAAAATCCGAAAGCTGCCTCTGGACCTCTTTCTCCAAGATTTTTGCTGGGGCCGGGAGCAGAGAGATAGGTCTGAAATTTTTCAGCTCTGTCGGATCTGCATCCTCTTTTTTAAGGATAGGACGAACAAAGGCTTTCTTCCAGTCAGTTGGAAAGATTCCTGTATCCAGGGAGGTATTCCAGAGATTGTTCAAAGTGTTATTAATTACAGGGGCTAGGAGTTTAAGAACTCTGGCCGGGTGTAACGCCCTGAACGTCTCAGGATCGATTAACAGACACAATGAGGACGCAACCACTTGTGAAGGGTTAGTTCTTTTAATGAAGGCAAATAAAATACAACGAACAAACAAAAGTTATAGTCACTGGAATCCTCCAGGCTAAGTACGTTACCAGCCCACAGCACGGATGGTCCTAACCGTCCTCTGCATATACGCCGATCCCGGCGTATGCCAACAGAGGGCAGAAATGAAATGTCCGACAATGCCAATCGGTAGGCTGTGAGGGGCACGAAGAGTGTTGGGGAGAATCGAGGAGTCAGGGAAACACCCAGCCGGGGTCTCTACCTGAAGGGAGCAGCCGCTCAACCTCTTCCTCAGACTGCACCGGGACGCGGAGTCACCTCCTGGTGATGCGTCACCGATACCCCAATCACAAGCAAGAAGTCTGAACCGAGAGCAGCCGCTCGATCGATCCTGTGGACTTCCGAGTCTGTAACGCGGCAAACACCTCCTGGTGTGCGTTACAGCTGGCAGTCCCTGTGTCTCTGGTCGGGCTGGGAGTTACGACTCCAACCAGCAAAAGCGCCACTGCGCTTGGACTCAGCCGAGTCAAAAAGTGAAGCTCAATGGTTGACCGGTAGAGCTTCCGGGTCCTTCACAGGTGACGATGGGGCAAGACACGGCCCAGGGAGTAACGACTCGACCTACCTCCGTTCTTGCCTTACTGGAGCACCACTCCGGAACACTGTTCTTCACGAAGCAGGTACGTCGGTGTAAACACAATATCCGACAGCCTTGTACCTCCCGGTTCCTCCCTTTATAGGGCGTGTTTTCCTTGAGTTATGTAACAGCTCTCCTGTTTACATAAGGGCGTGTTTCCCTTGAGTTATGTAACAGCTCTCCTGTTTACATAAGGGCGTGTTTCCCTTGAGTTATGTAACAGCTCTCCTGTTTACATAAGGGCGTGTTTCCCTTGAGTTATGTAACAGCTCTCCTGTTTACATAAGGGCGTGTTTCCCTTGTATGACAGGAATTCTTGACACCGGGCAAGGATCAGAAGGGCAACCAGACTTGACTTTCATTAATTCAATCAAGGAAGCTTCCTTCTCAAACCGGCGAAAGTCTGACCAATTACCTGAAATGCCGTCTAACGCCACGGCCTGCTTATCCGTAGTGGGAAAAGTAGAATAAATAGTCATAATCTTATTGTGGAAGAACGACGCCAGTTCCTCACACAACGAGAGAGACGTCGGGACCGTACTTTTTAGAGACTGAGGTTTCATAAAACTCTCCACTATCTTAAAGATCTCCCTAGGAGAGTTTTGTGCCTCCGCAATTTGTTTTGCCATAAAGTCTCTCATGGTCCTACGTTTCAAGGTGTGAAATTTCCTCAGTGCCGCCTTGTAAATCTCTTTAGCTGGCGTTTCATAGTCTTTTCTCCAAATTCGCTCCAACCTTTTTTTCCAATGGCTTTTTTCTATCCGGAGTTCGGTATTAAACCAAGGTGCTGAGGGCCTACTCCTAGGCACTTTGCAAGGTCTAATAGGGGCTATCTTATCGAGGGCTATGGTCAACCATGATTTAAAGAGTGAGGCATCACGTGTTGGATTTCCGGAGGGAGCCAGAGAAGTATTGACTAGTTCACTTCTAATTGAATCAAGAGTGACCTTCCTCCAGTTTCTTCTATTTACTACAGTTGGCCCACTGTGATTAACAGGACGTTTCAGTCCAAACCTGAACGTGACCAGCATGTGGTCCGACCAAGTTACTGGTATAGGCTTTTCCACTATGATGGCCATGTCATTAGTGAAGACAAGGTCTAAGATGTGTCCAGCAACATGAGTAGGGGATTGTACTTTTTGCACCAGGTTTAAACTTTTTAGAGCATCACCTACTAGGGAAGCTAGGGGGCAGTTAACCATGTCCATATGTACATTAAAATCTCCTAGCACGGTGAAGTTGGAATAACGTAGCGAAAGATTGGCGATGCAATCAAATAGAAGTGGCCAGAAAGAGGCCTCAGAGTTAGGGGGTCTGTATATCAGTAGTCCTGCCATCGAATGATTTTTGGAGAATTTAATTTGGAAGGACAGAGCCTCTATAGGTCCTAGCTCTCCAATTTTCTTATGGGAAATTTCCCAATCCTCTCTTAAAATTATTGCCAGGTCTCCCCCAAGTCTATTATCAGCTCTGTTAGCTGTAACCATTCTGTAGCCCATGGGAATGGCTAGACAGATGTCCGGGTTTGAACCTTCTCGCAACCAAGTTTCAGTCACAAATAGCATATCCCAATTAGAGGTTTTTAGAAGCAGCCAGATTTCAGCGGCACGCTTAGGGAGGGATCTGCAGTTGATCAGAGCTGCCTTAACGATGATGGATTAAACCCAGATCAGTTGACTGGGGGTGAGTGCTTGCAATGTTCAACACTCCGTCCATCATCCCCTTTGCTTTCACATATGGCATCAGGCAAGTATCACCAGCAGGATGCAAAGGCCATGTGGACCAGAAACCTCAGAGTCATCTCATTGAAATCCAGGATAGAGGCTGAAACATCGGATCCGTAGCCTGCATATCCTGCAGTGCAAGGCTGGCAGAAGAGAAGATCATATTGTGTGGTAAAGAATGCGCCAGGGTGGACTTTGGAGGTGGAGGCCTGGATGCCCAGGCACTTTGAGATGGGGTGCTGAGTGAGGAAAACTGAATCTCCAGGGGCAGGGCGTACCAGCAAGCAAATGTCCGGTGCACAGGCACCCCAGTGTAGGGCTTGGGCAGGGCGCGAGCAGGTCATCAGGGAGGGCTTTATTAAAAGGGAAAAAAGGGTGTAAAGGAGTGGCTCCAGGCTGAAGCACCTCTGTCAAGACATTCTTCTTGAAACAGCCAGCAAAGGTAGCTGAAGGTCCAAGACATCAGTCGCCCTCCCAACAACCACATCGAAGGAGGCCCTTACTCCACAGCAACACAAGGAAGAGACACCAGGCCAGTGTCTGGGAAGGTGATCAGATCACTGGCATCCACCACTTCCTCATACCAGTTTCCATTGGCTTACTCAAGGGGGTTGTTGATATAAGGGTCCTCGGATCCTACCCAATCATACTCTTCTTCGGGCCTGTCAAAAAACAGGAGGCACTGGATCTGACTCGGAAGGTTGAGCTTGATCTGCACAGATTTGGTATTGGGTGATGCCGGTCTGGCTTCATATCGGGTATAATGTTGGGGCAGGTGATGCTGTGGGGCATTAGCAGCACTGGGAATGTCGTCGCCACAACAGGCTCCTGTGATGGTTGCTGTTTCGAAAATGAAGCCATTCCGAATGCAGTATCAGATCCAGGATTTCCAACTGGCACCGAGGGCGAACTTGCCGGTCCAAATCCATTGATGGGGTACCTGTCACACTCATGGGGCCCAAAGGTGCTCCAGAGAGATCAGTCCATGCAAAAGTTTAGGTGGATGGCCTCATAAAACTCATGAAGTTGGGTGGTGGTTGCTCCAGGAAACTCAGGGAGGTGCAAAGTGTACCCAGCAGTTTGGACCCACATAGTGAAATCGAAGAGCACTTCGACTTCTTCAATTTCCTGGACATTTTATGGACTTCCCCAAAGACTGAGTGCAATGACAAGGGCCTGGAACAACTTCACGAATGGTACCTGGAGTGTCATGATGTCGACTAGCATTGGGCGACTAAGAGCTCAAGGAGCCCTCCCTCAGTGACTTGGTGTTCATTGTGCAGCAGTCCTCACACGTCTTGGTGTTGTGGTCTGGCTCCAAGCACCACAGGCAAACCAGATGAGGATCTGTCACAGAAATGTATTTGTGACTGGATCCACAGGGCTTAACACACAATGGTTTCTTGGGGCACATCCCTAAACACTGGGAGACCAGAATCTCGACAAAACGTTGAAAAGAATAAATCAAAAAAATGACTGGAGGTAGCTCTCTCCAGATCTGCGCTGACTGACATGGAACGAAAAAAACTGATGTCAGCGTGCTGGGGTGCAGTACTAGATGGGCAACACGCACATCATTTCTGGCGTGGACAACACAAATGCGGGCCTAAATGACGTTACCTACCAGCATGCAGAGGTACTGCTCGAAATGTTTCCGGATCCAGTCTGATTCCTGGGGATAATTCTAAGGGAAGAAATCTGCAGCTAGAGGTCTCTAACAGATAAGCTTACTCCAAACATGGGCTAAAAAGCCCACCTCATGTGCCTTTCCAGAATAATGAGAATGTCTTTGTTAAACAACACAATGAGCAATAAGGATATCTATCCCCCTTCCTCGCAAGGTTTGCCTTTGACAGTATATCTAAGACAGCATAAATGCCTCCACCTCAATATCAGTGTTCTGCAAATCACCCTTAAACAATACACAACATGATTCTAATCCCATCATTATGAATTATATACGATGATTACATCAGTATTTATTTGCCCCATGAGAATGTGATAGGCAAATGAATACTGTGCTTCATGGCACTTCACTTGCCAAGAATTGTCTGGATTTACTTGATTGATTAATGTTAATGCCTCATCAAAAGTAATGGAACATTGCGAAAGAAAATGATCATATCTATGCAGGCCTATGAAAACGCAGACATTTTGCAGTTTTGATCAACTTTTGCAATTCTCAAAAGTAGCAGGCATATGCAAATTAAAACAAGACTTTCCGCAGTTCTCTAGCGTATGCCCCCTGAGCCTAAATATATTTTTTCTCCCAATGGAAAAATGTTTCAATGTAAAAATGCCCTTACCCTTATTGACCTCTAAAGTTTTTTTATCTGAGACTTACCACAGTTTTATTGCTCTACGTAGGTATACGATTAGAAGGGGTGTGAGTTTACCACATTAGCAATTGCAACTCTCATGCTACTGTATTATATCGTTTATAGCATTTCTATAGCACTTTCCTATCCCTTAATGAAGCACCAAAGTGGTTGAGTAAGTGGCTCTGTATCTGTACTACAAGGAGTGATGGATTCACTGTTCTCTATGCCCAGTGTGTTTTGCTGTCATTCGTGAGGCTCGGAGAATGTGCTCCAGACTTGGCGCAGCAGCGTGAAGCAGCATGTTATGCATGAGTGGCATGGAAACAAGAGTGTGAGGGATAGCTTTGTGCGCTGCATATATAGACAAGTATAACTGCAGAATAAGTGTCACAAGAGTCATGATTTGGGGAATAGCCAGGCCTATGTTGCTTTTCCAAATTCCAGGTGGATTTTTATGATAGTTAGTCTCTTTTGGAGCATGTTCCAGAATTTGCATTTCTATAGAAAAAAAAAATTCCCAGCGATGTGGGTCTTCTTTAAAAAGAAGAATTTCAGGATATCTGAGGTTTCTCCTTTGACCTACAGTTTGAGTTATGATCGTAGAAGACTGGCCCTGTCCAGTAGACTTCTCAAGGAGAAATGCAGAGGGTTTTGAATGAGATCCGTCTAGCAAATGGTAACCAAGGTAGAGCACTAAGGCCAGGGGTGGTGTGATCCCACCTGCTGAGGTTAAGGACTTGCCTGCCTGAAGCATTTTGGATTCTTTGTAGCTTGCTGATTAAGTGTGTAGGGAATCCCATGTAGACCCTGGGGCTAGTCGTGCATGTAACTTTTAAGAAAGCCATGTGCAAGGCAAGATGTAAGGGTGTTCCCACTGGGTAAAATGGTGTGACAGAACTTACTAATAAATCTCAGTAAGTCTGTGGGAGGTTATTCCATACTCTTCAGTTCCCAGCACTGAATGATGTGAAATAGTGTTCAAGAATGCTCAAACATTTACCTTCACAAACAAAAAATAAGAGATGTGTGAGGCGAATGTCAGGGGATGACTGCATCAACAATAAAATTAAATAAAGATTCCATTTAAGTAGGTGTGTCCATCACCGACTTCCACATGCGAAACAAGTACATGAGGCAGCTATGCAATGGCGATAGAGCAGGGACTTCAAAGGCGTGAACATCGCCATCTTTTGTCCTGTCAGCTGTATGGGCAAAGGTCACCAGCTTCAAAAGACCATTTTTCATGGTAGCCTCGATAGGCTAGCTTTGCGAAACAGCCCCGTCAGCTGTATGGGTGAAAACCAGGAGCTGCATCCTGGTAGACTTGAAAGGCTGGTTATGCGTTTCAGTGACCTAAGATGCTGACAGGCACACTTGATGATGCACTGGTAGCATCATCATCACACACAGACAGTCCCTCCTCACTTTCCACTTACTTGCTTGTTGTCATCCAAAATGGCTCTTGGATTCTCTTTCCCAGAGAATTTCACAGTACAATGAGCTCTCCACATAGGAAAATGGCACCAGCTTGCAACGTAAACATGTACATGGAGACTAGGATCAGCACAGGAAGTAGTGGCGCAAAACTTCTGAATTCTTTACACAACTGTAGTGCTGCTTTCACAGACTGTGCCTGTCTGAGGATTATTGTTCCGATACCCCTGGTGTGATTTTGAGTGGTAGATGACCAGACACTGATTCCATGAATTTGCGATGAATTCTTCATCTGTAGTGCACAGTGTGTAAAAAACACAGGCACGGCTTTGAGCTACAGCCTCCATCCATCACAGCTTGGGGAGTAGATGATAGAAGGCACAGTCAGACTTAAAAAGCAGTGAAGACACCCAGATGATGCTCTTCTCACTTTAAGACCTATTGGAGTTTGTGATTCCTCTTGCATTTTCGATGCTAATGTACTTAAGCATCCAGACAAAAGTGAATACGATACCGGTGCTTTGCTGGACACACCCCATTCACCTTGAAGTCAACTGTCTAGAACCCAGAGGTAGGTACAAAT
This sequence comes from Triturus cristatus, assembly GCF_964204655.1. Taxonomy (NCBI): domain Eukaryota; kingdom Metazoa; phylum Chordata; class Amphibia; order Caudata; family Salamandridae; genus Triturus; species Triturus cristatus. Next base: position 911,013,727 of record NC_140583.1, read on the forward strand.
ACTTACACTCCAATGTAGAATGCATGCCAAAGGAAAACTCAGATGGACATGATTAACAGGGGAAGCAACATAAATACATATGGGTTATTATAGATATTGGGTTAAAGTGAGACAACGAAGAATGGTAGGGCATTTGCAATTTTTGACTCTCTCCAAATGTTTGGCTTCCAGTCTTAAGTCATTATGCACAAATCACACCTTCTCCAGGCTTTATTGGTAGTCCAAAATTCAGAACAGTACGAATAGCCTATAACCGTAAATTAAGACTGTTGGGTACATGTAAAAAATGTATAGTTTTCATTCACAGCCATTTGTTAATTACTAGATTTGTTGGTATGAAAACCAATTGTAAGCCACGACTCCGTGAATGGCTAAGGATATAGCAGATATTTGGACAACTAACAGTGTAGCTCTCTGGGATGAGTATGACTGTAAAACGATACAACTTTCGTAGCTCCTCAGAGCGAAAATGTACAAATTAAAACACGGTTACCTAGTTCTCTTTTTCCCCCATTTACTTTCACTTTTTTTTTATTTCAACGTGTAGTTTCTTTGGGAAATGCTTGATCCGTTTCTGAATTTAGAATTCTGTCTCGTTTTCATAATGCTGTAACTTTCTAAGCTCACCAGTAGATTTCAAACTACTTTCCCCACAAAATGCAAGTAGGCAGATACCGAAAAATAGGAAATGTTAACCAGGAATCAGAAAACTACAAAAATATGGGAAAAAAATGTTTTCGTTTCCACTCTGCCTGTTTCTGTTCGCTGGGGAGAGAGTAAACGTACCAGAGTAAATCTTTTGTCGGTGCCCTTTCTAGTTAACATAAAATACACACACTTTCTAGCACAGCACGTATGTTAATGTTTTGTAAAACGAAAAGACAACATTTTGCCATATTGGAGTCTTTTCACAGGTCTCTGCAGGGTAATTCACAAACTCTGGGTACCTTTACTATCCCCAACATGCAGATTAAAATTTGTTTTGGATTTTTTGGGGAGGGACAGAACCCACAGCACTATAGGAGTTAAAATGGAATGTGGTTGTGTGGGTTATGGAGGAGGGAGGGGAAGAGGGGTGCGTGTGAGCTCACGTCCATTCCTTTAAAAAGGTTTGTGTTGGTTGGGGGGGGTGTAAGTGTGTGTATGTGTGTGTGTGTAGGTCTATGTGCTGCCCAGATACTATTTTAACAAGTAAGGCGACTCACGCGCCAACAGGGGAGCTATCCAATGACCACAATTAGAAAGAATAGAATGCCATTTAGCTTGCATATTAATATACATATAATTAAAGCTGCTTTACCTTTCACTTATGTGAATAGCAGAAGTACCTGAGGCTGCTGGTATGACATCCTGACCAGCAGGATACTCCAATCTTTTATTTTGTACCTTAAAGAAAGAAAAATACGGCAGGGCTGCATTACAATCTGTATCTTAAATTAAATTGATTGAATTAAATTGATTGCAATCTATATAAACAGAAACGTTGAGCAAAGCCAATCTAAAATGATCAAGTGCACCTCTGTGATGCCCGGTAACTTATCTGATGTTTAGTGAAAACAATACTATAGCACGTATCGACGACTTGATAACATTGGACTGCCACCTAGTGGAGCCCAGTGGTGTCGATCTTTGTTAGTCAACTTCAAAACCACTTGGGAAAATAAATGCATGCTTAAACTATTAAAGAGTTGGGAAATTAAAATGCAACACGAAAATATCAATCACGGGAACTTATATAGACGTATATTACATTAAAGAGCCTAGTGAGTTAATTCATATGCGCTTTTGATTATGACATTTGAGAATGGCCCTAAACAGAAACGGGATTTATAAAACTCAAGGACCCCGAGACTTATGTTTTTTCAGATCTGGACGTGGCATTTTAAGCATGTTATACACATAAGAAAACAGTACACATGTGAAGTGCCTGGAAAGATCAGAAGGTGTACATTATGCATTAAACACATTTTTATTTCATGAGCAGTAGAAATAAAACTGAAGCAAAAAACTGTTACTCAAGAAATAAGGCAAGGAGTAAGGCAGAGTGCACAGAACCGTTTCATATCATGCTACCTTGTCCGCCAAGTGATATCTTCTACTCCCTAACGGCTCCTTCACCGAGATAAGCAATGGGTTTCCTGTGCCCACGCCTGCTAGTATTTTGCAAGTTCTGTTTTTTATTTCTATTACTACGAGGGGCGAGAACGTTTCGATTTGACTACATTTTCGTTTTTCAGATTAGTTGTTAGGGAAGAATATTTCTGGGTCATTATTTAAGGCTTATTCGTTAGTAATAAAAGTTGTATTCATTTATCTAATGTATTTTAAGTGGGACTTTTTCCTGATTTTACAGATTACGTGGGTTGGAGGAGGGCTGTGCACAGAGCAAGGACTGCTCTGGTGGCTGTCGGGAGAGCGTGCACGCGCGTGCCACTAGAAAACAGTTCGAAACCAGTGACGTTACTGATCAGGCTCTGACTGAATCACAGAAAAACAAGAGCACCTAGGTATCCAAGGGATCTGGTGCAAGTATTATTACAGAACAGCAGTGGTCCCTAGGGAGGCGAGAATAACAACGAGTATCAGACGATAAAATTACATCCAAACAATATTTTTAATATGTAGCGATCCATAATAAATAAAAGTTTTTTTTAAAAAAAAGTACTGCAGTGGGATGTGAGTTAACGTGAAGTGAGACAAGCGAGGAAAGTGCTTAGGCAAACGTGTGATACACGTGACTTGGAAGTGAAATATTTGTATCGCAGTTACATTATATGAGATACAGCTCATGAAATACACAATAAATCAACGGAGATTGGGCCTGATTGTATCGTCGACAGCGTTTCGATCCGTTTGAATGGTGGGATCATCGCGAAAAGTTTAATGTAAACCTGAGTAACTGTCACTCAAAAAGAGTTATGTTTGTCAATAAATAAATCAAACGCATGAAGTGGGCCCCCACTGTAGTCTCAAGGGCAAAGACATAAACGGGGCAGAATATTGCTAAATATTGGAAGGGTTATAAGTATAAGTAAGCCTGTCAGGACAAAATCCAAAAGCACGGGACACAATGTCAGGCATACAGGGTGCTGGGGGTACCACACTGGCCAATCTGAACCATTTCTGTATTGATAACCTATACAGGTGAGAACTGGATCTCGAATGTACTCAACTGTATCCTGCAAATTTACAACGTAGAGACGAGGTGGGAAGGCAGGTGGTCCCAAGAGAGTAAATAACACCATTTTATATATATGTAGAATTATTAGCAGACTTGTTTACTTGCTTTCACTAAAGTGTCTAGGCAATGCCATGATAAGTGACCGCATACTGTGGAAGATGGTCAGTGTATTAACAGCGACATATATTATCAAATTAAACAATATTTGGACAAAGACCATAATAGGCTTTGCTGCGGATTTGATCTAATTAGCTTTGATCATCAGGTAGAGATAATGGTGGACGCTCTTTCTGGAGTATCCACTGAGGGACTGATGAGAATGGCAAGTCATTGAAGGCATTGCCTTGATTTTGAACATCACTTTTCGAAGAGATTAGTAAAAATGATCGCTTCCAGACATAGACCTGTATGCGATGTAGCGCAATTTCCAACAGGTCAGAAGTCGAAAGACGTGATTGTATTTGGCGACTCCACTTTGATTGATGTACGCACTATCTGCAGTTCTGTTGGCAATGGATATGGTTAATTTCATGTGTCTGCTTCAACACCGCTCACGGTCAGTAGACCTGGGGTTAAGAGAACCCAAAATGCTCGAAAGCATGCGGAGCAACACAAGGAAAAGATCAATACTGCTACGTTTAGTTCACATTCAAATGTTAGTGCTCTGGTCTCTAGAGGGAAGGTTAATTGCGGTAATTGTGATATCTAAAGACAATTCTTGCCACTCACACTTTTAAACATTCTGTATCTAATGTAAAAATGAAACGTAGCTTCTAGGTAAAAAACATTTTGTTTAAAGTAATAATAAAGCTAACCCTCCTACCCGAATACAATCACAACACTTGTTTCGATGCTTTGGAAAAGTCAAACAAAATAGAGTCAAAAGTGTAATAAAAAGTAAGTAAGAATGCAAAGTGACTGGATGCTGAAAGTCGAATTGGTCAAACAACATGCACATTTATTCGCTGGGAAAAGCATCGTCTTACATTGAACTTTATGCAACTGACAATAACGAAATACATCAATAAACGTAGTGCAATAATTACCAAATTGTATTAAACAAAATAGAAAAGCAATACACAAAAATGTATTCTTAAATATACAGATAAGTTCTCCAAGGTTAATTAAGTTGCAAAATATGAAAAACAGTGTACTACTATGGGGAACCCTTGCTCCACCTTCTCTAAAAAAAACTACAATCTGCAGGAAACTGATTATTCATGTAATACCAGACAATCTCATTAACAATTGACTATTTTACATGCTTCCTTTTTCATATGGTCTTACCTCTGTTTCACAGATTTGCATATTTTTGCAGTCTATTTTATCAAGCCTTTCATGTGCTTCTTTTAACTTTTTACTCAGGAGCATGATGTGTGCATCCCTATTGTTCAGAAGTGATTCAAATGTTTTCCCCTTCTTAATGCTCTCTTCTTCAATTCGCTTTAATTTGATTTGCTCCTTTTCCCATTGCTCCTAAAATTGCAGAGGTAAATAGTATGAGAGTAGAAATCTCCTAGACAATTTTTAATTAATGCAATCACCCATATGTGGATAATAAACAGTAATACAGATTGAGAAACCATACCTGAATAAACATATTTGTCAAAAAATCATTCATCCTATAGCACAAGTGGGAACCCAGATATGTATAAGAGGACACTGATACATATTAAAGGAGCACTGAGAAAAACAAGTATTGGGAAAAGCCCAAGCTCTTTGCTTGCTAATGAGTCCTGCCAATCGCTTGAGAATGCATGCATCAAGACACAGACGCATTTGAAGGCAGTCTTGCGATGGGTCTTCTATATAAGATGACAGTCGGCGCCCATGTTTTACTGGTGATGCATGGAAATGCATGTGTCTTGACACGTGTGCATCATGATTTATAGTGTCAATTTTTAATTTACCCATATAACATTGCACACACAGATGTTTGAACTGTAAATTAAAATATGAAATAAGTAAACAAGTGTGGGCAAAAAAGAAGCAAGAGGCCCCCAGCAGCATTGCCTACCTGCTGGTCCTTGTTAAAAAAAAAAAAACAATAAGAAAAATTGAAAAAAACTTAACACTGGGAGCATTTGGAGCAGCAGGAGAGAAAAGAGAGTGCGCTTGGGGGGAGGCAGAGAAAAATTAGGAAGATAAAGCAAGGAAACACATGCACTCCATTGCAGTGCTGAATGTCAAGTGAATCTCTTAAGCGTGCAGTGGAAGAATACAACTCATCAAATCATGGAAATGAGACAGACTCCTGGGAGATTCAAAGAAGATAGGATGGAAAGCCATCAAATCAAGAGCAGACAACTGAGACAGACAACAAAGCCATACAATCATGATTAAGGGCCAGACCCAAAGTCCATTTCTAAGTAATTGTGCTCTAAACAATAGGTCTGCTGATAGTCTATAGCCAAGATGTAAATATGCATGCTTGAGAATGTGCAGGGCTAATGTGGAAACGTCCAAGCCATGTAGTGGAGGAAAATGGACTAGACTGAGAGGTACACAAGAGGATGGTTGGAAGGTGGGTTGGGGCACATTGTTAAACTTCACTATCTTCTAACTACTTTTTTGAATGCGCCGGTCTCCTACCACTGCTTGGCGTGACTTCTAATCAGTGTCAAGATGAAATGTGTCTCCGAGCGACAGCCACTTTAGAAACTCCAATATGCAGAAGCGCTGGACATGGCACGTCCTCAGTGGTGGCGGATAGATCTAACTAAGCTTCTCCCCAGTCATGGAAGTGATCTCGAGGCACTGACAGCTGAGTTTGTTCAACCTGTCCTCCAGAGACCCCACTGGGTGTTGCACGACCAGAAAAATGTCTTGATGTTCCAGCCATGTCCTTCGGCAGAGTGTCCACAAGCCCATCCCGCCCTGTTTGTTACAGTACCAAATGACAATGGTGTTGTCTGTGAACACCTGAAACAGCATTCCCTTGATGAAGAGGAGGAAGGCTTTCAATGACAAGTGAATCGCTCTCAACTTCAACAAGTTGATGTGAAGCTGAGACTCCGCTGGAGACTCGAGTCCTCGGATCTCCACCTTTCCCAGTTGGTAGCCCCAACCCAGTTGTGAGATCTGGACCGGGACGAGAGAGGGGTCTGCTGCTGAACCAATCATGACTTGGTAGCCACCACTGCAGGTCATTTGTAGTTTCCTTCGATATCTGGACGAGGCTAGAAAGATTCCCCTGATGCTGCGTCCTTTAAGACTTCAGGTCCCAATGGAGAGCCCGCATATACCAGCAGGCAAGCTTTACAAGCAAGATGCAGAAGGCCAAGGGACCCAGCAGCCACAGAGTCAGTCTCACCGAAATCCACACTAGAGGCTGAAACATCAGTAGCATAGCCTGAATATACCGGACTCGCCGCTCCAGAAGATAAGCGTGGAATTGCACTGTGTCCAGAATGGCTCCGATAATAGGTCGTGTTTGAGAGGGAGTCAGGCGTCATTTGGGCAAGTTGATAATGAACCCCAGCAAATGCAGGAGGTTTGCTGTAGTCTGTAGGTGGGTGGTGACTGCCTGGGGCGAGCCCACCTTCAACAGCCAGTCGTTGAGGTAGGAGGAAGACGGGAATACCTGAAATACACAGGTGGCCTGCGACCACCGCCATATACACAGGTGGCCTGCGACCACCGCCATCACTTTCGTGAACACCCAATCGTCACTGGTAACGCCAAATTGGAGAACAGCGAACTGAAAATGGTAATGGCCCACCGTGGAGCGCAGGTAACATCTATGGGGCAGCAGAACGGATATTTGGAAATATGTGTCCTTCAAGTCCAGCGCTACCATCCAGTCTCTGGGATCCAGGGCAGACAAGACAGGAATTAGTTAAGAGGGCGCATATGGAGAATAGGGAAGAGACTGTCTTTTTCAACACCAGAAAGTAGCGAGAATAGCAACCATGACCTACTTCTGATGTCGGTACCCTCTCGAAAACCTGTTTGGCTAAAAGAGCCTGTACTTCCTCATGCAACAGGGAGAGGTTATCCTCCATCAGCGGATCTGAGACCGGTGGCATGGGTGGTGGGGTTTCCGTGAATACAAGTGCGTAACCCAGCTGAATAATTTGGAGCACCCGCTTTTCCGAAGTTATGGACTGCTAGCGGGGCAGGTGGTGCTTGATCCTGCCGCCAACCAGCTGCTTTGATGTTATGAAGGCATGTTAAAGAGATTTGGAGGCTGTAGCTGGCAGAGGGTGTCGGACTAGACAGATCTCTGGTGTTGAGTCACACGAGGCTTGTGGGAGATGTATTCACAAACAAGTAAGGACTGGGGATCTATTGGCAATGGTGGCTGAGTGGAAATGGACATGACTGTTAACCCCTACCGTATCCACCAAGGAGCGAAATGCAGAATGAGGCTGGCGTAGGGCCAAGGAGAGTCCCAACAACTTACTGCCCTTGATGTACTTGAGCGCTGAGTCTGGGTCATTGCCAAACAGGTGAGGGCTGTCGAAGGGCATGTTCATAATAGATCCCTGAGAAGCCAGTTGACCACAGCCAGGCGTGGTGACAGAGTGCTACCTACGAAGCAATTGCTCCACCCAGCGAGTCTGTCATGTCTTGTCCGCAGAACTTTTCTGAATCTCTGCCGTGGGCAATAGCCTGGGTCAGGATGGCTCGGGCATCCTTGGAGACCATGGACAACACTTGAGTGACCAAGTCCCACACTGTGTGGGTGTACGCCTGAACTCCTCACATGGCCTGCGACAACCGCTTCACTTTCCTCAACACCCAAGCGTCGCTGATAAGCGTGGCTTGGGACTCCTCCGAGACCATGGGCAGCACTTACGTGGCCGATTCCCACACTGTGTGGGTGTACCGGCCCAAGAGGCATGCCATGTTCAAAACCATAATGCAAGGCTGGTCGAAGAGAAAATCCTTTTTATTGAAGGTGTCAACCCTTTTGAATTCCCTATTCGGTGGCACAGTAGGGAGCGTGCCAGGGTTAAACATGGACGTTGAGGCCTGTACAATCAGGCTCTCAGGGGTGGGATGCAGGGTGAGAAAAGCTGGATCCCCAGTTGTGGGGTGGTAACAGCAGGTGATCGTCCTGTGGACAGGAATGCCTGTGCAAAGCTTGACCCAGGCCCCAAGTAGGACATCAGCGAGGGCTTCTGGGAAAAGGAGGAGAGGTTCAGTGGGAGATACCCCAAGTTGAAGCACCTCTGTCCAAGACTACAGCATTCCTCTGCATCACCGTGGCAAAAAAGCCTCTTCCTTCATAACCCCACTATAAGGGGAGACCAGGTCACTATTTGGTGAGGTGTTTAGGTCACTGGCATCAGCCAGTTCCCCATAGCAGTTATCCTCGACCAAATGCTCCCCAAGGTGGTCAGAGTAGTCATATGGATCCTCAGATCCGCCCAAAACATATCCCTCACAGGACCTGTCAAAATATGGAGGCACTGTCTCTGACGCTGAAGGTCGTGGTCCTTTCGGCACTGGAGTTGTCGTCGGATGACAAAGGTTCAGCTCCTTATCGGAGTCAGGAATTACAAAGGGGTCGGCACCACCGAGGGGCATTGGCAGTGCCAGGAACTGCGCCTGTTGACCAAACTCCGGTAAAGGTTGTGGATTCGCAAGCGGAGCTGGTCCTAATATGGATCCACAGGGCCCAACTGATGCCAAGGGTGAACCCGCTGGTGGGAATGTAATCGTGGTACCTTCCCAACCCACAGGGCCCAAAGGTTCTCCAGAGGGGTCGGCTCGCCTAAAGATGAGGTGTGTAGCCTCACAGAATTCTTTCAATTAGGTGGGGGTCGCTCCGGGAAATTCTGGGATGCTCGGAGCAGACCCAGACTCCACAATGGAAGTGTAGGAGCAGGGCCTAGATTTGTGGCGTAATTCCTGTGCCTTGACAATGACTAGGACCGGCGTAGCGAAGAAGTAGAAGAAAGCTTCGACTTCTTGATCTTCTTCTTGTGGGACTAACCTGATGGCGATTTTGACCTTGACAATGGCGGAGGGGAACGACTCCCAGAGCAGGCTTGAGCCCTTCCAGGCTACCGGGACCTGGAGTGGTGTGGTTTAGTGCTGAATGACCATGAGCATTAACGCACGCTCCCAGACCGCTTTGGGGTTCAATGCACTGCAGTCAGGGCAGGCCTTGAAGTTGTGATTTGGCTCCCAGCACCATAAGCAAATCAAGTGGGGCCTGTCACAAACATTTGCCTGCGACAGGCTCCACAGGGCTTAAACCCACAAGTTTCTTAGGGGATATCCCAAAGGAACACTTGGAGCAAGATTGCTAAAAAAAATATCAACAAGTTTAAGAAATGCAGCCAAAAAATGACCGAGGTAGCTGCACTGATGGAAGTCAAAGAAAAACACCAAGGTCAGTGCGCTGGGTTGGTGCATTTATAGGCAGCACCCATATCACATCTGGCGCAGATGACGCTGAGTCGATCAGCGCCACCTACCAGCGCACAGAGGTACTGCTCAAGATTTTCCAGATCCAGTCTGATGTCTGGGGAATATGCTAAGGCAAGGAATCTGTGGCTAGAAGTCTCTATGTGATATTATTGGTGCCTCAGAAAGTCTCAGTATTCCTAGGCACTTAGACCACAGCCAGATTTCCTACTGAAATCATGTCATATACAAAGACCCAAAAACCAGACAATGTAAGTGTATCTGAGAGATTTGTAATGGATCATTTTGCTAGTGCCTTCTCCTAGCACATTTAGTCCCCTAGTCATGTTCTACTAGGTTTAGGGATAGCTAAATTACAGGGCTGAAGCAATAGTACTTCTTCTCCATAATATGCCATTCAGCTCTCATCCCCCTTACCTTAGACCTCAGGACTCAATAGTTAGGAGAAAAATAGCCAGCAACTCATGGCCTTTAACGGGTTAATGGAAACCTGGATTAACATTCGCCAAATTCCAAGACCGATAACAAAAAATATTTAGGAGCTAACCACAAACTGATCTCAGACACTTGTCTGACAGTAAGATTTCAACCTCACATCATTAACTAAAATTATAGGCAAGATAGTAAAAGCTGCCCAAGAACACCCCTCCCCTCCTTCCAAATGTTCAATGTCTTCAATCAGCACATAGACATAGATAAGGTACACATTTTCCTTCCAAAACAGTTACCTGGGAAGAATCATAAATAGTGCAGAAGAGTTATTTCTTTAACCATTTATCGACATAGTTGCCAGTGTATAATGTAAAAAAAAAAAAAATAATAATAATAGCATACGGATAATTAGTTAAAAGTATGACCATTCTTTCTCTTTCATCAAAACAGAAAAAAACATTCTGCAATATTAAACACGGAGGTCTGTGATCTACTTTTACAAGTCTAGGCCAAGTATGCAAAACTAGGTTCACTTGTTTCCAGGAAAGTACTCACCTTGATTGAACGAGACATATTGTTAGATCCAGGGTTCAGATCAGCACATCAAGTCTAAGTAATTTGCTTCTATTAATTTATGTCACATGCTCGAGACTGAAAACACCTATGGGATCCCTCAGAATAGCCTGAGCCAATCAAATATCCAAAAGCCTGGAGCTGATCGAGGTGCAGGTTCTGCAGAGGGAGGCCTAGAGCATCGAGACTCCACCTTCACGTCAGCCGAAGCTCCCTTCTCATGCCTCTTACCTGACTGAATCGACGACTTTGAGTGGGCGGAAGAGGACTCTCCTCTCGATCAGGACTGAGAACGAAACCTCCGTGGCGAACGGCATGGTGCTGAGCGCCAGGCTGCAGGCAGCTTTAGGGACTGCTTCCTCAAAGCTTTCAGAGAAATGGCCCGGCAGTTAGAGCACGACTTCGAGACCTGGTCGCCCTCAAGGCACCAGACACAAATGGAGTGTAGACCCGTCATTGACATGGCCCAATGGCAGGCGCCGTATGGTTTGAACCTAGAAGTCTTCTTCGACATTGTGGAAAAACGTACACACAAAAAATCATCAACAAAACGTTGAAAAAGCAGGTAAAAAAGCGACAGAGGGTATCTCTCTTCATAGATCTGCGCTAGATGGCGCAGAAAGAAAAGAACTGACGCCAGCGCGCTGAGGTGCTGCATATATAGGTGACGCGGACGTCACTTCCGGCATAGACAACGTCACACAAGCAGACCGACGCCACCGACCAACACGCAAGTGTATTACTCAACCAAAAGTCTTCCTGATCCAGCCTGACTAATGGAAAATTCTAAGTTAAGAAATCTGAGGCTAGATGTCTCTTCCAGATTAGCCTGTGCTCACCACAGAGCAGACAGGCTTAATGTAGGAGGCAATGCGCAAAGTATTTGTGCAACACTTAAAACAGTAACACAGAGAAAACACCACAAAAAGATTCCACACCAGTTTAGAAAAATAGATAATATTTTTATGAGTAAACCAAGACCAAAACAACAAAAATTCAATAAGTAGAACCGGAGTTATGAATTTTTAAAGATCAAAATGAAATGTAGTGTTTAAAAGCATAAAGCGCCAACCGGGGACATCTAGTCGTGCATGACTGGGGTAAATTCAAAAGTTCTGGCCGACTGCAATGGAGCGCGGGCCGTATACGGGGACCAATATTGTACCGCTGAAAAGGTACCTCGTTGCGCTGTCGACAGGCCTGATGCGTCGTCGATCCAGCTGCATGTAGGCGATGTGTCGGTTCCGCGATGCCTCAGCGGTGGTTTCTTGAAATGAAATGAAATGAAATGAAATGAAATGAAAAGGGGAATTTGATTAAGCGCACTGTGGCCAAGCGGCTTCCTGGCGCTGAGGACTCATCCAAGCTCACAAAGAAACCCAAAAGGACTAGCTAGGAAAAGCCTGAGAAAACAGGAAAGTTTTGAGGGCCTTACGGAAGTGGGTGTAGATGGGAATGGAACGAATAGAGAGAGGAAGACTATTCCAAAACCGGGGGGCCAAGACCGAGAAGCGGGTGCCCCCAGTGCGAGTTTTGCGAAAGCGGGGGACGTGAAGCAAAGAAAGTGATGAGGACCGAAGAGTTCGTCTGGGAGCGTGGGAAGTGATGAGGGAATTGATGAAATGAGGGGCAGAATGATGATGAGCCCGAAAGGCCAAACAGGCAAGTTTGAAAAAGGATCTAAAGTAAACAGGGAGCCAATGGAGAGACTTAAGAGTGGGTGTTATGTGAGAAAATTTAGGTAAACGAAAGATAAGACGGGCCGCCTGGTTTTGAATGGCCTGAAGTCGACGAGTTTCATAGGCGGGGATGCCAACGTACAGGCCATTTCCATAGTCAAGGCGAGAGATGACAAGAGCGATGACTATGGTTTTGAGGGCATCAACAGAAAAAAAACCGAGAAATCTTACGAATAAGACGAAGGGAGAAGAAGCATGAAGAGACAACGGAACTGATTTGTGAATGCATGGACAGGTCATGGCTAATCTTAATACCCTTTCTTAGCGATGTAGTTAATGCGTCACTATCGAGCCTCGCAGCCGGCAATGAGAAGTCTTTGAAGCAGGTGATGCTTCGACGCTGAAGGAGATACATCGGTTCCAAATGGCACATCGAAATTGTTTTGCAGAACACAGCCAGAAAACCCACTTCCAAGAGTCCAGGACTGGAGTGTGTGTAGAACTGGGATTTTGTTGCAGTTACCCCCCCACACACACACACTTTTTACCCCCTTTTTAGCAATTGGGGCTGTTTTTAGACTCTGACAGTGCACGGAGGCCTGCTAACCAGACTTCAGTGCCAGTGCTCCTTCCCTAAAACAAGGTGTTGTCTAAATGTGCTACAGCTAGCAAAGGACTTTAGCACCCCTGTAAGTCCCTAGTAAATGGTACTGCAGGTACTTAAGGCAAGGGTACTAAAGAGGGTCCCTAAGGCTGCAGCATACCTTATGCCACCCTCTAAGGGACCCACATACCAATTCCACACTGACTGTAATTGCAGGCTGCGTGACATGACGCAAACCATGAGTGAAAACATGACATGACACACTACTGTGTGTCATGCAAAGTCACTGCATCTAACATATGTTAAGTCACCCCTACAGCAGGCCTTTGAGCCCCAAGGCAGGGTATATTATATTTTATGTGAGGACTTGTCTGCATGAGCAGATATGCCCCTGTGTAGTCTAGATCCTTTAAAATATATTACAAGAGAGTAGGGAAGCCATCTTATGGTATGTACTGGGCACAGGCCAAAGTGGGTTCCCCTGCTACATAATGGCTTCTCTGAAACATATGGTGCTTGGTATCAAACATCTCATATTAATAAACCCACACTGATGTCAGTGTTGGATTTATTAATACATGCACCAAGAAGGCATTTGAGAGGTGCCCCCTGAAAACCTTCCAGCTTCTGGTGAGCTAACTGCCACCAGAGACAAGTTTCTGAACCTCAAGGGTGAGGGCCTTTGCTCTCAGGAGGTCAGACACAAAGCCTGCATGGGCAGGGGGTGTTCAAACCCCCTCTCACAGGATGACGTGCAGATTAGCATTCCAAGGTAGGGGAGCTTCAATGAACCCACCGCCTTTGTTACGCAATTATGGCTTCTCTCACAGGAGTGGACGCCAACCCTCTTTGTCCACAGCCTTTGGCAGCTGGACCGGCGGGAAAATTAGCTATGCAGGAGGAGTGTTACACTGCCAGGCTGGACACACCTCTAGGGTGACCAGCTGGAAGTGAACACGACTTTAGAAATTCCATCATATTGTGTGTGGTGGAATTAGGAATTCTGAGACAGGGTGATGTCCACTCATCAAAGGAAGTGGCAAGCAAAAAAACGATGGATTAAACCCAAATCTGTGACTGGGGTGCATGTTTGACAATGTTCAGCATTCCGTTCATCATCTTTTTTTTGTGTAGCATTTTCACGCTAAGTGTGAACGGTATACCCAGACGTGGGTCTCGTGCTTGCTACGCCACCGGTTTCAAATTAGCCTGGCTGATGAGGGAGGATATCCCGAAACCGGTCCCAAGATGCTTGTTTTCTGGTCCGGGGAGGACCTAGCCTGGCAGTTCGGGCTAGACTGTTCCCATGAGGTGCAGGGTCAAGGTTAATTTACATATGGCTGTGTCCAAACTAGAATGAAGCGGTAAGCAAAATAACCATGGATTAAACGCAGATCTGTAACTGGGGGTGAATGTTTGAACATATTCAGCATTCCATCCATCATCTTTTTTGGTGATGCATTTTCACCATATGTGGGAAGGGTATGCCCAGACATGCGTCCCATGCCTGCTATGCCACCGATTTCAAGCTAGCCTAGCTGAAGGGGGTGATGCCCCAAAACCGGTCAGAGGATGCTTGTTTTCCGATACAGTGAGGACCTGGCCTGGCAGTTCGGGCTAACTGTTCCCATGAGGAGCAGGGTCAAGGCTGATTTGCATATGGCTGGGTCCAAACTGGAATGGTGTGGCGAGTAAAATAACAATGGATTAAACCCAGATCTGCGACTGGGAGTGAATGTTTGACAAAGTTCAGCATTCCGTCCATCATCTTTTTTTTGGGCCCATCAGTTACACCTAAGCTCCCTTTCTGTGTGGGTGTCTAGAGGGAGTGCACAATGCCCAGTTGTCACCCACCCCAGCAGTGTAGTCAGAGACAGACAGAAGGCACAGAATGGTTAAAGCAAGAAAATGCCAACTTTCTAAAAGTGGTATTTTCATATTTGCAACTTCAAATCCAATGTTTCCCTTAAGTTGTAGTTTTAAATTGTGAGTCCAGAGACACCAAACTCGAAAAGACTATCTTTTCCCAATTGAAAATTGCACTTATAAAATGTAATAAGGTAATCCCAATGTTAAGCTATGGGAGAGATAGGCCTTGCAGTAGTGAAAAAAGAATTTAGGAGTTTTTCACAACCTGAACAGATAAAACTAAAAAGTATATGTTCAACTTTCTAAATACACTGCACCCTGCCCTTCGTGCTGTCCAGGGCCTACCTTAGGGTGACTTATATGTATTAAAAAGGAAGAATGGGGCCTGGCAAGAGGGTTTACTTGCCTGGTCAACAAGACAGTTTTATAACTGCACACACAGGCTCTGCAATTGCAGGCCTGAAATATGTTTAAAGGGGCTACTGAAGTGGGTGGCACAATCAGTGGTTCAGGCCCACTAGTAGCATTTAATTTACAGGCCCTGGGCAAATGTATTGCACTTTACTAGGACTTATAAGTACATTAAATATACCTTTTGTGGATAAGCCAATGTTACCATATTTTAAGTAGAGCGCACATGTATTTTAGCACTGGTTAACAGTGGCAAAGTGCCCAGAGAACTAAAGCTAGTCAAAATGAAGTTAGCAAAACAGGAGGTCAGAAGGCAAAAAGTCAGGGGAAACCAAGTATGGGATGCCAGGTCTAAAAAAAAAGTATTGTTTGTAATGGCAGTGTGCTACCACACATATCCACTCTACACTACTCCACGCTTCTCTGCATCATTCCATACCACTGCACTCTAATCTGTACCACTCCACTTTACACCACTTCATGCTACTGCATGCTGTGCCACTGCTCTCTACTCCACTCCACACCACTCAACGCCACTGCACTCTATGCCTCTCTACTCTACTCTAAGCCAATGCACTTTATGCCACTCTACTCTACAACACTCCAGTCTAGGCCACTCCAATCTACTTTACACAACTCCATTCTATGCCACTCAGCAACACTGCACTCTAGGCCACTGCACTCTATGCCAATGCACTTTCCTCTGTATCACTCAACTCTACTTCCCTGCACTCTACACCAATCTACTTTACGCCACTCTAATCTAATCTACACCACTGCACTCTAACCTACACCACTCCACACCACTTCACTCTACTCTAAAACAATCTAATCTACACTGCTCCACTATATACCACCGCACTCTACGCCACTTTACTCTGCACCACTGCACTCTACTACTCTACTCTGCACCACTATACTCTACCCCACTCTACGCCAGTGCACTGTAAGCCACTCTATTCTACAACACTGCACTCTCTGCCACTGAACTCTACGCCACCCTACTCTGCACTACCGCCCTCTGTGCCAATGCACTCTACATCACTCTACTTTGCATAATTGCACTCTGCATCACTTCACTCTACCCCACTCCACTGTGCCCCACTCTACGCCACTGCACTTTCTGCCACTCTACTCTATACCACTGCACTCAATGCCACTCAACACTGCACTACTGCATTCTATGCCAATTCACTCTATGCCAGTGTACTCTACACCAGTCCACTCTACATCACTCCATGGCACCCAACACCACAGTACTACACTCTAAACCACTGCAATCTATAACACTATAATCTGTGAAACTGCACTCTATGTCACTCTACTCTGCATCACTCCCCTCTATGGCACTATATTCTACTCTGCACCACTCTTCTCTGTGCCACAGCCCTCTGTGCCACTGCACTCTACTATGCAACATTCAAATCTACGATACTGCATTGTACGTCACTGAATTCTATGCCGTTGCACTCTACATCACTGAACCTTATGCCACTTCACTCTACACCACTGCACTCTACAACACTCTACGCCAATGCACTCTAAACGAGTCCACTGTATCCCACTGTACACGACTCCACTCTATGCCACTCCAATACACAATACTCTATGCTACTCCACTTTACAACACTCTACTCCACTCTCGCCATTCCACTCTATAACACTCAGCGCTGCTCCCAGTTACGCCACTAACTTTTAGCTATGCTGAACAACAGCCATGCTGGTGTATACAACATGGCTAAAACACATTGGCAAAGCCAATAGCTCTTACATAGGCAAGACCTATTGGCTTTGTCAATGCTTGGTATGCCTACGTGGATGGTATTTAAGTTTGAAAACCACTCAAGCAGAGATTGTAAGAAGACACACACCCAGAGATCCAGAGGCAGAGGAGACGCACCTCATGACTATGTGAGTATCAAGAGCGAGATATATAGGCACCAAGAATAGAATGACCATCTTCTTATCGTAACATGCTCTATCATTAGAAGTAAGAAAGGCCTTTCCTTTGTACCAAAAGCGAACACATTTAAGCTTTCTAGGGATGTTCACAGACTGTTTAGGTAAGTTTGAATAAAAAAAAGATGAGGTGTATGAATTTGAAGAGAGTAAGAGTATCACAGTGTAACATCCAGAATCAATATTTAATCCAACTTCTGGGACCGTTGGCACCCAGAAAACTTTCCAAAATGTGGTTGAAAATGAATTGAAGAAAATACACCGCAAATTAGTGAAATTGTGGTGAGGGATAAACTTTTCTGCACTCAAACGGTATTAGGACCACTTTAAAATACTAACCACTATCATAAAAAAAACAGGCAGTCTATTCAAACTGCCAAAGAAAATATTTCAAAATTTCATTTTTTGTTTATAATAAGACCTTAATTAACCATCTTTTATGGATTACCAAACATCCACAAAGATAGCATGGATCCTCCATTTACATCTATCGTAAAGGGATCAATTGATTTACTAAAGCTTTGTCATAGACAGTGGACTTCTTCTGCCACATTCAATACCAAAACTTCCATTGTAAATAAAACACTTCAATAATGATACGGAGGGCATGTAATTTATTCCGTTAACTCAATATTTAGCAATTCTAGACACCGAATCTTGAAACACTAACATACCCCTAGACTTTCTCTTGACTGGTTAGTGACAGGTTTGAACCATGTTGATAAGCCACCGTGGGTTCTGCCACAGTTCATATTGAGAGCACTGAGACAGTATCATACAGCACAGACAGAATAACATGTTCAGAGGGAAGATCAGGTGGTTTCGCCACTGAAAAGAATCCGCATGTTGGCTAAATGTGCCTGCAGTATTGCAAATCTTTATGTGCCATGTTTAAAAAATTGTTCATATATAACAAAAAATGCTCCCTTCTTTGAAAATAAAATAAAACATTTTACTGGTCTTTATAAATTACATGTTCTTTATAAGGAAAGGGGAGAATGAGTCATGAACATGTGCGATCAAAATTTGACAAAGACAATGCTTTTCCCCCCCTTTTTTGCAGATATTATGTTTGTTAGTGGCAAAGGGATCCTTTAGGCTGTGTACACAGTAATGACACTGGCAAAGGTTTCTCACTGCCTTTTGATAGTAGCCATCCAAAAATAAACAAATGAACTATTGCCCATTTTCTAAGACAGTGCACCAGTTGTTCACCAGCTAATGGGTAGCTGAGGTATGTGGAAGTCGAAAACTGCTCGCAAAAGGGTATCCATGTCCTAGTTTACGACAAGTAAAAACATACCATACTTTTATAAGTGTGTTGCAATGCTGAAACCAAAGCAGACGAACGGTACAATGAAAGAAAAATGTGTTGGTGTGGCTACATGTAATCCAATAAGCAATAACATACCAAAAAAATAAACGGATGTAGCAAATTTTGATTACTATTTTAAAAACCTGTTATAAAATCATTATTTATACCATCAGGCATAGTAGAAATAGGATTACTCAGGCTTTATATTACAAGAAAGGGGCTCTCAAAAGACACTTTGGCATCTACCACCAGCAAACGGAGCAGAAAGTGTGGTACCTGCACTGCAACTGTACTACAATCAAAGGCACTGATTTTGTATAAAAGAGCAGGATAGACATATCAGTAATTCTCATAGTAAGTGTATGATGACTAATGTCATTTATGTGGTAATGTGCCATGGTGGGCTAGCCTAGATTGGCAAAAGGAGTAGAGAGGTGAGAATGCATTATTGGACATCACTCCGCGATCAAAACAGGGAGAACAAATGACTCATTTATAGACCACTTTTAATAAATAAACATTGACCTTTGGACTTCCAGCTGGAAATTACAAAAAACAAAGGCTCCAAATCGCAGAGGCAAGATGTGAACAGAATCATAATGCTTAGGGGCCAACATGTGATGTGTTTTAATGTTATTACACCATCTTTCAAAACATTTATGCTAAATAACACTTTCATTTCTGACTTTATTACTTCTCTGGCTTTGAATACAACTAGAGACGTTGAGGCTCATGCAGCCGCACTGGTTTATGGATTTGCCCATGGTCGATGCCAGGCACATGGTTAGATGGAAGACAGGGTGTTAAAACCGAAGATTCATCTCAAACTGGCCACCTTGAGGAAGAGCTATTATTTCAAAGGTGAAGGCATGTCTAGCCTTAAATTTATTCTCATCAAAATTGGCTACATTCCCTGCATTTGCTGTCAGATTTTCCCAATCCAAGACCAAGTTAACCCTTTTTCTGTTATGTCATGTTCTGCCTTGATCATACATATGGAGGCTTGGATTACAGAAGGTTTGTTTTAAACTTTATTTATAATATTTTCAATAACAGTCTTAATCTTTGAACATATCCATGTATTCTCGTTATTACATGTTGTCAATATTATGCTACATCATGTTACCATGTTAAAGCAAACACACAAATGTGCCACATTAATCATCCAATGACATATTAAACTTTAATCTGCTAACACTACTGGTCGCCTTTTCATCTTTCAGTTGTTCCTATCCAGCTAGAAAGATTATGTCTCATTCCAGACCACTGCTTAACTCAACAAGCTCGCAATGAACAGGGAAGGATCCTGAGTTTACATTACTGGATCAGACCAGTTTGTATAGGGCAGTCTGTCACCTACAAGGAGGCATCACTTAGACAAAGACATGCCTTCTGTCTGAGCATGGATGTGCTGAATGTCTACCCCAAATCCCTAGTGTCAGCTCTAGCAGCAGAGGAAGGAAGGACAACTACAAATACCTGATTGGCTCAACAACTGCCTGAAAAGAATAAGCAACCCCTGGTAATAATATGGGATGTCTGTCAACATCATGTAGCCAAAAGTCTGAGAACATCATGGCACGTTCATTACCAAAATAACAAGCAGAAAACTAAGCAAAATGTACTTAAACATATAATGTGCGCACCAAGCAAGATGAAGAACTGCAAAAGGTACAGGAAGATCAGCAGCCCTCACACGAGTTAGGACCAGACTCAATGGACTTACTGTATTGTGATCTGAAGGAGGTAGCCTGTGTCGAGAAACAAAATGGTTACTTACCATTAGGAGTAGTTTTGCAGCTTGAAGAGTTTTCTGGATTCACATGCTGCACATTATTCCGCCATCTAGGGGTGGGTCCGGAATAGTCTTTGTTGTTTCTTTTTTTGTTTGTTTGGGGGTGTTGTTGACCACCATTTGGTGCTAGGTCCATCCCTTGAGGGACGTCAGACGGCACCCTGTAAGTTCCTGTGCATGGTAGCCATCTTCGGATTCATTTTTCCTTTATAGGGAATCTTTTCAATGCTGCTGTCTTTAGATGCTACTTCTATGTTTACTGTGTAATAACTTTCCACCTGTTATTATTCCTCATTATAGTGGAGGTGGGTGGGTCACATGTGAATCCAGAAAACTCTTCAAGCTGCAAACCTACTCCTACTTGTAAGTAACCATTTTGTTTTGCTGCGTAAACACTTTTCTGGATTCACATGCTGTGCATTAGATTACGTAGCGGTTTCTCCCTCCTTGGGGAGGCTGTGGTAAGATGAGGAACACTTGCAAAGCTGTTGAAGTCCTTTTTGTCCTATTTGAGTTTCCCTACTCATCTG
Organism: Triturus cristatus; assembly: GCF_964204655.1. Lineage (NCBI taxonomy): Eukaryota > Metazoa > Chordata > Amphibia > Caudata > Salamandridae > Triturus > Triturus cristatus. The sequence continues at coordinate 911,034,456 of NC_140583.1, forward strand.
TATAGCCACATATTAATGCTTGGTGAATGTGTGTGGAGATGCCCATGTTGCTGCTGCACATATGGTGTCTATTGGCACGTTGGCCATGAATGCCAGGGTTGCTCCCTTTTTTCTTGTAGAATGTGCTTTTGGCTGTGTGTTTAGGGCTTTCCCAGCTGCAGCATAGCATATCTGAATTGTTTCTACAATCCAACAAGCAATTGTTCCTTTCGTCACAAGTGCTCCTGTTTTGGCATTTGAGTAAGAAACGAACAACTGATTGTTTTTTACGGTTGTGTTTTGTTTCTTGTAGATGGTACAATAAGCTGCTCCTTATGTTTAGGGTATGGAGGCTTCTTTCTAGTCGTGTTTGTGGATCCTTGAAGAAAACTGCTAGCTGTATGCTTTGTTTCAAGTGGAATCTGCTCACTATTTTACATAGGAATTGAGAGTTTGTCCTTAGGGTAACCTTATCCTTGTGAATTTGCATGTATGGTTCTTCAATAGTTAACACTTGTAGTTCACTTACTCTACTCTTCGTAAGAATGTTATGGCTATTAAAAGGTAGTTTTGATGGCAATGTATTTGAGCTCTGCTTTGTGCATGGGCTCGAATGGGGCTCTGTCATTAGTTGTGTTAGAACTGTGTTTAAGCTCCACATAGGTCCTGGAGACTTTCTTGGGGGTACAATCTTTTTTGATCCTTCAAGGAATCTTTTGATGACTGGTGCTTTGAAGAAACGTTTGCATGGTTTCTCCCTGGTATAAGCTACAATTGCCGCTAGGTGCACCTTGAGGCTTGAATAGTTGATGTGACTGTCAAGCAGATGTGTCAGATATATGAGCACTGTCTCTTGTGTGGAGATTGAGATTAAGGTATTGTTTTTTGTGCACCATGTGGTGTACCGTTTCCACTTTGCAGCGTAGCATTGTCTTGTGGTTTGTTCTCTTGCTTCTTTTAGTATTTCCATTGTTCTTTGAGATAAATTCAAATGTCCGAACTCTATGTATTCAGGCGCTAGGCTGAGCGTCACTGGTTCTGGGTGAAAAATCTGGCCCTCTTGCATACTGAGGAAGACCTTATTTGCTTGGAGCTTGATCTTTTGTCTCCTGGACAGTCCGAGCAGACTTGAGTACTAGGTTTACCTTGCCCATTGAGGGGCTATTAGTATTAGAATTGCTCCTGGTTGTCTGGCTTTTTCTAGGACTCTTTGTATTAGAGGGACTGGCGGAAAAGCGTATGCAAATGTCTCTCACCAGTTTAGTGACAGGGCATTCCCTCTTGATAGGTGGTGATGAAATCTGGAGGCAAAAAATTGGCATTTCTTGTTCTCCACTGTTGCGAATAGGTCTATCTCCGAGGTCTCCCAGAGGTTGAAGATGTGTTGCAGGGTACTCTGTTTCATTTACCACTCATGCAAACTGCTGTTTTGTCTGCTCAGTTAATTCGCTTTGGTGTTGTATTTCCGTGGCAGGTATATTGTTTGTAGGTTGATTTTCCTTCAATTGGCTCATTTCCAAATCTCTTGTGCTAGTTTCCTTAGTGTGAATGACTTTGTACCTCCTTGTTTGTAGAACATAGTCGTGGTGTTGTCCATTTAAATTAAAGCGTTTTTCTTCCCTATGTGTGCTTGTAACGCTTTCGGTGCCAGGAACACAGTCTTCATCTCTAGGAAGTTGATGTGTTTTATGAAGTCCGGGTCGTTCTATTGTCCCCGCAGTTTCGGGTGGCCTGAATATGCTCCCTAACCCTTGTAGGATGCATCTGTTGTGATGGTCACTGAGGGAGTTGGAGTCTTGAAAGGTTTGCCTAGTGTTATGTTCTTGGATGCCCATCATTGTATTTCTGTCAGAACTTTTTGTGTTACAACCAGTAAATCTTCCCAACTCCCTGTGGCTTGTGACCAGCTGCTGCAAAGCCACTCCTGAAAAGGGTGCATGTGAAGGCGTGCATGACTGATGAGGGGAATGCATGATGCTATCATGCCCATGAGTCTCATGATCGGCTTCACTGTCAGAGACTGACCCTTCTGGTACAGGCGAGTTTCTTGCTTGATGGCTTGTATTCTCTTTTGTGTCCATGCAAGCTTTGAGTTTAATCTTGCTCCTAAGAAGGGTTTATTCTTGTTCTGGTGTTGTGGGTGACTTTTTGTGGTTGATTGAAATCCCCAAGTTTTGGAGTGTGTTGATTACTTGATGGACATGTGGGTAACATGTTCTCTTTGATCTTGCTTTTATTAGCCAGTTGTCTAGATAGGGGTAGACGTGGATCCCCTCTCTTCTTAGGGATGCTGCAACTGCCGCTAGGCATTTTGTTAAAACTTGTGGTGCTGATTTTATTCCGAAAGGGGCGACCTTGAATTGGTAGTGAGTGTTCTTATGGAAGAACTTGAGGTATTTACTGTGGGCTTGTTTCATGGGGATGTGTAGATAGGCGTCCAAAAGATCTATTGTTGCCATGAATGTGTAATGTAAATACGGTGCTATGTAAAGCGCTCCAATACCTTCGGGTCGAGTTTGCGCTATATAAATATGCAACAAAAAAAGTATGGTGAGTAGTTTCCTTTGTAGTTTTCACTTTTGGTACCTGTTCTATTGCTTGTTTTTGGAGAAGTTCCTTTATTTCTAATCTTAACTGTACGAGTTCTAATTTGAGAAACCTTTTCTACTTTGGAGGGTTTGCTGGAGGCTTTTTTATTAATTATATACAATATTCGTGTTGTGTCAAATTTAAAATCCAACTGTCTGTTGTTATGTCTTTGCCATTGTTGCAGGTGGTGTGCTATCCTGCCTCCCACTGGTGTTGTGTGTGGGTACTCTGTTGTAGGCAAGTCACTGAGTTTGCTCCTCCTCCTCTCGAGGGCTGCCCTCTGCCTCGAAAGGGCTGCTTTGGCTACTGTTGCCAGGCTTGGTACCCTTGGTACCCGGACTGCTGGTTTGACTGCTGTCCATTGCCTTGATTTTGTTATTGATGTTGCTGGCCTGCTAAGAAGGGTCCCCTTCCTGTGGGTCTTCTGGTGTTAAAACCTCCTCTTTTGAATGTGCCACTTTGTTGTAGGGCTTCCATAGCTCTGGCCGTTTCATTATCTTTCTTTATCTGTTGTAATGACTCATTTACTTCCTTTCCAAGAGGGCGTCCCCTGTGAAAGGTCTGTTAATATTTGAGGTTGGGACCTCTTGCTTGATGCCTGATATTCCTAGCCAGGCGTGCCTTCGTAACTTGGTACATGTGCACATTTGTCTGCTGGCTGTATCGGCTGCGTCAAGGGCTGATTTCAGGCAGGTATTGGCTATGTTTTTACCTTCTTATATAATGGATTTTGCTCTTTTCCTGTCTTCTTCTGGGAGCTTGTTCATGAGTTCCTCAATGTTATCCCATTATTGATGGCCATACCTGTTAAAAAGAGCATTGGAATTTGCAATGAGCCATTGTGTTGCTGCTTCTTTTTACATGTTCCACCCACCTTGTCCATTCTCTTGCTTGCTCTTTCAGTGGGTGGACCAATGGCAGAGTGGGCGTTGCCCCTCTTTCTTGCTGTGGTGACGATGATTGAGTCTGGCACTGTGTTTTCCTGTATGTATTTAGGGTCTCTTGTGGAGGGGTTATATTTTCTTTCAACCCTTGGTGTTATCCCCTTGGCTGAGGCTTCTTTGCCCTGATCTAGAATGCTTGGTAGCATTGGGAGATATTGTGTCGCCTTTGTTAGAAGGACTCAAAGTCTCCTTTTTCCTCCTCTAGGGGGACCCCGAAAGTGTCAGCTGCTCTTTTGATGAGGCTGTTGTAGAAGGCTTTGTCATCTGGTGGTGAAGCCTTCGAGGGCTAGCAACAGATCTCCTCTTCAGGGCTTTCTGGGTCAAGGTTGTTCCATTCTTCCTCGAAATTCTCCGAGGCTTCTTCCTCTTCTGTGTTGTCGGTATCCCGGGGGTGGCATCCGTGGGGTTCTTTTGATAGTGGCTGACCCTCGATCGTCGTTTTCTTCAACGCCTGGGCTGCCTTTTGCTTCGCCTTCTTTTCGTGGCCCTTGGGTTCCGACGGATGTGGGTTTCTTACCTTGTCCATCATTTTCTCTGTGTCCTTTGCCGCTTTCTTCGCGACACGCTTCTTTTCGGCGGCTCCTCTGCTTTCGGCATGCCTCGAGTGTCTTCGACACAAACATAGCGCAGGTCTCGCAGTCCTTATCTTTATGATCCTTTGGTAGACAGAGGTTACAGACGTTGTGTGAATCGCGCTGGGCAAACTTGCGGTGACATTTAGGGCAGAATTCGAAAGGGGTATTTTCCATGGCCCTTTCCTCACCCTCGATCCATGTGCGAAGTTGCCTTGTCGGTGTTGCTCGACTGGAAAAATCGCCCGGAGGTTCTTTCTGTCTCCGGTGTGTTCATAGTCTATGATCGGTCGGAAGTAGTCGCATTCAGCAATTCTTTCAGGGATTTCGTCAAAATCTTCAGAGAGTCTCCCTTTGCTTCCAGACCAGACCCAACGGCGGAAATAAATAATCTGAAGATGGCTACCACGCACAGGAACTTCAGGGCCGCTGTATGATGTCACACAAGGAATGGACCTAGCACCAAATGGTGGTCGACGTCGCCCCCAAACAAGAAAAAAACAACAAAAAACAAAGACTATTCCGGACAGAACCACTGGATGGCGGAATAATGCACAGCATGTGAATCAAGAAAATTCACGCTGCAAAACTGTCTTATCAGCTCAAGAACCCAAGGCCTTGGTGTTGTATGCTTCCATGAGGATCACAGTCTAAAGCGAAGAGTGCTGCAGAGACTAGAGATTTGCACCAGAGCAGAACATCAAGACAGACATCAGAGACAGTAGGGGCCATATGTACAACCCTTTTTTGCGCTTGCAAACTGGAGATCGGCCCGTTTGCAGTCCCAAAAAAGGGTCATGGCATATGCAAATGCTATTTTGCGAGTCACCGACTTGCAACATAGCGTTTACGACTCTCGCTATTAGGAAGGGGCGTCCCTTCCTGATAGAGAGACTCAATGCCATTTACTATTGTTTTACAACCGCATTTGCGGCCACAAGACACTCGCAGTTTACCATTTACTTTAGGTAGGTGGTAAACCACTCAAAACGGGAAGGGGTCCCTATGTGAATGGGTGCGTAAATATTTTTTAAGAGCAGGCAGTGGTCCCAGGGATCACTGCCTGCCCTTAAAAAATGAAACTGAAAAGTTTCATTTTTCTTAAATGCATTCAGTTTTCCTTTAAGGAAAACGGGCTGCATTTAAAAAAACTGCTTTATTTAAAAAGCACACCCAGACATGGTGGTCTGCTGACCCCAGCAGGCCACCATCCCAGGGTGTGCTAGCCATTCCCAATGGGGTCGCAAATTGCGCTTGCCTCATGAATATTGATGAGGCATGCAATTTGCTACCCCATTGGGAATCGCAGTGTCTGAGACACTGTTGTACATTGCATTTTGCGCGTCACAAAGTGACGCAATTAGCAAGTCGCAAAATGCAAGTGTCGTACATCTGGCCCTAGATCTCTTACCACTGCTCAGTGTGCATTTGAGGTGCCCTTCCTGCCACCAACACCAGAATTTCTGTTTGTACACTTACCATATTTGTCGAGCACCTCGTCAGGCCTAGCATGATGCACCTCATAGGAAAAATCACCTGAACGGAAATCTCAAGTCAATGGCCCGGTGTTCCCCCTTCACCATGTTGTGCTGCAGAACAGCAGTGCGCCCCAGTAACCAAGGACCATGGCAGTGCAAGTTCCAAACTCAGACACAGAAATTTCCCAGTGACAGCCAGTAAGAAACACTGAGCACGTGGTGAGCGACTTGTTCCCAACCCTTGCATCAACACACTGACCCATTCAACCAAGTGAACAAGAAGACTCTTGTAACACCTGTACAGACATTTCTGAACTCTTTCCCTTCAAACCGAATATTGCACCTGTGTTGTACTTGCTTGTAAGCCTACCTTGCTTCAGCAGATACCTTAATACGTGTGGAGTCACCCTGCTGTCCTTGGAGAGTTAGACTGTCCACATTATGTGCAATAACATGTCTTATTGTTGGGCTCATTGACACCTTGCAGCTAAGTTACTGAAGCTTTAATTACAAACGAAAATAATAAAATGTCCACTAATACACTGACTAGTCATTATTTTCCCTTGGTGCCTGGCTAGTTTGTGCTCTATATGAGCATTCTACCCAGAACCACACTTCAGAAATGACCTTTGACAACTCACCTTTGCTACCACTGAGAGTCGAAGCTTAAAAAGAAGGTTCTTAGCCTTCAGAGCTCGCAGTAGTGTAGCTTCTGAAATTCTAAAAAGGGCAGACAATATTTTTTGTAACAAGACACTTACATTCCCTGGCCCAACAATCAATATCAATAAAGTGGAGAGTTCTTCAGCAAGGATATTAACGAAAAGACAATTCAACAGTCTGTTGTGTGCACGGCTGAAATGATTTCATTTTCAATTCAATAAAATAACTCTGCACCTTTACTAATATTAGGAGTCTCCTCCAAAGTGACAGATTTTGGGTTTTTTAATGTATGAAAACAGTTTCACTTGTATAAAGAACCTACAATAAAAAAAGTTAAAATCATTCAAGTCTCAAATTGGGTTTCTCAAAATAGTTAGCATCTGTCACAAAACGGATGAGACAATTTTTAAATTAACATATCCGATGCAATTTTGATCAAATGACAGACATGTATGCTTACTTTGTTCAAAACTCAGATGTAGCGACCTAAATAACCGAGCAGTGTATGCAATTTTTCTTTTTAAATAAGTTAATGAGTGAATAAACTATGTGATGAACATTGTTTTTTCCAAATGTTAAGATGTTTATTTAAAAATATTTCCTTTTTGGAATCTTTCCAGAGCAGAAACACATACCTCACAAATAAAACCTATACCTACCTTAAAATGTTTCTCTGCTTGGACTGCTACTTTCAATTGTTCTTGAAGCTGATCTGTGGTTAAATTGAGAGGTCCGTCCCTTCTCTTTACTTCCGTTTCCTCTTGAAGAAGCCCATAAGCATTACCTGCAGAAACAAAATGCCATTATTAAACGTTTGCCAAAATATGCCATTATGCAGCAGTAGAAGCATTAAATCTTGAGAAAAAAACAAAACTCGGTCTATATGAAGAAAGTGCTCTCTCATAACATAACTACTCCTAGAACATTATTTTGCATACAGGTGACTTCTTTAAAATTATGCCGCCCACTATTCCTCAGATTTAAAATAAACAAGAATGCAGCATAGTTGTATGACCGTTCTGTTATGAATTCATAACTTCTTAATTTCCAAATACTGCAAAGAGCAGTCACAAAAAGCCTCTGGATAAAAATAAAAGTGGGAGTCATGTAAGGAGTGTATACCGGTAATACAAATAAGCAACTATACAAATTTTACAAGGAATAAATTAGGGGTGGGCGGAATTTGCGTAATCGCGTTACGCAAATCTCCGCGAAACGGTAAAAAATCTCCGCGAACACGCAGAAATTCTGCGAACCCGCGGAATTGCTTGTTCGCGATACTTTATTCCTGTTCGCGATCTCTGTTTGCGTGCTCGGGGTGAAATATCTCGCGAACACGCATATTGAGAACGCGAACAAGCAAAAAATTTCGCGAAGTCGTGGAACGCAGGTTTTTGGGCAATTTCGCGTTCTCCGCGGAACGCGAAATTACCCAAATTCCGCAAATTCCGCGAACGGAACGGAATTTACCGCCCAGGCCTAGAATAAATACATACTACTGACTCTCAGCACCTGCTGTTAATGAATGGTCCTATAATGTTAAAAAAAACACGCAAACATTAGGACACAAACCAGGGACCATGCAAAGGCTGACTTAGTTTTGCCTGTTTTCCTTCCTTCCTGATGTAGGATATAGGCCCAGCCATACGAGTGGGGCACCATTTTTATCTAGAAAAATATTAGAACATTGGGTGGTAGTTACTTCGTCGATACCCTTAGAAACCGGCACTTTTCCTCACGAATATCTGAGGATGATTTTAGCCAATGGCTGAGGTCTGCAGGGCATTCTTCTTAATAAAAGATAGCGGGATCCACACAAGTCACACCAACGTAGACTCTCCTGGGTATTTCATTATCAGAAAAGTCTGGGTTTGGTAGGTTTCTCTGGGCAGTGGCTGAACCCAGTCACAAATTCCGCAGCTACCCTCAGTGGCAAAAAGGATCATTTGTCATGGTGAAAATGTTATGTCGCCACATTGCGTTTTAGGTCCTTTTCAGTTGCAGGCAATAGGATGGGGTATTGTTTTATCGGGAGAAGTATGGAAACACCGAATAGACGAACATTTGTTGTATTTCTTTTTATTTTTGATGTTTAAATCTAAGCCACTGTGCTAAAAGAACACATTTTGCAAATTACCCCTGAATCACAATAGTATGAATAAACTCAAATTCACAGTTGTACAAATAACCAACATTTCTCAACTCAGTATCTGAGGCACATTTCAAAAGTGTATAGGTTTCCTTCCTACCCATTTTCCATTCATTAGATTAATATAATTTAGATATAATTTCCTGCATTGTCAGAACACAATACAAATAATTACACAAGGCTGCATTTTATTTTAAATATAATAATGCAACAATGTCTCAACCTGTAATCTTTAGTAGATCAATACATAAAGAAAAGTCAATTGTATCGCAAATGTGAACCGGTCAAGGATTGTGGATCGTTGGCGTCTGGGACAATTCTAGAGAGGAATGAAGGTCATTACCATGCTGTTCAAGGAGGAGGATGAACAGAACCCAGAACGGGTCTTATGTTTCAATCTGTGGGTAAAAGTTAATAAATTACAAGATCTGGCAGGTAAGACTTACCTTGTTTTTTTCTCGATGAACCTCCACTTTATTTCAAGTGTCACCTGCGCCGTTCACCGTCTACACAAGCACGTTTGTGTACACCAATGTTTGGGTTACACTTGCATAAAATGTAATTTGGTGCTGATATATCTACAACTGTTTCAATAAAAACCAATTTACTTGTTCCACCGTAATTATTGTGGTCTCCTTTGCAATACAATCGACTTGTTTTCTTTATGTATTGGTCTACTAAATGATTACCGGTTTAGACATTGTTGCATTGTTACATATATCTACCCGGGTCTTGACTGGGTATAAGGGTTACCTCCTGTTTGGTTTTTTATGTCTATTTTTGTTAGGCACAGTACAGTAAGTGATTTGCCCAGAATCGCGGGATGTTGATCTGACGCCAAGACTCAAACTTGGTTTTCCAGTTCCAAAGTCAACAGCTCCGGTCGTAATGCGATACCTCTCCCCTAGTACTTTCAACTTGTCAAGGAACACCACTGCATTCTATGACTTGTAGTTTTGTTTCCACTATTAAAGTGTGCCTGCCTTCATGTGCTTTCAGTTAAAAAGCCATGACTGATTAAAGGTTGTACGAATACCGCTCAGTGATACAACGGTTTTGCAGCTCATTTTAAGACTACACTCCAGATCCAGATGGAGGCTACAAGACCAATGAGGGAACCCTGTTGCAGCACGGCAACCAACGGGGCAAACAAAATCCCATTGCAAAATAGCTTCCATTTTTACAGCCTGTCTGCCCCATGCCAGCCACACTGCTGTACATGGTTTTGCCAATGCTTGTTTTGATGAGCTTTAGGCATTCCATCACTATAGCACTGCCCGATAGCCCGATGCACACACTTTTTATACACCTGCGTACTGCAGTGCCTCTGATCAGACGAGGAGTCTAAAGGCACACAACTGTGGCTCTGCATGCAAACACCTGCGGGGAAGGGGATGTGCTCTTTACCTGCCGTGAGGGGAACGGCTTTGCAGCTTCCTACACTGCCGTGAGGGGAACGGCTTCCTGGGCAGTTTCACCGCCGTGAGGGAAACGGCTCCTTCGAGGAAACTACATTACCTAGCAGCCCCGGGCCGGCGCACCAACGTCACCTCTGCGCCCCAACATAAGCGCTGCTGCCATCCCACAGCGCGGGACGCGCTCTTTACTTGCTGTGAGGGGAACAGCTTCGCAGCTTCCTACACCGCCGTAAGGGGAACGGCTCCTTCGAGGAAACTACATTACCCAGCAGCCCCGAGCCGGAGCACCAACATCACCTCTGTGCCCCAACATAAGCGCTGCTGCCATCCCGCAGTGCGGGACGTGCGCGGGCAGTGCCCGGGCAAAGGGCATGCCCGTCTGCGCCCATCCTAGACCGGACGAGGCTGGGCTGGGCCATCCCCCTTGGCTCCACATACGGACGATTGACTGTGGAAAAGTGAGAACTCAGCAGGCAATTTCAAGGTTAGTGCACCCACAATCGCACATTGCTTGCTTAGTTCTTGACAGCCACTAAGAATTTAATGCACTGTTGAGGATTGGTTCACAAGTAGCCATGGGTAAATGTACCCCCCCCCCTGCAAAGGGGCCTGTTACCAGGCAGAAAGCCCCATCGGCACTTCTAACTGACCGCAATTGATAAAATGCTACAGCGGGCAATCAGAGCAGTGTCCAATGAAATCGAGCGCACTGAGAGATGCCTCTTTCTAACACCGATTCTTGCCCCTAGTCCAACTCTAACTGAGCCAGGGTCTCTATCTCTAACCCCAAATGTGATGTTAGACCCAGAGCCCCCTTGCGCACGAGCAAAGACAGGTCCTGGAATAAACAAGCTCCCGACATGCCATCAAGCCAGTCCCCGGGGCGGACAAGGAACAGACGAGCGATTGCAGACGACTCCGGAGCACCCGCTATGGGTGTCTAATTTGGTATTGGAACTTAAAGCTCCCTTTACCTCGACTATAAAAGTTGAACTCGATGCTTTAACAACACATATTGACAATCTATCATCATTGGTGGACCATTGGGTGGGCAAAACTGAAGCTATGTTTAACACAATTGAGCCTACCAAATCCCCTACTCCAAAGTCGGTCTTGCACCAAAATAAGGTAACTACAACCACTCTTGACGAATTACCTCTCCCCGCTGGGTCTAACATCATTGTGCAAAAGGATGCAGCTCCCACTCCTAGATTGTCCGCCCCGCAGAGCCGGGACCTGGACCTAGTTAACCCCCAACAGAGGCCTCTTCACACTCCCCCCTCCGAAACTGCAAACAGCCCTATACCATTTACATCAGGCCCAGCTGAACAACAAGTTGGAAATAACCAAGATACTTATAATAGGACCCCTCCACACACTAAATCTAGGGAAACCAAACCAGCACTACCACGCATTGACTTGCCCCCAGCCTCTACTCCCTATGTCATTGTACTATCCGGAGTACCTGAGCTGGAAAGAGGCCATGGGGAGACACACTCTGAACTTAAAAACAAATGTATTTATTGGCTAAATAAATATAGGCCTCTCCCCTATCAAGATCAAAGTGAAATTGTACTCACTCGCAGGGTAAGCTGGCTGGGGTGGAGGCAAAAGGACCTATCCGGAGATTGTGTAGTGATCCAACGATGTCTAACACATCTTAGATTGGGGTCATTCTAGGGAGTTTGGGGGTATCCTCTCTCTGCCCCTGGGATACTTCTATCCCCCCAGGTATATACCAGACAAAGAGGGAAACATGGCCAAGGGCTGGGGGGTGAACGACCAGAGTGGTGCCAGGCCAAAAACAGGCTGGGAACGTCCAACAACAATGATGTATAATATCCCTGTTAACAACAGATTTAGCTCTCTGGATCTGGTACATTGACTAAATCTAACCGATCCCTCTAATAAATGGTCCACTAACAAAAAAGAGGCCAAATCGGGTCACATACATCAGGACGGCCTGCCACAAAAGGAGGGTTATGGGAAGAAAAAAAAAGTTTCGGAGAAGACCTGTGAGGGTAGTGTTTTAACTCATATTTCCACCCCACTCAGTAATTCAAACCGGGCCAATGAAAGTAGCCAAAGGGGAGGGGCAGGGTACAAAGACACACATCAAGCTCCATTACAGGAAAGTCTCACCCCCCAGGCCTCCTCAGCTAACTCAGTGGAACCACAAAGTACCCGGATCATATCCTGGAACATAGCAGGCCTTAACTCGAAACTGGACTTCCCAGATTGGGAGGCATTCGTAGACCAACATGAGCTATGCCTGTTCCAGGAAACATGGTCAAGGACAGATTTATTTAGAGTGGGCTACGTGACGTACTGTATTCCAGCAGTTCAGGGGGCCAGGGGGAGACCCTCGGGAGGCCTATGCACATGGGTAGGAGTGCACTTGGGATGCAATGTTAAACAGTTAGAGACCCCATCCCCTGACATTCTGTGCATCCTTCTTTCTCTTCATAACTCTATGTGAATTGCAATAATTAATGTCTACTCACGGCCAGTAAGCTATGGAAAATCCTCTCACACGCTCGATTGCCTCACCTCATTTCTCCCCACTATACCGGAGAACTGCAGGATAATTATAGGACTGACTGACTGAATTATTTTTAGAGCGCTCTTATGACGAGGCGTCTTGGCGCTGTGAGACGGTGAGATAGAGGTGGCAGAGTTTAGGGCAGCACAAAGAGCCAGGTCTTCAGCTCTTTCCTAAATTTGGCTATGCTCTTTTCGGAGCGTAGTGAGGATGGTAGACTGTTCCAGAGCTTTGGGACTTGATAGGAAAAGTATCTGCCGCCCCAACGGACTCTCTTGATCCTAGGGATGTGAAGTAGATTTTGGGAGCTGGATCTAAGTAAGCGCTCCGGAACATATGGGGAGAGAAGGTTGGAGAGCTGTTTAGAGGTCTGTCCATATAGGGATTTGTGGGCTAGGCACAAGGCCTTGAATTGGATTCTTTTCCTAACTGGAAGCAAGTGTAATTCACTTATTGCTTTTGAGGTGGGGTGTTGTTTAGGAAGATTAAGCAGAACTCTGGCCGCCGCGTTTTGAATGGACTGGAGTCGGTTAAGTTGTTTTTCGCCGGCACCTATGTATAGGGCATTACAGTAGTCTACCTTAGACATAGGAGGGGATTTCAATTGCCAATTGGAACCCCTGAATGGCCTATCCACTAGCATTACAAGTGAGGAGGACTCGGTATGGTTAATTCCAGAACCTAACATCCAACCAATACGGGCATGGACTCCTCTTGCATTACAAATGAATGCAGTTACACTTAGCCACTCACTAAGGGCTTGTAATGGCCGATTCCCATCCGACAGTCCCGGGAACTTTACTTTTAGCCGACCCAGGCAGGCATCAATATTAGACTAAACCTTGGTAGATGTCAGCCTCTTGCATAGGGTTATCAACTTTAAGGTCGTTTCCCGTTATGAGAGTGACCAGAATTCTTTGGTCCTAGAAATATCCCTCCCCTTTGCTAAAGACATCCCAAGCACATCCACAAACCCCAACCCAAACCTAGTATTGGCCGAAGGAGGGTACGCTGGAGGGAACATGCACAAAGTGGCCTCTCTCTACCAACAAATCGTACCCTACTTAGAAGTTGTGTTTCAAATATCTGTAATGAGCAGTAGTATAGCGTCCCAAGCGATACCGGCAAAAAACCACCAGGACCTGTTCTCTGCACTGGCACAATTCTTTTATAATCGCAACAGGCCTAGGCCACATTTTAAACCAAGGCATCCATGGTATAATAAACCTTGTAAGGTAGCTAAGCAAGCCCTTTTAAATTCAGAACCAACGATAGACCATGAATCAAGGAAGCCAGGGATCGATATAAAAAAATTATAACTGGAGCAAAATTAACTGGGAAAATGATAAATGAGAAGCAATAAAAACAGCATTAGATTACCATGATATGAGAGCCTTCTGGAATTTAGTTAAGACAGGGAAATCCGAAGGCCAATCGGCTATAGGACCAAACTTAGGGGAAGAAGTCTGGAGAACTCATTTTAAATCTTTATATTCAAGGCCCGCAGAGGAAGAGGGCAGGGTAGAATCAGCCACCTTAGATGCGAACCCCCCAAATTTAGATGCTCCCCCCTGTACAATGAAGATCACAGTGGCATTGGGTAATCTACTTCCAGCAAAAGCACCCGTGCTGGATATGATACCTGGTGACCTATTTCGATCCGAACCCGCAGTCTGGGCACCCTACCTATGGTCATTATTCAATGCCGTTTTACAAGGTATGGTGTTGCCCCTCACCTGGGCTGGAGCAGAAATTATCCCCATTTAAAAAAAGGGCTCACCGCTCAATCCAGCAAATTATCGCCCCATAAGCCTCCTAGATGTCACTCAAAAAATGTTTGCTCGCATACCTGTGGGGCGTTTGCAATCCTGGATAGAAGAGAACAATGTATTAACACCTTTACAAGCAGGATTCAGGGCCAAGACCTCCACTATTGACCAGATCTTCAGATTACAACTTATCCATTGGAAAATTGTGGTTTTAGAGGGTGGCAGCCTCTCTCTCACATTTGTGAATCTTAAATCCGCATTTGACTTGGTGCAGCGGGATCAGCTACGGGGCATACTTCTTGACTTGGGAGTACCAGAATACCATTGCCACCAGCTGAAACGCCTGCACCAACACAACTATGCGAGAATTAGATACGGTAAAAATTGTGAACTTTATGCCCCATTCCCTGTAGAGAAAGGGGTGCGACAGAGATGTGTCCTGGCCCCGACACTCTTCTCTCTTTTTTTAAATAGCTTAATTGAAACTCCCCTCGAAGTCCCCGATGGGGATGCAACGATTATTAAATGAATTTAGTGAGTTCTGCAAGAAAAGGAATCTTGTGGTAATATAAATAAAACTAAATATATGGCTTTTAATTCAGCACATACTAACTTCCCTGTTCCCAATTTCAATAATATACCGCTAGAGCGGGTCCAGACCTTTGAATACCTGGGTGTCTCCCTAAACGACAAAATGGGTTGGGGTACCCAAATCGACAGGGCGAACCTGAAACTAACCCAAGCAATAGGTGGTATATTGAAAGTTCAGAATAGTTGTACCCAAAAGATCACAAGTCCCCCGCTTGAAATATATAGAGTGCAAGCCCGGTCGGCTTCACTATATGGGGCAGAACTCTGGGGACATTGCCCAAAGCATGCATTGACCCTAACTGAAAATAAGTTCATTAGGCAAATCATGGCGCTTCCAGTAAGTACCCCGCTAGTTCCTTTGAGAATGGACTTGGGTATCCGCCCAGTGGTGGATCTGATTTCGAGTCGCCCATTGCTTTACTGGCGTCGACTATGGAGCACGCCTGAGCTGAGACACTACAGGGAGGAACTCAAAGTGGTAATGCTTATACCGGGCGCTGTTAGAGGTATACCCTGGTTGTCTTTTGTGAGGGACTCTTTGCATGACATGGGAAGGGGGCATCTATGGGATGCACCGGAAGAATTGTGTCTAACTACTTCCAAAAACTGTTTGGCAAGATCATTGAAAGAGTACTAGCTGAATAAACTAATTGGGGCCACCAGAGCAAATACTCTAACCTATGCCTTCCTGGATCTGAAGCTAGATTACCAGTTTGAGCGGGTGTTAGACATAATACAGCCAGTGCTAGCCAAGAAGTTGTTCCTCCAATTTAGGTATGGAAACCTTCCACTTCTGGTAAAAACAAATAAGTGGGGAGGGGACCTGCCTAGCCTTTGTCCTGGATGTCGTAGGGAGGAGGAATCAGAGATTCATGTATTATTCTTTTGTCCGGCATATAAATAGTCTAGGTCTAAATGGATCCCTCAACTCTGCAAAAATTTGGGAATAAGGGAATTTCACCAATTTTATAGAATTCTCAAATCTGATATGAATCTACTTTTTGTTGTTGCAATTTCGAAATTCCTTTTGGCCATGTGGATTAAAAGAAAGTATCTGTTAAAAGTACAAAATAGTTAACATCGATATTCTATTTTGCCTCAATTATAGAGCGCAATGCTACTGTTGTAACTATTACATGTGAAATAGATCAAGCTCTTCCCACTGGCCACACTGGCAATCGAAGATACTTCCAACGAGGAATGGCGTAATGATATTTTAAAGTTTTTATATTAATTTATAGTATTACATTTCTATTTGTAACTATTAGTAACAACGATAAAGTATCTTTTATTCTGCCCTCCTGAAGCCCTGGCATCTATGACTATGTATATACAACCCTGTTGATACTATCCCTTTTTTACTTGATCGGAGTATGTTTTTTTTTAATGCTGTAAAAAACAAATCTGTACTTTTATGGCTGGAATAGCCGCAATAAAGTAATATTGATTGATTGATTGAAACTCTGTTAGTCGGGAAAAGACATTGATGCCCCGAGGCTGGCGAACCGCAAAATTCCAGCACTCATGTTTGCGGACGATACGCTACTACTCTCCAAATCGCCGATGGGTATGCAGAGGGTTCTTGAGGTATTCAGCACTTTCAGCAGGAAGAGGGGACTGAAGATCAACCTCCAAAAAACCAAGTACATGGTTTTTAATGCTAATACCACAAATTGTCCACATCCCCAACTGGTTGGAAGGGCTCTAGAGAGGGTGTCCATTTTTGATATTCTTGGGATCACACTCACTGATAAAATGGACTGGGGGACACAAATAAAGAAAGCCAGTCTAAAATTGACCCAGACCACAGTAGGCATTTAAAAATTTATAAAAATTGCACCCACAAAGTGATAGGTCCAGCAGCAGAAATCTACAAAACGCAAGCTAGGGGAGCGTAACTGTACAGGGCAGAATTATGGGGCCATTGTCCATCAACTTCCCTATCCATGCCAGAGAACCTATTTCTGAGGCAATCGCTGGGCCTCCCTATGAGTACCCCATTAACACCGCTCAGGATGGATTTAGGGATTGGCCCTATAGCAGATGTAGTCTCCTCTAGACCCTTCCTATACTGGCGTCGCCTGTGGAGCACACCTGAACTAGCCGACTACAAAGAGGAGTTGAAGGATGTCATGACCCTTCTTGGTGCAGGGAAACTCCCCTGGATAGCTTATATCAGGAATTCTTGCCGGGCACTAGGGAGGGCAAATATGTGGACTACACCAGAACAGACCTGTCCCACAATCTCCAGAAAGGTATTACTCGACTCCCACAGAGAATATAAACTGGCCTTACTATGTCAGGGGAACAAACTAAGCAGCTTGACCTCCAGGTTCCTGGATATCAAGCAGCAATATAGGTTGGACTCGGCACTTGATCACATCCAACCACTTTTGGCAAAGAAACTGTTCCTACAATTCAGACACCGGGTGCTCCCGCTTCGAGCATTTACTAACAATTGGCAGGGAGCCCACAAACATGATTGCCCAGGGTGTGACCAAGTTGAAGAAACCAAATTACATGTCCTTTTCTTTTGCCCCTCCTATGGAAGACCAAGGTCTAAGTGGGTGGTACAACTTTGCAGAAACATGGGGATCAGTCACTACATAGAGGTGTACAGGCTCCTCAGGTATGAATATGATACACTTATAGGTTCCTTTACTCGGTGTGGTGCATACACAGAGCTATTTTAAAAAAAACGATTGCAGGAAACTCTTTGTTCCCAGTACCCTTTATTTACGCTGCTATGCCACGTTTGCACATATCCATTGTATGATTGTTGTTACCGCAACTTTTCTCCTTCGGGGTTCTTTTTTATTTAAATGTATCATAATACCTGTTTTAACGCTGCTTTTTAACACTGTTACATATGTCTATTAGATAAAGTCAAAAGCTTTTTTTAAAAACTGATAGGAGATTATATACTTATGAATTGGCTATTTGTCTTAATATGCGATACTTTAACCCCTCCCGCACTCAAGGCACTATACATATCCCTTGTTGATCATTGTTTTGTATCCAGGTTCAGTACCGAGTGCTGTTGTGAGGGAGCGCATTTAAGAATGAATTAGAAAATTTTGCACAAATCAGATATGTACTATTTTTTTTTAATATAGCACTAATGTACACAAATCCTATGATGACATATTGTAATGTTTTTTCTTTTTATTTAAAATGTATTATATTGTCTTTTTCTTATGTGCTTTTATGGCCATACGGTCAAAATAAAGCTTTTTGACTGACTGGCAAACACCTGGAGGAACGAAAACCACATTGAGTTGTTTACAAACATAAAATTATTGTTTATCGGCTGATGGGCTTCAAGTGACCCTATTAGTAGTGAACGAGCAGCAAGACTGAATGTAAATTCTGGTCTTCTTGTGAAGCTACAAACTTTGATTAAAGACTTGCATTATCTGCTCCTTAACTCAAAGTGTGTGATCCTGGGCAAAAATCGATTCATTCTGGCAGCTGAATAATGTTTTAATTACTTATCAGTAATCTTCATTACTCCTAGTCCTGTTGTCCTCGCCCCGTTCATTACTTTTAAGGCGATTCCCACCTCACAAGATCCAAAAAAAACAGATTCAGTTGGGCATCCCCACCTCCTCCGGCTGGAGGCATAAAAAGCTGCCTCCCCAGCATTCCCCCTGGACTCACCAAGCTCAACATAAATGATATGGAGGCCTATGAACCGAGGGGATGTAATAAATAGGGAGGGAACAACAGGACTAGGAGTAATGAAGATTACCAGTAAGTAATGAAAACATAACCTCCACGTACTTTAGTCCTCACCCCATTCATTACTTTTGAGTAATACCAAAGTATACTGTGTGTAGCCTTCGTATCACGTATCACAATAAAACAAAACTCATACCAACGTTTCCTACTACCCCACTAAGTTATTTAATCACAGCTCATATAGCAAGTGATTTCAACACTTCTGCACCAAATCTCGTGTAGTTCAAAAAATATTTTATAACCTGTAATGTGTAACAAAACTGTTAAGAACCGCCCATGAAGATGCCCTGCAAATCTCAAAAATTGACCCGCCTCGAACTTAAGCCAAAGAAGTGGAAGCATCTCTGGTTGACCACCCCATACTCCTGTAGGAGGAGGGAGTATCAAAACAGGGCAAGTCAAAGAAATTGTTTGTTTTAACCATCTGCTGATAGAGACAAGAGAAGCATTTGACCTTGGATTAGAAGAGCCTAACATCAAGTAAATTCCACTGCAGCTCTTGTGTAGACTCAGAAGAATTATGTAAGACTTGAAGAAGAATCTCCTGAGAGTTATGTAAAGAGGAGGACACTTTAGGATTGGCAGTGGGGTTCAACTTCAACAACACACCATCATCATAAAGGGAAATGAAACGTTCCCTAGCAATAAGGGCTCCCAGCTCTCCAATACGCCTGGCAGAGGTGATGACTACAAGGAAAACCACTTTCACTATAACAAACAACCTGAAGAGGCTCAAAAGGATGAGAAACTAAGGCTTTCAGCAATAAAGGTAAATCCCAAAGAGGATATAATAGTTTATTAACCGGGCGAGAAAGCGAAAAGCTCTTAAACAATGGAATCGTCATATCACAAGTATCAGAAAGATTTCCCTATGGACTCCTAAAAGCCCTGAAAGCTGCCCATTGAGATCTTTGGGTGATACCACCAGGTGTTCCTCATAACCATCCCAGAGAAACTGAAACACATCATAGAGATTACAATCCAAAGAATGTAAGGCATGCACAGAACACCATTTTTGAAAATATATCCAAAGCAGGTCAAGCTTTTATGGTAGCAGACTTTCAAGATTCCTGAATAGCTATCACTAGATGCCTTGAGAGTCCCTTGATCTGCAAACCCCTCCTCTCAACGTCCACACTGAGAGACGCAGTCTCTAAAATGGAACTACATTTTGATTTTTTAGAGGGGAGGGATCTAGAGGAAGAACCCAATAATATTGAACTGCCAGAGATTTAAAATGGGGAATCGGGATCTCCTCGGCCAAAAAGAGAACTAGAATGAGACCACAGTCCTCTATCTGAACCCGGCCAGCAGTCTGGGGATCAGAGGAATTAGGGGAAAAGCATACACTATGTGACTGAGCCATATCAATGTCAGAGAATCCACTCCCAATGCTCTCTTTTGTACAGTCCTGGAATAGAATCTCTGCAGATGCGCATTCTGAGGAGAGGTAAATAGGTCTATGAAACCTCCTGCAAATGGAGTGGAAGGTGTTCTTTGTTAGAGTCAGCTCCTGGGAAGAGGGAAAGACACAGCTTACATTGTCTGTCCATTGAAACAATTGTATTTTAATCAGGTTGAGATATTTAGACCTGGTGCCCCCCACATAGGCCACAGTTACTACATTATCTGATTGAATTACCAAGTTGGTCAGGGAAATCCAGGTTTTGAAATGAAGGAGGACTCTTCCTACTGCTATCAATTACCTCCACTAGTGAAAACTTTGCTATGATATCGAGTCCAGAGTTGTCCCAACCAAAGGCAACCGCATCCGTGGTAATCACTTTTGAATGTGTTTGTTGCAAGAACATCCCCTTGCTCAAGAATTGCTGAAGCAACCAGCAGTTTAGCGCCTCTTTGATTTGCTGTAACATTTGCATTAGAAGCTCGAAATCTTACAACGCGGGATTCCAGTGAGAGTGGAGATGTGCACACAGTGGAAGGACACAATATTTTGCCCATGGAACTGTGAAGAGACATGCCACCATATGGCCTTGGACTAATAACCAAGTTCTCACTGGGACCTCGAAGCTGTGAATGAGATCTTTCACCAGTTTCATCAAGGCCATTGATCTCAAAAGGAAGGAATACCTTTTCTGATTTGTGCAGCTGAAGGTCTTAACACCATAGCAAATGAAGCTCCCTCTTCTGTAGCCACTGTAGGAGAGACCAAAACAGGTGTCCTCGGTGAAATCTAGGGGGGCTGGTATTCATCAGGGTCCAGTGGCCCTTCCCAATCATCCCCACGACTTAGCCCATAGGAATAGGGCACAGGCACAGGCTCCGGCCAGGATGGAATACCTTCAGTCAGCACCAGAGTCGGTGTTTAACAACTCCCATCCGTCTCTGTGTCGGAGTTGAGGATTAACATGGGGACAGGCCGCCAGTGGAGTCGCTGTTGATGTGCCTCGCCAAGTGCCAATCCAAATCTGTCCATGGATACAAGGGGCCCCATCTGGCACCACAGGTGAACAGGCTGGTGGAATGCCAGTAGGGGCCCGTCTCAAATATGCGGGCCTGAAGGTGCTCCAGCAGGGACAGGCCACCCAAATATTAGATGCATGGCCTCATAAATTTAATGGAGTTGAGCTGGGGTTGCTCCAGGTCCTGAAAACTCAGGTAAGCACAAAGACGGCCCATTTGCAGGCTCAACCGCGTAGCCAGGCCTCGAATGCCGATGCTCCCTCGTCTCGTTGGATGACTTCAATGGACGGGGAGAAGTCGAAGACCTCTTTAACCTCTCTTTTTGTGCTTGTGGGTCTTACTCAAATGCCCGGATGACTTTGAGTGCCCAAGACCTATTTCTTGACCAGAAAGGATCAAGACCGTTGCAGCGCCGCACATCAAGCAGGAGACCTTAAAGGACTGATCCCTCAAGGCCAGAAGGTACATGGCGCAACAACCGATGCAGGTCTTGCCGTTGGTTGTGCTTGAGGCACCAGAGGAAGACGAGGTGTTGTTGCGTCAAAGACATTTGCCTGTGAAATCCCTGCCACACCAGAAGACAATGTCTCACAAATCTTTGATAGTAAGGTTTGAAAAAAGTTCAGTCAAAAAGTGACTAGGAGTGGCTCTTCTCCGGATCTGTGCTAACTGACGCAGAAAGAAAAGAACTGCCGTCAGCGTACTAGGCACAGCGCACATCACTTCTGATGCAGATGACACCGGCAACGCCACACAGAGTCAAACACCACCACCTACTGATGCGCAGGCGTACTTACTGCTCACGAATAAATGTCCAGATCCAGTATGGCGCTTAGGAATAATAATATATGGTATTTACTTTTTGAACATTTCCACAGGTGTTTATCCCTATTTATTTTTTGCCCCTCTTCTCGATAACTGTGCTGTGCCACTGTCTGCTTCTCCAGAGTGCATGTGGGGTGCCTAATTCCATTAGCCTGTATTGTCACTCTGACTGCACCCTGAATGACGCATGTGCCTGCCATTTCTGCAAGGGACTTGAGCTGTGACTAGGGTTCCATCCTGACTATTTTGCTACCAGCACCACTGTATATTAGTGTCGCGGATGGTTCAAGAATAGGCAAAAATCACCTAGTCAGTATTTTTAGCCCTTATCTGTACATACTTCTAACAGCAAATATAAATAGAAAGCACTACTAAATGTGCTCTAGAGCTGCGTTAACGATTCCTGATTAAAGTAAACAAAGGCAGAAAAGTCATGTTACAAATAAATACATACAATTTTATTTAAAGTCCTATTACAAATAGCGAGAATTTATTTTCTTGGAAAGGTGGCAACCCTAGCTGCGACCATACGTCGATGTATGTCACAAACTACTGGTTCATGGAGAGAAGTTGATTTTTGCCCCATCCTTCCTCCACTTCTACAATGATATAGTGGCTTCTTAGGGTTATCTTTTGTTTCCGTCACTGGGAAAGAAAAGAGAGAAGGTCTGGAGCAGGATGGAATGTTCTAAATCCAACTTCCATTTATATACAGCTTTAAATAAAAACACAAAGTAAGGCCAACCAAGTTCTACTAGAACATCAACCCAGAAGAGGTACCAGCATCAAATTCTACCATCAGCTTTCCATAGCCAGTAAGGATTGACCCACTGTCATTTTCCTGCATTTTTCAGTAAATCTCACTGCCCTTCCTGGAATTGCCAAGTAAAATCATACTCTATATAGTGAGAATGAGTGGCCACAAGATTTTGTGTATCCAAGGGAGCATATTAAACTTAATCAGGGACACAAGCTGAACCCAGGGAAGACTGCTTCGAGTGTTAAAGGAATGAGCTGTATTGGGTAAATTAGGGGCTGCTCTTAATGCCAAATTTGACATTGGCTTTCAATGTACCCACTAATAAAGCATTTCTATAATCAATTTTAGAACAGATATTTGCTATGTCAATGGCTGTCCGATATTCAAACAAAAGATGTTGGATTTTGTCTGCAATTTAAATTTGAACACTCTGGTTGACTTGACAGTCACCTCCCTATGGCCACAGCACAGTAATCCCTAGCCACCTGCACCATGGCCTCACCTGGATATAGTTTCTATTTGCCGACTGGCACAATGTCCTTCTGACGCCTGTTCCAATCTTTGCTGCGACTTTGAATTAGAGATCCAGCTTACATCTGGGAGTCCCGGCCTACATTGGCATCACTTGCGGCACTTGTAGGTGCTGAAAGAGTTTATTGGGGGAATAAAGTGTGATGTGAAAATCCAGGAGAGAGATCCAGGAAGCTGGTAAGTGATAATGGAAACACCTCCGCTATTCCTACTATGTTATGTTATGTTAAATCCATTTGTACCGCACACAGATACTCAGCAGAGTGTTGCTGCGCGAACTTATGGAAAGGAACCACTAACCTGAGCACTATTCAAATAGGAAGGTTTTAAGCTTCTTTTTAAAGATCAGAGGATCAGGAATACTGCGTAGAGTCAGGGGTAAAGCATTCCATGCCAAAGCAGCTTTGCGCACAAAGGAGTTCCCGCCCAGCCTCTGGTGTTTGAATCTCGGGGTCAGCATCAGAAGCTGAGAAGATGACCGCAGCTCTCTCGCTGGTTTATAAAAAGCAAACCTCTTCTGGAGATAAGCTGGGCCCTGACCATATAGGGCCCTATGGTCAATCGCCAGGGTTTTGAATTTAATTTGTGCCTCCACTGGAAGCCAATGCAGAGAGCGCAAATGGACATGCGCACTACACCTGCGAGATATACCCAGCAGGAGTCTGGCAGCCGCGTTCTGAACGATCTGCAATTTGTTCAGAAGGAAGCCAGGGATGCCGACATAAAGTGCATTGGCATAATCTAGGAGAGATAAAATTAGAGCACGAACCACATTTTCTTTGGCATGTCTAGAGAGAAAAGGCAAGAACTTTCTCAAGGCTTTTAATATGATAAAACAAGACCCTGCCAGCTTTTCAACCTGAATGAACCCTATGTCAGCCCCATGCACTAAGTGGTTGGTGATCATTTTGAATTGGACACAACTTGCTACAATAAAACTATTTTGGTGGCTAATCTGAAACATCACATTTCTCGAACACTTTCTCTACACCTTCCTCTTGCTCCACCTTTCAAGCTCATAAGTAGCAACACCTAAATCCACTACATTAATAAATACAAACGTATACTCAAAAAAAGTAAACACCTGTACAATCACGGATATCTATGCTGAGATCACCAAGCAACTCACTAAAAGGCTACAAACCATCAAGAGCTTGGCAGCCAGACTCATCCTCAACTCCTACAAAGAACTCACATCACACCACTTCAAGGAGCTCCACTGGCTCCCGATACACAAATTATCTCAATTGAAACTCCTCTCACACTCATTGAAGGCACTACACAACTTAGGCCCTTCCTACCTGAACAGTGGCATCTCTTTCCACGAAGACACCTTCACTCTGCACAACTTCTACTTGCATATATCCCACGCATACACAGAACCAGATCAAGAGGAAAGGCATTCTCTTACATCGCTCTTAAAGTATAAAATGGCCCCCCACTCTACAACATCCTCTTCTCTTCTTGAATTCTGCAAGACGCTGAATACCTGGCTTTTCAGTTAACCAACCTTCCATAGGCAGGGCTAGGCACCCAGGCCTGCTCAGCACCAGGATAACCTAGCAAGTGATAGTGCACTTTACAAATACACATAACATTGGTAGTGTTAATGGCATTGTGACAAGTAATCTATCCTGTAACACTGTATATACCTTTTGCAATTTCTTTTGCCACCTTGAGGATGAGCATTGCATTTGGTGTGGGAGTAATGGTTTGCATGGCTGTTGTGAGAGTTATGGATTGCAGAGCTAACCATGACTGGTTTTAATCTGTAACCATCTCTCTATTCTGTGATTTTGTAAGTGAAGTTCATTGTTTTTAAACATACTTCCCCCTTGGTTGCCAATGACGGAACGGTTCCCTCATCAGCGTGGTGCTCCTGTGTAGATGAAGAAACTGTTCCGTCTAGGGCCCTACACGAGGGGCAAGTGCTGGTGCTCCCACGTGGGCTGCCTATTCCCACCCCCAGCTAGGCATGGCAGTGGAAGCCCTTCTGCTGCCACCCTCAACAAACCTTTGGCCATCCGATGAAATTAGGGGGGGAGGAGGCTGCAAAGTGCACTGAGGCATCAGGGAAAGAAAAGAGTTTTTCCTTTCCCTCGATGTCTCTTTGCAGTACATACCTGCTGTATGATTGAGGGTGGGGCCACGATCATGCGGCAGGAATGCCCACTAGCCCGCCAGAGAGTTTTTTTATGGCTAAATAATTGTTTTAAGGGAGCGGTCCCTTTAGGAGGTTAATGGTTTAGCTGTTTCTGCCCCCCTTGGTGGCAGATCGGGCATCTTTTTAGGCCGATCTACCCCCAAGTCACAATAATGATTTGGCGAAATTGGGAGCAGCCCCTTTGGCAAGGGTCGCTCCCCTTTAACAGGGGTGATTGTTTTGGCCGTTTCTGCCCCCCTTTGGAGCAGATCGGGTATATATATTTTGAGGCCTGTCTGCCCCATGGGGGGCAGAAAACCACTAGACACCAGGGAAGGTTCCTGTGTGTGTCTGTGTTTACTGGAGTTAGGGCTGATGGTCTGTATATACTTGGTGTGTGTCGGCTAGCGCTTGGCTGATGGTGTACGAGAAGTGGCGCTTGACTGGCGGTGTGTGTGGACTGGCGCTTTGCTGGCGATGTGTGTGAAGTGCCGCTTGGCTGGGGGTGAGCGTAGACTTGCATTTGTCCATGTGTGTGGTTGGCATTTGAATGGTGATTGGCAGACTTTATAGTGTTTTATAATGTCAACTATTTCATGTTTACTCATCATATGTGATCGTAATGCTATATTTCTCCTTTTTATTTTAGTGCAAAGCTTTTGTTTTCCTTTGGTGTGACTCGTGCTTGCGGTTTCAGCACTGGTTGATCTACTGTTTACGTAGTTGCAACTGTTCGATAGAAAAATATTTTTTTATAAAGTTTGCTCCAAGTGAGTATCAGTGACCTGCATGAATGTGCTTTTTGGAAATGTTGTAAGAATATCTGCATATTTAGCTTCTGTTTGAATGTGTGGGAAATGTTCCTTGTATTTGTGCACAATGTGTATTGTGTTGTCTTGTGTGTAATTGTATTTTGTTTTCCTTTCTAGTGGGATATCGTTGCTGCTTGCTGTGTCTGTGCAGAGTAGATGCTGGAGAGTCTAGTTTTCTCTAGCAAGTGAGGGGTATTTACAGTGTGTAGGTCTTTGTGTGCTTTGATTTGACTTCACCTTGCAATTGCAATATGACCGTAATTTTACTTTTTGTTTGATCAAGCCACATGTTGGTTATTACTTATTTTACACAGTGTTGGGTATCGTTGACTTGTTTGTTAAGTTACTTGTTTTAATTAGGATTATGGCTAGCCACAAGATGACCGCTCAGCATGTTGCTGGTATGCATTTCGAATCTTCCTCGGATCATGATCATGATACTGAAGTTTCACATATTTACCACCACCCAGCATTCCCCTTGGTCTCCCGATAAAATACCTCGCTTTTGTTGGTGCCCAAAGCAGAGTCAGCCTAAAAATGTATCAAAATAAATGAGCTTATGAACACGCTATTATATCCCCTCAATTTCTACACATTTTTGGCCCTTCCCTGTTGGCCCACCCACACATGCGCGTATCATTTTACTCAGGAGACCGAGGGGACTGCTGTGTGGTAGGAAATTTGTTCTGGCGCAGTAATCCTACACAGAAATGTGAGGAAAATTTAATTTTTTAGCTACATTTGAGGTTTGCAGGGGATTCTGGGTAAGAAAACGTTGTGGGATCCACGCAATCCACACCTCCCTGGACTCCCCTAGCTGTCTAGTTTCAAGAAATGTCTGGGTTTGGTAGGTTTCCCTAGATGCTCGCCGAGCCCGGGACCAAAAACGCAGGCGACCTCGTTGAATGCAGTGGAGTGGCGTAAGTGGCGCAGAGTAGAATACCACACAGTGGAGTGACAGAGCTGAGTGGAATCGCATAAACTGGAGTGGTGTAGAGCACAACAGCATAGAGTGGAGAGGCGGAGACTGAAGTGGCATAGAAAGAAGTGGCGTAGAGTGGACTTGCGTAGAGTCGAATAGCGCAGAGTGGAGTGGCATAGAGTGGAATAGCGTGGAGTGGCATAGAATGGAATAGCGTAGAGTGGAGTACAGTTGAGTGGCGAAGAGTGGAGTGGCCTATAGTTGAGCTGCATAGAGTTGAGTGTCATCGAGTGCACTGGCATAGATTGGAGAAGCTTAGAGTGGAGTGTCGTAAAGTAGAGTGGAGTGGCATAGAGTGGAATGGCATAAAGAGGAGTGGTGTACAGTGGAGTGGCATAGAGTGGAATGGCATAGACTGCAGTGGCGTGGAGTGGAGTGACATGTGGCAGAGTGGAGGGTGTGTCATAGAGTGGAGAGGTGTGTTGTAGAGTGTAGTGTAAACAGACGTAACAGGAAAATGGCTGAACGCATTTAGCTGAATTTTTGCAGAAATATAGATTATGGGGCGTGAACGGTCTTTTTTCGTGGTAGTTCTAATTTGGTTCAGTAATTATAAAGTTATTTATAGAGCCTGATTCACAACAGCAAACTTACACTTTTGTGTAAGTTAACAATTGTTTGCTATTTACAAAGGTGTTTTACGAGTAGTAGGTTTATGGCTGCAGAGTCTCCGCACATAAAAAGATAAGACAGTCCTATCTTTTTATGTTCAGAGACTCCGCAGTCCTAAAAATACTACTAATGAAATATCTTTGTGAATAAAAAACAATGGTAAACATACACAAAAGTGTAGGTTTAACATTATGAATTATGCCCATAATGCACAAAAATGTAGTGATATATTGTGCTGAGGTAATGGGTAATGCAAGCCCGTCAAAAATTAAAAGGCAGCTAGCTATATTGTTTAGACCACACTTAGTCTGTGTTCTGGGTTGAGGTGTACATATAGTATACTACTGTCTTAAAAGTGGATAGGAGTGGATGAGTCAGTTTAATTAATGTTTAAAGGTAGGTAAAAGTACTTGTATTCCTTTTTTTTTTTAAAAAAGGTATGCGGAGTACCGCGGTACTAGCTAGAAAGTACCACGCTACTTACAGAAATATAAAAAATGTAAAAATGTACAAATTTTTAAAAAGCACTATATTTCCATTTATAATCCAGAACGCAGGATAAGTGTGATTTAATGTGTGATGCATAGATGCTGGAGCAGTCCAGCTGAGATTTTCAAGAATGAATGTTTGGAAGTAAGTGTAATCTACTGAAAAGATCGTAGACAGAGAGGAAAATCCCTTTTTAGGTCTCGCCTGACCCAGCGCATGTGCTGGTCTGGCGAGACTTATTGAGATGGCTCCAAAAAGTGCTACCAGGCCAGCCTAGAGCTACAGTGCATGTGCGCGGGCGTGCGCGCCGCGCTTTACTGCAATTATTTTCACTTTCACGGCCGCTTTGACGTTTTCGTGATCCTAGCCTGATTTAGGCGCGCCTTTAGGGTGGCTTTTATACTTTGAGTGTGTAGAAGCTTTAGTTTTACTGTGTAGCTCTTTATAGATGTAACAACTTGCCCAATTATCAAGCAGCTCCACATGTGTCTGCCTTGCACATATGCAAAATCAGGGCATCACAAGAGCAGCTCATTAACTGAGATTATTCACACAGAGGAATGATTTACATCTGGACATATCTCCTGCACACTTTGATCATGAAAACAAGGGACATCACATTTCTACCTGCTTAAAGAAAACCATGTATATATCATCTCTGCTTGAAAGCAATTTCAGAGGCCATCTGGAGACATAACGTCCTCCAAAGTACACTACATAAGAGGACTGCTGATATAGGGCCTTTAATTATCATAGAACGAACGGAAAGAAAATTAGGCTGAAATAGGATATACTGGGAATTGTTTCCAAATTGAAACGTGACACGCTCTTCACTATATATGATAGAGTTTGATATGAGATGGCTTTATCTACTTACAAAGCGTCATTCTCGTTCTTCTAAAAAGTCAATGTCTGACAGACAACGCCTTCAAACATCTTTTCCGTTTTGGAGTGCTTGACATTTTCGTATACAGAAATGAGATCGTTTTAGGTCGAATCTTCTCTTCTTACCTTCAGTTTTGCCAGCCATTCATTTCATGCACACTATATACTTTTCTCGATTTTTTTTCTCTTATGCGTCTTTGTTTGACAAAAATAAGGTGTTTCAAATGTTCTTGCTGCCTTCAATTCTGCCATAAGAGGGGGGCCGGACCCCTCAGAGCATTATTGGCAGTATTGTGATAGCAGGGCAGAGACCCATTAGTCCTCAGAAGCAGCTTTTGTAAACATTAACCCACCCGTGCCATCATCCGGGATAGTCACCAACTGATAGAGAATTCATCCATAATGTGGAACCCTGCTGCAGGTCACATGCAACAAAAATCAAAAGTACTTAGGAAAACCGGTTTTATTAGGTGTATCCCAAAGGCGATATAATATGTTCATTTTCGCACAGTTTGCCTCATCACCTCGTTCAGCCCAGGACTTCTAGCTCAGATTCTAATGCTGAAGACTACTGCACAAAAAGTCAACAATGCTTTTACGGATGAAAGCGAGCACGTCTTCAAACTGCTGATAGCTTTTCGCCGTTTAGTGCCAAAAAAACAAGTCAAATGCCTCCCTTGTTCTGAAAATGTCCCTCCAACAGAGTAACAGCCTGTCTGAATTAATCGAATAGACAGGACATCCTCATTATTTCTGCTGCACTCCTAGTTTGTTTAACTTATTTAGAAGTAAATTTATTTTCTTTCTGTGTGAACATGTTTTAATCTCAATACTATTAAACTTTATAGGAAAAAAGTATTCCAGTTATTAGAGATAAATATTTTCTTTGTTGTCTTTATTTAACATTATTTAATAGATTTAAAAACATTATTTAAACTAACTAAAAATAATTCAGAGTAAAAATTATACTGTAAAAATGAAACGTTAAGTAAGAATAAGACTTCTGACAAAGAAATCGTAACAAAATATTTTATTTTCTTGTGACATGATACCACTTTTAAGAAATGTAAAGGTGCACAATAAATAGCATGTTTGTATGCCTTATTTTGATTACCACGCGATTTATATGATTACCACACGATTTAGCTGTAGTGAAATTCATATTTTTTTAAAGTAAATAATGAATTAAATATTTAATAAATTATTTTCTGATTACCTTGCTATCTTTGTGTTTGCATATGTATAGTTGCGTGCATGTGAGAACGTCATGATGACCCTCCCGAATTTTCAAACCGTGCATGCCATGTCTTCCACCTACATACAAGTGCCATTTCTAGAATGATGTGCCCCATCTCTTTCATACTTGTGACTAATCTGGGCTTCATTAGCATGAGGGGTGACTTTACGGTTCTTAGGCTCAATCGCAACTGTTCAATTATTGGGACAATTGCTGTTCTTATCACTACATTAACCAGATACTACCGACAGATCACTGAATTGTCAATTACTTTCTTTTTAGGTCTCGCCTGACCCAGCGCATGCGCTGGTCTGGCGAGACTTATTAGGTCTTGCCTGACCCAGCGCATGCGCTGGTCTGGCGAGACTTATTGAGAGGGCTCCAAAAAGTGCTACCAGACCAGCCTAGAGCTACAGTGCATGTGCGCGCGCGCGCCGTGTTTTACCGCAATTAGTTTCACTTTCGCGGCGATGTTTGCACGGCCGCTTTGCATAGCCAATAGGTCTCGCTTTTGGGACCTTATAAGTATTTAGTTATGCAACGGTTGCATGGCTAAACACTTATAAGGTCCCAAAGGCGAGACCTATTGGCTATGCCAAAGCTTGTTAGTGACTTGACACTATAATTGCCAAATTTGAAACAGGTCATAGTCATTCAGCAGTACAATTACAGCCATAGAAAAATGTGCAGGACACATGGGATGGAATTTTGGCCTCGTGCCAGAGCTGCACACGGGCACCTTGAAATGTTTAAGTTTACACTCGATCCTAGGAGCACTCAAGTTGCAAATGTGAAAAGAATAATATAAAAGTGTTTCCTAATAATTAGCTAACAATTAGACAGCTGTAGAGCACACAGTTTCAAGGTCTTCTAGATGGACTGTAAAACTAGAGGGGTAGGGCATATGTAGCTGTCAAAGAAAGTGATGCAACAGCACAGAATATTGGTTGTTGTAAACTATTCTTTTTATTCTGGTAAATGGCAGCAGCAGCTATAAATAGCTATCGATTTACTAAATGGTCAGGAAGTCAAATATATCATTTTAATCCAACTACATTAAATAGACTAAGATGCAAATATGTAAATCAATATTGTCAAATGTCACCTAAACTGAAATAACCCTTATAGCTGGAGCGTGCATTCAGCGCTTTTTTTCCGATTGTACCTCTTTTTCACTTAATACAGACTTAAAAATTACATAAAAAACCAATTTCTTACCTCTACCAGCGTTAGAGCAGTCTGTCAACTGTGACATCAGGAGGTTGATTAGTCTACTTTGGCTTGCCATTTCCTTCTGAAGTTCACATATTCTTTGTTCATAACTTTCTGACTGGTAATATAAATGTGAATCAGATTAAAGACAAACATAGTTATTATGGCTCCCTAATCACTAAATTGGTTTGCAGCTGTGGACAGCATATTTTTAAGTTCTTCTACACATCAACAGGTTTGAAGACCCCCTCAAATGCTTACTGTTTTGTATTTGTGCATTCAAGCTTCAAATCATTTAAAAGAACCAAACCCATACACACTGTAGAGACATGTTTCATTAGAAGATGGTGATCATTGCAACATCTCATTCTTAGGGTTTCCAAAAACGGCAGACTTAATGTGAGAGAAGAGTAATCAACTGTTGGGGCCGACTGTGAATACCACAAATTAAGAACATTCACCAGCCCCATTTTAATAACAAGCATTGGCAAAGCCAATAGCTCTAGATTACACAAGAGCTATTGCCTATGGCAATGTGTTTTTGCCAAGTTGTATAACAGTGTGGCTGCTGTTCAGCATGGCTAAATGTTAGTGGCTTGGAGCATCCTAGAGTGGCGTGAGGGGAGTAGCCTCATAGAGTGGATTTGATGGAGGGTCAAAGAGTGGATTTGTTGGAGGGTCAAAGAGTGGAGTGGGGGGGGAGTAGAGTTCAGTGGTGTAGAGTGGAGTAGCGTGAAGTGTCGTAGAATAGGTTGGAGTGAATTGAGACAGTGAGGTGGATTGGATTGGGGTAGAATGGGTCAGAATGAATGGGGTGGACTGGAGTGGGTGGGCTGGATGAGGTGGATTAGATTGGAATGCGGTAGATTGAAATTGGGTGAGGTGGATTGGATTGGGGTGGGATAGGATGGATTGGGGTAGGGTGAACTGAAATGGGGTGAGGTGGATTGAGTGATAGGACAGGGGGTGGGGTGGATTGGAGAAGGGTGGGTTGGGTGAACTAGAGTGGAGTGAGGTGGATTAAACAGGACTGGAGGGGTGGAGTGGAGAGGAATTGACGAGTGGGTTGGATTGGCTTGGGGTGGACTGAAGTGGGGTGGAATGGATTGTGGTGGACTGGCGGACTGGATTTTAGAGGGCTGGAGTTATGGATTGAATGGGGTGGAATGGCGTGGGGTGGATTGCACTGGGTAGAATGGGGTGGATTGGAGTAGAGTGGGGTGAATTGGACTGCAGTAGAGTGAGCTGAATTGGAATGGAGTGAATTGGAGGGGTGGTTTGGATTGGGGTGGATTAAATTGAAGTGGGATGGATTGAAATGGGGTGGGGTGTGATGGGATGGGGTGGACTGCAGTGGGATGGATTGGAGTGGGGGTGGTGTGGATTGGGGTGGTGTGGGGTGGATTGCACTGAGGTGGGGTAGATTGGAATGGGGTAAGATGTACTGAGTAGAGTGAATTGGAGTGGGGTGGCTGGAGAGGGGTGGACTGGAGGGAGGTGGAATGGAGTGTGGTGAATTTGACTGGAGTAGGCTGAATTGCACTGGAATGAGGTGGAGTGGATTGAGAGGAGTGGACTGGGGTGGGGGATTGGATTAAGGTAGGGAGAACTGGATTGGAGTGGGGAAGATTGGTGTAGGGCAAATTGTTTTGGATTGGAATGGGGCAGATTAGAGGGGTGTAGAGTTTT
Organism: Triturus cristatus; assembly: GCF_964204655.1. Classification (NCBI taxonomy): domain Eukaryota; kingdom Metazoa; phylum Chordata; class Amphibia; order Caudata; family Salamandridae; genus Triturus; species Triturus cristatus. The sequence continues at coordinate 911,067,492 of NC_140583.1, forward strand.
GGATTGGGGTGGAGCATTGGAGTGGGGTAGATTGGATATTGGTGGATTGGATTGCTGTGGGGGGATTGGACTGAAGTGGGGTGGGCTGGATTGGAGTGGGTTGGGGTACATTATTTCATTGGAATGAGGTGGATTGGGATGGAGTTGGGGGGACTGGAGTGGGAAGGATTGTTTTGGATTGGAGTAGGGGTGATTGCTCTGGTTGGTGTGGGGCAGGTTAGAGTGAGGCAAATTGTTTTGGATTGGTATGAGGCAGATTGTTTTGGACTGGAGCGGGGCAGAATGGAGTAAGGCAGATTGGAGTGGGGACGATTGAGGAGGGAGTGGGGGGATTGGGCAGGGAGCGGGTCGAGTGGATTGGAGTTGGGTAGATTGGATTGGGCTGGGTTGGATTGGTGTGGGGGTGGACTACATTGCAATGGGATGGATTCGAGTGGGGTGAATTAGGATGGGGTGGATGGATTGGAGTGGGGTGGATTTAAGTGAAGCAGATTGTTTTGGTTTCAAGTAGGGCAGATTGGAGTCAAATTGCTTTGGATTGGAGTGGGGCCTATTGGATGGGGTGGATTGGAGTGAGGCAGATTGTATTAGATTGGAGTGAGGCGGATCGGAGTGGAGCAGATGTTTTGGATTAGAGTGAGGCAAATTGTAGTGGGGCGGACTGGAGTGGGGCGGATTGGAGTCTGGCAGATTGGAGTGGGGCAGCTTGTTCTGGATTGGAGTATGGCAGACTGGCGTGGGGCAAACTGGAGTGAGGTAAACTGTTTTGGATTTGAGTGGGGCAGACTATTTTGGATTGGAGTGGGCAGATTGTTTAGGATTGTTGTGGGGCAGACTGGATTGGGGTAAATTGGAGTGGGCAGATTGTTTTAGATTGATTGGGACAGATTGAAGTGGGGCAGATTGTTTTGGATTGGAGTGAGGCACATTGCAGTGTGGAAGATTGGAGTGGGGCAGATTGCTTTGGACTGGATTTGGTGGATTGTTCTGGATTGGATTGGGTTATATTGGAGATGGGCAGATTGTTTTGGATTGGAGTGGGATGGATTAGAGTGGGGCCAATGGTTTTGGATTGGAGTGGTGCAGATTGGAGAGGGGCAGATTAGAGTGGGGCAGATTAGAGTGGGGCAGATTAGAGTGGGGCAGATTAGAGTGGGGCAGATTAGAGTGGGGCAGATTAGAGTGGGGCAGATTAGAGTGGGGCAGATTAGAGTGGGGCAGATTGTTTTGGATTGGAGTGAAGCAGATTGTTTTGTGTTGGAGTGGGGCGGATTGTTTTGGATTGGAATGGGGCAGAATGGTGTGGGTCAGACTGGAGTGGGAAAGATTGTTTTGGATTGGAGTGGAATGGAGAGGAAGTGGGGAGGGGAGGGGTACACTGGATTGGAGTCAGGTAGATTGGATTGGATTGGATTGGATTGGTGTGAATGGACTGGATTGGAGGGGGTATATTGTGGTGGATTGGAGTAGGGTAAATTGGGATGGAGTGGGTGGATTGGGGTGAGGTGAATTGGATTGGAGAGGGGCCAACTGAAGTGGAGCAGATTGTTTGAGATTACAGCAGGGCAGATTGGAGTGGGACAAATTGGAGTGAAGCAGATTGTTTTGGAATGTAGTTTTGCAGATTGCTTTGGATTGGAGTGGGATGTATTGAGTGGGGCCAACTGTTATGGATTGGTGTGGGGCAGATTAGAGTGGGGTGGACTGGAGTGGGCAGACTGTTTTAGATTGAAGTGGAGTGGGGCAGATTGTTTTGGATTGGAGTGGGGCAGATTGGAGTAGGGCTGATTGGTGTGGGGCAGGTTGGAGTGGGGCACATTATTTTGAATGGAAGTCGGGCAGATTGGAGCTGGATGGACTGGAGTGGTGCAGATTGTTTTGAATTTCGGTGGGGGACAGTGGAGTGGACAGATTGTTTTGGATTGGAGTGGAGCAGATTAGAGTGGGGAAGATTGAAGTGGGGCAGACTGGAGTGGGGCAGCAGCCTCTTTTGTATTGGAGTATGGCAGATTGGAGTGGGGCAAATTGGAGTGAAGAAAATAGTTTTGGATTTGAGTGGGGTACACTATTTTGGACAGTAGTATGGAAGATTGAAGTGGTGCAGATTGTTTTGGATTGGAGTGGGACTGACTTTTGGGGGATTGGATTGGGTTGGGTTAGATTGGAGTTGTCAGATTGTTTTAGATTGGAGTGGGGCCAATTGTTCTGAACTGGAGTGGGGCAGATTGGAGATTCCCGTGCTCCTCATGTTTTCCCTAGCCAGGCCTGGGCTTCCCAAAATCGAACCCAAGGTCCTCTGTGTAATGTACCAGTGCAGGCATTTCTGCACTCACCATAACATTCACAGCACATTCCACTGTCTAGTATTGTTGTGCCCATGTACCATGCTACCACCAGCATTTCCACATGCAGCACAAGCACTCAGTCTACTCACACTGTCCAACACTACAACCTTGCTGTACTGCACCGGAGTGTGTCACTTTTTTAAACACCCGCTGCCAGTGTACACATATTTACCATGTGCACACTGTTCCGCATGCACCCTGTGTGTAGTGTGTCATGCACGCTCATATGCACTCAGCACGTCTTCACTACACACATCTACATCAACCTGATGTAGGCCAAGGGTGAGTTAAACACACAGGAGCTGAACTTTTAAAAAGGTGGGTGAGCCTGTAGGCCTCACTCCAATGCCTTAGGATAATAAGGACCTGGTCACTACTACTGATCATCACACGGTATGCTGCCACCACTTCGCTTGGAATGTTTAATTCCTTATGAAGGCAATAGCCTTCCACCACTATAAGGGTAGCGCTTTGGGAGCCCCTCTTGGTCCAACAAGACCGCAATCTATGAGACAGGCCAATGCCATAGCGCACAGGCATGATCCGTGTTCGCCTATGACAGCAAAAATCAGCATTAGGGATCCAGGCATCAATACAGTTGGGCAATCAGAGAAGGGGCACACGTCTTTAACAAGTAGAGGACTTTTCCGTCCCAACAGTTATCGAAAAAAATGTCAGTCAGTCCTACGGTTAATTTATTTGCCAAATATTTAATTCCTTTTTTGCCTAATTAATTGGGTCTGTGTATGCCTCCTTACATTTCAAATTTCAAAATTGAGAACATCTCACACTTAGACTAATTGATCCTTTAGCCTGACAATTTGGAGAACTTTCAAATGACCTCCACCAATTTAGTAATCAGTCAGGTGCTTTAGTGTGGGCACGACACCATCAACCACAGACGCTTGCACCTTTTCATAAGGGTGGATATTTATCATTGCTACTAAAAGAGTTTGAGTGCCTCTTTCAATATTACACACGTCTGAAAGGGACAATCTTGCCATGACAGCTGAAAAATTTCGAAACTGCATGACAAACATCTGTTCATGTTTGAGTGAAAACTGCCTTAGTCTCAACCCGGGCAAAACCGAGGTCATGCCGTTCGGGAAAAACAGCACCTACTGATCCCTGGACTGGTGGCCGCCTAATCTCAGCCCACTTCCAACATCAGTAGAAAAAGTTAGGAACCTTAGACTAATCTTTGATCAGAGTCTCACGTTTGAACACCAAGTTAATCAAATTGCATCTGCAGTGTTTTTCCTCTTAGAGATCATTGGGAAAATGATGCCTTTCATTCCATCTCACCTGAAACAACTGGTGGTTACAGCACTCATCTTATCTAAGCTAGACCATTGCAATGGACTGTACGTCAATTTACAACAGAGATTGTTGAGGAAACTTCAAACCTTACAAAACGCAATATTCGGATTTTATACTATGTAAAAATTTACAACGCTGTTGGCACCCACCTGAGTCACATTAACATATTTAGCATTTCAAAATGTAAATGCTCCTTAACTATTTACATAATCTATTTAATGTACATAGAGCCCAGAAAATGGCACACGCAATACAAATACTGTAAACAGTCTGCAAACTACCAATCTACACCATTAAATAGAAATTCCAATAAAAATGCCACACCAATATATGAGCCACACAAAAGAAAAAACATTGCGTGAGCTCAGAAAAGCCTGCATTTAAAATTATCCAAAAGAGCAACTGCATACAAACAGCAAACCTTTGATATACCCACATGTACATACCTAAATACCGAACTACAAAATGACACCAGAAAAGACTATTTTAAAAATAGAGGGAGAGGTGTCAAACAGCAATTGGCTACCCCTCGAAATCATGCTAAAATGCAAAATATTCTGAAATAAAAGGAACTTATTTTAAATATTTAAAAAATATAAACAGGCTCGTTGCGATGCTTGAAGAAAATTCACAGTTTCGCTGAATCGTGTAATTGAGATAACAGTCACTAATGAAAGGTCACCTAGGTGTTAAATGGCTTTATATCACCGCTAAACAAAAACAAGCCTTTATAGAGAGTAAAAGCACATTCATACTGGTCGAATGTTACTTCGCCTGAGTAAAAACAAGCACGTCCAGTTCCCGTCAAAGGCCACATTTATTTGACTTGAAATGTCAGCAATGCATTCACCAAGGGTGCTGCTATTCAACAGATTACTGAAGCGTGCAAAGCAATAGGTTACAGTATTTCTAACACAAAAAATGTATTTTCCTTCTGATTACTATAACGCACATGTATCCACCGTGGTTCATATCAAACTTTTTACAACAATGAGTCTTTTACAATTAAGCTAGAGCTAAAATAGTACACTTCTGTGCTGCCTCTTTCCTTTATGAATTTTGGATTTTTGCCCAAACTACTGTTTCTATCGGGCTGCTACAGAGCATCAGATCATCTCATCGGTGTGTAGGCCGCTGAGGAACGTTCACGACGCCACGCAACGCGCTGCACGGGTTCCGTTAGGATTACAATACCTGGACGAAGGGTTTTTTCAATAAGAATTTGTTCCTGATTTTTGGTGTATAGTTCCTGTTGTCTTGCTTAACGGAGATCATTCTTCACCTCGATTAGGACTTTAGTGGTCAGTCACTTCAGGGATGTAGATACAGTCGGAATATAAAACGAATTTTGTTTCCACTGCTCAAGATTTGTCGTGAGAGACAACGCACACCAGCTCGCTTGATCCTTGAGGGGCAATCAACTGTCTTTTATCATAACTTTGTTCTTAACTTGCGACTGTGACACCAATGAAGACATCACTCGCTTATCCTGGGTTTCTGAATTTACAGGATGTTATCAAATTTCATTTACGTATCCCTAATCGTCTGATTCCTATGCCCCTACTAGCCTAATACTGGGCTCATGGGACAAACTAGACCTCATATAATCCAGTGTGTACTGATCACAGGTAGAGTTTATAAATATCCTGTTTTTATTATCCTGTTCATTTTCCAAAGGTCATATCTCCCTATATGTTTTAGGTATTAGCTTACCCCCAAATGTCAACATTCTATGGATTTTCTTTCTTTGCATAACTATAATTAATGTCCTGCAAATCCAAACACTTTGGGGTGCATCACCTAATGCAACTTATACTGTTAAATATAAGCCGTCGGCCTTCCTCTTCGTCAATGGCCACAGATAGTTGAACCATCCATAAGCTCTTTCCCCAAGTATGGGCAATTAACTACCTGAGTGAGCACTAGGGTTACTTAATTGTTATCACAATGAGGTAGGCAAGAGTTGCGAATAAAGCCAGGTCTAATTAAATATCTTAAAGATAAGCTTCTTGAAAATTTTTATAATGAAGGTTAATAAAAAAAAAAATGCTGAGGTCCATGATACTGAATTTCGAACTTCAAGCTGGGTCAGCAGTCTAATAGTTTTTATAGGATAACAATGGACTACCAATAAAACAAGCATTTTCAATGCAATCGGTCTCGCCTTTGGTACCTTATATGTATTTAGCTATGCAGCACATTGGCCTGGGTGCTGAAAGATCTACTGTTCTTTAACATGGAGGGAAAGTATGCACCAAACTGCGTGACACACCAGGTATGGGAACACATAGAGAGAAATATTGCCTTTCAGCAGGAAATGGTATAGTCCAAAGCTCTGTTTTTAATATAAAATCAGGGCCTTCGGTGGTTGTATCACTGAAAATACAAGATGTAGAAATATATTATTGTCTGCGGGTGCTTGTGGAAGACACTTTCTATGGACTGGAATTTAAAGAATTCTAAAGTGATTCTGGTATATTACTGACCTCTGCTGGTCGTTTTCTATCAAGAAAGTTAAATAGAGGCAGTTGCCAGAAAAACAAAAAAAGACAGTCCCTCAGCAGAAAGCAATTCCGGTATTTTACGGACCACTGCTGGTCGTTTTCTATCAAGACAGCTAAACAGAGGCAGTTGAATAGAAAAATAAAATGTCCCTTAGCGGAAGTAGACAAGTCCTATGGCTGATCTCCAGAGCCCAAAAAGTACATAGACATATAAGTATATACTAAAGTATATACAAGAGGTCTTGAATGCTCGACCTAAAAATAGGACTTCTAAAGTAAGCATCTCTGTATGAGACACAGCCAAATGAGGACTACGTACCTGAAGTCACAAGATTTTAGTAGTCGGCTGTCCTGCTGGAAATCCTTTTAAGCAGTATCTCTTAAGACTACCAACCAATGATTCTAGAAAGAATACCACCAAAACACATTTTAAGGGCCGTATTAGGCAGGAAAAGCAGAAGGGCGATGCTTCACCCAGTGTATTGTCACCACAACCGTGGCCCACAAAGCGCCGATACCATACTTCCCCAGGAAGACAGTCAGAAACTATGGGGAGGGTGTTATGAAGTCAGGACTATTGCCTTATACAAATAGAGCAAAATGGAAAAACGTCATCTAATTCACATCTATTTCTTGAAATCTTTTATGTACTGTTATTTTTTTTCAATAGGTCAGTTCAGTCCGTTAATTTTGCAATCTTTCTTTTCTTTCTTTTAAATCTTTATTTCGATTATGTAAATCATAAAAGAACATACAAATACATTGAAGTCACAAAGGTTATCTTTCAAAAAGAAAGTCATTCATAAGTAAAAGATACACAAAACCTAGGGAAAATACAATTGCAAATAGATAATAATAAATGGATTGGAACATAAACCTAGTGTATGATAAACAATTACATTTCATTCCGTAAGATGGATTCTTCTAATATGCCATATTGCTGCCAAATACTTGCTGATAGCAAAGACAGTGCGAGAAGATAGATCACTTTTTAGCAGCCTATAGGCATCTAAATATCGTCTGAATCCCCAGCTCCTACAGATGGGAACAATCCATTTATTCCTTGATTTCGTGTACATAGGGCAAAAAAACATTAAATGAATATCGTCCTCCAGCTCACTAGAGCATGTAGGACAATTTTTTACAGTAGGGGGATGCCATCTACTGGTAAGTGCTCTAACTGGGAGTGCATTATATCGCCATTGTAAGAATAATTTTCTCAGGGCGACAGGATTAATGTCATTCAGGACAGTTTCTAGTAAATAGTGGTCCTTGATAGTTAAAAATGTAGTTGTCATAGATCCCAAATTCTCATTAGCAATAGTAACCGAGAGATTAAAATTGTGGTAGAGAGCCACTAGTTCTTTGCGGGGTATGGTCGCACATGATTCTAGGGGTTTTGTCCAATGGGTCTGTAACCCCAGCTTAGCAAATTCATTTTTAACATAATTCAGCCATGGGATTTTACCCAGGGCTGGATGAAGATAGAGTTCCAAAAGTTCAGAGCGATAACTCAAGAGTTCAGGGGTTGTCCAAAGACGCCTCCAAAACGTTAGAGGCTTCACGCCGAGTTCCTCCCTTATCGATCTTAGTCCCATATCGAGCCTAAGGGGAAGTAAGGGTGTGCTGGGTGGAAGGGCGGACAGGCTCCTTAAGAACTTATTTTCCGTAACGACAATCTCAGGGGCACAATCAATGCCCCAGAGTTCACCGCCATAGATTAAAGCCCCGCGAGCCTGCAATTTATAAATTTCCATAGGCGGGCCAATCGGGTGCGTCATGGATTGATTCCATAATTTCAGGATTCCCCCTACCCTTTGATTTAACTTTAGATTTAATTTGGTCTGATGGTGAGACCAGGTCATTTTCTCATTGAGTGTTAGACCCAAGTACTCGAAAGTGTGGACTCTTTCTAAGCTGGTTCCATTTATAGTAGGATTAGGTCGTAAAGACCTCGGGGGGTTGAAGATCATAAATTTAGTCTTAGCCGTGTTGATCTCCAACCCCCGATCGTTACAAAAGGATACAAAACCGTCCAAGACGCGTTGTAGCCCCATAGGGGTCTTAGCTAGAAGCAACGTGTCATCGGCAAACATAATGGCCGAGATGGCAGTACCCGCAAGGCGTGGGGCATCTCTATTGGGTACCTTGTTTAAATGAGAGATGAGACCGTTTACATAAAGGCAAAAGAGGGTGGGCGCCAGGACACACCCCTGCCTTACCCCCCTTTCGACAGGGAAACTAGCTGAGAGGCTGCCACCCCTCCCACATCTTACACTCGCATAGTTGTTGGTGTGGAGACGCACAAGTGTATGCAAGAGGTGCCCTGGAAGTCCTAAATCCTGTAGCACGGCCCATAATTTTATGCGGGGAACAAGGTCGAAAGCCGCGCGGAGATCCACAAAAACTGTGTATAAGGACCCCCCCTCTATCTTTACTGTTTTCCAGTAGAGCATACACAACCTAAAGATCTGATCGGTTGTGGAAACGCTCTTTCGAAAGCCTGCTTGGTAGTTGCTCAAGATCTCAGACGACTCAACCCAATCCATAATACGGTTCAGGATCAGCCTCGAGAAAAGTTTTTGTGCAACATCTATCAAGCTAATAGGCCTGTAATTCCCTGGCAACAGTGGAGAACCTTTTTTGAAAATAGGCACAACTTCGGCGCCTAACCAAGTAGAGGGGATTGGCAAGCCGTTCAAAATGGCATTGAACAATAATGTAAGATAAGGTGCCCATATACTAGGTTCATGCTTGTACAAATCACCCGGTACCCCATCCAATCCGGGTGCTTTCCCCGCAGGAAGTTGGGAAATTGCAAGCTGGATTTCAGTTAGCGAAAATATTTGATGATCTCGGCTGGGTACTATGTATAGTGGGCTTACAGGGGCAGACAACGGGGCCCTGTAGAGAGTGCTAAAGTGGATTTCCCAGGCTTCTGGAGCAATGTTGTTATTTACAATTGGAGCGGGTTCAATTGTCCCAGTGGATACAATCGACCAAAATCTCCTCGAATCTCTTGATTTTAGGGCAGAGGTTAGATTCTCCCAATTTTCAGTAGCCCATTCCAGTTTAGCAGAACGTATCAGGGATCTATAGGTCTGTCTCTTGTGTTGGATGTCAGCCTTGGGAGCCTTGTTCTTTATAGCCCCTAGCAGGTCGCTCTTTGCCAATCTACAAGTCTTATTGTACCAATTGGGCTGTTTGACAGATCCCTTTTTACAGGGTATAATAGGGTTAAATAGCCCAGACAGCATAGAAAACAGATCCTGGTGGGCAGTTGCCAAGTCCTCACAGTAGTTTGGGGGGGAATGCTGATCAAGAATCCCCACTATATTGTTTAAAACCGAGGCGACGGCAGCATAGACTTTGGATATTTCTTTATCATTACGAACCATTTTACTCCATTTAATTCTCCGCTTATTATTAGAGAGAATAGCTGAATCCGAAGGCTCCGAGTTAGATGGAAGCGCCGGAACCTGAGGGGATAAACCAGATAATGAGACATCCAGTACGAGAGGATTATGGTCACTCTCCCCCCTTGGGATGACTTGAAAATCTAGAACTCTATTCCAATCCTTGGCTTGAACAAAAATGTAATCAAGCCTAGCCTCTCTACCAGGTTTATTAAATGTGGGCTTAGGAGGGTTATCTAAGGTAGTTCGACCATTGCAAGCCCTAATAGAGTGGACCATTGTCAGGGAGGTAATCTGAATAGCCAAAGGTGTCCAGGCCCTAGCCATTGGGCCGGAAACCTGAGGGATATTCCAGATTTCATCCTCTTCCTGGTTGATTTGATCCACCAAGCCCTGGAGTGGTTCAAAATGAGAATTAAAATCACCAACTATAAGAAGCATTATATGATCGGGTATTCTAGTTAAAACATTCGAAAGGGCCTCAATCACCCGGGATTCCGCACAAAAATTCACGGGTCTGGCGTATACATTAATCACCGCCAGTTTTTTGTCTAGGGCCCAATCCAGTATTATACATAGAATGTCGTCCGACCCAGTTTCAAATTTAGTAACAGTACAACCTAAATAAATAGCAACCCAAATAGTCAGGCCGCCAGAAGGGCGGCCACGCCCTGACCACACTGCAGGAATTGAATAGGTAGCATAGCCCAGTCGATGGTAATCTTGTCTTGCCCAGGTTTCTTGGAAACAACAAATTTGGTGAAGATCTATGAAGGAACCCCAAATTGGGCAATCAAGCTTGCTGGGTAGGCCAGCTAAATTCCATGAAAGCACCTTATGTTTTGTTATACAATTGGAAGAGGGTGGTAGATTTTTATAAGGAGGTGGCACAGGCAGAGTCGGAGAAATAGGGGTGGTGATAGGAAGAGAAATAGAAACAGGGGAAAAAGGATGATGATTAGAAGGTGGAAGCAATGGGGGCAATGAAACAGAAATGGAGCCTTCCTGTGGAAGTCAATCGACATCCTCAAGGCAGGCAAACCTGTTGAAAGTTGGATAGCCAGCAGACATAGGCTCGACGAAATGTACGTGCCTGGGCCTGCCTCTGGCCGCGTTGCCCCTAGGTTTTGACCAATTATCATCTATGTCATCCGGAATAGAAATGTGGAGAGGGGGATAGAAGAAAGACAGGGGAAGGGAGTTAATAAGAGAAGTGCTGTTACCACCAGTCCAATTAAGAATATAGGGAGCTGTTAAGCGGTTGCTAAAATTAACCAGAATACAATCACCCTTGATATTCTTTGTAGTGCTACCAAGCCAAGGAACCCTTCTTACCATTAAAACCTGTGACCTCACATTAGGAGGGAGAGGCCTATGCTTATTGAGCCAGTTAATGACTTTATTTTTTAGGGAAGCATAGGATTCAGTTGATGAGTTAGCAAGCTCCGGGACACCTGTTAGAACAACAACATAAGGTGAAGCCTCTGGTGGAAGATTAATTACGTTCCTCCTATTTATTGGGGCTGTACTTGGGTTGGTATTAGTCCTTGGACCTTTGTTATTTAGGTCCAAATCTGCGTATTGTAGGTTGGGTACTGTAGCTATGTTCTTAGTTTGGAATTGTAATTGACATTGAGGAGGCACAGGGGACGTATGTTGTGAGGCAGGGAGTAGCAGCAGAGAGGTAGTTGGATTAGATGGAGGAAGGGAACCCATAGGGGTAGGAAGGGATAAAGAATGTGAATCCGCTTTTCTTGCTTCGCATACAGCACATGGTTTGGCTCTGTTCACTGATACATTTGCCGGGGATGTAACAACCCTTTCTATTTCCTTAAGCCTAATATCAATTGCATCAAACCTAGCAGTCAATGAAATGAGGAGACCATTAATAGCAGATTGTACAATATCATTGTATCGACAGGAGGTCTCATCAGGTTCTGCAACACAATCAGAGACATGTATAGGAGTATTGGATGGCAATACAATGTGCTCTAATGGTGATTTGGGGGTGCAATTGTTGACTTGCGCTGGCCTAGGACATGTTGAAGTGCGAGCTTTATCAATGCTGGAATGGGATCTATCTAATCTAGGTTTTTTCCCTCTCTTGTTGGGCCCCGCGCGTTTCCTTTTTGGGACGGCTCCCTGCTCAATATACTGTGCTCCAGTTAACGACTGGTCCAATAATCGGGGGTGTCTAATGTGGTCCGCTCCCTCTGGTATTGGTTGAAGGGTATCTCTACGTGAGGGGGAACTGGATCTTAAATCACATAGAACCGATTCAATTGTACGGTCAATACTATCCATCAATGCTACTTGAGAGTCATCAAGGTTTGTGGGGGAGCCTGCAGAGGCAATTAAACCAAGGGATGACCTACGCGTACTGGCAATTCCGTCAGATAGACGCCTTTCTAGTATGTTCAATTCACCTTGGATTACAGAGTTCGCCCTAATGATAAAGTTATCCAGTGTTCCAGATATTATCGGTTGAGCTTTCAATAATTTACCTCGCGTATCCATAGTTACTTGCTGCCTTGTGCGGGGCGGAAAAATAGATGAAAGGGACAGGGCCCGGTCCGGTCTTGACCGTGCTTGAACGGGCTTAAACGGGCCCGCCCTTGGCCCGGGCTTCGCCCCGGACTACGCCCCGCAACGCGTCCCGCTACGCGATAGTAGGGGCGGGAGCTAAGTAGGAAGAGGAGGAGCCGGGAAGAGTGCCCAGGTGCGCTCAATCCAGTTGTACAGCAGCGCACCCTGGTCCTCGCAGTCCCAGCAGGTGACGGGCTCCAAGTGCAGGAAACAAGATATCTCCGTTAAAAGTCCTCGGTAACAAAGGCTAAAAGAGGAGCAGAGTTCTCCCGTGAACACGCCAGCGAGCGGCTCCCGCGAAGCGTTATATTAGCAGGAGAGTGGTGGAGGAGGAGCCGGGAAGAGTGCCCAGGTGCGCTCAATCCAGTTGTACAGCAGCGCACCCTGGTCCTCGCAGTCCCAGCAGGTGACGGGCTCCAAGTGCAGGAAACAAGATATCTCCGTTAAAAGTCCTCGGTAGCAAAGGCTAAAAGAGGAGCAGAGTTCTCCCGTGAACACGCCAGCGAGCGGCACCCGCGAAGCGGGGGCCGCGATGCGTTATATTAGCAGGAGAGTGGTGGAGGAGGAGCCGGGAAGAGTGCCCAGGTGCGCTCAATCCAGTTGTACAGCAGCGCACCCTGGTCCTCGCAGTCCCAGCAGGTGACGGGCTCCAAGTGCAGGAAACAAGATATCTCCGTTAAAAGTCTTCGGTAACAAAGGCTAAAAGAGGAGCAGAGTTCTCCCGTGAACACGCCAGCGAGCGGCCCCCGCGAAGCGGGGGCCGCGAGGCGTTATATTAGCAGGAGAGTGGTGGAGGAGGAGCCGGGAAGAGTGCCCAGGTGCGCTCAATCCAGTTGTACAGCAGCGCACCCTGGTCCTCGAAGTCCCAGCAGGTGACGGGCTCCAAGTGCAGGAAACAAGATATCTCCGTTAAAAGTCCTCGGTAACAAAGGCTAAAAGAGGAGCAGAGTTCTCCCGTGAACACGCCAGCGAGCGGCTCCCGCGAAGCGGGGGCCGCGAGGCGTTATATTAGCAGGAGAGTGGTGGAGGAGGAGCCGGGAAGAGTGCCCAGGTGCGCTCAATCCAGTTGTACAGCAGCGCACCCTGGTCCTCGCAGTCCCAGCAGGTGACGGGCTCCAAGTGCAGGAAACAAGATATCTCCGTTAAAAGTCCTCGGTAGCAAAGGCTAAAAGAGGAGCAGAGTTCTCCCGTGAACACGCCAGCGAGCGGCCCCCGCGAAGCGGGGGCCGCGAGGCGTTATATTAGCAGGAGAGTGGTGGAGGAGGAGCCGGGAAGAGTGCCCAGGTGCGCTCAATCCAGTTGTACAGCAGCGCACCCTGGTCCTCGCAGTCCCAGCAGGTGACGGGCTCCAAGTGCAGGAAACAAGATATCTCCGTTAAAAGTCCTCGGTAACAAAGGCTAAAAGAGGAGCAGAGTTCTCCCGTGAACACGCCAGCGAGCGGCTCCCGCGAAGCGGGGGCCGCGAGGCGTTATATTAGCAGGAGAGTGGTGGAGGAGGAGCCGGGAAGAGTGCCCAGGTGCGCTCAATCCAGTTGTACAGCAGCGCACCCTGGTCCTCGCAGTCCCAGCAGGTGACGGGCTCCAAGTGCAGGAAACAAGATATCTCCGTTAAAAGTCCTCGGTAGCAAAGGCTAAAAGAGGAGCAGAGTTCTCCCGTGAACACGCCAGTGAGCGGCGCCCGCGAAGCGGGGGCCGCGAGGCGTTATATTAGCAGGAGAGCAGGAGAGTGGTGGAGGAGGAGCCGGGAAGAGTGCCCAGGTGCGCTCAATCCAGTTGTACAGCAGCGCACCCTGGTCCTCGCGTTCCTAGCAGGTGACGGGCTCCAAGTGCAGGAAACAAGATATCTCCGTTAAAAGTCCTCGGTAACAAAGGCTAAAAGAGGAGCAGAGTTCTCCCGTGAACACGCCAGCGAGCCCACCCCCTCCAGTATTTTCAGTCCACTAAAAGCCCTGATTGTCAGTGTAATGAGTCACATTTATGTTGCACTGAGCCGTATGCAAAAAACAAGAGGGGAACCATCAACAGCGCATCAGGTGAAGTGGTACCGGGGCTGGAGAGTCAGGGACCTACTAAACCAGAACCCTCCTTGTTCGTAAATGGAATTCATTTTGCAATCCAGAGTTCTTTTATTTCAACAGGATTTAATTGTTCTTTAAAAATAGGATTTCAGCTTAATGCTAAATCATTAATGCACTATGAGCCCCACTGCGTCTTCTCCTTTGAAGTACATTACTCTCTTCTATCCACGTAAACAAATACTTTTTATATACCTGTAATGTGATAAAAAAAGAATATTTAAGTAGTTATAAAATAATAAAACCATACTTTACCACAGTAAAATATGTATTCCTCACAACCACAATGTTCATCCTGTTACCTCATTCAAATTCAGTCTCTCATCTACACTGCAAATTATGTGTTGCTTAGGTTATCACATTGTGGTTAGTCTTCTTTGTCTTTCCACTGGAGTTCAAAGTCAATTAACAGAAACCAACTTAAATCAAAATGGTGGAAATGTTCTTTGGCCAGTATGGAATCTAATAAATCTTCGTGCAGGAGAAATGAAGTGGTTCTCTCCACTCAGTATCCTTATTCAACCATTACTACCTGTAACCGTAACTGGTTAAGATTATGTTTTTCCTTAAAGTGTGAGGCTTTAGGAGATTTTCTATTGACAATACCTAATCTTTTATGCTCAACTAATCAAATCTTAAGGTTTCTTTAGTCTTCTCAATTGAACATTCACTGGGACTTTTCAAGAGTTACAGATTGAAATTATCATTACAAGTGGCCAGTGGTTTTCACATATTTGTCTATGGGTGTAGAACAATACACCAATTTGTTGCAATGAGTACAACTCAATCAGGAAAAATCATGTTAATTTGATCATTCTAAATATAATATTCTTGCTTCTTTGAAACACAAATTTAGGTTTCAATTTGAAAACATTTTTTAAAATCGGGTTCTGCTTGCATTATTAACCAAAGTTATTATACTGTTTTTTTGTGCAACTTC
Organism: Triturus cristatus; assembly: GCF_964204655.1. Taxonomy (NCBI): domain Eukaryota; kingdom Metazoa; phylum Chordata; class Amphibia; order Caudata; family Salamandridae; genus Triturus; species Triturus cristatus. The sequence continues at coordinate 911,082,678 of NC_140583.1, forward strand.
AGAATGAAAACAAGTCTTTCTGATTCCTTCTTAGGTTTTACTTTTAATAGATGCGTTGGACAAAAAATATACTTTTACTATATTTCTGCTTGGATAACCTATAGCTTGGAAACTTTTTGCATATCTATACTTCTTCAGTCTTGTATGTGCTGGACTCCTATAGACAACGATTCAGCTGAATTAACTGTGAAATCAGAAAATGTTCTTTTAACAGATTATGAATTATTGTTAGAACTTAATACAGTTTTACTTCCAGGCACTTTATTGAATGAGCAAGTGATCCATCTGTCCATGTTAGATCACTCGTGCAAGTATACATCCATATTTTGTTTACAGTTAATTTTATGAGTGAATGAAATATGACCATGTTTCTTGTTGAGCTCTTGAAAATGTAATATCAGTTCATCTTCTGGAACAACCCACATTACGGAACTATGCTTGAAGGCCTATCTTCCATTATTCACTCTTAAAAATATGACTCTGCTCAAGCTTAGGCAAAAAATATTTGATGAGTGGTGTCAACATTCAAAATGGTAGGCCAAGAAGACGGTCTAGCAAGTTCGTGTGGATTTTGGACAACATGAAAATGTTCGATGCACCAAAGCTGCAATCTTGCAATACTGACCTTATTTCTGCAAGTTCTGTGCATGCCATCAGAAGTATTTAAATTCATGGTTGATTTTGTGGGGAGCAAGGTCTCCAGCACACATCAGTGTGCAGATTTGTACATTTATAAAGTTCTGCCATCAGCAAGAGCAATTTTTGTACAACTGAGTGTGAGGTATTCAAATGTGATCTCGGAACTGGTGAGTGTATGGTCCCAGTAAGCCATAACTTTATTGTCAAGAAGTTTTATTGGAATGGAGTGCCAACTGATGCTTTTGAGCACATGTGAACAAGCAACTGGTGTGAGTCTATAAAGGCACCCTGGGAGCTTTCCGAGTGTAGGGCCACAAGAATACCATACGCACACTTTGAGTTAGGCCAAGTTAGCACTTCAGGAGCTGCTTGCAGTGGCACAGGTATTGTGTGGTACGCCCTGTGGCTGCATAAGTCCTTTCTCGATCATGGCAACTTGACAGGTAGCACAATAAGCGTCTTCTTGAAAAAGACGTCCTCACCTAGCACTCCTGAAATGGCGATGAAATCGCTTAAATGAAGAAAAAGATTCCAATTTGTTCAATTAGATGTGAAAATTTAATCAATGATTTGTAATCCACGTATGATAATTCTCATATGTTTAAAATATCCAAAAAGTCGATGTGGTTCACATGTTGAAAGTAAATACAATAGTTGCGGTATCCTGAATTCTCCCATGCATTTCGGGTCTAACCCTTCGTCAGGGGGAATGAGTGTTAGGTGAGAACGTCTTTTCCCAGAAGACGCTTATTGTGGAATGTAACACACCTCATGAGATTAGGAAGTGGTACTCACAAGCACCAAAGAGTTTTTCTCTTGATTACAAATCACTTAAAGTTTAGTTACTCGAGAGTGCGACCGCTGAACCAGTTTTCCAACTTGACAGGTAGAACAGACAAACAAACTTTGGGCCACTGAAAAATGTGTCAACTGTATCTTTGCTTCCAACAATTCGAGATATCAGATTTGAGCAGCTACATACATTTTCAAGTCATACATTAGCTCTATTCATTTATTGCGTTCATTAATTCAGTCATTCTAGTGTGCCCTTAAAATCCCCTTAACAGGACATTCCATAAAACTCAGACCATCAGAGTGAAAAGGTCCTCTACCGGAGCAGATGAGAGGCAATAGAAAACAATATGCATAGGCGTTCAGGTCCTGGAGTCTGTAAGCACAATTGGTGGGCGACAGCATCCAAGAACTGAACATGGAGCCCTGGTATTTACAGAAGAAGATCAAGAGAAGGGAAATTATGTCAGTGGGCATGATAAAGTATATGGGCGTAAGCAGTATCGAGATGAGGAGAAAAAAATCAAGAGTGGTCAAAGCACGTGAAAGCTGCACAAAGTCAGCCATTCCTGAGAGACAGAAAATCAATCACCTAAGATAGGGCAATATGTGAAAGGTAGGTAGAGACCAGTAAAAGCGATGTCGGATATGCACCAGATTTCAAAGGCTATTTTTATTTGCTTTTAAAAAATGTCCGCCTTCAAGGGTCTATGAAGAGAAGGTAGGAATAAGAGGCGCTTGAACTTGGGTATGGCGCTTTGGGGAAGCAGATATAATAACACACAGACGATAATTGAAGGCACAAAAGAAGACAACTCATTTCGTAGCTGCGCATTGTCATCTTGCACAAAAATATACACAAATAATTAAGAAAACTATAGAAATGTAAATAGTCCTCTACTGATTATATATTCTCTCGTGCACAAAGAACACAGGGGAAGGGGAGGCGGGTAGTGCGAGAGCATACCATGTTTCCAAAATGCAGCCTGTTAGAAATGTGTATCTGAATCTAAAAAAAAATTCGATTTCCGTGGCTAGCATTATTGTAACTGCTAATTTTACAATTAATTGATATTTATTTCAAGTAGACCAAACAAACTTAGCATGCTAATGAAAATAGAAGATCGGTTCTGAGAAATATAGTTCTTTAGTATTCTCACTTTTTTATTTTATTATAGAAACTATCCACCATAACGTGTCCTTGTTCCTTTTTCTTCATCTTTCTTTATGGTTTATCTTGTAATTTGCCCCTTTTTAAGATGTAAACTCAGACATTAGATTTTAGGCTTGCTGTTCCTCTGTTTGACACATTCAGCTCACTGCATCTGAAAGGGGCACAGTAAAGGCCAGAGATTTTTTACAGTTTAACACGTTTTGCTGTTGTTCTCCCTTATGCCAATTTCTTCTGCCTGCTGTTGCCCTCTCTCATGCCAACTGCCACTCTTTTTATACCCGCAGCAGAAAAGCAGGAACGGATTGTCAGTTGCTGTTGGGAGCCATGAAGATATTGCACGGATAATGGCGCTTTCAGTTTCATTAGTTTTGATAATATGCACATTGTATTCTGACACCAAGCAGAATGGCCATTTAATGGCACCGAGGCATGCCACACCTGATGCGAAAATCATGGCAGGGAACCAAAACCCATCATTAATGAGCAATTGAAAATATAGCGAACTGAGAAAGAATTAGTTGGAAACTACGTCTGCAACAGTCCTGCGTTTTTCCTTCCGCTTTTATACGACCTTTCATATGCTTAGAAAGGAAGGCAGGCGCATGCAGTGTCAACAGACTGCAATTAGCTCGGGCAACAAGCTGAACCGGGGCGGAGCAGTTGCCAGAGAACCAGACAGTATTTGCACAAACCAGGGCATTTTACATTTTCGGATGAAAACGTATGCGTTTTCAATATTAGCATCTACTTTTGTAAGGGAAAAGCTCCGTAGTTCCATATAGTCTGTTTATAGCGTGCAAGGGAATTATTTTAAATAGTTCAGTTTAGATCAACTTGCGAGTTTGACTGCGGGGACTAGTGAATCATGTAACATCAGTTCGAAGATTATAGTTATCGAGTACACAAAAAAACAAAGTGACAAAATATTCTAAAAATCTTTTATTCGGCGCCCTGCGATGCTTCTCTACCCAGAGTTCTACAAAGCTGCACGTACACGTCTAAAGCTACAGAATATTTAATGTAATTAACTATGTGAGCGCGTGCACCCGCAACTTACCATTTAAGTTTAATGAAATTTACATAATAGCGTAAGCACGTGACTTTTAAGTCAAAAGCATTTCCTAAACAGGATATTTTTGCTAATAATGCATGATTTATACCAGTGAAGTGAATCCTTATCAAAAATAAGGCGTACAAACAAAAGCCTACAACTGCAAGGACAAAATGCACAGTAACGGCTGGAGCCAACTAAAATGCAACTCACGCTTTATTTAACCAGTACAAGCTACAGCACCGGGAGAGGTGATAACAGCGGTAGGTGAAGCGGCAGCACGAAGGAAGAAAAACACACTGTACGGGGCTAGGGGCTGCCTCCATTTGAGCACCATCATCCTCTCTTCTTGTTTAGTAGTGGACTACTTCACGCCCTTAATGTATGCTTCAAAATGTTGTCTTGCGCTCCATTAGTGATATTCAGTTTTTTGTGCTTGGTGGATAGAAATTGCTCAAAATGCAATCTCGCTTTTGTTCAATTAAATCAATTTCTTTTGCACAGTGGTCTCATTTCTATGCTGGAATCTCAAATAATGGAGATATCGATGTGATCAGTGAAAAGGAATTCCTGGGCTTGAGATTGCTACATGACAAGGTAAAATACAGAGATCAGATACCGTTCTGTATTTGTAATCGGAATTACCAAATAAATACGAAGAGAAGGGGAAAATGATGGCAGCGTGGGAGAGAGAACTATAGTAGAGATATTCAAACCAGTGAAAACAGAAATCAAGAGAAAAGTGTTGAGGCACTGTTGGGATCAGGCATAATTCTGAATGAGATATCAGACCAAGGAACATCGCTCATTGACTAGTCATCAAGTCGAGTCACGAGTATTTTTAAGGCACTAAAATCCTAAGTGCAGACACTACGAAAAGACTGCCTGATATATTAAAAAAAAAAAACTAGCTATGTGCCAAGAAGTGGAGCTTTCAGCATGCTTTTGATTTCTATCAATCATGTGGGATTATGTATGTTTTATGGAAGGTTGTTTCATCATTTGGACCCAGGGACCTGGAAAAGCCTACCTTCCAGTGTGGAGCATTTATAATCCTTGAGAGATGTAGACATTCTGCAGTCTGTGACCTCAAAGTTCCCCCTGGGGCAGAACATCTTAGGTGTGCCTTCTAGTGGGGCATTAAAAATAAAGAGAAGAGAAAAAAACTTAACGCTGTTAATAATCAGACACTTGTGCATCTTCTGCAGTGTGGTGCTTCCATGTCCGCAACCGTTTAACCTGGCAAGTACTCTGGTGTAGTAATTCTAGATCTTTAAAAAGGAGCCAAAGGATTTACTTTGAGTTACCCACAAAAATAGTGATACAGTAATCAAGTATGGAACCAACTATGGACCCAGTAATGGTGTCTCTATATTCCTCACAGAATGGAGTTTAACAAGCTCTACAAGACAATATAAGGGCAACAGAGTTTCGTTAGCTGGTTGCTTGGACCCTCCCACGGTCAAAAAGCCATCACGCAACACTCCTAGAGTTTGAACTTCATTTGATAGGGACACTGCTAAAAGTCCAGCACTTATGGAATTCCTTCAACTGCTGTGTTGCGGCCCGTGAAATCATTGGTAATAATTCTGTCTTAATAGAACTGAGATTCACCCAACTTCCTTGCACACACTCAATTATTACTTCACCATGATGATACGAGTATTAGCATCAAAAAGGTAGTCTCCACTCAGTGGCATTAGCAGTTGAGTCATCATTGTCAATATGAAAACCTTTACTCATGCTTCCAGATCGTACAATGGGATTGTATTAATATTTAAGAGGACAAAGGGGAGCCATGGGCACTTCACAGACTGTCTCTGCTGGTGCTTCAAAAACCCTATTTCTGGACATACAAGTTGTTTTGGTAGGAAAAAAGAATGTGAACTACATAAAAGACGATGCATAGGCACCTGCCACGTGGTGCATGTGATTCTGAACGGTACTTTGATTATATCACAAGCAGCCAAGAGGTCAGGGAACACCAATACTGCAGCATACCCCTGGTCTGTAATCTTAAGTAGTCTCTGTCTTAGTTCCTGCAGAGTTATCTCCGTACTGTCTGAGTGCCTGAACCACAACTGCTAATCTCCCCAGCAGCGTTGTGCATCCAAATACTTTGCCAGTTGTTTGGTGGGCACCTACTCTTATATTTGCATAAGGACAAGGATCATAGGGTCTAAAATTAAAATTTTAAGCAGAGGAGATATCTATGCATGTTTCAGGCTAACTAGGACATGACCATCTTCCAAGGAGCACTTTACAATTTAAGTTCTCAAGGGATCTGAATGCTTTTATCCGAAGTAATGGTTCAGGATATCCAGGGCAATTGGTGGAGTCCATGTCCAAAAATGATGGTTCAATTTCCATTAATGTCACTTTTAGTAAAAAGTGAACTGAAAGAAAGCAATCAAGGAAATGGAGGTCAAATCTCTCTGAAGTGGGTGGTGCAATTGTATGTTACTCATCCTTTTGCCTGTTGGCCCTTTTCGAGTACATCATTGTTCTAACATCAAGGTCATTTTTTTAAACAGAAAAGCCCAACATAATTTGGACTGGCATACCGTCCTCTTAGGAATGACAACATTCAGTCAATGATCAAACCATTGTCACGTATATAAGAGCTTAAAATATCTCCATGATCTGGTAATTTATTCCTGAGTCCTGGCAATGAGGCATGCTGATTTTGTATCATCGCACAAAGAGAATTCGGGACCGGGAGCTATTTGGAAAAATAGAAGGTCCAGTACCCGTGCTCCCAAAGAACAACATGGTATACACTGGGGCGTAGCTGTTCCTAAGGTCTCAGGAAAGTAGCAACCAAACTTTGGTTGGCAGAGAGGAATGGTAACAAGTGGTCAGTCTCAAAGAGGGTTGGGTTATAAATAGTGATGGGGGAATCCCTCCTTTTGGATATAGTGCCCTCACACACCCTTGCGAGTGTCATGCTTCATCATCGGGGGTTGCTCCTCATGGGGGTGGAGCTGCAGTCCCCCACAGGCCCCGCGAGAGGGCTCTTTAGCGGAGATCTTTTAAGGAGACGCCACAGTTGTGCATGTGGGTGTGTGGGCCTGGGGAGGTAAGCGAGTAGGTGAATTAAAATTACCAAACGGTACCTAGAACTTGTGTTTATTCGTGGGTCAGAGTGGTAAGCTAAAATAGATGCGGATCCTGGAGCTCCTCTTAGAAACGAATAAAGAGGGCGGATGTGTCACTAACCGCTGCTCTCAGAATTAATGCAGGAGTGAATTAACAACACAAAAAATAGGTCAACATGTTTCGCGCTCTTAGTTGGTCCATAAGGGATCCATAGGCACTTCGTCAGGACCAGAAAGCTCCTTAAAAGATCTCCACTAAAGAGCCCTCTAGCGGGGCCCGTAGGGGACTGCAGCGCCACCCCCACGAAGAGCAACGCCCGATGATGAAGCATGACACTCGCAAGGGTGTGTGAGGGCACTATATCCAAAAGGAGGGATTCCCCTATCACTATTTATGACCCTACTGTCTTTGAGACTGACCACTTGTTACCATTCCTCTCTGCCAAACAAAGTTTGGTTGCTTCTTTCCTGAGACCTTAGGAACAGCCACCCCCAGTGTATACCATGCTGATTTTGTACCCTCAATAACCTATTCATTCTTAGCACGTTTACAGTTACCTTATTCCCTTTAAGATTTGGATTCAACCATCTGCTATAGCCGCTTGCAGGTTTGCCTTCCCATATTTTAAATCTGAGGCACTCCATTCTTAAAGCTGGCAAGCCTTTCTCGGTCTGCGGTCTTTTAGGAGGGCTAGCTGTCCACGCTCCCACAAATAGTCCAATTGTAAAGATCAAAACACTTCCTTAGTTGGGTTTACATATTGATCTGCCTGCATGCTGAAATTTCTCAAGATTCAGAGGGGGTGATTATACTTCCTTAATGGGTGGGCCAGTTCTAGGAATTCGGTTTAAAAAATGGTGCCAGTCCATAGTGGTCAATAAAACACAGACCACAGGCTTTATGAATTTATTGGGATCTTGATGGGTACTACTTAAAAATAGACTATTTGGTTAGAAGTGATTTATAGGTGCACAAGCTATTACTGAATACTAAGGCCGCAACTACCCCTCACAACTCCCCCCATCCCCCGTTGCTACAGCACATTCCTGTTTTTCACTTCAACTGAGAAATGATCTGGTTGTGTAGCATGAATTCAAGTGTTACTTGTTATAGTTTTGGAGAGTGACAGGATTTATAAACCGTTTGAGTAAGATGGGGTGAGTCACTGCTGATCTAGGTTTAACATTAAGCACTCTCATCTTGATGCAAGTACAGGCAAGTCAGGTATATAGCTTAATGGGAATATCAATTTGAAAAACTGAATGCAGTATTGAAGTCACTATCATATATAGAGGGATAAAAACATCTCGGAATGAAGAACAGGATAAGTACAAGTAAAACATTGGATTTGTTAGTGCCAAGTGTAATGCTATGCAGTGCTTGACAGAAAATACATGGAATGAATTGCTGCACATTGTGAGAGGAGGCTAGCAGAGCTTTTCAAATGAGTCCAACTATCCTGTGCCGCCTAAACCATTCCCCCATTTCCCAGATTGTCCGTTTCTGGATGCAACAGTGTAAGTCCTCCAGAAGAGCAACGGAAAACAATGTCAGAATTTAGGCAGACCCAATGAGTAATAGTTCCAGTTTTGTGAACATCAAAGTCTGAATAGGCCACTTCTTATATGTAGGTGTTAAGTGAAACAATGCAGAGAGATCTTATAAAACATGTGAAAGTAATAGATTTATCTCATAATTTAAGACCAGTGAACCACTTTCAGAGACAGCTTTTCAGAGTTTTTCTGTGGTGCTGTCGCCTACCAGAATATGACTAAGATTAGCTTGTGTAGACTTGCCTCTCCAGCACAGAGACTTGTTCGTCAGATACACTTTCTGCATTGTCAAGGAAAAGCTGTGCAATAAGGTCCGTTGTCTGGTATAAATTGAAGGCTGCGTTATGTTGGCATTACTGGCAGAAAAATAAAGATGAGAATCTGCGAGCATCCAAGAAACATTTGTTCTAAAAGAAGCACCACATAAATGACAGAACACTTTCTAGCGAAAAGACACACAACAAATGACCTTGTGGTGGGTCATTATTGAAGAAACTTAGACAGAATATGTTTTGAGAAGGAACAAAGATGAATATACAGTTTATCTGCACATAAAACAGGGTTATATGACAATATCTCCAGGAACACAGTTCCAATTTAAACAACCTGTCCCCAACAATAGCACAATTGTGCCCTAGTATAGGGAGGAGGTCCTAATTATTGTTATTTCACATATCAAGCGATTCAAAGGGACCCAATGAAGGGGGTTTCCATTAATCCCACGGGAACCCCCTAGGAATATGCACTTATAGATGTTCACCGCATGGTAAGAAGAGGTAGGAATCCTACAATGGTGGATTCTTAAATGTCCACTCATTTGATTCTTATTTTTATTTTTGCCACTCCCACAGTTCCTACACACTTACATCCTTGCGGGGTTTTCCTAATTCTGTTATGTTTCCAATCCAAAATTGTATGCATTTCAAATAAACAAGTGACTGGTACACTGTCAGCTAATGTCCCAGTAAAAATTAGACCAATTATACACAATCACCAATTCATTATCAGTGGGACGAGTCAAGTTAATTTGCTAGAAATAAACTTGCTATGCAAATTGAACACCAGATGGTGTTGCAATTCAGACAAAGGATGAAGACTCTGGTTTTAAAATAATATCACAAGAGTTAATATGCTCACCTCTTTCACAGAAGACAACTTGCCTCCTGATTTAAAACATACTGTGAACAAGGAGGTTTGGAGTTTTTCAGGAAAAGCACTGAATTGATCAAAACTACAGTACAAGCTATATCCTAACATTACTCCCTCTTGCAACAAATCAAGGACTTTTCCAGTTGTTGCGGATGGCTCTGAAGGGTCTATCATATTGAATACGTGCAATGATGTAGTGTATTTCTTTTGTTTTTAGATTAATCGTTCGCATTAATTATGCATTCTGAAGGCATTCCTAGTTGTGTTGCAGTTCATGTGTGTCATGTCATGAGTGTACCTTTCACTCGCTGAAAATGCCTAAAAAGTGTTTTTTTTGTAATGTCTGCCATATCTTTTGCTCATTTGTTGACGGACTCCCTGGCAGTCTGTTATTTGACACCAGCCTTAGAGAATTTCTCTTGACTTATGACATATATTGCTGCTGATTTGAATTGACTAACTAATTGCCAGTTTGCTTTCTGTAGTGTTTCTTAATTTTGAAAAAACCTTCTTGGCTTGAACTTTGAATCTAGTCCTGTGTAGGTTTTCTTTATTTGCCTTGGGTTCTCATCCGTTGGGGTTCACAGTGCTGGTCCAGCCAATCAGTGCTTTGGTAATTTATTGGTGCAAAGCACCGACAAGCCCTCAAGATATCTGGGGCCCACTACGCACTTTGCTTTTCAAAAAGATAAGAGAAAGGCCAATAACTATCTGAATGTTTACATGCCTTGTACTGATGCTGCAACTCCCAACATGACGATAACTTATACATATGGCCTTAGTAGCACTTGCGGTTATCTTAACACTGATTCTTGATCAATAGATATATTAAATAAAGAACTGAAAACCTGCGTTGATGATTAGAATGCACTGAAATACAATTATGCTCATCCATCTTGATGTGCTGTTTTCACTGAATGGCTGTTTTATCTGCATATACCACTAAAAAAACTCAAACTAAAATAGATATGGAAATGATATGTGGTGACAATAAGTTTCAACAAAGTCAATACCCAGCCTTTCTGAAAAAGAGAGTTATCAAGTCTCACGCAAAGTTTTTATTTCTGACAATATTAGGTGCTGGCTAAAAAACTGAATGTTATTTTTAAATGTGATATGTGAGTCATTGTAAGGCACTTTTCGGTACACTGACAACAACTATTAGACTTTCATCAGAAAGCAAGATGTGTTTATAGTTTAGTGTCTGCTGTTTCATTTGTTCATCAGGGAGGAGATATGGTTCACTGACTAAGCTGCCCGCTTTGAAACCTGGTGACCTTGGTTCCAATCCTTGCCTTAGTATTTGACTCAAAATCATATGATTCTGCACAAATCATTTATTCTCCTAAAATTCTACATCCGTGAAATGCAATTGTAAATATGGGAGATGTAATTCAAAGATAGAAATCTCACTTAAAAGTACAGTGCTCCATTGCTCTGGAGTAAGTTTGGTGCTGTATAAACACCCATATACAACTGACTTGGCTACCTCTGCATGCACCATAGGTCTCCTCATGGCTTAACATGGCCTCATATTGGCTTACAACCTTTTTTTGTTGTTTAACACCAGTCCATGTCTACTGACTCCTGCCTAGTTTCTAGAATTATCCCTGTTGGAAAATGGCACTCTCTGCAGGTTCACCCCCAAAGCTTTTTGCCTTCCTCGTCCTATTTTTTGCTATCTTCATTTTTCCGGCCTTAGAACTCTGAGCACTTTACCACTGCTAACTAATGCTAAAGTGCATGTGCTCTCCCTCTAACACATGGCAATGTTGGTTCATCCCCAGTTGGCATACTTACTTTACCTATATGCCACTAGTAAAGTGCACTGCATGTGCCCTGGGCCTGTAAATTAAAGGCTACTAGTGGGCCTGCAGAACCCCTTTGTGCCACCAACGTAAGTAGCCCGTGCCACCAACTTAAGTAGCCCTCTAACCATGGCTCAGGCCTGCCACTGCAGAACCTGTGTGTGCAGTTTACAGTGCCACTTCAACCTTGGAAGATAAACCTCTTGCCAGGCCTAAACATTCCCTTTTATACATATAACTCACCCGTAGGGCAGGCCTTGGACAACCCAGTGGGCAGGGTGCAATGTATTTAAAAGGTAGGACATGTATTTTAAGTTTTACATGTCCTGCTAGTGAAAAACTCTCAAATTAGTTTATCACTTCTACAATGCCTATATCTCCCATAGGGTAACATCGGGATTACCTTATTACAATTTATAAGTGTGATTTCCAATTGTGAAGAGATCGACTTTTCAAGTCAAGACCCCCTGTATCTGCAGCCAGGGCAGGAAGGGAGGACCTCTGTGCATTTCAAAGCCCTTTCTTTAAAGTCCGCCCCAATTCAAAAGCACAAATGGATGTAACCTGGACCTCAGACCCCACCACTTCAGTACACTTCTGTACCTGGGAAGACTCTGCCAGGAAGCAGAATTACCATGCCGCTAAAGGACTGCCACTCTGCTGGACTCCTGCTTTTCTGGACTCCTGCCTTATTATGTTTCCTTGCCATAGTGAGAAGGACTGGACCTACATCACTTGAACTCAGAGTGACTCTAAGGGCTTGATGGCATGCCTCCTGATCTGAGGTCTCAGGGACAGGAAAGACTTCCATCTTACCTGCATCTGCACCTGGACCCTGCCATCTGTGAGTCTGACCTGCTAAGTGGTGCCACCCCAGGCCTGGACCCTTGGAAGTGAGGCTTAAGGTGATTCTTCAGCCAACCCACGCATCCTCATTGGAACTGGCACATCTTCGCCGTTGCGGGGATCAGAAATGGCGCATCTCTGTCTTTTCATGACTAGGAACCGGCGCGACCTCATCATTGCATGGAGCTGACCCAGCGCATTGCCTTCGGAGCCAGCATATCGCCCTTGGAATCGACGCACCCTCTGCTTCAAGAGCAGAACCGACGCATCGCATTCGAGACCATTGTATTGACCGCAGAACCGATGCATTGCCCACTTTGCAAGGAGAAAACCGATGCATCTCCTTCTGTTGCAAGGTCAGAACAGATACAACGCTTCGGCTCCAGCCCACATCTTCCTTGACCCAAACCAGGATCAAGGTACTTTTTTTCAGCGGGCCACTCAAGTGGGTCCCTGTATTTGCTTGCACTCCATCGCAGTTGGCCTGAACTTTTAACTTTGCACCGTTCCAGTGCGACTAGATATCCCAAATGTTGCTTCTAAGTGCTATTTTACAGTTTATTCTTTGAACATTTCAGTTGCAAGTTCTACTTATTGAATTTATGTCGTTTTGGTTTTGTTTTATTTATTAAATTAGGCTCTAGTTTTCAAACCTGGTGTGAATTCTTTTTGTGTGGTCTTTTCACTGTTTTAATGTTTGAAGTGTTGCATAAATACTTTATACATTGCCTCTAAGTTAAGCCTGACTGCTCTGTGACACGCTACCAGTGGGTGATCAAAGAGTAATTTAGGGTTTGCCTTACACTTACCCTGACTAGGATTGTGGTTGCTGCCTGACTTGGGCTCATACTCTAGTCAACCAACAACCCCATTTCTAACAATCGTTCACTCCAAAACTCTAGTGAAAAAGCTGACCATGTTCACAACATATAACCTTTAGCTCATCTCATAAGTACTTATTTAACATCCTCCCAACCTTCTCTTGTAGTGCCTGTGACTTTTACATTTTCTATACCTTCGATAAACTAGCCTTAATAAAGCCCAATGAGGACAAAACAGGTGTTGGCTGTTGTGCTCTCATAAGACTAGTCAACTCTACCCGTGGTTAAAATTTGATGTTCTTCAACCCAACACAAGTAATACAACTTCTTCTTTAAGAATCTTCAAGTGCTATGGACACTTCCTAACAATTACTATCAGGCTGTACTGCAAACTTGTGTGCTCCAACCACTTGTTTATATGTGTTTGGGTTTCAGTATCTTCTGCTCTTATAGGTAACACTTGAGGGAGCACAGTGTTTTGGTTTGTGGAGCACCATGTTGAAAAGCGAACAGATTGAGATGCCATTTCTTCTTGTTGCTTCACTACTTTGTGTAATTGTGTATTAGGGGATGTGCAATTTCCCTTCTCACTGCTACTTTTGTGATTGACTGTATAAACATACATACATACATTTATTCAAACCTCATATTCTACTTTGCTGTAGTCATGTATTACATTTTAAAGGACAGGTTTCTCACCAATATCTAGAGGAACAATGTTGTAAAACAACAAATTAGGAACTCAAACTTTTACCACCATTACCAAAATCTATACAACATTAGAGACTGCACATACCTGTAAAGAAAACTTCCACTGTTATACCATGTGAGTTACTATGATGTATAAATATGAATTTTGATCAGTTTTAAACATAAAACATACAACATACCTTCTGCTTAAGTTCTTTACGTGCATTATCCCTATCTATTACGGCCAGGCGGAAAGCTTCATATGCCTTGTTAAGAGGATCTGCCATGCTTTTTCCAGACGTCCCAGTTTACTATCATCACTAAAAAGGATGTCTTAACCAGAAACCTGAAAGACCACAAAAATCTTTTTTAAGGCAAATATCCAAACTCATATTTGTACGCAATTTAATTGTGCCAGCAATTTCATTTCTCCCAAACTGTCTCAAAGCCTAAACTGAGAAACACAACAAATACAGTTTGAAATAAACAATGCAGCATACAAATGCAGAGAGAGGGAGCACCAGATCTGAGGCTTATTTCTTAAAAAAGTAGTGTTCATGTATGCCGTGTAATAATCCTCTGAACATTTCCAACATTTAATCTTCATATGCACATACTACAACTCTTGGATTTCTCTTTGAATTTGGATATATTTAACCCCTTCAGTGCCACGCCTTTTCCCCGCCCTGTGCCGGCCGTTACATTAGCGGGCGGGGTTCATGACGAGCTGGACTCGTCATGGGCACAGCGCAACCGCGGCCCATGACGAGTCCAGCTCGTCATGGGCACTGAAGAGGCTAAATATGTTACATTCTTCACAGTCCTTACATGGTTGAAAATGTCTCAATTTATGGAACTGCAATTATGTTGCTGATCTATCCGTCCTTCAAGATGCAATTATTCTCTCCCAAAATAAGAAGAGCATCAGGCCCCTCAAAACAAAACTTCAAATCTCAGACAGACAACCAATTACTTCGTGTGACCCAATACAAAGCTAAATAGGGGTTCAGCACAAGCATACTGCATAATGTCTCTATGCCATGCTGACTAATATCATGGTGTCTTAAAAGCACTTTTGTGAAAGATTGTTTTATATAAATAGTTTCCTTGAATTTGGATCATCACTTGCACATGGATATTTAGTCTTCTGGCTCAGAAGGAATTAGGATATCTAGCAGCTTGCAGCGTTCTTTCACAATATTGAGTGCAGCAGCGTTGAGAGCCCAATATTGACTAAAGCAATATCACATTAAGGTCTGCTGCCAATTATAGGTTTACTATTCTTAATCTCATATCCATTTACCTAGCTGATGTACATGTCTTCCAGCTAAAAATATTTGAAGATAAGGGGATAGGAAGACAACAAGCAAGTACTGTGTGGCCTGCAACTAGCTCAGGGAAGAACATCAGGTGCAGCAGAGAAAACAAAAGGAACACGTGGAAGGAGCTGGCAGTGAATCACTTTTGTATTCCATACATACCCAAGTACACACTCAGCTGCTGTAGGAGGGCCCTGAATTATGCTGATAGGCTGCAGAATGTAGCCTCTAACACAGGATGCAAACCTTCCTGGGGGTTATATAGTACATATACATGAACGTGAATCCTCTACCCACACACAGCAGTTGAAAGCAGGGGCCGCTGAATAGGTTTGGTCATACATGAAATACAATTGTAGATGGGTAATAGTGAATAGGAGGGATGGTTTTCACCTCAAAATACTGAGTGACATCAAAGAAAAGTCTAACTTCGCTCTTGTTGTCTGTTTAGCGTCGCTCAGAATCCCTTCACTAATACTGTGTACTGTTCATAACTCACCTCACTATCATAATGAGGCTTCTCCATCTGACAAAATAACACAGAAGAGGGAGAACACCAAAGTAATCCTGACTGTGCAACAGAAGCAGGTGAAGTAACTAACAAATCCAACTGCCTCACTGAACCCAGTGAATAAACCAATAAGCCCATTTGCCCCACTGATGCAAGGACAGAATCAGTGGTATAGGCCCAATCTGTATGATAAACAAAAGACAAAACCTTGTGAGCACCTACCCAGGTTATGCTGGCACCATCTTGGTCTTTGATACATCATCTAAACTCAGATCTTGGATGTCTGGTGTTTCTCAACTTCTTAACAATATACTAACCCAGCCTCTCACTGAGGCCTTTGCTGCAGCCTTCATTTGTGCAAGACTCTCTCTGGATGGACTACTTGAACCCTTCTTTATGGACTGTGTGAAATACCACAATACCTCGATGGATTAGTTGTTTGAGAGTGTGAAGACAACACCGAACATTTCTTATTAATGATTTATGTGTGCTGGCAACAGCTCTGAAATGTCTCTAAAATATCCTTCTATTATCATATCCTTAATTAATTTCTGATTCTTTCCCTCTTCAGGAATTGATTGAGTCATTGAGTCATTATAGTGGATGCCTCTTTTCCATAGGTATTAAACCTGAATGAACAGATTTCCAATGACAGAAGAGCTGAAAGTCAGCTACCACTGAGCTGTATTATGGCACATTATCTATTTATATGGGCAGTACATATAGTATTATTATACTTGTTAGCTTTATTCTAGGAAGTAACCCTCACTTATCACAGTTCCCAAGAAAGAGGACGATAGACTACCTGCTGACAATGTAAAAATTCACCCCCTATTATGACAGGAGGTTTACATTCTATTAAAGACATGGAGGCGAAGATTATGACAACCCTTCTTTACTGTGTTCTCTAGCAGCAAAGTCAAAACCACATAATACATAGTGAAAAATAAGAAAAAATGGTAGCTTGCATAACCAAAAACATGAACAAGAACATTACATTGTAAAGGTCCTGATGACATGACAGATTCAAGTTTAAACAGCCCTGACTGAGACAGCACTTCTTCTTCTTGGTCTGTAGCTCCATGCGATGAGCATTAGACAGTCTCAGTGAACAAAATCAAAAGATGCACCATAATGATGCAACCATTGTTTACCTTCCTGTGAGTCCAGAAAAAAAATCTAACTGGCAGCATAGCCTCCAAATTCCCTGAAGAGCATCTAACAGGATTTTACTGAACTGTAGATAACGAAAAACAGATCAAGAATGAATTAAGGAAGATGACGGGCGGGATAATCTTCGCCTCTCCATCTTTAATCAAAACTAAACCTTCTGTCAAGATAGCTCATGAAATGCAATCGACAGAACTGCGAAAAGCATGGGCAGTCAACTTTAAATAATAGGATTTAAAGGTTGAGTCCTGAAACCAGTCTGCAACGTTCATTGAGGTCTTCCATAATTCTTTGATGCCACTGTCCTCTAGAACAATGAGCTCCAAAGATCGATGCATCTATCCCAACCTCCCCTAGGATCAAGCTCACCCATCTAGCCAAGATAGAGAAGGTGACAGGGCTAAAGTTGTTTTTAATAGATATGAAGAATTACTAAGCTAAATGAAGACTGAAACAACAGTCTGGACCTCATAAAGTTTCAAACATTGAACTACACATAGCTTTTTCTCAATCAGGAAAAAAGGGTAAAATACAGAGTGGACATAGTTTTAATTCTCGTTATGGTATATAAAAAATTATACCCTGTGGGGGGAAAAAATCTTAGTTACAAAGCTTTAACATCTGAAACTCTTCTTATGTTTAATGTTTTTTAGAGCATAGCGAGCTTCACAACCAGCTGCTTTGTCCATTGCAACAGAAAATTCAAAACAATTCTTACATCACAAATAAATGAATATCTAATCCCATGAGGAATCTTAACGTCGATAGATCGCAATGCCCGACAACTCAAAAATTGTTTGCAAAACGGCTCCTCTTTAATTAAATCATGACCAGCTGGGATCAATAGGCATTTAAATACCCTGTAGGCCTTACCCTGCTAAGGAGGATCGACCAAAAAAGTAACTCCCAGTACCATGCCATTCCATACACTAGCCGACCCAAACTGACCATGCATACTCATAACCTGCTCTAGTGGCCGGAGACCAAGATCCTTAGATAACAGATAAAGCCTCCTGCTAAAGGCCTGGGATATTCCAAGATCCCCTGACACCTTCCATGCCATCAGGGGAAGATGACTTGGTAAAACAAACTCATGTAGATCCCCTGAGGGGTCTACTAGAAAGGGAGGTAAAGAGGGAAGAAGTCTGGAAAGTCTACAGAGAGCTTGAGAAGCCAAGTGTACAAAAACTGTGCTGCTCAGAATGGTGTGAATAGGACCAGAGTGACTTTGTTCCTCCTGATCTGAACCAACGTTGTGAGAATCATCACAAAGGATAGAAAAGCGTAATGTTTTAGATACGACCAAGAATGATGGGAAGAGTCCACTGCCTCAGCTTCCTGAACCGGCCTCTAACTATAAAACAGAGAAAGTTTGAAATTCAGTCAAGAGGCAAAAAGATCTATCTGTAGAGGAACCCAGAGTTGATCGAGTACAAGGAAAACAGATATGTAAACCACCCAGTCGCTCCTGTCCTGAAGAAACTAAGACCTTCAATTTACTACTGAGTTTGCTAACCCCGCAATTACTCAGCACGGACTATTATGTTGCTGTCCAGAAAAAAATCACGAAAGTCTCTGGTCAGATCCGACAGACTTTTTGAAAGACCCGCTCCTAATTTTTTTATGTACTATACTGCTGATATGTTGCTCATTCTTAAATGCACACGTCTGTGATGCCAAACCATACTTTACTCCTGTCATAATCTGCCCGCACCAAGGCTCCCAACCTCAAATGCTTGCATCCGATTCTAAAGTGATATTGGGAACCAGGTCAAAAATAGGTCTTTCACTCCAAGCATCCATCTGAGAGAGCCACCAGCCCAACTCCTATTATGCGTCTTCGGGCAGAGAAATTAAAGCCGAGTATTGGAACCCATTGCTCAAGTGCAGTGTGTTCAGGGGAAAAGGGCTTGAATAGACGCTGTCAAAGTTCTACTATACAGGCTAACAGATTAAACCTGTCTTTCGTCAAAACTGAGCGGATCTTCTTCTTTATAATCTTGATTTTCTGCCTTGGGAGAAAAAGAGAGGCTTTCCGAGACTCTAGAACAAAGCCCATAAACGGAATCATCTGAATTGGAACTAGCAAAGACCTCTTCTCATTTACCCCAAAATTAAGGTTTGCCAACTTACTATTGATCTGGCAGATTTAGCCTCTGGCTCTCCACTGTGCCATTGACCCCGCCCCCACCCCCATCCCCGGTGGCAAAAGGGGGTCACCAACAAAGGATTCATAGCTTCCCTCTGTAGCTGCATAATAGCTTGGCTTTAAGTTTGAGCTCTGCTGGTGTTGGAAGCCTGTAGAGCAAGTCCTACCTCTGCTGGCTCTAGCAAAAACCCAAGAGTAAACACCACCTTTTCATTTTGCTGGATCTTCTTTAGTGAATTAAAAGTTTGAACGTAAGTAGTTTCGCCTTATCAAACATTTCTACAAATAGATGTCCATCTGCAGTCTCTTTTCTTTTCTGCCACCTGTGCCATTTGGGTCAATGCAGATAAGGAAAGTTTTCCTGAATTCTGCAGCTAGGGCTGAATTCACATTCCCTTGAAAGCAAATGGATCTATGAATCCAGCTCCTTAGGACCGAAAGATATAAAGATCCATTGTATGCAGCAGACTCCTTTGTCATCTCCATGATCTGAGCCAGCTGAACCAGTAAATCCAAAAACTAATCCTGGCAGATCCTTAAGGCTTAATCAATCCCCTTTTTTGGGTCCTTCCTTTTCTTGGACAAGAAGGACAGCATTGTAGGGTCAATGTCAGCAGTAGTCAACAACATATTAGGAAGGAATGGCCTAGAACACTCCAACTTAAGCTTGTAGCTGTTTGCCTTCCCCATTGGACTCCTTATCAATTTTACCAAAAAATCTGACTGGGAGCAAGGGACTCATTTGCCAGATCTGGGGTGGATTATTACACTGGGATCAAAGTAAAGTTGATCAAAAGATTCCAAATCTTCCCCTTCACACTCAATACATTCATTTAAGGGCAGAGGCAACCTCCCAACTGAGTCAGCATCCAAAGATAAACCATGTAAAGAGGTATCTATTAGTTTATAAGCATGAAATTACATGAGAGAGGCAACCACACATGTCCAGTGGAAAAATGGACCTCCATAGATGCTCATTACTTTTCTCTTCTTCCAGGAAATCTCTACCTGAAACAAATCCATATACTGACTCCTAGGGCACTAAACTGTCAGTCTTCTGAGACACTTTAGAAACATTCTGGCATTTAAGTAAGCGTTTCTTCACTTCCTTACCAGTAGAAGCGAGTTCCCAGCCAAATGTGACTTTCCCTGATCATCTGTAGGGTGTGGTAGCTAACGAGATATGAGAATCTCAAAGAGGCAGAAATAGAATTACTCACCACCAAATTCGTAGTTCATAGACTTCATTGAGTCACTCAACGATGAATGGATTATATGGTGGATACATAAATGGGCCTCCTGCTTGCTGTCCTCTAAAACCTCTTTCCCTACTGAGGGAGAACCTGATCTTTCTAATTCCTGAATCCTATCAACAGACAGCTTCAGCAAGCCACTTTTATTGGGGCCTTTCATTATTTAAAGTAAAGTGACAAAGAAAACATGGTTTCAGGCTTACCCGTGTAGCCTGACTACTGCAGCTTTTTAAACATGCATGCAAACCTGTCAAAATAACCCTTCCTCATAGGAAATAATCCTAGTTTAAAATATTAAATAAGTCACCCCTGAAAAGGCCTTGTAGCCCACCTGGTAGGATGTTGAGTATTTAATAGCGGTACATGCAAGAAATTGGTGCTGGCACGTACCTAAAGTGACTATCCTTCTAAGGTTGTTTTCACTGTGCATGCCTGTAAGGATTAGTTACTTACCTGTAATCCTAGTTCTCTTCCAGGGGTATCCTCATCAAAGTCATAAGCATTAGAATATTCCCGCCCATGCGCGGGATCCCGGAAACAGTATATTATATGTGCCCCACATATATATATCCATACATATATACCTATATGTATAAACAAGCAACTGCAGCTAATAAACACTAGAGCTGAAACATGCTGTAAGGAATTTCCACTATACATAAAAAATAGCATTATAAACACGAGAAACAACATTATAACTTGTTTAGAAACTGTTTTAATGCTCAGAAAACAGCAGAAATTCTTATAAATCACTGAAAGCATAGGAAGCTCCCAGGCTGCATTGCAAATACCCAGTCTAAAAAGACTGAAAAGCTAACTAATAGCTGCATAGCAAAAAAACTGACACCGTGCCTTTAAGGCACACCTGACCCCCAACTTCCTAACATGCCTCAGGGGTGGCAGTTAGGTCAGTTGTTCTTTGCGGAGACTGAAAAGTCATGGCACAAAGAAATAATAATCTCTGAAAAAGATAGCACACCTTTGCCCGGGGAGGCGGGAGGGTTGCTTATGACTTTGATGAGGATACCCCTGGAAGAGAACTGGGATTACAGGTAAGTAACTAATCCTTCTCTTCCAGGGGATCCTCATCAATAGTCATAAGCATTAGAATAGAATAGCGAGCCTCACCTCATCCCCCTGCGGGCAAAGGAAAGAAACAGAGAATGAACAGTATGCTTAGATAGACCAAGCTACCCAAAAAGGTTCCTCAAGGAGGCTTGGCCTACTTGGGCATCCGCTCTGGAATCGGACTCTAGGCTCTAGGCAGTAGTGCCTGGTAAAGGTATGAACCGATTTCCAGGTTGCCACCTTGCAAATCTTTGCCATTGGCACGTCATGCAAGAAAGCTACTGTGGCAGCTTTCCCCCTAGTAGAATGAGCCTTAGGGGCCAAAGGTAAGGGCCTTTTCGCCAGCTGGTAAGCTAAGGTAATGCAGGAAACAATCCATCTGGAAATGGATCTCTTAGCTGCTGGGAAGCCTGTTCTCATGGCGCCATAGTTGACAAATAGTTGATCCGTCTTCCTAATGCCTTTGGTACTTTCTAGGTAGAATTTAAGTACCCTCTTGAGGTCTAAGGAATGAAGCGACCGCTCAGCCGGGGTCGCTGGGTTCGGGAAGAAGGATGGAAGAGAAATGGACTGATTAATATGGAAATCAGACACTACCTTAGGGAGAAAAGATGGATGTGCCGTTAAGACCACTTTGTGCTGGTGAAAAACTGTGTAAGGCTCTTTGGTACACAGCGCTTGGATTTTGCTTAATCTGCGTGCCGATGTAATGGCTACCAGAAAAGCGGCCTTCCAAGACAGATGCTGCAAGGAAGCTTTGTGGATGGGCTCAAAAGGTGGACCCATCAATTTGGACAATGCTAAGTTCAACTCCCACGGAGGAGAAGGGTTTCGAACAGGGGGGTAAACTTTCTTCAACCCCTGTAAGAAGTCCTTGACCACCTGCATCTGGAAAAAAGAGGGTTGATTGGGAGACCTCCTGTACGCTGTAATGGCAGACAAATGGACCCTGATTGATGCATACTTTAAGCCTGATTTCGCTAAGTGCAGAAGGTAAGGGAGAATGACATCCTCCTGCCCCTTCGTAGGATCAAGGTGATTCTCTCTACACCAAATGAAAAACCTCTTCCACTTAAACGCATAAGACGCTCTTGTGGAGGGTCGCTTCGCTTCTTTCAGAATATGCATGCAATCAGGAGGCAGACCTAAATGTCCGTATTGCAGGACCTCAGGAGCCATGCTGTTAAGTTCAGTGAGGGAAGGTTGGGATGAAGAATCCTCCCGCCCATCTTGGACAGCAGGTCCGGCCTGCAAGGCAGTCGCCTGTGAGGTCGCACCGACAGATGGAGAAGGTCCGGGTACCACCACTGGCGTGGCCAGTCCGGAGCTATGAGGATCATCTTCATGTTGGATCTGATCAGCTTGGATACCACCTTCGGAATCAGAGGCAGGGGCGGAAAGGCGTAGGCAAATGTCCCTGACCAGTCCATTAAAAGAGCATTCCCCCTGGTCCCTGGACGGTGGAATCTGGACGCGAAGGCGTGGCATTTTGAATTTTCGTCGTCTGCAAACAGATCTATTTCTGGACGACCCCAACAATGGAACAGGTCCGCCACCACTTCGTCGTGTAGCACCCAGTCTGGCTGATCTTCGAAGTGCCTGCTGAGTGCGTCTGCTTTGAGATTCAACTCCCCCGGAAGGTGCTCTGCCACTACCGAGAGATTCCGGGCGAGCAGACAGTGCCAGATCGCCTGTGCCTCCAGGGAAAGAGGACGTGACCGAGTCCCGCCCTGTTTGTTCAAGTAGAACATGGTCGTCGTGTTGTCGGTCTGCACCAGGACTGAATCGGCCTTGATCGCAGGGAGGAACGCCTTTAGAGCAAGGTGGACTGCCCGGAGTTCCAGCATATTTATGTGGTAGCCCTGCTCTCTTGTAGACCACCGACCCTGTATCTGAAGGCACCCCATGTGTGCCCCCCAACCTTGCAGAGACGCGTCTGTCACCACCCATTGCACCGGAAGTGGCTGGTGAAAAGGGACTCCCACCATCAGATTGGCCTGACGAGTCCACCATGCAAGGGAGGATTTCGCCGCCTGGGAGAGAGAGATTTGATC
Organism: Triturus cristatus; assembly: GCF_964204655.1. Lineage (NCBI taxonomy): Eukaryota > Metazoa > Chordata > Amphibia > Caudata > Salamandridae > Triturus > Triturus cristatus. The sequence continues at coordinate 911,105,824 of NC_140583.1, forward strand.
TCCCCAACAGCCTGTGGACTGATCCCATTGGACCTCTAGAGCTTGCTGCAAAGGTCGCATTCGCAGTCTGGCGTTGGGGATGAGAAAAATGCAGGACGCCATGGATCCCAGCAGAGATGCAACCTGCCGGGCTGACGGCCTCTGCATCTGCTGCATAAGCCTGCATTTCCGCTTCATTGAAGACAGTCTCTCCTCCGAAGGATACGCTTTTCCCACGCTTGTGTCCAGAACGGAGCCAAGGTAGTGGATGGTCTGAGTGGGCTGCTGCACAGACTTTTCCATGTTGACGTGAAGGCCGAGATCGTGCAACTGTCTCAGACACGTCTGGAAGTCTCTCCTCACCTGTTGCTGGGATGGAGCCTTCAGCAACCAGTCTAAGTAAGGGTAGACGAATAGACCCTGCCTGTGGAGGAAAGCCGCCACCACTGCCATACATTTGGTGAAGACTCGCGGAGCCGACTTGAGCCCGAATGGAAGGACCTTGTACTGATAATGCTTGCTTCCGACCACAAACCGCAGGTATTTGCGGTGATGTCTTGCAATTGAAATGTGGGAGTACGCATCTTGGAGGTCCACCGAACACATCCAATCCCCTACTTGCAGATGTGGACATATTTGATGAAGCGCCAACATACGAAACTTCTCCTTGACGATGACTTTGTTAAGGAGACGAAGGTCCAGAATCGGCCGAAACTTGTGCTCCCGATTTTTTTGGGCACAAGGAAGTACCGGGAGTACACTCCTCTTCCGATTTGCGAAGGAGGAACTTTTTCTATGGCCTGTTTTTGCAGAAGGGCCCTCACCTCCTTTTGGAGCAGCTTTAAGTGGTGAGGACAGGACTTTTTTGGCGGTATGTCTTTTGGACGCGCTCAAAAACGTAGCGCATATCCATTTCGCAGCATATTCAGCACCCAGCGATCTTTTGTGATGCTGTCCCACTCTGCCAGATGTTGTGACGCACTTCCCCCCACTGGAGTGGGCAACGGTCGTAGAGGAAGCCACAGCTCATGACTTTCCTCCTCTTGTGGTAGTGGAGGACTGTTGCTGGTGTCCACCTCTCCCCCTGGTGGACTTTCCGCCTCGAAACTGCGATTTTCCTTGGGTCTTACTCTGAGACCAATGAGGGGTTTGAACCCTCTGTTGAGGCCCCTTGCGTTGGGTGGGTCTATAACGGCGCTTGAATTCTTTTTTCTTCTCCAAACCCACAGCTTTGAGGGTGTCCAGCTCAGTTTTCATGCGCCCCATCTCCTCATCCGTGTGAGTGCCGAAGAGGGAGGTGCCAGAGAACGGGAGGTTTAAAATCCGTTGCTGCGCATCCAGCTTGAGCCCTGTCAGCCTCAACCAGGATGACCTTCTGGCGCATACGCCGTGTGTGTAAGAATGGGCTGAGAGCAGCGCACCATCCGCCGCAGTGCTAATCGACTGATTAGCCACCAGTGACCCTTCCGTGACTATTTCTTCGAAGTCCTTTTGGTCCTCCTTTGGGAGCTTGGACTTCAACGGCTCCATAGAGTCCCAGAGCGCCCTATTGTATCTGCCCAACAGCGCCGCCGCGCTGGAGACCTTGAGGGAAGCCGCTGCGGACGAGCAGGCCCTGCGCCCCCAGGAGTCCTGGGTTCTGCTCTCCTTATCCGGAGGGACGGAAGAGGACGCCGATACAGCATGACCCTTTCTTGCTGCCGCCACTATTACTGAGTCCGCAGGAGGGTCCATTTTGACAAAGACAGGATCAGAGGTAGCCGGCTTATATTTTTTGAGGATACGAGCCGGAACCGCTTTGACGGTCGCTGGGGTTAGGAAGGTGTCCATGACGGGTTCCATGATCCCTGGGACCAAAGGCAACAGTGGACGAGACGCAGACTTCTGGTGAAGTGTTTCGAAAATCACCGACGTGGTGACTTGCGGGACTGACATCTCAATCCCCAGCTTCTGCGCCCCCCTCTGCAGCACCTCATGGTGGGTGTTATGTCGTCTATGGGCGAGACCGCATTCTCCTTGTAGCCCCTGAGTCCTGCCAATGATTTGCTGGCAGCAGCCATCTGGGCGACAGTCGTACCGCAGAAATGGTCCCTTGAGTCTGAGGGGAAGACCTGCGGAGTTGGCTGGCAGACTCTCGTGGAATTGCCGGTCTTGGAGATGCCCCTGAGCGTGAGGAGGAATGGCGCGAAGCCGACTCCGTCACCAGGACCACCGACCTGTCCGAGGCCTGTCTCGACGTCGAGCGTGGTCTTGACGTCGATCTGTGGCTCCGCCTTCTTTCTCGCCGGGACTCTCCTTTTCTCGACGTCGAACGACGCCTCGATGTGGACTGGCGGCCATGTTCAGCAGGCGAAGAATGCCGCCTCGACGTTGAACGGCGTTGTGAAGCTGACGACGGAGGCCCTCTCTCCCTCGACGCCGAACGCCGTCTCGACGCCGGCGGAGATGCTGCCACTCTCGACGTCGACGTGGATGGTACCCTCGACGCCGATCGCCGCCTGGATGACGACGGCAGAGGACTCTTCCCTCTCAACGTCGATCGCTGATGGAGTCGCGACGACGGAGGGGATCCTGCCCTCGACGACGGAGGGGTGACACTCCTCGACGCCGATCGTCGCCTGGTTGTCGACGGTAGAGGTTCCCTGCTCCTCGACGCCGATCGTCATTGAGATGACGACGGCGGAGGTTCCCTGCTCCTCGACGCCGATCGCCGCCGGGTTGACGACGGGGGAGGTTCTCTGCTCCTCGACGCCAATCGTCGCCTGGTTGACGACGGCGGAGGTTCCCTGCTCCTCGACGCCGATCGTCGCCCGGTTGACGACGGCGGAGGTTCCCTGCTCCTCGATGCCGATCGTCGCCGGGTTGACGACGGCGGAGGGGTGGTGTCTCTCGACGCCGATCGTCGCCGGGTTGACGACGGCGGAGAGGTTCTGGTTCTCGACGCCGATCACCGCCGAGTTGACGATGGCGGTCTAGACTTCGACGTCGACGACGTACCTGCTCTCGACGGCGAGCCCGCTGTCGAAGGTCTCTTCATGGAAACATGACCTACCGGAAGATCTTTTCTCAGCGCCGGTCCCAACGCTGAGGTGGAAGGACGAGAGGACTTGCTTCTAGAAGTATCTCTAGGCCTCTTGGAACCCTTCCTCACCGGAGATCGTCCTCTGGATGGTTGTGCCAGGCCATAAATGCGATTTCGCTCCCTGTTCTTTAAGGTTCTCTTGGACAGGCTCTGGCAGTGAGGACATGTCTTGGAATCATGATCCTCCGGTAGACACAGGATACAGACCCCATGAGAGTCAGTCCTGGCCTTCTTCTTGCCACAAGAAGGGCAAGGATCGAAAAGAGATAGCATTTTAAGGTTGAAAAAATGCCCAAAACTGCCTAAAAAAGACAGCCTCCTACTTCTTTAGATGTAAAACGTTGAAGTAAGGGAAAAAACTGTTGGAAAACAGACAATATTTTCTGACAAACTCAGAAAAAAGTGGAGCTCTGTTGCCAGGATCCTTCCAGAAGGAGCCGGAAAGAACAACTGTCCTAACTGCCACCCCTGAGGCATGATGGGAAGTTGGGGGTCAGGTGTGCCTTAAAGGCACGGTGTCAGTTTTTTTGCTATGCAGCTATTAGTTAGCTTTTCAGTCTTTTTAGACTGGGTATTTGCAATGCAGCCTGGGAGCTTCCTATGCTTTCAGTGATTTATAAGAATTTCTGATGTTTTCTGAGCATTAAAACAGTTTCTAAACAAGTTATAATGTTGTTTCTCGTGTTTATAATGCTATTTTTTTATGTATAGTGGAAATTCCTTACAGCATGTTTCAGCTCTAGTGTTTATTGGCTGCAGTTGCTTGTTTATACATATAGGTATATATGTATGGATATATATATGTGGGGCACATATAATATACTGTTTCCGGGATACCGCGCATGGGCGGGAATATTCGAATGCTTATGACTATTGATGAGTATCCCCTCGAAGAGAACTAAAGTTCCGAATAAAATCAGAACTCTGCTACCTCTGGGTCAGGACAAGCTTTCGGATTAATTCAAACACGATTTGTAATGTTTATTCAAAATTCAATTCAGTGGTGAAGTCACATTTCTAATAAATATTTAGGAAAAGTGACCTTTAAAAAGTTAGACCTTGATTGCCTGACCTCCAGTAGACTAATTAGCGTTAACGTGCTGGCAGATGGCTCTGTCAGTGCTACCCTTTAATGAGGTGTGCAATCTACTCCCAGAGCAGGAACAATGGTGTTGTAGTTTCTCCTCTTTTCCTTCTGCCCCTTGGTATATTCCCTCCTCCCCTCCCTGTTTGGAACGTTCCTGGAGTTCGCGTTAGAACATTGCCTGTGAGCAACCGGGATACGGAGAGTGGATGACTGTCATTAAAGACGCTCATTCTTTACCTGCTGCCTCAAGCTTCTTTATTACTTCACTGGCAACGAGAAGTTTGTAACACACGCTACTACGAAAATCCTCATTGAATTTTTGAGTGACTTGTTAAGCTGCAAAGGAATTCCACAAACTTTAGTTACAGACAATGGGGTTCAATTTGTGTCAGAGGAGATGAAAGAATTCTTTAGCAATATGGGAATCACACATGAAAAAACTGCATTATATTGCACCTAGGCCAATGGCCTCATAGAAAGAACAAACTGCATGATTAAAGAAAACATCCAATTAGCCACAGTAAATGGACATGATTTAGACAAGTCATTACGCGAGTGCATGTGGTCTTACCACACCTCCATTACATACATGAGTGACGAAATGCACGCCATTTTGTCCAGTTTTTTCAAAGGATTCTTGCGTAGCTGTGCGTCCGATAAGGAGCGTTAGGTCGCTCCACCTGGAATATACCTTACCACACCTCCCTCAACTTAATAACAGGAGTCTCCCCTTTCTTGTCCCCACCCTGTTTGGAACGTTCCTGGAGTTCACGTTAGAACGTTGCCTGTGAGCAACAGGGATATGGAGAGCGGATGACTGTCATTAAAGATGCTCATTCTTTACCTGCTGCCTCAAGCGTCTTTATTACTTCAAATGGCTTAGACCTTTTGATGGGAAGACCTGGGTGTGAGGTATGTAACACATATCAGCTCAGGCATGGCAGCTGAGGAGGGTTCAGGAACATCATTAACTGGTACACATCCATAGTTACGTACAAAGGGAGGCCTGGGTCAGAGAAGCCTTTTGCTTCCTGGGCTGTCTGGAGCGAGTTTGGCACCAGCCCAGTGGAAGCAGGAGCTGATCCGAGAACTATTTTGGTGTAGTTGAGGAGAAAGGGACTGCTCATTTCCCAAAACACCCTGGCTGGCACCCAATCCATCTCCAAAGGCAAAAGGATTTGCCATCTTTCATTTTCAATTAGAATAGTGCACTGTGGGATAGTTTACAGTAAGGCAAACAAGCTGTGCTGCAAATGTGGGAAGGTGTGCCCTTGGGAACTTTTTCCTCATTGGTTAGGGAGCATCTGGGAGTCACTCCCAACCCACTGGCTAGTAAATTCTACAAACATGGCACCTCACCCACAGCTCACAAGTACACATCTAGACTTAAGGGAGAACAGAAGGGGACTGAACCTGCTGTCTGGAACCTGTGTGGAGACCTGAAGAGCTGGACCTGCAACCGTTTGTATCCAGGACTGAGAAGTCGACTGCAAGGGTCAGTTGGTTGATCTCCTTGTTACTCCAGGGAAACAACAACTGCAGGAGTTTTTTTTTCTCAAAGTGCTCAAATGGCCTGTTGCCACTTATCCTGGCTGGACTGGACGCTTGTTTCCCTTTGCTTGAGTGAATTCTGGTCTGTAAATGTTGTTCCTTAGGTCAGGGGAGCCTTCGCAATGGGCAGAAATTCAGTAAAGTTGAGACTTAAAATATTTTTGGGCTTCCAAAACCTGTGGAGCTTCAGTAGAACCTTGCGGCAACAGTGGCCGATTTAGAAAGGACATTGTTGGATACATCTACAAGGTTGCCCCGCAGGAGGATTTTGAGATCCATAAAAAAGTCCAAAGGTAGACATCTTAACCAAATGAAGGTGAGAAAGGTATCCGCCTGACAAGAGGACTATGGTGCCACAAAATTTGTATTTCTCAAGCTCCTACCTTTTTGTGCTAAAACCAACCACTTCAGTGGGACATGTCCAACAGCTATCTGGCTTTGAGAAGACTTTGGTGGATACAGCCTGCAAACTTGTCCCGCTAAAGGAGTCTGACTTCCATTTCAGAAACTAAGACAGAAGATAAAATATTTGATAACCCGGACCACTTAGTTGGTGTATCCAACACGAGCTCTATTGCGGTCTACCTGAACTCCCGCTTAGGTCCCAGTCAACTGCGAACAGCGACTACTGATTGGCGCTATACATTTTCTTAGCCTTTTTTACCTTAAAAACTTTAGAAATTCAGATCTACAATTTCCCTTATTGGATTTTTTCCTTTTGGTCTCATTACGTTTTTCTCTATTTTTATAAATTGGTTGTGGGATTTTTATTGTCCTATTTCGAGACTTTGTGTTTTCTTACTGCTAAATACTGTACATGTGTTCCTATGTCAAGGCTGTCTGCTCTGTGCCAAAGCTACCTGGGTTGAGTTAAGGTTTAAATTAATAAAACTATATTTTACCATGACAAGTCTGTGGCCTTATTCTTTGAGGTTGATTCACATCCATCCCAATTAATAACCCACTTATGTACACCTCATATAAGGATCACGTGCGGCTGTGCAGATTTTGAAAATACGTCCCACCCGCACTGCTCAAAGTCTGTTTAGGGTCACACAAACATCCTACAGCAGGTAGGGGCTGTCTGTCACAACTCCTGATTTTTAAAGGTGCTCTTGACAGGGAGGCTTTGACCATATTTGTTTGGTGGCCCATCATCACTGTGTGTTCTTGCTTGTACATAAACCCCAGATCACATGCTTTCACATCACTGAAGACTTCACTAAGGTACCATATTATGTACCATAAATAGTTACAAATCAACTTTACTGGGCGAATGTAGGGAGATCAATACATATCATTGCCAGCCATGGGCAGGTTAGCGGTCGGGGTGGGACCCGGGGGTTTGGGGGGAATTTCAGAGTTAGTAGGGCTTTATTTGGTTTGAAATGCCCTGCATTATTTTAGTATAAAAGGAAAAATGTCAAGATGATGCAATGTGACAATGATTTGGCAGTACTCTCTGGGTTACAGAGACCTGCATGATACGTGTTCTTGATAAATATAATATGTTTAAAAAAAAAAAAGAAAATCAACTTTAAATCAATGGGCAGCGTCAACACATCATACTCATTTATTTCTTATGATGTATTCTATAAGCGCTGAAGCCATGGAGCTGACACTCTTGTACCATATCATAGGACAATTAGGTAGGTGGGTCCAAATTACACCAAAATACTCAACAGTCACCTATAAAAGCCATGCTTCTTTCATGTTTTGAAGCCACCAAGGACATAAATACTATGGTCATAGTGTCTACTTAAGCTATCTTTCTGAAAATGGATTGTACACGATAGAGAGTGCTCCGCAATGCCTTGCTATATTCCATATGTTCAAAACTAAAATCCGGCAGTGCATGTTCAATGCCATTAAAAGGCAAGACATTGTCAATTAATTGACAACAAATTGTATAGTGTGATGCTTTATGCAGAAACAGATAACCCTTCAATTTTTATGGCCCACTTCCAAACGGTTTCAAGGGCAATCCCACATGCGCAAAAATGCATTTCTGCCCACACAGACATATGTCTGAAACTCTAAGAAGTAAACAAGAAAAATGACACAGTGTGCTTTAATTTGATTCGCTTTTCTAGAAGGCACACAAGTATTACTTTCAATCATTCTTGCTTGAAATGTTTTAAGATGGATTAGCTGTATAAACTGTATAATAGGGTCACATTTGTATTTTCCATAGTGAATTGAGCATACTAATAACAAGGTCGACTAACCCGTCGTTGCAGCAGCCCAATAAATAATGTATATTTTTCTCCATTGAGAAATAAATCTCTTATCAGTATTAACCCCCAGAACTAGGTGTGGGGAAGCTATGCTGATAGAGCACAGCTACTGTTGAGCAGTACATTTTTAACACTCAAAAAACATATGCTCAGCCTTCATTATAGTGTATATGTGAGGCACTCCTGAATTATCAGGCTTTTATCTATATATTGCTGCTGTGACGCCCAACATCACTCAACGATAACACAATCGCCTATAGAAGACATGAGATAAAACTATATACAAACTACTCAGCATAGCGATCCCACATAGTTGAGTGCCAACATACTTCACAATGTTAGAATAATACATAATAACACAGAACTTTGAAAATACTCCCAGTATATGCAATAAATTGACTTTTAAGGCATTCAACCACACTTGTTACCAACAGCTACTTACGCATCTACATTTGCCAGGTAATGGCAGGTTGGTCCTATACAAGCAGTAATTAACAATAACAGCAGCAACTGTTATCACTCACTCCTAGGATTATGTCCTGCAGGTAAGAAAAGGCATCTCAACGATCACAGTTTATCCACTCTATCAGAGAGAGTATTCTTGCAAACAGTCACTCCAGGGTCAGTCAATTAGAAACAAATCTCTCTTAAAAAACTTAACACCATCTCAGCGGTTACAACAAAACTCTCAATACACAATTATATGCAATGACATCACGGAACAAGAAATCAGAGGGAAGGAGAAAATGTAATAATAAGCAATTCTTTGGAATTCACGCCACAAAAAACAATAACCTTCTATTCAGGTACAAAGCTTGTAACCTCCTGGTCACCCAAAGGGAAATCAGCTCATGCTGGGTCTATCAACCATTGTCAAAAATACCGTTTCCTCCTCTTTTTCCTTGTCACATATACTCCTCAAAGGCAGTCTTATGAGAGACCGTACGAAACTGGCTTAAGAATCACCAGTAGACAGCATATTCACTCAAGAGAAAGGCCTTTATGTTTTCTATCAGGGTCAATTTCTCCATTATTTGCCAGCCCAACAAACAATGGTCTCTTACAGATCTCAGGTCACTCCACGCTGTCCTCTACATTGGAATTAGAGGTGGTGAGGTGCTGTATATACTTGCAAAAAAATTATTAGCAGCTTACTGAGAAGTGTGAAGGATTCTACCCCGCTATTTTGCTTCAACAGAGCCTGGATTGCGTGGTTAGAAGCTAACCTCGCAGACATAGCTCTCAATTTACTTTCCTTTTCCATCACCTTCATTTAGAGTCTTCAGTTTTCTTATGAAGGTTGTCTAATTGGGGTACCTGAGCTCTTTTACCCTTTGAAAAGCCAAGTACTAATGCACCTGCCACTCCCTCGGGTTCAGGTACAACCCCATTTATGTGAGACTCAGAGCGAAAATCGTCTTACAATGGACAAGTCTGTAGGCTCCTTGAGGACACAAGAGCCTCACTCATGGAGTGGGGGGTCTGGGTCTTACAGACCTAATTTCTGACAGCTATTGCATTAAGGAGCGATCTATGCCAGTTCCCTAAGTAGGGGCACAGCCTCATTCAAGTTTAGGATCTTAAATTGAACACTGGCTGAAGCAGTCAAGAAATGTAGGTTTCTGCAAACGGGATGTAGAAGACACTCTGGGTCAGTTTCTTAAAATCTTGGCCACTGAAATATAAAACAATAGTAAGGTGAAATTTGTATTTTTCAACCTAGTAATTTAACTGGTAATAGTGGGCAAGTTGACCTCATCAAGTAAGGGTTGTAGCAGAGTATCTGTAGGAAGTGGAAATATCTGTAGGGAGTGGAACATCGCCCTGGTGACTGTCGCTTTGCTTTTTAAAGTGGACAATTCTGTTTTCTTAATGTTTTTACTGCTAACGGTTGCCCTACCTAACTCTGAAGTGAGGATATCTCTATTGCCGTGGGCTTCTAGCAAATTTCTCACGTGGAAGGCGGGACAGCTTAAACTCCAGGGTACACTTCCCTATAGTATTACAATCCCTTACCATCAGAGTGGCCTACATGAGAAAAGCAAAGGACCTGTGCACTGTGCACAGCCTAAGGACTTATGTCTTTGTTCTTAAATGTGGACAACTGGAACTTGCTAACACAGTCAATTGAGGAAGTGTTACCCAATGTTTCGCTGCATTATAATGCAAATTTATGTACTCTTCAGTGGTTTTTAATCCGGTCGACAGGATAAACATGAGCTGCATGAATAGAAAGTCTGGTATACTGGCGTTGCCAGGGTGAAACCCTATCAATCAAATTACAAAGTATAAACTCTTGAACATAACGGAATTTAATGTTGAAACCCTTTCAAGATAATACCACCCTTCTTTCATATAAAGAAATAAACTGTCAAAACACGCAAAGTTTTCAACATTTAGACACTTTAGAGTCTGAATCTTTATTCTAAATTTACAAAGGTTTCAAAGCAACCACAGGGCATAACAAGCCACGTTCATGCACCCTACACTCTCTGAAAAAGGGCACTGTGTTTCACATGAAGAACATGTAACACATTTTTCAAAAGCATTGAGAATGACCTTGTAACAATATAAGCAAATAATGCTATGAAAACCAGTGTGTGCAAATTAATTCCCATTTTATCATTTAAATTGACCTGTAATCAATAATTCACCAAAAAACATCCATAACAATGATGGCAATCATTTGAAAAATTGTGCAGTGTGACAGTGCAGACGGTGCAGCGAAAACAATGAGGCACAGAAACAAAATACATAAAATTTAAAAATAAATGCACTCATTTTGCAAAGGAGCCTGCAATGTATATGGCTCTGATATTTTTTTTTTAGACATTTATTGGTTTTTGAAGGATGCTGACATTTCAACCCCAAGCGTCAAATCTGAGATAGAGTCATCATTTGGACAAAAAGAGCCAAGGCCACTTTAAAAAAAAAACAATCAATAAAAAACGGTTAAAAAACAAATCTAAGAATTCCTGACAACCAGATGAGTTGATGACAAGCCTAATAAGCGGCTCCTTCACAAATTGAGCAGAAAAAAGTATTAAAACAAAATCTCCTTATAAAAAAAAAAACAAAGCAGAACCGCTCTCACAGTTGTGTGACAGTAGATCAAGTCAGATCATCTTGACTAAAGTCCCAGCTTTAGGAGTTCTTAAAAAAACACAGCAGAGCTCTTAGTCCTGGCCCCTTGATATACCTTATTCAAAAAAAGTTGTTGTCCAGAGATTTACACTTTTGTATCATTAGAGAAGTAATTTAGTTTGGGTAGCCATTGCTAATCCCAGTCGAATTTTTCTGGACGATATTTTTTAAAATGGTATATGTGTTGCAGTGGTGATGTAATATTTCAGGAATCATGAGACCTATGTACTTCATTTTGGTGTCAAAACATAGGTTTTGGGGGGTCAAGTAGTCCTAAGATCAGAAATTAGCTTCTCAGAGCAACCCTTACACCATTTTTCCAAAATGGCAGCTCTATAATGATGTGTTTTAGCCATCATATCGGTAATTAATTGTAATATTGTTTTTGTTTCAGGTTTTCCATTGATTCAAATTTGTAAACATGAGCGAAGCAGATGGTAGCAGAGGATCTTTACCTCCTGACAGAGTGTTGCTAACTGCAAAATCTGAGGACTCCTTCAGCAAATAAAAAGGTGTCAAATGCCAATCTAATCTGAAGAAAAACTAACCAACTGCAGCTGAACAGAAGAGAGTTTGAGATGCTGCAGAAATATGGCAATACGAAGATCACAAAAGATTGAAACTGATTGGTCAAGAGGATCAAATATTTTATCACTGTAACAACAAGTGCTACAAGTCGTATACAACGGAAAAAAGCCTGGGAAAAAATTGTCAAAAGATAGCAGAAATCACAACAAGAATCGGAGTCTTCTGAGAAAGTGATGACACCAAACCCAATGCCCATCCATTTAGAAGATCCAACTCCAGCAGCTGATCAGAAAGCAGAGGATCTTCAATGTGTCATCTGTGGTTTAGCCAGAACAAGGACCAAAGGGATTGATGAAAGAACAAAGTACAGAGTATTTGTGTCTCAAAAGGCAAACAAGTTTTTATCTGCAGCAAGTTTCTTCCAAGATTACGTTTTCAGCCGAGCAGCTAATTTAAACAGCAAGGTGAATGTCGATGCAGCAGAATTGTATGCCCACTCGAATTGCATGCATGCATGCATAGATTTGAAAATATGAATGTACAATGAGCTCCCAGCAGCAACGTAACCACCAGCCTTCCATTAAGTTTGCACTCTTTGAACAAGCAAATTAAGTTTTAAAGCCACTCTTGAGAATTGGCTACAGGTTCAAACTCAGTGAGATCAGAGAAACAATGGTCAACATTGATGAAACTGTATTGATCCATAATAATGAAATCCAAAATTTGCTGGTGAGAATGTACAATGACAGAATTTATTTGTGTCTGTCTAACAAAAAGAATGAGCCACTTATGGTGTTCTCAGCTGATTTGTCTCCTGAAGTTCTTTCAGCGAAAATAAGATCACAGGAGGTACCAAAATCAGCAGGAACCATCTTAAGAAATGTCCTGAAAGATTTAGATTTTGGACTTAATGACGAATTTTGTGCTGCCCCAGATTTCCACAGATCATGGGAGTTAACAAGAATGCCTGATGTTGTCTTACAATTTTTTACACGATTGTTTTATACCAGCAAAGCAAAACTGTTACAAAGTAAAGTTCTTGAGTTCAGAACAGAAGCAAACAACATTGATGATGGCTTTGAAGATATAAGCGAATACGTGAAAGACAATCCCATGAACTGACAGGATTATGCTGTGCAAATGTCCTGTCTTTTCCAAATCATGCTTTATGAATTACATCATGGCAAAAAGAAAACTCCTCTACACATGATGACTGCCCACACAATCTATGACAAGTGCAAAAGCAAATAGCTAATCACTTTAATGATTAGGAATTGGTGTGCCAACAAGTTATAATGACATGGTACAAAGCAGGAACTTGTTAGAAGATCATGCTATAAAATCGTATGAATCTGACTGCACACCACTTTCAAGTCACTTTACCACAAAAGGATTTACAATTGGTACTCTTGACAATTTTGATTTTGAAGACAACTCTTCTTTGTCTGGAACATCCAGCACACGTGATACTGCCATGGCACTTTTTCAAGACTGTATCAATGAAGTAGCTGCTGGAAAACAAGTTGTGTCAGCTGTAGGCATAAACAAATGAAGCTGCACACTTATAACCCAATTGCCTTGCCAATGTATGCAAAATCAATACAAGCCATCAACACATCCCAGTCCACAAGAAAGTTTCAAAGTGGCTGAGGACATTAATCTTCTTCAACTTGATGCTGTGGTCCACAAAGCTGATTCAACTGAATTTATCAAATCGTTTATTCGGTGCAGACAGAGGGATGAAGAAAAGCCAGTTAATCGGTGGGCTGGAATTCATACTCTGATCTGCCGGAATACCGTACCACTGAAGAAGGTTGGGCTTTTTACCAGTAATACCATCTCCAGTCACAAACTACACAACAGTATAGACAGCTCAAAAAAATGTCCAAAACGTGCGTGCTCAGCTTGAGGACCAGCCTATCCTGCCAATTTTCTGCAATGGTGTTTTCCGTATTGTAGCTGAAATCTTTATGAGGGTCCCGCATCGTTCCTATACCCTCCTGCATCGTTGTCACTGGCTGCTGTGCTGTCGCCCTAGGAGGGGCTCTGCTGATTGCTGACTGCCGCGAGTGGCTGCACCAACGTGGGGAGTAGGCTCTGCACGGGACTCCGGTTCCCAGGAGCCCGTGCGCTGACACACCTGTGCTTCTCCCCGCCCACCGCCTCAGTCTAGTGACGTCCTACATAAGTTCTGACGGTATCCGCTTCACGGGACGCGCCAGACGAAGCCCGGACAAAGGGCGGGCCCTCTGTGGCCCTCCGAGGACCTACGAGACTGGACTGGACCCGTCCCCCTGGGCAAACTGTGATTCAAAAGAACCCAGCGTATAGTAAGTTGCTATTACACTCTATCGCTACGACATTTACTTGTCAAGTTTATAACATGTCCACAATTGTGCTGAGTCCGATAATAACGGTGGCTGATAGAGTGGGGACTTTATTGAATGGCACCCTGGATAATTATTTTACTAGAACACCATCCGGAGGCTTAACAGAACTTTCACTCGCAGAGCGCTGAGCTGAGCGTCGACGCTCTATAGAAAATATTAAGAATAGGGCACTGTCTGAGCCTAACCCCGCAGCCATTCCTAATAATGAGCTAGCCCCAGACCTTGCTAATGATACTTTATTCACAGATGGTGTACCTCTTTTGCTGAGAGATTGTGAAGTGCCCAGCACTTGTTCTACTGGAATAGACATTCCAAACTCACCACATGATCCTTTTTGCATTCCCAGTACATCAGGAGTTCTGATTGCTGTGACACCCACTCCTCCTAAGACAGCACGACAAAGGTCTAAGAAACCTGTACAAACTACAAAGTATGGTCCACCACCTACCAAGAAGAGACGCAATAGGATGGAACCTTCCAAGCAGAAGCTGAGCTTTACTGACTTTGGGAAGAAGGCCATCCCCCCTAGTACTAACGTTATAACTGCTGCAGTTCTCACGGACGTGACTGGAATGGATAATGTTCCTTTATCAGTGTTAACTTCTGCACATACAGAGGGGGAACATAGCACTAAACATAGCTTGGAGGACAATGGGTCTAATACAATACATACCAGTAATCTTTTGGATAGTATTGAGATGATTATGCGAACTTATACTCTAGCAATAGTGGAAAGATTGTAAATATGGAGAACAGATTAGGGAAAATAGAAGCAGACCTGGGTAGGAAGAGAAGTCCTACTAGACAAAAAGCTAATTTAGAGCTTAAACAGGTCTCAGTTCCTTCCCTAGCGGTTAAATCCGCTAATAACTCTCGACCATCACCTACCGAAATTGGGTCAGTTTTAAATACAATTTCAAATAACTCCATACTAGACGCCCCGTCCTCTAGTAGTCACCCTTCGAGTGGGACAGCTCCTGCCCCTAAACCCGCTCATAATAATTTCACTACTAATCAGACAAATGCTCCCGTAAGCATTGCAACAGTTAAAACTAACTGTTATCCAACAATCTCTGATAATCAATCTACCAGAGATCTGGGCAATTGCCCGAATGGATCAACGAGACATGAGGAGGGAGGCCTCAGGCAGACCCGGGGGGAACAGTTAAGGAGACCACTACCGGATCTTCCGCCAGAGGCCGTACCATATGTAGTGATTCTCACAGGGGTACCAGAGCTCCCAGTGAACAAGAGAGAGGGTTTTTCCCAACTAAAGAACAAAATAACACACTGGCTGACATCACACAGGCCAATTGCCAGTAACATAGATGGCGAAATAATCCATGTACGCCGTCTTCAGTGGTTGGGTGGAAGACCTAAAGACATTGGGGGGACGTGGTTGTGGTCAATTTTAGAGATCACAATGCAGTACGCTACATCCTGAATTGGCCTCAGGTAAATCTTAACAGTAGCATCATTCCACGCCCTCTGACCTACTTCTACCCAAGATCGGTAGTATTTCCTTCCCAACCTGCCCATGGTTACTCTTTTCCTACTCCCTACTTCCCCATTATGATGAATAATAGGAATTCAGCCTATGTGCATCATGCAGCTTCAATTGCAGAAACACCTGGGTGGAATATAGTACCTACTAGGCCAAGTATTACTGTACATAGGAGCACGGACTATCCAGTGCCATTCACTCCACTGGAGGTGTCAAACAGGTTTGACATCTTTAGTGGTCTGGATGCCTGTGATTGAAGTCTACAGTCACGAGGGGAGGAGATAGTGGGTGCACATTTTTTAAATGCAGGTGGTTTGGTTGAGGCTTTGGAAGGGAATGTACCCATTGTTCCAAGTATATCCGATGGAGTTCCTGATCCGACTAGTGTCATTATAAATGTGCCAAATAATTCTGACCACTGCACACAAACAGACAACCAAGGTAGCCGTGTAAGTGATACAACAATCCATGGTCTAACCAACTATGAAGCTGTCCCTGGAGTCACAGGTTATTTTACACCTAGTAACTGTTCAGGGAAGGCCAATGAAACTGGATGTCTGGTGGAGGTCAGTGGACCAGAGACAGAGGGAGTGTTGGCTAACAGCAGCATAGGAGATACTACAAATGTTCACAATCCTTTAAGCAGTAATGTGGAGAGCCAGTTTTTGGTCTCGTGGAATGTGGCAGGTCTCAAAAATAAGATGGCCTCCAGGGATTGGGCTACCTTTATTGATAATTATATGATTGTCAGTATGCAAGAAACATGGGCATTAGAACCCCAACATAGATCAGGGTATCTTCACTTTGCAATAGCTGCAACCAAAACAAATAAAGGAAGACCTAAGGGGGGACTGACCACTTGGGTAAAACAGGATGATGGATTTACAACTATACAACTAGCAATTAATTCAAGGGATATTCTGGGGGTCAAGTTAAAATCTCCCTCATTTGGTGAACTCATCATTTTTAACGTATACGCCAGGGGAAAGCCGGGAGGGAAATCATCAGAAGTCGTGGTGGCACTGGGACACTATGTTAGTATTTGGAGGGGAGGTGCTAACATATTAATTTGCGGAGATTTCAACTGCTCCTATGAGCCTCTGGACCATATGGATCTAGAGCTCACGGAGGCAGAGGATATCTGTTGGCAAATCCCCCCCCTTAGTATACCCCCTATTAAACGGTGGACCCAGGCAGCCCTACAACTTAAGACCTTCAGTTTAGAACACGGGTTGAGAGCAGTGAATGGTAGGACACGAGGGGATGAGCAGGGTAATCCAACTTTTAATAACGGACTGAGCACCAGCAGAATTGACTATATTCTGGTCAATCTTGAATTCTGGTCATCAATACGTGATATGACTGTAATTCATCGTATCGAAAGTGACCACAACCCTCTCAGTCTTGAGCTACAGCTTCACAAAGGGCTGGGGTTAATACCAGATGATATAATAGATGACATCGTCATGGCAAATGATACTCGGCGGGTTAGATGGGCCTAGTGTCTGGGTAAACCCGAAACCATTAGTGAAATGAATGACATGGTAAATGAAGCAATCATTGAAATTCAGGGGCAGCTGGATTATGAGGATTACTGCAGCAGGGTAGTCCATATTCACTCGACCCTTTTTTTTAAACTAAGTAAATATTTTAGTATTCTGAGGAAGAGGAACTCTGGTAAGGGGAAAAGAAAACCGGAGTCATGGTATGATAAAAACTGCAGGACTGCATACAAATCTTTAGCTGATGCAGTGCGATCCACTGATAGGGAGGCCATTCGGACGGCAAGGAACCATTACAAATGGACACAAAATGCCGCGAAAAAAGCGTGGGACACTAAATACTGGGAGGAGTTATTGGTAGCCAGTAAGTCCAGAGATTCAACGGACTTCTGGCATCTTGTGAGGTGGGGCACGGGGAACCAAAAACCAATCCCGGTTAATCATGTCCCGCCAGAACACTGGGTTAAGCACTTTAAGTCCCAGTTTGCTAACACAAATAATGTCCCAACACCTGCCCTAGCCTCTTTCAGCCGTCCTTTATTAGCAAACACGCTAGTGTTCACCAAGAAAGATGTTGAATGTGCCCTTAACTTAATACCCAAGGGCAGGGCCCCGGGCTTAGATAAATTCCCGCAGATTTGTTCCTGCATAGTAAATCAGTCTGGGTCCCTTACATTGAATTACTGGCGAACACTATTGCCAAAGGCACTACGGTGCCGGATATATGGCGGGGAGCAGAAATCATACCAATTTTTAAGAAGGGTGACCGAGCTGACCCGGGAAACTACAGGCCAATTAGCCTAATAGCCTGTATTCAGAAGGTTGTGGCCAGAATGGTACTTCTTAGGGTCCAGAATTGGATCGAGGACTCGGGAGTCATGTCCACTTTACAGGCTGGCTTCCGACCCCTGACTAGCACGGTAGATCAAGTTTTTAGATTTTCCACAATATATTGGAAATGGGTGGTCCTGGGGGGTGGCACACTTTATGCAGCCTTTGATGATTTAAAGGCTGCATTCGACCTAGTCCCTAGAGATAGGCTTTGGAGAGCGCTCCACGAGCAGGGTATCCCACCAGAACTGCTTGCGGTTTTGATAAAACTACATGAAAATAACTACGCGCAGGTCAGATGGGGTAACCAGAGCCAGGTGACCGTCAGATTTCCAACGGAAAGGGGTGTGCGGCAAGGGTGTGTGCTGGCACCCACATTATTCACACTATATATAAATAGAGTTACAGATTATTATAGGGACTCTACTACTGATGCACCCAAATAGAACGGCATCCCCGTCCCCCTGCTAATGTTTGCCGATGATACCCTCCTATTATCAAAGACTCAGGAAGGGCTTCAGAAGGCAATAGACTGCTTTGAAAAATTTTGCAATGATTATGGCCTCTCTGTTAATGTCTCTAAAACCAAATTTATGACGATGCATAGGCATAGGAACATTAGGGTCAGAGTCTTTATGAATGGGGAACCGTTAGAGCAGACTGATAGCTTCAGTTACCTGGGTATCACATTGGGCTCTAGGTTACAGTGGAAGCCGCATGTGGCCCATTTAATCTCCAAGCACGCACAACTATCTGGTGCCCTTCTAAGAGAATTTAAGTTGTCAGCCACTAAACCTGTAGCCCCAGTATTAAGAATTTATGACTCAAGAGTAAGATCTTCCATGTTATATGGAGCGGAACTGTGGGGGTCGTCTGATATAGCAGGTCTACAAAAAGCACACAACAAATTTCTCCGCTGTATAACAGGGCTTCCACATTCTACACCACTCGTACCTCTGCGCATGGATCTGGGATGTCAGAGTCTAGAAAATATCTGTAGATTTAGACCAGTTGCCTATTGGAGAAGACTATGGGTAACCCCAGAATTGCATCACTATGCGTTAGCACTCCTGGAAACGCGTGATATGGATTCTGGGGGTAAAATTCTATGGTTTAGAAAGGTTAAAACTCTGCTTAAGTCTCTAGGTATGGGGGATCTTTGGGATAATCCTCAGGAGACATTATTTCCTACCAAACAACAGTTAAAAGAGGCCTACTGGTCATTCATATCCCAGGAGGAGTTTCAGTCACACACTGCTCCATCGTATACTAAGGCTTTTTTGGAGCTGAAACATACTCCTGGGTATGAGATGTACTGGGATCTGATTACAATGCCTCATGATAGGAAATTATTCCATCAGTTTAGGGTAGGTACTCTCCCACTGAATATGGTCACCTGTAAATGGGCATCTAGTAAAAGTGACCAAATGTGCCCTTTCTGCATAACACTCCCGGAAACCATAGCCCATGTTTTGTTTATTTGCCCAGAATATAAGGCCCCCCGTCACAAATGGATAAGAGCAGTTTGCATTCAAAAGGGTATTATGACGGGGATTACTGCACTGAGAATATTTCAAACCGACTGTTCTGAAACAATAGTGATAGCGATAGCAACATTTTTTAAATGGATGTGGACAATAAGAGTTGGGAAACTGAAAGCTCTCCAGTCGCCCTAAAGTAAACCCAGTACAATTGTGGTACTTTTTATAGTCTTAGTATGTTTTTATGGAAGACAGATATTTATTTTCTTATTTGGTCGAGTAGGAATACCATTTATGTAGTGAACTTAAATCCTGCTGTTTTTAGTTTCAGTGTCATGCTTTCTGTGTATAACTCAAATGCGTAGCTCTAACGGATGTACCTGATGATGAACTGTGTTTTTTTTATGTATCTGATGATGAAATGTGTTTTTAATTTGTCTTTTATGACAACAAGTCGAAATAAAGACTGATTGATTGAGTCCAGTAGAATTTGATTATCTTTATCCAACGATGGGCGTTTTAAACATGACAAAGGTTTTGTTGTGTTGTAGTGTGCAGGAAGTTATCTCGGTGGATGTGGCATAGATGATGCACTTACTGATGCTGAAATTTTTGGAAGCAAAACTGTCCAGTCAGTATTGAGCAGAACTCATTATGTTCGTTCGTTACAAGGCACGCTCATATCTGAGGCTATAGAAACAATGTGTTGAAATGCTTTCTGGAACAAGAATGACATCTTAAGTTTTGCATTTCTTATCTCAGAAGTGAACAAGGCACAGGGTGCACTTCATTCAAAAGACATAATGCAAAGCCAGGCAACTTTCAATACACTCAGTTCAAAATCACAAAACCTGAAAAACAAATTTGTGAAGTTTTTCAAAGAAATGTGAAGAAAATTAAGAATTTTGCAAGTACTGGGGAAATGTTTTACACATGATAGCTCTAGTGAAAAACTTGGTGCATGCTGATCAGGAAGGTGCTTGGGAGCTGCGCGAGAAGACTGTGGAGTCACTTATTACTGTGTTTAACGAATTAGATTGCATAAACTACCTGAGATTTGGTTTCTGGTATTTGGACAGAGTGAAGAAGCTAAACCGTGGAAAAAACAGACCTCAATAGAAAAATATCCAAAGACATTTTCTGATGAAGAACAGAGAGAGAAGGTTCAATGCTGTGGCTCCAGATTTGAAACTGGAACAGACGATCCAGAGATCACAGAAAACCTTCAAGGGAATTGTTGGTCAGACAAGTAAAAGTGAATATGTTGCTCAGTGGCAGCTAGTTTACCATGAAGTCCTTCCTATTTGCAATGTTTTCAGAGAGATGACAAATTAAAAATGAATGGACCATCGTGAAACAGTTCCTCACCACAAACTTGTGGGGAAGAGAGGGGAACTTTTTAATAAACAAGATGACAGCCTTCTTCATTTCATGCAGCAGCAAGGAAACCCCTTTTAAATAACTGACCCTTTGCGACTACACAACTTTTTGACCAAACAATATGTGGATAATGATATAAACACATGTCTACTGGATGTCCTGGAACATGGATCGAAACTATACGCAGAACTGAAGCAGGAGATTTGTATTGAAAGAGAAAAAGCTATTTGACATAATCACTAGAGATAAACTTCCACACCTTATATGCCATAGCAAGACTTTCATCCAAACAGCCACTACAAAACAGGTTACAAAAAAAACCAACTTTCAACAGCACATAGAGCGCTTGATGTAGCAAAAGAAAGCGGTGAATTTATCAAGGACATTCTGCTGCATAATCTTCTTCCAACAAACGCATTATTTGATGGGGATACTGCAACCAAACCAGTGAAGCACAAACTCGTGCAAGAGCTCGAATAAAACCTTTCACCTGAAGAATTTCAATTCGAAAAGGTGTCCTTATTGAAAACTGCTATTGTTGTGGACTATATGTTACAATTGCGAATGGTCAAGATTTCATCCATGCAAAACTTCAGAGAGGTCGTTCAGGCTGTTCTACAGATATCAAAGTCAGTGTGCACCTTGCAAGAACTACACATTGTCTTTGACAGTTATCTTGAACCATCTGTCAAAGAATGTGAGAGAATCAGACGAATGTCCACAAGTGGAACAATTGACCTTGCCTGCATTTACAATTCGACTCCTATACCTGTGCAACTTGATAAATTCTGGTCATGAACATGAAACAAGATGAACATGGAGATGTTAACTCGCCAAAACATAGATGATGCCTCAGTGAACACTGAATTTCCAATTATTGCATGTGAAATGATGGTCAATGAGGAGTTGATGCTTGCAGAGATATTTTCAAAAGGTACGGCCCATATTGTTAAAGAACTTAGTAGCAAATCGGGGGAAGCTAACCTTTGTGTTGTGCCACATGTTAAATGGACTGTTCGAAATGGTTCCAATCAAGTCATTGTACTGTGAAATGACACAGCTTTTATTATTGTGCTACTTAGATTTGTTGCAATGTTCATAAGTCAAGGATTGTCAGAGTTATGGATACGTTATGGAACAGGTGAGAAAAGACACTTAATCACACTTCATATTCTGTACAAGAAACTTGACCCAGAGATGCCCAGTTTCCTTATCAAGGCACATATTCTTACGGGTGATGACGCTATGAGCAAAATTGGAACAAAGCTTGGAGCTTTTACTGCCGAACCAGTGAAGTTTCTAAAAGGATTTGCTGAGACAAAGAAGAATGTGACTTTAAAGACGAAGAAAAGCACCCCAAAGCTCTCATTCGAGATCACACATCCTGTCGACCCCAAGTCCCCTGAAAACTTTCAGGGCTCCCTATATATTGCAGTATTCTGGGGGTACCACCTAGGGCATCTCTACCCATAACCTGTCACAGATATTAAACAGAAACTCTCTCCACTAGGGTCCATAGCACGCCCACCTGCTACTAACCCCCAGAGGGAGTGGAAGTTTAGTTCTACTGGGTTCGGTGAAAGAGTCAACAGAGTCCCTTGAAGTACAAGCCCAGACTGTCCCTCCACTCGACAGGAGTTCGTCCACACTGGGTGGTCCTTTCTTCTTCCTCTAAATTTGCTCTTTTTCCTCAGAGTTTCTCCTTCGTCCATGAGTTTTAAGATGAAGGTGGAAAGTTACAAAAAATGGCGGGCATCCCTTTCCACCCATAGACTTCATGACAACCATCCACCCACTAACAGACAACTTTTTTGAGCATCCCACAGGCTAGTATACCCTTCCCTTACAGAGCAACTTGAGATTTTCCACAATCACAAAATCACGTTTTTGTTTGCAAGAACTTTCACTTGGGCCTTAGCCCCACCCCTAACGGTCACTGAAAAGCGTAACCCTTTCCTCCAAGACTTAGAAGTAGGCCCCTGATGCCAAAGGTCTGCCTGCTGCCCTTTGTCCCTCTGTGAAGGTAATGCCTAGATTTTTCAGTGTCAAGATAACAAGCCTATGCAGATTTCACCTCTATCTAGCAGGAGAAGGTTTAGCCCCTCCGCGCAGGCCTTTTGTCTGAAGAGGCATTGGTCAACCTGCTGGCCAGCAGAATAATTAACTTAGCCCAGCAGGTTAGTTCAAAAATTGAAACTCATTAGGGGCCGGCATACGGAAATATTACAAAAGTACAAGAAGGAGTGCAAATATGGGCAAATTAATATCGCACATAGAGAAAGAGCCTTAAATCATCTGTCTATGTTGATCCAATTCAAAATTCATATTTTGTGCCGGTCCCCCCTAAAGTGTGAATAAAGCAAAGCAACCACTGAGGACAACAGATTCAAACTCTAGTTAAAAAGAAATGGAGATATTGCTTTTGGATTGACCAACTTAATTAGAACGCCTGCACCAATGTATTAAATTTCCCATCTCAACAGGATATCTGTCTACAGATACCAGGCTATTGCAGACAGTAGCCTACCTCTCTCAATCTGCATCCATGCACATGTCTGTGCATACGTGTTCATGTGTAACCAGCACATAGTCTCTTTGCCCAGCTGTGCAGCAGTGGGCCTTATTTGAAAAGGTGGACTCTGGGTGTTATCACGCAACCCCTTTTACCAGAGCATACCATAAGTGAGCCTCACTCACAGCAGAGGTCCAAAAACCAGTAGTTAAAAAACAAAACATTTACAGGGGTTTAGGAAGGTCTGACACCTGGTATTCTCGGGGAATTTAATGTCCTCTGCATGATTTGCAGGCATGAGTCTGTGCCTTAAGTGAGTTCTGTCCAATTTTGCATTTTTGTTTTGGTTTAGGCACACTGACAATCATGCATGTATACTAAGACCCTCTGTAGCTAGAAACTGTGAAATGGTGTGACCCAGAAGAGGGTTCTGTTGTCCGGAGGAACACACCAAGCGTGCCTTACATACAGAGCAGAACTACTATCCCCTCACCTAACTGTAAGGTGCTGATATTTGTGGCAGCATGACCTGTTAGTTGTAGGACAAGACTTTTTCTGGTACCCACAGAGGTGTGTAGCCTACTGGTCTTGGCATACAAACTCTTTGTTCAGTCCAATACAACCGGGTCCTATGCTACATCCCTGTGCTCATGAGTGCAATGTGTGTGTTTGCATGTATGCATACATTCAGTGTAAGGTACTAGTGTGCAAGAAATATATGTGCCATGTTAATCTCTGGACACTGCGGTGTCCATTTTGATTTCATTGTGGTGCTTTAGTGTATAAAATAGAGTATGGAAGTCTTCTTCCAGAGGGGCTACGTGAATTGCAGTAGTCTGACTTAGACCAAGCCTTTTGGTGATTACAGAAATCATTAGGTGTGAAAGGACAAGAAACAACAGTGTATTTGAAATACAAGGGTGTTCCCGGGCCAGTCCTGCCTTTTGCTCACGCAGTGGTACTACAGGCAAAAGCAAGAAAACTGGCAAATGTGAAGCCTGTCCCCTCCTTTGTGTGCCAGTGTTTTGTTTAGCCCTGGGAGGGATCCCAGACTCACCCTCTTTCCTGCCATCACCTGAAGATTACAAGTTGTGTCTGACTTGGCTGGAACAAATACAGCAACTGGTAGCAGTCTCCAGAAATGTGTTGTTGAGAGCAAGCTGGCATCAACAAAGGATGTCAGGAAGGACTAGAATAAGCGTGACTGGAGCTTCTACTCAATGTTCCAGGGTTTCTCATGTCCAACGAAGGCTGTACCCACCAGGGTTCAGGAGCACTTCCATGAAGTATGGCTGAGTCTTTGATGGCTGGCTTTTCAAGCGGGTGAGGGACCATCACCCAGAAGACTGAAACCGCATGCCTGGACCGGCAGCTCCACTATCAGCTCTTGTGAAGGCGCCCAAGAAGAAGGGCCAGTGGAGACTGAACTGCATCAACAGCCCACGTATAGCTGTAACTGCTTCAGCAGTGGAAAAGGCTGAGCAGGTTCAGGTTGCATAGTGCTGCTAAAGCTAGGTATCACTCCTTCCTGGTAGAACTGGCCAAAATACTCCCAGTTACACATATCATTTGGTAGAAAGGAACTAGAGGACGGTTGACAAAACATACAGGATGTTTGCGGATCATAGGGCAGTTGTGTGAATATCAGCTAAGGAGAAATGGGCGCTTGATGTGAGTGAGCATTGGTCAGACTGCTAAGGTTATCTTCAACTGCAGGCACTGGCTAATACATTAAACTTTTATTCATTGAACCTACCTGACCCCGGAACGGCTGCATAGGATGAACCCAGACAAAGATCACTTATGTCAATGATCGGTTCCCCATATGCGGGATTAATGCATTTAGCGTTCAGTGCCCTGTAATCTCTGATTATTGGAGGGCTGTGACTGCAGAACTTGGGAAAATGCTATTTTGTGAGGTGAGTTGCTCATCATTAGTTATATTATTGGGATATGTGTCCGACCTGTCTAAGCCGATTTGCAACCTTGCAGCCATAATGCTACTGGTAGCGAAAATGTGAGTGACATTGGGTTGGTGGAAAGGACCGTACGCTAAAGCGATAGACTGGGTGGAAGATGCGATCTAGTGTATCACTTACTGACACATAAAATATGCTCATACCTGATCGTAATAGACCCAAGGACATTTGGGAACCATTCACAGGTTATTGTAGACAACACTGGGAAGAGATGTGGGAGAGTGGATATTGTGTCTAAATGTGGTATTGACATGGCGTACTGATTTGACTAACTGCTCTCAATGGTTAAACCATGGGACTCAACTGCATCAAGCACATTCGACATGTCCTATAGCAATGATGTTGCATGTGACTATGCATTGTTCTATAGGGAAACAAACAAAGAAAGAGAGTAAAGTCTTAACAGGGGAAACAGCAGAAAGAACTTTCTGCACATTGAAACCAGAGACTGACCTAACTGTCACAAACTTTGGGGGTAGGGTCGAGGGAAGTGGAGAGAGCCTAAGCACCTCCTAATTTATGTGAAGCTTGACCCCATTATTCCCCATTTGTTTGCTACAGACTCACAAGAAATAATGTTACATTAGTGTAGTGATACTGTTGTGAAGTAGCCTTTTTCCTCTAATCCATTATGATCCAGGACAGTATTGTTATTCTAAGAATAAACTACTTATCTTTTATTAATATCAGATATTGACTGGTCAATGTAAATAATTCATGGTTACTGTCTGCAGTGTTCATTTCTGTGCATCTAACCCCATATCACCTCTCTGAGTAAGCACTGAACAGCTCACCCACATATACCTTTTGAGAGTCAAGTGCTAAAGAGGGGTAGATGTTGCTCGAATTGTAGGGCCACTATAAGTAAGACCGTGAGAAAGCATTGGTAAACACCCATAACGGTTATTGCCCTGTTTCTCTGTAAGCCCCCAAAACGGGCCTAACTACATCAATTATTTGCCCTGCCAGAGAGCCCAATTACTGTGCAGTTGAGAAAAAACAATAATTATCTGTGTATAGTAGGCTAAATCGAACTGGTAGGTTACCACCTATTAAAACAATTATGATGGACTCTCTACTAAAGCAGCAAATCTGATTAGGTCACACTAACATCACTTTGTAAATTAGTGCCTGGATTTGAACCCCAGAATTTCTGATGGTGCTGTATTTTTTGTAAATTAAATGTAATAGAAACAGAATTATAATATTTTTAGCTGTGCATATTTTTATGGAAATTATACATTCACTTTTGGTCCTTACCTCAAAAACAGTAGTGGCAAATATATCGATGTTTGATAACCTGTTATCGAATTGCAAAAATGGGTTTAGTACAATTTAAAAAGCCATTTAGCGGTTCCAAATCCTTTGAATGAGCAAATCCCAGGCTTTGCAACCGTCTAAAGTCTTCTTACATCTGGCCCATTGTTTGCTGTTAAAGTATGGACTGTATAATCTGCAGAAAAGAGGAAATCTCTCTAATGTAAAAGGTTTGAAATGTCAGTTGAATATCTTCCTAGCCCATGTGATTTTTCCAAATTGAGTGACTTTATTACCTTTTCACCTTACATGTACGTGATGGCCCAACTAAGAAATTACTAATCGTTTTCAGACATTTTAGGCAAACATAAATGTTGAAAGAACAGGTCGGTGTTCGATGTTGAACATGAAGGCCTCTTAAATAAATCTGAATTATAATGAAAGAATGCCCTGTTGTTTTCTGTGCCGTGGTATATCAGTGATACTTTTCTATATATTATTCCATGAATAATCTTATTAGACTCGCCTCAATTTTCTCTTTTCTTACAGTATTTTTGATGTATTCACATGGCGGTTCACATTGTATTTACACTATTGTGGCTCAACTTTAAATTATAATTTTTGAGACGTATATGTGATTAAGATACAGCAACAACAAAATCTATTTATTTGCAGTTTAAATAATATAATTTGATATCTTCAAATTTGACCCATATATGATCATGCATAATAGGATATGTGTTAATTGCTAATATTTAATGTACACAATTTTAAAAGCACCACACAAACTAAATAATTCTTGTACTTAAAGAAAAGAAGGGTATGACAATCTCCAGTGAGCAAATAGGCAAACAAATATCTCCACTTGAAAGGGTATCTGCATTAAATTGGTATAGATTAACAGTCAATTTAAGCAGATTCGATCATTACATTTCTAGCTAAAGGTCAGACCCACTACAGATTCCCATATACAAGCGCAGAAGCCAGGTTGGCAAATACCAAGATGCCATCCACCAAATGGTAACCGTATGTGTCCATTCTTCAGAGTAGGACAAATTTACAGTATCCACACTTATGGCCTTAGGAAAATGGACTCCGAGGATAAGGTCCTCCATTGCTCTCTCTAGGAACCCATCATGCAGACAAGCATGTAAAGACAACCTTGGTTATATTAGTGCAGTATATAAACGTCATAATCATTTATCTATTACCGGAACTCTTTCACTTCTAGCCTCTGGCCTTACTCAGGTCCCCATTTTTCCTCAAGCCACTTCCCTGGTTCCCATTGCAGCGCTTCTCTACGATGTGGCATGTACTCTGCTGCCTGAAAGCCTGATACTCTTTTTAGGCGATTAAGCACGGACAGGTGAATCAGCACCAGCCGTTTGACCTTTTTAACTTTAATAATTCAACTAATGTTGGGGAGCACATCTTTGGTCATTTAAGAATTTAGTTTTGTAATCATAACTGGCTTATAATTTCAAAACTAATACTCTACATTGTATACAGTGAGACATTTTGCCAGCTTACTCATTAAATGGAGAAACCAGGACACAGATTTTTATTAAGTTGTCTGGCTTGTGGGAAAGGAACCGCCCGACCATTGGCCGGCGGTTCTGAAATCCCAATTTGGATGCGGGCGGTCAGAAACATCCATTCTACAATAGAAGCTTGTGCGGTGGGTGGAATAGGCCTGAAGCACAAGCTTCCATTGTAGAATGGAGGTTTGCAAACATACCTGCACCGTGTGGCAGGCACCATGTGGTGCCTGGTACACAATGCAGCAATGTTGAGGAGGGCCAAATAGGTGCCTCCCATGCCCCATTGCAGAGGGCCAGGGGGGAAAGAGGCCCTGCTAGGGCCCCCCTGATGTCGCTTTCCAACACATGGAATGGCTGTCGGAAACCAACATCATAATCCTGATGGTGGAACCACCATCATAAAGGGATTATGCAGTCATTCCGACACACTGACAGCAGCCCGTTGGAAGCGCCACAGGCAGTCCCTCTGCCAATGCCTCTGCCCACCAATCATAATGTGGCAGGCAGACCTCAGAGGCAGATGGCGGTGTGTACGAGCCCACAGACATCCTAATTAGGCCATAGTTGCAAATGACAGATTAATTAATGCCACCACCTTTTTCACAGTTCCATGATGCACGTAGGTCAACTTAGACTACAAGGCAACTTAAACTGCTCCTTCATGTGAGCATTAGCATGGAGAACTTTATAGAAGGTTGAGTAACACTTATGAATTGATGGACATCGAACCGTGACCTTTAATTTTTTAACATACCGTGGAGCCAGATAGTAATCTATTGTACAGATGAGACCCTTTGAGGCATGCCTGAAGGGTTGAAAGTTATCAACAAAAATCGAGGAAGTGAGAAGACATATACTGTTTTTGCACCACTTTCCAGGGCTAAGCAGTAGTTACAGTTACATCCAGTTACATCCAAAAAAGAGAAACAGTGTTCTTGGTTATGTCTCTCCTGGCCTTAATCTACATGGACGTCCATCCCAAGTCTTAAAACAACGCTAACCCACTAGTTTTCTTAGTAGCATGTTTTATCGTCGAGTCCTTGCGCAGGCACCCAATGTATCGGGGTGGGTTGGCCTTCTTGTCAAACATTCGTCAAAGGTCAACGTCCAGCTGTCCACCTGATTAGGTCCTAAAAATCCTACATCTTGTGTGGAAACAGAAACTCTTATAGAGTGAACCTTAATCTGGAAGTTAGTAATAAATAACTCTAGAGGACCAAGTCGACTTTTCGCTCACCGTTTCAACTCAAGATGTGTTTCAGACATTTAGTTGGAAATTCTAATTGTTTACAGTTTAGAGCGCTACATGATCTGCATTTTACCAATTGTTTTAAATATATATAGAAAAAGAGCATGCAAATACATTTCATTGATACATTTAAAACTGTGCTTTGGGGCCCACTGTTCATATGAAAACTAAAACAATGCATCTAGCAGCACTCTTATTAGAAGGCGAGGTACACTCAGGTAATACTAACTCTTTAAAATGAAAATGGGGGTTATTTATATTGTGTTCAAAATAATGTACCAAATGAATCCTAGGGAACCACTGTTCTTCTATTTCTCACACACACCACAGGCCACACTTTAGATCTTGTACATACCAGGAATATCCAGGATTGCTATACAGAATTCTGTCCACGAAGGTGGTCGATCACCAAGGATATTCCTGCAGATTTGTTACTCCAGTATTGGTACCCAAGGAGCCTTCACATCCAGTTACCTGCAAAAACATAAGCACAAACAGATTACTAAAAAGAAACACACTGAGTAATTAAACCAGGTTTACTTATTGCAGGAACCGGCAGAGAACTATATGGCCACCGGCACGAACGCCTTTACACCATGTTCCCCACACTCAGATACACAAATACAAATCCATTGTAAGAGCTGGGTCCTCCTCAGAGCTACAAAATTTAAAACAAAGAAGCCAGCATCTTCGGAGAACGTGGAGTAAGAGACTTATTGCCAAAAGAATCTTAGCGTTTACAAAGACAATATCCCTATGCTGGTTAACACTAAGAGCATGTTTTGGCAGAATACACTAGACTCAGCTCTTGAATCTTCCAAAGAGCCATACAGATCTGTTACCATTCATCTAAACTCAGATGTGTATTCCTCTCTCTCTGTCCCTTCCCTGGAAATTTGTACACAATGGAAAACTTGTGTAAAGAAATTTGAGAAATAAGGATGTAAATTAAGAATAGGTTTCTATACCTTATTGACCTATCACTCTTTGACCACTAGATAAGATGTCTTCTTTCTAGTTAGATTTCTATGTCTGTGTTCCATACAGACTTCTGCCTTGTGACTTTTGTACTGCCCCTTTACCTGAAGCAGAAATCTCAATCAACTTAATGCATTTGTACCAGATCCCGGCGTTTTTCACCAGTTAATACATCTATTATTTGGTACTCTGTCACTGATTTGAGTTTTGGGGCTCTGTTGGAAATTTGTACACAATGGAAAACTTGTGAAAAGAAATTTGAGAAATAAGGATGTAAATTAAGAATAGATTTCTATACCTTATTGACCTATCACTCTTTGACCACTAGATAGGATGTCTTCTTTCTAGTTAGATTTCTATGTCTGTGTTCCATACAGACTTCTGCCTTGTGACTTTTGTACTGCCCCTTTACCTGAAGCAGAAATCTCAATCAACTTAATGCATTTGTACCAGATCCCGGCGTTTTTCACCAGTTAATACATCTATTATTTGGTACTCTGTCACTGATTTGAGTTTTGGGGCTCTGTTCACTTACACAGGCCACTATCTCACCCTCCTAAAAGGCCATCTTAATCTATTTTGATCAGGCAGTCGAAGACCACTGTCAGACACCCATTTCTTTCAAAAATCCTGGAGAGGGTGGGTAAGGTCAATTACGCCATTGTGACTCAGGGGTGTGGACTTTAATAAAATATCTACTTGTCCATGGGGCAGGTTGCTTCATAAATCTACTTGTCCTGTAACAAAATCCACTTGTCCCTTTGGTGCCATGTAGTTCGGTGACACATTATGGCAGCAATCTCATTATATAAGAGCTTTGATATAGCCTCTCTGAGTTTGCCAGGGCTCATACCATAGTAGTGTTTGAATACTTGCAATCCACTTATCTTGCCACGTTTCCGCAGATCTACATACTGGGGCTGAAGGTAGTGGTAAGCAGTAGTTCCAGGGTTAGAATGCTCTTTTGAGTCTGTGCAAACCTACTAACTTGCATGTTTTAAGGGTTTCAACAACTCTTTTCTAATCCTTTCCCATACTGAGAAATTTGGAAATTTACTGGCAGACGTAAACCTTCTTCCAGAGTTGGGAAAAAAGTGGTTGGAGGGAAAGTGAACTTGTAAACACTCACATTTTTGAATGAGCAAATCTACACATACATATTTGCTCATGCTAAAATGTAGTTAACAAATATTTTCTAGGAGTACTATTTCTTGCCCTACTTCTGTAAATTCTTGGGAATTCACAAAATTTGCAAAGCTGCACTTAATGCAAGGACATATACCATGGGTGCACTTTTGAGACTTTCTTTAATAATTGGGCCCCTAATTTGGTCTTGCGTTGACCATGGCCTTTTTGCGTTTATTAAAATTCTGTCTCTCTATCTGTATCGACCGGCTTCACTGTGAATGGCAGCATACTGCTCTATCACAAGAAGCATATCGGCAAACAAAGTTGTTTTGTTCAGTTCCAGTAACTACTGTGGCAGTGTGGGCTTTTTGAGACCATAAACAATGTTTGCTTTTGCCATTGTTTGTTATAATGGTGAGGGCCTGGCAGCTCCCACACCAATAAGGATTTACAAAAACCATGCCAAAACAAGTCACACATTGATAAAACTAAAAAGCTGACTACCAATTTCAGACATACTGGCTTTGCCAATGTTTGTTTATTTTTGATAGTCATCATCTTATTGAAACTGGTTACACTGATTTTCCATTAGGAATATTTTTGGGAAATACTAGCATTTATAAACACGTTAGTAAATAATGCTGCACAGAAATGGTACCTTGAAATTTTACAGTAGTTTAGCAAAATGTTTTTTTTCCTGCCTTCATGTTTTTTATGAACATTTTATTTTGTAAGCAAAGAATCATCAATCTTGCTTTCAAGCTTCTGCAAATATTTGCAACAAATCAGAGAGCATTCTGGGAGCATTATATATAGCCTTATATTGTTAAGCTTTGAAAACAAGCGTACACATTTTTATACTGGAATCACTGTCTGTGGTGCAGGTCAGAGCTTATATTTACTTAGAGTGATCACCTTAATAATAAAGACTTATAATTAATGAACCATAAATACAAGTTTGAACAGCATTAACATATGGACAAAAATATTACCTTAACTGCAGACAGTGCTCTTTCCTGATCCATAATGTGGTACTGCAAACTGGCAGCCAAAGGGTTTGTGCTGCAGGGTGTTGGGCCTACTTGTCCCAAGGACCGAATACACATGAAAACTCGTTGCCCTTGACCTCAAACAATATGTCCCACATCCCTGGTGACTTACATCTTTTCCTAGACCTGAAGCCATCATGTTTTTGAGATGGATATGGAAGCAAGATTCCCTAGCAGTGGACGACTCTATAGTCCACTGATGCAGGATCCTGGGGTTCTCAGTTCTGATGAACCTCTAAGCAGCTTTCAACATAGTGGGTAAAGTTTTTTTTTTATAAATCGTCTTGAGCGTACTTCAGACATTAGAGGAACTCCTGATATAAATGTCTTTCGTTCTGAATAAGCGATGCCAGCAAGTTAGGCTATGTAAATTAATCTCTTATCTTTTGGCATTATACTACAGAGTGCCACAGGGTTCGCACGATATCCAGCCATCGATTTATTATCTCCATAAACTGTTTTATCACTCTTAAACAGACACTCAAATTCTAAGACAAATGAACAGTAACAAAACGCTTTTGACACGCTTGTTGCATGGCTTAAAGTGCAAACCTTGATGAACCAAAGCTGAAACTAATTTAGGGAAAGCCACTGTTATCCTAGTAGTGTTAAGAGATCAATTCACCAAACAAATGTCCTCTTTCCCCTTTGCTGCTTCTTCTCTAACAAGCAAAATAGAGAGTATTGCTCAATCACAACCTTTCGTGCATGTTCAGTTTAATTTTGCTTTTAAAAATTACTTTTTTCCTACCTAAGTCCATGTTTAAAGATCTGGAGACGCTCCTAGTTGCGCTGATATTGGGCTCAAGGTCAAGAGTGTCACTCCATAAACTGTACCTTCCACTTACAGATGGGGGTTAGGGGGCACCAAATTACGAGCATTACTATGCTGCTGCACAGCTCCAGTGGCCAATGAGATGGCTAGCGAGTGCCCATGTTGCAGAAATGTCCAGTTGGCAATTACATTAAGACGCACAGCAGTAATAGAATGGCTATAGGGTTCCACTACCCCGACACAAAGGAAACAGGGCAACCTGCTAATGACGGCAGCCAGACGTAGCTAGCTGCGCTATGTGACACCTAAGAGACAAAAAATGCCATATGATCCTATGCTACCACTTGAGATTCTACTGGGCTGATTTACTTGCCACAATCGACCGGAGCTGGAGTCCTGGGCAGCGGTGGGATTGGATACCTGGGGCGACCTATTCACAGATGCACAGTTGCAGAGCCTAGAAGGGTCGATAGCAGACTTTGGTATCATGGAGGGTACTTTCCTGCTTTACGCGCTACTAACGCAGCAATTTCTCCAAACATGGGGGAACGGGGAGAATGAGCTAGAATCATCGCAGGTGCTGCAGACTTTGCTCACACATGGGAAGGGCAGACATGCGGTGACAGCACTATACAGTTCTCTTAATCCCGGTTCTACTCCCCTTCTGGCACCATTTCGGGCAAATTGGGACTCTTAGTTGGCAGTTACCATAACTGATAAACAGTGGGCGCAGTGCACAGAGTACCCCAAAATAATATCCACGACTGCTAGACTGAAATATACACAGTATAATTACTTACATCATACATATTTAACACCACACAGGCTAGCCCGTATGTATCTCACATCAGTCGACATATGCCCTCGCTGTATAGGGACGGATGCAACATTCCTCCACATGGTCTGGGCATGCCCTCACCTGGGTGCATATTGAAATGAGATTGCGGTAACACTGGAGGGAGCAACTGACACATTAATACCCGTGCAAGGCTTGCACTTTCTGCTTGGCATTACCAAGCGCACTGCAGCGCGGAAAAATCTTTATAAATTCTTAGACCTAGCACTGGCACTAGCAAAGCGGAGAATAGCTATGTCCTGGAAATCTAGCGCAGCACCTGATACGCGTATCTGGATGCTGGATCTCCGCAAGGCACTGGTGGCAGAACAAACGACACAAACACTGATGGCACCCCGTAACTCTCCTCAGACTAATCCTATGCAATGGCAAGAATCCTTGTCCTTTGTGGAAGGCAGATTGAAAACATCTAGTTCCTCACAGGGATTAGATGGTTTCTCAACCCTGGATTTGGTACCAGCAAACTAGCATATAGATACGAGCACCTTGGATCCCTCCTCTAGTAGGACCTAACCAGATAAACGCTCCAGCTCTCGAGAACACGCAGTTGGGGGATGCGCGCGGAGCTCCAGCTCCCCCTGATCCCCTCCAGCTGCTCCTACTGACTTTAAAAGTACACACACATATGTGAACACCCTAGCTTATGCACGACTTAGATCACTACGTACATGTGGGTTTTTAGAAATCGCATCGTTTTTTTGTGTATAGCGTTCTGGTTGAAGTGAAAATATGGTGACAAAGAAAATCTGTTGCTTTATTCGCTGAGCATAAAGTGGATAACATACAAAGACATATACAAAATGTTCGTTTCTTTTATTGTTACCAGCATGGAATGTAGATGGTTGCCCACCAAGTGTCAAGTTGGTAAATGTCACTGTACTGTATTGTATAATAAATTTGGCAACGTGTACTATGCTTAAACTGTGTAAAACCAATAAAGACTATTTTTAAAAACATTCTTTTTTCCTACTCTTTATTAAGTTAATCTCCCTTCAGAAGGGAGCCATGTTTACAAGGACTATGGTCCTTTCTAAGCTACAATAATTTTCAGATCCAGATGATGTGTCTCAAAATATCAAATATATTTCTTATTTTCTTCTTATATGATCGTAGTATAATTTCATGACATATAAATACACAAGTCGTTCAGCCAACGTCATTAGAGTAAAAAAAAAACTTGAATACGTAAATTAGTAGTGCAACACTGCCCAATGGCAATATTATTGGACAGTAATGGCTGATAAGGCGAATGCTATGCAAAATAGCTTATGGTGCCAATTACTCTATACTCCCAACGGATTTGGAAGAAAATAGCACAAGACTATCTATGGGAGAGGGAGTCCAAAACTAAACAATACTGAAAGGTAGGGGAACAAGACTGCACAACGGGCAAGTTTGAGGTGTTTACTCTGTAATACTAGCATATCCAAAGGATTTCTGTGCATGACCACTCTGTCTCTCTTCATCATTAGTCTTTATCTAAGCCGTTGATTCAAATCACAAAGTCTGGCACCTCCATGACCTACTTTATTAAATTTATTTATATCCTTACCCCTTCATGGTGAGAACAACTATAATGGGGTCTTACTCCCACAGGAAGCCATGTCTTTCCTGTATTCTTGCAAAGGCACGTACTTTGCTTAGATACGCCTGCCATAAGCCTCCCCTTTCAGGGTTGCATGGGTCGGTGTTTTCTAATCATTCTTTACCCTTTCTTAAAGGGTCGTGCTTTGTCAGTCTGGTTTGTCCAGGTCACAATTAGCTAGTAAATTGGAGCAAAGTGTTATGGAGGAGGAAGACTGTGTTGCAGCATTATATGCAAATATGCCTTCTTTGGAAAAACAACAGCAATAGCCTAGTGAAATGTATCAACAGTGTAAATGTACAAAGAATTAAATGCTCAGTGGCTTGGCTAAAAAGAATACAACTGATGGAGAAGATTCTTTCTCCCTTTAGGTATATCAGGGACGAACTGACCAACCAAGACAGACTGCCGAACTACAAGTTGTGCCCCTGACCCAACAGAGATTGAGAGAGATTGGCTGAGTAAATTCAATGAGCAATATTATAAAAGGCCTTTGTGTTATTGTGTTTTATGTAAATTGAGGAATGTAAGCGCATTGGTGGGTCTGATGTTCCAAAACTCCCTTGGATGGGATTGCTATTGACACAGTGGGAACCCAACCAGAGTATGTCAGTGGACTTTATCTCCAAATTAGCAGAGCTCAGAAATTGAGGAAACTGCCAATAACCAAATTTTGCCGAATTTTTAGAGTCAATATCAACTGGGAAATTTATCGCAAACAACTTGTGTCTGACAACATGGCACAACTGAAGCAATGAGTAATGCGTGTCTGGAGACACATAGGGTTGTACACAGAAATTTGTCGTGTTATGGCTTAGTCGACCATGTAAACTGGCTAGCTATGAAAAAAGTACAGCTTGCATTATCTGGTAGACATGTTTGGAATGAAGTCCTTTGGTCCAACAGTACTACACAGAATACCACAAAAAATGTAGTTTCTTCTTAATTGGAGGAAGACTATTGAAGCCTCCATAAGTGTGCACAAACACGCAATAAGTGTACAGCACCTAAATTAGAACATATTTATTGAGTGTCTCGGAATTTGCATAATGCAGGATTATCACATTACTCAAATGTATGCTGCATTACATTCTGTAAAAAACCATTACTATTACATCCAGAAATAGTATGGACCACAGGTTGAATCAAGTGGGGTCTGATACTGGACATCGTTCATATTGTAGCAATGGTGGAACTGGCGTCTGGATGGTCATTTCACAGGAATGACGAGGTAATTATCTAATAAAATATTTATGTGTAGCAGGCATGCTCTTTTGTCCCAGGCTCTTCAATCTACGTGTAGGAATTCGAGGATGAATGTATAACTCTCTTTAAGATGGACTAACATTGCAGTGAGCCCCTATCATGTTTTCTGCAAGTCTTTGAGCCAATACAGGCGTTTCCACAACAATGTCTTATTGTTTCATGTTCAGCAGACCGTGAGCATTTTGCCCGAAAGCACAAAT
Organism: Triturus cristatus; assembly: GCF_964204655.1. Classification (NCBI taxonomy): domain Eukaryota; kingdom Metazoa; phylum Chordata; class Amphibia; order Caudata; family Salamandridae; genus Triturus; species Triturus cristatus. The sequence goes on from NC_140583.1 coordinate 911,142,895, forward strand.
AAATTGTTTTCTAATAGTCAGGAGTAAATATACCAAAAACTGTAAAGGACTCTTCTTTCAGACCAACAACTCATACAAAACCATAGCTGGTGTGTTATGCTAGTCAGGGCAGAATCATCCTTGGAACAGACAGGCCACAACGACTGTAAGTGGCAAAATATACCCCCTACTCCAACAGTTACACAATGGAGACATAGCCGGGTCTGGTGGCTTAGTGGACTAATGTGCCCACTGTAGTGGGGCCTGTGTTTGACCTCATGGTCACAGGTTCAAATCCAGGCGGGTTCACTCAGCCTTTCATCCATGTGAGGTCGATAAAATGAGTACCATTGAGTTGGGCAACAATAAACGTGTTAATTAGCACCTTGATACCCTTGGGTGATACGTAAGCTTTTCAAATACAAGTGTTATGTTTATGTTATGTTACTGAACATAGGTATGGGCTTCTTTCTGGTAAATGTTGGGGTTTAGTACCAAGAATGAGTAAACTAGGCTTTTATCAAAGCGAGATTAAGCTAACTGTCTTCATATCCATGCTATTGGGAGGCTCCATGAGATCTACACTATAGACTGGTAGCCTTTAAGCAGAAAGGGAGACTTTAAGTCCTTTTAAGCATGTCAAGTGACTCTAGATACCTGTGGCCGAGTGGGTCAGCATTGAGGTCCTTGCCCACAGATCTTTTGTGGTAGAATGGTCCAGTGCCATAGCCGTTTACAATAGTACTGTTAACACTAGTTAACTTACAACGTAATAACAATATCTTTACAAGAAACAAGCTTTCATACCTTCTCTGATCCAGTATGACAAAGACAGTTAAAATGTTGGTGTTTAAAAAGGATGGGACTTTAGGCCTCATGCTGAAGTTGAGCATTGCAGTTTAAGGAACTAAATAGGAGTCTGGACACATATTCTGGAGCAATCTCAGGGATGAATGTTGCATGCTTTTTTTTTTTACACCATTAATAACAGAATGGGACCAAAATGCCCCATTTAAGACAATATGTGCTTGTTCCCTATAAGATGCTGGAAATGTGTACAGCAGGCTGGAGCATGTTAGTGAGTTTGCCAAATGTATTGTTAGTTTGTATACTATTAAAATAAAAATGAAGAAATGTATTTTCCCAGTCATAGGCATTTCAAGGAGCCGTATGCTTAAGAAAAACATGTTGTATGATAACTCCACTGATAGTTTTTTTTGGCTTGTTTCAGGCCCAAGCTGAATCAGTCGGACTAGTCTGTGCATTGGACGTTGTGAAAGTGGTAGTGAACAAATAGAAATCGTGGGCCAATGTATTGAAAAGTTGCTTCTCACTGAGTGATCTTAGAACTTGAATGAAAAGTCCTGGCATCTGGAATGTCCCTTTGGTAAGAAACTGGTTGAGCAGATGCAGTCATGTCTTTGAAATCTGCTCAGCTTATAGAATTTTATGCACATTAAACCTGTCCGTGGATGTCATTGGTGTGCCGCCTCCTTTTTTACCAAGAAGGATTGTTTTTGCGATATTGTGGACTTTTGCCACCACGGCAGGTACCGGCATTGATATGCAGGCGTACAGCGTTGGGCAAAACCTTTTGGATTTTATATATGTGTATATACACACACACATACATATACACCATACAAAAATTCACGCCGTCTTCACAGTCGAGAGGTAGGTACAAGCGATTTTATTTCAAAGAGGCAATCCAAATGCCACAGCATGTAGCATAAAGCGTTTCGACCCTCCCAGGGTCTTAATTATATGCAATATGCAAAATGTGAGGACAGATCGTTCTTTGCTTTAAATACACTTAGGTTATCAACAGTGAAAAAGGACACTAAGTGCAAACACTAAGCTCTCAGTAAATCAATCACGTTTTTCTTATTGTAACTCACAATTTGGGACCAGGAAAGAACTTTCTTCACCAGTACTCTCAATATCCATTCAAGGATATTACATGATTAAGACCCTGGGAGGGTCGAAACGCGTCATGCTGTATGCTGTGGCATTTGGATTGCCTGTTTGAAATAAAATCACTTATACCTACCTCTCGACTGGACGGACTTGCTTATCATGCTGTGAAGACAGCGTGATTTTTTGTATGGTATATATTGAGCGGTGACGTCGCCAACAACCCCGTTGGGCATCTGTATAATCAAGAGTTCTTTTGGAGTTATATTTATATTACCTACTGGCAACTAGTTAAGACCTGATTTCTATTAAAAACTGTTTTTGATTACCAAATAACTTTGGCGTAGTTTGACGAATCTTAATGGAATTTTCAAAACTAATTTGTCGCTCACTTCAGCTACTGTTTTGAAACTTTTGGGGTGATACGAAGAGCAGGGGCTAAGAAAAAGGGGGGTCCCTAAACGCTTTTTCTCCAAGTTAATTTCCATAGGAAACTTTAGACATGGCTATAGCCCAAACTGCTGACCGGAATTACACCAAATTTGGGAAAAAGGAGGCTCTTTGTCCAGAAAGCACTCTTTTTGTTAAATGGTGTAAATCCGTTCAGTAGCTCCTAAGCAATTTAAAGATTTCTCAGATATACAACTGTGGCCGCGGTGGGTTCACGATCCCTGCCGATCTCGTGCCTGAGATCTGATTTACTGCCAACACTTCAAACCAGGAAGTGTTGGCAGCCATCTTGTGACTAGAAACCCCTTGACCCCCTAGGCTTGTTCAGGAGCTCCCACTGGACCCCAAGGGCCCCAAAAAAAAATGTTTTAGGCATTTGGCAGGCATCACTTTGTGTGCGCGAATCCCACCGATTTTTTTTTTTAAAACAAAGCACAGGTTGCCGCGCTTTGTTTAATTAAGTCCCCGGGTGGGCCAGATCCAGAAGGCAATAAATAATAATGATGGGAGGCCCGCCTGCCCCGGGGACCGCAATCTCCCAGGGCTACATTAAAACATAATGCATGGGGAGCTGAACAGCCATGGGGACCGCCACCTTCCCAGTGCTATATTTAAAATAATGCGTGGGGGGGCCCGGGGACCACCACCTCACCAGGGATCGTACACTAAAATGCGGGGGGCATGCGGTTCCCCTAAGCCCGCCACCTCCCAAGGCCTATATGTAAAAATGCGTGGAGGGACTTAAGTCTCCCCCCCCCTGCCCCTCCCCACCCCTCGCAGCCCTGGGGACAGCCACCTCCCTGGGGCTCATATGAATAAATGCAGGGTCCACGCGCCCCCCTGCTGTCCCAGGGACCACCACCTTCCTGGGGCAAAATTGAAGATGGGAGGGGGCAGCCCGGCCCACCTCCCACAGCCCTCCATGGCCCTAGGGATCGCCACCCCCCAGTGCCGGCTCTAGCATTGTCCTGGGGTGTCCACCTCTGTGACATTGCAGTTTGCCATGGTGTGGTGGGAGCACAGCTCCCGCCAAGCCATAGCAAACTCTGGTCCACTTCATGGAAGCGAGATTATGATAAAGCTGAGAAGGAAACTATAGTAAGATTTAGAGAAAGAGGGTACAATCAGGCAATATTGAAGGATGCAAGTGAGAAAGTGAATGGGGGTGAATGTTTACATTGTTGCATTGTTCAGCATTCTGTCCATCACCTGTTCTTTTTGCAAGATAAATTGAATCACCTTGATGACCCAGTGACACAGAGCTAAAACATAAACCTTAATCAAATGGTATTGCTGCTCCTCTGTGGTTATTATACCTGCAAGCACTAACTGTCCAGTCATGAAGACTACACTGGCTCCCAACAGCAACAAGACACTCTTTCAAACTACTGTATATCACTCACAGAGCTATTAATGGCAAAGGACCAAAATTAATTGATGCAAAAATCACAACTTATTCCCAACCCAGGAACTTGTTACGTTCCAGACTGGCACCACGCTTAATAATTCTTGCGTAGAGGAAGAAAACCATTGGTGGCACTACTTTCTCTGTGCAAGCAGTAAAACTCTGAATTTTGCTACCAGCAAAAATCAAACCCACTAAGAATCGCTTAAGAGTTCTGTGGGACAGTTAAAATCTGGTTATTACCAATGTGATCCAACAGAAATCCACACATTCTCACCTCCTCTGATACCCTCTAGGACCCACTAACATCAAAGAAGTGCTAAACTGACAGATTCCCTTAAACAACCCCAAAAATCAGGGACCCCCTAGAAATGTAACACTCTGCATCTTTCTCATATTACCAGTATGATCAATGCAAACCCCACTTATTGTTCACTCCTCATAATCTAAATAGACATACCTAACCTCACTATTCAGACGTATCTTACATTTAAAAAACAAGTACAAAGTCTGACAGTTTCCGTGATATTCAATGGCTATATGCAAGAGAACAAGTGGTGCTGGCGCCATTAGTGGTTAGGTGGAGCAACCTAACTTAAGGCGAAACATCTTATATCACCTGCCCACAGGTAATCAACGTTCAGCTTTTCTTTCTACTTCCCTCAGAATGCATCTCAACATTCCCCCCCCCCCAAAAAAAAAACCTGCATGGAAATAAAATGATTTATAGCTAGGGATTTTTCTCTTCTGCCCCCGTGAACGACACTCTCCTTAAAATCCTTCCCTTACATTCCTTTGATCCTCTGAGTTTACCCTATCCTTGCACATACCTGCCACCTTATTCTCAACTAAATCTCAGCAAAATAACCATACCCCTCCTTACAAAGCATAAAGTTTCCTTTAGAGTAACTGTTCCTCGACACCAAAACCTAGGGGCATATTAACAAGGGCTTTATCTCCCGCTTTTTTGGCTTTAAAAGCCAAAGAAGCGGAGATAAAAATATCGCCTTATCAACAACAGGGTGCTAACATGCAAAATCGCATGTTAGCACCCTTTTTCACTACGCTCCCCTTTGCATCTCTAATGAGATGCAAAGTGGGCGTTCCAGAGCAAAATAATAGGAGAAATGTCGCTAAGCGACATTTCTCCTATTATCAAGCTTCACGCTAACCCTGTTAGAGACAAAAAAAGCAGCGCTAACCACGGTTAACGCTGCTTTTTTACGTCTGCTAATTTTCAGACTTAGCCATGTACTCCAATGGGAGGTGGATTACATGGCTAAATCCACCATGGGCTATCAACAAGGATATCCCTATCCTCGTAGTTTTATCTCTACATTACCAGCGATAACCTGCCAAAATGCCGCTATCACTGGATTTTTTATCACCTAGGCGGTTAGCGTTGTTAATAACTCGATAACCGGGCGATATTATCCAGCGATAGCGGGCGTTAAAAAAATTAACGCTAAGCGCCCTTAGCGTTACTTTTCTCTGTTCCTTGTTAATATGCCCCCTAGTTACTTATCCCGTTCCCATATATCACGTCTCATTCTGTTTAACCTCTCCTTCCCATCTACAATATTTAACCTCCTCCTCCCTATTTCCTCATCCCTCTTTTTCCACTTACTTTTTTAACACAGTGAAATAATGACACATAAGTCCCATTTACGTAATACAATGCCACTTGAAAATGGAGGAAATCCTTCAGCACAAGACTAACTTAATATCCAACAAATCCACAACAATTAATAACCAATGAATTGACAAAAGGTATATGTTTTGGACTTTCTGGTCACTCCCCAATTCAGCATACATCCCATAGATGCAACAGGTGACTCAATAGATACACCCAAAACGCACAAGCCGCCAATGCCTCCATACATTGCACCAGAAAGAAAAGGACTTTGATAGGAGCATGATACACGTTTGGTGTATAGAACGAGGACACCGCTAAGAGAGTCTCACAAAGTCAACATAAGAGTTCTGAAACCAATTGACTTAGATGGCAAGCTAAGAGAGTGGGGATGGAAAAGTTCAGGCAGAACAGTAGTGGGAGATGAGTGGTCAGCGAGAAGTATGCCAAATTGTTCCATGCCATGCGAAAACTCAGCTTTGCCTGACTGTTAAGGCAATAACACTTTTTATTATGGGGCCTGTACTTCCGCATTCGTCATTACAACTGCGGCTTACAAATCCCAGCACATGTTAAGGGCTGATGGCTAAATAGCTAGAGGCTGGCACTTTCACGCATTAAATGTTGCCTTGACAGATACGACAGTGGCTTCTATTGAGAGCTACCAAATTCCCCCTCAAATAATACGAACATGTAGCCCAGAGATTTGATGTATATTTTATTGATTAATTTCAACTGTTAAAAGTTTAAATAACTATGGGGCATATCAACAAGGGCTTTATCTCTGCTTTTTTGGCTTTAAAAGCCAAAAAAAGCAGAGATAAAACTAGCACCCTATCAACAACAGGGTGCTAACATGCACATTTGCATGTTAGCACCTTTTTACTCTACGCTTCCCCTTGCATCTCTAATGAGACGCAAAGGGGGCGTTCCAGAGTACAATAATAGGAGAAATGTCGCTAAGCGACATTTCTCCTATTATCAAGAATGTCGCTAACCCTGTTAGAGACAAAAAAAGCAGCGCTAACCGCGGTTAACGCTGCTTTTTTAAGTCTGGTATTTTTCTGACTTAGCCATGATATCCTATGGAAGGAGGATATCATGGCTAAGTTTGCCTGTCCCTATCAACAAGGTAACGTGAGATTATCGCTGGGTTTCCAGCGATAATCTCACGTTAGCCACTTAGCGTGAGGATTTTTATCGCTATTGAGATAAGCGTTGCTAATAGCACGCTATCTCAGCGATAAAAATTCACGCTAGCCGGCGATAATTATCCTTGCACTAAGTGCGCTTAGAGATAATTATCGCCGGTTGTTGTTGATATGCCCCTAAGATTGCGGGGTTGACGTCTCAAACCAGCGGTTTTCACGTCTGGAATCACAGATCTTGTGATGAGTGAATGCAACAACGTTTTACATAAATAAGGTTTGCTGTTACAAAATCATACTTCTTGTATTGAAATTCTTCTACTTCTTCCCCACATAGATCGTCCGTGTTACTTCTTACTAAATACGTATTTGCCTAATACGCGAGAGGACGTCCGGCTGCTTATTCATTCTCGCCAAGGGAGCTTCTGTTTCTCATACGCCAACCCTCCCAATTCAGGCGGGAGGCTTCCGTGTTTGGGTCTTACCTCCCGCCACAGGACAGAAGAACTTAAGTTGCCAACTGAATCTGCTTCGCTTTCGACTTTAAACAACTTCAATAAATCAATTCGAATGGCGATACGCCTGAAAAATACTTTTGCAGAGATTAACAGGTAAACGCACGATTGTAGGCGGGTGTTGAAGGCAGTACTTCCCCCATAAAAATATGCCATTGGTTTGAAAAAAGTGGCACGCCCCGGAAAACAAAGTCCACCCTCCAGGAAGAAACAGTCCCAGTTGCGACATTAGAATTATGAACCGGAAGTAATACCTCAGCTGCACTTGGGCCGGATCTCCATGATGTGTACGTTTAATCATTAAAAGCTTCTGTTTACTGTCGGATATAATCACGAAACCATGAACACTCCAGCGAGGGAGGCTGTACCACAACAGTCCACCCTGCCTCCCACCGGCTGGAAAAAGGCAAGATAACTGCCAGACGAACACAGGCCAACATTTTAGATGAGGAAAGTGGGAGAGCTTGAAAAACAAGTAGGGCGGTTATTATTGACAGTTGCAGCTGTGCGCACCGCATAGTGGTTCTCCTGTGAGTGCCGTCTTATTGAGGAATAAACTACTTCTACACTGTTACGTGGAGGTGTCATCTTTACAGGGATATTGGTTTTCCCATTGATTTCAGTTGAAACAATGTCAAGCGAGAGACAGCTAAAATGAAGCCATTTTAGGCTTCTAAAAAAAGGGTCTCCTGCCCGAATTGGGTCTATTGGAACGAATGCAGACGCAAGCACAAAAGCCCTTAATGCTTAAAAGACGTTAATGTGAAGCAAAGTTTAGGTTCGTTTTTACTTTGCAGTTTTATATAGCGGGAACTAGACCCGCATGTATCAGAGCGCTTTACATGAGCACCCATTGCATTACTGACTGACAAATTAATTGTATTTTTTAGACCTGGGGAGAATAAGTGATTTGCCCAGAATCGCAGGATGTTTGACTGTCCCGCCAGACTCGAACCTGGTTCCGTCGCTTCAGACTCGGCTACTTTAGCCATTAATCCACATCCTCTGTCCTCTAGTATGGCATTAGCGCACGGAGACCACTGTCACAAGTCAGATTGTGGCCACTGGCTGAAAAATATTCTGCGCAGGGCAAATGTGAAGCACAACAAATCTACACAGACGGTCACTTTTATGTGAACAGCCCTCTGATGCAACTAGTTCAAAGTGAAAACCTGGTGGGATTTGTATTTTTGTATTTTTTTTATTTTATATCACTATTACTGTTTGTGTAATGCCGAACGGAAGATTACAGACTGGAGAACATGACATCATACCAGGCCTCTAGGTTAGATGAGAAAGATTTGTAAGAAACGCCTCCTACGGCGATATGAAGTGGAAACAAGTAAATTAAATCCTACAATCCATCCCACCAGGCCTGAATTCGGCGGGAGACACCTCATTTTTAGTAGAGTTAATGGCTTTATTACAGTACTGGTGGGGGGGGGAAGTGGGGGGGGGGGGGTTGTTACTCCACATTAATAGAAGTCTATGGATAAATCAAATTTCCTGCTATGTTTTTTAGGTCTCTGCTCTAGACTGCCTGCATGCACTGTCAATCAATCAAGAAATTTGTAAAGCGCACTACTCACCCGTGAGGGTCTCAAGGCGCTGGGGGGGAGGGGTGCTGCTACTGCTCAAATAGCCAGGTCTTTAGTAGCCTCCTGAAGGTTAGTAGGTCCTGGGTCTGTCGTAGGAGGATGGGGAGGGTGTTCCAGGTCTTGGCAGCGAGGTGTGAGAACGATCTGCCGCCAGTGGTCGCTCCTCAGATGCGGTGGACGAGGGCGAGGTCGTCGTAGAGGAGCTGCCAGTTCGCGGTGTAGAAGGTGAGTCGTATGCTGGTCCAGTGTTGTAGAGTGCCTTGTGTGCGTGGGTGAGGAGCTTCAAGGTGATCCTCTTGTTGACGGGAAGCCAGTGCAGGTCTCCCAGGTGAGGTGTGATGTGGCTGTGGCGAGGGATGTCGAGGATCAGGCGTGCAGAGGCGATCTGTATGCGCTGTAGTCGTTTCAGGAGTTTGGCCGAGGCTCCTGCGTAGAGGGTGTTTCTGTAGTCCAGCCTGCTGCTGACGAGGGCCTGGGTGACAGTTCTTCGTGTTTCGGTGCGGATCCTTCTGTAGATCTTGCGGAGCATGCAGAGGGTGTTGAAGCAGGAGGATGAGACGGCGTTGACTTGCTTGGCCATGGAGAGTGTTGAGTCGAGGATAAACCCCAGGTTGCGTGCGTGGTCGGTGGGTGTTGGTGCTGCTCCCAGTGCGGTCAACCACCAGGAGTCGTCCTAGGATGAGGGGGTGAGGCCGAGGATGAGAACCTCTGTTTTGTTCGAGTTCAGCTTCAGACGGCTGTTCTTCATCCACTCGGCAACGGCTTTCATTCCTTGGAGGTTGGTTTTGGAGGAGAGAGGGTCTTTGGTGAGGGAGAGGATCAGCTGGGTGTCGTTGGCGTAAGGGATGACGTTGAGGTCGGGGGGCGTGGGCGAGCGGTGCCATGTAGATGTTGAACAATGTTGGGCTGAGGGATGATCCTTGGGGTATGCCGCAGATGATCTCGGAGGCTTTGGAACGGAAAGGGGGGAGGCGGACGCTCTGGGTTCTGCCGGAGAGGAAGGAGGTGGTCCATTCCAGAGCCTTGTCTCAGATCCCTGCGTTGTGGAGGCGTGTGCATAGGGTGCAGTGGCAGACAGTGTCATAGGCGGCTGATAGGTCCAGGAGGATGAGGGCCGTGGTTTTGCCGTTGTCCAGCAGGGCCCTGATGTCATCGGTGGTGGCGATGAGGGCAGTTTCTGTACTGTGATTACTGGGGAACCCGGACTGGGACGGGTCCAGGATGTTGTTCTGCTCGAGGTAGCGGGTCAGATGTCTGTTGACGGTTTTCTCGATGACCTTCGCCGGGAACGGGAGCATGGAGATGAGCCAGAAGTTCTTGAGGTCCCTCGGATCCGCCTTGGGTTTCTTGAGTAAGGCGTTGATCTCGGCGTGCTTCCAGCTCTCCGGGAAGGTCGCGGTCTCGAAGGAGATGTTGATGGCCTTGCGGAGATGGGGTGCGATGGTGGCGCTAGCTTTGTTGAAGATGTGGTGCGGGCATGGGTCTGAGGGAGAGCCGGAGTGGATGGTGTTCATGATTTTGATGGTGTCGTCGTCGTTTATGTTGGTCCAGGTGAGCAGGGGGTTGATGTGGGTGGTGGCCGTGTGGTCTGAGGTGTCGGTGGCTGTCGGGGCAGTCAGGTTGTTGAAGTTGTCGTGGATGCCTGCTATCTTGCGATGAAACAAGGTGGCAAGGGAGTTGCACAGGTCTTGCGATGGTGGGGTGTCGTTGGTGTTGGAGCTAGGGTTGGAGAGTTCCTTCACGATGTTGAAGAGCTCTTTGCTGTTGTGTGCGTTGTTGTCGAGGCGGTCCTTGAAGGAGGCCCTTTTGGCGGATCTGAGGAGGCGATGGTGTCTGCGGATGGCGTTCTTGTGGGCTACGTAGCTGTCCGGTGTCTATTCGCGGTGCCATTTCTTTTCTAGTTTTCGGCAGGTTTGCTTGGAGGCCTGGATATCCGCGGTGAACCAGCTGGCTTTCTTGTTAATACGTCTGTTGGAGGGTTTCTTGATCGGGGCGAGAGTGTTGGCGCAGTCGTCGATCCAGCGCCTGAGGTTACGGGCGGGGGTGTCAGTGGGGTAGGCGGGTGGGCTTCGGGTGAGGGTGGTGTTTAGCTGGTCTTCGGTGATTTTGCTCCAGCTGCGGCAGGGGATCTGTTGAGTGCGGTGGTAGGTTTCCGGAAGGTGAAGTGAATGCAGCGATGGTCGGGCCAGTGGAGTTCGGTGGTGTGGCTGAAGGTGATGTGGGAACTTGCGGAGAAGATGGGGTCGAGCGTGTGGCCGGCGGAGTGGGTGGGTGTTGTGACGAGCTGTCTGAGACCGAGGTTGGCGAGGTTGTCAATCAGGGTGGTGGAGTTGGTGTCGTTGTTGTTCTCGAGGTGGAAGTTAAGTTCTCCGAGGAGGATGTAGTCGGTGGAGGCAAGGGCGTGCGTGCTGAAGGAGTCGCTGAACTGAGGCCGGGGTCCGGGGGGTCTGTAGACAAGATTTCCTCTGAGGGTGGTGTTGGGATCAGTGTGGATCTAGAAGTGCAGGTGTTCAGCGGTGCTGAAGGTGTTGTCGGTGCTGGTCGTGACCCTGAGCGTCTTCTTGTGGATGATGGCGATCCCACCTCCTACTCCGTTGGTGCGGTCCCTGCGGGTGATCTTGTAGCCGTCCGGGAGGGCTATGGCGATGTTGGGTGCCGAGGAGGCGTTCATCCAGGTCTCTGTCAGGAAGGTGACGTCCGGTGAGGATGTGTCGAGCTGTTCCTAGAGTTTGACAGCGTGTTTGCGTGCGGAGCGGGTGTTCAGTAGTATGCATCTGAGGTGGTTGCGTCCTGTCGCAGTGGGCGGTTTGACGGCTCGGAGGCTGGTGAAGATGCAGCTCCGGCAGGAGAAGGGTCCTTGGGTGTGCTTCAGGACAGCCAGGAAGCAGGTGTGCTGTCGTCCGGTGTTGAGAGTGTGGAGGGTACTGGCTGTGTAGTGGCGTCATTCTGTGTGGTGTTCGCGGGGGCCAGGGGGTCTGGCGCTGGGCATGGTCCAGGCACAGATGGGCTTGCCTTCGGCGCGGCCACGCAGCGGCCACCATATAAGGGGAGGTGGGAGGGAGGAGCAGCTGGGAGGCGGGGCGGCGAATGGGCGAGCAAGGGGGCGGGGACACAGCGGCGGGAAAAGCAAGAGGATAGAGCGGGCGGAGGATACAGAAGGCAAAAAGGGCACAATAACAGTACAACAGTATAAAAAGGAATAAAAGGCAAAATACAACTAATAACAATACGAGAGCAGAAGCACAATCACGACAGGGAAAAAAGGGGCAGAGCGAGCGCAGAGAGCTTACGGCCTAACACTGGCCACCAGGGATGAGGCGCAGGTGGTAGCCTGCGGATGGAGGAGTGCCTCGAACTTTCAACAAGCGGCAGCAGCAGGGACACGGACACACAGGTGGTGCTGTGCGGCATGGGGAGCGACCTGCCTGAAAACAGGGTCAAGGGTCGCTCTCCTCACTGCGCAGCGGCCGCCATATAAGGGGAGGTGGGAGGGAGGAGCAGCTGGGAGGCGAGAGCAGGGCGGCGAATGGGCGAGCAGGGGGGTGGGGATGCAGCGGCAGGAAAAGCGAGAGGGTAGAGCGGGCAGAGGATACAGAAGACAAAAAGATCACAATAACAGTACAACAGTATAAAAAGGAATAAAAGTTGAAATACAACTAATAACAATACGAGAGCAGAAGCACAATCACGACAGAGAAAAAAGGGGCAGAGCGAGCGCAAAGAGCTTATGGCCTACCACTGGCCACCAGGGATGAGGCGCAGGTGGGAGCCTGCGGGTGGAGGAGGGCCTTGAACTATCAGCTAGCGGCAGCAGCGGGCTCTGGGACACGGACACACACGGACACATGGACATGTCTGAACCGAGACATGCTGTATCTACTGTTGTGGGCTTCAGCCCACACAGAGGCTTCCCATTAGGTGGCACCATCGTTGCTCCAATTGCCGTTCTCCCCATTTGTTAATGGCATGCATACGTCATCCCTCTTCTGGTGTTTAGCCTTCCTCGAGCGCACCGCCCAACTTCTTTCAGACAATACACACAGCCATTTTAGTGCATAGTTTCTGCCCTACTTTTTTATTTGAGAGCTCTTTTCACAAATGCTGGTTATGATGTGTTTTTACCTATGTGCTTCACTTCACCTCGTTTTCACACTCCCTAAAACAAGGATGCTGGAGTCAACGCAGAATCTAGCTTTTCTTGTTTGAATATTTGGTGAATTAAGTTTTTCTCACCGTTTCAGTCCAAGATGGAGCTCAGAATATTGCGGGAAGTGAAACATTTTGATTGACTGACAACATAAAGTACCTCTACCAAGAGCATGCAGCAGGCCCCGTTCTGTAGTCTACCCGAGTGAAACATCACACTGAGGGGCTATCTGGTGCTCCCGCTGCAAGAATGGAGATGCAGTGCACACCGTGTGCTCAATGTTCAGTGCACTCAAAGGCATCTGGGGAGAACGTGTGCTCAGGATAATCAGTGCACAGGTGCACCCAGGTTACCGCAACTGCATTACATTTAGCTAGCCTGCAATAAGGTGCTCTACGTCATGCCACAAGCGAGCTCTTCTGTACAGTGCAGCGTGGAGTTCAGACTTCGGATAAAGGAAGAGAGAAGTAGAATTATAATAAAAACAAAATGTCTTCCTTAAGTCCAGACCCAATTAAGGTCCCAATTCTTAAAGAAAGTCACAAAATTGCACCCATGGTATATGTCCTTGCGTTAGTGCAGATTTACAGTTTTCATGAATTCACAAAAATTTACAGAAGTAGGCCAGGGAATCGTATTCTTAGAAAAATATTTGTGAACTGTTTTTTAGCACAAACAAATATGCAAGTGTAGATTTGCTCGTGCGAAAATCTGTTGAGCATTTACAAGTTTCCCTCCACCTACTTTTTTTCCAACCCTGGAAGAAGTTTGACTTCTACCATTGTCAGGAGTAAATTTGTGACCTTTCTCAGTATGGAAAATGATTAGAGTAGACCTGGTCAAAACCCCTAAAACATGCAATTTAGTAGGTTTGCACAGACTCAAAAGGGCATTCCAACCCTGGAACTATTGGTTAACGCTACCTCCAGCCCCTTTATGTAGATCTGCGGGAAGGTGGCAAACTAAGGACATTTCTTCAATTCAGACCCTATTAAAATATGAGCCCTGGCATAATCAGAAAGGCTAGTATTAGGGTTTTTGTATAATGAGATTGCTGCCATTAATTTGTCACTGCACTACGTGGAGTCGAAGAGACAAGTGTTTTTTTTTTACAGGACAGGTATATTTATGAAGCATCCTGTCCCATGGACAAGTAGATATTCTATTTTATTAAACACCCCTACACTAATAGGTGATGTTGCGTTAGGTGCTGTGGACCCTATAAGCTCATGAGAGGGTGTATTTTATGAAGGAAATGTGTGAGCACAAAACGTGCATACATCAAGGATTGTGTAGTACAGTGACGTCACCAGACTTGGGTGTATGTAGGAGCAGCATCATTCTGCACGAGTTTGTGCACTTAATTAGCACTTCTGACTAGAGGTGATGTTAGAGCCTCGTATTTGATGCACCCATCGTCTCATCGGTGCTGCACGGTCTGTTCGATGCCGTTGGTGGTGTAGAACGAGGTGTCTGCATGGTCACCTCTCGAAAGGTGGTATGTGGCAAGGCAAAGTCATTCACCGCATGTATTTATCTTAAACATGGACCAGGGCCCATACTTTTTGCTAGCTGTTTTGCCTGAAGATTAACCCAGTAGAGGTTGTCTCCCCCACCTACAGTCCAAGATCTTTTTGGGGGCAGACATTAGTGCGTTGTTTTGCTGGTTTGTTCAGACCATTGCCTCCTTCCACGTGCTCAACAGTCATAGTGCTAGCACGACGAAAAGGGCCCTTCGCAGCTCCATTAAAAGAACCGATGGCTTCTGACATGACTTCAAAGGGCGAGGAGAGCGTGTTTTTTTACCACAGCATATAGAGTGTGAGCATAGCCTGCAGGTGTAAGTATCTGCTGCAAGTAACATTACGCTTTCAAAAAACTACATGTGCAGCAACAGAACACATGCATTCATTATGTTTATTAAAATCTAGTACAACTAGGGATGGGTTATTTATGCATTGTTTAACTTATTTAATGAATAGGGACATAAGGACGATTCAAACCTGACGGAATACCCAGCATTATTTCAAATTCTGGGATTGAACAAGTTGCCTGTTAAGTTTCCGGATACCTTCTGCATTGGCTGCACCAAGAAATGCATGGCTCAGAGGCTACCTTTTGGATTGTAAGGAGGTAAGGCAATTCATGTCTTTGCTATGTTACCACATTGTGTGAACCTGGGAATATTGAAACGAAATGCATATGTACATATAATATTGGGTGCAAGCATGTGATAAAAAGCATTGAGAGCACACCCTTCTTTTGTTAAATGATAATTTTGTCACAACCCCTTTATGTAATGTCAAAGTTCTAAAGTGCAGGTATTCTCACGTGTGACCCTTGGTACTAAATTAGACCAATCGGTCAGAGTACAATAAATAGATTAAAGTTGTATGCCAATTAAGATGGTAAATGCAGCTTTTATATATTTTTCTTGAACCCACAATGATCACTGAAGAATGCAGATTGGAGGAAAAGGAGTTAATCAATTGAGATGTCTTGCTGCAGGGAGTATCGTATCACTGCAGCATCATCTTCATCCAGGTGAGCTTCGGAGATGAGTGCCAATCATTTCGTGCCCTTTTTCCAATGTCATTCGTACCAGTGATGAAGGTTGGCACAGGCTTTTCAGTTACTGCTTTTTAAAATCCACCCTCCATACAACTGTTTAGTTAGGCGACTGTTATAGCTGATTCGCCTGCAATCACACAGTTTGGTTCAGCGACCAAACCCTGGGCCCACAAGCCATTGTTTCTGTCCTAGCGAGATCGCCAGAACACAGGGAGGCTGCTTGATTAAAAAACGGACGCTTAAAAGGCATAATAGGCGCTTTTTAGCAGAGTAAAGCAGTCGCTAATTAAACGGCACTGAGTAAGGTTTCAGGAGCTGGCGCAAAGGCACAGATCTTCTCCTTTACCACCCATTACCATTCAACTCGTCAACATGGCGGCCTCTGCGTCCATTACACCCATGTCTATGTAGGCACCAGTCTCCAGCACTGCGCAGCGAATAGTTGTTACAGTTTGCAGCTTGTACCACCCATTGCCACTGCCAGAGTTGCCCATGATAGATCCTACACAACTGCTAACCAGCACACTGCTACAAGTGTGACAATTTAGCCTATTCCAGGGCCCCAAAGCTATGAAAATAGCTTGGGCGGCAGGTATCAGTTGTTTTTAATGCTTATTGAATTAATAAACAATTGCTGTTCTGCTCAACTCTAAATTATACAAACAGCGCCACCAAATGGCAGCTGTCATAAGTGCTGGTGCGACAATTAAGTGCCGGTGCTGAGCACCGGAAACCACTGGCTCAAATTAAGCACACACTGCTCAACCTACCTCAGGTACTGGTCCTATGATTATGTTCAGCTAACGCAACGCTCAACCTATATACAGTGCGGCACCTATGGGTACTAAGCACACTGCCCAACCTACTTTTGGTCCTATGTACAGCACATGCAAGGGTCCATCCACACACAGTGCTGTATGTATGGGTAATCACACACTGTTCAACCTACTCCCATGCTGATCCTACGTACAAGCACACAATGCTCCACCCACACCTTGCTACCTATGGGCAGTACATACACTGCTCATCGTGCCTTTGCTGCTGAGCCTATGTTCAGTGCACGCACGGTGCGCCCACACACCAGCCTTCTGGTAATGTGTTGTATTATATTGTAATTGCAATTATGCAATAGTTGATAAATCGAACATTTCACAGCAATTTACCAAATATATATTAAGTGAAAATTATAAATGTCACTTTATATTCCAGGCTGGCAAATAACATGGCTAAAAGACATTGACAAAGCCAATAGCTCTTGCAATGCCGAGACCAATTGGCCTTGCCAGTGCTTATTTTTTAGCCACGCATCCCTTCTTGGGTTCCAAATCCTGGCATGGTTATTTGAAGTAGTGTAGAGCACCATCATGCACTGTGCTTTCTAGCTGTCCAAGCACCAACTGCCATATGATGAAAAGTTCACGGAAAAGAATGCCGGTGGCAAACTGAAGAAGATAATGTTAGAAGGTGCCAACAGAGCGAAGAAGACAATTACATGTATTCCAAGAGACCACCCTGTCTCCTACCTGCTACGTGCAGATGTTGGTAAAGTTTGAAGCGTGTGTTGCATTAACAACTGCTACATGACAACAGACCAGAGTAAGGCAGGAAACTCCCAGTGTTTGAAGCAAAAAATGGCCTTATTTGACCTGTTTTTCGCCTGAAATTGCCTTTGATTCAATGTATGTCAATGGGGAAAATGCATTCCCCAGTTTTTTTCTCAAAGTCTTCCACTTGTAAAGTGTTGGCATGCATGCAACTGTTTTTTATCACCAGAAAGAGCTTGGGGTTCTTTCACCAATTTTGTGGCGAAGTCGGTTATTTTACTGCATTATTTCCAATTATGCCAGTTATAATTGTGTTTTTTACAGCAAGCTCTGAGGAGAAATCCATTAAATATTTATGTGCCTCCGATTATTTTACAGTAAATTGGGCCATCGATTCTCTGCTGCAAGTTTTTTGTGTGCTCTTCAAAAAACAACACCGGAAAGAGATATTTGTACATCATCATCAAAGAAGTGTCTGATACTTTATGCCACAATCCACCAGAAACAAATATTATTTCTAGTTTCTTGGCCAGCAGAAATTACACCAGTTTTAAATACTGGCACAGGTAATCTAATGCTTTATCATTCCTATGCCTTTGAATGGGCTAGCAAAATCAATGTAGTAGAAAATAAATACGATCACATATTCTATTTTATGTCGGGGGCTGTCCCTTTTACCATGTGCCAGAGTGCCTTCACTGTATGTGAATGATGCAGAAATATCCTGGGTTGCTGCAAATAATATGATGATGCTTAAAATTTCCATGAATGCGGATAATAGTATGATGCACCACGTTCCACTCTTTCAGCGGTGTTGCTCAAATGCACAAGATCTCATCCTTATGTGGAGTGAATTGTGAGTTTCTGCTTGCTAGTATCACATTGACCAAACTTGGGCACACATTACCCTATGAAGATGCACAGTACCGTACCACAGGGCAGCTCCTCCGTAATGGCGGAGGAGAGATGCCCACTGCCAGCAGATGATAAATGAAACGATAACACGTTGTTATTTTTGTTTTATTTATCTCTGTCGGAGTTAAGTATGTCCGACAGGAGGGGCAGGGCCAGGCCAGTGCAGGGAGGAGTACTGTGCACTTATAAGTGCGCATGTGTGTTTGGACG
The DNA here is from genome assembly GCF_964204655.1 of Triturus cristatus. Taxonomy (NCBI): domain Eukaryota; kingdom Metazoa; phylum Chordata; class Amphibia; order Caudata; family Salamandridae; genus Triturus; species Triturus cristatus. Next base: position 911,160,924 of record NC_140583.1, read on the forward strand.
GCCATCTTAGGCGGGCCAAACACACATTGTTGGAAATGGCCCTTTTTGCAAGGTTATCCCCAAACTTTTTGCTTCTTCCTCCTATTTTTTCCTGACCTGCTGTCGTTAGTTTCAGGACTCCACGCCGACATCGACGCCGCTGCTTGCACCGTGGTTCGAGGGTACCGCTTGTAAGTTACACGAAGCACCAACCTCAACCCGCAGCCCAGCCATGGCCTACCGACCCCGGCGCCATCGACTCCAGTTCATCAGCCGACCACAGTGCTTCAGCAATAACGACGCCGCTGCTTGCACCGTGATTTGCCAGCACCTCGACGAGCACTGCATCTCTTCGCACTGCAGCCCTGGTGGCACCGACACCGCTGGACGACCGTCACCGAGCTGCTGCCTGCACCGCGACCTGAGGGCACTGCACACCGCACCGCTGCACTTCGCACCGCATCACCTGACGCCTGGCGATGTTCCCGACTTCAACCGCAAGGAGTTCGATCTGCAAGGCGTGTGACTTCAAGGGCCCAACGACACCTGCATCGACCTCCGGAACCAACGCCGGCCTTTCGGGGCTTATCGAGAGGTTGCTTATGCCCTCCATTTCTAAAGGTACTGTTTTGCGGTTCTTTCCGACACCGTAGCTGGCCCGCGTCCTCGCGGTCAGCCAGAACTGTTTGGATCTGTTGTTCACTGTGACATGACAACCAGACGGAGCTATGGACTTTAAGGAACTGTATTTCAAGTCTATTTTGATTACTGAAGATTTCTAAGTGCTGTATTGTGGATTTTTATCGTTTTGGTCTGGTTTTAAGTATATAAAAATATTTGATATTTTTCTAAACTGGTGTGGTGCCATTTTGTAGTGCTTTCACTGTGCTACTGTTGGTTATGTGCAAATGCTTTACACACTGCCTCTAAGATAAGCCTGACTGCTTGTGCCAAGCTACCAAGGGGGCGAGTAGGGGTTATTTTAGGAGTGCAACTCCCTTATTTTGACTAGAAGGAAGGGTCCCTACTTGGACAAAGGTGCAAACCCTTGCCAACTAGAGACCCCCATTTCTAATACACATGCACACTTTTGTTTCTCTAACCCGGCTGTATTGTACGGCCGAGTTGGATGAACCCCACAGGCTCCCAGGCACAGTCTGAGCGGCAAACAAGGCCGCTCAGACACCTCCTGGCCCTACTCTCATGCTAGAAAGCAGCGTCTGGATTGGGTGGGGAGCCCGTGTCATGAGGGACCATCCCCTTCCGCCTTCCGGGACACGAGGAGCAGGAGGAACAAGGCGGCCGTCAGCAGGAGTAGAGCGGAGTGGCAGGTAAGTTTATTTATTTATTTTTACTCTCCAACCTCTCCTCGTCACTCCCCCTGCCCCCGCCGCCCTACCGGTTTTAATTGCCAGCAGCCACCACTGCTGGACGGTTAAACCCTGCCTGGTGTTTCTGTGGACTAATACATCCCATGCAGGGAGTAACATAGAGTCAGGTAACAATAAAAATGTTATTCAGCGCCAAACTACGAGTGAATGAGCATTTTACCAATAATCGTTATTTTAATTCCTAAGTTTGGTATACATTACCATTCCTAACTTGTAATTTCCCAGCTAGAATCACATTTCCATTCTAGTCACAGAGCACAGTTAGGTAGACATTTGCATGCCACCTTCTCAAGGCCCCATTTATGTCCACATTTTCATGCCAATTCCACAATTTACTAGCTACATTCATGTCAAAGTTAGTACCACAATACCTCATTTAAGTTTACCTAGACAAATTCAAATGTTTCAAGTTAGTTGCATATTGCCATGCCAGTCTCACCTGGTCACCTGAATAAGGTAGTGCTATGGTGACCTCTGTAAAGTAGTGCTGGACCTTTCTGGCGATGCTTCAGCTTCATCTCAGGTTGTGACTTAGTGGGGAATGAATCTTCAAAGGCAAGGGAACCCGAAGGGGCGGAAAATATAGTATGCCAGATCACAAAGGGTTGCAAGTTCAAGTAGGAATCGCTTGTTTGAGCAGACCGATCATGCATTGCATACCCAGTAAGAGTCAAGAAGGGCTAGAATGGGAGAGGCAGAACCTAAACCAATGCCAGCTACAGTAGCATATGGTGAGAGCAGAAGTGAGCAGCAGCATCAGATGGCATAAGCCTCTTTGTTTTGTTGGACTTACTCTAGTGAATATTTGACTTTCATTGGTGCGTGCTAACGTTTTTGAACCTTTACACTGATATGTCTCCATCATGTATCAGCATTGAAGAACAGATCATTTTTATTAAACTGTTTATATCTGATAGTGCCTGACACAGAGTACTCCTCCTTACGGGCATATGTTATCATTTATGATATTTTTGTCAAATATATGCTACTTGATTCTCTTGGTTGGATCCATCCTAGAAGAAATTGAATCATACTTTTACAAAATTACCCGTTCAGGACCCCCCTTATTATATTTAGATGTTCCTACCCAATCTGGGGAATTTTTGGGTTCCCCTATTTTGTGTATAGTTGACCATGGGAAAATAATAAAGTGGGTCCAAGACCATTCTGGAAGATTTTATGTAGTTCAAAGAATGTGCAGGTGAGGCCATTACAAAACTTAGTGCTCAAACTGAATCATTGGAAAACGAAGAGGGCTCTAAGAGTACTTGGTTTCCCCTCATAACTAAGCCATCTCACTACCAGAGGAAATGTTTAAGGCAGTGAGGTATTTACTTGGATTTGTGAGGGGTGGAAAAGGTCCAATTGAAGACATTTGGGGTTCCTTTCAGGGTATGCAAGGATACCACAGAAACTGTGAGCAGCGTGATTGTTGAGCTCTCCTCACCTCGGCAGAGAGATAAACATTTGAGGGCAGCCATAAAGCAGAAGTCACTTTCCTTGCGGGAGGCTATGGTTCGCTTTTTTGGAGGTAAAAATTATTTTTATTGAGAATTTTTCCAGGGTAAACTAGCAAGGACAGGTATGTCCAACATTTACATCTACCTTTCAAGGAACAACAATATGCCATTGTATATTTACAGTTTCGTCTAAAACATGAAAGAGTGACATATTCCCAATTTCATACATGCATAGGACCTGACCCTTCCACCCAAAAACTGTAAAGTCTCTTAGTCATATAGATAAAACGGGAACAACAAAGGAAGAGGCAGAGAAAAAAAAGAGAAGGGGAGGGTAAAGATAAAGGAAAACCCTCTTTCCCACACCCTCCTCCCATATCTGAATGCTACTACAATTAAACAAACTACTCAGGGACCTAATGTCTGCTTCTAATTGTGTTGTAAATGCTAACTTTCCGTTTAGTAGCACTACTCTTTCAACGGTTGCTCATGAAAATGATCTTTCTAGTTATAGCGCGATTGTCTCTCTTAAAATTGGAATAAATATAGTGCTCTCGTCCTAGAAGAACAAGCAGTGAGAAATGCCACCAGTGGACCCTTACGCATATTCAACATTTTTTAAATCATCTCTAAAAATATCTGCCATCCTTTCCATAGTTATAGCCTGCTGTAGTCACCACTGTGTTAGGGAGGGTGCCTCTGTTTTTTTCCATGCCGCTGGAATTGCCAACTTAGCTGCACCTAGACACATAATAGTCCTGTCTTGCTTAGTCTGACGTTTCAAGGGGTCATCACGTAAACCTAGCAGGATATAGCTTGGTGTATTTGGCACTGGGTAGCCGAAGATCTCTTTGATTTGCGCCAAGATCTTGGTCAAAAATGTCCTAATGGTTGAGCAGTCCCACCAAATATGATAGAAATCTCCCAGCAATCCACAAACTCGCCAGCATAAACCAGAAGTTTCCGAGGAAATTTTCTGTCAACTTTGCCAGGTATAAGTACCAGCCGTAGAGTAGTGTGTAGTGCGCTTCTCTCATACTTAGGGAGTGATTATATTTGGGGATACCTTCCCAAAATGTATTCAATTTCTCCTCCATTATCTTTGTCCCCAAAGTGTTTTCCCAGTAAGAGGTATACCGTGGCTGAGGGGAGCGCTGCGTGGTGAGAAGATTGTATAGGAAAGTAATAGTGGCCCTGAAGGATCCCATTTTTCTTACAAACTGCTCAACAGGAGTCAAGCTCTTGGTCACTGCCTCTCAGACCTCTGAAGTGATTGCTCAGTGTTTCAACTGCAGGTAGTAGCAGTGTTCACATGCTGGCAAATCAGATTTATGTCTGCTATTTGTAAATGTCAGTATATCCCAGTTAGGGAATAAATCCCTCAGTGTAAGGTATCTTCCCTCCCTCCAAGCTTCAAAGGGTCCCGGCTGTAATCCTGGTGAGAAGGCCGGGTTGCCGTGAATAGGGGTGTACAGAAAGGGGAATGTTGTCCAGTTGGCCCTTTTATTTACTCTGTACCAGGTGTTAAGGGTAGGCCCTGTGGGGGTACTTAAGTATGCGTTGAGGGGACACTGGTCTTTAGGTTTCCACAGGGTGTCTCAGATAGCTCTACCCACTATTGCTCTGTCCATGTGCAGCCAGGGCTTATCCGATTCTCGCATTGACCAATCAATATTCTCTCATAGTTGGGCTGCCTGGTAGTAGAGGTAGAAATCAGGTAGCCCGAAACCCCCCTCCTTCTTCGAGCATTTGAGTAAGTTGTACGATAAGCAGGCCCGTCCCTTCTGCCAGATAAATTGGATGCTGAGGGACTTTAGCGCAGTAAGAAATTCACAACTGATCTCTATGGTCAACGCCTGGAATAAATAGAAAGCCTTGGCAACACCATCGTTTGTGCATGTCGCCTTCCCAACCAAGAGAGGAACATGGCGACCATCGTTTAAGATCACTTCTCAATCGTTGCAGGATGGTAGGAAATTTGCCCTTATATATTGCCGATAAGTTGGGCGTGAGTTGTATTCCTAGATAGGTGATCTCTTTCTCTGCCTCTTGGAAGCAGGTATTCTCTATTATATTAGTCATTTCCACCCTAGGAAGGGTCAGATTCAGTAAATAGGATTTTGTTAAATTGATTTGAAAGCCTGCTAGTGTTTCAAAGTTTTGAAGCTCTACCTGTAGGGCTGCGAGGGAACTCTGATGTTGTAAGGTTAAGCAATATGTCATCGGCAAAAGGCGATATTTTAATATTCTACGTTGGCAACATGATGCCTTTAATCTCTGGTTTTTCACCGCCAGGGGTTCTATGCTCAAGGCAAATATCAACGAAGAGAGGGGACATCCCCGTCTGGTCCCTCTGCTCAGTGTAAAAAATCTGAATTGTACCCCATTGACCGTCACCCTAGCTCTAGGCTCCACATAATAGGCTCGGACCATAGCAATGAAAGGGTCACAAAAACCAAACCTTTTCAACATCTGGAACATAAAGGCCTAGTTTACCCAGTTAAACTCTTTCTCAGTGTCAAGCCCCAGTACGACCGCCGGAATGTGTTTTTTTGTGGACTTCTCATTTAAATGGACAACTCTCCTTGAGTTATCATGGGTTTGCCGGCCCTTGATAAACCCTAACTGGTCTGGATGAATTAGTTCCAGCATTAGGTTTTCCCGCTGTGTAATCAAGATTTTTTTAAACAGATTTTTTAATACAGCTTGGGGAGGGCTTTTGGTCGGTATGAGCCACAAAGCTGTCGGTCCTTTCCAGGTTTGGGTATTACAGACACCAATGCTTTGCTTATCGAGCGTGTTACTACTTGCTATGTCGGTGTGTGATTAAAAAGCAGGGTCAGCTGGGGGGGCCACGTCAGATCAAAAGGTCTTATAAAACTGGGCAGTCAGGCCATCTGGGCCCGGCGATTTGTGGAGCTTCAGCCCACCTATTGCCTATTGCCAGAACTTCCTCCTCTATGATAATGTCACCCAGGTATTGGTTCTGAGGTGTCGACACCTGTGGGAGCTCAATGGAGCCGAGGAAATCGAGTTGTGTTATCTTGTCCGTTTGGTCCGTGGTTTAAAGGTTTTTGTAAAACTCCTCCGCCTTTCCTTCCTCCTAGCCCACCAACTTTCTGTCTTTTCCCCTAAATCCCCCTATATCCCCCTATATATCTCTCTCGTTTGACTCTTATTTGTCTCGCTAAGTGTGCTTCCACCTTGTTCCCATGTTAATATGAAGTCTGCTTCAGTTTCAGCAGCGCATATTCGGCTCTATTGAAATAGATTGCATTAAGTTTTCCCTTTAGCATGGTGACTTGCCTATGGGGTGGCTGTGTGGAACACCTTCACACGCTTTCAGTTCTTCCTCTAGCTGTGCACTGTTGTGTGTTCTTTGCTAGTTAAGTTGATACATAAGTTGTAAACACTTGCCTCTCAGCACTGCCTTAAAGGCATCCTAGTTATTTGTGGGGCTGGTGTCAGTGGAGCAGGTTAGGTTGAAATACTTGCGGATTGCTTTCTTAAGTTCATCTCACTGAAGTCTGTCCCTCACTAAGGAGCTAGGAAAATACCACTGTCCTTTTTAGTTGATGGAGCAACCCACTCCAAGGTCATCAAGATAGACGCGTGATCAGAGATCACGGTAGGGTGTATAGGCACGGCCTGAAACTCGGAGAGCAGGGATTTGCTAATAAAGATGTAGTCTAGCCTCGAGTATGTGCGTTGGGTGTGTGAGTAGAAAGTGTACTCTTTAGCCGCGGGATGGAGGGATTTCCATGCGTCTAGCAACCCTAATTCTTGTACTGCATGTTTCAATCCCTTCGGAAGGCTACTGGCGGACATTCTATGCAGGTGTGTACTGTCTACCCTCGAGTGCCATGTTAAATTGAAGTCCCCATTAGTATAATTTCTACTTCAGCAAAGCCGCCCAACATCGTTAGAAAGGACTGGAGAAAGGCTGTTTGACCAGTATTGGGAACATAGATTGAGTCCAATTGTTTCCCTCTGAGACTCCCATTGACCATTGCCCAACGTCCCTTCCTATTTGTCTTGTACCCTGTTGGCTGAAATTGCAATAGAGAGGGAAATAATAATGCCACCCCATTGTGCTTAGCCGAGGCAGAGGAGCGACAGATCAGGGGATAAAGTTTATGTTTAAATCTGTGGTCTTCCGACTATTTGAGGTGGGTCTCCTCTATGGCTACTATATCGAAGTGGGAATCTGCTAGATATTTCCAAATCTTATGGTGCTTAAGTGGAGAGTTAAGACCATTACGTTGATATGCTAAATGTCTGGCTGATACACCTCCAGATTCTGAGTCTCATCACCTTTACTCACGGCATGGCGTTCTTCTGCATCAAAGTTCTTTCTAGCGTGGGGTAGCATGTGGGTAGCCATCCCGCCCCAACATATCATTAGCACCTCTTATGAGCCTTTGGACACCTCTGGGAAAGCCATAGCTCCTCTACATGGGGCCCTGAGAGACTCTGCAGAGGCAGTACATCCAGCAGGGCTAAGGCATCCGCTAGAGCCGTCACATGGTGGACTTTATTGCGATACTCGGACGCCAAGCCAAAGGGAAATGTCCAACTGTACCTGATGTGCTCTCTGTTAAGCTTTTCTGTCATTGGGTGGGACGCCTGTCTTTGCATTAGAGTTGCTTGAGCTAGGTCTTGATAGAGGGTGCGCGATGATCCCCGAAACAACACCCTGTGTTTTTTTTTCTTGCAGCTTGCAGGATCACCTCTTTCACTTTGAAGGAGCGTAGTTTCACCAGTATGTCCCGTGGATGTCGCTTGTCTCCTGGTAATGGCCTCCCCACTCTATCTGCCCTTTCCACTTTGATCTTCAAGTGTGTTTCACCCACAGTTTCTTCAAAGAGGCCCACCATAAAGGCCTCTAGGTCGGTCCCTTCCACTCCTTCCTCTAGGTCCTTAATTATAATGTTGTCGTGTTGTGACCTATTCTCTAAATCTTCCCTCCCCAAGATGGAGGCCTGTAGTTGGGTGTTGAGAAGTTCTATTTGATCCTCTGCAAGCTGCATGCGCTGCTCCTAGTCCACCGTTTTAGTTTCCAGATCCATTGGTCTTGTGCCCACTGAGTCGACATCCTGTTGGAGCGTTCTCAACTTTCCATGTAATTCAGTTTTAAGTGCATCTAGGGAGACCAGTCTGTCTTTAGTTCTTCCCTTAGTTCACGGTTGAACTCCAACTGCGAAGTTATCAAATCTTCTTTCATCAACATGTTCTCCTCCATCCCCAGCAGCCCAGATTTCCCCTGGGTGTCGTTTTTTGCAAAGTAGCTTGAGACCCTATTAGATTGTGGATGCAAGTTTTTGGGCGATCTCAAGAGTTACTAACTGGATACGAGCTACACCTCCTGAAAGAGATCTTGGCTTGTGGCCTAATGTCCCGCAAGCTTCTGTTTTTCTTCATTAAGAACCAAGAAGGCTTCTCCAGCTACGCGGCTCTCTCCAAATGGCGTTGCATCGGCTATGAGTGACCGAGGCTAGATCCCCTCAGTTCAGCTCCGTGGGCCAGCCCAACCCCCTCTCTCCATTCTCTCCTTCGTGCTTCCGCTCTCACTGCTGCTGGCGAGAGGAGGGCTCCTCTCTTCCCCCTCGTTCACTGTGACGTGTTTAGGTGGCTTCTTACCCCGTGAGTCCCATTGGTGCTTTAGGAGGCACTTATGACTCCCATTCCTCCATTTAAGTCAAACTCACGTCGCCCACTCAACAGCAGCAGGGCCTCCCCAGCCGGACACAGTGGCCTTGGTAACCTGCCCCCCCCCCCCAAGGCTAACTCCTCAGTATCTCTGCAGCGTCCAACAGTCCGGTGGTGTCCTCTGTACCGCGGGGGGGTGGGGGGAGTCGCAGCCCGATTCCAGCCCTTATCTCTTTAACCGTGGCAGCCGGTTTAGGAATACGTGGCCGCCACCTTAAAGTCAGGCATCCCCCCACGTTGCCCATAGCCTCCGTGGTCACCGACACTAGTGCCTGTATCGCCGCTCTTGGTCTACTAAGGTTTCGCCTCGCTTGGGGCTGCGCAGCTCAACCTGCCAGATCGGCCGTCCACCCTCAATGCTGCACTCACCGGGCCGCCGTCCCACAAAGATGTCTGCGCTTCTCCCAGGGTGGCCACTTTGCCCTCTTGATGCCGCGGTTTGCCTCAGTGATGCTCCAGCAGGTCGCCTCCCGCAGTGGGACAATCTTACAGCTGGATCTCCTCGCTTGGCGCCATGTTAGCTCTGCCCACCGTCTCTTCCTTCTGGCATTATCCGCCGATTTCTCTGATCAAAATCGCCCTTTCCTCGGCGATAGTAGTTGGCTGCGAAAAAGGGAGGAGTCACTGTGTTTTGGTCGACCCCGTTGGAGGCGTCTAGCCCCTCATCTGCGGTTGATGGTGGCAGAGCCTCTGAGGATTGCATCCACTCGGCCATCTTGGCTGGCCATGCACCCGGTTTGCTTTATCCCAGTAGGCTGAACCGTAAGTACTCCGCATGGGTACAAGTATAAGGGAAAAGGGTAACTGAATGGGACAGTCTGTATCCTGAACTATTCTGAAGTTAAACCTATTGTGAGAGAGAATGTGTCCGATATAGAAGAAGTGTGTAGTGTGTTGATTACCTTTTCAGCAAAGAAGGAAAGATTTTAAATTATTATAGCCCTAATCTAGAATAGACCTGGTAATTTAGCAGAAATGGTGAGGTAGCATTACCATAAAAGTACAAATTTCTGCTGTATTGAGAATCTGGCTGGGCCAATTAGACTGTGGTCTGGACAATTGCGGAATAGCTGGTGGAGACATTGTTACTGTCTGTCATTCCTACATCTACTGTCTTTCAGCAGAAGTCAGTCATAGACACATGAGAAAACTACCACAACGTGTGCAGAATCAATCATTTTACAGTGCAGGGGAGCAGGAAGAGTGTCTATTGTTCCTGGTATCTGTCATTCTGGTTTATTCCAAATGCCCACCATATGAAACTACTACAATTAAAGAAATTACAGCTTTACAAGTTTGCTCCCATAGAAGTCTAATGGGCTTATTGCCAGGCATATAGTAATTTGCCATACACCCCCAATATCAGAAAGATACTGGTGATGATTAATGTGGCACGATATTTTCAACCTTTGACCTTCCATCAACTCACCACTAAATTGTGCTGAATGAAGAATATAAGCATTTCCCTTTGTTTACCATTCCCGAAGGTTGTTCTAGGTTTATGGGCATGACGTTTATCCTGGCTCAGCATCCACTGTCTTTCAGTGGATGAGGCAAATGATAGTTAAGTACACACCCCGTGTTGCTTTATCCGAACATGGCCTATGGAATACGGCACAACTGAGTCTCAAGAAGATATTATATTGCATAGGTTTTGAACATCTTTAAATGAATAGTTTAACCATGAGGAAAGAAAAGAGCAAGCTTAAGGTTACAGGCATATTGTCATTTGCTGAAAGAGAGTTGGACACCATGAGAGTTTGGTGGAGGCAGCGTAGCTCGGGCTATGACCAAAGAACAAAGAGTGGTTACTTTCTTTGGGCTTTCCAAACATTAGGCAATGTTTATATCCCATTTCAAAAGGCAGTCCAACATAGGTCTTCTTAAAACTAATAACGTTTGTGTGGAGCACCTAGTGGGAGCAGGTACTCAAGAAGGTACAGGATGAGACTTCAAGGGTTTATCAACTCCAAGGCCACTTATCATCACCAATAGAACTATCATTATTATTGACACAAGTGCCTATGCTTTAGGTTCAGTTCTGATACAAGAGTGAGAGGGCAGAAATGTATTTGTAGCTTTTGCGTCCTGAAGGGAGCAGAACATAACTATTTGGTGATAGAAATGTTGGCTCTGCCATAGGTGTGTGGGGGACTGTGTTTGTGCTTTATAACGACCGCAATCAGCCGGTTGAGCTAGGATTTGCAAGTGTCAGTATTGCCTTCAAACATTTTCCTAAGAGCTGGAATATATTCCAAGAGTGCAGAATATCACTGGTGTTTTTCTCAATTACCACTTCCAGTTTCTAGGGGTGACATTGAAGATAGTGTCAATGCCAGTGGAGATTGTTTTCTCTCGTTTAGTCTATGTGATGGACAGAGACCAAAGCAGGAAAAGTAGGAATGACAAATTAAGAGCGATGGTGTCAGTAGGACAATATGTCACCCTGCAGATGGTCCAGCAAGAATAAGAGTTATACAGCCTCTTTGGAATATTTCAAATGGTTAAACATGTGAGAATGAAGTGGTCTGTAGACTGACTGGTCTTGGCTCTAACAGGTTTGTAGCAAAAATCAGGTTGCTGAAAAACAAGCAGACACAAATGGATGACTGCAATAAAACAATAGGTCATGTCAGATTTCTAGATGCTGGTGGTAAACAGATGGGTAGAAACTGCATGGGTATCATTCAAGGGTTGCCAGTGATCGGACCTGCTGTTTGCTATACCTGACATTTAAAGGTCTAAAGACATCAACATAAAACCACAAACTGAGAATTTTAAAAGACAGTGATCTGCCTTTCTTCCCAAGCAGGTCCTGGAAATAGCAGCTACCAAGTTAAAACGTGAAACTGTTTCAATATAGAGGGTGGTGCCATAGCAACTTTTTGTCTAGGCTTTCATGGCATAGAACATACTCTAGAGCTCTTCAATTAATAAGTATTATTAGAGATTGCCAGAAAAAATGTGAAACAGGTTCTCCTTTAGCATCGACTGGTACGCACTGCTGATAGGGAACCTGAATGGGCGAGGCCAAAATACAACTGCAAAATGTATCTCTCAGTTTCACTTTCTATTTTAGTGGTGTAGACAGTTGCCATCATGATGCTTTTTTGTTATGAATTGAACTGGAAAGGTAATTTAGACATCTAGGAAGATTCAATTAAGGTTAACAAAATATTTGTCGAGTGTCATCCTCTTTGTAAAGCTATTCACCCTCGTGAAAAGCAACATGCCTCCATTGGATGTGGTATCCCCGTTTCCCCCTGACCCAGGTGCCACTTCCTGGCGCAGGGAGCAACCACCCATGCCACTGGGAAGGTTGTAGGGGCAGTAGAAGGCAGGATGGGCAAGAAGGTGCGAGCACAAAGCAGAGAGGATACAACAACAAGGGCTCCCTGATCATAAAGATGAAGGGGCCTTGCTTTAGATGTAGCAGACAGTATGACATTCTGGTAAGCCTTTTAACTGTTAATTGAATTAACCAGAAATAAAGGTACAATACTTGTGGTACATGGACAACAGTAACTCTGTTATTGATCAGTGTGCTCTCAATTCACCCATTCTCTGTTCCTTGTTTTCATTGCAAACTACACCATCCGCGTTTGCTGTATTTAGGCGAAGATCATGTTGCCTTCTGTCGACATGCTCTGCAACCTGTACAAGTATCTGTCGAGTAACTCTTATGATAAACTCAAAAACATGCTTAATAACATGCTTTTTATCTAAGAAAAATATGAATAGTTCATTTCACTATTCAAAGGGTGGAGAGACGCCTGTCTCATTTGTTACCCGCTTTAAAAAGTTTGTTCTTCACTGCATACTTGAAAAGTAAGACTGTGAAGTCTCTCCATCCACAGATAACTGCAGGGTGTGATTCTGTCACTTTCCCACCAAAGCAGCTACAAAAACCTCACAAGCTATAGAAATACTGACCATGGATCTGGCCTCTCACATGAGCAAATACCAGCATGAAATATTGAAGAGACCCTAACGTTGATATATAACTGAGGAGGTGGTAAACACTGTTAAAGTACTGCACACTAAAGATAATGACCCTAAACATGTATACTACTGGTGTGAATACCACCTGCCACACACCAGTCCAAGTCCAGCATATGCAACAACAGGTAAAATGGTCCGCTTCTGAAACATCTGCCCAACCCAAGCATAGCACAAGAGCAATGCCTGACAATCTCTATCACTGAGTGACACAAAACGATCTGACCCAAAGTCTAGCAAACCTCACGGTGGCATCAACTTCTCAGAAAAGTTGCAGCTCATTGATCCTCCACCCACTTCATTTTTCGCAGAGAGTGAGGGAGGGAGAGACAATGAGAGATGGCCAAAGTCTTCTCTATTCGAGGCAATGTCTTGTCTCGATGGAGGATGATGATGATAAATTGTCAGAGATAGCCTTTGATACTCCTAATAGACACAAGTGCTACGGTTAATTTCAGACTGATACCGAATTAGCAACTCTGCCTAACCAATCTTCATTAACATATGCCTATGGCTCAAAGACATCTCGCCTGTCTAGAACTGTTTCATAAACAGCTCTCATCCTTCTAATTCCACTAAACCCGATGTCTGTGTAGTGGGGGCTGCTGCTGGTACGGAGTGCCTGCTTGGCTTTAGATCTGCAGGTCTTGTGTCGATTTGCTGCCAAGGTGTCAGAAGGAAGGGAGACTTCAGATGTCAGCTGAGTGCTCCCTAAGCTGTTTCAGGGTATTGGCAAACTCAAAGAGCATCAAATTTGTATACATTTAAATGAATTGGCAGTGCAGGTCGCTCTTGACTTCAGAGGAATACCATTTAACATCAAAGAAACAGTTTAAGAACCTGAAAACGTTCTTAAAGCAGGGTTCCATTCAACCTGCATTGATCCCATACCATTGGTATCCCCAATTGTCCCTGTCCTGAAATGCCAAGCACGGGACAACATTTGAATGTGCTTAATTCTTCCAGTTCAATGAAGAACACACCTGGTACCCCAAATTCAGGAAAAGATACACCAGTTCTCAAACCTGGATTTAAACAAAGGGTATTATCAACTAGAAGAGAATTCCAGGTACATCATCACATTTGCGATACACTGTGGAGTCTACCGATACAAAAGAATCAGCTTTGGGGTTTCCTCTGCTGTGTTTTTTCCAGGCGGAAACCTGTACGATTATACAAGGCATCCCCAATTGCTTACATTGCAGCAATGATGTACTTGTATGCCAATCATCCTGAAAAGGGCATGATGAGACCCTAGTTAACATCTGCTAAGGATTGAGTAATGTACATGTGACTTTAAACAAGTACAAATGTCAATTTGGCAAGCCCTCACTCATAGTTTATGGAAAAATGGAATCTGTCCCACCCCAGATAACGTTTCAATGTCAACATCTGTTACTGTATCCCTGAGTTTGTCTCCTTTTGGTTCCTTTCACCGCAATTAGTCCTCCATTAGGAAGTTTGATCAAAATTGGTGCTCCATTCCAGTGATCCAAAGAATGGCAAACATTATTTGAATGCAGAGGACCTGGCATACTTCACCACTTACCTCTGCACAAAGATTATAGTCGATGGGAGCCCTAGGTCTAGGAACAGTACTTGCTCAGAGAGACACTGACCTTGAAGTTCCCCATCGCATTGCAGGTCATGTCAAGCACAACCTCACTGGTCCAGAACAAATCTACTCCGAGTAGAGAATAAACGTCTAGCTGCCATATGGGCCTAGTAGCACTTCCTTCTGCTTGTGTACGGCAATCTGTTTACCATCATCAGTGATTATCGAGCATTAATTTCCATTTAATGGCAACCCAGAAATGAAGATGTCTTCAAATATTGAGAGGTGGGGTCTTCATCTACAAGGTTAATAGTTTAACATTGTTCACTGTCTGGGAAAGGAAAGGAACCCAGCAGATTTTATGTCCAGGTATCCACTAACCTTTTGTGATGCTACACCATCTGTCGCCAAAAATACCTGCAATATGTCAATAGACTAGCACGTCCAAGTCTCCTAGAAACAGGCAATTGTTTAGTGATACACTAATCTCTTCAGCAGTATGTGGTCAACTTGGCAGATGAAGGCCACAGAGGCGACACTGCCACCAAACCCCTCCTACAAAAAAGTCTGGTCCCTATAAGTCAGTTCTCTTATGAAAAATATCATGGGAGAATGCCATGCTTGCAAGGCCATAGTCAAGGATCAAGATTTTCAAAACTTCATTAATTTTAATAAGATATTTTTTCAGATTGTTGATTGACATCGACATCTGGTTATGGCTGGGAGCTCTGTTAACTGTTACGGATTGCACTGTGGTCTGAGACCTGGCTGGGCTGTATGCCTTGTGCACACTGAGTGATAGTTGTGCTAGCTGAGACCCAGTAAAACTGGTTGATCCGTGTATTCCACGGAAGGGCACTGCTGTATGGGTATATAAGCCCTGTTAACTCAGTGGGATAGTTCTGCTGACTGAGTCCCACTAGAGCTGGCTAGATGTGTGTCCTGATGGAGAACAGCTCTCAGAGATATGGCTGATATTGTAAACCAGGTGTTTACTTCAGGATAGCTTTGTTGACTGAGACTGGTCTGGAGCTATAAGCTCTGAGTGATGTGAGGGAAAGACCTTCTGGCAGTGGGGCACTGCAGCTGGTTAGCTGGGTGTATTCCAAGAGATAGCACTACTGTCTGGCAGCTTGTGTAGGGGTAACCTATGTGCATGCTGAGGGACAGCTCTGCTGTCCAAGCACTTTGCACTTTGGGGGGGGGGGGGACAGATCTGCTGGCAGTAACCCACTAGAGCTAGTTAGCTCTGTATTTATCGAGGATAGTGCTCCTCACTGAGTATTGGCTGAAAATGTACACCCTGCGTTCGACGAGGGATATAGCTACAGCGTGAGTGTGACTGCTGCATTTAACCCTTTGTACTCTAGGACACAGTTGTGCAGGATAAAACCCTCTGTAGCTGAATAGTTATGTGTATCAAGGGGGTGTTTTTGTTTTCTCAGCCTGTAAGATCAATACAACTTGGCATATAGTTCTGCTAAAATCTGAGTCTCTACTATCTGTGTACGCTGAGAGATAGCTCTACTGTCTGAGACATGACTGCAAGATATGTAGCCTTAGAATAGCTCTGCTGTCTGAAAGCCTACCTAGGCTGTTGGGTCTGAATATGGACAGGTGTAGTTCTGTAGTTTCAGCTGGTGAAATCCATTTAATCGGAAAGGATAGTTCCTATAATATCTAGGCCTGCAATAGCTGTGTAAACCGCTGGCACAGTGGTCCTGTCTGAGAGTTTGGGCTGTAAGATAAATGTGAGTTGCAAGATAGCTCTCCAATGTTAGATTTAAGACAATGCATTCTGTATATTGAGTGGGCTATCTTTGCGGTCTAAAGCCAGAATGCATAATATCTGTGTAACCTTAAAGATAATTCTGCTTCCTGAGGTCTGCCCTTGTAAGATCTATATTTCAGACGGACAGCTGTAAAATAACTCAAGAGCCCCCTAGAACTATGAACCCCAAGGGATAAGTCTTCTACATAATGCCGGGACCTATACATTTTTGCCTTCTGAGTAGTTACTTGAGGGTAAGATGTGTGTACCTAAGTAATGAGTCTGTTGTGTGGGCCTCAGTTAGCAAATTGATGGATATTTCCTATGTCTGATGCCTGGGTGCGTACATTAATTGCCAGGTTCATTTAATCTGCCCATTTGCAATGCCTTTGTATGTTGAAAGTCCTACTAAAGGCCTGATTTAGATCTCGGCAGACGGGTTACTTTGTCACAACGGTGACAGATCTCATCCACCGAAATATAAATCCCATAGTTTGTGATGGAGGAACCCGTCCACCGAGATCTAAATCAGGCCCTAAGTCTCCAGCTCTGCCTTTTATCCAACTATTTAGTACAATTACTTCCTCTGTCTACTCAAGCCTTTCAAAACTCTGTTTTTGTGGCTTACTGTGGTGTGCAGCAACTTTCTAAACAAACTTTGTCACTTGCCCTAAAACACTAAGGGCAAGCGCCAAACCTTCTACATCAGTGAGCACTCCATGTTATTGCAAGCTCAGGAGTTCAGGAAATACCATCTTTGAACTTTCCTACCTCTCCCTGTTCTCTACAAATCTGTAAATTCCTAACATAGGTTGCGGTATTGGCATTCAATCCCACACTGCCATACAACCTTAGGTTTTGAAAATTTGTTCTCAGCTTAGTGCCTCTTTGTCACAGTTTTAGCGAATTCAGCGCTTTCACAGATGCCTGGATGTTTTGAATTTACTAAAAATATGCCTGGTTGCATTATGCACTTCTTACCCAATCACCAATTTTCATTTTTATGTTTGGGTCACTGGTTGTGTATATTTGAGAACTTTTAGAGTCACCACTGTTCCAAGTTTGTGGCCAATAGTATTTTATGCCACAAGACACAAAACAAGTGCACGGGGAACCATTACTTGAGCATGCTAAAGCTATACTGGGCATTAGATAGTCTTGGTTAGCAGAATTACAGTAAAACATAACTGTATACTCCACTGACAATGAAGATTGATGTTCCATTATGTGGATTTATAGTAGAATAGCAGCCTGCTGATCATATTTATGACATAAGAACAGAGGGTATTTAAATGGCCATTTGAGCAGTAGACTTAAGAAGTAGGTAAAGCTTCCCTACAAGTGTGTAAAACCTGCTTTTGGAAGGAAAAGTTGCAACAATTTCTCTCAATAAAAGGTGACAAATGGAAAGTATTTACATAACAGTTTCATCTGTGCAGAATGCACAACCTACATCTTAATATGAGACACTCAATCTTCCAGCCATCTTTTATTGAGCATGGCAAAAGCTGTAAAAATCAGAGTCACATAAAATAATTAAGGTGTGGAAGTGCAACAGTGTCAGTTACTTAACGTTGGACTGTTAGTTTTGTTGCACTTTCAAAAACTGAACTTAGTATTCAATTTCCCAAAATAATCTTAAATCATAACAGGTTTTGAGGCTCTTGATACATTCAGCAAAACACTACTATGTGCCAAGTATATTTTCTCCATAACAGTTTAGCTCCGCACAATCTACACCCAACGAGCATTAACCCAATTTCTAAGTGGGTAAGAGCTCAGGGAGCTAATAATGTCTGCACTATATTGGTTATAATTCCAACCAGCTGGGTAATTCTC
Organism: Triturus cristatus; assembly: GCF_964204655.1. Taxonomy (NCBI): domain Eukaryota; kingdom Metazoa; phylum Chordata; class Amphibia; order Caudata; family Salamandridae; genus Triturus; species Triturus cristatus. The sequence goes on from NC_140583.1 coordinate 911,178,627, forward strand.
CCCAGCAAACTAGTAGGAGATATGGCATAGCCTTATTATCATTTATCAGTGAACTTAGGGAGCACTGCCAGTGTAAAACGAGTGTCAAGTGCCAAACAAAGTCAAATGCCCTCATATTTGGGGGGTTTCACAGAGGAAGCCCAATTCATGTTTGCAGTGAATCTCCCCTCTTTCCCCCCTCCAAATATCAACATCTTCTAGTTGTTACTTGACAATCTCTGGATAACTCACCCAAGCACAAAGGGTGGACAGCCTTTTCTTAGCAGCATTCTTTAGGTTGTCAGTTTTTAAAATAATTTTGAGAAAATGGCAACAATTTATGAATGGCCACACTGAACAAATAAATAGCAACTTATTCTTTTTAAATGCTACCCCTTTATCACAATAATAGATGCTCTAAGCCCTTATGCAATCTGCCCACTTCAATCAATACCATGTTAGTCTATGGGATGAAACACAATCAGGAATGTGCAGGTAAGTAAACAATCTACAATACTGAGTTTCTGGATAAAGGATCCGTACCGAGTAAGGTTCAGGTTAGTGACAAAACTGCACCACCAGAGGCACTGAGGTAGTCAGATGCAGAGGACAAACTCGGGACCTGGTGCTAATGTTATCCAACGGAGAAAGGGGACAATCAAATAGGTACTCCTTGATGACGAGTTGCACGGTTTGGCAACCCAGTCTCTAGGGGTCAAGGTAAGCACAGGGGGGGCACAAGGCAGCACCAAACTTACACCTCCAGTGGCACTGGGGAAGCGGGGTGCAGAGTGCCAACACAGCGTCAGACGCCCAATGCAAATAAATTGGGAATCTCGAACTTGGAAACAGGTTGCAGGCTCAGGCAAGGAGGCAGATCTATTCAAACCTACAGCCACACAGGTAAGTTGGCATGTGCTGGAGCCTCGTGATACAGTTGGTTGTCCCCCCCTTCCCCCGCAAGGCTCAGAGGCTCCGGGTGCAGGCGTTTCCTTTGGCATCGGAAATCAGCTTACCGGTGCGGTCGCGGTTGGGGGGGGTCATTGTGCAGATGCTACAGGCGTCGATGTGAAGTCCAACAGTGGTAAACCCACAAGGGTCTCTTGCTCAGGATCGCTGCGGAACCTTTTCTGGAATGGTGGGCCACTTAGTCTCGGGCCATGGGCATCGGGTGCAGAGGTGGTCGGTTTCGCTGTCCCACAGGCAGAGTACTTTGTCTTTAAAGTTGTTTTTCTTCTGGACAGGTCCACTGTCCACGGGAGATCAGGAGTCTTTTTAGAAGGCAGGCAGTCCTCCCAGGGTTCTGGAGGTCGCTGGTGTGAAGGATGGATCCTTCTTCTTTAGCAAGGTCTTTGAGGGCTGCAAACAGGCTGATAGGGCTGGAGCCAAGTAAGTTGGTGTCTTCAGTCTTCACTGCCGCACAGCTATTCTTTGTCCTCCACTTCGTAGGTTGTCGGTAATCTAAGGATTAAGGTTCAGGGGTACTCAATTTAGGGGCGATACAGGGGTTAGAAGGTAGTAGTCAATGGGCTATTTGCCTTTAGGGTGCCTACTTGTATGTCCCCTCCCTCTGGTGGGGGGGGGAAATACCCCTAACCCTATTGGTTAGAATCCTCCAAAACAATATGGAGGACTTTGAAAGGAGGGAGTCACATCAGCTCAGGGCACCTTAGGTGTGGCTCTTACTGAGAGGGGACACACCTCTCCTGCTACTAATATTTCAGCTGACCTTGCCGCTAAAAGTCGGGCTTGGTCAGCATGACAAAGGATAGGAAGCCTTTGAGACTCACCACCTTTCAATGTTGTTCCTGCATGGGGGTAGGTGTGAAGCACCTCCACCCAGAGCAGGCTTTGTTTCTGACCCATGATAGAAAAAGGCTCCCACCTCAGGGGACAGAAACAAGTCTAGAGGTGGAAGGCTGGAGCAGCCCCTAGAGTGTGGATTTATTAATGAATCCAACACTGGCATCAGTGTGGGCTCATTAATCGGAGACATTTGGTACCAAACATCTAGGAATTTGGTGAAGTCATCATGGAGCTGTGGAACTCACAGTGACAAGTACCCAGCTCATGTACTCAGTATGGCTTCACTGCGCACTTAGAATGGACCTAGACACTATAGGGACATATCTGCTCATGCAGTTATGCCCTCACATGAGGCATAGTGCAACCTGCATTAGGGCTGTAAGGCTTTCAGTAGGGGTGACTTACCCATGCCTCTTGAAGTGCTGATAGGCCTCCACACCGGGATGTGTGTCAGCTCAAATCTTCACTTTTATCTGCACCAAAACCTGCAGGCTGCAGTGGCAGTGTGCATGTGGTTGGTGAGAGATCTCTTAGGGTGACACATTACATGTTGCAGCCCTTCTCCGGTCACACTGTCCTCGGTACCACTGGTACCTTTTACAAGGGACTTATATGTGGCCAGAGGTATGCCAAAGGGTACAGTTTTGGAAAAGAACACATGCACTGGGAACCTGGTTAGCTGGAACCCAGTGCACATTCAGTGAAAGGTGCATCAGAGTCAGGCAAAAATTGGGTGGTAACCATGCCAAAAGGTATACTTTCCTACAGGGCACACAATTACAAGTGGTATGTGTTGCAGCAAACATGCCTTCAGATACATAGCAGGTCAGGCCTATTGCAAGTCAACAGAGTGCACATGGCGATAATACAATAATGGTGGTGATTACGACAGAATAGAGTGGTCTAAGCATCTAAACAGAGGTCATCAAGCATATAGAACAGAAAGAAGGAGAGCACCGACTGTACTGCAGTGGAAAGACATGTGTCTTCTCACAGTTTTACTCAGCCAAGGTGTACCTGTACAATCTCCATAATGACCGTCGAAAGAAGTAGCTTCTATGGGGTTGAGAGCTGGTAATTATATTATAAAGCGATACCAAAGGGGATGATGGACGGAGCGTTAGAGCAAATCAAACACTCACCCCCAGTCAACTGTTTTGGGTTTAATCCATCATCATTCTTTAGCTCACTCCACCACCCCAGTTCAGACATGGCCATATGCAAATCAGTCTGACCCTGTGCCTCATGGGAACAGTCCAGCCCGAATTGCCAAGCCATGTCTTCCCTGGACCGGAAACAAGCATCCTGGGACCGGTTTCGGGTTCATAACCCTCATCAGCCAGGCTATCTTGAATCCAGTGGCAAAGTGAGCAAGGGACCCACGTCAAGGCATACCCTGCCAACATAGGGCGAACAAAGCGATACCAAAGGGGATGATGGAGGGAGGATTTGAGAAAGTCAAACACTCACCCCTAGTCAACTGATCTGGGTTTAATCCATCATTCTTTAGCTCACTCCACCACCCCAGTTCAGACATGGCCATATGCAAATCAGTCTGACCCTGTGCCTCATGGGAACAGTCCAGCCCGAACTGCCAAGCCATGTCTCCCCTGGACCGGAAGCAAGCATCCTGGGAACGGTTTCGGGTTCATAACCCTCATCAGCCAGGCTATCTTGAATCCAGTGGCAAAGTGAGCAAGTGACCCACGTCTGGGCATACCCTGCCAACTTAGGGCGAACAAAGCGATACCAAAGGGGATAATGGACGGAGCGTTTGAGCAAATCAAACACTCAACCCCAGTCAACTGATCTGGGTATAATCCATCCTCATTCTTTAGCTCACTCCACCACCCCAGTTCAGACATGGCCATATGCAAATCAGTCTGACCCTGTGCCTTATGACAACAGTCCAGCCCGAACTGCCAAGCCATGTCTTCCCTGGACCGGAAGCAAGCATCCTGGGACCGGTTTAATAGAAGTCTATGGATAAATCAAATTTCCTGCTATGTTTTTTAGGTCTCTGCTCTAGACTGCCTGCATGCACTGTCAATCAATCAAGAAATTTGTAAAGCGCACTACTCACCCGTGAGGGTCTCAAGGCGCTGGGGGGGAGGGGTGCTGCTACTGCTCAAATAGCCAGGTCTTTAGTAGCCTCCTGAAGGTTAGTAGGTCCTGGGTCTGTCGTAGGAGGATGGGGAGGGTGTTCCAGGTCTTGGCAGCGAGGTGTGAGAACGATCTGCCGCCAGTGGTCGCTCCTCAGATGCGGTGGACGAGGGCGAGGTCGTCGGAGAGGAGCTGCCAGTTCGCGGTGTAGAAGGTGAGTCGTATGCTGGTCCAGTGTTGTAGAGTGCCTTGTGTGCGTGGGTGAGGAGCTTCAAGGTGATCCTCTTGTTGATGGGAAGCCAGTGCAGGTCTCCCAGGTGAGGTGTGATGTGGCTGTGGCGAGGGATGTCGAGGATCAGGCGTGCAGAGGCGATCTGTATGCGCTGTAGTCGTTTCAGGAGTTTGGCCGAGGCTCCTGCGTAGAGGGTGTTTCTGTAGTCCAGCCTGCTGCTGACGAGGGCCTGGGTGACAGTTCTTCGTGTTTCGGTGCGGATCCTTCTGTAGATCTTGCGGAGCATGCAGAGGGTGTTGAAGCAGGAGGATGAGACGGCGTTGACTTGCTTGGCCATGGAGAGTGTTGAGTCGAGGATAAACCCCAGGTTGCGTGCGTGGTCGGTGGGTGTTGGTGCTGCTCCCAGTGCGGTCAACCACCAGGAGTCGTCCTAGGATGAGGGGGTGAGGCCGAGGATGAGAACCTCTGTTTTGTTCGAGTTCAGCTTCAGACGGCTGTTCTTCATCCACTCGGCAACGGCTTTCATTCCTTGGAGGTTGGTTTTGGAGGAGAGAGGGTCTTTGGTGAGGGAGAGGATCAGCTGGGTGTCGTTGGCGTAAGGGATGACGTTGAGGTCGGGCGACGTGGGCGAGCGGTGCCATGTAGATGTTGAACAATGTTGGGCTGAGGGATGATCCTTGGGGTATGCCGCAGATGATCTCGGAGGCTTTGGAACGGAAAGGGGGGAGGCGGACGCTCTGGGTTCTGCCGGAGAGGAAGGAGGTGGTCCATTCCAGAGCCTTGTCTCAGATCCCTGCGTTGTGGAGGCGTGTGCATAGGGTGCAGTGGCAGACAGTGTCATAGGCGGCTGATAGGTCCAGGAGGATGAGGGCCGTGGTTTTGCCGTTGTCCAGCAGGGCCCTGATGTCATCGGTGGTGGCGATGAGGGCAGTTTCTGTACTGTGATTACTGGGGAACCCGGACTGGGACGGGTCCAGGATGTTGTTCTGCTCGAGGTAGCGGGTCAGATGTCTGTTGACGGTTTTCTCGATGACCTTCGCCGGGAACGGGAGCATGGAGATGAGCCAGAAGTTCTTGAGGTCCCTCGGATCCGCCTTGGGTTTCTTGAGTAAGGCGTTGATCTCGGCGTGCTTCCAGCTCTCCGGGAAGGTCGCGGTCTCGAAGGAGATGTTGATGGCCTTGCGGAGATGGGGTGCGATGGTGGCGCTAGCTTTGTTGAAGATGTGGTGCGGGCATGGGTCTGAGGGAGAGCCGGAGTGGATGGTGTTCATGATTTTGATGGTGTCGTCGTCGTTTATGTTGGTCCAGGTGAGCAGGGGGTTGATGTGGGTGGTGGCCGTGGGGTCTGAGGTGTCGGTGGCTGTCGGGGCAGTCAGGTTGTTGAAGTTGTCGTGGATGCCTGCTATCTTGCGATGAAACAAGGTAGCAAGGGGGTTGCACAGGTCTTGCGATGGTGGGGTGTCGTTGGTGTTGGAGCTAGGGTTGGAGAGTTCCTTCACGATGTTGAAGAGCTCTTTGCTGTTGTGTGCGTTGTTGTCGAGGCGGTCCTTGAAGGAGGCCCTTTTGGCGGATCTGAGGAGGCGATGGTGTCTGCGGATGGCGTTCTTGTGGGCTACGTAGCTGTCCGGTGTCTATTCGCGGTGCCATTTCTTTTCTAGTTTTCGGCAGGTTTGCTTGGAGGCCTGGATATCCGCGGTGAACCAGCTGGCTTTCTTGTTAATACGTCTGTTGGAGGGTTTCTTGATCGGGGCGAGAGTGTTGGCGCAGTCGTCGATCCAGCGCCTGAGGTTACGGGCGGGGGTGTCAGTGGGGTAGGCGGGTGGGCTTCGGGTGAGGGTGGTGTTTAGCTGGTCTTCGGTGATTTTGCTCCAGCTGCGGCAGGGGATCTGTTGAGTGCGGTGGTAGGTTTCCGGAAGGTGAAGTGAATGCAGCGATGGTCGGGCCAGTGGAGTTCGGTGGTGTGGCTGAAGGTGATGTGGGAACTTGCGGAGAAGATGGGGTCGAGCGTGTGGCCGGCGGAGTGGGTGGGTGTTGTGACGAGCTGTCTGAGACCGAGGTTGGCGAGGTTGTCAATCAGGGTGGTGGAGTTGGTGTCGTTGTTGTTCTCGAGGTGGAAGTTAAGTTCTCCGAGGAGGATGTAGTCGGTGGAGGCAAGGGCGTGCGTGCTGAAGGAGTCGCTGAACTGAGGCCGGGGTCCGGGGGGTCTGTAGACAAGATTTCCTCTGAGGGTGGTGTTGGGATCAGTGTGGATCTAGAAGTGCAGGTGTTCAGCGGTGCTGAAGGTGTTGTCGGTGCTGGTCGTGACCCTGAGCGTCTTCTTGTGGATGATGGCGATCCCACCTCCTACTCCGTTGGTGCGGTCCCTGCGGGTGATCTTGTAGCCGTCCGGGAGGGCTATGGCGATGTTGGGTGCCGAGGAGGCGTTCATCCAGGTCTCTGTCAGGAAGGTGACGTCCGGTGAGGATGTGTCGAGCTGTTCCTAGAGTTTGACAGCGTGTTTGCGTGCGGAGCGGGTGTTCAGTAGTATGCATCTGAGGTGGTTGCGTCCTGTCGCAGTGGGCGGTTTGGCGGCTCGGAGGCTGGTGAAGATGCAGCTCCGGCAGGAGAAGGGTCCTTGGGTGTGCTTCAGGACAGCCAGGAAGCAGGTGTGCTGTCGTCCGGTGTTGAGAGTGTGGAGGGTACTGGCTGTGTAGTGGCGTCATTCTGTGTGGTGTTCGCGGGGGCCAGGGGGTCTGGCGCTGGGCATGGTCCAGGCACAGATGGGCTTGCCTTCGGCGCGGCCACGCAGCGGCCACCATATAAGGGGAGGTGGGAGGGAGGAGCAGCTGGGAGGCGGGGCGGCGAATGGGCGAGCAAGGGGGCGGGGACACAGCGGCGGGAAAAGCAAGAGGATAGAGCGGGCGGAGGATACAGAAGGCAAAAAGGGCACAATAACAGTACAACAGTATAAAAAGGAATAAAAGGCAAAATACAACTAATAACAATACGAGAGCAGAAGCACAATCACGACAGGGAAAAAAGGGGCAGAGCGAGCGCAGAGAGCTTACGGCCTAACACTGGCCACCAGGGATGAGGCGCAGGTGGTAGCCTGCGGATGGAGGAGTGCCTCGAACTTTCAACAAGCGGCAGCAGCAGGGACACGGACACACAGGTGGTGCTGTGCGGCATGGGGAGCGACCTGCCTGAAAACAGGGTCAAGGGTCGCTCTCCTCACTGCGCAGCGGCCGCCATATAAGGGGAGGTGGGAGGGAGGAGCAGCTGGGAGGCGAGAGCAGGGCGGCGAATGGGCGAGCAGGGGGGTGGGGATGCAGCGGCAGGAAAAGCGAGAGGGTAGAGCGGGCAGAGGATACAGAAGACAAAAAGATCACAATAACAGTACAACAGTATAAAAAGGAATAAAAGTTGAAATACAACTAATAACAATACGAGAGCAGAAGCACAATCACGACAGAGAAAAAAGGGGCAGAGCGAGCGCAAAGAGCTTATGGCCTACCACTGGCCACCAGGGATGAGGCGCAGGTGGGAGCCTGCGGGTGGAGGAGGGCCTTGAACTATCAGCTAGCGGCAGCAGCGGGCTCTGGGACACGGACACACACGGACACATGGACATGTCTGAACCGAGACATGCTGTATCTACTGTTGTGGGCTTCAGCCCACACAGAGGCTTCCCATTAGGTGGCACCATCGTTGCTCCAATTGCCGTTCTCCCCATTTGTTAATGGCATGCATACGTCATCCCTCTTCTGGTGTTTAGCCTTCCTCGAGCGCACCGCCCAACTTCTTTCAGACAATACACACAGCCATTTTAGTGCATAGTTTCTGCCCTACTTTTTTATTTGAGAGCTCTTTTCACAAATGCTGGTTATGATGTGTTTTTACCTATGTGCTTCACTTCACCTCGTTTTCACACTCCCTAAAACAAGGATGCTGGAGTCAACGCAGAATCTAGCTTTTCTTGTTTGAATATTTGGTGAATTAAGTTTTTCTCACCGTTTCAGTCCAAGATGGAGCTCAGAATATTGCGGGAAGTGAAACATTTTGATTGACTGACAACATAAAGTACCTCTACCAAGAGCATGCAGCAGGCCCCGTTCTGTAGTCTACCCGAGTGAAACATCACACTGAGGGGCTATCTGGTGCTCCCGCTGCAAGAATGGAGATGCAGTGCACACCGTGTGCTCAATGTTCAGTGCACTCAAAGGCATCTGGGGAGAACGTGTGCTCAGGATAATCAGTGCACAGGTGCACCCAGGTTACCGCAACTGCATTACATTTAGCTAGCCTGCAATAAGGTGCTCTACGTCATGCCACAAGCGAGCTCTTCTGTACAGTGCAGCGTGGAGTTCAGACTTCGGATAAAGGAAGAGAGAAGTAGAATTATAATAAAAACAAAATGTCTTCCTTAAGTCCAGACCCAATTAAGGTCCCAATTCTTAAAGAAAGTCACAAAATTGCACCCATGGTATATGTCCTTGCGTTAGTGCAGATTTACAGTTTTCATGAATTCACAAAAATTTACAGAAGTAGGCCAGGGAATCGTATTCTTAGAAAAATATTTGTGAACTGTTTTTTAGCACAAACAAATATGCAAGTGTAGATTTGCTCGTGCGAAAATCTGTTGAGCATTTACAAGTTTCCCTCCACCTACTTTTTTTCCAACCCTGGAAGAAGTTTGACTTCTACCATTGTCAGGAGTAAATTTGTGACCTTTCTCAGTATGGAAAATGATTAGAGTAGACCTGGTCAAAACCCCTAAAACATGCAATTTAGTAGGTTTGCACAGACTCAAAAGGGCATTCCAACCCTGGAACTATTGGTTAACGCTACCTCCAGCCCCTTTATGTAGATCTGCGGGAAGGTGGCAAACTAAGGACATTTCTACAATTCAGACCCTATTAAAATATGAGCCCTGGCATAATCAGAAAGGCTAGTATTAGGGTTTTTGTATAATGAGATTGCTGCCATTAATTTGTCACTGCACTACGTGGAGTCGAAGAGACAAGTGGTTTTTTTTTACAGGACAGGTATATTTATGAAGCATCCTGTCCCATGGACAAGTAGATATTCTATTTTATTAAACACCCCTACACTAATAGGTGATGTTGCGTTAGGTGCTGTGGACCCTATAAGCTCATGAGAGGGTGTATTTTATGAAGGAAATGTGTGAGCACAAAACGTGCATACATCAAGGATTGTGTAGTACAGTGACGTCACCAGACTTGGGTGTATGTAGGAGCAGCATCATTCTGCACGAGTTTGTGCACTTAATTAGCACTTCTGACTAGAGGTGATGTTAGAGCCTCGTATTTGATGCACCCATCGTCTCATCGGTGCTGCACGGTCTGTTCGATGCCGTTGGTGGTGTAGAACGAGGTGTCTGCATGGTCACCTCTCGAAAGGTGGTATGTGGCAAGGCAAAGTCATTCACCGCATGTATTTATCTTAAACATGGACCAGGGCCCATACTTTTTGCTAGCTGTTTTGCCTGAAGATTAACCCAGTAGAGGTTGTCTCCCCCACCTACAGTCCAAGATCTTTTTGGGGGCAGACATTAGTGCGTTGTTTTGCTGGTTTGTTCAGACCATTGCCTCCTTCCACGTGCTCAACAGTCATAGTGCTAGCACGACGAAAAGGGCCCTTCGCAGCTCCATTAAAAGAACCGATGGCTTCTGACATGACTTCAAAGGGCGAGGAGAGCGTGTTTATTTACCACAGCATATAGAGTGTGAGCATAGCCTGCAGGTGTAAGTATCTGCTGCAAGTAACATTACGCTTTCAAAAAACTACATGTGCAGCAACAGAACACATGCATTCATTATGTTTATTAAAATCTAGTACAACCAGGGATGGGTTATTTATGCATTGTTTAACTTATTTAATGAATAGGGACATAAGGACGATTCAAACCTGACGGAATACCCAGCATTATTTCAAATTCTGGGATTGAACAAGTTGCCTGTTAAGTTTCCGGATACCTTCTGCATTGGCTGCACCAAGAAATGCATGGCTCAGAGGCTACCTTTTGGATTGTAAGGAGGTAAGGCAATTCATGTCTTTGCTATGTTACCACATTGTGTGAACCTGGGAATATTGAAACGAAATGCATATGTACATATAATATTGGGTGCAAGCATGTGATAAAAAGCATTGAGAGCACACCCTTCTTTTGTTAAATGATAATTTTGTCACAACCCCTTTATGTAATGTCAAAGTTCTAAAGTGCAGGTATTCTCACGTGTGACCCTTGGTACTAAATTAGACCAATCGGTCAGAGTACAATAAATAGATTAAAGTTGTATGCCAATTAAGATGGTAAATGCAGCTTTTATATATTTTTCTTGAACCCACAATGATCACTGAAGAATGCAGATTGGAGGCAAAGGAGTTAATCAATTGAGATGTCTTGCTGCAGGGAGTATCGTATCACTGCAGCATCATCTTCATCCAGGTGAGCTTCGGAGATGAGTGCCAATCATTTCGTGCCCTTTTTCCAATGTCATTCGTACCAGTGATGAAGGTTGGCACAGGCTTTTCAGTTACTGCTTTTTAAAATCCACCCTCCATACAACTGTTTAGTTAGGCGACTGTTATAGCTGATTCGCCTGCAATCACACAGTTTGGTTCAGCGACCAAACCCTGGGCCCACAAGCCATTGTTTCTGTCCTAGCGAGATCGCCAGAACACAGGGAGGCTGCTTGATTAAAAAACGGACGCTTAAAAGGCATAATAGGCGCTTTTTAGCAGAGTAAAGCAGTCGCTAATTAAACGGCACTGAGTAAGGTTTCAGGAGCTGGCGCAAAGGCACAGATCTTCTCCTTTACCACCCATTACCATTCAACTCGTCAACATGGCGGCCTCTGCGTCCATTACACCCATGTCTATGTAGGCACCAGTCTCCAGCACTGCGCAGCGCATAGTTGTTACAGTTTGCAGCTTGTACCACCCATTGCCACTGCCAGAGTTGCCCATGATAGATCCTACACAACTGCTAACCAGCACACTGCTACAAGTGTGACAATTTAGCCTATTCCAGGGCCCCAAAGCTATGAAAATAGCTTGGGCGGCAGGTATCAGTTGGTTTTAATGCTTATTGAATTAATAAACAATTGCTGTTCTGCTCAACTCTAAATTATACAAACAGCGCCACCAAATGGCAGCTGTCATAAATGCTGGTGCGACAATTAAGTGCCGGTGCTGAGCACCGGAAACCACTGGCTCAAATTAAGCACACACTGCTCAACCTACCTCAGGTACTGGTCCTATGATTATGTTCAGCTAACGCAACGCTCAACCTATATACAGTGCGGCACCTATGGGTACTAAGCACACTGCCCAACCTACTTTTGGTCCTATGTACAGCACATGCAAGGGTCCATCCACACACAGTGCTGTATGTATGGGTAATCACACACTGTTCAACCTACTCCCATGCTGATCCTACGTACAAGCACACAATGCTCCACCCACACCTTGCTACCTATGGGCAGTACATACACTGCTCATCGTGCCTTTGCTGCTGAGCCTATGTTCAGTGCACGCACGGTGCGCCCACACACCAGCCTTCTGGTAATGTGTTGTATTATATTGTAATTGCAATTATGCAATAGTTGATAAATCGAACATTTCACAGCAGTGAAAATTATAAATGTCACTTTATATTCCAGGCTGGCAAATAACATGGCTAAAAGACATTGACAAAGCCAATAGCTCTTGCAATGCCGAGACCAATTGGCCTTGCCAGTGCTTATTTTTTAGCCACGCATTTGAAGTAGTGTAGAGCACCATCATGCACTGTGCTTTCTAGCTGTCCAAGCACCAACTGCCATATGATGAAAAGTTCACGGAAAAGAATGCCGGTGGCAAACTGAAGAAGATAATGTTAGAAGGTGCCAACAGAGCGAAGAAGACAATTACATGTATTCCAAGAGACCACCCTGTCTCCTACCTGCTACGTGCAGATGTTGGTAAAGTTTGAAGCGTGTGTTGCATTAACAACTGCTACATGACAACAGACCAGAGTAAGGCAGGAAACTCCCAGTGTTTGAAGCAAAAAATGGCCTTATTTGACCTGTTTTTCGCCTGAAATTGCCTTTGATTCAATGTATGTCAATGGGGAAAATGCATTCCCCAGTTTTTTTCTCAAAGTCTTCCACTTGTAAAGTGTTGGCATGCATGCAACTGTTTTTTATCACCAGAAAGAGCTTGGGGTTCTTTCACCAATTTTGTGGCGAAGTCGGTTATTTTACTGCATTATTTCCAATTATGCCAGTTATAATTGTGTTTTTTACAGCAAGCTCTGAGGAGAAATCCATTAAATATTTATGTGCCTCCGATTATTTTACAGTAAATTGGGCCATCGATTCTCTGCTGCAAGTTTTTTGTGTGCTCTTCAAAAAACAACACCGGAAAGAGATATTTGTACATCATCATCAAAGAAGTGTCTGATACTTTATGCCACAATCCACCAGAAACAAATATTATTTCTAGTTTCTTGGCCAGCAGAAATTACACCAGTTTTAAATACTGGCACAGGTAATCTAATGCTTTATCATTCCTATGCCTTTGAATGGGCTAGCAAAATCAATGTAGTAGAAAATAAATACGATCACATATTCTATTTTATGTCGGGGGCTGTCCCTTTTACCATGTGCCAGAGTGCCTTCACTGTATGTGAATGATGCAGAAATATCCTGGGTTGCTGCAAATAATATGATGATGCTTAAAATTTCCATGAATGCGGATAATAGTATGATGCACCACGTTCCACTCTTTCAGCGGTGTTGCTCAAATGCACAAGATCTCATCCTTATGTGGAGTGAATTGTGAGTTTCTGCTTGCTAGTATCACATTGACCAAACTTGGGCACACATTACCCTATGAAGATGCACAGTACCGTACCACAGGGCAGCTCCTCCGTAATGGCGGAGGAGAGATGCCCACTGCCAGCAGATGATAAATGAAACGATAACACGTTGTTATTTTTGTTTTATTTATCTCTGTCGGAGTTAAGTATGTCCGACAGGAGGGGCAGGGCCAGGCCAGTGCAGGGAGGAGTACTGTGCACTTATAAGTGCGCATGTGTGTTTGGACGGCCATCTTAGGCGGGCCAAACACACATTGTTGGAAATGGCCCTTTTTGCAAGGTTATCCCCAAACTTTTGGCTTCTTCCTCCTATTTTTTCCTGACCTGCTGTTGTTAGTTTCAGGACTCCACGCCGACATCGACGCCGCTGCTTGCACCGTGGTTCGAGGGCACCGCTTGTAAGTTACACGAAGCACCAACCTCAACCCGCAGCCCAGCCATGGCCTACCGACCCCGGCGCCATCGACTCCAGTTCATCAGCCGACCACAGTGCTTCAGCAATAACGACGCCGCTGCTTGCACCGTGATTTGCCAGCACCTCGACGAGCACTGCATCTCTTCGCACTGCAGCCCTGGTGGCACCGACACCGCTGGACGACCGTCACCGAGCTGCTGCCTGCACCGCGACCTGAGGGCACTGCACACCGCACCGCTGCACTTCGCACCGCATCACCTGACGCCTGGCGATGTTCCCGACTTCAACCGCAAGGAGTTCGATCTGCAAGGCGTGTGACTTCAAGGGCCCAACGACACCTGCATCGACCTCCGGAACCAACGCCGGCCTTTCGGGGCTTATCGAGAGGTTGCTTATGCCCTCCATTTCTAAAGGTACTGTTTTGCGGTTCTTTCCGACACCGTAGCTGGCCCGCGTCCTCGCGGTCAGCCAGAACTGTTTGGATCTGTTGTTCACTGTGACATGACAACCAGACGGAGCTATGGACTTTAAGGAACTGTATTTCAAGTCTATTTTGATTACTGAAGATTTCTAAGTGCTGTATTGTGGATTTTTATCGTTTTGGTCTTGTTTTAAGTATATAAAAATATTTGATATTTTTCTAAACTGGTGTGGTGCCATTTTGTAGTGCTTTCACTGGGCTACTGTTGGTTATGTGCAAATGCTTTACACACTGCCTCTAAGATAAGCCTGACTGCTTGTGCCAAGCTACCAAGGGGGCGAGTAGGGGTTATTTTAGGAGTGCAACTCCCTTATTTTGACTAGAAGGAAGGGTCCCTACTTGGACAAAGGTGCAAACCCTTGCCAACTAGAGACCCCCATTTCTAATACACATGCACACTTTTGTTTCTCTAACCCGGCTGTATTGTACGGCCGAGTTGGATGAACCCCACAGGCTCCCAGGCACAGTCTGAGCGGCAAACAAAGCCGCTCAGACACCTCCTGGCCCTACTCTCATGCTAGAAAGCAGCGTCTGGATTGGGTGGGGAGCCCGTGTCATGAGGGACCATCCCCTTCCGCCTTCCGGGACACGAGGAGCAGGAGGAACAAGGCGGCCGTCAGCAGGACTAGAGCGGAGTGGCAGGTAAGTTTATTTATTTATTTTTACTCTCCAACCTCTCCTCGTCACTCCCCCTGCCCCCGCCGCCCTACCGGTTTTAATTGCCAGCAGCCACCACTGCTGGACGGTTAAACCCTGCCTGGTGTTTCTGTGGACTAATACATCCCATGCAGGGAGTAACATAGAGTCAGGTAACAATAAAAATGTTATTCAGCGCCAAACTACGAGTGAATGAGCATTTTACCAATAATCGTTATTTTAATTCCTAAGTTTGGTATACATTACCATTCCTAACTTGTAATTTCCCAGCTAGAATCACATTTCCATTCTAGTCACAGTGCACAGTTAGGTAGACATTTGCATGCCACCTTCTCAAGGCCCCATTTATGTCCACATTTTCATGCCAATTCCACAATTTACTAGCTACATTCATGTCAAAGTTAGTACCACAATACCTCATTTAAGTTTACCTAGACAAATTCAAATGTTTCAAGTTAGTTGCATATTGCCATGCCAGTCTCACCTGGTCACCTGAATAAGGTAGTGCTATGGTGACCTCTGTAAAGCAGTGCTGGACCTTTCTGGCGATGCTTCAGCTTCATCTCAGGTTGTGACTTAGTGGGGAATGAATCTTCAAAGGCAAGGGAACCCGAAGGGGCGGAAAATATAGTATGCCAGATCACAAAGGGTTGCAAGTTCAAGTAGGAATCGCTTGTTTGAGCAGACCGATCATGCATTGCATACCCAGTAAGAGTCAAGAAGGGCTAGAATGGGAGAGGCAGAACCTAAACCAATGCCAGCTACAGTAGCATATGGTGAGAGCAGAAGTGAGCAGCAGCATCAGATGGCATAAGCCTCTTTGTTTTGTTGGACTTACTCTAGTGAATATTTGACTTTCATTGGTGCGTGCTAACGTTTTTGAACCTTTACACTGATATGTCTCCATCATGTATCAGCATTGAAGAACAGATCATTTTTATTAAACTGTTTATATCTGATAGTGCCTGACACAGAGTACTCCTCCTTACGGGCATATGTTATCATTTATGATATTTTTGTCAAATATATGCTACTTGATTCTCTTGGTTGGATCCATCCTAGAAGAAATTGAATCATACTTTTACAAAATTACCCGTTCAGGACCCCCCTTATTATATTTAGATGTTCCTACCCAATCTGGGGAATTTTTGGGTTCCCCTATTTTGTGTATAGTTGACCATGGGAAAATAATAAAGTGGGTCCAAGACCATTCTGGAAGATTTTATGTAGTTCAAAGAATGTGCAGGTGAGGCCATTACAAAACTTAGTGCTCAAACTGAATCATTGGAAAACGAAGAGGGCTCTAAGAGAACTTGGTTTCCCCTCATAACTAAGCCATCTCACTACCAGAGGAAATGTTTAAGGCAGTGAGGTATTTACTTGGATTTGTGAGGGGTGGAAAAGGTCCAATTGAAGACATTTGGGGTTCCTTTCAGGGTATGCAAGGATACCACAGAAACTGTGAGCAGCGTGATTGTTGAGCTCTCCTCACCTCGGCAGAGAGATAAACATTTGAGGGCAGCCATAAAGCAGAAGTCACTTTCCTTGCGGGAGGCTATGGTTCGCTTTTTTGGAGGTAAAAATTATTTTTATTGAGAATTTTTCCAGGGTAAACTAGCAAGGACAGGTATGTCCAACATTTACATCTACCTTTCAAGGAACAACAATATGCCATTGTATATTTACAGTTTCGTCTAAAACATGAAAGAGTGACATATTCCCAATTTCATACATGCATAGGACCTGACCCTTCCACCCAAAAACTGTAAAGTCTCTTAGTCATATAGATAAAACGGGAACAACAAAGGAAGAGGCAGAGAAAAAAAAGAGAAGGGGAGGGTAAAGATAAAGGAAAACCCTCTTTCCCACACCCTCCTCCCATATCTGAATGCTACTACAATTAAACAAACTACTCAGGGACCTAATGTCTGCTTCTAATTGTGTTGTAAATGCTAACTTTCCGTTTAGTAGCACTACTCTTTCAACGGTTGCTCATGAAAATGATCTTTCTAGTTATAGCGCGATTGTCTCTCTTAAAATTGGAATAAATATAGTGCTCTCGTCCTAGAAGAACAAGCAGTGAGAAATGCCACCAGTGGACCCTTACGCATATTCAACATTTTTTAAATCATCTCTAAAAATATCTGCCATCCTTTCCATAGTTATAGCCTGCTGTAGTCACCACTGTGTTAGGGAGGGTGCCTCTGTTTTTTTCCATGCCGCTGGAATTGCCAACTTAGCTGCACCTAGACACATAATAGTCCTGTCTTGCTTAGTCTGACGTTTCAAGGGGTCATCACGTAAACCTAGCAGGATATAGCTTGGTGTATTTGGCACTGGGTAGCCGAAGATCTCTTTGATTTGCGCCAAGATCTTGGTCAAAAATGTCCTAATGGTTGAGCAGTCCCACCAAATATGATAGAAATCTCCCAGCAATCCACAAACTCGCCAGCATAAACCAGAAGTTTCCGAGGAAATTTTCTGTCAACTTTGCCAGGTATAAGTACCAGCCGTAGAGTAGTGTGTAGTGCGCTTCTCTCATACTTAGGGAGTGATTATATTTGGGGATACCTTCCCAAAATGTATTCAATTTCTCCTCCATTATCTTTGTCCCCAAAGTGTTTTCCCAGTAAGAGGTATACCGTGGCTGAGGGGAGCGCTGCGTGGTGAGAAGATTGTATAGGAAAGTAATAGTGGCCCTGAAGGATCCCATTTTTCTTACAAACTGCTCAACAGGAGTCAAGCTCTTGGTCACTGCCTCTCAGACCTCTGAAGTGATTGCTCAGTGTTTCAACTGCAGGTAGTAGCAGTGTTCACATGCTGGCAAATCAGATTTATGTCTGCTATTTGTAAATGTCAGTATATCCCAGTTAGGGAATAAATCCCTCAGTGTAAGGTATCTTCCCTCCCTCCAAGCTTCAAAGGGTCCCGGCTGTAATCCTGGTGAGAAGGCCGGGTTGCCGTGAATAGGGGTGTACAGAAAGGGGAATGTTGTCCAGTTGGCCCTTTTATTTACTCTGTACCAGGTGTTAAGGGTAGGCCCTGTGGGGGTACTTAAGTATGCGTTGAGGGGACACTGGTCTTTAGGTTTCCACAGGGTGTCTCAGATAGCTCTACCCACTATTGCTCTGTCCATGTGCAGCCAGGGCTTATCCGATTCTCGCATTGACCAATCAATATTCTCTCATAGTTGGGCTGCCTGGTAGTAGAGGTAGAAATCAGGTAGCCCGAAACCCCCCTCCTTCTTCGAGCATTTGAGTAAGTTGTACGATAAGCAGGCCCGTCCCTTCTGCCAGATAAATTGGATGCTGAGGGACTTTAGCGCAGTAAGAAATTCACAACTGATCTCTATCGTCAACGCCTGGAATAAATAGAAAGCCTTGGCAACACCATCGTTTGTGCATGTCGCCTTCCCAACCAAGAGAGGAACATGGCGACCATCGTTTAAGATCACTTCTCAATCGTTGCAGGATGGTAGGAAATTTGCCCTTATATATTGCCGATAAGTTGGGCGTGAGTTGTATTCCTAGATAGGTGATCTCTTTCTCTGCCTCTTGGAAGCAGGTATTCTCTATTATATTAGTCATTTCCACCCTAGGAAGGGTCAGATTCAGTAAATAGGATTTTGTTAAATTGATTTGAAAGCCTGCTAGTGTTTCAAAGTTTTGAAGCTCTACCTGTAGGGCTGCGAGGGAACTCTGATGTTGTAAGGTTAAGCAATATGTCATCGGCAAAAGGCGATATTTTAATATTCTACGTTGGCAACATGATGCCTTTAATCTCTGGTTTTTCACCGCCAGGGGTTCTATGCTCAAGGCAAATATCAACGAAGAGAGGGGACATCCCCGTCTGGTCCCTCTGCTCAGTGTAAAAAATCTGAATTGTACCCCATTGACCGTCACCCTAGCTCTAGGCTCCACATAATAGGCTCGGACCATAGCAATGAAAGGGTCACAAAAACCAAACCTTTTCAACATCTGGAACATAAAGGCCTAGTTTACCCAGTTAAACTCTTTCTCAGTGTCAAGCCCCAGTACGACCGCCGGAATGTGTTTTTTTGTGGACTTCTCATTTAAATGGACAACTCTCCTTGAGTTATCATGGGTTTGCCGGCCCTTGATAAACCCTAACTGGTCTGGATGAATTAGTTCCAGCATTAGGTTTTCCCGCTGTGTAATCAAGATTTTTTTAAACAGATTTTTTAATACAGCTTGGGGAGGGCTTTTGGTCGGTATGAGCCACAAAGCTGTCGGCCCTTTCCAGGTTTGGGTATTACAGACACCAATGCTTTGCTTATCGAGCGTCTGCTACTTGCTATGTCGGTGTGTGATTAAAAAGCAGGGTCAGCTGGGGGGGCCACGTCAGATCAAAAGGTCTTATAAAACTGGGCAGTCAGGCCATCTGGGCCCGGCGATTTGTGGAGCTTCAGCCCACCTATTGCCTATTGCCAGAACTTCCTCCTCTATGATAATGTCACCCAGGTATTGGTTCTGAGGTGTCGACACCTGTGGGAGCTCAATGGAGCCGAGGAAATCGAGTTGTGTTATCTTGTCCGTTTGGTCCGTGGTTTAAAGGTTTTTGTAAAACTCCTCCGCCTTTCCTTCCTCCTAGCCCACCAACTTTCTGTCTTTTCCCCTAAATCCCCCTATATCCCCCTATATATCTCTCTCGTTTGACTCTTATTTGTCTCGCTAAGTGTGCTTCCACCTTGTTCCCATGTTAATATGAAGTCTGCTTCAGTTTCAGCAGCGCATATTCGGCTCTATTGAAATAGATTGCATTAAGTTTTCCCTTTAGCATGGTGACTTGCCTATGGGGTGGCTGTGTGGAACACCTTAACACGCTTTCAGTTCTTCCTCTAGCTGTGCACTGTTGTGTGTTCTTTGCTAGTTAAGTTGATACATAAGTTGTAAACACTTGCCTCTCAGCACTGCCTTAAAGGCATCCTAGTTATTTGTGGGGCTGGTGTCAGTGGAGCAGGTTAGGTTGAAATACTTGCGGATTGCTTTCTTAAGTTCATCTCACTGAAGTCTGTCCCTCACTAAGGAGCTAGGAAAATACCACTGTCCTTTTTAGTTGATGGAGCAACCCACTCCAAGGTCATCAAGATAGACGCGTGATCAGAGATCACGGTAGGGTGTATAGGCACGGCCTGAAACTCGGAGAGCAGGGATTTGCTAATAAAGATGTAGTCTAGCCTCGAGTATGTGCGTTGGGTGTGTGAGTAGAAAGTGTACTCTTTAGCCGCGGGATGGAGGGATTTCCATGCGTCTAGCAACCCTAATTCTTGTACTGCATGTTTCAATCCCTTCGGAAGGCTACTGGCGGACATTCTATGCAGGTGTGTACTGTCTACCCTCGAGTGCCATGTTAAATTGAAGTCCCCATTAGTATAATTTCTACTTCAGCAAAGCCGCCCAACATCGTTAGAAAGGACTGGAGAAAGGCTGTTTGACCAGTATTGGGAACATAGATTGAGTCCAATTGTTTCCCTCTGAGACTCCCATTGACCATTGCCCAACGTCCCTTCCTATTTGTCTTGTACCCTGTTGGCTGAAATTGCAATAGAGAGGGAAATAATAATGCCACCCCATTGTGCTTAGCCGAGGCAGAGGAGCGACAGATCAGGGGATAAAGTTTATGTTTAAATCTGTGGTCTTCCGACTATTTGAGGTGGGTCTCCTCTATGGCTACTATATCGAAGTGGGAATCTGCTAGATATTTCCAAATCTTATGGTGCTTAAGTGGAGAGTTAAGACCATTACGTTGATATGCTAAATGTCTGGCTGATACACCTCCAGATTCTGAGTCTCATCACCTTTACTCACGGCATGGCGTTCTTCTGCATCAAAGTTCTTTCTAGCGTGGGGTAGCATGTGGGTAGCCATCCCGCCCCAACATATCATTAGCACCTCTTATGAGCCTTTGGACACCTCTGGGAAAGCCATAGCTCCTCTACATGGGGCCCTGAGAGACTCTGCAGAGGCAGTACATCCAGCAGGGCTAAGGCATCCGCTAGAGCCGTCACATGGTGGACTTTATTGCGATACTCGGACGCCAAGCCAAAGGGAAATGTCCAACTGTACCTGATGTGCTCTCTGTTAAGCTTTTCTGTCATTGGGTGGGACGCCTGTCTTTGCATTAGAGTTGCTTGAGCTAGGTCTTGATAGAGGGTGCGCGATGATCCCCGAAACAACACCCTGTGTTTTTTTTTCTTGCAGCTTGCAGGATCACCTCTTTCACTTTGAAGGAGCGTAGTTTCACCAGTATGTCCCGTGGATGTCGCTTGTCTCCTGGTAATGGCCTCCCCACTCTATCTGCCCTTTCCACTTTGATCTTCAAGTGTGTTTCACCCACAGTTTCTTCAAAGAGGCCCACCATAAAGGCCTCTAGGTCGGTCCCTTCCACTCCTTCCTCTAGGTCCTTAATTATAATGTTGTCGTGTTGTGACCTATTCTCTAAATCTTCCCTCCCCAAGATGGAGGCCTGTAGTTGGGTGTTGAGAAGTTCTATTTGATCCTCTGCAAGCTGCATGCGCTGCTCCTAGTCCACCGTTTTAGTTTCCAGATCCATTGGTCTTGTGCCCACTGAGTCGACATCCTGTTGGAGCGTTCTCAACTTTCCATGTAATTCAGTTTTAAGTGCATCTAGGGAGACCAGTCTGTCTTTAGTTCTTCCCTTAGTTCACGGTTGAACTCCAACTGCGAAGTTATCAGATCTTCTTTCATCAACATGTTCTCCTCCATCCCCAGCAGCCCAGATTTCCCCTGGGTGTCGTTTTTTGCAAAGTAGCTTGAGACCCTATTAGATTGTGGATGCAAGTTTTTGGGCGATCTCAAGAGTTACTAACTGGATACGAGCTACACCTCCTGAAAGAGATCTTGGCTTGTGGCCTAATGTCCCGCAAGCTTCTGTTTTTCTTCATTAAGAACCAAGAAGGCTTCTCCAGCTACGCGGCTCTCTCCAAATGGCGTTGCATCGGCTATGAGTGACCGAGGCTAGATCCCCTCAGTTCAGCTCCGTGGGCCAGCCCAACCCCCTCTCTCCATTCTCTCCTTCGTGCTTCCGCTCTCACTGCTGCTGGCGAGAGGAGGGCTCCTCTCTTCCCCCTCGTTCACTGTGACGTGTTTAGGTGGCTTCTTACCCCGTGAGTCCCATTGGTGCTTTAGGAGGCACTTATGACTCCCATTCCTCCATTTAAGTCAAACTCACGTCGCCCACTCAACAGCAGCAGGGCCTCCCCAGCCGGACACAGTGGCCTTGGTAACCTGCCCCCCCCCCCAAGGCTAACTCCTCAGTATCTCTGCAGCGTCCAACAGTCCGGTGGTGTCCTCTGTACCGCGGGGGGGTGGGGGGGGGGGGAGTCGCAGCCCGATTCCAGCCCTTATCTCTTTAACCGTGGCAGCCGGTTTAGGAATACGTGGCCGCCACCTTAAAGTCAGGCATCCCCCCACGTTGCCCATAGCCTCCGTGGTCACCGACACTAGTGCCTGTATCGCCGCTCTTGGTCTACTAAGGTTTCGCCTCGCTTGGGGCTGCGCAGCTCAACCTGCCAGATCGGCCGTCCACCCTCAATGCTGCACTCACCGGGCCGCCGTCCCACAAAGCTGTCTGCGCTTCTCCCCAGGGTGGCCACTTTGCCCTCTTGATGCCGCGGTTTGCCTCAGTGATGCTCCAGCAGGTCGCCTCCCGCAGTGGGACAATCTTACAGCTGGATCTCCTCGCTTGGCGCCATGTTAGCTCTGCCCACCGTCTCTTCCTTCTGGCATTATCCGCCGATTTCTCTGATCAAAATCGCCCTTTCCTCGGCGATAGTAGTTGGCTGCGAAAAAGGGAGGAGTCACTGTGTTTTGGTCGACCCCGTTGGAGGCGTCTAGCCCCTCATCTGCGGTTGATGGTGGCAGAGCCTCTGAGGATTGCATCCACTCGGCCATCTTGGCTGGCCATGCACCCGGTTTGCTTTATCCCAGTAGGCTGAACCGTAAGTACTCCGCATGGGTACAAGTATAAGGGAAAAGGGTAACTGAATGGGACAGTCTGTATCCTGAACTATTCTGAAGTTAAACCTATTGTGAGAGAGAATGTGTCCGATATAGAAGAAGTGTGTAGTGTGTTGATTACCTTTTCAGCAAAGAAGGAAAGATTTTAAATTATTATAGCCCTAATCTAGAATAGACCTGGTAATTTAGCAGAAATGGTGAGGTAGCATTACCATAAAAGTACAAATTTCTGCTGTATTGAGAATCTGGCTGGGCCAATTAGACTGTGGTCTGGACAATTGCGGAATAGCTGGTGGAGACATTGTTACTGTCTGTCATTCCTACATCTACTGTCTTTCAGCAGAAGTCAGTCATAGACACATGAGAAAACTACCACAACGTGTGCAGAATCAATCATTTTACAGTGCAGGGGAGCAGGAAGAGTGTCTATTGTTCCTGGTATCTGTCATTCTGGTTTATTCCAAATGCCCACCATATGAAACTACTACAATTAAAGAAATTACAGCTTTACAAGTTTGCTCCCATAGAAGTCTAATGGGCTTATTGCCAGGCATATAGTAATTTGCCATACACCCCCAATATCAGAAAGATACTGGTGATGATTAATGTGGCACGATATTTTCAACCTTTGACCTTCCATCAACTCACCACTAAATTGTGCTGAATGAAGAATATAAGCATTTCCCTTTGTTCACCATTCCCGAAGGTTGTTCTAGGTTTATGGGCATGACGTTTATCCTGGCTCAGCATCCACTGTCTTTCAGTGGATGAGGCAAATGATAGTTAAGTACACACCCCGTGTTGCTTTATCCGAACATGGCCTATGGAATACGGCACAACTGAGTCTCAAGAAGATATTATATTGCATAGGTTTTGAACATCTTAAAATGAATAGTTTAACCATGAGGAAAGAAAAGAGCAAGCTTAAGGTTACAGGCATATTGTCATTTGCTGAAAGAGAGTTGGACACCATGAGAGTTTGGTGGAGGCAGCGTAGCTCGGGCTATGACCAAAGAACAAAGAGTGGTTACTTTCTTTGGGCTTTCCAAACATTAGGCAATGTTTATATCCCATTTCAAAAGGCAGTCCAACATAGGTCTTCTTAAAACTAATAACGTTTGTGTGGAGCACCTAGTGGGAGCAGGTACTCAAGAAGGTACAGGATGAGACTTCAAGGGTTTATCAACTCCAAGGCCACTTATCATCACCAATAGAACTATCATTATTATTGACACAAGTGCCTATGCTTTAGGTTCAGTTCTGATACAAGAGTGAGAGGGCAGAAATGTATTTGTAGCTTTTGCGTCCTGAAGGGAGCAGAACATAACTATTTGGTGATAGAAATGTTGGCTCTGCCATAGGTGTGTGGGGGACTGTGTTTGTGCTTTATAACGACCGCAATCAGCCGGTTGAGCTAGGATTTGCAAGTGTCAGTATTGCCTTCAAACATTTTCCTAAGAGCTGGAATATATTCCAAGAGTGCAGAATATCACTGGTGTTTTTCTCAATTACCACTTCCAGTTTCTAGGGGTGACATTGAAGATAGTGTCAATGCCAGTGGAGATTGTTTTCTCTCGTTTAGTCTATGTGATGGACAGAGACCAAAGCAGGAAAAGTAGGAATGACAAATTAAGAGCGATGGTGTCAGTAGGACAATATGTCACCCTGCAGATGGTCCAGCAAGAATAAGAGTTATACAGCCTCTTTGGAATATTTCAAATGGTTAAACATGTGAGAATGAAGTGGTCTGTAGACTGACTGGTCTTGGCTCTAACAGGTTTGTAGCAAAAATCAGGTTGCTGAAAAACAAGCAGACACAAATGGATGACTGCAATAAAACAATAGGTCATGTCAGATTTCTAGATGCTGGTGGTAAACAGATGGGTAGAAACTGCATGGGTATCATTCAAGGGTTGCCAGTGATCGGACCTGCTGTTTGCTATACCTGACATTTAAAGGTCTAAAGACATCAACATAAAACCACAAACTGAGAATTTTAAAAGACAGTGATCTGCCTTTCTTCCCAAGCAGGTCCTGGAAATAGCAGCTACCAAGTTAAAACGTGAAACTGTTTCAATATAGAGGGTGGTGCCATAGCAACTTTTTGTCTAGGCTTTCATGGCATAGAACATACTCTAGAGCTCTTCAATTAATAAGTATTATTAGAGATTGCCAGAAAAAATGTGAAACAGGTTCTCCTTTAGCATCGACTGGTACGCACTGCTGATAGGGAACCTGAATGGGCGAGGCCAAAATACAACTGCGAAATGTATCTCTCAGTTTCACTTTCTATTTTAGTGGTGTAGACAGTTGCCATCATGATGCTTTTTTGTTATGAATTGAACTGGAAAGGTAATTTAGACATCTAGGAAGATTCAATTAAGGTTAACAAAATATTTGTCGAGTGTCATCCTCTTTGTAAAGCTATTCACCCTCGTGAAAAGCAACATGCCTCCATTGGATGTGGTATCCCCGTTTCCCCCTGACCAAGGTGCCACTTCCTGGCGCAGGGAGCAACCACCCATGCCACTGGGAAGGTTGTAGGGGCAGTAGAAGGCAGGATGGGCAAGAAGGTGCGAGCACAAAGCAGAGAGGATACAACAACAAGGGCTCCCTGATCATAAAGATGAAGGGGCCTTGCTTTAGATGTAGCAGACAGTATGACATTCTGGTAAGCCTTTTAACTGTTAATTGAATTAACCAGAAATAAAGGTACAATACTTGTGGTACATGGACAACAGTAACTCTGTTATTGATCAGTGTGCTCTCAATTCACCCATTCTCTGTTCCTTGTTTTCATTGCAAACTACACCATCCGCGTTTGCTGTATTTAGGCGAAGATCATGTTGCCTTCTGTCGACATGCTCTGCAACCTGTACAAGTATCTGTCGAGTAACTCTTATGATAAACTCAAAAACATGCTTAATAACATGCTTTTTATCTAAGAAAAATATGAATAGTTCATTTCACTATTCAAAGGGTGGAGAGACGCCTGTCTCATTTGTTACCCGCTTTAAAAAGTTTGTTCTTCACTGCATACTTGAAAAGTAAGACTGTGAAGTCTCTCCATCCACAGATAACTGCAGGGTGTGATTCTGTCACTTTCCCACCAAAGCAGCTACAAAAACCTCACAAGCTATAGAAATACTGACCATGGATCTGGCCTCTCACATGAGCAAATACCAGCATGAAATATTGAAGAGACCCTAACGTTGATATATAACTGAGGAGGTGGTAAACACTGTTAAAGTACTGCACACTAAAGATAATGACCCTAAACATGTATACTACTGGTGTGAATACCACCTGCCACACACCAGTCCAAGTCCAGCATATGCAACAACAGGTAAAATGGTCCGCTTCTGAAACATCTGCCCAACCCAAGCATAGCACAAGAGCAATGCCTGACAATCTCTATCACTGAGTGACACAAAACGATCTGACCCAAAGTCTAGCAAACCTCACGGTGGCATCAACTTCTCAGAAAAGTTGCAGCTCATTGATCCTCCACCCACTTCATTTTCCGCAGAGAGTGAGGGAGGGAGAGACAATGAGAGATGGCCAAAGTCTTCTCTATTCGAGGCAATGTCTTGTCTCGATGGAGGATGATGATGATAAATTGTCAGAGATAGCCTTTGATACTCCTAATAGACACAAGTGCTACGGTTAATTTCAGACTGATACCGAATTAGCAACTCTGCCTAACCAATCTTCATTAACATATGCCTATGGCTCAAAGACATCTCGCCTGTCTAGAACTGTTTCATAAACAGCTCTCATCCTTCTAATTCCACTAAACCCGATGTCTGTGTAGTGGGGGCTGCTGCTGGTACGGAGTGCCTGCTTGGCTTTAGATCTGCAGGTCTTGTGTCGATTTGCTGCCAAGGTGTCAGAAGGAAGGGAGACTTCAGATGTCAGCCGAGTGCTCCCTAAGCTGTTTCAGGGTATTGGCAAACTCAAAGAGCATCAAATTTGTATACATTTAAATGAATTGGCAGTGCAGGTCGCTCTTGACTTCAGAGGAATACCATTTAACATCAAAGAAACAGTTTAAGAACCTGAAAACGTTCTTAAAGCAGGGTTCCATTCAACCTGCATTGATCCCATACCATTGGTATCCCCAATTGTCCCTGTCCTGAAATGCCAAGCACGGGACAACATTTGAATGTGCTTAATTCTTCCAGTTCAATGAAGAACACACCTGGTACCCCAAATTCAGGAAAAGATACACCAGTTCTCAAACCTGGATTTAAACAAAGGGTATTATCAACTAGAAGAGAATTCCAGGTACATCATCACATTTGCGATACACTGTGGAGTCTACCGATACAAAAGAATCAGCTTTGGGGTTTCCTCTGCTGTGTTTTTTCCAGGCGGAAACCTGTACGATTATACAAGGCATCCCCAATTGCTTACATTGCAGCAATGATGTACTTGTATGCCAATCATCCTGAAAAGGGCATGATGAGACCCTAGTTAACATCTGCTAAGGATTGAGTAATGTACATGTGACTTTAAACAAGTACAAATGTCAATTTGGCAAGCCCTCACTCATAGTTTATGGAAAAATGGAATCTGTCCCACCCCAGATAACGTTTCAATGTCAACATCTGTTACTGTATCCCTGAGTTTGTCTCCTTTCGGTTCCTTTCACCGCAATTAGTCCTCCATTAGGAAGTTTGATCAAAATTGGTGCTCCATTCCAGTGATCCAAAGAATGGCAAACATTATTTGAATGCAGAGGACCTGGCATACTTCACCACTTACCTCTGCACAAAGATTATAGTCGATGGGAGCCCTAGGTCTAGGAACAGTACTTGCTCAGAGAGACACTGACCTTGAAGTTCCCCATCGCATTGCAGGTCATGTCAAGCACAACCTCACTGGTCCAGAACAAATCTACTCCGAGTAGAGAATAAACGTCTAGCTGCCATATGGGCCTAGTAGCACTTCCTTCTGCTTGTGTACGGCAATCTGTTTACCATCATCAGTGATTATCGAGCATTAATTTCCATTTAATGGCAACCCAGAAATGAAGATGTCTTCAAATATTGAGAGGTGGGGTCCTCATCTACAAGGTTAATAGTTTAACATTGTTCACTGTCTGGGAAAGGAAAGGAACCCAGCAGATTTTATGTCCAGGTATCCACTAACCTTTTGTGATGCTACACCATCTGTCGCCAAAAATACCTGCAATATGTCAATAGACTAGCACGTCCAAGTCTCCTAGAAACAGGCAATTGTTTAGTGATACACTAATCTCTTCAGCAGTATGTGGTCAACTTGGCAGATGAAGGCCACAGAGGCGACACTGCCACCAAACCCCTCCTACAAAAAAGTCTGGTCCCTATAAGTCAGTTCTCTTATGAAAAATATCATGGGAGAATGCCATGCTTGCAAGGCCATAGTCAAGGATCAAGATTTTCAAAACTTCATTAATTTTAATAAGATATTTTTTCAGATTGTTGATTGACATCGACATCTGGTTATGGCTGGGAGCTCTGTTAACTGTTACGGATTGCACTGTGGTCTGAGACCTGGCTGGGCTGTATGCCTTGTGCACACTGAGTGATAGTTGTGCTAGCTGAGACCCAGTAAAACTGGTTGATCCGTGTATTCCACGGAAGGGCACTGCTGTATGGGTATATAAGCCCTGTTAACTCAGTGGGATAGTTCTGCTGACTGAGTCCCACTAGAGCTGGCTAGATGTGTGTCCTGATGGAGAACAGCTCTCAGAGATATGGCTGATATTGTAAACCAGGTGTTTACTTCAGGATAGCTTTGTTGACTGAGACTGGTCTGGAGCTATAAGCTCTGAGTGATGTGAGGGAAAGACCTTCTGGCAGTGGGGCACTGCAGCTGGTTAGCTGGGTGTATTCCAAGAGATAGCACTACTGTCTGGCAGCTTGTGTAGGGGTAACCTATGTGCATGCTGAGGGACAGCTCTGCTGTCCAAGCACTTTGCACTTTGGGGGGGGGGGGGACAGATCTGCTGGCAGTAACCCACTAGAGCTAGTTAGCTCTGTATTTATCGAGGATAGTGCTCCTCACTGAGTATTGGCTGAAAATGTACACCCTGCGTTCGACGAGGGATATAGCTACAGCGTGAGTGTGACTGCTGCATTTAACCCTTTGTACTCTAGGACACAGTTGTGCAGGATAAAACCCTCTGTAGCTGAATAGTTATGTGTATCAAGGGGGTGTTTTTGTTTTCTCAGCCTGTAAGATCAATACAACTTGGCATATAGTTCTGCTAAAATCTGAGTCTCTACTATCTGTGTACGCTGAGAGATAGCTCTACTGTCTGAGACATGACTGCAAGATATGTAGCCTTAGAATAGCTCTGCTGTCTGAAAGCCTACCTAGGCTGTTGGGTCTGAATATGGACAGGTGTAGTTCTGTAGTTTCAGCTGGTGAAATCCATTTAATCGGAAAGGATAGTTCCTATAATATCTAGGCCTGCAATAGCTGTGTAAACCGCTGGCACAGTGGTCCTGTCTGAGAGTTTGGGCTGTAAGATAAATGTGAGTTGCAAGATAGCTCTCCAATGTTAGATTTAAGACAATGCATTCTGTATATTGAGTGGGCTATCTTTGCGGTCTAAAGCCAGAATGCATAATATCTGTGTAACCTTAAAGATAATTCTGCTTCCTGAGGTCTGCCCTTGTAAGATCTATATTTCAGACGGACAGCTGTAAAATAACTCAAGAGCCCCCTAGAACTATGAACCCCAAGGGATAAGTCTTCTACATAATGCCGGGACCTATACATTTTTGCCTTCTGAGTAGTTACTTGAGGGTAAGATGTGTGTACCTAAGTAATGAGTCTGTTGTGTGGGCCTCAGTTAGCAAATTGATGGATATTTCCTATGTCTGATGCCTGGGTGCGTACATTAATTGCCAGGTTCATTTAATCTGCCCATTTGCAATGCCTTTGTATGTTGAAAGTCCTACTAAAGGCCTGATTTAGATCTCGGCAGACGGGTTACTTTGTCACAACGGTGACAGATCTCATCCACCGAAATATAAATCCCATAGTTTGTGATGGAGGAACCCGTCCACTGAGATCTAAATCAGGCCCTAAGTCTCCAGCTCTGCCTTTTATCCAACTATTTAGTACAATTACTTCCTCTGTCTACTCAAGCCTTTCAAAACTCTGTTTTTGTGGCTTACTGTGGTGTGCAGCAACTTTCTAAACAAACTTTGTCACTTGCCCTAAAACACTAAGGGCAAGCGCCAAACCTTCTACATCAGTGAGCACTCCATGTTATTGCAAGCTCAGGAGTTCAGGAAATACCATCTTTGAACTTTCCTACCTCTCCCTGTTCTCTACAAATCTGTAAATTCCTAACATAGGTTGCGGTATTGGCATTCAATCCCACACTGCCATACAACCTTAGGTTTTGAAAATTTGTTCTCAGCTTAGTGCCTCTTTGTCACAGTTTTAGCGAATTCAGCGCTTTCACAGATGCCTGGATGTTTTGAATTTACTAAAAATATGCCTGGTTGCATTATGCACTTCTTACCCAATCACCAATTTTCATTTTTATGTTTGGGTCACTGGTTGTGTATATTTGAGAACTTTTAGAGTCACCACTGTTCCAAGTTTGTGGCCAATAGTATTTTATGCCACAAGACACAAAACAAGTGCACGGGGAACCATTACTTGAGCATGCTAAAGCTATACTGGGCATTAGATAGTCTTGGTTAGCAGAATTACAGTAAAACATAACTGTATACTCCACTGACAATGAAGATTGATGTTCCATTATGTGGATTTATAGTAGAATAGCAGCCTGCTGATCATATTTATGACATAAGAACAGAGGGTATTTAAATGGCCATTTGAGCAGTAGACTTAAGAAGTAGGTAAAGCTTCCCTACAAGTGTGTAAAACCTGCTTTTGGAAGGAAAAGTTGCAACAATTTCTCTCAATAAAAGGTGACAAATGGAAAGTATTTACATAACAGTTTCATCTGTGCAGAATGCACAACCTACATCTTAATATGAGACACTCAATCTTCCAGCCATCTTTTATTGAGCATGGCAAAAGCTGTAAAAATCAGAGTCACATAAAATAATTAAGGTGTGGAAGTGCAACAGTGTCAGTTACTTAACGTTGGACTGTTAGTTTTGTTGCACTTTCAAAAACTGAACTTAGTATTCAATTTCCCAAAATAATCTTAAATCATAACAGGTTTTGAGGCTCTTGATACATTCAGCAAAACACTACTATGTGCCAAGTATATTTTCTCCATAACAGTTTAGCTCCGCACAATCTACACCCAACGAGCATTAACCCAATTTCTAAGTGGGTAAGAGCTCAGGGAGCTAATAATGTCTGCACTATATTGGTTATAATTCCAACCAGCTGGGTAATTCTCCCCAGCAAACTAGTAGGAGATATGGCATAGCCTTATTATCATTTATCAGTGAACTTAGGGAGCACTGCCAGTGTAAAACGAATGTCAAGTGCCAAACAAAGTCAAATGCCCTCATATTTGGGGGGTTTCACAGAGGAAGCCCAATTCATGTTTGCAGTGAATCTCCCCTCTTTCCCCCCTCCAAATATCAACATCTTCTAGTTGTTACTTGACAATCTCTGGATAACTCACCCAAGCACAAAGGGTGGACAGCCTTTTCTTAGCAGCATTCTTTAGGTTGTCAGTTTTTAAAATAATTTTGAGAAAATGGCAACAATTTATGAATGGCCACACTGAACAAATAAATAGCAACTTATTCTTTTTAAATGCTACCCCTTTATCACAATAATAGATGCTCTAAGCCCTTATGCAATCTGCCCACTTCAATCAATACCATGTTAGTCTATGGGATGAAACACAATCAGGAATGTGCAGGTAAGTAAACAATCTACAATACTATGTTTCTGGATAAAGGATCCGTACCGAGTAAGGTTCAGGTTAGTGACAAAACTGCACCACCAGAGGCACTGAGGTAGTCAGATGCAGAGGACAAACTCGGGACCTGGTGCTAATGTTATCCAACGGAGAAAGGGGACAATCAAATAGGTACTCCTTGATGACGAGTTGCACGGTTTGGCAACCCAGTCTCTAGGGGTCAAGGTAAGCACAGGGGGGGCACAAGGCAGCACCAAACTTACACCTCCAGTGGCACTGGGAAAGCGGGGTGCAGAGTGCCAACACAGCGTCAGACGCCCAATGCAAATAAATTGGGAATCTCGAACTTGGAAACAGGTTGCAGGCTCAGGCAAGGAGGCAGATCTATTCAAACCTACAGCCACACAGGTAAGTTGGCATGTGCTGGAGCCTCGTGATACAGTTGGTTGTCCCCCCCTTCCCCCGCAAGGCTCAGAGGCTCCGGGTGCAGGCGTTTCCTTTGGCATCGGAAATCAGCTTACCGGTGCGGTCGCGGTTGGGGGGGGTCATTGTGCAGATGCTACAGGCGTCGATGTGAAGTCCAACAGTGGTAAACCCACAAGGGTCTCTTGCTCAGGATCGCTGCGGAACCTTTTCTGGAATGGTGGGCCACTTAGTCTCGGGCCATGGGCATCGGGTGCAGAGGTGGTCGGTTTCGCTGTCCCACAGGCAGAGTACTTTGTCTTTAAAGTTGTTTTTCTTCTGGACAGGTCCACTGTCCACGGGAGATCAGGAGTCTTTTTAGAAGGCAGGCAGTCCTCCCAGGGTTCTGGAGGTCGCTGGTGTGAAGGATGGATCCTTCTTCTTTAGCAAGGTCTTTGAGGGCTGCAAACAGGCTGATAGGGCTGGAGCCAAGTAAGTTGGTGTCTTCAGTCTTCACTGCCGCACAGCTATTCTTTGTCCTCCACTTCGTAGGTTGTCGGTAATCTAAGGATTAAGGTTCAGGGGTACTCAATTTAGGGGCGATACAGGGGTTAGAAGGTAGTAGTCAATGGGCTATTTGCCTTTAGGGTGCCTACTTGTATGTCCCCTCCCTCTGGTGGGGGGGGGGGAAAATACCCCTAACCCTATTGGTTAGAATCCTCCAAAACAATATGGAGGACTTTGAAAGGAGGGAGTCACATCAGCTCAGGGCACCTTAGGTGTGGCTCTTACTGAGAGGGGACACACCTCTCCTGCTACTAATATTTCAGCTGACCTTGCCGCTAAAAGTCGGGCTTGGTCAGCATGACAAAGGATAGGAAGCCTTTGAGACTCACCACCTTTCAATGTTGTTCCTGCATGGGGGTAGGTGTGAAGCACCTCCACCCAGAGCAGGCTTTGTTTCTGACCCATGATAGAAAAAGGCTCCCACCTCAGGGGACAGAAACAAGTCTAGAGGTGGAAGGCTGGAGCAGCCCCTAGAGTGTGGATTTATTAATGAATCCAACACTGGCATCAGTGTGGGCTCATTAATCGGAGACATTTGGTACCAAACATCTAGGAATTTGGTGAAGTCATCATGGAGCTGTGGAACTCACAGTGACAAGTACCCAGCTCATGTACTCAGTATGGCTTCACTGCGCACTTAGAATGGACCTAGACACTATAGGGACATATCTGCTCATGCAGTTATGCCCTCACATGAGGCATAGTGCAACCTGCATTAGGGCTGTAAGGCTTTCAGTAGGGGTGACTTACCCATGCCTCTTGAAGTGCTGATAGGCCTCCACACCGGGATGTGTGTCAGCTCAAATCTTCACTTTTATCTGCACCAAAACATGCAGGCTGCAGTGGCAGTGTGCATGTGGTTGGTGAGAGATCTCTTAGGGTGACACATTACATGTTGCAGCCCTTCTCCGGTCACACTGTCCTCGGTACCACTGGTACCTTTTACAAGGGACTTATATGTGGCCAGAGGTATGCCAAAGGGTACAGTTTTGGAAAAGAACACATGCACTGGGAACCTGGTTAGCTGGAACCCAGTGCACATTCAGTGAAAGGTGCATCAGAGTCAGGCAAAAATTGGGTGGTAACCATGCCAAAAGGTATACTTTCCTACAGGGCACACAATTACAAGTGGTATGTGTTGCAGCAAACATGCCTTCAGATACATAGCAGGTCAGGCCTATTGCAAGTCAACAGAGTGCACATGGCGATAATACAATAATGGTGGTGATTACGACAGAATAGAGTGGTCTAAGCATCTAAACAGAGGTCATCAAGCATATAGAACAGAAAGAAGGAGAGCACCGACTGTACTGCAGTGGAAAGACATGTGTCTTCTCACAGTTTTACTCAGCCAAGGTGTACCTGTACAATCTCCATAATGACCGTCGAAAGAAGTAGCTTCTATGGGGTTGAGAGCTGGTAATTATATTATAAAGCGATACCAAAGGGGATGATGGACGGAGCGTTAGAGCAAATCAAACACTCACCCCCAGTCAACTGTTTTGGGTTTAATCCATCATCATTCTTTAGCTCACTCCACCACCCCAGTTCAGACATGGCCATATGCAAATCAGTCTGACCCTGTGCCTCATGGGAACAGTCCAGCCCGAATTGCCAAGCCATGTCTTCCCTGGACCGGAAACAAGAATCCTGGGACCGGTTTCGGGTTCATAACCCTCATCAGCCAGGCTATCTTGAATCCAGTGGCAAAGTGAGCAAGGGACCCACGTCAAGGCATACCCTGCCAACATAGGGCGAACAAAGCGATACCAAAGGGGATGATGGAGGGAGGATTTGAGAAAGTCAAACACTCACCCCTAGTCAACTGATCTGGGATTAATCCATCATTCTTTAGCTCACTCCACCACCCCAGTTCAGACATGGCCATATGCAAATCAGTCTGACCCTGTGCCTCATGGGAACAGTCCAGCCCGAACTGCCAAGCCATGTCTCCCCTGGACCGGAAGCAAGCATCCTGGGAACGGTTTCGGGTTCATAACCCTCATCAGCCAGGCTATCTTGAATCCAGTGGCAAAGTGAGCAAGTGACCCACGTCTGGGCATACCCTGCCAACTTAGGGCGAACAAAGCGATACCAAAGGGGATGATGGACGGAGCGTTTGAGCAAATCAAACACTCAACCCCAGTCAACTGATCTGGGTATAATCCATCCTCATTCTTTAGCTCACTCCACCACCCCAGTTCAGACATGGCCATATGCAAATCAGTCTGACCCTGTGCCTTATGACAACAGTCCAGCCCGAACTGCCAAGCCATGTCTTCCCTGGACCGGAAGCAAGCATCCTGGGACCGGTTTAATAGAAGTCTATGGATAAATCAAATTTCCTGCTATGTTTTTTAGGTCTCTGCTCTAGACTGCCTGCATGCACTGTCAATCAATCAAGAAATTTGTAAAGCGCACTACTCACCCGTGAGGGTCTCAAGGCGCTGGGGGGGAGGGGTGCTGCTACTGCTCAAATAGCCAGGTCTTTAGTAGCCTCCTGAAGGTTAGTAGGTCCTGGGTCTGTCGTAGGAGGATGGGGAGGGTGTTCCAGGTCTTGGCAGCGAGGTGTGAGAACGATCTGCCGCCAGTGGTCGCTCCTCAGATGCGGTGGACGAGGGCGAGGTCGTCGGAGAGGAGCTGCCAGTTCGCGGTGTAGAAGGTGAGTCGTATGCTGGTCCAGTGTTGTAGAGTGCCTTGTGTGCGTGGGTGAGGAGCTTCAAGGTGATCCTCTTGTTGATGGGAAGCCAGTGCAGGTCTCCCAGGTGAGGTGTGATGTGGCTGTGGCGAGGGATGTCGAGGATCAGGCGTGCAGAGGCGATCTGTATGCGCTGTAGTCGTTTCAGGAGTTTGGCCGAGGCTCCTGCGTAGAGGGTGTTTCTGTAGTCCAGCCTGCTGCTGGCGAGGGCCTGGGTGACAGTTCTTCGTGTTTCGGTGCGGATCCTTCTGTAGATCTTGCGGAGCATGCAGAGGGTGTTGAAGCAGGAGGATGAGACGGCGTTGACTTGCTTGGCCATGGAGAGTGTTGAGTCGAGGATAAACCCCAGGTTGCGTGCGTGGTCGGTGGGTGTTGGTGCTGCTCCCAGTGCGGTCAACCACCAGGAGTCGTCCTAGGATGAGGGGGTGAGGCCGAGGATGAGAACCTCTGTTTTGTTCGAGTTCAGCTTCAGACGGCTGTTCTTCAT
The DNA here is from genome assembly GCF_964204655.1 of Triturus cristatus. Taxonomy (NCBI): domain Eukaryota; kingdom Metazoa; phylum Chordata; class Amphibia; order Caudata; family Salamandridae; genus Triturus; species Triturus cristatus. The sequence continues at coordinate 911,214,174 of NC_140583.1, forward strand.
CCACTCGGCAACGGCTTTCATTCCTTGGAGGTTGGTTTTGGAGGAGAGAGGGTCTTTGGTGAGGGAGAGGATCAGCTGGGTGTCGTTGGCGTAAGGGATGACGTTGAGGTCGGGCGACGTGGGCGAGCGGTGCCATGTAGATGTTGAACAATGTTGGGCTGAGGGATGATCCTTGGGGTATGCCGCAGATGATCTCGGAGGCTTTGGAACGGAAAGGGGGGAGGCGGACGCTCTGGGTTCTGCCGGAGAGGAAGGAGGTGGTCCATTCCAGAGCCTTGTCTCAGATCCCTGCGTTGTGGAGGCGTGTGCATAGGGTGCAGTGGCAGACGGTGTCATAGGCGGCTGATAGGTCCAGGAGGATGAGGGCCGTGGTTTTGCCGTTGTCCAGCAGGGCCCTGATGTCATCGGTGGTGGCGATGAGGGCAGTTTCTGTACTGTGATTACTGGGGAACCCGGACTGGGACGGGTCCAGGATGTTGTTCTGCTCGAGGTAGCGGGTCAGATGTCTGTTGACGGTTTTCTCGATGACCTTCGCCGGGAACGGGAGCATGGAGATGAGCCAGAAGTTCTTGAGGTCCCTCGGATCCGCCTTGGGTTTCTTGAGTAAGGCGTTGATCTCGGCGTGCTTCCAGCTCTCCGGGAAGGTCGCGGTCTCGAAGGAGATGTTGATGGCCTTGCGGAGATGGGGTGCGATGGTGGCGCTAGCTTTGTTGAAGATGTGGTGCGGGCATGGGTCTGAGGGAGAGCCGGAGTGGATGGTGTTCATGATTTTGATGGTGTCGTCGTCGTTTATGTTGGTCCAGGTGAGCAGGGGGTTGATGTGGGTGGTGGCCGTGGGGTCTGAGGTGTCGGTGGCTGTCGGGGCAGTCAGGTTGTTGAAGTTGTCGTGGATGCCTGCTATCTTGCGATGAAACAAGGTGGCAAGGGAGTTGCACAGGTCTTGCGATGGTGGGGTGTCGTTGGTGTTGGAGCTAGGGTTGGAGAGTTCCTTCACGATGTTGAAGAGCTCTTTGCTGTTGTGTGCGTTGTTGTCGAGGCGGTCCTTGAAGGAGGCCCTTTTGGCGGATCTGAGGAGGCGATGGTGTCTGCGGATGGCGTTCTTGTGGGCTACGTAGCTGTCCGGTGTCTATTCGCGGTGCCATTTCTTTTCTAGTTTTCGGCAGGTTTGCTTGGAGGCCTGGATATCCGCGGTGAACCAGCTGGCTTTCTTGTTAATACGTCTGTTGGAGGGTTTCTTGATCGGGGCGAGAGTGTTGGCGCAGTCGTCGATCCAGCGCCTGAGGTTACGGGCGGGGGTGTCAGTGGGGTAGGCGGGTGGGCTTCGGGTGAGGGTGGTGTTTAGCTGGTCTTCGGTGATTTTGCTCCAGCTGCGGCAGGGGATCTGTTGAGTGCGGTGGTAGGTTTCCGGAAGGTGAAGTGAATGCAGCGATGGTCGGGCCAGTGGAGTTCGGTGGTGTGGCTGAAGGTGATGTGGGAACTTGCGGAGAAGATGGGGTCGAGCGTGTGGCCGGCGGAGTGGGTGGGTGTTGTGACGAGCTGTCTGAGACCGAGGTTGGCGAGGTTGTCAATCAGGGTGGTGGAGTTGGTGTCGTTGTTGTTCTCGAGGTGGAAGTTAAGTTCTCCGAGGAGGATGTAGTCGGTGGAGGCAAGGGCGTGCGTGCTGAAGGAGTCGCTGAACTGAGGCCGGGGTCCGGGGGGTCTGTAGACAAGATTTCCTCTGAGGGTGGTGTTGGGATCAGTGTGGATCTAGAAGTGCAGGTGTTCAGCGGTGCTGAAGGTGTTGTCGGTGCTGGTCGTGACCCTGAGCGTCTTCTTGTGGATGATGGCGATCCCACCTCCTACTCCGTTGGTGCGGTCCCTGCGGGTGATCTTGTAGCCGTCCGGGAGGGCTATGGCGATGTTGGGTGCCGAGGAGGCGTTCATCCAGGTCTCTGTCAGGAAGGTGACGTCCGGTGAGGATGTGTCGAGCTGTTCCTAGAGTTTGACAGCGTGTTTGCGTGCGGAGCGGGTGTTCAGTAGTATGCATCTGAGGTGGTTGCGTCCTGTCGCAGTGGGCGGTTTGGCGGCTCGGAGGCTGGTGAAGATGCAGCTCCGGCAGGAGAAGGGTCCTTGGGTGTGCTTCAGGACAGCCAGGAAGCAGGTGTGCTGTCGTCCGGTGTTGAGAGTGTGGAGGGTACTGGCTGTGTAGTGGCGTCATTCTGTGTGGTGTTCGCGGGGGCCAGGGGGTCTGGCGCTGGGCATGGTCCAGGCACAGATGGGCTTGCCTTCGGCGCGGCCACGCAGCGGCCACCATATAAGGGGAGGTGGGAGGGAGGAGCAGCTGGGAGGCGGGGCGGCGAATGGGCGAGCAAGGGGGCGGGGACACAGCGGCGGGAAAAGCAAGAGGATAGAGCGGGCGGAGGATACAGAAGGCAAAAAGGGCACAATAACAGTACAACAGTATAAAAAGGAATAAAAGGCAAAATACAACTAATAACAATACGAGAGCAGAAGCACAATCACGACAGGGAAAAAAGGGGCAGAGCGAGCGCAGAGAGCTTACGGCCTAACACTGGCCACCAGGGATGAGGCGCAGGTGGTAGCCTGCGGATGGAGGAGTGCCTCGAACTTTCAACAAGCGGCAGCAGCAGGGACACGGACACACAGGTGGTGCTGTGCGGCATGGGGAGCGACCTGCCTGAAAACAGGGTCAAGGGTCGCTCTCCTCACTGCGCAGCGGCCGCCATATAAGGGGAGGTGGGAGGGAGGAGCAGCTGGGAGGCGAGAGCAGGGCGGCGAATGGGCGAGCAGGGGGGTGGGGATGCAGCGGCAGGAAAAGCGAGAGGGTAGAGCGGGCAGAGGATACAGAAGACAAAAAGATCACAATAACAGTACAACAGTATAAAAAGGAATAAAAGTTGAAATACAACTAATAACAATACGAGAGCAGAAGCACAATCACGACAGAGAAAAAAGGGGCAGAGCGAGCGCAAAGAGCTTATGGCCTACCACTGGCCACCAGGGATGAGGCGCAGGTGGGAGCCTGCGGGTGGAGGAGGGCCTTGAACTATCAGCTAGCGGCAGCAGCGGGCTCTGGGACACGGACACACACGGACACATGGACATGTCTGAACCGAGACATGCTGTATCTACTGTTGTGGGCTTCAGCCCACACAGAGGCTTCCCATTAGGTGGCACCATCGTTGCTCCAATTGCCGTTCTCCCCATTTGTTAATGGCATGCATACGTCATCCCTCTTCTGGTGTTTAGCCTTCCTCGAGCGCACCGCCCAACTTCTTTCAGACAATACACACAGCCATTTTAGTGCATAGTTTCTGCCCTACTTTTTTATTTGAGAGCTCTTTTCACAAATGCTGGTTATGATGTGTTTTTACCTATGTGCTTCACTTCACCTCGTTTTCACACTCCCTAAAACAAGGATGCTGGAGTCAACGCAGAATCTAGCTTTTCTTGTTTGAATATTTGGTGAATTAAGTTTTTCTCACCGTTTCAGTCCAAGATGGAGCTCAGAATATTGCGGGAAGTGAAACATTTTGATTGACTGACAACATAAAGTACCTCTACCAAGAGCATGCAGCAGGCCCCGTTCTGTAGTCTACCCGAGTGAAACATCACACTGAGGGGCTATCTGGTGCTCCCGCTGCAAGAATGGAGATGCAGTGCACACCGTGTGCTCAATGTTCAGTGCACTCAAAGGCATCTGGGGAGAACGTGTGCTCAGGATAATCAGTGCACAGGTGCACCCAGGTTACCGCAACTGCATTACATTTAGCTAGCCTGCAATAAGGTGCTCTACGTCATGCCACAAGCGAGCTCTTCTGTACAGTGCAGCGTGGAGTTCAGACTTCGGATAAAGGAAGAGAGAAGTAGAATTATAATAAAAACAAAATGTCTTCCTTAAGTCCAGACCCAATTAAGGTCCCAATTCTTAAAGAAAGTCACAAAATTGCACCCATGGTATATGTCCTTGCGTTAGTGCAGATTTACAGTTTTCATGAATTCACAAAAATTTACAGAAGTAGGCCAGGGAATCGTATTCTTAGAAAAATATTTGTGAACTGTTTTTTAGCACAAACAAATATGCAAGTGTAGATTTGCTCGTGCGAAAATCTGTTGAGCATTTACAAGTTTCCCTCCACCTACTTTTTTTCCAACCCTGGAAGAAGTTTGACTTCTACCATTGTCAGGAGTAAATTTGTGACCTTTCTCAGTATGGAAAATGATTAGAGTAGACCTGGTCAAAACCCCTAAAACATGCAATTTAGTAGGTTTGCACAGACTCAAAAGGGCATTCCAACCCTGGAACTATTGGTTAACGCTACCTCCAGCCCCTTTATGTAGATCTGCGGGAAGGTGGCAAACTAAGGACATTTCTACAATTCAGACCCTATTAAAATATGAGCCCTGGCATAATCAGAAAGGCTAGTATTAGGGTTTTTGTATAATGAGATTGCTGCCATTAATTTGTCACTGCACTACGTGGAGTCGAAGAGACAAGTGTTTTTTTTTTACAGGACAGGTATATTTATGAAGCATCCTGTCCCATGGACAAGTAGATATTCTATTTTATTAAACACCCCTACACTAATAGGTGATGTTGCGTTAGGTGCTGTGGACCCTATAAGCTCATGAGAGGGTGTATTTTATGAAGGAAATGTGTGAGCACAAAACGTGCATACATCAAGGATTGTGTAGTACAGTGACGTCACCAGACTTGGGTGTATGTAGGAGCAGCATCATTCTGCACGAGTTTGTGCACTTAATTAGCACTTCTGACTAGAGGTGATGTTAGAGCCTCGTATTTGATGCACCCATCGTCTCATCGGTGCTGCACGGTCTGTTCGATGCCGTTGGTGGTGTAGAACGAGGTGTCTGCATGGTCACCTCTCGAAAGGTGGTATGTGGCAAGGCAAAGTCATTCACCGCATGTATTTATCTTAAACATGGACCAGGGCCCATACTTTTTGCTAGCTGTTTTGCCTGAAGATTAACCCAGTAGAGGTTGTCTCCCCCACCTACAGTCCAAGATCTTTTTGGGGGCAGACATTAGTGCGTTGTTTTGCTGGTTTGTTCAGACCATTGCCTCCTTCCACGTGCTCAACAGTCATAGTGCTAGCACGACGAAAAGGGCCCTTCGCAGCTCCATTAAAAGAACCGATGGCTTCTGACATGACTTCAAAGGGCGAGGAGAGCGTGTTTTTTTACCACAGCATATAGAGTGTGAGCATAGCCTGCAGGTGTAAGTATCTGCTGCAAGTAACATTACGCTTTCAAAAAACTACATGTGCAGCAACAGAACACATGCATTCATTATGTTTATTAAAATCTAGTACAACCAGGGATGGGTTATTTATGCATTGTTTAACTTATTTAATGAATAGGGACATAAGGACGATTCAAACCTGACGGAATACCCAGCATTATTTCAAATTCTGGGATTGAACAAGTTGCCTGTTAAGTTTCCGGATACCTTCTGCATTGGCTGCACCAAGAAATGCATGGCTCAGAGGCTACCTTTTGGATTGTAAGGAGGTAAGGCAATTCATGTCTTTGCTATGTTACCACATTGTGTGAACCTGGGAATATTGAAACGAAATGCATATGTACATATAATATTGGGTGCAAGCATGTGATAAAAAGCATTGAGAGCACACCCTTCTTTTGTTAAATGATAATTTTGTCACAACCCCTTTATGTAATGTCAAAGTTCTAAAGTGCAGGTATTCTCACGTGTGACCCTTGGTACTAAATTAGACCAATCGGTCAGAGTACAATAAATAGATTAAAGTTGTATGCCAATTAAGATGGTAAATGCAGCTTTTATATATTTTTCTTGAACCCACAATGATCACTGAAGAATGCAGATTGGAGGCAAAGGAGTTAATCAATTGAGATGTCTTGCTGCAGGGAGTATCGTATCACTGCAGCATCATCTTCATCCAGGTGAGCTTCGGAGATGAGTGCCAATCATTTCGTGCCCTTTTTCCAATGTCATTCGTACCAGTGATGAAGGTTGGCACAGGCTTTTCAGTTACTGCTTTTTAAAATCCACCCTCCATACAACTGTTTAGTTAGGCGACTGTTATAGCTGATTCGCCTGCAATCACACAGTTTGGTTCAGCGACCAAACCCTGGGCCCACAAGCCATTGTTTCTGTCCTAGCGAGATCGCCAGAACACAGGGAGGCTGCTTGATTAAAAAACGGACGCTTAAAAGTCATAATAGGCGCTTTTTAGCAGAGTAAAGCAGTCGCTAATTAAACGGCACTGAGTAAGGTTTCAGGAGCTGGCGCAAAGGCACAGATCTTCTCCTTTACCACCCATTACCATTCAACTCGTCAACATGGCGGCCTCTGCGTCCATTACACCCATGTCTATGTAGGCACCAGTCTCCAGCACTGCGCAGCGCATAGTTGTTACAGTTTGCAGCTTGTACCACCCATTGCCACTGCCAGAGTTGCCCATGATAGATCCTACACAACTGCTAACCAGCACACTGCTACAAGTGTGACAATTTAGCCTATTCCAGGGCCCCAAAGCTATGAAAATAGCTTGGGCGGCAGGTATCAGTTGTTTTTAATGCTTATTGAATTAATAAACAATTGCTGTTCTGCTCAACTCTAAATTATACAAACAGCGCCACCAAATGGCAGCTGTCATAAGTGCTGGTGCGACAATTAAGTGCCGGTGCTGAGCACCGGAAACCACTGGCTCAAATTAAGCACACACTGCTCAACCTACCTCAGGTACTGGTCCTATGATTATGTTCAGCTAACGCAACGCTCAACCTATATACAGTGCGGCACCTATGGGTACTAAGCACACTGCCCAACCTACTTTTGGTCCTATGTACAGCACATGCAAGGGTCCATCCACACACAGTGCTGTATGTATGGGTAATCACACACTGTTCAACCTACTCCCATGCTGATCCTACGTACAAGCACACAATGCTCCACCCACACCTTGCTACCTATGGGCAGTACATACACTGCTCATCGTGCCTTTGCTGCTGAGCCTATGTTCAGTGCACGCACGGTGCGCCCACACACCAGCCTTCTGGTAATGTGTTGTATTATATTGTAATTGCAATTATGCAATAGTTGATAAATCGAACATTTCACAGCAATTTACCAAATATATATTAAGTGAAAATTATAAATGTCACTTTATATTCCAGGCTGGCAAATAACATGGCTAAAAGACATTGACAAAGCCAATAGCTCTTGCAATGCCGAGACCAATTGGCCTTGCCAGTGCTTATTTTTTAGCCACGCATCCCTTCTTGGGTTCCAAATCCTGGCATGGTTATTTGAAGTAGTGTAGAGCACCATCATGCACTGTGCTTTCTAGCTGTCCAAGCACCAACTGCCATATGATGAAAAGTTCACGGAAAAGAATGCCGGTGGCAAACTGAAGAAGATAATGTTAGAAGGTGCCAACAGAGCGAAGAAGACAATTACATGTATTCCAAGAGACCACCCTGTCTCCTACCTGCTACGTGCAGATGTTGGTAAAGTTTGAAGCGTGTGTTGCATTAACAACTGCTACATGACAACAGACCAGAGTAAGGCAGGAAACTCCCAGTGTTTGAAGCAAAAAATGGCCTTATTTGACCTGTTTTTCGCCTGAAATTGCCTTTGATTCAATGTATGTCAATGGGGAAAATGCATTCCCCAGTTTTTTTCTCAAAGTCTTCCACTTGTAAAGTGTTGGCATGCATGCAACTGTTTTTTATCACCAGAAAGAGCTTGGGGTTCTTTCACCAATTTTGTGGCGAAGTCGGTTATTTTACTGCATTATTTCCAATTATGCCAGTTATAATTGTGTTTTTTACAGCAAGCTCTGAGGAGAAATCCATTAAATATTTATGTGCCTCCGATTATTTTACAGTAAATTGGGCCATCGATTCTCTGCTGCAAGTTTTTTGTGTGCTCTTCAAAAAACAACACCGGAAAGAGATATTTGTACATCATCATCAAAGAAGTGTCTGATACTTTATGCCACAATCCACCAGAAACAAATATTATTTCTAGTTTCTTGGCCAGCAGAAATTACACCAGTTTTAAATACTGGCACAGGTAATCTAATGCTTTATCATTCCTATGCCTTTGAATGGGCTAGCAAAATCAATGTAGTAGAAAATAAATACGATCACATATTCTATTTTATGTCGGGGGCTGTCCCTTTTACCATGTGCCAGAGTGCCTTCACTGTATGTGAATGATGCAGAAATATCCTGGGTTGCTGCAAATAATATGATGATGCTTAAAATTTCCATGAATGCGGATAATAGTATGCTGCACCACGTTCCACTCTTTCAGCGGTGTTGCTCAAATGCACAAGATCTCATCCTTATGTGGAGTGAATTGTGAGTTTCTGCTTGCTAGTATCACATTGACCAAACTTGGGCACACATTACCCTATGAAGATGCACAGTACCGTACCACAGGGCAGCTCCTCCGTAATGGCGGAGGAGAGATGCCCACTGCCAGCAGATGATAAATGAAACGATAACACGTTGTTATTTTTGTTTTATTTATCTCTGTCGGAGTTAAGTATGTCCGACAGGAGGGGCAGGGCCAGGCCAGTGCAGGGAGGAGTACTGTGCACTTATAAGTGCGCATGTGTGTTTGGACGGCCATCTTAGGCGGGCCAAACACACATTGTTGGAAATGGCCCTTTTTGCAAGGTTATCCCCAAACTTTTTGCTTCTTCCTCCTATTTTTTCCTGACCTGCTGTTGTTAGTTTCAGGACTCCACGCCGACATCGACGCCGCTGCTTGCACCGTGGTTCGAGGGCACCGCTTGTAAGTTACACGAAGCACCAACCTCAACCCGCAGCCCAGCCATGGCCTACCGACCCCGGCGCCATCGACTCCAGTTCATCAGCCGACCACAGTGCTTCAGCAATAACGACGCCGCTGCTTGCACCGTGATTTGCCAGCACCTCGACGAGCACTGCATCTCTTCGCACTGCAGCCCTGGTGGCACCGACACCGCTGGACGACCGTCACCGAGCTGCTGCCTGCACCGCGACCTGAGGGCACTGCACACCGCACCGCTGCACTTCGCACCGCATCACCTGACGCCTGGCGATGTTCCCGACTTCAACCGCAAGGAGTTCGATCTGCAAGGCGTGTGACTTCAAGGGCCCAACGACACCTGCATCGACCTCCGGAACCAACGCCGGCCTTTCGGGGCTTATCGAGAGGTTGCTTATGCCCTCCATTTCTAAAGGTACTGTTTTGCGGTTCTTTCCGACACCGTAGCTGGCCCGCGTCCTCGCGGTCAGCCAGAACTGTTTGGATCTGTTGTTCACTGTGACATGACAACCAGACGGAGCTATGGACTTTAAGGAACTGTATTTCAAGTCTATTTTGATTACTGAAGATTTCTAAGTGCTGTATTGTGGATTTTTATCGTTTTGGTCTTGTTTTAAGTATATAAAAATATTTGATATTTTTCTAAACTGGTGTGGTGCCATTTTGTAGTGCTTTCACTGTGCTACTGTTGGTTATGTGCAAATGCTTTACACACTGCCTCTAAGATAAGCCTGACTGCTTGTGCCAAGCTACCAAGGGGGCGAGTAGGGGTTATTTTAGGAGTGCAACTCCCTTATTTTGACTAGAAGGAAGGGTCCCTACTTGGACAAAGGTGCAAACCCTTGCCAACTAGAGACCCCCATTTCTAATACACATGCACACTTTTGTTTCTCTAACCCGGCTGTATTGTACGGCCGAGTTGGATGAACCCCACAGGCTCCCAGGCACAGTCTGAGCGGCAAACAAGGCCGCTCAGACACCTCCTGGCCCTACTCTCATGCTAGAAAGCAGCGTCTGGATTGGGTGGGGAGCCCGTGTCATGAGGGACCATCCCCTTCCGCCTTCCGGGACACGAGGAGCAGGAGGAACAAGGCGGCCGTCAGCAGGAGTAGAGCGGAGTGGCAGGTAAGTTTATTTATTTATTTTTACTCTCCAACCTCTCCTCGTCACTCCCCCTGCCCCCGCCGCCCTACCGGTTTTAATTGCCAGCAGCCACCACTGCTGGACGGTTAAACCCTGCCTGGTGTTTCTGTGGACTAATACATCCCATGCAGGGAGTAACATAGAGTCAGGTAACAATAAAAATGTTATTCAGCGCCAAACTACGAGTGAATGAGCATTTTACCAATAATCGTTATTTTAATTCCTAAGTTTGGTATACATTACCATTCCTAACTTGTAATTTCCCAGCTAGAATCACATTTCCATTCTAGTCACAGTGCACAGTTAGGTAGACATTTGCATGCCACCTTCTCAAGGCCCCATTTATGTCCACATTTTCATGCCAATTCCACAATTTACTAGCTACATTCATGTCAAAGTTAGTACCACAATACCTCATTTAAGTTTACCTAGACAAATTCAAATGTTTCAAGTTAGTTGCATATTGCCATGCCAGTCTCACCTGGTCACCTGAATATGGTAGTGCTATGGTGACCTCTGTAAAGTAGTGCTGGACCTTTCTGGCGATGCTTCAGCTTCATCTCAGGTTGTGACTTAGTGGGGAATGAATCTTCAAAGGCAAGGGAACCCGAAGGGGCGGAAAATATAGTATGCCAGATCACAAAGGGTTGCAAGTTCAAGTAGGAATCGCTTGTTTGAGCAGACCGATCATGCATTGCATACCCAGTAAGAGTCAAGAAGGGCTAGAATGGGAGAGGCAGAACCTAAACCAATGCCAGCTACAGTAGCATATGTTGAGAGCAGAAGTGAGTAGCAGCATCAGATGGCATAAGCCTCTTTGTTTTGTTGGACTTACTCTAGTGAATATTTGACTTTCATTGGTGCGTGCTAACGTTTTTGAACCTTTACACTGATATGTCTCCATCATGTATCAGCATTGAAGAACAGATCATTTTTATTAAACTGTTTATATCTGATAGTGCTTGACACAGAGTACTCCTCCTTACGGGCATATGTTATCATTTATGATATTTTTGTCAAATATATGCTACTTGATTCTCTTGGTTGGATCCATCCTAGAAGAAATTGAATCATACTTTTACAAAATTACCCGTTCAGGACCCCCCTTATTATATTTAGATGTTCCTACCCAATCTGGGGAATTTTTGGGTTCCCCTATTTTGTGTATAGTTGACCATGGGAAAATAATAAAGTGGGTCCAAGACCATTCTGGAAGATTTTATGTAGTTCAAAGAATGTGCAGGTGAGGCCATTACAAAACTTAGTGCTCAAACTGAATCATTGGAAAACGAAGAGGGCTCTAAGAGTACTTGGTTTCCCCTCATAACTAAGCCATCTCACTACCAGAGGAAATGTTTAAGGCAGTGAGGTATTTACTTGGATTTGTGAGGGGTGGAAAAGGTCCAATTGAAGACATTTGGGGTTCCTTTCAGGGTATGCAAGGATACCACAGAAACTGTGAGCAGCGTGATTGTTGAGCTCTCCTCACCTCGGCAGAGAGATAAACATTTGAGGGCAGCCATAAAGCAGAAGTCACTTTCCTTGCGGGAGGCTATGGTTCGCTTTTTTGGAGGTAAAAATTATTTTTATTGAGAATTTTTCCAGGGTAAACTAGCAAGGACAGGTATGTCCAACATTTACATCTACCTTTCAAGGAACAACAATATGCCATTGTATATTTACAGTTTCGTCTAAAACATGAAAGAGTGACATATTCCCAATTTCATACATGCATAGGACCTGACCCTTCCACCCAAAAACTGTAAAGTCTCTTAGTCATATAGATAAAACGGGAACAACAAAGGAAGAGGCAGAGAAAAAAAAGAGAAGGGGAGGGTAAAGATAAAGGAAAACCCTCTTTCCCACACCCTCCTCCCATATCTGAATGCTACTACAATTAAACAAACTACTCAGGGACCTAATGTCTGCTTCTAATTGTGTTGTAAATGCTAACTTTCCGTTTAGTAGCACTACTCTTTCAACGGTTGCTCATGAAAATGATCTTTCTAGTTATAGCGCGATTGTCTCTCTTAAAATTGGAATAAATATAGTGCTCTCGTCCTAGAAGAACAAGCAGTGAGAAATGCCACCAGTGGACCCTTACGCATATTCAACATTTTTTAAATCATCTCTAAAAATATCTGCCATCCTTTCCATAGTTATAGCCTGCTGTAGTCACCACTGTGTTAGGGAGGGTGCCTCTGTTTTTAGGTCTCGCCTGACCCAGCGCATGCGCTGGTCTGGCGAGACTTATTGAGAGGGCTCCAAAAAGTGCTTCCAGGCCAGCCTAGAGCTACAGTGCATGTGCGCGGGCGCGCGCAAGCCGCGCTTTACTGCGATTACTTTCACTTTCATGTTTGACTTTCACTTTCGCGGCCGCAGGGCTGCTTTGCATAGCCAATAGGTCTCGCTTTTGGGACCTTATAAGTATTTAGTGATGCAACTGTTGCATGGCTCAACACTTATATTGTCCCAAAGGCGAGACCTATTGGCTATGCCAATGCTTGTTTTCCATGCCGCTGGAATTGCCAACTTAGCTGCACCTAGACACATAATAGTCCTGTCTTGCTTAGTCTGACGTTTCAAGGGGTCATCACGTAAACCTAGCAGGATATAGCTTGGTGTATTTGGCACTGGGTAGCCGAAGATCTCTTTGATTTGCGCCAAGATCTTGGTCAAAAATGTCCTAATGGTTGAGCAGTCCCACCAAATATGATAGAAATCTCCCAGCAATCCACAAACTCGCCAGCATAAACCAGAAGTTTCCGAGGAAATTTTCTGTCAACTTTGCCAGGTATAAGTACCAGCCGTAGAGTAGTGTGTAGTGCGCTTCTCTCATACTTAGGGAGTGATTATATTTGGGGATACCTTCCCAAAATGTATTCAATTTCTCCTCCATTATCTTTGTCCCCAAAGTGTTTTCCCAGTAAGAGGTATACCGTGGCTGAGGGGAGCGCTGCGTGGTGAGAAGATTGTATAGGAAAGTAATAGTGGCCCTGAAGGATCCCATTTTTCTTACAAACTGCTCAACAGGAGTCAAGCTCTTGGTCACTGCCTCTCAGACCTCTGAAGTGATTGCTCAGTGTTTCAACTGCAGGTAGTAGCAGTGTTCACATGCTGGCAAATCAGATTTATGTCTGCTATTTGTAAATGTCAGTATATCCCAGTTAGGGAATAAATCCCTCAGTGTAAGGTATCTTCCCTCCCTCCAAGCTTCAAAGGGTCCCGGCTGTAATCCTGGTGAGAAGGCCGGGTTGCCGTGAATAGGGGTGTACAGAAAGGGGAATGTTGTCCAGTTGGCCCTTTTATTTACTCTGTACCAGGTGTTAAGGGTAGGCCCTGTGGGGGTACTTAAGTATGCGTTGAGGGGACACTGGTCTTTAGGTTTCCACAGGGTGTCTCAGATAGCTCTACCCACTATTGCTCTGTCCATGTGCAGCCAGGGCTTATCCGATTCTCGCATTGACCAATCAATATTCTCTCATAGTTGGGCTGCCTGGTAGTAGAGGTAGAAATCAGGTAGCCCGAAACCCCCCTCCTTCTTCGAGCATTTGAGTAAGTTGTACGATAAGCAGGCCCGTCCCTTCTGCCAGATAAATTGGATGCTGAGGGACTTTAGCGCAGTAAGAAATTCACAACTGATCTCTATGGTCAACGCCTGGAATAAATAGAAAGCCTTGGCAACACCATCGTTTGTGCATGTCGCCTTCCCAACCAAGAGAGGAACATGGCGACCATCGTTTAAGATCACTTCTCAATCGTTGCAGGATGGTAGGAAATTTGCCCTTATATATTGCCGATAAGTTGGGCGTGAGTTGTATTCCTAGATAGGTGATCTCTTTCTCTGCCTCTTGGAAGCAGGTATTCTCTATTATATTAGTCATTTCCACCCTAGGAAGGGTCAGATTCAGTAAATAGGATTTTGTTAAATTGATTTGAAAGCCTGCTAGTGTTTCAAAGTTTTGAAGCTCTACCTGTAGGGCTGCGAGGGAACTCTGATGTTGTAAGGTTAAGCAATATGTCATCGGCAAAAGGCGATATTTTAATATTCTACGTTGGCAACATGATGCCTTTAATCTCTGGTTTTTCACCGCCAGGGGTTCTATGCTCAAGGCAAATATCAACGAAGAGAGGGGACATCCCCGTCTGGTCCCTCTGCTCAGTGTAAAAAATCTGAATTGTACCCCATTGACCGTCACCCTAGCTCTAGGCTCCACATAATAGGCTCGGACCATAGCAATGAAAGGGTCACAAAAACCAAACCTTTTCAACATCTGGAACATAAAGGCCTAGTTTACCCAGTTAAACTCTTTCTCAGTGTCAAGCCCCAGTACGACCGCCGGAATGTGTTTTTTTGTGGACTTCTCATTTAAATGGACAACTCTCCTTGAGTTATCATGGGTTTGCCGGCCCTTGATAAACCCTAACTTGTCTGGATGAATTAGTTCCAGCATTAGGTTTTCCCGCTGTGTAATCAAGATTTTTTTAAACAGATTTTTTAATACAGCTTGGGGAGGGCTTTTGGTCGGTATGAGCCACAAAGCTGTCGGTCCTTTCCAGGTTTGGGTATTACAGACACCAATGCTTTGCTTATCGAGCGTGTTACTACTTGCTATGTCGGTGTGTGATTAAAAAGCAGGGTCAGCTGGGGGGGCCACGTCAGATCAAAAGGTCTTATAAAACTGGGCAGTCAGGCCATCTGGGCCCGGCGATTTGTGGAGCTTCAGCCCACCTATTGCCTATTGCCAGAACTTCCTCCTCTATGATAATGTCACCCAGGTATTGGTTCTGAGGTGTCGACACCTGTGGGAGCTCAATGGAGCCGAGGAAATCGAGTTGTGTTATCTTGTCCGTTTGGTCCGTGGTTTAAAGGTTTTTGTAAAACTCCTCCGCCTTTCCTTCCTCCTAGCCCACCAACTTTGTCTTTTCCCCTAAATCCCCCTATATCCCCCTATATATCTCTCTCGTTTGACTCTTATTTGTCTCGCTAAGTGTGCTTCCACCTTGTTCCCATGTTAATATGAAGTCTGCTTCAGTTTCAGCAGCGCATATTCGGCTCTATTGAAATAGATTGCATTAAGTTTTCCCTTTAGCATGGTGACTTGCCTATGGGGTGGCTGTGTGGAACACCTTCACACGCTTTCAGTTCTTCCTCTAGCTGTGCACTGTTGTGTGTTCTTTGCTAGTTAAGTTGATACATAAGTTGTAAACACTTGCCTCTCAGCACTGCCTTAAAGGCATCCTAGTTATTTGTGGGGCTGGTGTCAGTGGAGCAGGTTAGGTTGAAATACTTGCGGATTGCTTTCTTAAGTTCATCTCACTGAAGTCTGTCCCTCACTAAGGAGCTAGGAAAATACCACTGTCCTTTTTAGTTGATGGAGCAACCCACTCCAAGGTCATCAAGATAGACGCGTGATCAGAGATCACGGTAGGGTGTATAGGCACGGCCTGAAACTCGGAGAGCAGGGATTTGCTAATAAAGATGTAGTCTAGCCTCGAGTATGTGCGTTGGGTGTGTGAGTAGAAAGTGTACTCTTTAGCCGCGGGATGGAGGGATTTCCATGCGTCTAGCAACCCTAATTCTTGTACTGCATGTTTCAATCCCTTCGGAAGGCTACTGGCGGACATTCTATGCAGGTGTGTACTGTCTACCCTCGAGTGCCATGTTAAATTGAAGTCCCCATTAGTATAATTTCTACTTCAGCAAAGCCGCCCAACATCGTTAGAAAGGACTGGAGAAAGGCTGTTTGACCAGTATTGGGAACATAGATTGAGTCCAATTGTTTCCCTCTGAGACTCCCATTGACCATTGCCCAACGTCCCTTCCTATTTGTCTTGTACCCTGTTGGCTGAAATTGCAATAGAGAGGGAAATAATAATGCCACCCCATTGTGCTTAGCCGAGGCAGAGGAGCGACAGATCAGGGGATAAAGTTTATGTTTAAATCTGTGGTCTTCCGACTATTTGAGGTGGGTCTCCTCTATGGCTACTATATCGAAGTGGGAATCTGCTAGATATTTCCAAATCTTATGGTGCTTAAGTGGAGAGTTAAGACCATTACGTTGATATGCTAAATGTCTGGCTGATACACCTCCAGATTCTGAGTCTCATCACCTTTACTCACGGCATGGCGTTCTTCTGCATCAAAGTTCTTTCTAGCGTGGGGTAGCATGTGGGTAGCCATCCCGCCCCAACATATCATTAGCACCTCTTATGAGCCTTTGGACACCTCTGGGAAAGCCATAGCTCCTCTACATGGGGCCCTGAGAGACTCTGCAGAGGCAGTACATCCAGCAGGGCTAAGGCATCCGCTAGAGCCGTCACATGGTGGACTTTATTGCGATACTCGGACGCCAAGCCAAAGGGAAATGTCCAACTGTACCTGATGTGCTCTCTGTTAAGCTTTTCTGTCATTGGGTGGGACGCCTGTCTTTGCATTAGAGTTGCTTGAGCTAGGTCTTGATAGAGGGTGCGCGATGATCCCCGAAACAACACCCTGTGTTTTTTTTTCTTGCAGCTTGCAGGATCACCTCTTTCACTTTGAAGGAGCGTAGTTTCACCAGTATGTCCCGTGGATGTCGCTTGTCTCCTGGTAATGGCCTCCCCACTCTATCTGCCCTTTCCACTTTGATCTTCAAGTGTGTTTCACCCACAGTTTCTTCAAAGAGGCCCACCATAAAGGCCTCTAGGTCGGTCCCTTCCACTCCTTCCTCTAGGTCCTTAATTATAATGTTGTCGTGTTGTGACCTATTCTCTAAATCTTCCCTCCCCAAGATGGAGGCCTGTAGTTGGGTGTTGAGAAGTTCTATTTGATCCTCTGCAAGCTGCATGCGCTGCTCCTAGTCCACCGTTTTAGTTTCCAGATCCATTGGTCTTGTGCCCACTGAGTCGACATCCTGTTGGAGCGTTCTCAACTTTCCATGTAATTCAGTTTTAAGTGCATCTAGGGAGACCAGTCTGTCTTTAGTTCTTCCCTTAGTTCACGGTTGAACTCCAACTGTGAAGTTATCAGATCTTCTTTCATCAACATGTTCTCCTCCATCCCCAGCAGCCCAGATTTCCCCTGGGTGTCGTTTTTTGCAAAGTAGCTTGAGACCCTATTAGATTGTGGATGCAAGTTTTTGGGCGATCTCAAGAGTTACTAACTGGATACGAGCTACACCTCCTGAAAGAGATCTTGGCTTGTGGCCTAATGTCCCGCAAGCTTCTGTTTTTCTTCATTAAGAACCAAGAAGGCTTCTCCAGCTACGCGGCTCTCTCCAAATGGCGTTGCATCGGCTATGAGTGACCGAGGCTAGATCCCCTCAGTTCAGCTCCGTGGGCCAGCCCAACCCCCTCTCTCCATTCTCTCCTTCGTGCTTCCGCTCTCACTGCTGCTGGCGAGAGGAGGGCTCCTCTCTTCCCCCTCGTTCACTGTGACGTGTTTAGGTGGCTTCTTACCCCGTGAGTCCCATTGGTGCTTTAGGAGGCACTTATGACTCCCATTCCTCCATTTAAGTCAAACTCACGTCGCCCACTCAACAGCAGCAGGGCCTCCCCAGCCGGACACAGTGGCCTTGGTAACCTGCCCCCCCCCCCCAAGGCTAACTCCTCAGTATCTCTGCAGCGTCCAACAGTCCGGTGGTGTCCTCTGTACCGCGGGGGGGTGGGGGGGGGGGGGGGGAGTCGCAGCCCGATTCCAGCCCTTATCTCTTTAACCGTGGCAGCCGGTTTAGGAATACGTGGCCGCCACCTTAAAGTCAGGCATCCCCCCACGTTGCCCATAGCCTCCGTGGTCACCGACACTAGTGCCTGTATCGCCGCTCTTGGTCTACTAAGGTTTCGCCTCGCTTGGGGCTGCGCAGCTCAACCTGCCAGATCGGCCGTCCACCCTCAATGCTGCACTCACCGGGCCGCCGTCCCACAAAGCTGTCTGCGCTTCTCCCCAGGGTGGCCACTTTGCCCTCTTGATGCCGCGGTTTGCCTCAGTGATGCTCCAGCAGGTCGCCTCCCGCAGTGGGACAATCTTACAGCTGGATCTCCTCGCTTGGCGCCATGTTAGCTCTGCCCACCGTCTCTTCCTTCTGGCATTATCCGCCGATTTCTCTGATCAAAATCGCCCTTTCCTCGGCGATAGTAGTTGGCTGCGAAAAAGGGAGGAGTCACTGTGTTTTGGTCGACCCCGTTGGAGGCGTCTAGCCCCTCATCTGCGGTTGATGGTGGCAGAGCCTCTGAGGATTGCATCCACTCGGCCATCTTGGCTGGCCATGCACCCGGTTTGCTTTATCCCAGTAGGCTGAACCGTAAGTACTCCGCATGGGTACAAGTATAAGGGAAAAGGGTAACTGAATGGGACAGTCTGTATCCTGAACTATTCTGAAGTTAAACCTATTGTGAGAGAGAATGTGTCCGATATAGAAGAAGTGTGTAGTGTGTTGATTACCTTTTCAGCAAAGAAGGAAAGATTTTAAATTATTATAGCCCTAATCTAGAATAGACCTGGTAATTTAGCAGAAATGGTGAGGTAGCATTACCATAAAAGTACAAATTTCTGCTGTATTGAGAATCTGGCTGGGCCAATTAGACTGTGGTCTGGACAATTGCGGAATAGCTGGTGGAGACATTGTTACTGTCTGTCATTCCTACATCTACTGTCTTTCAGCAGAAGTCAGTCATAGACACATGAGAAAACTACCACAACGTGTGCAGAATCAATCATTTTACAGTGCAGGGGAGCAGGAAGAGTGTCTATTGTTCCTGGTATCTGTCATTCTGGTTTATTCCAAATGCCCACCATATGAAACTACTACAATTAAAGAAATTACAGCTTTACAAGTTTGCTCCCATAGAAGTCTAATGGGCTTATTGCCAGGCATATAGTAATTTGCCATACACCCCCAATATCAGAAAGATACTGGTGATGATTAATGTGGCACGATATTTTCAACCTTTGACCTTCCATCAACTCACCACTAAATTGTGCTGAATGAAGAATATAAGCATTTCCCTTTGTTCACCATTCCCGAAGGTTGTTCTAGGTTTATGGGCATGACGTTTATCCTGGCTCAGCATCCACTGTCTTTCAGTGGATGAGGCAAATGATAGTTAAGTACACACCCCGTGTTGCTTTATCCGAACATGGCCTATGGAATACGGCACAACTGAGTCTCAAGAAGATATTATATTGCATAGGTTTTGAACATCTTAAAATGAATAGTTTAACCATGAGGAAAGAAAAGAGCAAGCTTAAGGTTACAGGCATATTGTCATTTGCTGAAAGAGAGTTGGACACCATGAGAGTTTGGTGGAGGCAGCGTAGCTCGGGCTATGACCAAAGAACAAAGAGTGGTTACTTTCTTTGGGCTTTCCAAACATTAGGCAATGTTTATATCCCATTTCAAAAGGCAGTCCAACATAGGTCTTCTTAAAACTAATAACGTTTGTGTGGAGCACCTAGTGGGAGCAGGTACTCAAGAAGGTACAGGATGAGACTTCAAGGGTTTATCAACTCCAAGGCCACTTATCATCACCAATAGAACTATCATTATTATTGACACAAGTGCCTATGCTTTAGGTTCAGTTCTGATACAAGAGTGAGAGGGCAGAAATGTATTTGTAGCTTTTGCGTCCTGAAGGGAGCAGAACATAACTATTTGGTGATAGAAATGTTGGCTCTGCCATAGGTGTGTGGGGGACTGTGTTTGTGCTTTATAACGACCGCAATCAGCCGGTTGAGCTAGGATTTGCAAGTGTCAGTATTGCCTTCAAACATTTTCCTAAGAGCTGGAATATATTCCAAGAGTGCAGAATATCACTGGTGTTTTTCTCAATTACCACTTCCAGTTTCTAGGGGTGACATTGAAGATAGTGTCAATGCCAGTGGAGATTGTTTTCTCTCGTTTAGTCTATGTGATGGACAGAGACCAAAGCAGGAAAAGTAGGAATGACAAATTAAGAGCGATGGTGTCAGTAGGACAATATGTCACCCTGCAGATGGTCCAGCAAGAATAAGAGTTATACAGCCTCTTTGGAATATTTCAAATGGTTAAACATGTGAGAATGAAGTGGTCTGTAGACTGACTGGTCTTGGCTCTAACAGGTTTGTAGCAAAAATCAGGTTGCTGAAAAACAAGCAGACACAAATGGATGACTGCAATAAAACAATAGGTCATGTCAGATTTCTAGATGCTGGTGGTAAACAGATGGGTAGAAACTGCATGGGTATCATTCAAGGGTTGCCAGTGATCGGACCTGCTGTTTGCTATACCTGACATTTAAAGGTCTAAAGACATCAACATAAAACCACAAACTGAGAATTTTAAAAGACAGTGATCTGCCTTTCTTCCCAAGCAGGTCCTGGAAATAGCAGCTACCAAGTTAAAACGTGAAACTGTTTCAATATAGAGGGTGGTGCCATAGCAACTTTTTGTCTAGGCTTTCATGGCATAGAACATACTCTAGAGCTCTTCAATTAATAAGTATTATTAGAGATTGCCAGAAAAAATGTGAAACAGGTTCTCCTTTAGCATCGACTGGTACGCACTGCTGATAGGGAACCTGAATGGGCGAGGCCAAAATACAACTGCGAAATGTATCTCTCAGTTTCACTTTCTATTTTAGTGGTGTAGACAGTTGCCATCATGATGCTTTTTTGTTATGAATTGAACTGGAAAGGTAATTTAGACATCTAGGAAGATTCAATTAAGGTTAACAAAATATTTGTCGAGTGTCATCCTCTTTGTAAAGCTATTCACCCTCGTGAAAAGCAACATGCCTCCATTGGATGTGGTATCCCCGTTTCCCCCTGACCCAGGTGCCACTTCCTGGCGCAGGGAGCAACCACCCATGCCACTGGGAAGGTTGTAGGGGCAGTAGAAGGCAGGATGGGCAAGAAGGTGCGAGCACAAAGCAGAGAGGATACAACAACAAGGGCTCCCTGATCATAAAGATGAAGGGGCCTTGCTTTAGATGTAGCAGACAGTATGACATTCTGGTAAGCCTTTTAACTGTTAATTGAATTAACCAGAAATAAAGGTACAATACTTGTGGTACATGGACAACAGTAACTCTGTTATTGATCAGTGTGCTCTCAATTCACCCATTCTCTGTTCCTTGTTTTCATTGCAAACTACACCATCCGCGTTTGCTGTATTTAGGCGAAGATCATGTTGCCTTCTGTCGACATGCTCTGCAACCTGTACAAGTATCTGTCGAGTAACTCTTATGATAAACTCAAAAACATGCTTAATAACATGCTTTTTATCTAAGAAAAATATGAATAGTTCATTTCACTATTCAAAGGGTGGAGAGACGCCTGTCTCATTTGTTACCCGCTTTAAAAAGTTTGTTCTTCACTGCATACTTGAAAAGTAAGACTGTGAAGTCTCTCCATCCACAGATAACTGCAGGGTGTGATTCTGTCACTTTCCCACCAAAGCAGCTACAAAAACCTCACAAGCTATAGAAATACTGACCATGGATCTGGCCTCTCACATGAGCAAATACCAGCATGAAATATTGAAGAGACCCTAACGTTGATATATAACTGAGGAGGTGGTAAACACTGTTAAAGTACTGCACACTAAAGATAATGACCCTAAACATGTATACTACTGGTGTGAATACCACCTGCCACACACCAGTCCAAGTCCAGCATATGCAACAACAGGTAAAATGGTCCGCTTCTGAAACATCTGCCCAACCCAAGCATAGCACAAGAGCAATGCCTGACAATCTCTATCACTGAGTGACACAAAACGATCTGACCCAAAGTCTAGCAAACCTCACGGTGGCATCAACTTCTCAGAAAAGTTGCAGCTCATTGATCCTCCACCCACTTCATTTTCCGCAGAGAGTGAGGGAGGGAGAGACAATGAGAGATGGCCAAAGTCTTCTCTATTCGAGGCAATGTCTTGTCTCGATGGAGGATGATGATGATAAATTGTCAGAGATAGCCTTTGATACTCCTAATAGACACAAGTGCTACGGTTAATTTCAGACTGATACCGAATTAGCAACTCTGCCTAACCAATCTTCATTAACATATGCCTATGGCTCAAAGACATCTCGCCTGTCTAGAACTGTTTCATAAACAGCTCTCATCCTTCTAATTCCACTAAACCCGATGTCTGTGTAGTGGGGGCTGCTGCTGGTACGGAGTGCCTGCTTGGCTTTAGATCTGCAGGTCTTGTGTCGATTTGCTGCCAAGGTGTCAGAAGGAAGGGAGACTTCAGATGTCAGCTGAGTGCTCCCTAAGCTGTTTCAGGGTATTGGCAAACTCAAAGAGCATCAAATTTGTATACATTTAAATGAATTGGCAGTGCAGGTCGCTCTTGACTTCAGATGAATACCATTTAACATCAAAGAAACAGTTTAAGAACCTGAAAACGTTCTTAAAGCAGGGTTCCATTCAACCTGCATTGATCCCATACCATTGGTATCCCCAATTGTCCCTGTCCTGAAATGCCAAGCACGGGACAACATTTGAATGTGCTTAATTCTTCCAGTTCAATGAAGAACACACCTGGTACCCCAAATTCAGGAAAAGATACACCAGTTCTCAAACCTGGATTTAAACAAAGGGTATTATCAACTAGAAGAGAATTCCAGGTACATCATCACATTTGCGATACACTGTGGAGTCTACCGATACAAAAGAATCAGCTTTGGGGTTTCCTCTGCTGTGTTTTTTCCAGGCGGAAACCTGTACGATTATACAAGGCATCCCCAATTGCTTACATTGCAGCAATGATGTACTTGTATGCCAATCATCCTGAAAAGGGCATGATGAGACCCTAGTTAACATCTGCTAAGGATTGAGTAATGTACATGTGACTTTAAACAAGTACAAATGTCAATTTGGCAAGCCCTCACTCATAGTTTATGGAAAAATGGAATCTGTCCCACCCCAGATAACGTTTCAATGTCAACATCTGTTACTGTATCCCTGAGTTTGTCTCCTTTCGGTTCCTTTCACCGCAATTAGTCCTCCATTAGGAAGTTTGATCAAAATTGGTGCTCCATTCCAGTGATCCAAAGAATGGCAAACATTATTTGAATGCAGAGGACCTGGCATACTTCACCACTTACCTCTGCACAAAGATTATAGTCGATGGGAGCCCTAGGTCTAGGAACAGTACTTGCTCAGAGAGACACTGACCTTGAAGTTCCCCATCGCATTGCAGGTCATGTCAAGCACAACCTCACTGGTCCAGAACAAATCTACTCCGAGTAGAGAATAAACGTCTAGCTGCCATATGGGCCTAGTAGCACTTCCTTCTGCTTGTGTACGGCAATCTGTTTACCATCATCAGTGATTATCGAGCATTAATTTCCATTTAATGGCAACCCAGAAATGAAGATGTCTTCAAATATTGAGAGGTGGGGTCTTCATCTACAAGGTTAATAGTTTAACATTGTTCACTGTCTGGGAAAGGAAAGGAACCCAGCAGATTTTATGTCCAGGTATCCACTAACCTTTTGTGATGCTACACCATCTGTCGCCAAAAATACCTGCAATATGTCAATAGACTAGCACGTCCAAGTCTCCTAGAAACAGGCAATTGTTTAGTGATACACTAATCTCTTCAGCAGTATGTGGTCAACTTGGCAGATGAAGGCCACAGAGGCGACACTGCCACCAAACCCCTCCTACAAAAAAGTCTGGTCCCTATAAGTCAGTTCTCTTATGAAAAATATCATGGGAGAATGCCATGCTTGCAAGGCCATAGTCAAGGATCAAGATTTTCAAAACTTCATTAATTTTAATAAGCTATTTTTTCAGATTGTTGATTGACATCGACATCTGGTTATGGCTGGGAGCTCTGTTAACTGTTACGGATTGCACTGTGGTCTGAGACCTGGCTGGGCTGTATGCCTTGTGCACACTGAGTGATAGTTGTGCTAGCTGAGACCCAGTAAAACTGGTTGATCCGTGTATTCCACGGAAGGGCACTGCTGTATGGGTATATAAGCCCTGTTAACTCAGTGGGATAGTTCTGCTGACTGAGTCCCACTAGAGCTGGCTAGATGTGTGTCCTGATGGAGAACAGCTCTCAGAGATATGGCTGATATTGTAAACCAGGTGTTTACTTCAGGATAGCTTTGTTGACTGAGACTGGTCTGGAGCTATAAGCTCTGAGTGATGTGAGGGAAAGACCTTCTGGCAGTGGGGCACTGCAGCTGGTTAGCTGGGTGTATTCCAAGAGATAGCACTACTGTCTGGCAGCTTGTGTAGGGGTAACCTATGTGCATGCTGAGGGACAGCTCTGCTGTCCAAGCACTTTGCACTTTGGGGGGGGGGGGACAGATCTGCTGGCAGTAACCCACTAGAGCTAGGTAGCTCTGTATTTATCGAGGATAGTGCTCCTCACTGAGTATTGGCTGAAAATGTACACCCTGCGTTCGACGAGGGATATAGCTACAGCGTGAGTGTGACTGCTGCATTTAACCCTTTGTACTCTAGGACACAGTTGTGCAGGATAAAACCCTCTGTAGCTGAATAGTTATGTGTATCAAGGGGGTGTTTTTGTTTTCTCAGCCTGTAAGATCAATACAACTTGGCATATAGTTCTGCTAAAATCTGAGTCTCTACTATCTGTGTACGCTGAGAGATAGCTCTACTGTCTGAGACATGACTGCAAGATATGTAGCCTTAGAATAGCTCTGCTGTCTGAAAGCCTACCTAGGCTGTTGGGTCTGAATATGGACAGGTGTAGTTCTGTAGTTTCAGCTGGTGAAATCCATTTAATCGGAAAGGATAGTTCCTATAATATCTAGGCCTGCAATAGCTGTGTAAACCGCTGGCACAGTGGTCCTGTCTGAGAGTTTGGGCTGTAAGATAAATGTGAGTTGCAAGATAGCTCTCCAATGTTAGATTTAAGACAATGCATTCTGTATATTGAGTGGGCTATCTTTGCGGTCTAAAGCCAGAATGCATAATATCTGTGTAACCTTAAAGATAATTCTGCTTCCTGAGGTCTGCCCTTGTAAGATCTATATTTCAGACGGACAGCTGTAAAATAACTCAAGAGCCCCCTAGAACTATGAACCCCAAGGGATAAGTCTTCTACATAATGCCGGGACCTATACATTTTTGCCTTCTGAGTAGTTACTTGAGGGTAAGATGTGTGTACCTAAGTAATGAGTCTGTTGTGTGGGCCTCAGTTAGCAAATTGATGGATATTTCCTATGTCTGATGCCTGGGTGCGTACATTAATTGCCAGGTTCATTTAATCTGCCCATTTGCAATGCCTTTGTATGTTGAAAGTCCTACTAAAGGCCTGATTTAGATCTCGGCAGACGGGTTACTTTGTCACAACGGTGACAGATCTCATCCACCGAAATATAAATCCCATAGTTTGTGATGGAGGAACCCGTCCACCGAGATCTAAATCAGGCCCTAAGTCTCCAGCTCTGCCTTTTATCCAACTATTTAGTACAATTACTTCCTCTGTCTACTCAAGCCTTTCAAAACTCTGTTTTTGTGGCTTACTGTGGTGTGCAGCAACTTTCTAAACAAACTTTGTCACTTGCCCTAAAACACTAAGGGCAAGCGCCAAACCTTCTACATCAGTGAGCACTCCATGTTATTGCAAGCTCAGGAGTTCAGGAAATACCATCTTTGAACTTTCCTACCTCTCCCTGTTCTCTACAAATCTGTAAATTCCTAACATAGGTTGCGGTATTGGCATTCAATCCCACACTGCCATACAACCTTAGGTTTTGAAAATTTGTTCTCAGCTTAGTGCCTCTTTGTCACAGTTTTAGCGAATTCAGAGCTTTCACAGATGCCTGGATGTTTTGAATTTACTAAAAATATGCCTGGTTGCATTATGCACTTCTTACCCAATCACCAATTTTCATTTTTATGTTTGGGTCACTGGTTGTGTATATTTGAGAACTTTTAGAGTCACCACTGTTCCAAGTTTGTGGCCAATAGTATTTTATGCCACAAGACACAAAACAAGTGCACGGGGAACCATTACTTGAGCATGCTAAAGCTATACTGGGCATTAGATAGTCTTGGTTAGCAGAATTACAGTAAAACATAACTGTATACTCCACTGACAATGAAGATTGATGTTCCATTATGTGGATTTATAGTAGAATAGCAGCCTGCTGATCATATTTATGACATAAGAACAGAGGGTATTTAAATGGCCATTTGAGCAGTAGACTTAAGAAGTAGGTAAAGCTTCCCTACAAGTGTGTAAAACCTGCTTTTGGAAGGAAAAGTTGCAACAATTTCTCTCAATAAAAGGTGACAAATGGAAAGTATTTACATAACAGTTTCATCTGTGCAGAATGCACAACCTACATCTTAATATGAGACACTCAATCTTCCAGCCATCTTTTATTGAGCATGGCAAAAGCTGTAAAAATCAGAGTCACATAAAATAATTAAGGTGTGGAAGTGCAACAGTGTCAGTTACTTAACGTTGGACTGTTAGTTTTGTTGCACTTTCAAAAACTGAACTTAGTATTCAATTTCCCAAAATAATCTTAAATCATAACAGGTTTTGAGGCTCTTGATACATTCAGCAAAACACTACTATGTGCCAAGTATATTTTCTCCATAACAGTTTAGCTCCGCACAATCTACACCCAACGAGCATTAACCCAATTTCTAAGTGGGTAAGAGCTCAGGGAGCTAATAATGTCTGCACTATATTGGTTATAATTCCAACCAGCTGGGTAATTCTCCCCAGCAAACTAGTAGGAGATATGGCATAGCCTTATTATCATTTATCAGTGAACTTAGGGAGCACTGCCAGTGTAAAACGAGTGTCAAGTGCCAAACAAAGTCAAATGCCCTCATATTTGGGGGGTTTCACAGAGGAAGCCCAATTCATGTTTGCAGTGAATCTCCCCTCTTTCCCCCCTCCAAATATCAACATCTTCTAGTTGTTACTTGACAATCTCTGGATAACTCACCCAAGCACAAAGGGTGGACAGCCTTTTCTTAGCAGCATTCTTTAGGTTGTCAGTTTTTAAAATAATTTTGAGAAAATGGCAACAATTTATGAATGGCCACACTGAACAAATAAATAGCAACTTATTCTTTTTAAATGCTACCCCTTTATCACAATAATAGATGCTCTAAGCCCTTATGCAATCTGCCCACTTCAATCAATACCATGTTAGTCTATGGGATGAAACACAATCAGGAATGTGCAGGTAAGTAAACAATCTACAATACTGAGTTTCTGGATAAAGGATCCGTACCGAGTAAGGTTCAGGTTAGTGACAAAACTGCACCACCAGAGGCACTGAGGTAGTCAGATGCAGAGGACAAACTCGGGACCTGGTGCTAATGTTATCCAACGGAGAAAGGGGACAATCAAATAGGTACTCCTTGATGACGAGTTGCACGGTTTGGCAACCCAGTCTCTAGGGGTCAAGGTAAGCACAGGGGGGGCACAAGGCAGCACCAAACTTACACCTCCAGTGGCACTGGGGAAGCGGGGTGCAGAGTGCCAACACAGCGTCAGACGCCCAATGCAAATAAATTGGGAATCTCGAACTTGGAAACAGGTTGCAGGCTCAGGCAAGGAGGCAGATCTATTCAAACCTACAGCCACACAGGTAAGTTGGCATGTGCTGGAGCCTCGTGATACAGTTGGTTGTCCCCCCCTTCCCCCGCAAGGCTCAGAGGCTCCGGGTGCAGGCGTTTCCTTTGGCATCGGAAATCAGCTTACCGGTGCGGTCGCGGTTGGGGGGGGTCATTGTGCAGATGCTACAGGCGTCGATGTGAAGTCCAACAGTGGTAAACCCACAAGGGTCTCTTGCTCAGGATCGCTGCGGAACCTTTTCTGGAATGGTGGGCCACTTAGTCTCGGGCCATGGGCATCGGGTGCAGAGGTGGTCGGTTTCGCTGTCCCACAGGCAGAGTACTTTGTCTTTAAAGTTGTTTTTCTTCTGGACAGGTCCACTGTCCACAGGAGATCAGGAGTCTTTTTAGAAGGCAGGCAGTCCTCCCAGGGTTCTGGAGGTCGCTGGTGTGAAGGATGGATCCTTCTTCTTTAGCAAGGTCTTTGAGGGCTGCAAACAGGCTGATAGGGCTGGAGCCAAGTAAGTTGGTGTCTTCAGTCTTCACTGCCGCACAGCTATTCTTTGTCCTCCTCTTCGTAGGTTGTCGGTAATCTAAGGATTAAGGTTCAGGGGTACTCAATTTAGGGGCGATACAGGGGTTAGAAGGTAGTAGTCAATGGGCTATTTGCCTTTAGGGTGCCTACTTGTATGTCCCCTCCCTCTGGTGGGGGGGGGAAATA
This sequence comes from Triturus cristatus, assembly GCF_964204655.1. NCBI lineage: Eukaryota > Metazoa > Chordata > Amphibia > Caudata > Salamandridae > Triturus > Triturus cristatus. Next base: position 911,242,392 of record NC_140583.1, read on the forward strand.
CCCCTAACCCTATTGGTTAGAATCCTCCAAAACAATATGGAGGACTTTGAAAGGAGGGAGTCACATCAGCTCAGGGCACCTTAGGTGTGGCTCTTACTGAGAGGGGACACACCTCTCCTGCTACTAATATTTCAGCTGACCTTGCCGCTAAAAGTCGGGCTTGGTCAGCATGACAAAGGATAGGAAGCCTTTGAGACTCACCACCTTTCAATGTTGTTCCTGCATGGGGGTAGGTGTGAAGCACCTCCACCCAGAGCAGGCTTTGTTTCTGACCCATGATAGAAAAAGGCTCCCACCTCAGGGGACAGAAACAAGTCTAGAGGTGGAAGGCTGGAGCAGCCCCTAGAGTGTGGATTTATTAATGAATCCAACACTGGCATCAGTGTGGGCTCATTAATCGGAGACATTTGGTACCAAACATCTAGGAATTTGGTGAAGTCATCATGGAGCTGTGGAACTCACAGTGACAAGTACCCAGCTCATGTACTCACTATGGCTTCACTGTGCACTTAGAATGGACCTAGACACTATAGGGACATATCTGCTCATGCAGTTATGCCCTCACATGAGGCATAGTGCAACCTGCATTAGGGCTGTAAGGCTTTCAGTAGGGGTGACTTACCCATGCCTCTTGAAGTGCTGATAGGCCTCCACACCGGGATGTGTGTCAGCTCAAATCTTCACTTTTATCTGCACCAAAACATGCAGGCTGCAGTGGCAGTGTGCATGTGGTTGGTGAGAGATCTCTTAGGGTGACACATTACATGTTGCAGCCCTTCTCCGGTCACACTGTCCTCGGTACCACTGGTACCTTTTACAAGGGACTTATATGTGGCCAGAGGTATGCCAAAGGGTACAGTTTTGGAAAAGAACACATGCACTGGGAACCTGGTTAGCTGGAACCCAGTGCACATTCAGTGAAAGGTGCATCAGAGTCAGGCAAAAATTGGGTGGTAACCATGCCAAAAGGTATACTTTCCTACAGGGCACACAATTACAAGTGGTATGTGTTGCAGCAAACATGCCTTCAGATACATAGCAGGTCAGGCCTATTGCAAGTCAACAGAGTGCACATGGCGATAATACAATAATGGTGGTGATTACGACAGAATAGAGTGGTCTAAGCATCTAAACAGAGGTCATCAAGCATATAGAACAGAAAGAAGGAGAGCACCGACTGTACTGCAGTGGAAAGACATGTGTCTTCTCACAGTTTTACTCAGCCAAGGTGTACCTGTACAATCTCCATAATGACCGTCGAAAGAAGTAGCTTCTATGGGGTTGAGAGCTGGTAATTATATTATAAAGCGATACCAAAGGGGATGATGGACGGAGCGTTAGAGCAAATCAAACACTCACCCCCAGTCAACTGTTTTGGGTTTAATCCATCATCATTCTTTAGCTCACTCCACCACCCCAGTTCAGACATGGCCATATGCAAATCAGTCTGACCCTGTGCCTCATGGGAACAGTCCAGCCCGAATTGCCAAGCCATGTCTTCCCTGGACCGGAAACAAGCATCCTGGGACCGGTTTCGGGTTCATAACCCTCATCAGCCAGGCTATCTTGAATCCAGTGGCAAAGTGAGCAAGGGACCCACGTCAAGGCATACCCTGCCAACATAGGGCGAACAAAGCGATACCAAAGGGGATGATGGAGGGAGGATTTGAGAAAGTCAAACACTCACCCCTAGTCAACTGATCTGGGTTTAATCCATCATTCTTTAGCTCACTCCACCACCCCAGTTCAGACATGGCCATATGCAAATCAGTCTGACCCTGTGCCTCATGGGAACAGTCCAGCCCGAACTGCCAAGCCATGTCTCCCCTGGACCGGAAGCAAGCATCCTGGGAACGGTTTCGGGTTCATAACCCTCATCAGCCAGGCTATCTTGAATCATCCAGTGGCAAAGTGAGCAAGTGACCCACGTCTGGGCATACCCTGCCAACTTAGGGCGAACAAAGCGATACCAAAGGGGATGATGGACGGAGCGTTTGAGCAAATCAAACACTCAACCCCAGTCAACTGATCTGGGTATAATCCATCCTCATTCTTTAGCTCACTCCACCACCCCAGTTCAGACATGGCCATATGCAAATCAGTCTGACCCTGTGCCTTATGACAACAGTCCAGCCCGAACTGCCAAGCCATGTCTTCCCTGGACCGGAAGCAAGCATCCTGGGACCGGTTTCGGGTTCATAACCCTCATCAGCCAGGCTATCTTGAATCCACTGGCAAAGTGAGCAAGTGACCCACGTCTGGGCATACCCTGCCAACTTAGGGCGAACAAAGCGATACCAAAGGGGATGATGGTCGGAGCGTTTGAGCAAATCAAACACTCACCCACAGTCAACTGATCTGGGTATAATCCATCCTCATTCTTTAGCTCACTCCGCCACCCCAGTTCAGACATGGTCATATGCAAATCAGTCTGACCCTGTGCCTCATGGGAACAGTCCAGCCCGAACTGCCAAGCCATGTCTTCCCTGGACCGGAAACAAGCATCCTGGGACCGGTTTCGGGTTCATAACAATCATCAGCCAGGCTATCTTGAATCCAGGGGCAAAGTGAGCAAGGGACCCACGTCTGGGCATACCCTGCCAACTTAGGGCGAACAAAGCGATACCAAAGGAGACGATGGATTTAGGCCCAGATCTCTGTACTGGGGTAAATGTATTACATTGTTCTGCATTCTGTCCATCAACTGTTGTTTTTGCATTTGTCACCCCGAGTGGGAAGGGTAGGCCCAGACGTGGGTCCCGTGCTCTCCATGCCACTGGAATCAAGCTATCCTGATTGAAGAGGGGTGAAACCCCGAAACCGGTCCTAGGATGCTTGTTTCCAGTCCAGGGAGGACCTGGCTTGGCACTTCGGGCTGGACTGTACCCATGAGGCACAGGGTCAAGACTGATTTGCATATGGCTGGGTTCAAAGTGGAACAGCATGGTGAGCAAAAAAACAATGGATTTAGGCCCAGATCTCTGTACTGGTGTGAATGTATGACATTGTTCTGCATTCTGTCCATCAACAGTTGTTTTTGCATTGGTAACTATATTATAGTTCTTTTGAAGCATAAAATATTCTGTGGCTTTTGTTTTTGCTGTCCTGGCTCTTTCCTTTCCCATTTGGCTCTGTTAGCCACTGCCTTTAGCAATATTTACTGCAAAGGTCTACTTAACTTAGGCTTGAGTTACTGATTGATCCTTTACAGTATAATGTTGCACCACCTGCCAATCTGGGTTACAGGCTGGATGCCAGTTGAGCATAATAAACAAGGTTTAACATAACAATACTTCACCGAGTGCACTATGCCCATAAAAGGTTGAAAAAAATGGAATATATGGTATCTAACCTATACTGAAGTGCGTGTGGACCGGTGGGAGATTTTATTCATAAGATAGGGTTATGTCTTGAATTGAAGAGCTTCTGTGAGTAGGTCATTGCCACCAGATGCAAAATTAGCTCTGTTGGGCATATGGTCGGATGAGATTCTACATATACATAATAGAATACTATTTGATTTGAGGCTCATGATTACGCACAGGAACAAAGCCAGACACTGCGAAGAGCCTGAGGCACCAGAACTGTAGAAATGAAGGCTCAATAGGGATTGGTGTTTGCAGGTATGTAAATTTGTGCATGAAGTTTGGGAAACATGACAAAGTATGAGGCATGTATAGAAGAAGCAATTGAGACAACTTGAGAGAGTTAGAATAGAGACAGTATATCTCAGACAAGATATGATGGGCTGAGGTACATGGAGGGGTTTCCCACTTCTTTATCTCAGTGTTCCACCCTCACACAAACATACAAAGAAATTGCTAAAACCTTTGTGACAGTTCATAATGTACACCCATTTGATCAGGATACCGTACGACCCCTACGTGTATTGTGAAAAAAAGTTTGGTGAAATGTTTTGATGCATTTGCATCAAGTTTTGTTTTACTAAAAGCAAAAAATAATAAATTTGATGTATAATTAATGTTCCTGCACAGAGTTTTATCACAGCAAAACTTGCAGTGAGCCTTCGGTCCTCATGCTTGCCTAGCTGCCTGCTTGCTTAGACTGCATCTCATGTCTATAAGTATATGGCCATATGTACAAACTATTTTTGCATTCAGACAATGCCCGATTGGGGCGTTTCCAACTGCAAAAATGCATTACTTATGCACAAAGCACAAATTATGAGTGGATGGCATGTTAACAAATCACAATTTGCATTTGCAATTCAGTATTTGATATGGGCATGTGCAGGGCATCTCTTCAAAATACACAATCGCAGTGGTATGTATGAATGTTTTGTGACCAAATTATGGTTGTGATACATTCATATTTTACCGACACCTCAAAGGAGGTGATAACTATTCGCAAATTTTGAATGTGAATGTTGAAATATATTTTAAAGAGCAGACAGTGTGGACCACTGCCTACACTTAAAAAAACATAAACTTTGAAGTTTCATTTTTTCTTTTTTACACGCATCCCGGTTCCCTTTAAGGAAAACAGGATTTTTTTTTTAAACAATTGCTTTAATAAAAAGCAATCACAGACAAGGTGGACTGCTGACCCCAACAGGCCACCATCCCTGTGATGTCTGCGATATCTAATGGGTTACAAATTGCTACCTGCCTCATTATTATTCATCAGGTAGGACGATGTGCAAACTCATTAGGAATCACTATTTAAGAAATCTTTCTTGTGTACATTAGTAATGCTGATTCCTAATTGCGGATCGGTTAGTATCGCATTTGGAAAATCGCAATTCCTATTTTTTTGTACATTTGGCCTGTAGTCCCCATAATTATTTGCAAAAATTAATTTCTATAATTAACTAGGGTCTCTGTACTCTATTTATTTCAAAATGCAGTTTCTTCGATTAATTTCTTCATAAGTTTACCGTCGAAGCCCAATGAAGGAAGTTGTTACCTTCTTCTCTTGGACTGGGTGTACTTCCAATTGAGGAAGCTCGGCTGCAGCACAGACAGAATCTCACACCGTTTATTGAATCTCATCCTGTTTGCTTTTTAGCTGTTATTCTTTCTAGAAAGAATGCTTGCTACCTACTGCTTTTAATTGTATTATACTTTTAACCTAAACAAAGTTCCTCCGTCCCAGCCGAAATATTGTTGATTGTACATATGTTGTAGGATCACGTTAATGTTGGTCTGATTCTACATAATTCAGTCCCAATCTAACAAATTACAAATCGCCAACCAAAAAAAATCAACCACTATAGTCAGAACCAAACACTGTGTTCTCATAATTAGCCATTTACAAATAAAGAAGACTTCCTATACGTTTTGTAGGCAGAAACACGTGTATCGTGCTAAACAGACAGAATGAAAGTAGTTTTTCTGTCACTCAATTTGCTTTAATTCTGAGTCACCCCAAAAAAGTATTACCCACGTTATTATCTAAATAATGAATTAACATAAAGGTTTGAAAGGTATAGTTCCATATAAATTGTCAAATCGCAATTTTTCGCAAGCGGATATAATGTATTGCGTAAAATAGGCAATTTTTATACATCAAACATACCTAATCTTGACGGCCCAAACCTGGAAAAAAACACAAGGTTTATCAATATATAACCAACCTACGTATTTCTTGAAAAGGTTGTATGCTGCAGTGAAACGAACAACTAGAAACGCGAACAAGCCTTCTAGCTGTAATAGTGCTTTAAATCCGTCACGATTACGACTTTAAACGTATAAAAATGTTGGTTACCTTCGCACTGTCTTTGAAAACGCTCTCCATTCTCATTCTTCATTGAAACCGTGGCAGGAGTACATTTATAAACATCTGCTCCACTGCGATATGCGGTCTGCAACTGAGCACGACTTGACTGGTTGTAAACTTTTCGTTCAGCTGGGAACTTCCATTGGGAAATCCCCCGACTGTAGCACTTCCGTATTGGCAGCTGTCTGTACCCAATCAGTTTCCGACTTTCAGCTCTCATGCAACTAAACCGGCTCTGCAAAGGAGCTACGATTCATAAAAGTTCTTTTTCTGCAAGCGGCACTCGAGACGGAAGTGCGTGCTTTATGTTTTGAAGCAACAGGGTCATGCTGACATTTTCACTTACGAAAACTTATAACAGAACTATAATCTAGACATTGCAATTATTAAATGGACATGATCCAACTAATCAAAGATATAACCAATTAAGACATGCAAAAAAAAAAAAAAATAGGTGGATTTCCGTCGATTACATAAAATCAACGGAAGTTGTGGGCTTTAAGTACCCCTAAGTATTATGGTGGTTGACACACTGGTGAACCCTCCTCCTCGCCATAGTGACAATGTACACGAGTACAGCCGGATTTCTTTTGTCATTGTTATGCAAGTAATCCTAAGAATTGTTTGCCAGCTACTACAACAGGTAGTCAAGTCGTCAGGATGTTGTAAATTGAAACCACGATGTGATTAAGCATTTACTAAAGACATGAATTCTCCTGCCTTACACATGTCTCTTTCGTTATGTTGACTGAAGTTTGGACTCCATTTTGTATTGTCATGTCTCCACGTGCTCAACACGAGAAGAGTCCTATCTTCGTGTTAGTTGCTCTTGTAATCTGCCTAGTAACAGTCTATAAATAGTTCCTTTGTCCGCCTGGCGCATGCCCAGGCTTGACCACATCTGTTATCAGTTAGTCCTTGCTTGACCATGTTTTCGCGGGCTCAAGGAGTATGTCAGCTCCGCCCACATATTGATCTTGTATCGAAAATGTCCATAAAAGGTAACATTCCTTGCCTCATGTTGTATCCTCCCACTTATGAGCCCCTCTGTTGTGTATAAAAGGGGACTGTGTACGCAAGTTCTTTGTGCTACTCTATGCAATACTGAAGGGTATTGTATGGATTGTAGGACCACCCTTAAGGGTTAATAAACCTTGTCTTTGTACTTTGCAGTTTCCGTGCCAACTTCCTTATAGATTCTATTGCAGGAGAGCGAACCCTTGTGTCCTGCGGGCCTAGCTGGGGCCTGTATTCATCAATTGGCGCCCGTCACGTGGGGCTCATCGGCGACTCGGATGCTCGAAGGATTGGTCGCGACGAAGGTGAGGAATTTGGCCGGGGATGTGATCACTGCCAGAGGCACTTTAGTCCTGGCATCCCGAGGTTTTTCTTCCTTCCCTTCCGACCTGACCATCTGGGTGGCGCCGGTCCTCGACTGAGACCTCTTCTGTCGGTCCTGCCGTGACAGCCGTTTGGGCGAATTTTGGAGCTTGGCAGTTGGAATCTGGACTCTTGATTGGTAAGAACCGTTGTACGGTACTTGCTCCGAGTTTTTGAAGCCTGGTTTGGCTATTTGAGTTTGATTTGTGATGACCGGTCATATCTTGTATTGATTATTGTGAGAATATATGCGTTGCAACACATATAGGCAGGTAATGTGGAGATATTTCTCCGGAACTGTGTAACTTTGAACGGCACAACGTTTAAGTGCCATTTTTTTGATAATACTGCATATTCTGCATTATTTTTGAGCATGCCTGCTTTTAGCGCACTCCGTAAGTGGTGCTGCTGCTTTGGAAACCGGTTAAACCTCGAGGAATCTGCTCCAGCTCCCCCAGAGGGGACTCCTAATAGGGATATGTATGTGAAGCATGGTCTTTCTTCCATAATGTACAGCACAGTATGGAGGAAATATACCAGAAAGGATCCTGAGTTACGGTGGCCGTTGTATGGGTCGTTTGATATGCGTAAGATTGAGTATGTGGAACAGTGTATGTGTAAACGGCGTGCTCGTCAAGACATGTTTGAATGTTTGCGATTATGGGTGAAGGAAGTGCGTGAGCGAGAGAAGCGTGAGAAAGCGCTGTTTGATAAAGAGCAACGAAAGAATGATCATGTGAGAGCGCAGGAAGCAAAGCGTCGGGAGGAAAGAGAACAGACGGAGAGGCAAGAGAAAGAGCGTAGGTTACAAGTCTCGGGTCAATATGCTGTTCGTCAGTCACTCTATCCTGTCCTTAATAATCATGACGATGATTTTTATTTATTAGATCGTTCTCCGCCTCCTTATGTCGGCGCGTCTGCCCCGAGGCCACAAGATTCTGGATCGGGTTCGGGTAAGGTAGACACGCGGTCCATGTTATCGGCTGAGCGAATGGGTGAGCTTCGGCAAGTTTCCTATCGTGCACTTAAGGGCAAGTTATCCCTTGCTGAGTTGTTGGATTCTTGGGAGTTGTGGCAGGATAGAGAAAGGTTGTATTTTTTGGGCCACTTTTCTGAGGAAGTGATTGCTACTTTCCGGAAATATTCCAGTGTCTTTGAACCTGACGATGTGGTATTAGATGCTAAAGCATTGCGTAATGGTGTTTTCTCTCCCTCTAAGGCGCCTGATGCGGTTCGGCGACTGTTTGCGTTGCGGGATGCGGCGAGGGACCTTAAAGAGAAAGCACGCCAACAAGTTGAGGAGGAGAAGCGGTCGGATTCGCGTGCCGGAGATGGCCATTCATCCACCTCTCAATCAGATAAGAGCGATCTAGTGCATGCTAAACCAATGCGAGAGGCGGCGCCTTTGTATGTTCCTCCTAAAGGAGCGGGGACTAGCTCAGATATTACCTCCGCCGATGCTAAGGGATATTTTGTGTATAATTGGGTTTATACTCCCTGGCACAGGGCTGACGTCATGGCGTTAAAGAATGCGTTGCCTGACCCCCGCAAGAATCCAGCAGCCTTTTACGAAGAAGTCGAGGGGGCCTTGAATTCTTGTACTATGACCTTAGCAGATATAGATTTGTTCTTTGGGCTTATTTTACCACCAGATATGTGGCGATCTGTGCGGAAGGTGGATGATGCTGCCGCTTTTAAGGCTCGATGGTCTGAGCTTGAGGATGAGGATAGGGAGAGGAAGCCCGCGCAGAAACCACCTCAGATTATCTTAGATCTCCCTGCTGCTATTCTGGCTAAGTTGAAGACAATCATCCCCCCCTAAAAAGATTGACTGGAATATGCTAGCCTCGTGCAAGCAGAAAGTCGATGAATCAGTTGCAGATTTCTTTACGCGCTTTGAGGAGACGTTTCATGATTTTAGTGGTCAGTCACTTACGGATGACACGGGTCGGCACCTTTTTGCTGATAAATATGTGGCGAATTTATTACCGGCGATCGCAGCCCGCCTAAAAGCGAGTGAAAGTTCTTGGTCCACTGCGACCCCGACAGCCCTCCTGACTATAGCTCAGTACTATGAGCGCCAGGAGCAAGAAGCGAAGGGGCAGGAGGAAAAGAAATCGAGGGATTTGAAAACGAAGGTGATGTTAGCACAAGTATATGGTCCGCCCCGACGGGGTGTAAATAGAGGTAGGGGAGGATTTTATGGTCTTCCCTCGGGCCGATCTGATTTGAACAGGAATCAATGTGCGTATTGTAAGCAATCGGGACACTGGGCCAGAGATTGCCCGGCGTTGCATGCTTCGCGTCAGGGATACAATCAGGGTGGTCCGAGAGGTAGAGGGGGTTTCTCGAATTTTAGAGGGAATTCTAACGATCACGCTCGTTTTGACCCTGCCGGGCAGCAACGAGATAGGCCTAATGTTTTCGATCGACAAAACCAGTATCAAGTGTCGGGGATTGACCGTTCTGGGTACCATGATTCTCAGCATGCATAGGAATGCGTTGGATGGGGGTTAGAATCAGTTGAGGTGCCGGTTGATCAGAAGGGTCCTTACGTATCAGCTGAGGTTTTGGGTTCTACTGATCAGTTCCTAGTGGATACAGGAGCGACTCGTAGTGCGCTGTCTAAACAATTGGTTCCGAGGGCTCCCCCATCTGGCTTAATGGTTACATCGGTAGGGTTTGATGGTACACTCTCCCGAAGCCCTCTTTCACGGCCCCTCACATTTCAGGTTGATTCCTTTTCTGCACCCTGTCCGTTTTTGCTTGCCCCGAACACGCCGGACAATATTATGGGCCTTGATATGCTGAAGCACTTCAGAGCTACGATCCGCTGTTCCCCTGCTGGAGTGCGGGTGATATTGAATGACAATTACCCCCTGTCTGAACGGATGTGTGTGGTTGCAGAGGATGCTGTGTTAGCTACCCTCCCTTGCGCTTTGTGGGCCACCTCGGATACTGATGTGGGACAGATGGTGATTCCGCCTGTTCACATTAGTGTCCAGGAGGGGGCGGTGTTACCACGCCTTCCACAGTATCGTATTTCGCAGGAGGGGGAAGAGGCTCTTATACAGTTAGTGCAGGATTTGATTAAGGTGGGAGTAGTGGAAGAAGTTTCCTATAACGTCTGTAATAGCCCGATTTTACCCATTTTGAAAAAGGATACGGATGCCAAAGTCTATCGGTTTATAATTGACTTGAGAGAAGTGAACAAGATCGTGATACCTCAGTACCCAGTGGTTTCTGATATCACGACGTTGCTTACTTTGGTCCCGCCTACGGCGACCACGTTTTCAGTTATTGATTTGAAAAATGCCTTCTTTTCAATTCCTATTCATCCCGATAGTCGATACCTCTTTGGTTTCACTCTAAATAATAGGTCTTACCGATTTTGTAGAATCCCTCAGGGTTACACGGAAAGCCCTAGCATTTACAGTCAAGCTTTGAAAAGACAATTGGACTCCTTTGTTCTGCCCGAGGGCGTCGCCCTCATTCAATATGTCGATGACATCTTGCTGGCGGCCGACACTCCGGAGTTGTGTGAAACAAGTATGTTGTCTTTGCTTTCCTTTTTGGCATCCCACAATCACAAAGTATCTCGGAAAAAGTTGCAATTCTGTAGACCAAAGGTGACTTATCTGGGTCACCTTTTGTCTAAGGAGGGGCGTGCACTCACACCAGATCGTGTCCAAGTAATTCTGGACACGCCGACGCCGTCCACGCAGAAGGACGTGCGTGCATTTTTGGGTCTCGTTTCGTTTTGTAGGCAATGGATACTAGGGTTTTCACACATAGCTAAGCCATTGTTAGCCCTTTTGACAAAAGACACACCTATTCCGCTTCCTTGGACGAATGAGTGTGACACTGCCTTTCAGAAATTGCGACAGGCTCTCTGTTCAGCACCAGTGTTAGGGACTCCTGATTATACCAAACCTTTTTCGCTGTATGTGCATGAGAAAGATGGATGTGCATTATCAGTTTTAGTGCAGATGCACGGCGACAAGCAGCGCCCTTGTGCATATTTTTCGGCTGTACTTGATCCTGTTGCCCGAGCATTGCCTGGTTGTTTTCGCTCGGTTGCGGCGACAGCTGTGTCAATACGCCAAAGCGAGGGAATTGTGTTATCTCATAAGCTGTTGGTATTAGTCCCCCATGCTGTTGATGCCCTGCTTAATCAGACAAAGACGCAGCATTTGACCAGTGCCCGTTTAACGGGATATGAGCTGACGCTTTTGGCTCCTCATATTACGTTAAAGAGGTGCGTGACGTTAAATCCGGCCACATTGTTGCCATACCTCGAGACTCAGTCTGAAGCACGGAAAGCACATGATTGTATTCTTGTGACTGAGGAACAAACAAAGGGTCGTATTGATCTCCAGGATACGCCCTTTCCAGATGTAGATGGAGAACTGTGGGTGGACGGGTCCTGCCTGAAGCTACCAGATGGTACGACTTCAGCAGCGTATGCAATTACCACATTGCAAACAATAGTGGAGGCAGCACGCATACCACAGAAATCAGCTCAAGCAGCGGAACTGATAGCATTAACACGAGCATGTGAGCTCAGTACAGGATTGTGTGTGAATGTTTATACAGATAGCCGGTATGCCTTCGGAGTAGCGCACGATTTCGGCCTGCTCTGGAAGGAGAGAGGGTTTTTAACGTCACATGGTGACAAATAATGCATGGGGAGTTAGTTCATAATCTTTTAACTGCATTGACATATCCGAAGAAAATTGCCATCATTAAATGTAGCGCCCATAGGAAAGTAGTCGACAAAGTTGGAGAAGGGAATGCGTTAGCAGACCGGGTGGCACGGGAGACTGCGATGCAGCCTGGTGCTACTGCCATGTATGTAGTGAAGTCGCAAGTAGAAAGATGGCATGATGCGAAGGAAGAAGTGCGAGAAATACAGAGGACCGCTTCTGATAAAGAACGGGAGCAATGGTCCAGTAAGGGAGAATTGGATGATGAGGGTTGCTGGAGAAATAAGCAGATGGATAGATGGAAATTACCCACGGCTTTTGTACAACCTATGGTTCAGATGGCACATGGGCTAGCACATGTTGGAGCTTCCGCAATTGTAAAATTGCTTACCCAAGTCTGGGAGCATCCAGAGATTGCTAGCACGGCAAAGAGGGTGGTGCAGACCTGTATGATTTGCCTGAGGTACAACCCAGGAAAGGGTACTCGAACTCCGGCAGGAGGATTTGCGACACCTACTGCACCCTTTGAGGTTCTGCAGATGGATTACATCCAGCTTGAGCGCTGCAACAATTTGAAGTATGTTCTAGTAGTGGTTTGTGCCTTTAGCAAATGGGTCGAGGCATACCCTACGAAAGACAATACTGCAATGACTACCGCCAAGATGCTGTTGAAGGAGTTCTTCCCTTGATATGGCGTTTGTAGACTTCTGTGGAGTGATAACGGACCCCACTTTATAGCGGATGTTATAAAGTATGTTTTGAAGGGTCTGGGCATCACCCAGAAGTTCCACGCAGTATTTCACCCTCAATCTGCAGGACTAGTCGAGAAGTATAATGGTACACTGAAGCTCAAGATCGCTAAAATCCAAGCTTCGACGTCTTTGACTTGGCAAGATGCTTCACCACTGGCGTTATTGTCAATTAGGTCGGTACCGCACTCTCGAACCGGTCTTACACCGTACGAGATTGTCTTTGGACGCCCAATGAATATTTGGGGTCCACCAAAACCTAAGACTGTGTATGATGTACCTTGTGTAATGATGAATGATTATCTGGCGCAGTTAACGGATAACTTGGTTTCTATTCATCAACAGGTCCGGGAGGCGCTCCCTGATCGGTCCACCGGTGAAGGACATAGTCTCCGGCCTGGCGACCATGTCATGATAAAAATCTTTGACAGGACGAACAGCCTGGAGCCGAGATGGGTTGGTCCTGAGCAAGTCCTACTTGCAACGAGGACGGCTGTGCGAGTTTCCAACAGAAAGAATTGGATCCATTCCCTGCACTGCCGCAAAGTACCGCCCGGATTGGTGGAGCCTGCTGTATTGACCGATCAAAGAGAGATTCTGACCACAGAGAAAGGCCGTGCTGTGGAATCGAACGACGCTGAGGAGCTCTTTCTGGAACACGCGACTCCTGGAGGAAAGCGATATCATCTGAGGCCAAGAAAGTGAATCCTTCAGTATCGGGACATGTTGTCAGAACGGCCCTTGGGTTAGTGAAACGGAGAGCCAATGAGGCAAGGGGGGGGGATCAGCCCTGCATTAGTGTAGCGACACCCGTCTTGGCCCGTTGGTGAAGAAATCGACCGCTGCCTAAGGGGAAGAGTTCTGACAAACCTTTTTAGTTTCAGGAAGATATTGATTCTTTATCTTGACATGGAGAAAAAGAAGATCCTTTGTGCAACAGGTTTTATGCTCACAGTAGCTATTGTTGGGATAACCACATGGTTTGTGGAGGATGTGACTCCTGCTCGAGAGTTACTTGTGTTGACCACTCCAGTGCCTGAGGAGCACTACTTCTATACCCTTCCGTATCAAGAATTGAAGCATCGTCAGTCTTATTTGAATAACACTTTCATCCAGATGTTGCATCATACCCACGTTGCCACGAATGCTACGAACTGTTGGATATGTGGTATGATGCCAGCTCATCAGAAGAAAGGAGGAACGCCATTCATACCTCTTCCCTTCTCTCATAATGGCTCTTGTAGAGCATGGTACACTTTGCTTTTTGCCACCCGGAAACCCACAGTGGGACGATTACTCTTCAGACTCAATAAAGAATGTCATCAGGATAAAGATGGATATCCGCAAGCGAATGGGACAATTTGGGAATGGGAAGAGTATCGACCAGACAATGAATCGATTCCTTATATTTTTACGAACACCAGAGACACTGTGGGAAAAGACAAATTTGTGATTCAAGTGGCACAAGCTCAAGCGGACCTGTGTGTCCAGAGTGTGGGTTATATTCCTGTTGGTGTTAGTGATTGTATTACCATATTAAACATCGACGGGTTGAATAACAGTACCTTCTTAGCATCCCATAATACATACTTCGTATGCGGAAATAAAGGTTATTACCGTTTGCCAGCCGGTTGGTCCGGAGTATGTTATGTAGCATTTCTATTGCCTCCTGTATTTTTGGCACCTGCATCCTATCATAAGGATTTGAAGTTGTTAAATAATGTAACTGTAAATAGGTATAAACGTACTCTATCAATTGATGATGTGGACCAGACTGACACCAGTCTGCAGCAGTACATTGATTTTAATTTAGGATTGTTTTTCTTCGTTGGGGCTGCCCTAAATAGTAGGAAAGTTCGGAGGTTAACAAGAGTGGTAGAGGCTGTGACAAACCAAACCGCTGCTGCTCTTGGGAATCTTACGGAAGAATTGCAAATTACCCGAATTGTTGCATTGCAGAATCGTATGGTGTTAGATGTTATGTTAGCTGATCGAGGTGGAGCTTGTAAAATTATCGGAAGTAGTTGCTGTGTGTTTATCCCTGACCACACACCGTCAGTCTATAATGCAATTAACAGGTTGCATAAAATTGCAGCTGAAACCCATACAGAAAACGGCACCTGGTCCTTTTCTGGATGGTTTTGGGCATTGATCACTGCTTGGGGTTGGAAGGTTTTAACTGGTCTCTGTATAATTATAGCAGTTCTGTTTTCTTGCTGCATCTGTGTCCAATGTGGTCCTTTGCTCTGTTCCTTATGTGTATCATTCTGTATTCCCGATAAGAAAGCTATTGCCAATGTCACTTATCAGAAACGTTTAGCTAAAGAAGTAGAAGAAATGATGACAATTGACATATACGATGATTATCCTAACAAACCGGATGTCTTCAGTAAATGCTGAAAGGGTCGTCTGTTGTAAATTGAAACCACGATGTGATTAAGCATTTACTAAAGACATGAATTCTCCTGCCTTACACATGTCTCTTTCGTTATGTTGACTGAAGTTTGGACTCCATTTTGTATTGTCATGTCTC
The DNA here is from genome assembly GCF_964204655.1 of Triturus cristatus. Classification (NCBI taxonomy): domain Eukaryota; kingdom Metazoa; phylum Chordata; class Amphibia; order Caudata; family Salamandridae; genus Triturus; species Triturus cristatus. Next base: position 911,257,499 of record NC_140583.1, read on the forward strand.
CACGTGCTCAACACGAGAAGAGTCCTATCTTCGTGTTAGTTGCTTTTGTAATCTGCCTAGTAACAGTCTATAAATAGTTCCTTTGTCCGCCTGGCGCATGCCCAGGCTTGACCACATCTGTTATCAGTTAGTCCTTGCTTGACCATGTTTTCGCGGGCTCAAGGAGTATGTCAGCTCCGCCCACATATTGATCTTGTATCGAAAATGTCCATAAAAGGTAACATTCCTTGCCTCATGTTGTATCCTCCCACTTATGAGCCCCTCTGTTGTGTATAAAAGGGGACTGTGTACGCAAGTTCTTTGTGCTACTCTATGCAATACTGAAGGGTATTGTATGGATTGTAGGACCACCCTTAAGGGTTAATAAACCTTGTCTTTGTACTTTGCAGTTTCCGTGCCAACTTCCTTATAGATTCTATTGCAGGAGAGCGAACCCTTGTGTCCTGCGGGCCTAGCTGGGGCCTGTATTCATCAAGGACTTGATCATGCACCTTGACTTGGTGCCCGTTCAATGCCCCATTGCTTTAATTGGGCGATGTATTCACGTGCAATGGCACTCAGGGCATCCCGATTATTTGAATATACTCCGGTTTTGCACAGGCACCCCCGCGCCTAGGGGAGGGGCGCCCTTAGTAGCGCCACGGGACTGAGCTCCCAAGGTGGGCTTGGTGATGAAGGGGACTGACCAGTGACGTAGGGTTGGGATGGTCTCTAACGGAATCGAAAGTGAATCCCAAGCCCGGGGGTATTTAAGGAGGTGTCTGAGGGGTCCCGTCCTCTTTGTCTCCCTGGACACCTGAAGCTGTAGGAGCGTCGGCAAAAAACGCAGCTGGCCGACGCGGGAAGTGTGTAGCGAGGTGGGTTCAGGGGGGCCTGGCGTAGAAGGATATATCGGGTCTCACTACGATCGTAGTTATGACCTGTAGTGGTTGTAGGAAGGAGTATACCGCCATTACCATCCTCCGCTATTGGAGATGCATAGTGGTGGTGTCAGCGCAAATAATGCCCTGATAGGGGGAGTGGGGGCCTGGGTCTGTGGGGTAGCTCGCTCTTACCGGGTTTCTTTTGTGTCCGCACCTCGCAAATTCCGGCTAGGAGTCCGTCTTTCGCACGTAGGAGGGGGCTATGACGGGGGCACGCGTTGCTGGGTAGGCGGGCCGCCGACCTCTCTTTCACGGGATTGCTTTACGGGGCGGCGCGGGGCACCGGGGAATACATGGCCCCACAAACACACATTGTAGGAGAGCGAACCCTTGTGTCCTGCGGGCCTAGCTGGGGCCTGTATTCATCAATTGGCGCCCGTCACGTGGGGCTCATCGGCGACTCGGATGCTCGAAGGATTGGTCGCGACGAAGGTGAGGAATTTGGCCGGGGATGTGATCACTGCCAGAGGCACTTTAGTCCTGGCATCCCGAGGTTTTTCTTCCTTCCCTTCCGACCTGACCATCTGGGTGGCGCCGGTCCTCGACTGAGACCTCTTCTGTCGGTCCTGCCGTGACAGCCGTTTGGGCGAATTTTGGAGCTTGGCAGTTGGAATCTGGACTCTTGATTGGTAAGAACCGTTGTACGGTACTTGCTCCGAGTTTTTGAAGCCTGGTTTGGCCATTTGAGTTTGATTTGTGATGACCGGTCATATCTTGTATTGATTATTGTGAGAATATATGCGTTGCAACACATATAGGCAGGTAATGTGGAGATATTTCTCCGGAACTGTGTAACTTTGAACGGCACAACGTTTAAGTGCAATTTTTTTGATAATACTGCATATTCTGCATTATTTTTGAGCATGCCTGCTTTTAGCGCACTCCGTAAGTGGTGCTGCTGCTTTGGAAACCGGTTAAACCTCGAGGAATCTGCTCCAGCTCCCCCAGAGGGGACTCCTAATAGGGATATGTATGTGAAGCATGGTCTTTCTTCCATAATGTACAGCACAGTATGGAGGAAATATACCAGAAAGGATCCTGAGTTACGGTGGCCGTTGTATGGGTCGTTTGATATGCGTAAGATTGAGTATGTGGAACAGTGTATGTGTAAACGGCGTGCTCGTCAAGACATGTTTGAATGTGTGCGATTATGGGTGAAGGAAGTGCGTGAGCGAGAGAAGCATGAGAAAGCGCTGTTTGATAAAGAGCAACGAAAGAATGATCATGTGAGAGCGCAGGAAGCAAAGCGTCGGGAGGAAAGAGAACAGACGGAGAGGCAAGAGAAAGAGCGTAGGTTACAAGTCTCGGGTCAATATTCTGTTCGTCAGTCACTCTATCCTGTCCTTAATAATCATGACGATGATTTTTATTTATTAGATCGTTCTCCGCCTCCTTATGTCGGCGCGTCTGCCCCGAGGCCACAAGATTCTGGATCGGGTTCGGGTAAGGTAGACACGCGGTCCATGTTATCGGCTGAGCGAATGGGTGAGCTTCGGCAAGTTTCCTATCGTGCACTTAAGGGCAAGTTATCCCTTGCTGAGTTGTTGGATTCTTGGGAGTTGTGGCAGGATAGAGAAAGGTTGTATTTTTTGGGCCACTTTTCTGAGGAAGTGATTGCTACTTTCCGGAAATATTCCAGTGTCTTTGAACCTGACGATGTGGTATTAGATGCTAAAGCATTGCGTAATGGTGTTTTCTCTCCCTCTAAGGCGCCTGATGCGGTTCGGCGACTGTTTGCATTGCGGGATGCGGCGAGGGACCTTAAAGAGAAAGCACGCCAACAAGTTGAGGAGGAGAAGCGGTCGGATTCGCGTGCCGGAGATGGCCATTCATCCACCTCTCAATCAGATAAGAGCGATCTAGTGCATGCTAAACCAATGCGAGAGGCGACGCCTTTGTATGTTCCTCCTAAAGGAGCGGGGACTAGCTCAGATATTACCTCCGCCGATGCTAAGGGATATTTTGTGTATAATTGGGTTTATACTCCCTGGCACAGGGCTGACGTCATGGCGTTAAAGAATGCGTTGCCTGACCCCCGCAAGAATCCAGCGGCCTTTTACGAAGATGTCGAGGGGGCCTTGAATTCTTGTACTATGACCTTAGCAGATATAGATTTGTTCTTTGGGCTTATTTTACCACCAGATATGTGGCGATCTGTGCGGAAGGTGGATGATGCTGCCGCTTTTAAGGCTCGATGGTCTGAGCTTGAGGATGAGGATAGGGAGAGGAAGCCCGCGCAGAAACCACCTCAGATTATCTTAGATCTCCCTGCTGCTATTCTGGCTAAGTTGAAGACAATCATCCCCCCCTAAAAAGATTGACTGGAATATGCTAGCCTCGTGCAAGCAGAAAGTCGATGAATCAGTTGCAGATTTCTTTACGCGCTTTGAGGAGACGTTTCATGATTTTAGTGGTCAGTCACTTACGGATGACACGGGTCGGCACCTTTTTGCTGATAAATATGTGGCAAATTTATTACCGGCGATCGCAGCCCGCCTAAAAGCGAGTGAAAGTTCTTGGTCCACTGCGACCCCGACAGCCCTCCTGACTATAGCTCAGTACTATGAGCGCCAGGAGCAAGAAGCGAAGGGGCAGGAGGAAAAGAAATCGAGGGATTTGAAAACGAAGGTGATGTTAGCACAAGTAAATGGTCCGCCCCGACGGGGTGTAAATAGAGGTAGGGGAGGATTTTATGGTCTTCCCTCGGGCCGATCTGATTTGAACAGGAATCAATGTGCGTATTGTAAGCAATCGGGACACTGGGCCAGAGATTGCCCGGCGTTGCATGCTTCGCGTCAGGGATACAATCAGGGTGGTCCGAGAGGTAGAGGGGGTTTCTCGAATTTTAGAGGGAATTCTAACGATCACGCTCGTTTTGACCCTGCCGGGCAGCAACGACATAGGCCTAATGTTTTCGATCGACAAAACCAGTATCAAGTGTCGGGGATTGACCGTTCTGGGTACCATGATTCTCAGCATGCATAGGAATGCGTTGGATGGGGGTTAGAATCAGTTGAGGTGCCGGTTGATCAGAAGGGTCCTTACGTATCAGCTGAGGTTTTGGGTTCTACTGATCAGTTCCTAGTGGATACAGGAGCGACTCGTAGTGCGCTGTCTAAACAATTGGTTCCGAGGGCTCCCCCATCTGGCTTAATGGTTACATCGGTAGGGTTTGATGGTACACTCTCCCGAAGCCCTCTTTCACGGTCCCTCACATTTCAGGTTGATTCCTTTTCTGCACCCTGTCCGTTTTTGCTTGCCCCGAACACGCCGGACAATATTATGGGCCTTGATATGCTGAAGCACTTCAGAGCTACGATCCGCTGTTCCCCTGCTGGAGTGCGGGTGATATTGAATGACAATTACCCCCTGTCTGAACGGATGTGTGTGGTTGCAGAGGATGCTGTGTTAGCTACCCTCCCTTGCGCTTTGTGGGCCACCTCGGATACTGATGTGGGACAGATGGTGATTCCGCCTGTTCACATTAGTGTCCAGGAGGGGGCGGTGTTACCACGCCTTCCACAGTATCGTATTTCGCAGGAGGGGGAAGAGGCTCTTATACAGTTAGTGCAGGATTTGATTAAGGTGGGAGTAGTGGAAGAAGTTTCCTATAACGTCTGTAATAGCCCGATTTTACCCATTTTGAAAAAGGATACGGATGCCAAAGTCTATCGGTTTATAATTGACTTGAGAGAAGTGAACAAGATCGTGATACCTCAGTACCCAGTGGTTTCTGATATCACGACGTTGCTTACTTTGGTCCCGCCTACGGCGACCACGTTTTCAGTTATTGATTTGAAAAATGCCTTCTTTTCAATTCCTATTCATCCCGATAGTCGATACCTCTTTGGTTTCACTCTAAATAATAGGTCTTAACGATTTTGTAGAATCCCTCAGGGTTACACGGAAAGCCCTAGCATTTACAGTCAAGCTTTGAAAAGACAATTGGACTCCTTTGTTCTGCCCGAGGGCGTCGCCCTCATTCAATATGTCGATGACATCTTGCTGGCGGCCGACACTCCGGAGTTGTGTGAAACGAGTACGTTGTCTTTGCTTTCCTTTTTGGCATCCCACAATCACAAAGTATCTCGGAAAAAGTTGCAATTCTGTAGACCAAAGGTGACTTATCTGGGTCACCTTTTGTCTAAGGAGGGGCGTGCACTCACACCAGATCGTGTCCAAGTAATTCTGGACACGCCGACGCCGTCCACGCAGAAGGACGTGCGCGCATTTTTGGGTCTCGTTTCATTTTGTAGGCAATGGATACTAGGGTTTTCACACATAGCTAAGCCATTGTTAGCCCTTTTGACAAAAGACACACCTATTCCGCTTCCTTGGACGAATGAGTGTGACACTGCCTTTCAGAAATTGCGACAGGCTCTCTGTTCAGCACCAGTGTTAGGGACTCCTGATTATACCAAACCTTTTTCGCTGTATGTGCATGAGAAAGATGGATGTGCATTATCAGTTTTAGTGCAGATGCACGGCGACAAGCAGCGCCCTTGTGCATATTTTTCGGCTGTACTTGATCCTGTTGCCCGAGCATTGCCTGGTTGTTTTCGCTCGGTTGCGGCGACAGCTGTGTCAATACGCCAAAGCGAGGGAATTGTGTTATCTCATAAGCTGTTGGTATTAGTCCCCCATGCTGTTGATGCCCTGCTTAATCAGACAAAGACGCAGCATTTGATTAGTGCCCGTTTAACGGGATATGAGCTGACGCTTTTGGCTCCTCATATTACGTTAAAGAGGTGCGTGACGTTAAATCCGGCCACATTGTTGCCATACCTCGAGACTCAGTCTGAAGCACGGAAAGCACATGATTGTATTCTTGTGACTGAGGAACAAACAAAGGGTCGTATTGATCTCCAGGATACGCCCTTTCCAGATGTAGATGGAGAACTGTGGGTGGACGGGTCCTGCCTGAAGCTACCAGATGGTACGACTTCAGCAGCGTATGCAATTACCACATTGCAAACAATAGTGGAGGCAGCACGCATACCACAGAAATCAGCTCAAGCAGCGGAACTGATAGCATTAACACGAGCATGTGAGCTCAGTACAGGATTGTGTGTGAATGTTTATACAGATAGCCGGTATGCCTTCGGAGTAGCGCACGATTTCGGCCTGCTCTGGAAGGAGAGAGGGTTTTTAACGTCACATGGCGACAAATAATGCATGGGGAGTTAGTTCATAATCTTTTAACTGCATTGACATATCCGAAGAAAATTGGCATCATTAAATGTAGCGCCCATAGGAAAGTAGTCGACAAAGTTGGAGAAGGGAATGCGTTAGCAGACCGGGTGGCACGGGAGACTGCGATGCAGCCTGGTGCTACTGCCATGTATGTAGTGAAGTCGCAAGTAGAAAGATGGCATGATGCGAAGGAAGAAGTGCGAGAAATACAGAGGACCGCTTCTGATAAAGAACGGGAGCAATGGTCCAGTAAGGGAGAATTGGATGATGAGGGTTGCTGGAGAAATAAGCAGATGGATAGATGGAAATTACCCACGGCTTTTGTACAACCTATGGTTCAGATGGCACATGGGCTAGCACATGTTGGAGCTTCCGCAATTGTAAAATTGCTTACCCAAGTCTGGGAGCATCCAGAGATTGCTAGCACGGCAAAGAGGGTGGTGCAGACCTGTATGATTTGCCTGAGGTACAACCCAGGAAAGGGTACTCGAACTCCGGCAGGAGGATTTGCGACACCTACTGCACCCTTTGAGGTTCTGCAGATGGATTACATCCAGCTTGAGCGCTGCAACAATTTGAAGTATGTTCTAGTAGTGGTTTGTGCCTTTAGCAAATGGGTCGAGGCATACCCTACGAAAGACAATACTGCAATGACTACCGCCAAGATGCTGTTGAAGGAGTTCTTCCCTCGATATGGCGTTTGTAGACTTCTGTGGAGTGATAACGGACCCCACTTTATAGCGGATGTTATAAAGTATGTTTTGAAGGGTCTGGGCATCACCCAGAAGTTCCACGCAGTATTTCACCCTCAATCTGCAGGACTAGTCGAGAAGTATAATGGTACACTGAAGCTCAAGATCGCTAAAATCCAAGCTTCGACGTCTTTGACTTGGCCAGATGCTTTACCACTGGCGTTATTGTCAATTAGGTCGGTACCGCACTCTCGAACCGGTCTTACACCGTACGAGATTGTCTTTGGACGCCCAATGAATATTTGGGGTCCACCAAAACCTAAGACTGTGTATGATGTACCTTGTGTAATGATGAATGATTATCTGGCGCAGTTAACGGATAACTTGGTTTCTATTCATCAACAGGTCCGGGAGGCGCTCCCTGATCGGTCCACCGGTGAAGGACATAGTCTCCGGCCTGGCGACCATGTCATGATAAAAATCTTTGACAGGACGAACAGCCTGGAGCCGAGATGGGTTGGTCCTGAGCAAGTCTTACTTGCAACGAGGACGGCTGTGCGAGTTTCCAACAGAAAGAATTGGATCCATTCCCTGCACTGCCGCAAAGTACCGCCCGGATTGGTGGAGCCTGCTGTATTGACCGATCAACGAGAGATTCTGACCACAGAGAAAGGCCGTGCTGTGGAATCGAACGACGCTGAGGAGCTCTTTCTGGACCACGCGACTCCTGGAGGAAAGCGATATCATCTGAGGCCAAGAAAGTGAATCCTTCAGTATCGGGACATGTTGTCAGAACGGCCCTTGGGTTAGTGAAACGGAGAGCCAATGAGGCAAGGGGGGGGGATCAGCCCTGCATTAGTGTAGCGACACCCGTCTTGGCCCGTTGGTGAAGAAATCGACCGCTGCCTAAGGGGAAGAGTTCTGACAAACCTTTTTAGTTTCAGGAAGATATTGATTCTTTATCTTGACATGGAGAAAAAGAAGATCCTTTGTGCAACAGGTTTTATGCTCACAGTAGCTATTGTTGGGATAACCACATGGTTTGTGGAGGATGTGACTCCTGCTCGAGAGTTACTTGTGTTGACCACTCCAGTGCCTGAGGAGCACTACTTCTATACCCTTCCGTATCAAGAATTGAAGCATCGTCAGTCTTATTTGAATAACACTTTCATCCAGATGTTGCATCATACCCACGTTGCCACGAATGCTACGAACTGTTGGATATGTGGTATGATGCCAGCTCATCAGAAGAAAGGAGGAACGCCATTCATACCTCTTCCCTTCTCTCATAATGGCTCTTGTAGAGCATGGTACACTTTGCTTTTTGCCACCCGGAAACCCACAGTGGGACGATTACTCTTCAGACTCAATAAAGAATGTCATCAGGATAAAGATGGATATCCGCAAGCGAATGGGACAATTTGGGAATGGGAAGAGTATCGACCAGACAATGAATCGATTCCTTATATTTTTACGAACACCAGAGACACTGTGGGAAAAGACAAATTTGTGATTCAAGTGGCACAAGCTCAAGCGGACCTGTGTGTCCAGAGTGTGGGTTATATTCCTGTTGGTGTTAGTGATTGTATTACCATATTAAACATCGACGGGTTGAATAACAGTACCTTCTTAGCATCCCATAATACATACTTCGTATGCGGAAATAAAGGTTATTACCGTTTGCCAGCCGGTTGGTCCGGAGTATGTTATGTAGCATTTCTATTGCCTCCTGTATTTTTGGCACCTGCATCCTATCATAAGGATTTGAAGTTGTTAAATAATGTAACTGTAAATAGGTATAAACGTACTCTATCAATTGATGATGTGGACCAGACTGACACCAGTCTGCAGCAGTACATTGATTTTAATTTAGGATTGTTTTTCTTCGTTGGAGCTGCCCTAAATAGTAGGAAAGTTCGGAGGTTAACAAGAGTGGTAGAGGCTGTGACAAACCAAACCGCTGCTGCTCTTGGGAATCTTACGGAAGAATTGCAAATTACCCGAATTGTTGCATTGCAGAATCGTATGGTGTTAGATGTTATGTTAGCTGATCGAGGTGGAGCTTGTAAAATTATCGGAAGTAGTTGCTGTGTGTTTATCCCTGACCACACACCGTCAGTCTATAATGCAATTAACAGGTTGCATAAAATTGCAGCTGAAACCCATACAGAAAACGGCACCTGGTCCTTTTCTGGATGGTTTTGGGCATTGATCACTGCTTGGGGTTGGAAGGTTTTAACTGGTCTCTGTATAATTATAGCAGTTCTGTTTTCTTGCTGCATCTGTGTCCAATGTGGTCCTTTGCTCTGTTCCTTATGTGTATCATTCTGTATTCCCGATAAGAAAGCTATTGCCAATGTCACTTATCAGAAACGTTTAGCTAAAGAAGTAGAAGAAATGATGACAATTGACATATACGATGATTATCCTAACAAACCGGATGTCTTCAGTAAATGCTGAAAGGGTCGTCTGTTGTAAATTGAAACCACGATGTGATTAAGCATTTACTAAAGACATGAATTCTCCTGCCTTACACATGTCTCTTTCGTTATGTTGACTGAAGTTTGGACTCCATTTTGTATTGTCATGTCTCCACGTGCTCAACACGAGAAGAGTCCTATCTTCGTGTTAGTTGCTCTTGTAATCTGCCTAGTAACAGTCTATAAATAGTTCCTTTGTCCGCCTGGCGCATGCCCAGGCTTGACCACATCTGTTATCAGTTAGTCCTTGCTTGACCATGTTTTCGCGGGCTCAAGGAGTATGTCAGCTCCGCCCACATATTGATCTTGTATCGAAAATGTCCATAAAAGGTAACATTCCTTGCCTCATGTTGTATCCTCCCACTTATGAGCCCCTCTGTTGTGTATAAAAGGGGACTGTGTACGCAAGTTCTTTGTGCTACTCTATGCAATACTGAAGGGTATTGTATGGATTGTAGGACCACCCTTAAGGGTTAATAAACCTTGTCTTTGTACTTTGCAGTTTCCGTGCCAACTTCCTTATAGATTCTATTGCAGGAGAGCGAACCCTTGTGTCCTGCGGGCCTAGCTGGGGCCTGTATTCATCAAGGACTTGATCATGCACCTTGACTTGGTGCCCGTTCAATGCCCCATTGCTTTAATTGGGCGATGTATTCACGTGCAATGGCACTCAGGGCATCCCGATTATTTGAATATACTCCGGTTTTGCACAGGCACCCCCGCGCCTAGGGGAGGGGCGCCCTTAGTAGCGCCACGGGACTGAGCTCCCAAGGTGGGCTTGGTGATGAAGGGGACTGACCAGTGACGTAGGGTTGGGATGGTCTCTAACGGAATCGAATGTGAATCCCAAGCCCGGGGGTATTTAAGGAGGTGTCTGAGGGGTCCCGTCCTCTTTGTCTCCCTGGACACCTGAAGCTGCAGGAGCGTCGGCAAAAAACGCAGCTGGCCGACGCGGGAAGTGTGTAGCGAGGTGGGTTCAGGGGGGCCTGGCGTAGAAGGATATATCGGGTCTCACTACGATCGTAGTTATGACCTGTAGTGGTTGTAGGAAGGAGTATACCGCCATTACCATCCTCCGCTATTGGAGATGCATAGTGGTGGTGTCAGCGCAAATAATGCCCTGATAGGGGGAGTGGGGGCCTGGGTCTGTGGGGTAGCTCGCTCTTACCGGGTTTCTTTTGTGTCCGCACCTCGCAAATTCCGGCTAGGAGTCCGTCTTTCGCCCGTAGGAGGGGGCTATGACGGGGGCACGCGTTGCTGGGTAGGAGGGCCGCCGACCTCTCTTTCACAGGATTGCTTTACGGGGCGGCGCGGGGCACCGGGGAATACATGGCCCCACAAACACACAGAATCCTCATGCTGGGGTTTCTCTTCGGCTGCGCGGGGTACAGTTGAAGCCGCTGGCCCTGCCCACGCTCTGGCATCCGGCGCCGGAAGAACGTCAGGGGAGCCACGGGCTCCGCCCACTACCTGGCATCCGGTGCAGGAAGTACATCAGTGACGCCACGGGCCCGCTCACATCCTGGCATCGGCCATCCCAACCCGGCAGTATTAATTGCGGCTGCCACGTTTAACGCGTGAAAGCAAAATAAAAACAAAAAACTAAAAGTGTAATAGGTTACATACTAGGTTCTGCCTGGGCTTCTCAGGGAGGCAGTTGCAAAGAGAAGCGAGTCACTTACGAGCACTATTTATAGTGCATTCAAGTTCTTATCTTTCTCAACAGTGTCGGTAAAAGGTTAGATTCTATCACGTCACCGAGGCTGTATATGACAAGATACAAAAGCGTTTGCTATTATTTTAGATGCTCTTTGCCAACAGTGCTGCAGCTGGTAACTAGGCCTGCTAGGGGATGGACTACTTTGCCATTTTAGATTTATAAGCACATGGGGGCATTATTGACCCCCCTGCCCCCCCCCCCAAAAAAAGTATGGGTATATATATATATGTGTATATGTGGGTGTGTTTATACATATATATATGTCAATAATAACAATGATTATGGCATATTAAACAATGATCCAGGAGCGGTGTTATTATGGCCTGTGCGGACTAGGTAGCCCTGGAGTACCGGGGTTGTACTGCAGAGCTGACGCAAAGTCTTGGGATCGCAGGCTTATCACTTAGTTGCCCACGTGCCGGTATTAGTACATGGGCGTATTGCTGCCTCAGGTGGGTCCATTGCACGTGGGTAAGGGGGGGGGCACTGAGGATGATATCCACCTAGTGGGCGGGTGGGGGTGGGGCAGTCATTGTTTGGGGAGGCTGGTGTTTAACTTGTTTGCTTTTGTTTTCTGGTAGCAGGTGGAGCATGGCGCCAAAGTGTGCACGCCCAAATTCCGGGAAGTCCGCGACCCCGGAGGATTTCCACACCCTCAACGAGCTTTGGAAGGCGACAAGCCGGCATGGCCTGGAGGCAGCGTTGCAGAAGCTGGCTGGTGAGCCAGAACCACAGCCAGACGGCAGGACACCAAAACGGCAGAGGAAAGTCCCAGTCCGCTTTAGGGAGGGGCAAAGTGACAAGCAGAGTACTCAGCTTGGACCAGCGGCCACTGTGGGGGTGAGTCAATGGATCAGGGCAAGGCCGCTCACAGCGCGGACCAGTCGGTGCAGGGGCCGGTGCTTAACGTGACGGTGGGTGCTGTGGGGCAGAGCGTAATGACGATCGCCACAACTACTGCATCTGTTGGGGTACCACAGGTGGGGGGAGCGCCAGTAGTGACGCAAGCGGCAGGTTGTGCCGCTGTGCTACAGCCCCCAGGGAGCATGACAGGGGGGATACTTCAGCCGACACTGCGAATGGGAGCCCCGGCAGGAACCCTGGGGGGATTGCGAACGACTGGGAGTTTGGTGGGATTTCAGGCCCCGGTAGTTTTTGGGGGGGTTCCGGTTCCATCACCACCCGTGTCAGTGGCAGGAATGCAAGGGGGGGTCGCGGCTCAAGTGTGAGCACAGTCTAGCGGGTCACAGGCGACGGGGGGGCTGGGAGGAGCACAGCCTCCTACTGCACTGGCAGCGGGGTGTGCGAAGGTGGTCCAATCGCCTCCAGCGGTGACCCCATTGATTTTTGGGTCTATAATCCCTGGTGCTAGCTCCCTCTTCCGCTATTTCATGGCACGTTCCATTAGAGACTAGAGAAAAAATTCACTGGGGGGAATTTGTGAATGTTTTTGATTTAATAAATGCTGGGGTGGTCCCAAGTAGGCCCAGAACAGCTAAAGAGGGGAAGGCCAAATCCAAAATGGTGTGGGTTGAATGGTCATTGAAGAACTGGGTAACAGGGTTTGCAATTTATGCGGCAATTCTCACGGAGAAGACACCATCGTTGGCACCACAGTTGTTTGGGTACATGTCTCTTATACATGGAGCGGCATCCGAGTTTCAAGGGTCGGCATGGATGCAGTATGACACCAAATTTAGGCAGATGAAAGCCGTTAGACCGGAGATAGCATGGGACCAGAGGAAGATCAATATTTGACATGCGGAGTTCAACATGTCCTCTGCACCGGGGAGGGCGGTTCAGTCCTTTTGATTCAGTAAAATTTTGGGAGACAGAAAACTGGCCTGCTGGCAGTACAACAAGAAGGAGTGTATCAAAGGAACAGCCTGTAGGTTTAAACACAATTGCGCGTTCTGCGGAGTTCAGGGACACCCAGAGTTCAAGTGTTTCAAAAAACAAGGCAAGCAGCGGGAGCATGCACCCGTTAAGAGCATATAGCCCAAGCAATAATGGCAAGCGCCCTTCCCCAATTCGCATGCATGTCCTCACGCACCTGCTCAGTAAATACAATAATGACAAAGACGCTTACATGCTGTATCATGGTTTCAAGGAGGGGTTCCGCATTCCTTCTCACGCAACACCTTCAGCAGTACCACCAAAGAATCAACAGTCAGTTTTGCAACAACGGGAGCTGGTTAGGGGAAAAATCTGGCGGGAAGTGCACGCGGGGAGGGTGGCAGGTCCTTTTAGTTTTCCACCATGCGAGTCCTTGGTGTGTTCGCCACTGGGGTTGGTACCAAAGAAAGAACCTGGTAAATTTTGTTTAATTAACAACCTATCTTACCCCGCTGGGTCTTCAGTAAATGAGGGGTTGGACCAAGCGTTGTGCACAGTGCGGTACACCACCTTTGACGAAGCGGTAAAGAAATTGCAGAGTTTGGGCAGGGGGGTCCTAATGGCCAAGTCAGACATAGAGTCCGCTTTCCGCCTTCTTCACGTTCACCCGGAGGATACGCGCTTGTTGGGTTTCACTTTTGAGGGTCAATATTTCCTTGACTTGTGTATGCTCATGGGATGTTCCATCGCCTGCTCAGTTTTTGAGACATTCAGCAGATTCCTGGAATGGGCAGTAAAGGATTTAGTGTCATCAGATGATGTGGTGCATTACCTTGATGACTTTCTTTTCATGGGTCCCCCAGGCGACCAGGCGTGCGGGCGAGCACTGCAAGGGTTCCGACGGCTTGCTCAGGCTTTGGGTGTCCCGCTAGCAGAGGAGAAAACGGAAGGACCTACGCCCTGTTTGTGTTTCTTGGGGATTGAGATTGATTCGGTGGCTGGAGAGTGTAGGTTGCCACAGGAGAAGGTGAGGGCATTTAGGGGGGCGGTTAACGCCTGCTTAGCGGCCAAGAAGGTTACTCTCCATCAATTGCAGGTCTTAGTGGGCCAATTAAACTTTGAATTGAGAGTAATTCCCATGGGAAGAGTTTTTTCACGAACCATAGCAAGAGCAATGTCCAGCCTCCGGGCTAAGCACCACCACACAAGGTTGTTAGCAGAGGTCAGAGAGGACTTGGAGACATGGAGACGGTTCTTGAGCGATTTCAATGGGACTCTCTTATGGCAGCAACCAGCGCGTAGCAACAGAGAGTTAGCCCTTTATACTGACGCAGCAGGCAGTATTGGTTTTGGAGCGGTGTTGGGTTCTAGGTGGTGCATGAAGTGTTGGCCTGGGGAGTGGGTGGCGTCTGGGCTAACACGCAATGTTACATTTCTGGAATTGTTTCCCATCATAGTCGCCCTGCACATTTGGGGGGCGGCATTAGCGAATTCCAGAGTGATATTTTGGTCAGACAGTATGTCTGCAGTTATGGCCATCAATAATCAAAGGGCAAAATGTGGTATGGTGCTAAGATTGCTCAAGACCCTTATCCGTTTGTGTATCTTACATAACGTGCATTTTTCTGCCAAACATGTACCCGGTGTGGATAATGCAGTGGCTGACGCTTTGTCTCGATCTAAGTTGACAGAGTTCAGGGCGCGGTGGCCGCAAGCAGACAAAATGATGGCGGAATTCCCAGAGTAGCTGTGGAGGCTTGGTGCCCCATTGCCGCAGACCTAATTGCAGCAGCACTGTCACCACACACAAAACGTATGTACGAGAGGGCTTGGGAGGTGTAAAGCGCAACGTTTAGCTCGGGCACGGAGCAACACAGATTCACACCGGAGGGTGTATTGGGTTTCGTGGTGGGACAGAGAGCCCGGGGAAAGTCACTGTCGTTGGTGCGCAGGCAATTGTCGGCCATTGCCTTCTTCGCTGGGTTACGCGGAGTCAGTGACCCCACCAAAGACTTTAGGGTGCGTAAGGCCATCAGAGTTTGGGAACGCTTGGTACCGGGGGTGCAAGACTCTAGGCGACCCATTAATGTGCAGAGGTTGAATAGTCTTCTGGGGGCCCTACATCAGGTGTGCCGGTCTCATTATGACGTAACGCTATTAAGCTTTGCATACGTGCTTGCTTTATTTGGGGATTCTCGTATTTCCGAGCTGGTGGCCTCATCTAAAAAAAGGTGAAGGGGGGTTAGGACTGGCGGATGTCCTATTGGAAGGGGGAGCAATTCATCCTAGAAACCGGCGGTCAAAAACTGATCCGCTAGGGAAGGGCACATGGGTGAAATTGCATGCGGCGCAAAATGCCGCTTGTTGTCCGGTAGAACTAGCAAGAGTTCCTTTCTGGACGCCCCAGGGTGGCCTCATCTAGGCTTCTAGTACATGAGGATGGGATACCAATGACAAGATATCAGTTTACTCAGGTGTGTAGGAGGGCGCTGGCGTACCTGGGAGAGGATTCTATGCAGTTTAGCTCCCGTTCTTTTCGCATAGGGGCAGCCACCACAGCATCGGCGTTGGGGCTGCCAGTAGAAGCAATAAAACAGGTGGGTCGTTGGCAGTCGGCATGTTTTGATCGGTAAGTGCGGGCAAACCTCGTTTAGGGGGCAGCGGTTTGGCCGGAGGGTGATGGGCTCAGCCCTGGTGTTAATAGCCATTCTTTCTCTGTTTCAGTTATCTCCGGCAAACCTGTGCATGTATGTTGGTGTGGGCATTCCTTGATTTGCACCGTGGAGCAGCAATTCCGTGGGTCAAGTTTGGAGGCAGCGCAAAGGGCAGCTGGTTTTGTGCACCATTGGATTGGAGTGCAAGGGCTAACATTGCAGGAGCTGTTTGGTAGGCTTCAGCAAGCAATAGATTCCGAATCAGTGCCTCGCCCAGTCATGTTAGTTATTCACGCCGGAGGCAATGACATGCCGCAGTTAGGCAGGAGAGGTGTGAAAGAGGCATTGTTTGAGGTCATGTCTAAAATTCGGAAATACCTACCGTCCACATCTATTTTATGGTCTGAGTTGTTACCACGGTCGGTATGGGTGGGAGGGGCTTCTGTGAAGGGCATGAATGAATCTGTACGGAAGCTGAATGGTTCAATTCAGAGGATATTGCGGAACTCCACAATGGTTACAATTCGGCACAAGTTGCTGCATTTAGGGAGGCCAAGTTGTTCCATCATGATGGGGTACAGCTGTCGGCAGAGGGAATAGAGATTTTTCTGCACACTATACTAGGGGCCATTAAAGATCTCAGTCAGCGTCGGGGGGGGGGAGGGCGAGTGCGCCGGTGAGCTTCTCACCCTGTGGCGGAGCACTGACAGTTAACAGCAAAGGAGATGGCACAACAATGGAGCTTCAGTGACTAGAGGGACCCCAGGAGGGGGTAGGATTGCGGTGCAATAGATTTGGCGGGATGGATGGACTGGCCAGCCGGTGGCCCTCGGCTCCACTGCCATAACCTGCCACCTATGGACTGAGGTGATTCTTGGGGAGGTTGCCTGTGTTCAGGTACCCCGGAGGGCCGGCGCTATGCGGTGCCCTGGATTTTAAGTTGATTTTCAAGTTATGTATCTGTTTGCTGTGACACGTTGGGGCCTGCCGGGGCAATGTGACGACCAGCTGGACGTTTATCTGTTGCTGTAGTGCGTTGGGGCCTGCCGGCGCAACGTGTGCAGCTGAGTGTTATCTGTTGGCTGTAGCGCATTGGGGCCTGCCGGTGCAATGGGCACAGCTGGGCGTTCAAGTGTATGGTCTACTTGACGCAATGCTGAATGGTAATGCCAATGTTCATTTCTTACTGCCCAACATGTGAGTGCTGATAAGATGATGTGATGTCATGTATAATCTGATGTGTGAATATATATATATATCCAAGTAGGATATCTGTACTCTTGTAGTGTATTATGGTGAATTACCTGATTTGGAGTGAATAAATTCTACGCCTTGGACAATATACCCTGACCATGTGAATTCTTGGACATATCTGGGCATGGCAGGGGTTGGGCGGGGAACGATGTTTGGGGGGGGAGGGGCTGAGGGGGTTGAGAGAGAATGTCACGTTGTGCGCGCACTATAGCTGGGACTCAGCCCACTAGCCTTATTGGCACTACTGCTATGCCAAAAGCAAAATTTGTTGATGTTTTTAAGCTTTGGGTGAGAGCTCAGCTGGCTAAACTGTGCAGGCATCAATTTGACTGAGGCACCTGTATCTACCACGACCATCAGCTCAATGCCACCCGGTTCTGGGGTGCTGGAAAATTCTCCTAGAGACACACTTTACTCTGCCTAAACGGCTGCATGCTTCTCCGTCGACTTGTTAGTATCCGTAGCTTGTGGTGACAATCTGACAATTGCCAGGGGCGCAGCTTCAGGAGGGGGGTGTTTCGGGTGTTACACCCCACCCCCAATAAATGTATTTTCAGATGCATAGTTTGCTACATGTGGGGCTTTCAGTCAGGTATGGTGAGCTGTCTGTCGGATTTTACCTGTGAATTTTGAATACATTCACTGACAAAAAACACACACACTCTCACATCTGTTTAGAAAGCCTTAAATTTTTTTTATTGTGCAACCCCTCCCGGGGGCTAGTCTCCCTCTCCCCCGCCCACTTGACTGCATCCCTTTACCTTTCAATTACACCACCGACAACATGCTTTGGTGCCTTAAAAGCTCGCAGTTTATTTAAACATAACATGGTTGTACATTTCACAATTTTATTAGTCATTGACAAACATCCATGTTATCGCATACTTTCATTGTCTTTGTAATTGTCTTTGCACATTCCTTGTTGTTATGTGCTCTCAGACAGTGTATTTTGCGGGGTGCCCCTTTGTCTGGGCCTCTGTGTCTGCTATTCCAGGCTTCAACTTGCTACAGAATTTGGTAGGTGTCCGCCAGGACCTGCCCGGGCCGCAATTGCCGTTCCTCTTCCCCTGGACCCTTTGTTGGCCCCTAGCCTGCTCCTCAGGGCCACTGCTGTGTGGCATCACAAGGACCTTGTGTGAGCATTTCATCTACTCTGCCTGTGGCCTGTCATTTTGCTCCCTCTGTACTCTGCAGTGAGACCTCCCAAGGGCTCTGTGGGAGCATCACATCTACTCTGTGGCTGTGTGCCGTCCTTCGCTCCCTCAGTGCCCCTGCCGTGAGGCATCCCAAGGACACTGTGTGAGCCTTCCATCTACCTCGAGTAATTTTTCTCTCTTTTGTACATCTCTCCTGGGTCTCTTCCACCACGCTACCTACAGTTTTACAATCGGAGGGAGCTCCCCCAGTTCTCCCTTCTCTTCTTTCCTCACGAGAAACCCATTTGCTCTAGTACCGCTATGATGTTTAGCAGGAACATGTTCATCCCCACCCCCGTCAGGTGTACACCATCGTTCAAATGATAACCCGAGGACTTCAAGTTGATAAAACCGTGCCTCACGAACCCCCAGCCGTTGGCCCAACATATTTTTGCCATGGTGATATTCAGCTTACGACTGAACTTCTCCACGGCCCCCAGATCCACGGCCCCCCCCCATGCTATGCGCACTATTATCTCTGAAATAATCACCTCGGCTGGGCGTACTAGTCTTGCTATCGCTGTGAGGCCTGCCTGCATTTTTTCCAAGAGTTCTCTCCTTCCAATTGTTACCAGGTAATTCCCTCCTAGGTGGACCACCACCGCATCCGGTCTGCCACCTTGCCCCAGAGCTTCCCGCACTGCGGGGAGCAGTTGGTTCCACTTTATCCCTGATCGCCCCAGCCAGATTAGTTCTGTGTCCCGAAGCCAGATTCCGCCGAATTCGCATCTGACTGCCGTCCACCGTTGCGCCCGCATTATGTATGAGTGACCCACAATCTACACCTTCTTGTGCCGCTCAGCCGGACCTAAACAGTGGGGGGGGGAAGACTCAGTAAATCGTGGGGCGTATGTATCGTTAAAACGCGCCAGATACCTATCGCCCTATCACCTTGATTTGGTCAGCTCCCAAACCTAGTTCTGCTGCAGTGGTGGCCACCCCAATTCGAAAGGAGTGGGACCCGAATGCCTTACTAGCGCCTTCCTCATCACTGCTATGAATTGGAACCGGCTCAAGTAAGACCCGTCCCCATGTGTTAGCAGTGGCCCCCGCTTGTGTTCCCCGTGTTGCATGTATGTCTGAACTAAGCACACAGGACAGCATGACTTGTCCCTGATGCAGTTGATCGTGGTCCACTTCCCTCTGCCTGCCTGGTCCGTTTTTGACCGCCGCAGGAAGATGTTCATGTATCCTGCCCCCAGTTCTATGTCGGCCTGGCGTATACAGGTCGCTCCTGGGTTGTCTTTTGAGGGGGTCACTAGCTCGCTGACCCTGTATGCCCCAAAAAAGTCCAGCGCGAATGCTGCCCTGAAGAGTGTAGCCTCCAGCTCCGTGGTGCATATCTCACCCAAGGCCCCTATTATTTGCCGTAGTACTGCAAAGTTAATGGGACGCCTACTATCCCTCTTTGTTTGTTGCAATCTACCCCAGCCTTTCAATGCCATTCTACACCGGAAAGACCTTGTCAGATCCTCCCCTGCTGCCATCTTTGTGTAGTATGCTGCGGTATTAGGATGTACTTGACCCGGAATTTCATTCTCCCTGTCATGAATGCCCATTCTAGGAAACCTATGACCTCATTATTCTGCCCTGGCAGCCTGCCCCCGTGACCCCCGTTATGTCGGCAAATGTCGCCCAGCACTTACGGTTTCGGTTCTCCATCTTAGGGGCCAGCGTGTTGTCCAGCATCATCTTTAACCCGGGTCCAACCTTGCCAATAACTCTTCCGACACCGAGGTCATCCCTTGATCTGCGTCTGGGGCGAGCTCCCAGAATCTGCCCCACTGAAAACGAGAAATGGCATCCGCAATTGAGTTATCTACCCCCGGGATATGCCGTGCCCTAAGCGCGATGTTTGCTTTTAACCAGCAGTTGACTAGTTTCCGCAGCAGGTTGACCACTGCTGGACATTTTGCTGTTCCCGTATTGATTTCCCGCACTACCGCATGGTTGTCTGACCATAGAATTATTTGTCTGTTGGCCAGCCGATCGGCCCAAATGTGGAAAGCTCAATTTGGTTAGCCTGCACCCATGGCTCACGCCACATGAGAGTGCAGTTGAAGTCGGTCAGGAAACCCTCCCACTGCCCCAAGTCCTCTTTCTCCCCTTGCGTCAGGCGAACCCTGTGGTGTTTCTGTGTCATGCCCCTAGTTATCCATGCTAGGCGTCTGGCGAAAGGGTGCCCTGCGGGGACTACTCTAGTGCAAAATTAAACTTTCCCAGCAGCTGCTGTATTTCGCGTTGGGTCGCCTTCTTTTGTTGTCTTAACTTGCCAATGATCTGCCTTAGCTCCGCCACCTTCTCGGGTGGCAGTTTACATGTCCCGGCCACGGAGTCCAGCTCTATCCAGAGGAAGGACCATGTTGTGGTGGGGCCCTCTGTCTTGTCCTGAGCTAGGGGGACCCTCAATTCCTGAGCCAAGTCTATGAAACGGTGGAGGAGGTTTGCACACTCCTTCGTGCCTGCCCCACCGATGAAGAGGAAATTATCCAAGTAGTGGACCCTCCCCCGCCGGGGAGCGCGTTCCTAGCTCCCACTCCAAAAACCCACTAAAGGCCTCAAAGTATGCACAGGATATGGAGCAACCGATTGGCAGGCATTTGTCGTAGTAGTATTGGCCGTCTAGCTTAAAACCTAGCAAGTGGTAGCTATCTGGGTGTACTGGCAGGAGGCAGAAGGCCAATTCTAAGTCTGTCTTTGCCGACAGGGCCCCCCTCCATGCTTGTCTTATTAGGTCCACTGCATCATCAACTGATACATATACCACTGAGCAACTCCCTCGATCCAGCCAGTCATGGATGGATTCTCCGTAGGGGTGCGACAGATGGTGTATTAACCTTAACTTGCCTGCCTCCTTTTTAGGCACCATGCCCAGAGGAGATACCACCAAATCTTTTAGCGGGGGGAAGCGAGCGGGCCAGCTACCCTTCCCAGCTGAACTTCCTTTTCCACCTTCTGCCTTGCCATCCCCGGGTTGTCACGTATTGATGTCAGGTTCCCGCTTTCCCGGGCCCCCACAGGTCCTTTGTAAGGGATGGGGAAACCCTTTGTGAAACCTTCTGATAAACTGTGTCTGTCTGATATTTTGGGATAACGTCCTAATAAATATAATAGTCTTCTTGTTTTTATGGGGGCAGGTAGGGGCTGCCCCTGATCCACACCACCTTCACCCCTTTCTGTAGCTTCCCGCTTTTTACTTTTTTGTTGGTTTCTTTTCCTTGTTGGCCCCTGTCCCCTGGGCCTGTCTGCAGCGCATGGCGAGATGGTTTCCCCTGCAGTACCCACATGCGTGCTTGAACCTGCAGGTAGCCCCCCACTAACACTCGTCCTTGTCGTATTTCCAACAGGACTTTCCTGATTTGCTGCTGTTTTGGTTCTTACATTTGAAAGACTGTCTCTGACCATTGTATTTTCCTTTGGCCCCATAAGGGTGAAAAGTGGGCTCCCTTAAAATTACCCCTTTTCTGGCTGCTACCATGTGAGTTGTGAACCCCTCCAAGTCTTGAAAATCCCACTCAATCACTGGCCATGTCTGCATTTTTTCCCTGAAGCCCGCTTCATATTTTAACCATGCGTCACCCTGGTATTTTTGTTGTGCATCATGCACCTTCTGTTCATACAAAATAAATGCTGCCGCACTCTGGGTGAACTTCTCGATGAATGCACGTGCTAGAGTCCTGAACACCCTTAGCCAATTCTCAAATGACATTTCCACCCTGGGCTTGCGTCTGTCCCTCCTGTCTTAGTCTTTTTTGTCTTGCGTCGTCAAGTCTAAGCCTGCCTGGCACACCTCTAGTAGTGTAAAAATGTCTATAAATTCTTTCCTCCAGATCCTCTATTTTACTGTCAGTGGGATGAGATTGGTCAGCCTTAGGAGTTTTGTGGTAGCGGGGGGTCTCCCAGAGAGGGGCGTAGGTATTTGTTGGCCGGTTTCCCCCCTGGGTCTGGGCCTCCCCTGCTCTGCTCTTTCCTGCCGTGCTGCCCTCGGGAGCTGCCCCCGTGTGGTCTCTTCAGTCCTTACCTCACCGTCTTGATTCACCCGCTGGGGATTCTCCTGTCCCCTGTCGGTTGCCCCCTTTGGGTCTTCTTTTTTCTTTGACCTCTGGTCTGGCCTCTTGCTCCTTCCACTGCTTTCTGTGTTCCACTGGGGGAGGCCCAGATGGGATCCAGCCCCCGGCCATTGTCACCAGGGCACCCATGCTGCTGGGTGAGCCGGTCCCTGACCCCGTGCCTCGCCCTGGAATCCCTGTTGGTCCCCTCCCAAGCCTGTTAACCAGGGGGGCTAGGGAGGCCAGGTCCCCAGCATCGCTAAATTGCTATCGCCTAGCTGTGTACCTAGGTTCACAATTTGTCCTGGCCCCCCATCTGCTGGACTAGGTTGCTGATTCCCCTTGCGCCTTCCACTTGCCCTTTCTGCATGGTGCTTACCATTGTCTGTGTCGGTCGCAATGCTCCGCCCCCTGTGTGATTCTTGAGGGGCCACCTTGCTCGATACAGACCCCTCATCACTGCTGCTCTCCTCTGTGTCCGAGCCAGACAGCACCTGAAATGTCCAGTATTTGAAAAGCACAAACAATTACCTGAAGGTGTCAAGGCGGTCGGGAAGATTAAGCAAGCTATTGCCCAGGGTCACATGGTGCTGAGCTGATCTGCCGCTGGGTTCCGGGGTCAGTTGCCCTGGCTGCTGTGCCACACCTCTGCCCCAGGCTCCGCTCCTGTCCCTGGTGCCGTTCGCCCTTACAGCAGCTGTATCCCCTCCTCCGGTTTTGCTAGTCTTCCTGGGGGCTGCCGTTTTGCCTGCATGCCCCCTGCCTCCTGGTCACTTGGGGGATGGTGTAGGAGGGTTAGCCCATCTTGACTTCTCCCCTTCCAGTTGGGCCCGTTCACAATTTGCTGGTCCATCCAGGACTTCCCCCTTCAGGGCTACCAGCCCCCTTGCCTTCTCCAGCATGGCCTGCAAGTCCGCATCCAGCTCAGGCCAGCATCCGCTCATGGCCTCTTCTGTCCTTTCTGAGGGGCCTCCGGGCCCCCTTGCACCTCCCTGAACCGTGCCGGCCGCTGTGTCTCCCTGCCAGTTGCCCCTCGCCTTCCTTCCATGCTGTTGGCTTATTCCTGTATCTTCTATTCCTCCAGTGTAGGAGAGTCGATCTGCTTCTTATGTTGCCCCCAATTTTTTTCTGATGTTTACACTGGTTTCTGGCTATAGTCTGGCTGGGACCCTGCTAATCAGGGCCCCAGCCTCTCTGTTCTCTCTAAACAACATGGAGTGCATATTAGGTGCACTAGTGATTGGATACTGTGGTGCCTTATGAGTCCCTAGTATATGGTACCTTAGGTACCAAGGGCATAGGTACTTCACAGGCCTACCAGGGGCTGAAGCATATACTATGCCACCCCTGGGAAGCAGACAAAATCTGACACCACCGGCCTGCTACTGCAGCCTGGGTGAGGTGGTGCTAGCACTCCTCGCTGAGATATAGGTTCACTATATCTCTCCTGCACACACATTTAAACCTATCAGTCACCCCTAAGGCAGGCCCTATCAATCCTGAGGGCAGGGTGCTTGGTTTCCATGTGAGGGGGTGCCTCTGCCTGAGCAGGGCCCCACTGAAGCTCTCAGAGTCCATTCTCTGGGGCTGTTTGTGAATGCGGTCAAGCCATATACTCTTAAGTGCATTATAACCTCGCGGTAAATGCTAAATTTGGAATGGCTGCATCAAAACATGTTGTGTTTGGTGTCAAACACTTTGGAATCATACCCCCACACCAGTAACTGGTGTGGGAGTATGATCCCACCCTTCTAGAGGGATAGACATGTACCTACTGTGGAAACGCGGTAGAATCCTGAAGAGCCCTGGCATCACAAAATGGATGCCACCAGTCACAGACACTGGGCTGCCCTCCTGCTGATGACCGAAACTCGCAGTGGAGGAGGCCCAACAATAGGTATACTGTCACAGGGAGGGGTGACCACCTCCCAGACAGGGTTTAGTGTATTGGGTCTGGGTGGGTGCACTCCTAGAGTGCTTTGAAGTCCTGCACTGGGGGAGCAGTAGGGTCCTCTGTGCATACACCAGTTCAAACCGGCTCAGGGGCTACCTGCCCCTGCTCTGGCACGAAACTGGACAAAGGAAAGTGGGTGTAGCCACCTACTCCTCTGACCCTCCCATAGGTGGGGTCATAGAGCTAGTCCCTCCCTTCCTTTCAGTATAAGTTAGGGAACCCTTGCCCTTGCAAACTAGATATCCCTGGACAACGCTCTGAAGAAGAATCTCAGACCTTCGAAGTTCAACTACCTTTCGAAGACTGAAGAATCTCCCTTGGAGTCCAGGAGTGACTCCCCTGCTTGCCAGGCATCAAAAACTACAAACAACGGTCGCAAACTCCACCGCTCCCGCCGGAGACCGAAGTCCCTGCAGCCCAGGAAGAGGATTTCCTGACTTCTCCAAGGCCATCGTGAGTCCCCAGCGACGCTGAGGCAAGTGGACCCCACGAATGATGAGGAACCGCAATCCCTGGGTACCGTGCACTATTTTCGAGTGCAACCCCTTCACAACGTTCTACGAACCTGTGCTTTGGGCCTCTAGCAGAAATCCCTCCGAAGATCAGAGGCCTACCCCGTCCCTAGTGACCGTGGTCCCCTGTTGAGTGGATCCTCCTGAGGCGTCTTCGTGATCCCTTGCCGGTTGGCTTGTGGGTCCCCTGAAGACTTTCCTAAAATTTCAAAGGGCTCCCCTGGGTTCTCCAGGCCTGCCCTGACTTACCCTCGCTGGGTGAGTGTGAGAAGTTGGCCTGGCATATGCTGGTCACTAGTTATAGTAGCCACCTTGCACCAGTCCAATTCGACTCTTATGGTAGATAGGTTTAAGACAACCCCTTCAAGAAAGCTATCCTAGTGGTAGCTGTGGAGAGCAGCCTTCAGGCTAAGTCTCTGAGGAATGTAAAGCAGCTTGTTTTACCTTATAATCTCATGAATTACCAAATGAAAAGGACACCACACAGGTATATATATCAAATATATATGTATTTATTTCTAGATACACTCTACTAATCTCTTTATGATATTAGAACCCAGATACACATTCAAATGTCAACACTTCTCAATAAATTAAGCACAAATATGGCTGTAGCCCTAGGGGCATACCAGACCATATACTAAGAAAATGGTTTAACAAACTCGACTTGCAAAATCAAAAGGCCTAGGGCCTTGGGAATCACTGGGGCTTCACTTCTGCGGTGTTAGCAGGTAAGTAATCAGCCCACGGGAGACGCGGGCAGTGTCTAAACACAGCCGCGGTCCAGACGCCACAGCTTCGCTGGGGTCTCAAAATGGCCGTCGAGAGGTCAGGAAATCCGCTTCAGGGGACGCAGGGACTTCGGACTCCGGCGGGAGCGGTGAAGTTTGCAACCGTTGAGTAAAGTTACTGGTGCCTGCCAAGCAGGGGAGTCACTCCTTGACTCCAAGGGAGATTCTTCAGTCTTCCACTGATAGTGGAATGTCGAAGGGCCAGGATTCTTCTTTGTAGAGCGTCGTCAAGGGTAATCCGAATTGCATTTGCAATGCTTGGTATCTTATAGTGAAGATAGGGGAGGGACTAGCTCTATGACCACGTTTGGGGGGGGTTATGTAGTGGTAGCCCCTGAACCGGTTTGAGCTGGCATATGCACAGAGGAGCCTACTGCTCCCCCAGTGCAGGGCTTCAAAGCACTCTAAGAGTGCACCCACCCAGCTCCAATACACTAAATTCTGTCTGGGAGGTGGTGACACCTCCCTGTGACAGGATACCTTTTGTTGGGCTTCTTCCACTGCGAGTTTCGGTCAGCAGCAGGAGGGCAGCCCAGTGTCTGTGCTGGTGGCATCCATTTTGTGATGCCAGGGCTCTAGAAGATTTCTACCGTTTAGTACAGTGGGTACATATCATCCCCTCTAGAAGGGTGGGATCATACTCCCACACCAGTTACTGGTGTGGGGGTATGATTCCAAGTTGTTTGACACCAAACACAACATGTTTTGCTGCAGTCATTCCAAAGTTAGCATTTACAGCGAGGTTGTAATGCACTTATGAGTATATGGTTTAACCGCATCCACAAACAGCAGCAGAGAATAGACTCTGCCAGCTGCAGAGGGGTCCTGCTCATGCAGAAGCACCCCCTCACATAGTAAACCAAGCACCCTGCCCTCAGGATTGTTAGGGCCTGCAAGAGGGGTGACTGATAGGTTTATATGTGTGTGTATCGTGAGATATAGGAACCTATACCTCAGTGAGGAGTGCTAACACTACCTCACACAGGCTGCAGTAGCAGGCCTGTGGTGTCAGATTGAGAATGCTTCCCAGGGGTGGCATAATACATGCTGCAGCCCCTGGTAGGCCTGTGAAGTACCAATGCCCTAGGTACCTAAGGTACCATATACTAGGGGCTCATAAGGTACCACAGTATCCAATCACTAGTGCATCTAATATGCACACCAATCATTTAAGGGAGTAAGCAGATAGGCTGGGGTCCTGGATAGCAGGATACCAGCCAGACTAGTCAAAAAACATTCAAACACCAGGAAAAAAGTGGGGGCAACCATATAGTCAGATTCCACCTTCCTACAGTGAGTCCCTCAGACCTTGCTGCTCTGCACCGCTGACTTTTTGTCCTTTCTACTAGACTTGCTGTTACCAAGGCTTGTTGGCTCCAATCTGGTCACCGACACCGCAGTAAGCTGCAGACTTCGTGGGACACGCCGAATCCAGCTCCTGGACCTCGTGGCTGAAGAGTCAAGACACCCGTGAACAACCTGAAATCACCCGACGACTGTGGGCATCCAGCTTCCTGGCCCCGGGACACTGCCAAGTGACTTTGAACACTGTCCCCTCTGCTTTCAGGTCTTCCTTCTTCTGAATCCAGGCTTGGATTCCACTGGACACTTCTTCTGTCTTCACAAGCAGCAAGTCTTCGTTGGCTCCCATTGAAAACGACGCCGCGAACCGACACCAAAAGACACCTATGCACCCGGCTTCCCTGGGTGAGGTAATTCCAGCACTACGGTGCTCCTGTGGGTGTTGGCTCTAGAACTACTTACCCTGTAAGTGGCTTGCTTGTAGACTCTCCCGAAGTATCCTTAAACTCTTCATTTCCAACCGCGACATGCACCATTGAAGTCAATAGGGATTTGCGGCTGTTTTAACACACTGCATGCGTCCCCCGTGGGTCCCTTACTTACCTGCCTTGGGTGGTTTCGTGAGGCCCCAACGCTTATGAAGGCCCTAGGACTTGTCCCTTTGCATGTCGTTATCTCTAAGTCTCTTTTTTAGTATATGGTCTGGTACGCCCCTAGGGCCCCAGCCATATTTGTGCTTAATTTATCGTGAAACGTTGATTTATGCATATGTTCCTGACTTCTAATCTCATAAAGAGATTATTAGAGATTTGTTAAGTAATAAATACATAAATATTTGATATATATACCTGTGTGGTGCCCTTTCATTTGGTAATTCAAGAGATTATAAGGTAAAACAAGCTTCTTTACATTCCTCTAAAGACTTAGCCTGAAGGCTGCTCTCTACAGCTACCACTAGGATAGCTTTCTTTAAAGGTTGTCTTAAACCTACTACCATAAGAGTTGAATTGTACTGGTGCAAGGTGTCTACTTTAACTAGTGAACAGCATATACCAGGCCAACTTCTCACATTGGTGGGCAGCGTGTGGGATTCCACCTTGCCATTGTTTTACCAGAAAATCTCTATTTGAATTACTAACTGAAAACCACTATAGGTACTCAAGGTAAATATAAAGTCAAGCTTAGTATCAATAAGTTCTACTGAACTTAGAGCTGTGTGCCAAGGGATAGCACACCCTTTCTACAGCTCAAGCTAGGATCAGTAGGCCACAAACTAGTGTAGGTAGTACAACACTGCACAACACTAGAATGTCCTTAAGGGTTGGAACCAGTGGGTCCACCCAGCCTCAGTATAAGGACATGACTTTCTTTGACTTGAAAGCCATGTGTGCTGCAAGGCACCTGAAACTAGGACCGAGTCCCTCCACACTACACCTGATAGATCTGCTGACAGCAGATGATCTTAGATTAGCTCTAGGAGCTAGTGGGTCTGAATCAGTGTCTGGGTCAGATGATGAAAATCAGGATGACCAAGACTCTGTGGTTCAAGGGCCAGATCCCCAAGGGTCTGAAAAGGACAGAGGAATTCTCCCTAAGAGAACTGACAGAGTGGAAGAAAGGCCTAGGTCCCTTTCTAGGGAATCTGACCACTCCTATCACTCTGGCAGAGAATCTGTCCACCAGAGGAGCTCCTACTTTCCTAGAAGGGAGACCTCCTCTGACAGAATGCACAAACTGCTGCCGTATGAGGAAGTAAGATTTGCCCTCAAAACCAAGCAGTTGGCATTATAAAGAGAAGCCTTTGAGCTCTAGAGAGCTTCTAGAAGAGAGGGGTTAGATCCCCCTGGTGGCAGCAACAGTGTCCCTAGAGGCAGAGAATATATTCCAGACCATAGGAACCTGAGCAAGGTTGTTCCCCCCAACCAGAGTGGGAATGATATCCACAAGTGGATAACTGCTATGGAAAGGGCCTGTAGAGTACAACAGGTCCCCCAAAACAGTGGGCAGTAATCTTGTGGCTCTCCTTTTCAGATAAAGATAGAGACAAACTCCTCACTGTTAGAGAAGAGGATGCTGATGACTATGAAGTCCTGAAGAGTGCACTGATAGATGGGTTTGGCTTAACCACTGAGCAGTACAGGTTAAAGGTCAGAGAAACCCAAAAGGCACAGACTCAGGACTGGACTGACTTTGTAGATGGTGCAACCAAGGCTCTGGAGGGTTGGCTGGTTGGCAGTAGGGCTACTGATTTCAAGGGATTGTATAATCTAATGATGAGAGAACAGATCCTTAATAATTGCCAGAACCAGTTGTTGCATCAATACCTGGTGGACTCTGATCTGAACTCTCACCAAGAATTGGGAAAGAAGGCAGACAAATGGGTCAGAACCAGGATGAGGCAGAAAACCCAGAACCAAGGGGGTGACACCAAGAAGCAGGATTCTAAGGGCTCTGAGAAAGGTGGGGATAAGTCAAAAGACCAGAAGTCTTCACAAGGGCCCCAAAAATCTGCATCTGGTGGGTATTCACAATCCAACACGGGAAAAGGCCAAAAGAAGCCCTTGTGCAAATTCTGTAAACAGAAAGGGTACTGGACTTCTGATTGTAACAAGTCCAAAGACCAAACCACCACCACTCCTGCCCCTAAGGCAACTGTTCCCCCAAGTTCAGCAACTGGTGGAGGTGGTGCACAGAATAAGGGTGTAGTAGGATTGACCCTGGGTTCTGAAGTGGACTCTGGCCTAGTCAGAGTACCCACTCAGGCATTGCTGATTTATGATGGAGACAAGGATATGTCCTTCCTAGTGAGCCCCAGTACCCTGGGCAAATACAAACAGCAGCCTGTAATAAATGGCAAACAGGCTTTGGCATTCAGGGATACAGGTGCTAGTGTCACCATGGTGGCAGAGGATCTTGTGGACCCTGGACAGATCATCCTGGGCGAAATGTACCAGGTGACCAATGCAAGCAATGTCGGAACCAACCAAAGCCTGGCAGTTGTGAATTTCTGCTGGGGAGGGGTAACTGGCCTCAAGAGGGTTGTAGTCAGTGCAGACCTCCCTGTAGAAGGTCTATTGGGCAATGATCTTGAGATTTCAGCCTGGTCTGAAGTAGAGTTATGGACTCATGCTGAGATGTTGGGCATCCCTGCAGAGGTATTTGCTGTGACCAGGTCACAGGCCAAAATGCATAACACTGAACCAGCTCTGGATCCTGAAACTATGGACCAGATGCTTCCAGGAGCAGTAGGGTTAAGGCAGTGCCTTCCCCTCTGTCTCAGATCACAGATTCACCTCTTGAGGGAGGAGAACCAGACCCTGAAAAAGGAACTGCCCCAGAGGGACTTGAGCCTGATCAGGTTGAGTTCTTGGGGGCAGGGGGGGCTTCTAGGGAAGATCTGAGTAAGGAGCAACAGTGCTGCCCCTCTCTTGAACCCCTCAGACAGCAGGCTGCTGCTGAGGCTGCTGGGAGTGCTAGTGGGTCCCATAAAGTTTATTGGGATGAGGGACTCCTATATTCTGAGGGTAGAGATCCAACCCCTGGAGCCACCAGAAGGTTGGTAATACCTCAGAAGTTTAGGGGGTTCCTCTTGACCCTAGCACATGATATCCCTTTGGCAGGTCACTTGGGCCAAAACAATACCTGGGACAGGCTTGTTCCACATTTTCATTGGCCACATATGTCAGAAGACACAAAGGAGTTTTGTCGCTCCTGTGTCACCTGTCAAGCCAGTGGCAATGCTGGTGGCACAACAAAGGCCCCCCTGATACCACTACCTGTGGTGGGGGTACCCTTTGAAAGGGTAGGGATTGACATTGTTGGTCCCCTTGACCCTCAAACTGCATCTGGGCACAGATATAGCCTGGTGGTAGTGGATCATGCCATCAGGTACCCAGAGGCAATTCCCCTGAGGACCACTACAGCCCCTGTGGTGGCAAGAGCCCTCATTGGAGTTTTTTCCTGTGTGGGTTTCCCAAGGAGGTCATCTCTGACAGAGGTACCAACTTCATGTCAGGATATTTGAAAGCAATGTGGAAGGAGTGTGGTGTAACTTATAAATTCACCACCCCTATCACCCACAATGCAATGGGTTGGTTGAACGTTTCAACAAAACCCTTAAGGCAATGATTAAAGGACTCCCAGAGAAGCTTAGGCGTAAACGGGACCTTCTTCTTCCCTGCCTTTTGTTTGCATACAGAGAGGTTCCACAGAAGGGGGTTGGTTACAGCCCATTTGAGCTTCTGTTTGGACATCCTGTATGAGGTCCATTATGTTTGGTAGAGGAGGGCTGGGAGTTACCTCTCAAACCCCCCAAACAGGATGTGATGGACTATGTACTTGGTCTCCGCTCCAGGATGGCCGAATACATGAAGAAGGCAACCAAAAACCTGGAGGCCAGCCAAGAATTAAAAAAACTTGGCATGACCAAAAGGCTGTGTTGACTGTGTACCAGCCAGGACAGAAAGTGTGGGTGTTGGAGCCTGTGGCCCCAGCAGACCTCCAAGACAAATGGAGTGGCCCCCATACCATTGTTGAGCAAAAGGGAGAAGTCACCTATCTGGTGAATCTTGGAACTCCCAGGAGCCCCCATGTCAACAGATTGAAACCATATGTTGGCAGGGCTTGCTCATAGCAACTGATGAAGAACAGGAGGAGAAGAGTGATCCTCTCCCTTACCTGCTCTCACAGAACCCTGATGAGGGGTCAGTAGATGATGTTGCTTTGGCAAGCAGCCTCACTGACCATCAACAAACTGAATGCAGACAAGTTCTGCAACAGTACAGACATATGTTTAGCCTGACCTCTAGTCAGACTACCTGGTGCACCCATGAGGTGGACACTGGGGACAGTCTGCCTGTCAAGAGTAAAATCTACAGGCAACCTGACCATTTCAGGGATTGTATCAGGACTGAAGTCCAGAAAATGTTGGAATTAGGTGTGATTGAGCCTTCTGATAGCCCCTGGGCTAGCCCAGTAGTTCTAGTACCCAAACCTCATACCCAGGGTGGTAAGAAAGAAATGAGGTTTTGTGTAGACTACAGAGGCCTCAATGCAGTCACCAGGACTGAAGCCTATCCTATACCAAGGGCAGATGAGCTAATTGATAATTTGGCCTCAGCCAAGTATCTCAGTACATTTGACCTAACAGCTGGCTACTGACAGATCAGGTTAGCTGATGATGCAAAAGCCAAAACAGCATTTTCTACCCCTAGTGGGCACTACCACTTTGTGGTGATGCCCTTTGGATTGAAAAATGCACCTGCCACTTTTCATAGGTAGGTGAACAAAGTTCTGGCAGGGATGGAAACGCATTACTCAGCTTATCTAGATGATATTGCTGTCTTCAGTTCCTCCTGGCAGGATCACCAGGTCCACCTCAGAAATGGTTTGGAGGCCCTGCAGAAAGCAGGCCTCACTATCCAGGCTGCTAAGTGCCAGATAGGGCAGAGTCAGGTTGTGTACCTGGGTCACCTTGTAGGCGGGGGCCAGGTTCAGCCTTTACAGAGCAAAATCCAAACCATCATGGAATGGGTTGCTCCAACCACCCAGACACAGGTGAGAGCCTTTGTAGGCCTGAATGGGTATTATAGGATGTTTGTAAAGGGATATGGATCTATAGTGACCCCTTTGAATGATCTTACCTCAAAGAAAATGCCAAAGCAGGTTCAGTGGACAGCTAGCTGTCAAAAGGCATTTGAAGACCTAAAGCAGGCCATGTGCACTGCTCCCATCTTGCAGAGTCCAGACTACACCAAAAAGTTCATTGTCCAAACAGATGCTTCTGAGCTGGGTGTGGGAGCTGTACTGTCTCAACTGAATGATGAAGGTCAAGACCAGCCAGTAGCTTTTATTAACAGAAGGCTGACCCCTAGAGAGAAACGTTGGTCAGCTATAGAGAGGGAGGCCTTTGCTGTGGTGTGGGCCCTGAAGCAGCTGAGGTCATACTTGTTTGGCACTCACTTCATAGTTCAGACTGACCACAAGCCCCTCCTATGGCTTAAACAGATGAAAGGTGAAAACCCAAAACTTTTAAGGTGGTCCATTTCCCTACAGGGAATGGACTGTGCAGTGGAACATAGACCTGGGACCCAACATGCCAATGCAGATGGACTCTCGAGGTATTTCCACTTAGAACACGAAGACTCAGCTGGTCAAGGTTAGTTTAGTGTCCCTGCTTTTGGGGCGGGGGTTGTGTAGGAGAGTAGATCTGCCTCTTATGTTGCCCCCACTTTTTTCTGATGTTTACACTGGTTTCTGGCTATAGTCTGACTGGGACCCTGCTAATCAGAGCCCCAGCCTCTCTGTTCTCTCTAAACAACATGGAGTGCATATTAGGTGCACTAGTGATTGGATACTGTGTGCCTTATGAGACCCTAGTATATGGTACCTTAGGTACCAAGGGCATAGGTACTTCACAGGCCTACCAGGGGCTGAAGCATATACTATGCCACCCCTGGGAAGCAGACAAAATCTGACACCACAGGCCTGCTACTGCAGCCAGGGTGAGGTGGTGCTAGCACTCCTCACTGAGATATAGGTTCAATATATCTCTCCTGCACACACATTTAAACCTATCAGTCACCCCTAAGGCAGGCCCTATCAATCCTGAGGGCAGGGTGCTTGGTTTCCATGTGAGGGGGTGCCTCTGCCTGAGCAGGGCCCTACTGAAGCTCTCAGAGTCCATTCTCTGGGGCTGTTTGTGAATGCGGTCAAACCATATACTCTTAAGTGCATTATAACATCGCGGTAAATGCTAACTTTGGAATGGCTGCATCAAAACATGTCGTGTTTGGTGTCAAACAATTTGGAATCATACCCCCACACCAGTAACTGGTGTAGGAGTATGGTCCCACCCTTCTAGAGGGATAGACATGTACCTACTGTGGAAACGCGGTAGAATCCTGAAGAGCCCTGGCATCACAAAATGGATGCCACCAGTCAGAGACACTGGGCTGCCCTCCTGCTGATGACCAAAACTCGAAGTGGAGGTGGCCCAATAATAGATATCCTGTCTCAGAGAGGTGTGACCACCTCCCAGACAGGGTTTAGTGTATTGGGGCTGGGTGGGTGCACTCCTAGAGTGCTTTGAAGTCCTGCACTGGGGGAGCAGTAGGATCTTCTGTGCATACACCAGTTCAAACCTTCAAACTGGCTCAGGGGCTACTTGCCCCTGCTCTGGCGTGAAACTGGACAAAGGGAAGTGGGTGTAGCCACCCACTCCCCTGACCCTCCCATAGGTGGGGTCATAGAGCTAGTCCCTCCCTTCCTTTCAGTATAAGTGAGGGAACCCTTGCCATTGCAAACTAGATATCCCTGGATGACACTCTGAAGAAGAATCCCGGACCTTCGACGTTCCACTATCTTTCGAAGATTGAAGAATCTCCCTTGGAGTCAAGGAGTGACTCCCCTGCTTGGCAGGCACCAAAAACTACAAATAACGGTCGCAAACTCCACCGCTCCAACCAGAGCCCGAAGTCCCTGCAGCCCAGGAAGAGGATTTCCTGACTTCTCCAAGGCCATCGTGAGTCCCCAGCGATGCTGACGCAAGTGGACCCCACCAGTGACGAGGAACCGCAATCCCTGGGTACCGTGCACTAATTTCGAGTGCAACCCCTTCACGACGTTCTACGAACTTGTGCTTTGGGCCTCTAGCAGAAATCCCTCCGAAGATCAGAGGCCTACCCCGTCCCGAGTGACCGTGGGCCCCTGTTGAGTGGATCCTCCTGAGGCGTCTTCGCGATCCCTTGCCGGTTGGCTTGTGGGTCCCCTGAAGACTTTCCTACAATTTCAAAGGGTTCCCCTGGGTGCTCCAGGCCTGCCCTGACTTACCCTCGCTGTGTGAGTCCCTCAGACCTTGCTGGTTTGCACCACTGACATTTTGTCCTTTCCACTAGATTTGTTGTTACCAAGGCTTGATGGCTCCAATCTGGTCACCGACACCGCAGTAAGCTGCAGACTTCGTGGGACATGACGAATCCAGCTGCTGGTCATCGTCGACGCCTCCTAGACCTCGTGGCTGAAGAGTCAAGACACACGTGAAATACCTGAAATCAACCGACGACTGTGGGCATCCGGCTTCCTGGCCCCAGGTCACTGCCAAGTGACTTTGAACACTGTCCCCTCTGCTTTCAGGTCTTCCTTCTTCTGAATCCAGGCTTGGATTCCACCGGACACTTCTTCTGTCTTCACAAGCAGCAAGTCTTCGTTGGCTCCCATTGAAAACGAAGCCGCGACCCGACACCAAAAGACACCTATGCACCCGGCTTCCCATGGTGAGGTAACTCCAGCACTACGGTGCTCCTGTGGGTGTTGGCTCTAGAACTACTTACTCTGTAAGTGACTTGCTTGTAGACTCTCCCGAAGTATCCTTAAACTCTTAATTTCCAACCGCGACTTGAACCATTGAAGTCAATAGGGATTCGCGGCTGTGTTAACACACTGCATGCGTCCCCCATGGGTCCCTTACTTACCTGCCTTGGGTGGTTTCGTGAGGGCCCAATGCTTCTGAAGGCCCTAGGCCTTGTCCCTTTGCATTTCGTTATCTCTAAGTCTCTTTTTTAGTATATGGTCTGGTACGCCCCTAGGGCCCCAGCCATATTTGTGCTTAATTTAATGTGAAACATTGATTTATGCATATGTTCCTGACTTCTAATCTCATAAAGAGACTAGTAGAGAGTTGTTTAGTAATAAATACATATATATTTGATATATATATACCTGTGTGGTGTCCTTTCATTTGGTAATTCAAGAGATTATAAGGTAAAACAAGCTGCTTTACATTCCTCTAAAGACTTAGCCTGAAGGCTGCTCTCCACAGCTACCACTAGGATAGCTCCCTTTAAAGGTTGTCTTAAGCCTACTACCATAAGAGTCGAATTGTATTGGTGCAAGGTGTCCACTTTAACTAGTGAACAGCATATACCAGGCCAACTTCTCACATCCAGTAGAAACAAAAAGCTCTCAAAATTCTGCAGGCACCGCTGCTCGCTGTGTTCCCTGTAGGTATTCCCTACCCAGTGGTGTGCTTCCTCTTTGTTACCACACTTAGCTCGATTAAGCAGAAAAGATCAAATCAGCAGAATAAGATTTCACATCCAGCACCCACCGCTGCTCACTGGCCTTTCTGCTTGTATTCTCCACCTCGTGGTGTGTTCCCTCTTTTCCACGCTTATTGCCACCAGCTCGCAGCCCCTCCTGCCTACCGGCTCTCTCCCGGGTGCCGCCAGGCCGAAAGGATGACTTGTGCCCCTTTAAGGCAGGCTGGATCTCGAGGCCCTGCCCGGCCACTCCTTCCACGTTCCGAGGCTCGATGCTTGGCCGCGGCTTCCTCTCTGCTTCCTCTGCTGCCCTCGGGCACTCCACGTGTGCCTCACCAGGTAGAACCTGCTCCTTGTTGCTGCTCGAGCTGCTCCGGTGCCGCCTTCGCTTCAATGGCCCACCCGCCCCCACAGCTTCGAGCCGCACAGCCCTGCCACTTCCGATGGCCAGTCCAGCTCGCTCCGCCGATTCCTCCAGACGCCGCAATCTCGCTGGAAAGGTGCTGGAGATGGCCTCAGTCCTGCTGCTCCTCCATCACTGCAGAGCTCTTCCCGGCATCTTCCCTACTGGATCACCTTGCCGTGGCCACAGGTACGATATTCAAACTTCTCCTGGCAGAAAGGTCGGTTTTGTGTTCAATGAGGGCCTTCCGCCCTTATTTAACCCCCCCATCAGCTGGCCAACTCGCCCCTTGATTGGGGGGGCTGTAGGCTACCTTGGGGCGACCAATCCTGGTTGCGCCCATTTCGCGGGCTTCCGCGACAGGGGAAGAGGGGGAAGGCTTCGCGCCTCAAGGCGGCATTCTCCTCGGGCCCCCATCGAGTCCGGCTGCGCCTTCCCCGGCCCGGGCTTCAAAATATTGTGTTTCTCTCTTTTAGTACTCCTATTAATCCGTATTCCTCTCCCATTCCACGGCCTCTTAAGCCCCCATCATGCGCCTTGCCCGGATTGTCATGTAATGATTTAAACATTATATTCCAGTTTGATGGTCGGGAAATCTGATGCCCACCCCACCTACCTGAACTTACTGACCAAGGAACGCCCCTGACAATTGCTGGTCATCTTGGCCTGTGATGTAATGGACCTAGTCTCACAAGTAAACAAATCTGCATGCCCTGCCCAAATGCCACAGTTTAGGCACCATAAGGTCTTCTCTATGCACCCCGCATATAAAGAGCCCTTCACAGTTAGTGCATTTTCTCCCTGAGGACACACCATGGCTGCTGGAACATTCAGTAAGTGTTCTCCACCATGACATCTCTTGCGTGGACAGGAATGTTAGAAATTGGGTTAATAGTTGAGGGGGTGAAAACCTTCTCAAGGAGAAAGCACAACAGCTGTCCGGGTGAAACACAAGTAAACCCCAAATTAACCTGTGCTTAACCATCTGGTAGACTGGCACAAAAGTAGTCAGGCTTACTATAGAGCCAATGGGTAAAGTATTTATGTAGCACTTCAAACAGTAATAATGTGAAAACACAACACATAAAAAATCCCACAATAATTCAGAAAAATGGAGTAAACCTTAATAAATTGTTTGACACCAACATGACAAAACAAGCATTTGCAATGCAATAGGTCTCGCAGTAGCAAAGTTTAAAGTTGTTGTTATTGTAAATGGCATTGTTTATTATCTATTTTTTTTAAAGCAACAAATATATAAAAGGTTATTTATGTTAGTATGTGAAAGTGGGGTAAATGTGATATGTACGGTATTGTGACCAACCCTATGAAAGAGGCTACCACGAGTAAAAATGATGTCTTCCTCTAACCAGCGCCAGATAAACGTCTGTATTGTGACAAAAAAACGCACAAAAGGCTGCCTGAAAGTCTGCTGTAGTGTGACTTTCTGTGACATTCCAAACACTTGAGAAACAAACCAGCCCAGGCAAATTGACCGTAAACAAGCCAACTGAGAAAGATACAAATCTATTCCTCTGCAGCATCTGTGTGATGCAAATTAATCGCAGCAGGATACTAAAATCACTAAAAAAACTAGATATGGCAACCGGCCTGCTGACTTGCACGGTCTAGCAGCAGAGCTATGGGAGGGAATAAATGGTCTTTGAATACCCTGCACATCTCCCGCAAAGTCAGACAGCACCTCTGCAAGGATGGCTGCAAGCAAAAGTTATCGGGCTGCTGGCGGCTGCAAATCTCGCAGACGCTGCCATACTTAATATGGGCATCAGAGAATCTTACGAGCAATTTTATAACGCGCAGGCTTCTCCCCTAGAAAAACGAGCGCCGGTGTTTGCGTTCTCTTGAGTCAGTTAGATTGCTGTTCTGCCCGACTGGACATGTTTGCCCCTTCCCTCCTTCTAACTCAATAAGGAAGTTTAACTCAACAGTCTTGGCGTGAACTTAACATTGGCTTTCAAAGTTATAATTTTATTGTCTCGTCCATCTCTACTTTACCCTAACTGTAGGTGCCCTTCTTCTTCCACATTGGTCACCAAGCACACCCCTGTTACGACCTCACCTGTTGACGCTGTCTGGGCGGGGCTTGTTCCGTCTTGTTTTCACGTGCGGTTGCTTTCACCCAAGCAGTCAGTGACATGGAGGCTGGACTGGTGTCTGCCGAGGGCAAGAACAGTAAGGGCGTGCATTGCCAGCGATGTGGCTCTACGGTGCTGCTGCCTGGGGCTGCGATGTACGCGAGGTGAGGGAATCGCACCAATAGAAGTGTATTCTATATAAATGCATGCACAATAATAGTACGGGAGCGCTGCATGAGTTGAGGCGGAGCTCGGACATACAAGAAAGGGTGCCGTACGGTAGAGATTGTAGGTGGGGCTGCATACCAAAGGGGTGGAGAGAGACCTGAATGGCAGGGGCGCTTGTCCCATTGGCGGAGGTTAGTGCCAAGTGGCTGTCCTGGAGGGTAGGAGATCGGTAGTGTTGTGTGCCAGACGCTATTATCTTGTACTACTCGGTTAGGAGTGACTTAAGTTGTGCCAAGAGGAGCACCAGTCCCTGAATGTGTTGTCGAGTGCACTGATAATGAACGATGAATGGCAGTATTTAAGGTAAAAGACATATAGGCAGAGAGTTTTCACATTAGGATTGGAAAACAAGCGGCACTGAAAGCGATCGCTATTGTAAAAAAAAAGAAAAAACACGCCCGTGAGTGGTGGGCGCGCGCGCCACTGCAAACGTGTTTTCAATTATCGCGCCCGTCTGGGCACAATAATTGAAACCACATGGCCTTTGGTGCGCGTAACAGACACCAATAGGCCATGGGTGGAACAATGCGCCCGCCTTTGGCCTATTGCGTGCCGTCTTTCAGAAACATACGCACGCAAAGGCCAATCATGGAAGCCAAAAGGAAAAGCACACGCACGACCGTGTGCGATTCCAGGCTCCGTTTTGGAACCCCACACAAAAGGGCTCTCACTGCGCGAACCCTAAAAACAATCAGTAGAACCAGAGATATGCAATTTTAACTATTTCAAGTAAGTAAACCACCTAAAAGCACAAAGTGCCACTGCCGGTTATATGGTGTGTGAGTAGTAATCAGTGCTAATGTGCTTGTACTCTCCCTTTCACACATGACAGATTTGTCTTACAACTAACTGGCAAATTTAATTTACTTGTAAGTCTGTACTAATGTGGTTCTGCATGTACCCAGGGCTTGTACATTAAATGCTACTAATGTGCCTGTAGCACTCCGTGTGCCGTCCACTACAATAGCCCTTTAAAAACATATCTCAAGCCTACCACTTTCCAAGGCCAAACCTTCCTTTTTAAAACATATAAGCCACCCCTAAGGCAGGCCCTCAGGGCTCATAGGGCAGGGTGCATTGTGTTTAAAAAGTAGGACTTATGGGTTTAATTTGTACATATCCTAGCAGGGAAAAAACTCCCAAAGTTGCTTTTCACTACTGAAAGGCCCATCTCTGCGATAGACTAACACTGTGTTTCCTTATTACTTTTGATAGGTGGAGATACGCTGTTTAGACACAAATGAATTGTAATTTAAAATCCTCTTTAATGGTAAAGTCAGATTTTAAGTCACAATTCTAGGAATGCCACTTTTAGAAAGTTAAACAAAGAAGGTTTGGGTCCTATCACTCTCTGGCCTGGACCACTATAATTTGGGAAACAGGAATATGACCAGAAAGGTTGTTGAACAATTATTTAGCAACACCTAGCCAATAAATCCTAAGCATGCATAGTTTATTTTACATTATTTTCAGTTTCAAATTCTTATGCATGGGAGCATTTCATTATGTCCTTAACAGAGACACAGATTTAACACATTTATCACCAAAAGTACATATAAATCCGAACACAAAATACTCAATAAACATACACAAAACATGAACACTATATGAAATGTCAGTTGCCTCCAAAAGTCTTTAGAGGACACCAGTCCTTGTGTAACAAATGAAGAAACAGGCGGACATATCCTAACTCAAACGGTCCTGCCTGTTTACTGGGCTGAAGACTACTATGTGTACAAGGGGTTATTACACCATAGGGGGATACATCTCTTTTACAGCTCCCTGGAGTGCCCCACAAATATCCTGGCTTCAGCTCAGAGTCAATGCGTTTCAA
Source organism: Triturus cristatus (assembly GCF_964204655.1). Taxonomy (NCBI): domain Eukaryota; kingdom Metazoa; phylum Chordata; class Amphibia; order Caudata; family Salamandridae; genus Triturus; species Triturus cristatus. The sequence continues at coordinate 911,297,654 of NC_140583.1, forward strand.
ACCCTAAGTTATTCTAGGGTTCTCCTCAGGACGGGGACTGGAAATAGCCTTAACTGTGAAACATATTTTCCTGTTTCCCAACTTTTAGAAAGTTGGCATTTTCTTGTCATAACCATTTGAATCTTCTGTCAGTACCACATAACTGAATGGCTCTGCTGTTGGGGTTTGTGTATTCGTGTCAGACAGTGACACAAAAGGAGCTTAGGTGTGGAGGATGGGCCATTCTGCCAGGATAGCTGGGGGCAGAGCTGTCCCCTTTCCCACTAACACTTCAAAGAACTTACCTCCAATGCACACAAAGGGACCGGAAACTATGCTTTTGTCACCCCTTATGTCTTGAGAAGGGAAAGGGAAGAACTTTCCAGAACCAGATGTGACGGTAGGACCCCACACACACAAAGGCTGGCTCCAGGTATAAATATTAGGCCTTCCGAGACATTATTCAATGCACTGCTGGACCTGTGAACATTACAGAAGATAGACTGCTTTGTCCCCCAGACGATTGCCATGCTACTTGAGGACTGCATTGATACCCAGAGGGCTGTCCTGCTGCTTTAAAACTGCCCTGAGCTCTGAAAAAGAAGGCTGAACGTGTTGCCTTCTTCCCAGGCTAACCTGAGTGACTCCAAAGGTCAGTTGGCTGACCTCCTGTCTGAACTACAGGGGCACAACAAGCTCCAGAGGCCTCCCTGCAACTGCCTAGCTGACCTGGTTTTACTAGGCCTGCCTGAGCCCTTCTGGCCTCTGCTGGAGCTGGTTTCTGATCCCCAAGAGGGTCCCTCATGAACACTTGGCACAAAGACTCTGCCACCCATGGTGACCGCAAACGCGACATTACAGTGAACCCTGCTTTTTGAGCTCCAGTGACCGCCAACGACAACTGGAAACACTAGATATGCACTTCACGCTACTGCAACTACAGCCAGCGGTAGCAGCCATTGCAAAGCTCCTGCAATGTCCGTCTGCGCAGCTCAACCGGCATATTTAAGCGACAGCACACACTATCACGGTTACTCTTCATGCTACAGCATTGACCATTTGCAATGCTTTCCCTGCTCCACGCAGCCTCCTCCACCATGAAGAGAACTCTTTTTGCCAGACTTTGAGAAGGTAACCTTTTCTGCGAGAGTAATCTGATACCTGTTTCCGGCCCGCGATCCATCGCGGTCAGCCTGTTATTGTGACTTTCCCCTGGTCTAGCATGACCAAATCACCTTGAGTGGCGCTTTGTGCTTCCGGGCGCTATTTTCACAAAAAACTTTCAAATTCAATGTCTCTGGTTCTACTGATTTAGATTTTTGTCCTTCTGGCATAATTTTATTCAAATTGACTCTATTTCTGAAAAATGGATTTGGGGGCTTTAATTGTGTTGTGTTTTTCACTTTATTACTGTTTGTGTGCTTCATAAATTCTTTAAATTTTGCCTATAAGTTAAGCCTGACTGCTTTTGGGCCAAACTACCAAAGGGTTAAGCACAGGTTAATTTTGTGACTTTTGTGACTCACCCCGATAATGGACTGTGGTTGTTGCCTGAGTGGGGCTTCCACCCCTCTCGACCAGTGTCCCAATTTCTTACAGTACAGCTCACATAAATATAACGGACAGCCTTCAAAACTTTCCAAAGCGTTTAGTTTTCAATAAACAAACTCCCCAATTGAGAGTTTGTTAAAAAAAAAAAACAGCTAATGAGCCCCAGTTCAGTTTTCTCCTGTGGTGTGGAGGTTATTTTTAATATTTTGCTGCCCCTCCCTGCCAGGATGTACCTGACCGTGCGATCCGTCCAACTCAAAATCAGACAGGCGAACCTTGAGTTTGACAGACAGGGTACTTCATTGACATTGCAACAGAGTACCTGTCCACCAAATTCTAAATCAGCCCCATAGGCCCACCTAATGCAAATTAGTACTGATCCTGCTCTTCATTGGCAGAGTCCACCCTGAACTTTGGTCACCTCACATGTTTACCTTGTGGCACACTGCTTTTTTAGTTGGTAAGTTTGAAATTCACCCACCCAAATGTCACTGACTAAGCTATGTCAATATCCAGAGGCATATATGGTCTAGTACAAGGCTAATAATGAGCCAAAGAGCAAATTGTTATAGGGTCTGCGCAGCTAGACGACAAGGACATACTGCAAAATCTCTAAGTGTAAATCAAATAGACGACTAACATGGAGACTGCATTCAAAGAGAGCAAGGTAAAGTCCTCCTAAAATATTCTAAGTACAGAGGAAATAAACAGACTAACATGGAGTTTGGTCCCTAAGGAAAGCCAAGAAGCTCTATCTCACATCCCAAATACAGTGTGTTTTATACCTTTTCAAACCGTGAAATCATATTGTCAATATCATGTGAAACAAAAGTTACATCATAATATGCAATGGAAAATGGAAAACACATCACATGGAAAATAAGAACACCATCCTTCATTAATAATAAGCAGTGACTTTTACCCTACAAACTAATAAATAGCGAACAGTGGCAGATTTGAATTACATATGCAATGTACATTAACCAGAGGAAGAGGTCTTATAAAAATACACACAAAAGATAAGCCAAAGCAGTGTAGGCCCTACCGTTGCACAAGTATATCGTACTAAATATCACGCGCAACTTTTCATGGCCCCACTGCTAAAGCCACAACTATTCAATTTACACCACAACAATTAGAAAAGGAGCGTCCACTAAATTGTTTTGTTTCCTGCTCAAATTCAGGCATTCCAATATTAACAAATATAACAGTGATGAACAAGAAGTGAGATTCAATTGTCAGGAGTCTCAAGAATGCGTCCAGTATCCAATTTTTTAATACATGAAAATTTCCATTCAACCCAGCCAACGTGTTTCGTCCTCTATAAACTTCATCAGGGTTAAGCTTTCCAAACTTGTGTGACTTTTAAGTAGCAAGAAGTATGGTCTCCTGTTTCAGTGTCTTCATGGGTAATAAATCCCTTTTTGGGTGGTGTAGTACCCCCTAAATCATCTTCCTCCTTCGTGCATCAGGGCTCGATTGTCATTGTAAAATGCCTCTCATAAAAATACAGTTGTGCCCTGCTCCTTCCTCCAGGAACATCAGGAAAAGAAAAAGAATACACACACAAAAAAGGAAACCAGACAGTAAAACTACTTGAATTAAGGATATTTTACAAAGCACTAAAGGATACATTTTAACTGGAGATAGCGAAACGAGAAACCACATTTTAGATGTGTACTGTATAACAAATGCAAATGGATTTAAGGACTAATATGTCAACTGTAAAAGCTTTTTTATTTTAAATACAGGACATTTACATTGTTTATGACTCATTCATGTTAAACACACATAGTTTTATTAGAAATTCGCTCTCTTATATGCCAGTTAGAAGCTGACAGCTAGAAAGAGACAGAGCTGCTGAAATGAGCAAAAGAACTATGAAGAGCTGCCTCAGGCCATTTATATGTGACAGTAAATGATGAAGATTCCTCCCAGTGTTAAATGAATAATTCAGAGCTGTTGTTGGCTTCACACCTTTTACTCAGGAGACACCTCTGACACTGCATGTCACCTGAGTTGGCTGCCACCATGTATGTATTCGAAAACTGATAAGAGACAAATCAAACGGTGCTGCATATTTGTTAAGTATAATATATCATTATTGTCCCCCTCCACCTGGTCCAAGGACTTGTAGGAAACTTCTGACAATTTTGTTTCATCCTCTAGCTCACGTTTATCCAATATGTATTGTAAGAAAGTATTTTATATTTAATCCTATTCTTGGGTAGAGATGTAATCTTTGTAGGGTCTCACCAGTTTGAGAGATTAAACAGCTTGTCAAGAAGGGAGTTAATATAGGATAGCCAAGGAATACTTAAAACCTCATCCAAGGCTAGGCAGTCTAAGATAATAGTTATGGTAAAGCTGGTTAATTCCTTTGCCCATAGTGATATCCATAATAGCAAAGGTCTCACCAAAAGGTGGTCTTCTAGGAACTGCAGACCAACCTCTTTATGAACAATAGTATATGGGGCAGAGAGTGGCAAACATAAAAGCCGTTTAAAAAATGATTTTCCTCTATTTGCAAAGTACAGCAATTAACATATCCCCAGAAACCTGCCCCATAAGTAGCAGTGGTCACTCCCTTAGCTTTATATATAGCAACCATTTCCTTGATGGCTCGGTTGCCCATTTTAGAGGAAACCTTGAAAATCCCCTCGGAGACCCTACTCATTTTAGCTCTAGGATTCAATTCATGCTGCCGCCAGACTATTCAAGGATTCCATTCAGAATTGTACTACAGACTGTGTCAAAATTCATGCCCACATTCACTATACTTTGTTCTAGTGAAGCAGACCTTTATGGATCAGGAGATCTGATCTTTACTTCAAAAGAATGCCATTCATCCCATGACATCCCAATGGTTTTGTCAGCAGTATCTTTATTGTAGACAAGAAGAAGAAAGTTACAGGTTGGTTATCAACCTCAAAGAATTTAACAAATGGATCCTATACGGACACTCTAAAATGGAGGGTATCTACTTTCTAGGAGATTTGTTGAGAGAAGGCAACTTCATGGCCCATCAAAACTTGAAGGAAATATGCCTCTCAGTTCCCATTTTTCCACTGGAAAGATGTTTCTTTCAATTTTATTGGAATAATTCCTGGTACTTCCCTTTCACCAGACTGTTGAAACCAGGAGTACAATTCCTCAAGTATCATGGTGTTTGTCTGATTATCTATCTCGACGACTTCTTGATCATGGCTGATGATTTAGACCTCTTGCTCCAACATATTCAGCTGACCTGTAAGATAATGGACGATCTATATCTGAATCAGCAATTCCTAACCTGGGAGGAGGCGGAATCCGCATTTGACCTGGGCAGAGGTCAATACCTTCAGTACCCAAAATTTTCAGCGGTGGCAAGGGGAATCTGGCCGATGTTCCAGAGGAACTGCCTATAACCGCCACCCTCCAAGCCCTTGTGACTCTAGCTGGGGGCCGTAGACTGGACTCTCATCTATCGGGCACTAAGGGTGGATCTCACTGCATGCCCGCTTCCGTTCCAGGCTAGATGGGATGAAGCATTGGAAGCTGCCCTCACGGCCCCTCAATGGAAAAGGCTACACGAAGGGGTTAAACAAATTAGTTCCAATACTAGATTTAAACTTATCCAATTTAATGTTATTCATCAAACCTATTTGACCCCTTGAGTGCTTCATAAAATACATCCTTATCGCCTCTCTTCTTGCCCCCGCTGTATTTATAATGACGCCCCCTTCTTGCATATGGTGTGGGAGTGCCCAGAGCTGCAATCCTTTTGGACTTCCATACTGGAACGTTTGCGACAAGTTACGGGTTGGGCGCTACCCCGGTCCTTCAAGGAGATACTGCTGGGTCTTCTTCCCTGCCCCAAGGGGAAGAAACTTATCCATAGATTTCTCCAGCTGGGACTGGTGCTAGCCAAAAGAAGGATAGTGATTCACTGGATGAGCTCCCGGCCCCCCAGGGTGGACTCTTGGGCCAAAGATTTAAGGGAATGGGCAACGGCGGAACTAGTACGAATGAAGAGGGTTAGGAGGGATGAGAAATTAGAGGACGATGCTAGAGCCTGGTACAGCCTGATATCCGAGGTCCCTCTCGAGGAGGCCGCCGTAACGCAGGTGTCTGAGGAAACACACGTAGACCAAGATGATGCTTAAATTGTGGTGCAGCAATCGGGCACTTCTATGTTGAGTATAGAGTAATCCCCTGACATTAGGAGCGGTCAGATGACGTGCCATAAGGCACAGTCGAAGAATTTCTATGTATGTGACCTGGGAGGGAGGGTGGGAGGGTTTGTTTGCTAAGTTAGGGTTTGATGATTAGTTTATGGGGAATTTCATCCGCTAAACGCACTGTACAGAGTTTTGATGCAGATATCTGCTGTTGATATATTCTGTTTAGTCCTGGAGGTACCGTTGATTTCATGTGTAATTTTCTATTTCACTACAATCTTTGCTAAATACAGGAAATGTTCTACCATATTGTTCTGCTGATTCTCGAGATTGTACAATGCTGGAATTTTGATGTATCTGTATGGATTTCCTGATGCTGGATGGTTTAAACCCTCAATAAATAAAAAAGATTTACATTTAAAAAAAAAAAAAAAATCTTCAGCTGACACCTTGGAAAGGGTCTTTACCTAATCCCAATCAGTTACACTTTCTCCAAAATTGAAATAAGAAGTGGTGGCTATTTCCCATAAAGCTATCTTGGGCTCAGCATGGATCTAATAATCAAAATGTATACCAGCAGTCTTGGCTTGGGAGCATGGGAGGATGATACAGAGCGACCGCCACAGGGAGCAGATGGTCCCTAGATGAGAAGTAATTTCACATCAACTGCCTCAAGTACCTGGTGAAACCCTTTGAAATCCACCCTCTCAGCCCCAGCATAGTTCAGTGTTGTAGTCTACTCTGCATGGACAGTATCTCAGCTTTTCGATACACCAACCACCTGGGGGAACGAAATCTGGAATCCTAGCAGACATTGTGAAAGGCTAATGGCATTTCTGCTTTTTAAAAGACATATCAGTCCTGTTAGTTAATCTTCTTTGCAAGAACAACCAGAACACAGACTGGAAGTTGCAATTACTTCATCACCCCAATGAGTGGAAAGACAATTTACCTTTGTTCTTGAGTGTAATGGACAAATGGGGTACATGCAAGATCAATATTTATTTATTCGAGTTTCACTTATCAGATTCTATCATTTTAGAGCTGGGCACCAGATCCTCTAGCTCTGGAATTAGATGTCATTCTCCAGACAGTGCCAGGATGCAATTACTTGTTTCCCCATTCTCAATAATCCCCCATAGTGAACTGCCAGATCAAGTGGCAAGCAACAAAAGTCATTCTAATAACTCCTTTATGGAGAACCCAACTAGGATTGCCAATTCTTCTGGACTTTTCGTACATGCCTTCCCTTCTTCCTCTATTTCCCAAAATCTTCCTTTGCCCTATAGGGCAACCACATCCCTTAGTCATACTAAACCAGCTTCATCTGGTAGAATGGAATATTTGAGGCCTCTATGGCAAGAGGCAGGACTTTTGATCCAGGCTCTCTTCTTCATGCATAAGGCCTGTTCAAACTACACACAAATGTGATCAATCAGCCTATGCTAGATGGACACTATGATGCTCCCAATGGGATCTTAATCCCATGGGGCCATATGTGACCTTTGTAGTCAATCCTTTAGCAATTTTGGCAGCAGACAGCCTTTCTAACAAAACTGTTACCTTCTGCTGGTCAGCCAGTTCTGTAGAACATACCCCTGCAGCAGACCATCCAATAAGAGAATCAAATGCCTTAGGGAAATTCAATTTGTTTTCTTCAAGCTTGGCCAGATAATGATTGTCTATCTAAGGAACAAATGTCAGTTAAACGTACATGTTATTGTGTTTTGTGTCTTATCAGAGGGACTCCAATGTTAAAGGCTTGGACCTAGCTGGCAAGTACTTTCCTTCAGAAGGAGTCACTTTTATCATCTCCAGGTGAAGTAAAACTGATTTAAAATAGATTACTTACTCATCTTTACCCACAGATCATAAGTTCTGTGTTGTGTCTTTTTTTGCAATCTTACAAAAATGCAACTAAAGATCTCAGATCCTCACCTTCTGATCAACTCTTCATTTCACTCCTCTGACCTTACAGCACACTTTCAGTACCCATTCTAGCCAGGTGGGTTTGTTGGATTTTGTCTCAGGCCAGCGTTGATGTATCTATTTTTGGAGCCCAGTCAGTCAGAACTGCTATGGCAGCCAAATACTTTACACTAGGCACAAGCCTCCATAACATTATACGTATGGCTGATTGGGTATCATAATATACCTTCAATCAATTCTATTATAAGCCAGAGTTGAACTTGCATTAGCAAAGCCTCTGATCCTGCCATAGATTAGACATTTTTCTAGTATTCATGAACAAGAATTTTCAGTTCTATTAAAGACACAAAGGTGAGGATTATTCCACCCTGGAGTTTGTTGCAAATAATGTTTTCACAGATAATCTGCATTAGGTGTTTGATTATTGTTTATTTTAAACCCGTTTTTTAGTGGGATGATAGAACATTTCAGTATTTGTTCTTTCTCTTTAGCTGCAGATCAGAAGCAACACTCAAGGTCTAACAAAATATAACAGGATGTCCTTGCAACAACAAAGATAAGGGACATTAGTTATCTAGATGGCTTATTTGCTGACATGAGCTATCATTGGTAGATGAGCTCCCATTTTTTTTTGTTTGAATCTGTTTATTGAGAATTTTATTTTTTATGTTCCATCATGCGTACAGTGTACTGATGACCAACAGCCTGCCCGCTTATTACACTGTAGAATACAGAACAATGTGTAAAACAACCAGAATAGAGCAGTGGCCAGACTCTACTCTGTGTAGATATAACTTGGTAATAAAAAGGCTCTGTCAATCCCACATATCAAAGTATACACAAAAAGCATATATGTCAATTAGAAGTAATTTTAACTACATCAGGATACATCAATGTGACAGTCCCCATAGGATCTGTTTTAAACAGTGTGATATACAGAGCGATAGCTAATATAACATTCAACAATGAAAACTAAAATTTGAAAACATGCCAGACCATGCAGTTTTATAGACCATGTCCACACAGGGCATCCTCCACCAACGCCTTACATCGTTGGTGATATCCAGCATCAAAAGCATTGAAACATGGGTGCACGGTGTGGGTGCCACAACAATAGATACATCGGTAAAGGTCAGTCTACAACCTCATCCTACAGGTCAGGGGTTTCTGTAGCAGTGCCTGCGCTGACTTCAGGTTCATGTGTGCAATTAGTCTGTAAATCAGTGAAGATTGTGTCCCAATAAGTAGCAATAGGGTATTTGTGCAACCTGCATGTGTCTTCCCTACGTAGAGCTGTACATAAAGCCTGCATCCAGGTAATCATTGAGTGCTTCCAGTCTGTGACTGGCAGAGGTATGGGGGACTTCCATCGTCGGGTAATAAGTCATTTAGCCACTACAAACCCCATGTCTAGGAATTTGGAAGTGACCCAATATTTTTGTGCCTGTGGTACAGACCCAGAAGACATACCTCCCATTTCTGTAGGTCTGGACATTTGGTGTAAGTGGACAATGTGGAGGTGATATTGTGCCAAAAAGCATGCAAATTGAGGCAAGCCTAAAGCATGTGCAGACAGCTTTTATGCATGCGCAACGCGGACAAGCCACGTCACTTCTACAATAAAAATGATTAATATTTGCAGGGGTGAGATAAGCTCTTTGTACTATATAAAATTGAATACGTTTAAATTTGGCATTGCATGGCACATGCTTGGGACCCTCTAGCAAGGCTGCCCACTCCTTGTCTGTGCACTGGCACAACAGATCAGTTTCCCAGCACTGACGTAAAGTGAGAAGTTGTTGGAAAGTGTGGAAGCATAGGGAGTCCACGAACCAGCGTATGAGGTGACTGCCTCTCTTCATAAGCTGTTAAGTATTGTATAGTTAGGTGAACAGGCAGTTTAGTAGTCATGTCTCCCCAGTGGTGCACCAGTGTAGCAATCAGTGAACCATGGAACAAGAATTAACCCGGTGACAGACCGTCCTCCTCCATCAATGCCTCCTATGCAATCAGTTAACACATGCAAACTATATCCCTTGAGGAATTATTTATATCCAAATTAGTTCCACACTTTGTCATGGTCACAAGTGTGATCTGATTGATTAATCACAATATTGATAATTGCAGTCACGGACGTAACCCCAAATACAAATGATTTTACTACATTTATATTCAATTAATTACATCTTCGTTCAACTCATTATAGAAAGCATCTATATTCTATGTACAGGCAGTATATACAATGCATTAATAGCAAAACTGACACTACCAAACAATCCCTTCAACTCTCTAGACTCTTTCAAGGGATTGATGATAGTGTAATCACCCTTTTTGCCTAAAACAGTGTGAACGACATCTTATATCCCAGTAAATCAAACATTCCAATATTCACATAAATGGGATATATAAGGGTGCGTTGTTGACGTTTTTGTCTTAAATGGCCCAATTGGTCCGCGAGACAATCCTCAGGACTCAGCGTTGCAGAAAAGATAAATCCTGCAAATACTTGCATCCTTCTTACTCAACTTCAAGACAATTGCAAACAATCTATGTATCATCTACTGATTCCAAATTATTTTGAATCGTCTCCTTTATGATTCAAGTCTACCCGTCTGACAATGATGTCTTATCCGAACAGGAGGATGCAATCAGGGCGTCATATCTATATAGGTTCTCCAATGTATGTATGCTTGCAGCATCCCATGACGTCAGCCCAGTAACTGTTACCCTGGAGCATAGGGGAGGACATGTCTGGTAAGACGAAGGCATCTACAGTAGCATTTATATTCGCGTTTGCGCGCAGGGATGAAAGAGGCGAGCAAGAGCTTGCAAGGTCCAACCAGGGAAGGATGTGGCTGTGTCCGATAGATGTACCCCTGTAAGCCATTTCACAATCCATTCGATTTGGGTAGCAAGGTAGTAGTGTTCACAATGTGGGTCAGCTAGACCTCCCTTATCCGTGGGTGAGTAGAGCTTCGCTAATGCCACACTGCATCTCAACCCCCTCCAAATAAAGTCCCTGACCTGTTGGTCGAATATCCGGAAGAATGCTAATGGGATGTGGATAGATAAATTAGCGAATGAATATAAGAGACAGGGGAAAAAACACCATATCGATAGAGCTACACTCCCTGCCAGTGGTAGTGTGCACCAGAAGGCCATCTGGGTAGGTAGTGATGTTACAGCCCGAGCGATATTCCCATCATATACGTCCGTCATGGAATAGACATGATTTCGCCCAGTTGACACATAACCCGGAGATTGCTGTAAAATGTGTCAAAATGTAGGCAATCATGTCAGGGATGTCACGAGTCTCTCATATGTACAGTAACCCGTCAGCTGCAGATAATGAAATTCCATGTGTCCCATCACCTAAAGGAATGCCCCATTGTGCACCCTGCCATCGCAACACCAGTGTCAGTGGTTCAATCGCCAGACAGAATAGCAGCAGTGATAGTGAGCAGCCCTGTCTCATCCCCCATTGAATGGGAATGGCATTCAATAGGAGGAGTGTTATCTTGATACAGATTAGAGGGTCAGTGTATAATACTTTCACCAGGCGAAGGAAGCAACTGCCTATACTATATTGAGTCAGTGCAGCGAACAGGTAACCCCACTTCAGGGAGTCAAAGGCTTTCTCAAGGTCCAAAATCAGACATCCCGCTCTGGATCAGGCAGAAGGGGCATAGGTTAGGATCCGAAAAAAGCTCCATAAGTTCAGAGAGGTTCTGCATGTGGGAACAAATCCATTTTGAAACGGCTGAACCAGACTCGGGAACAAAGGGGCTAGGTGGTCTGCAAGTACCTTCACCAATATCTTGTACAGTGGCGACTGGAATTAAGGGGCGTAGGGGGCGTTGCCCTACCTACTAGCATCGGGGAAAACTAAAGGGAGAGAGAATGAAACACTTTTTAAAACTGCTCCATGGTGTTCAATGAACACCATGGAGCAGTTTTAAAAGAAGCCTCACTGCTTGGTGCTCCCCGTGAAACAAAAAAAAGATTTTACATAGTTTCACTGAAACTAAGTAAAATCTTTTTTTTGTGCTTATCTCGGAGTCTTCAGTGCGCATGTGAAAAGCTGGGCGAGGACTATTCCTCGCCCTCGAGGCAAGCGAGGAGGCTGGTGACATCAGCCTTGTGGGAGTGGCTGCATAAAGTGGCAGTGCATGGCTTTCAAATGGGGCGCTAAAGAAATTGGCCCAGGGCGCAGTCATTGGAGCGCCATTCAGGATAATGGTAAGGGGCAGGACTCCTTGGCTTCACTTTCAGCTCATTCGTTCCCAGTTTTTACACCGTGCCCCCTGTTTAATTGCCACATCGTAATATCAGACAAATGTATATATGGGGGAAAACAGACATGCGTTTTTTTAAATTCCTCACAGTTCTGCCACATAAAGTGGGGAGTCACCTTCTTGCTTTCCAGAGGAGTGTTTTGAATAAAAGACGCGCGTCTTTTATTTCTCACAATTCTGCTGTATGCAGTGGAAAGTAGTCTTGCGTCCCAGTCGAGTTTTGAAAAAACACCGTACTTTGCACGCGCAAGGTAAGCGCGAGCCACGCTTGCCTGTCAGTACTTCCAATGTAGTCGTGTGCAGCTTGCAAGAAACACAAAGATTGATGATCTTTAATCTTTATAGGGTTTAAACTCTTATATTCCCTCAGCCTATTAGGCAGTCTTCTGGGAAGATATGTTGATGTGGTGCTTGTTAGAGTCTCATCAGAGGCAAGGCCCTGAAATGGATCGTCTCCTTCCTCTCCGGAAGGACTCAGAGAGTCCGCCTGCCCCCCTTCAGATCCACAGCCACGGAGATCATCTGCGGCGTACCTCAAGGATCCTCCCTCAGCCCCACTCTCTTCAACGTCTACATGACCCCCCTGGCGAACATCGCACGCAAACACGGACTCAACCTCATATCCTACGCCGACGACACTCAGCTCATCTTATCCCTCACCGACAACCCCACCTCAGCAAGGACCAGACTACATGACGGCATGAAGGAAGTAGCGAACTGGATGACAGACAGCTGGCTGAAACTGAACACAGAGAAGACGGAGGTCCTCATCCTCGGCCCTACTCCCACCGCATGGGACGACTCCTGGTGGCCCCCCGCCCTAGGCAGCACTCCCCAACCCATCGACCACGCACAAAACCTCGGCTTCATCCTGGACTCATCCTTCTCCATGACCAGACAGGTTAACTCGGTGACCTCGGCATGCTTCAACACCCTCCGCATGCTCCGCAAAATCTTCCGCTGGATCCCCACCGACACCAGGAAGACCGTCACCCACGCCCTCGTCACCAGCCGCTTGGACTACGGAAACACTCTGTACGCCGGCATCACCACCAAGCTGCAGAGGAAACTTCAGCGGATCCAGAACGCTGCCGCACGACTCATCCTGGACATACCCCGCCACCACCACATCTCCGGACACCTGAAGACTCCTCACCCACGCTCCCAGTCAACAAGAGGATCACCTTCAGACTCCACACCCACGCACACAAAGCCCTTCACAACCTCGGACCCAAACTCATCAACAACCGCGTCTCCTTCTTCACTCCTCCGTGCACTCTACGCTCTACCGGACAGGCCCTGGCAGCCGTACCCCGCATCCGCAAAGCCACCGCCGGAGGAAGATCCTTCTCTTTCCTGGCAGCGAAGACCTGGAACTCTCTGCCCAGCCACCTTCGCGCCATACCTGATCACCTCTCCTTCAGAAGACAGCTCAAGACCTGGCTCTTCGAGCACTGACCCCCCCCCCCCCCCCCACCAGCGCCTTGAGACCCTTTATGGGTGAGTAGCGCGCTTTATAAATGCGAATGATTGATTGATTGACTGTTGACATCATCATGCAGGGTCCATGAAAAGGGACATTGTGTTAAACTGGCACTGAACACTGCAGTATCGGTTTTGATATTTACAGTATATTCCTCATTTTTGCACCTATGATGTTGGCGCGTTTTGTTGACACCACGGATGTGGGATGATTGGGCATTGCAAGTGGGAGGATGAATGGGGCATGCTGGGACATGTAGTATTAATGGGAAGGTAGTGGGAAAGATCAGGGTCAAGTGGCACAAGTAACGCAGTTCTGCTTTAACATACACACGTGTGGATAACTGGATGGGCGTTTTAAAACTGAGCGTGCTCGAGTTAGCAGACTTAGTTACCACTGTCAGCAGTGCTGTTTGTCTTGGTGTTGAAGAAAGAGTAATACGACAAGATGGGATTAAATACGTTACTAGCGCTGCCAAGAGTTTGAATTAGTTTTATTGGTGATTGAGGCATCAGACATGCAGTTCAAAGAAATTAATCACGGTAAGCATATTTCAATCGATTGTTTTGAGAGAGGTGGTTTTTTTATGGCAAGGGATTGATTGGTAAACATGGGGTGACGCAGTGTAAATTAACGCATTGGTAAAGCTGTCTCGGGACATATGAGGGTGCACAGACAATGTTGTAGGGCGTTCAACCATGAAAAGTTGTTTGAGAAGAGATATGATGCAGGCAATAGATTATCAGTTAGGTATTAATTTATGCTGTTTTTTACGTAGAACATATAGATGGTAATAAATAAGCATGCAGCGGTATATGGTTTTTAATCATGGTTTTTTATTGTGTTAGGAACGGAATTTTGATACTGATGGTCTGTATTTTCTATATTGTAGACGCCCCTGACGAAGGGAACATTCCCAAAATGCACTGGGTATTTTTAAAATCGTGACTTGGGGAATCGTTCACTCCGTTGTGCTACTGAAAAAAACCCTCTCAGGGTAATTTGAATGTGTAAAATGAATTTAAAAAAATCGTGGATAAAATGTGACAAGCAATGGATTAAACAGAGAGTAAACAGAGGATTAAAGTGAAAGTTCGACTCATTTGATTCATTCCTACATGTGGCTGTGCAGCTTGCATGGGGACCAGCTCCAGTTTCCTTTTGGGTAATCTGGAAATTGACATTTGTTTACAGTCATTGAAATTCATTCAAGTCATATAATGAGCAGGCAAAGCAATTTATTAGATTGTGTTAGAGCGGAATGTCACCATTGCAGCTTGAGGGCAGGCCCTGCCTTCCTTAAAGGCCGTCCTTAAGATGAGATAAAACAGGTGCCTTACAGTGCTAACAGATAGCACAAGGGTACTGTGTTACATCTGGGAGCTGTAAATGTGACTATTTTGCTGGTAGGGAGATGCCAAGGACAAAATGCATTTTGGCTTGCTGTGCCGATAATCCTGGCACCGTTTTTGTATACAACTGCATGACACGTCAATATTGGGTTGTCTTGTGATAAAGTACAAAAGAGTTGCATGTCTGTCTCCCCTAAAAAAGTCGTGAAAGATCACCAGAATTCACTGTGTCCCTGACTGCTGCTTGCTTGAGTCTCTGGTTGTCTATTTGCTGCTGATAAAGGTTTCTTTAGGCCCCCTCATATATTAGAACTAGTATTTTTTACCATATGGGGAATTAGTGGCATATCTTTATTAATGTAATAACTGCACTTTCACAATTGCTTTATTAACCTTCCTGCTTTCTCAAATGTGCTTGAAAATGCACCATTTTTCCACTCTTTTTTTCAAAATTTTCTCGGGAGGGAGAGAGGGGGACGCCAAACCCCCCGCAGGTTGTTCCAGCTCGCTCGCTACGCTCACTCGCTGCGGTGCAGTATGCCAATAATTTTATGCCTCACCACTTTCAAATGTCACCAGCCGCCTCTGATCTTGTAGTCAGTATTGAGCAATGCCAGTGGTCTGTAAGAACCAATTAGCTCTGGGTCTCTGTTGGGCTTAGGCAAGGAGATGACGGTCGCTTCTCTCTGGGAGTCAGATAGTATTCCTATGGAGAAAGCCTCCTCGTATACTGCCACCAATCAAGGGGCCAGTTGAGTTCTGTACACCTTGTACAGCTCTGCCGGTAGTCCGTCAGGTCCTGGGGACTTGCCATTTACCAGTTCCTTAATCTCGTTTTGAATCTCATCTAACGTATAGGTTTGTCTAATTCCATTCATTAATCTCGGGGAGTACAGGGTACGATGAGGTCGGCAAAGAATGCAGAGTAGGCATCCATGTTAGTTTCCGTAACAGACTGGCATACCCCCATATAGTGTTGTGTCATCTTTTTATGAATAGCCTGTTGTGTTGGTAGATGAGTTGCCATGTTATGAGCGGTAGTTTTGTCTCTGAGAACTATGGGGCATATGCATCAACATTAGCATTTGCGATTCCTTATTAGCGAAAAATAAGGAATCGCTAATAAGGAATAGCAAAAGGCTATGCATGTAGGAATCGCTATTCAAATAGCGATTCCTTAACATTCCTTATTACCGAATCGGTAATACCGAATCGGTAATAAGGAATACCTACCCATTCATTCCTATGGGCTTGGAGGCCCATAGGAATGAATGTAAAGCCATTCTGTATTAGCGATTCGGTATTACCGAATCGCTAATAGCTGGAGCACTTTCAAGGGTGCCAGGGTGTCAAAAGGACACCCTGTTGCACCCCTGAAAATGATATGTGCACATATGTTGCACACACACGTGCTCTAAGGGCATGTGTGTGCGCAACATGACACTTTGAAAAATGCACAAAAGTGCATTTTTCAAAGTTTTTGCAAATTACCATGCAGTTCATCTTCATGGTAATTTGCTCCCCTTATTAGCGAAATCGCTAATTTTTTAACTTTGATGCATTGCATTTAAGGAATCTCACTTTGGGATTCCTTAAATGCAAGAGCTATTTAAGGAATCGGTATTTAAGGAATCCCTATTTAAAGAATCGCTATTTAAGGATTCCTTAAATACCGATTTCTGCTTTTGGGTTGATGCATTGGGATTGGGCATTTTTTCCTTAATACCGGGAGCTAATAAGGAATCGGTATTTTACCGACTGGATTTTGGCTTGATGCATAAGGCTGTATGAGTTTTGTAGTTCTGTGTGTTATTATGTTTGATGCTCCAATGTGGTTGCTCTTTAAATGAAACAGGAACAAGAATGCATAATCTTTGCCTTTGAGTCCTTAATAGAATTTAAATTAATTGAAACAAATGCTAGAAAACGTTTGACTCACCATACTGCATCACTCACACCGTCATTACACTCTATTGCATCTGAGAGTCTGACTCACCATATTGCATTTTATGCTAGGAACGGTATCCTGTCATATTGTATTGCAATACATGAAATGTGTAACCCAGCAAACTGCACTTATATAAACAAATCCTCCACACCGCTCTGCATACCATGTCTCCCAACCCACCACTTCTAAACCTAGGGATACTAATACACTATCCTGCATCGCACACTAGGCTCTTATTACTGTGATATTTTTGGGGTCTCAGCTTCTAACCCATAAAACAAAGTTTTGACCTTTTCAGAAAAAATGTAAAACTATCTGTTGTCTCTCACCATTCCCACTGAGTTATGCTCTGATGGAATGATGGTGTTAGGAGTCAGACAGACCTGTCAGAGAATCTCCCACATCTGCAGGTGATGTAGCAGAGCACGACCCTCGTCTCCAGAATTTGTACACAGATTGAAATTTATACTGTGTTCAAATGTATAATGTGCTATTGTCATATAAATCATGTTACTACGAATTATCATTATATTAAGCATATATTCAGTAAAAAAAAGTGAATGCTGCATACATCTCAAACATTGTTCCTTATACAGCCCTAGACTATTCATATAAATTGCAAGCTATATTATATGTATCTTGCTCATAGCTTGATGTATTAGCTGGCATAATAGTTGCTAAGTCATTAAAAGCTTCCCTGATATCCCAGTGCAGGTAGGCTTGAAATTGGAGCCCTATTTCCAGCATCTCTCTTCAGCTACCCGTCTTTTATAATCTTCTCATGCAGTAAGGCATATGGATCAGATGGGGGACCCTTTTTGTCTCCCGGAGTCTACACTTGTCATACCAGAGTGAAGACAATGCTACTATTAGTTTATTAAGGCGCATACAGAATCTACTGTGTTGTATCTTTAGTATTCTACTCCCGCAGAATGTGCACTAGGTCAAGCAGAGATCGGAAAACATCTTCTCTGTGTTTCATAAAAAGAGCAGAAAAAACGTGGGAAATGAAGCACATATACATTCTGTGAGCCTGTACAAGAAATAAAGCTAAGAAACTCATGTTAACACAGGTCATCAGCTAAGCACATATGGGTTTACTGAATCAGTCACCCGTTTCCTTTCAGTGCACAAACCACAACTATGTTAACATACATCAAAGCCTACAACACATCACGAAAAAGAATTCTCATATAAGACACCCTTAGAGCAGCTTTTCCCTTGTCTGGCATACAAATGAATCTTCAACAAATTCAACACATTAATTGTTAATGTTGACTAATCTGTGCCTAGTGCAATAGTAAAGAAACATCAAGATGGACTTGGCACGTTTTAAAAGCATCCGTTGTTTGGTCATTGTAAGCAGGGGCAGCTCCAAAACTAAGGTGGAGGAGCCACTGCTTTAGGAGCAGTGCAGAGGAAAATAAAATGACAGTAACAAAACATTATTATTATTTTATTTTGCGGTTCCTAGGTGAAAGGAGGGGCGGAGCTGGCCGGGGCAGGAGCCAGGGGAGGAGTGGTGATCACACTCAAATTGCACATGAATGTTCGACCGGCTGTCTTTGGAAGGCCAAACATTTATACATGCTTTGCATGTTCCCCACCAGGCTGCATTACACAGCCTGGTGGGGAACATGCACAGGCTCCCTGTCCCCATCTGAGAGCCGAAAAACGGCGCTCAGACCAATCACAAATCTGCAATGCAGCACTGTGATTGGCTTAGGGGAACTTAAGGCAACCAATCACAACACTGCAGTGCAGCGCTGCCATTGGCTTGGGGAGCCTGAGAGCCCAGGTGCTTCCTGCGTCGAGGAGAGGCGGCGGCTGGCGACACGACCAGCAGGTAAGTTTTCTTTATTATTTCTTATTTTTTTTATTTTCTACCTCCCTCCCACTCCCGCCACCATTCCCTACCAGCTGTCACTGATTGTAAGTGCTGATGGAGAAAGGTTTCACATCAAAAGAAACTTGCTCGTATGCAATTCTCTCGAATAACCTGTAACACTATAATCACCCTGTTCATGAGTACTAAAATCGCACCACATTTTACAAAATTATATCTTTACTTTGATAGCTTTATTTCGGTCGGATGACCATAAAAGCACAAGTAAAATATGTACATACAAGATAAAATACATAAATAATTTAGCACTTAAGAATTAAAAAGTTATTAAACAGAAGTTATCAAAGAAGAGATAATAGGCAATTTAATTCATCATTATTAAAACAATTGGTTAATTGGTTAGTTTATCAGGGCAGACCTACAAGAAAATGGAATATTAGTTGAGGAGGGTAAGTACCTACAAAAAAAAAAACAAAAAAAAAAAAAAAAATTATTTTTTTTTTTTATGAGGGACCCAACGCCTTCAGAATACGGTTACGCGTATGCCAAACGTTGGTAAGAAATTTTGTTAATGCGAAGACAGTTGGGCCAGAGACATCAGATTTTAAAATCCTATACATTGGTGCATATTCCCTGCAGCCCATATTCCTTATCAGCGGGAGGAGCCAGTATTTTCGTGCTACCTTGTAGGCTGGGCAGAAGAAAGCCACATGCAAGTCAGTTTCCTCCGTAGCATCACAAACCGGACACTGCTTTGTGGTGGGAGCCGATGACCAGGTGCTTGTAAAAGACCGGAAGGGCAGTGTGCCGTATCTCCAGTGGAGAAACAGCTTCCGGGCCAGTACAGGGGAAATGGGATCCAATACCTTCTCAAACCTATAGAGATCCTTGCTTTGCAGAAACACGGAGGATAAGGACCCTTCTGCCTGGGTGGCTTGGGCCCTGGCTAATTTGTGTTCGTGATATACATTTGCCAGGGACTTTTTGGAGATGTTTAGTGCGGCTTTCGCTGGCTCAGTCCATAAATCAGGGAGCCCTATTTCCATGCAAGTGGCTAGGATGTTTTTGACCCAAGGGATATTGAGCACTTTTGGGTGATTCAGAAGTTCGACCAGTTCCGCCCGATATTCTGCAAGATCATTGCTACTCCACAGCCTACGCCAGAAGGCTATGGGTCTCAGGCTTATTTCATCAGCTAACGGTCGTAAACCCAAATCAAGCCTCAGGGGGAGGAGCGGGGTGCTGGGCGGGAGTGCGGCTATCTGTCTTATAAACTTATTTTCCGTTAGTGACAGACTCCGGCAAGACGTGTGACCCCATAGTTCCGCCCCATACATTATCGCTCCCCTAGCCTGGGCCTTATATATCTGGATTAGTGCCCCCAATGGACGGTATGATGAACCAGTCATCATCCGGGCGATGCCCCCAGTGGTTTGTATGAGTTTGAGGTTAGCCCTACTCTGATGAGATCCCCAAGTCATGGTTTCGTTGAGAGTCACACCAAGGTATTCAAAGGTGGCTACTCTCTCGAGCCGTACAGCTCCCAATTGCGGATTTGGCCGCAATTTTGGGCTCGGATTCAAAACCATGAATTTGGTTTTTGCCGCATTAATTTCCAGCCCCCTATCAGTACAGAAGGCCACGAAGGAATCAAGAATCCTCTGTATACTCATAGGGGTTTTGGATAGCAGCAGGGTGTCGTCCGCAAACATAATTGCGGGCACCCTGCTGCCATTTAATTTGGGGGCGTCAGTATAGTCAGTGGCATTCAGATGGGCGATTACCCCGTTGACGAAGAGGCAAAACAGGCTGTCTTACCCCCCGGCCAACGGGGAATCTATCGGTCAGTTCCCCCGACCTCCCGCACCTCACTCGGGCGTAATTATTGTGGTGCAGCCTCTGTAAGATCAATAGGATGTCCGGGGGAACACCCATCTCTGCCAGGACGCTCCAAAGTTTCCCCCTGGGCACCAGATCGAAGGCGGCTCGTAAGTCCACAAAAATTGTGTACAGACTACCGCCCTCGAATTTTGCTGTCCTCCAATAGATTAGATTCAATCTGAAAACCTGGTCCACTGTGGATACCCCCTTCCTAAATCCCGCCTGGTAGGGACTAAGGGCACCCACCTCCTCCATCCAGTCCTGGAGCCTATTCAGCAAAACCCTACCAAACAGTTTCTGTGCCACGTCTATTAAACTGATTGGTCTGTAGTTGGCTGGGAGGAGAGGCGAGCCCTTTTTAAAGATGGGGACCACCTCTGCCCCCAGCCAAGTACTAGGGATTTCCATGCCACCAAGAACTCCATTGAAAAGGGCGGCAAGGTAAGGGGCCCCAACAGTGGGCTCCTGTTTAAACATATCCCCTGGTAATCCATCCAGTCCCGGCGCCTTTCCAGAAGCCAGTCCTGAGATGGCAGCGGTGACCTCGCCCAGCGTTATTGGCTCCCCT
Source organism: Triturus cristatus (assembly GCF_964204655.1). Lineage (NCBI taxonomy): Eukaryota > Metazoa > Chordata > Amphibia > Caudata > Salamandridae > Triturus > Triturus cristatus. The sequence goes on from NC_140583.1 coordinate 911,318,646, forward strand.
TCACAGTCCGGCCAGCCCACCTCAACAACAGCAGGAGATTCTCCCGGCTCAGAACTGTATAGGGTCTGAAAGTGAGCCTGCCACACCCCTGGGGCAATGTTGGGCTCTAGTGCCGATTGTAAATTCCCCGACCCCCCGTTCACTATCCTCCAAAACAGACGTTGGTTTTGGGTCGCTAAGTCCTTGGTGAGTTCTTCCCACTGATTTTCCTCCCATTCTGCCTTAGCGTGGGCAATGAGTTTCTTGTAAGCTCGCCTGCTTTGTTTAAGGCTATCCCCCCCTAAACCCTCCTTGATTAGTCTAAGGAGTTCTGTTTTTGCCCTTCTGCATGCTAGGTTATACCATGATGTTTTGCCTTGCCGCCCCCCTTTTAGTTTTCGTGAACTACAGGTGAAATGAGATGCCGCATCTTTTATGAGGTCCTCATGAGCCTTGTACAATTTGCCCTGGGAGTCTTTGTTGTTTGCCTCGGTGTCCAAGCTCCCCACAGTTTCCAAGATGGGGGTTATCCCATCATAGAGCATGGGGAGTTTATTCTTGCTTGTAACCAAATGCTCCCACCTGATCCTTCTCCTGCTGTTGTCAAGGAGGAGCGCAGGGTTGTTCCCTTCCGCGTTAGTCACGAGAGCTTGGGGGCCAGGGTGAACAAGGTCAAGCTCAAGTGCATTATGGGCACTATCGGTCCTTTCCGTCACCCTAAAATCCTGGATTGTCGGCCACTTCACTATTTGGGCCAAGACATAGTCCAGACTGGACTCTCTTCCCGGTCTGTTGTAGGTGGTTTTACTGGGTATGTCGGATTTCATTCGCCCATTACAAGCTCTGATTCCGAACTTTAGGGTGAGGGCTGTAATTTGTAGTGCTAGTGGGGTCCAAGCCTTCGGAGGTGGAGCTTCCACTAAAGGCACTGCCCATCTGGCCTCTTCTTCCGAAGATAACCCGTCCAGAAGGCCAGGGAGTGGCTCAAAATGAGAATTAAAATCCCCTCCCACTACATAGAATGAATCACTCGGTAGGTCAGATATAAAGTTGGAGAGTTCATCTATGGTCGGTGATTCCTTTGCAATTCCCATTGGCCTAGAATAAATGTTAGTAAACACAAGTTTAGCTTGGTTGGGCCATGATAATGAAACCGCAAGGATATCTTCAGAGTTAGCCGACAACCGCGTTGCCACACAGCCCAGATGAGATGCGACCCAGGTCGTAAGCCCTCCTGACGGACGACCTTTGCCTTCCCACCTCGCTGGAATGAAGAATGACATGTAGCCTTGGTGACCATAGTCCTCTCTGGCCCAGGTTTCCTGGAACATACATACGTCTCCAGTCTCGATATAATTTGCCCAGTCCGGGTCACCCAGTTTATTAGCCAGTCCAGCAACATTCCAGCAAATTAGCCTCAGATGTTCAGGGGTATTGGTTGCCGTACCAGAGGGGTTATAGGAGATGGTTCCAGACTCTACTGCAATCGGGAATTCTGACGCATTACCAACAGTAGGGACCGATGGTTCGGAAAGTCCACTGGAGCCGTTCTCCACAGGTATTGGCTCATTCAATATTCCAGAGGCATTGTCAACATTGTGGGCATATAGATCAAAAAGTCTGCTGGTACCATCATCCAGGAACACTGGATCGTTCAGTGGACCAAGGGTTTTGCCAACAATCGGGGTGGATGGCTTGGAAAGACTACAGGAGCCGCAGTCTTGGGTCATTGGCGTGTGAGCGGAAAGTCAATCAACCCCATCCAAACCATTCAAACAATTGAAACGGTTGAAATGAAAATAGGGTGTGTCCTGCAATTGGAGATTTGGGCGTTGTACATAGTCCTTATGTCTGCGTCTATGTTCCACCCTTATCCACTCATCGTGCGATGGAGCATGGTGCATGCGGATAGTGGGGAAAAAGAAGGATACTGGAAGGGTCTGAATAGTGGAATCCAGTGATCTATTTATTCCTTCACAGATATGCAGAACAGTGCCCGGATCTTTAAAAGTTACCAAGATGCAATCCCCTATTATTGTTTTTCTGGTCTTCCCTAACCAAGGGACCCTTCTAACCATAATAATCTCATTATTAAAATGAGATGGTAGGGGTCGGTTCCAATTTAGCCATTTAATGACCTTTTTCTTTAGGGATTGGTAGTCTTCATTTTCCCCTGATCTTAGATGGGGGGCACCTGCTAGGACCACCGTTAGACTATTAGCTTCAATCAATCAATCAAAGACATTTATAGAGCGCACTACATACCCGTAGGGTCTCAAGGCGCTGGGGGTGGGGGGGGTGCCGCTACTGCTCGAACAGCCAGGTCTTCAGCTTCTTCCTGAAGGAGAGGTGGTCTTGGGTCAGGCGCAGGTCGGTCGGGAGGGAGTTCCAGGTCTTGGCGGCCAGGTAGGAGAAGGACCTTCCTCCTGTAGTCGCTCTTCGGATGCGGGGGACGGCGGCGAGGGCGTGGTTGGCTGATCGGAGGTGGCGTTTGGGAGCGTAGAAGTTGATTCGGCTGTTGAGGTAGCTCGGGCCTTGGTCGTGTAGTGCTTTGTGTGCGTGGGTGAGGAGGCGGAAGGTGATTCTTTTGTTGACGGGGAGCCAGTGTAGGTCTCTCAGATGTCCGGAGATGTGGCTGGTTCGTGGGATGTCGAGGATGAGTCTGGCTGAGGTGTTCTGGATCCGCTGGAGTCTCTTCTGGAGCTTGGCGGTGGTACCGGCGTAGAGGGCGTTGCCGTAGTCCAGTCGACTGGTGACGAGGGCCTGGGTGACGGTCTTCCTGGTCTCGGTGGGGATCCACCAGAAGATCTTCCGTAGCATGCGTAGGATGTTGAAGCACGCCGAGGAGACGTTGTTGACTTGCCTGGTCATGGAGAGGGAGGAGTCCAGGATGAAGCCCAGGTTGCGTGCATGGTCTGTCGGTTTGGGTGCGGTGCCCAGGGCGGGAGGCCACCAGGAGTCGTCCCAGGCGGAGGGTGAAGAGCCCAGGATGAGGACCTCCGTCTTGTCTGAGTTCAGTTTCAGGCGGCTGGTCGTCATCCACTCGGCTACCTCTTTCATCCCTTCGTGCAGGTTGGCTCTGGCGGCGGCGGGGTCGTTGGTCAGGGAGAGGATCAGCTGGGTGTCGTCGGCGTAGGAGATTATGCTGAGGTTGTGTTGGCGTGCGATGGCCGCGAGGGGGCTCATGTAGACGTTGAAGAGAGTAGGGCTCAGCGAGGATCCTTGAGGGACGCCGCAGATGACTTCGGTGGCCTCTGACTTGTACGGTGGTAGGCGGACTCTCTGTGTTCTTCCGTCGAGGAAGGAGATGATCCATTCCAGCGCCTTGTCCTGGATTCCGATGTTGCTGAGGCGCTGTACTAGGGTGCGGTGGCAGACAGTGTCGAATGCCGCGGAGAGGTCTAGGAGGATGAGGGCCGCTGTTTCTCCGTTGTCCGTCAGGGCTCGGATGTCATCGGTGGCGGCGATGAGGGCGGTCTCGGTGCTGTGGTTGGCTCGGAAGCCAGACTGTGAGGGGTCGAGGGATCCATTCGTCTCGAGGAAGGCGACCATCTGCTTGTTGACGGTCTTTTCGATGACTTTGGCTGGAAACGGGAGGAGCGAGATGGGGCGGTAATTCTTGAGTTCGGTGGGGTCCGCTGTGGGTTTCTTGAGTAGAGCGCTGAGTTCGGCGTGCTTCCAGCTCTCAGGGAAGGTGGCGGTGTCGAAGGATGTGTTGATGATGTCTCGTAGGTGGGGTGCGATGACAGCGTCGGCCTTGTTGAAGACGTGGTGAGGGCAGGGGTCGGTCGGCGATCCGGAGTGGATGGAGTTCATCGTGCGGATGGTGTCTTCGGTGCTGATCGGGGTCCAGGCGTGGAGGGTGGTGGTGGGGGGTGGTTGTTCGGTCGTGGTGTGCGTTGGTTGGTTGTTGAAGCTGTTGTGTATGTCCGCGATCTTGTTGTGGAAGTATGAGGCGAGGTAGTTGCAGAGGTCTTGCGATGGGGTGATGTCGTTGTTTCCTGCGCTGGGGTTGGATAGCTCTTTCACGATGTTGAAGAGTTCCTTGCAGTTGTGTGCGTTGTTGTCCAGCCGGTCCTTGAATGCAGTTTTCTTGGCGGCGCGGATCAGCTGGTGGTGCTTCCGGGTGGCCAGCTTGAAGGTGGTCCTGTTGTCCGGTGTAGGTTCCCTTCTCCAGACTTTCTCGAGGGCTCGGCAGTTCTTCTTGGAGCTCCTGAGTTCGTCGGTGAACCATGGGGCTTTCTTGCTGCTGGGTCTGCTGGGCGGGGTCCTCAGCGGGGCGTGCTCGTCCGCACAGTTGCTGATCCACTTCGTGAGTGAGCTTCTGGCGGCAGATCTGGTCTCCGTGGTCTTGGGGCTTGCCGGCCCGGGGAGAATAGAGGGGCGCTGCCGGCTTCTTGGTGGCCGCCATTAATCCCTGTCTGGGAACTTTGAGGGGCAGAGTCTATTGGTTGTAAAGGCCTATTGGTTGAGTTACTGCGCGGTGCCTGGACTGAAATAGCCATTAATGGCTGCAGGGGGGGGGGGCAGTAGGCACACTCTGAGGGGGGACTTTGTTGGCACCCTGTGGGACTCCTATTTTAGGAGGGTTTCCTGCGGGGAGATGAGGTCCCATATTATTAGATTGCTTACTAACTAAGGTGTTCAAGGTAGTAAGAGATGTCTCTAGTAGAGTGAGCCTAATCTCCACTTTTTTCAGGCTATCGCTAATGGGCTGTAGAAGGGAACAAAGTAGGAATTCTATACTCCCTATAGATGTGAGAGGGGGATTTATATTAGATGTATTGGCCACTGGGTCGTTATTGGTAACAGCTATATTGGAGCTGGGGGCCTTGGAGGGAAGAGCAATAGGCACAGTCTCATTGTCCCTCCCAGATTGTAGTGCGTTTGTGTGTTTTTTGCCAAAATCTAGATGGAATAGTTTGGCTTTCCCCCTCCCCCCCATTGACTTCCTACTACGTTTGCTTGGTGGAGGCCTATGCAGCTCCACCACAACACTTTGTTTTGGCTTACTTTTCTTAGTTGCATGCAAAGGGGGAGTTTGGGTAACCAAATTAACGGGGGTAACACATGTCGTGGGAGGAGTTGTGTCTATGGACTTTCCAGGGACCAACCCAGGGGAACTAGGAATTTCCCGAAATGAGAGGGGGAAGTCCTCAAGAGTCAGAGGATTTAAGCTATTGGGGGGCGTACCTTCCTCTTGGGAAATAGGATACGGGATGATCTCTGTCAAAGGTCTGCTCTTCATGGATTCAATGGAGCGTCGCTGCTCCGCCCTGCGTCTCTCCAGAGAATTTTCCTTGCCTGCGTCTCCTTTGGCAGATTTGAAGTAGTTGTCCAGTGTCCCTGTGTTGCTGCCCCCCTCCCTTAAAGGAGTTTCACGTGGTCCTGGCGAGGGCATCACCTTAATCAGATTTGGAAATAAAAGGTAAGGGATATGGCCCAGCCCGGCCTCCTTTGGCCCCGGACGGCCACAGACGGCCCGCCCTTTGCCCGGGCTTAGCCCGGCGGCGCCCGCGCCAGGTCCCGCGATGCGGGGGGAGGAGTCTTTTTTAAATCGCCGTCGGGCGCGAAATGCCTGGTGTCCGCTTCCGGGATCTGCGGCAAAGGAGCCTGGGATATGTAGGCTGCTGTACCCTCCACGCAGCAGCCGCTACACACACCACCACAACAGCCGGAGAAGAAACAGCCGCTCCGCAGCGAGGACCCGCCAGCCCCCAGGGAAATGCAGCAGGTAAGGAAACACCACCGTCAGATGTCCGCAGGTGTTCAAAGAACCCGCTCTGCCAGGGGCGGAGACTTTTTAAAATCGCCGTCGGGCGCGAAATGCCTGGTGTCCGCTTCCGGGATCTGCGGCAAAGGAGCCTGGGATATGTAGGCTGCTGTACCCTCCACGCAGCAGCCGCTACACACACCACCACAACAGCCGGAGAAGAAACAGCCGCTCCGCAGCGAGGACCCGCCAGCCCCCAGGGAAATGCAGCAGGTAAGGAAACACCACCGTCAGATGTCCGCAGGTGTTCAAAGAACCCGCTCTGCCAGGGGCGGAGACTTTTTTAAATCGCCGTCGGGCGCGAAATGCCTGGTGTCCGCTTCCGGGATCTGCGGCAAAGGAGCCTGGGATATGTAGGCTGCTGTACCCTCCACGCAGCAGCCGCTACACACACCACCACAACAGCCGGAGAAGAAACAGCCGCTCCGCAGCGAGGACCCGCCAGCCCCCAGGGAAATGCAGCAGGTAAGGAAACACCACCGTCAGATGTCCGCAGGTGTTCAAAGAACCCGCTCTGCCAGGGGCGGAGACTTTTTTAAATCGCCGTCGGGCGCGAAATGCCTGGTGTCCGCTTCCGGGATCTGCGGCAAAGGAGCCTGGGATATGTAGGCTGCTGTACCCTCCACGCAGCAGCCGCTACACACACCACCACAACAGCCAGAGAAGAAACAGCCGCTCCGCAGCGAGGACCCGCCAGCCCCCAGGGAAATGCAGCAGGTAAGGAAACACCACCGTCAGATGTCCGCAGGTGTTCAAAGAACCCGCTCTGCCAGGGGCGGAGACTTTTTTAAATCGCCGTCGGGCGCGAAATGCCTGGTGTCCGCTTCCGGGATCTGCGGCAAAGGAGCCTGGGATATGTAGGCTGCTGTACCCTCCACGCAGCAGCCGCTACACACACCACCACAACAGCCGGAGAAGAAACAGCCGCTCCGCAGCGAGGACCCGCCAGCCCCCAGGGAAATGCAGCAGGTAAGGAAACACCACCGTCAGATGTCTGCAGGTGTTCAAAGAACCCGCTCTGCCAGGGGCGGAGACTTTTTTAAATCGCCGTCGGGCGCGAAATGCCTGGTGTCCGCTTCCGGGATCTGCGGCAAAGGAGCCTGGGATATGTAGGCTGCTGTACCCTCCACGCAGCAGCCGCTACACACACCACCACAACAGCCGGAGAAGAAACAGCCGCTCCGCCGCGAGGACCCGCCAGCCCCCAGGGAAATGCAGCAGGTAAGGAAACACCACCGTCAGATGTCCGCAGGTGTTCAAAGAACCCGCTCTGCCAGGGGCGGAGACTTTTTTAAATCGCCGTCGGGCGCGAAATGCCTGGTGTCCGCTTCCGGGATCTGCGGAAAAGGAGCCTGGGATATGTAGGCTGCTGTACCCTCCACGCAGCAGCCGCTACACACACCACCACAACAGCCGGAGAAGAAACAGCCGCTCCGCAGCGAGGACCCGCCAGCCCCCAGGGAAATGCAGCAGGTAAGGAAACACCACCGTCAGATGTCCGCAGGTGTTCAAAGAACCCGCTCTGCCAGGGGCGGAGACTTTTTTAAATCGCCGTCGGGCGCGAAATGCCTGGTGTCCGCTTCCGGGATCTGCGGCAAAGGAGCCTGGGATATGTAGGCTGCTGTACCCTCCACGCAGCAGCCGCTACACACACCACCACAACAGCCGGAGAAGAAACAGCCGCTCCGCAGCGAGGACCCGCCAGCCCCCAGGGAAATGCAGCAGGTAAGGAAACACCACCGTCAGATGTCCGCAGGTGTTCAAAGAACCCGCTCTGCCAGGGGCGGAGACTTTTTTAAATCGCCGTCGGGCGCGAAATGTCTGGTGTCCGCTTCCGGGATCTGCGGCAAAGGAGCCTGGGATATGTAGGCTGCTGTACCCTCCACGCAGCAGCCGCTACACACACCACCACAACAGCCAGAGAAGAAACAGCCGCTCCGCAGCGAGGACCCGCCAGCCCCCAGGGAAATGCAGCAGGTAAGGAAACACCACCGTCAGATGTCCGCAGGTGTTCAAAGAACCCGCTCTGCCAGGGGCGGAGACTTTTTTAAATCGCCGTCGGGCGCGAAATGCCTGGTGTCCGCTTCCGGGATCTGCGGCAAAGGAGCCTGGGATATGTAGGCTGCTGTACCCTCCACGCAGCAGCCGCTACACACACCACCACAACAGCCGGAGAAGAAACAGCCGCTCCGCAGCGAGGACCCGCCAGCCCCCAGGGAAATGCAGCAGGTAAGGAAACACCACCGTCAGATGTCCGCAGGTGTTCAAAGAACCCGCTCTGCCAGGGGCGGAGACTTTTTTAAATCGCCGTCGGGCGCGAAATGCCTGGTGTCCGCTTCCGGGATCTGCGGCAAAGGAGCCTGGGATATGTAGGCTGCTGTACCCTCCACGCAGCAGCCGCTACACACACCACCACAACAGCCGGAGAAGAAACAGCCGCTCCGCCGCGAGGACCCGCCAGCCCCCAGGGAAATGCAGCAGGTAAGGAAACACCACCGTCAGATGTCCGCAGGTGTTCAAAGAACCCGCTCTGCCAGGGGCGGAGACTTTTTTAAATCGCCGTCGGGCGCGAAATGCCTGGTGTCCGCTTCCGGGATCTGCGGAAAAGGAGCCTGGGATATGTAGGCTGCTGTACCCTCCACGCAGCAGCCGCTACACACACCACCACAACAGCCGGAGAAGAAACAGCCGCTCCGCAGCGAGGACCCGCCAGCCCCCAGGGAAATGCAGCAGGTAAGGAAACACCACCGTCAGATGTCCGCAGGTGTTCAAAGAACCCGCTCTGCCAGGGGCGGAGACTTTTTTAAATCGCAGTCGGGCGCGAAATGCCTGGTGTCCGCTTCCGGGATCTGCGGCAAAGGAGGCTGGGATATGTAGGCTGCTGTACCCTCCACGCAGCAGCCGCTACACACACCACCACAACAGCCGGAGAAGAAACAGCCGCTCCGCAGCGAGGACCCGCCAGCCCCCAGGGAAATGCAGCAGGTAAGGAAACACCACCGTCAGATGTCCGCAGGTGTTCAAAGAATGTATATCTAGGGTAAGCTTTTATATGTGCTGAGTTGATAAGTAACTCGAGTGTATTAAAAATGGGCGCTTAAACGCGGGAATTCTTTTGCGCATGCGTCTACCACATCACGTGGTGTGATGTTCTTCTGTCACTTGGGGGGGAAACTTTGCAGCTGCGCAGTAGCTTCTAACATGGCCACTTTAAAGTAACGCACTAGTGCGCATGATGAGCTGAAACTAACCTATGCACGTACTACTAAGCTATGAATGCTAAAGATTTATTAAGTAAATGGGGTAAGAGTAGAAGTAAGTGGTATACAGTGAATTCATTTAAATTTGTATTCTATCGTGTTCTTCTTTGACTTTATTAATAGTTCCCATTTGGACCTTGGAGGGTGACCGCTTCGCTGTTCCCTTGTGATTTCTACACATGCGCAAAACGGCAGCTTGCCCTGGAACAAGTGATGAAAGTTGACTGACTGCCAAACCTTAAGCCGACAAGGACATGAGAACCCAAACTTCTGACCCTACTAGAGGAAGAAAAGGGGCAACAATGTATAAAGACTTTCCGATCCACATATGAAATGCTTGTGGGAATAAAGCTTGTGGGTATTAAAATTAAGGGGAGGAGAATTAGACAATAGCCTAGTGAAAAATATTGCACTTGGTATGGTGTGATGTCCTCACCCCACTACTTGGCCCAATCAAATTGCGGGTGAACATGGAATTGAAACATTTGGGGTGGATCATACACTCGAATTTGGTATAACAGAGGTAAGTTATAGATCGTTAGACACACTTGATGCTGATGCTAATGCTGAGATGCTGCCCGAATTTTCTGCAATCTGACTGAAGAATTCTACACTAGGGAAACAACTGAGGAGGCACATCTAGGGAAGGGTCCGGACGTGCCCGAGCCGGAGAGAGTAGCACCAGAGAGGGGTGTAACGCTGGTGTTGCACTAGAAGAGGTCCCTTTTCCCTGTCCTGAATCCTTGACTCTCTGATGTCGGGGTCCTCACACCATTCTAGGTAAATATATCTGTAGGGTAAATGCTCCGTACTTGCTCTCTGTCCATTCTCTCCTCAGGTGCTGTCATTCTAAGAATTTATTAATACTAACTGATTACAAGCTAACTGTACTATTTGCCTGATGGAGATTTCTGGTATATTCACGTGTATTTGAATTGACTCTCAAAATCATTAATTCAGATACTCTTTTAAAACTTATTTTGAGTCTGTGGTTCCTTAAAATTAAAAGTTAAATGCATTATTGTCTTTCCTCCCTATTCTAATCTACTTCTAGATCTTAGTGAACGTTCATTTACTCAGGAGACAGGAATGGTAAGATTACCGGTGTAAAGGTTTCCTAGGGTAAAACAAAATTGATGACCAGTGGATATTTTCCAGCTCATTGTGTGTATGAATGTTTATGGGCCCAAATGAATGTTGTGTGTATGAATGTGTAGAGCTGGTAAACTCCGCTGCATCAGTTTTACTTGGTAGCAGAGGCATGGTTAGTATAGTTAGTTAGGTGAGGAGTGTATTTGAAATTGTGAATAATTAATTTATGTTTTAACCAAAACCCGTTATGTATTGTTTTACGTTGTCTGGAAGTTCCCGGGAATATTAAATTGCGGGTGGTGAATGGAAGCCACACTGCAGTGAGGTTATTGGTCTGGATCGAGAAAGTGCTGAAAGTTACGCAGGACTGGAAGCACTAAGTTAGGTGTTGTGAGAATAATTGATAGTGAGGAGTTCGCTGGTGAAAGTTTGGTATTATATCACCTAGAAGGGGTAATACTGAAGGAGTAGCAGGTTCTCTGATGCTTGTGTGAAGGATAAGCGGAAAGGTTTTACTCATAGTGTGTGAAGAGTAAGCGGAAAGGTTTTACTCGCAGTGAAAGAAATCTTACTGTTCTTTGAATTTGTGGGTCAGACACAATAGCGAATGTTTATACGTTGTTAATAAAATTGTGTGAAAAGTTTGTGAGAAAATAGGTTTTCGCATTACCTTGTAAAGGAGGGGTCAGTTGCGGGTGCTGCACTGACGTCACCAAGGGCCGCGCTAGGATTGCTTGAAACAATGGGCATGTAGTTGATGCGAAATTGTAAAGGAGGGGTCAGTTGTAAGGAGTAAGACTGACGTCACAGAAAATCCGCACAAGCATTGGCTGAGCGAGCAAGCAGAGTAAAAGTTGATTCGTTCTCAGAATAGAAAACGCCCTGGTATTGGAGAATTATTAGAATTAAAACAAGAGTTTTGATTGGTCATCAAAATAGAGATCCCAAGAATAATAATAGTGGAGATTGCATGTACAATCCAACCTTAACAGGGACTCGACCAGATAGAAGATTTGTAGGGTTTGATTACGAGCAGTACCTTAATCAGCACAAGCACGCAATGTACTGAGAAAAGAGAAAAATGACTTTCATGCAAAAGGTTAAGAATTATTTCAAAAAGGACAAACCCATTAAGAGTAGAGAGGGGATTCTCATTCCTCCTCCAAATACGCCTGCATCATACATGATGGTGGAGAGAGGTTATCATACTTGTGTGTGGTTAGAAAATTGGAATAGAATACACAAAAGATGATGGAATACTAGCATTTCCTGAGTACGGAAGCTTTAATGGAAGAATACTGTACAATTTAAGCACACAAATGAATGAGTTAGAATCCAGACCTAGATTGACTCAATACGAGGCTCTAGAAGAATGGGAAATGGAAGCATTTGAACGTGACAGGCCCCAAAGTAACAGACATTTAAGCAAATATTACCCGAAATTTCCCCGAGAGACTAGAGATAGTCAAATGAAACAATGGAGACAGGCCATAGTGGCAGAAGGTTTATATCCTGTGTTAACATCAGAAGAGCAGATGGGAGGTAAATGTACAGAGAAAACCAAGCACTTAAACAAGATAGATAGCGGAGAAACAGAAGAAGGATATTTAGAGGACGTATTGATGAAAAGTCCTCCACCTTACAGTGAACGATTTATTAGAATGACCCCTAGTGCCCCGATGATAGGAATACCTTTGGTTCCACGGATAGTTCATGACACCGCAGACAGGGTGCTTCAAGAAAAAGAAAGGGAAGCAATAAATAAGAATAAAGATGAACTGATACAGAAAATAACTCAGATGAATATACATCCTGATGCTTTGACTATACCCGTAACTATAGGTCCGGTAGTTCCATTATATGGAGAAAAATCAAATTGTCCTAAAGTTCCTGTAATGGCTACGCCAAGCATGGTACCTAGAAAAGAAAAGGTAATAATCAATGATCAAGCCAGTGAATGTGAATCAGTAATATCATTGATGGATTTACCTATAAGAGAGCCAATAATGGAAACACTGAAGAGAAATGTGCCCAGTTGTTCAAAGAAAGTTAGACTAGAAACTTCATCAGGAAGCAGAAACACCACAATAGTAACCCCAGAAGATATAGAGAGATGGTCTCAAGAAATAGAGAAGCCAAAGTCACAGCCTAAAATATTAGGCATTTTTAAATTGAGAGAAGAATTGGAAGAAATGGTTGCTGGAAATGTGGGTCTAGACAGGCTAAATACATACAGTGAAGAAGAATTACTGTTTATATGTAGAAGTATTACACGAAATACTAAGGTGTTCCATGAAAAGATGACTCATTTGGCATCAGAAATGGGAATTGACATAGGGAAATCAAAGGTGTTGAAGAAACCATATTCTCTGATAAGGATTTGGAAAACATGAATGTGTCGGTAAGAAAGTTGCAGATCAGAGAGTTGTTATTTCTGTTACAAAAATGGGTAGATCTTGAAAGATGGAGAATTAGATGGGCAAAGAGAAAGGAAGAAGCACAGTTAAATCGAACAACATCTGCATATGTCATGAGAGAAACAGAAAAAGCTGAAAGATTGTATCCGATGAGAGAAGTACCCGGAGGGGGGTACCTACATGTGCCATGGACTAGACAGGATATTTTGTCTTTTACGAATGATTTCCCAAAATTGAGAGAAAAACCTGTAGAGGGGCACAGACAAGTTGAGAGGTTTGTGAAAGTTTCAAATGTTTTATTGAAGGATCTGGATGGTCTGTTTGACATAGTAGTACCTGCAGATTTGTGGACGGAATGTAAGATTACTCTGGATTGGCCTAGTGAGGAATATCCAAGAGACTCAAAAACAGGAGCTCCGTCAGAGGATGTAATGAAAAAGTATCATCAGATAATCACCTTTCTGAAGAGTAAAATTCCCCCGAAAGAAACCGATTGGGTAAAGATAGACAGAACAACTCAAGAAAAGGATGAGTCCTACTATGAACGTCTTTTACAGGTGTTCAAACAGTATAGTGGGTTTGAAAGTTTAGAAAATAAAGACATGATTCATTTTGTGTACCGATTTGTGTCTGGGCTGAGATTGGATATATCTCAAATGATTAAGCAGCTCATGCTGTGCTGGCAGTCAAAGCCCATCGACGAGATTCTAAAATATGCAAAATATTGTGGGGACGAAATTGATAGCAAACGAAAAGCTTTAGAAGAAAAAGTAATGTGGGCTCAAGTAAAATTACCTGAACAGCAAGAACTTCAATTAAGTAAACAATCAGAAAATCAGGGAAGAGCACAAAGTCAGAGGGAAAGCCACGGGGAAGATTAAATCGGGAAGAGGCAAAGAAAAAATTCCCTTGTCACGGGTGCAGGAAGTTGGGACATTGGAAGAACGAGTGTAAAGCCATACAAGTTAATAACGCCCCGAATCAAAATTTAAATCCACAGACACAGAATGAGGTGTTGATGGGTCATCAGCAATAGGGTATAGATCTCCAGAGTCAATTGCCAACTGCCCCTAAATCAAATTTTGTGAGTCAAGCCAAGTACAGTGTGGACGCCGGATTTCCGGAAGGAAGTGGTAAGAAAACTTTTGTAACATCTCAGTTTCTTTTGCAGAACCCATTGATTGATTATGATCAATATTGACGGTGCCCGAGGGGGGAGGAAGGGGAGTGCGTACTAGGGGCATCCCTACCGGTAGATCAGTCAGGGCCTTACATAGAGGGTAAAGTAAAGGGAAATGATATTACCTTCTTGTTAGATACTGGCGCTACCAGGTCTACTGTGGGAACAGCAGACATTCCTAACCTGCCTCTCTCGGGAGAAGAAATACAAGTTGTAGGTGTTTCAAACAAAATGATTAGCACTCCAATCACAGAACCCATGGAGGTGCGAATCGGAAAATTTAAAGAAATGCAAAAGTTTGTGGTCTGCGATTCAAGCCCTGTAAAGTTGCTTGGCAGAGACCTGTTGTGCAAAATGAACTGCACTATATTTTGCACACCGGATGGTGTTGCAATACAAACACCATATGAAGATGGAGTTTACAAATTCATGTTAGCTAAACAGGGAACAGAAGTAAATGAATTATATTCAATGATGACACAAAACGAATTACCTGCAGAAGTAAAATTGACTGTAAATGCAGAAATATGGGATTTTACTGGAAAAGAGATAGGATTAATGGCAAATGTAGATCCTGTAAAAGTGACTGTGAAAGAAGGTGCTGTTTACCCGAACACCCGACAATACAAAATGAGTCCAGAAGTAAAGGCAGGTGTCGCAGCAGAAATAGAGCGATTGGTCAAACAAGGCATTCTGAAACAAATAATGAGTAGCCCGTGTAATTCACCTATTATTCGTATTAAGAAACCCAACAGAAAATACAGGGTGGTTCAAGACCTCAGGAAAATTAACAAGATTGTTGTACCATGCTGCCCAGTAGTGCCTAATCCAGCTGTGAGTCTTTATCAGATACCATGGAAAGCAGGATGGTTCACAGTGATTGATTTATGTCATGCATTCTTTTCTATTCCACTGCATCCAGATAGCAAGTTCTTATTTTCGTTCAAATTTGAAGAGCATGTTTATGTTTGGAATCGCTTGTCTCAAGGGTACACAGAAAGCCCTTCAATCTTTAATCAGATTCTCAAATGAAGCCTTGAATCACTTGTATTGCCCAGAGTCAGTCCTGGTGCAATAAATTGACGACCTATTGGTGGCGTCAAACACTCGAGAAGACTGTGTTACTGATTCAATTGCATTACTAAATCATTTGGCGAAGGGTGGACATAAAGTGTCCCCTGAGAAACTTCAGTTTTGTAAAAATTCAGTTAAATACCTGGGACATCAAATAGAAAGAGGAGTAAGAAGGGTGACTTTTGAAAGAATCAGATTAATAAGTCAAATGCAGTTGCCACGAACTCAAAAAGAAATAAGAATGTTCCTTGGAGATGTAGGGGACTGTAGGCAGTGGATTGTGGGGTTTGCGTTACTAGCTAAACCTCTGATACAGTTGACAAGAAAAAGAATCAAGGATCCCATAGAATGGGATAATGAAAGCATGGGAGCTTTTAGAAAATTGCGGGAATGTTTGTGTGAAGCTCCTGCTTTTGGAATGCCTGACTATTCAAAAGAATTTGCATTATTCTGCTATGAGCGGGGTAATTGTGCACTTTCAGTCTTAACACAGAGACACGGATTAATAAGAAGGCCAATGGCATATTTTTCTGCTACATTGGATCCTGTGGCCTGCGCATTACCAGGTTGCCTAAAAGCTGTTGCCGCTACCTGCGTAAGCATAGAGCAGAGTGAGTCAATTGTGATGGGACATCCTGTCAAGGTGTATGTTCCTCATGCAGTGGTGATTTTACTGATCAGGACCCGAACACAGTACCTAACTCCTAGTAGGCTGACAAAATATGAAAGAATAATACTGGGAGCTGAGAATGTGACAATAGTGAGGTGTACTGTTCTTAACCCAGCTACCTTACTACCTGATCCATATGAAGAGGAAGTAAGAGATGAGGTTGAGCATGGATGTCTTGACGTGACTGCACTTAGCACTAAACCTCGTCCTGACATACAAGAAGAACCTTTGAAAAATGCTGAACATGAGCTGTTTGTAGATGGCTCATGCATGAGACACGAGGAGGAAGGATTAAGCGCTGCTTACGCTGTATGTACATGAACTGGAATAGCCAAAGCATCCTATTTACCAGAAGTCAAATCTGCACAAGTCGTTGAATTGATCGCCTTAATTAAGGCATGCAAAATTGGGAAAAATTGGAGAGTAACCATATTTACTGACAGTCAATATGGTTATGGGGTTGTGCATGATTTTGGCCAATTGTGGATGCAGAGGGATTTCCTGACTTCTTCAGGGACTCCTATTAAAAATTGAATTTTTGTGAAAGAATTATTGGCGGCAATTCAATTACCTAAAGAGGTAGCCGTGGTCAAGTGTGCTGCTCACCAATCAGGAAATGACTATGTGACAGCCAGTAAAAGATAGGCTGACCAGGTTGCACAACATTGTGCAAGGCATAAGATTGCCTTGAATAAGGAAATCGAAACTTGTGGAATCAGTTGCTAACTTATGCTACTTGCAGGAGTGGGAACCTGGGAGGAGGTGAAGGGTCTGCAGGATGCAGTAGACATGAGAGAAAAGGAAGAGTGGGTGAAAATAGGATGCCAAAGACGGGCAGAAGATGGTGTGTGGGTTTGTTATGATGGCAGACCAGTCATGCCAGACAGTATGCTTGCACCAATGGCTAGAATGTACCATGGAGACACACATGTGGGCAGGGATGCAATGATTCGACTCTTCAGACAAGATTGGTTTAACACGAAGTTCAGGAATGTAGCAGAGAGCCTTTGCCTGAGATGTTTAATATATCAACAAATGAACCCTGGCAGGAAAACCGTGGTGTGCATGAGAAAGATTGGGAAGGCAGAGGGACCTTTTGTGAGACTCCAGCTAGATTTCATTCAACTGTCTGCTTGTCGAGGGTTGAAATATGTACTTGTCATAGTTTGTTTATTTTCAAAGTGGGTGGAAGCATACCCGACCTGAAGAAATGACAGCTTGACTGTGGCCAAACGTTTATTAAGAGAACTCATTTCTAGATTTGGTTTTCCAGTAAAGATTGAATCAGAGAGAGGGTCTGATTTTAATAATGAAATAATTCGACTAATCTGTGAAGCATTCAAAGTCGAACAGAAATTGCACTGCGCTTACCGTCCAGAGACTTCTGGGGTGGTAGAACAATTGAATGGCACAATCAAGTCAAGACTCAGAAAGGTGTGTGCATCCACTCCACTGGAATGGCCTGATGCTTTGCCCCTTGTTCTGATGGGACTCAAAAGTATTCCAGACAGAAATACTGGGTTGAGTCCCCATGAAATACTCATGGGAAGAGCAATGAGACAAGCATGTGTACCAGGACATGAGCTGTTGAATATAACTGATGACTTGGTTTTGGGGTATTGCAAAGAGTTGTTTGACAGAGTGCGTTCTATCTCTCATCAGGTTGGGGAAGACGCTTTTAACAGACAGCTGAGCCACTCGCATGATTTGAATCCCGGTGATTGGGTAGCTGTGAAGAATCACACTCGAGAATCGTGCCTAGCACCAAGGTGGGATAAACCTCATCAAGTTATTCTGACTACCTTGACAGCTGTAAAATGTGCAGGGTTGCCTAATTAGATTCATGCAAGCCATACCAAAAGGGTACCAACTCCTGAAGAAGAAAAGTTACAATTGAAACCAGAATTGATGATGCTGAAGGTTGTGCAGCTGAAGAACTTCCTATACAAGATCCTGAAGTAGCTGCCCAAGATCAACCGAGCACTTATCAGGACGACTGGATCCCAGTGGTAGACATACCTGAAGTACTTATAAGAACTAGAAGTCAAACACAGTTAGATAGACAGGAGAAGAGTGAGGACCAGACAGGTGTAGAAGAAGTCGCTCAGGAAATTAGGGACACGACTGTTAGGGAGCCTCAGCAGGAACAGTTAAGGAAAGAACAATATACTCAGACATTAGAAACACAAAGCACTGTTCCAGAGTCTGAGGAGGGACAGTCAGGAATTAGAGAAACCGTTCAGGCAGAAGAAGGTAAAGAGGTAAAAAGACTAGGGGTGGGCGCAATTTGCATAATCACGTTATGCAAATCTTCGCGAAAACGTCACAAATCTCCTCAAACATGTGGAAATATCGCGAAGACGCGGAAGTGCTTGTCCCGCCTGTTCGCGATGTTTTGTGCGTGATCGCATTGGAAATGTGTCGCCAACTTGCCCATGCGGTCGCTAATGGTCGTGGCCATCTTGTTTGCACTTGTCCCACCCGCTCGTGATGCTATTTCCTGTTTCGGGTCACGCAATGCATTCTCGCGCCCGTTCGCGATAAGTATTTCCTGTTCGGGAACGCGAATTACGTGTTCGCGATGCTTTCTGCGTGCTTGGGGGGGGGTAAATATCGCGCGAACTTGCCCATGCAGTCGCAATGGGCGTGGCCATCTTGCTTTTCACTCTATTGCTATGGTTCTGGGGCCTGCTTTTCAATCCTCCCTCTATCTTTTCAATCCTTTGTTTCTGGAAACTTTTTTTTAATCTTTTTTATTTATTATCTCTCTCTCTATTTTCCTGATTCTATATTTTTTGTTTTTGTCTACTTTTTGTGTGTTTTTTAACTACTTTTTCGCTCTTTTTTTATTACCTGCTTTTTTCATTTCTTTTACTTACTTTTTTAATTTTTACCTTTTCTTTTCCGCCCCCGCCTACCCCAGAACCATGGCAAAGGGTCACAGGGCTCATCGCAGCCAGAGCTGCGACCGCCTTCCTTGCGGAAGGCGGCGCCCACAAGGGGTTCAGGCACGGGCCTTATTTGGGTAGGTGGAGTTGGCCGCACTGGGTTTTTTTGTGCAGCGCCACCTCCCCTTAACCCTGGCAGCAGGTGGCAGGCCTGGGTCCGGGTACGGGAGCAGCGGTGGGGAAAGGTGCGCCGGGCAGTGTTTCGCTGCTCTGGTGTCCGGCGCACCCAGAACCAGTTGACACACCGGTGGTCCGATATCCTGGAATCCGGAGCAGGACCTGCTGGACCTGCTAGGAGTGGAGGTCCCGGGTCTTGGTGAGTAGCTATTTAGTTATTACTACTTTGTGTCTGTTCTTCTGCTCTGTGTTATATATTGCGAATATATTTTTTTTCCGACCAGCTAGAATGCTGCTGCTTACATTACAGGTAAATTACATTTAAAAGTCTTCTGTGATTGTTATGACACAGGTGCTCTGCGCTAATAATCTTACTTATTTGCAACTTTGCGTTTGCGCTCGTTTCGCGTGATTATGTAAGAGTTTATTTTTAGAGAACTTAAGTTAGGTAATGCTAGAGTGACTCTAGTCCTTCCTTTGTCCTGTCACTAAGAGATAGGGGTGGATTAATACTTAGGTTTAGTTACTTCTTATGAGTTTGTAACTTTTTAGTGGTCTCCGTGACGCCCCCTCTGTTACGTCACGTGCTGCTGAGTGCTGCTAGTGCTTACCCCAGTCCTTAGTAGAACCTTTTGTAGTTTGTTCAGTGAGTGATAATAGGCTTAGCACTAGCAGAACATCAGCATCAACCAACCAACAATTTGGTGTATGCAAAAATGTAGGCATGTGTCCTCCATTTATGCATTTTTGAGGACTAAAAGAAGTGGAAATGCTTACTTAATGTACAATTGGCACGCCTGGAATAGGTGGGCTAGGTCAGGTGGTGCGTACTACTTAGGCTTAGTTAGTATTCTGGAATCAGAATGGAACACTGGATTAGTGTTGATAAATAATAACTAGTCGGTCCACGAATCCCCCGATACTACTTGTCGACCAGATTAGATAGGTCAATTTTATTGCAATTGTTGTTTACATAAATGTTTCTTTGACTGTCTTTTAAAAAATATTTTATTTGTTTCACACCAATCATCAATGTTTGTCTCTTTCTTTCTTATATCTTTCATGATCAGCACCCAGGGGCAAGAAGACGGGGTCAGAGTCGGCGGGAGCAGATGAACACCAGGGACAAGAGGACCAGGACGAGGGCTCTTCTGCTGGCCCCAGTAAGTCTTCCTGTTTTTAATATTATTAATTCTTATTCACTAACTTTTACTGCACCGTATTTTTTCCGAACTATTGTTTCCGTTTCCTAATGCTATTTTTTACCAACAATTATCCTTCGATCTAGACTATCTGTGTCTAAATTCTTGTTATCCCTGCCTCTGCTATGACTCTCTGTACTACCACTATTAGTCTGTCTGTAGCTAAGCTTGCCCAGTTGGCCACTCTTTATTTAAAAGGTTTTAAATAAAACACAGATTCACTAGTAGCTCTAGCCATTGAGTCCAGTCCTTTGGGTTGTCCTCTTGTACTCCTTCTAGTCTTCTTAATCTTGAGGCTTTATTAATATTGAGGCTTTTCGACAATTCCCACCAACAAAATGCCCAACCAGATTTTACTATTTTGATAGGATAGGACATACTACTAATGTTGTAGGGATTTTGCAGATACAGAACTTTGCACAAGAAAATAGGATGTTGGTGATGGGAGGTTGGACCTTCCTCACACCTCAATCAGAACCCACCACAATCCCCTGCCCGACTAGTTATAGTAGTGTCTCATAACTATTAGCTCTCCGAACCCCCCCAAGATACCCAATGAGTAGACAACCCAGAACATAAGACTCCCAACCTCTCAGTCGTGGAAGCAATGCACATGCACACCCTTCCTTTCGCTCGCTCACTCGTGTAAGTCCATCCACACCAAATACCACTGAGTCTATGTAAGTTCAAAAGTTTTATTCGCAACTGACAAGCTCTGTACGTTGTTCTATAATGCAGCACCAACAGCAAAATGCATAAGATTAAAACAATAAACATTGTTACACTTAGTTACACTTACAACAACTACAAGTCCATAGAACGAAGAAAAAAAAAAGCAAAATCATGATAACTGAACAGTGGTGGAAGCACCACCATCCGCTTGGTAGGAATATAGTTTATATAAAATTATAAATAAAGTTCTCTAGTACTGGTTACATCATAAGCTCTGCAATGCTCTGCTTTGTAGAAGGGAATCTTCCGTCTGTTATGAGAAAAATGGTGCGCATTGGTATATTGCAAGCATTTCTCAGTCGTTTCAAAAAGTGTAGCATTTTTATGGCTAAGCAACATGGACTAACACCAGAACGCCATAACAAAGTGGCTTGTTTTGTTTGACCTTGTACGCAGCGCTTAGACAGTAGCAGTATGAGCTCATGTGGGCTCAAAGGCGTCTTTATACAACAAGTTGCAAGCTAACATGTGCAAAAATAAAAGACACAAAGGTAAAATGGTTGCATTGCTCGGGCTAACTAAGCAAAGACTAGAATTACCCTAGGGACCATATAACTACTAGTGTCTACTCTACTACTACCTGATTTGTTCTAGTGATGTATGTTGTATATGTATGTATTACTATTAACTCATTTTTTAATCTTGCTAGTGAAAAATAGGGGGAAGTGTATATGACACCCAAAAAATGTGTAATGTTTTTTCAAGGCGCGCTACCAACCACCAGTGCTGGGGCCACCAGCAAAGGCGACGCGGCTGGTGACGGAGGTAAGGATGCTGCAGTTGCCTGAGCCAGCAGCAGTGGCGGGCGGTGGTAAGTTAGATTCCTAATTCTTACTTATTGACATTACACTCACTGCAAGGGTGTACTGTATACTGTACTGTTGAGACTTACTAAGTAAGAAGTTGTCGTGAACGGTTGAAGGCACCCTTTACGTAACATTAGTAAAAGCATTAGCGGCGGGATTGTTGAGTAACCAATGGCCTCTTCTATCTGATTTCAACTCAGCTGTGAAAGTTTTGTGGAGAAGACTAAAAGTCAGATCAGATGACCTTGATGGATGCGTTGAACGAAAAGGGAAAGAAGGGTGGAAGGAAAAAGGACGGGCGAGATTTAATATTTATGACTGGCAGAGAAGGATACGTGGGATGCATGCATGCATAGGTGGCTGATAGGAGTCAGATGCATGGTTGGTTGAATGCCTGAAACTCCCACAAATGTTAAAGGCCAAGAAAGTGGGAGGATAGATACATACCACAAATTTTATGTACTGTGCTTGCTAGTGCTACCGTGCCACTATGTGTAGAACTAATTTGTCTTACTGCTTTGCTAAGAGTATATTTTACAATAGTCTTGTTTTTTCTTCTTGATATATAGCTACTCCTTCCAAGGGGAAACCTGACAGGAAGGAGTTGGCAGTCAAGGCCCGGCGCCGGAAGCTGGAGGCCATACAGCGGGAATTCCGTCGGCTGGTGGTTCTGGAAGAGGAGGAGGAGGAGGCGGCAGCAGCTGCAGCCTCCTCCAATGCTCCGGGCCCCAGCCACCGCCCTCCAGTGTTATGGCGCCACCGTCTGTCAGCCGCCCGCTGCCGCCCCTCCTTTAACATCACTGCTGCCCCCCCCCCCCTGGATGCAAATGCCACGCATTGAAGCGCCGTGTTGGTCCGCCTAGAGGAGCAAGTACGTGTCCTCCAGAGTTGAGCCAGCCGAGCATAAGACTCTGTTCATTGCCCCTTTTTTATTTATTCTTTTGGTGGGTGGGAATCAGGCGTTGGGGTTTCTTTGGGCAATTGGACATTAGGTTGGACTTTTTCTTTACGGACATTGGTTGTGGTTAGGGAGATGGGTGGGTCAGGTGTTGTGGGATTGTTTTACATAGTTTATTTTTGTTAGGGCATTAAATTATATATTTCTACTTTACCTACGATTTTGTTAATTTTCTGGGTGGGGTTACCGTTTTACATCACACTGTTTCCTTGCTGGTGCAGGGCCGCCCACAGCGATACCAAAGGGGATCATGGACGGAGCGTTTGAGCAAATCAAACACTCACCCCCAGTCAACTGATCTGGGTTTAATCCATCATCATGCTTTAGCTCACTCCACCACCCCAGTTCAGACATGGCCATATGCAAATCAGTCTGACCCTGTGCCTCATGGGAGCAGTCCAGCCCGAACTGCCAAGCCCTGTCTTCCCTGGACCGGAAACAAGCATCCTGGGACCGGTTTTGGGTTCATAACCCTCATCAGCCAGGCTATCTTGAATCCAGTGGTAAAGTGAGCAAGGGACCCACGTCTGGGTATACCCTGCCAACTTAGGGCGAACAAAGCGATACCAAAGGGGATGATGGACGGTTTAGGGCCGCCCACAGCCAGTGTTTGATTTAAATAATTGGCTTACTTTGTAATACACAAACAGATAGATGCTGCACCCCTCACTGAGTGACTTGTCCTACTAGTACTGTCAGTCTCTTCTAGTCTATGCATTCTGCAACTGGACTCAAAGGGGTGTGTGAAATTGAATTAATGAAAACATGTCCATTATTAATTATGCCTCCCCCACACTTCTCCTACCTTTGCTTGATGTTTAACTTGGGCACAGCGATGGCTGCATGGTGTTTTTCTTTCCTAACATGCCATGGTTGTGGTGGTAGTTGTAGCAGTAGACACTGGCAGCAGCATTTGCAAAAAAAGAAAATGAGACAGTCAGTAGCCTGAGAGAGACTTTTCGAGGAGTAGTAGAATGAAGTACAGTACAACTTACTGCCAAACAATAATATGCAAAAATACAACAAAACATAATGGTAGTGGGGATATCCTAGTACACAGAGTTACAAACTCTATTTGTGTCGAGTCACTTGACTAGGCCTACAGTACACTGGACACAAGCGTAACTGTTAGTGCTGTGTAGGAGGATGACAACAAATCCATGAATCCAATCGATGCCGGCAATTAATGCTGATGTATTAGGTTCCTTTGGTAAAAAAATTACCTCACAAATATACTGCTCATGGGTGGGCAAGCAGAAGAAGATCCTCGCCCTGCCTTGAAAATGAAGTACTGTTGCTTTTGCCACATCCGCCCCAGCAAGCATGTGATAAATTATTGGTGTGCATTTAATTTAGTCACACCTCAATAAGTCACACAGCCCGGGGGAAGAGGGTTAGGGTTTGTTGAATGTTTGGGAATGAGGGTTTGGGGAAAGGTTTGAGAAAGAAAAACAGTACGCATGGACAAACAACAAACGACAGAATCTTTGTAGACTACCATATCCATATCAATATGTTAAGGGAGAAAAAGGAAATGCATGCATGATGATGATAAGGAGACCCGGATTACATACAGTTTGTGTTCAGTTGTACCGGGCTTACCTTTACAGATAGCAAAGAAAACTTTAAAATATCTGTAGGGATGAATTAAGAGAGCAGACCTAATGATAATAATAACAACAAGAACACACTGTTGTAATGATTGTAGACAAAAAAATGAATCTAATTATTTAAAAGATGATGAAAGTTGATACTGTTACTGTGTTATCCTGGTCAAATGGGGAGTTGCATCCCGGCATTCCTCTTGGTCCTCCCTTCCATGGATGCTCCGTCCATCAATCTTGGGTGACACCACTGCCTGCCTGACAGATGTGGATTCATTGGTAAGGTAAGTGTGCATTGTTTTCCCAAGTATAGCACAGGGTAAGGCCCGGCCTGTAATTGTAGATGGAAAAACAAAAGGGATATTGAGAAACCAATTTGAAAAAAATGCACAAGTTATGGTGTAGTGCAACAAGAACAGTTTCCGAGGCGGCATGGATGCATCATCTCTTCTCTAGTCTGTTTCCAGCATTAACCTACAACACCAACAGGACAGAGCAGGCCCAGGGTGATGGCACCCTTTGCACATCCTCCATTTAGCGTACATTTATTGAAAGAGTTGGACAAAGCATATATCCAGCAACATAGCATTTTACAATTTAAGTGACTAAATCAATGCACCGCAGTCATACCACCGCTACACTCGACTCCACTGCTACACAGACATTTAGGTCTGCTGTGGTTGGTGTTGACTTGTTTACCTTTTATGCCACTCATGAAACGCCCTGACTTATTCCATCAATCATCTCGATCCTCGTACTGAGTGACTGTGAAGATACTATGTCACTGTGGTCATCATGAGGGTGTTGTTCAACTCAGTCTGCAGTGTACCGAGTGAGTCCAGATTCCGTATTCAAAAATGCAATGGATCGGCCTGCAGTAGAAGCACAATTTTGTTATTAAACGACAACAATATTGACTTGAGTCACTGTTGGTGTGTAGAGTAAATACTAGTACACTTTGACTTCACTTCATGCACAACAAACAACAAAAACACAAACACCAATCACTCAGAGTCGGTGTCCAATGCATGCCGTTCATTACCTGTTCCTTCTCATCTTAAGTGAAGGGGCCGTCTCTCTCGCCATCATCATCATGGTGTTGTCCTACTCAGTGTGCAGTGTACAGGTTGAGTCCCCTTCCTATATTCGAAATGCAATGTATCGGCCTGCAGTAGAAGTACAAATTTAATATTAAAAATACAAGAAGGGAAAAATTGCCTTGAGTTACTATTTGTGTGTAGATTATTACATATAGTACACAATGAAGTACCTTCATGCACAACAAACAACAACAAAATCACTCATTCAGCGTCCAACGCATGGCATCATTCATTACCTGTTCCTTCTCATCTTCAGTTAATGGGCAGTCTCTCTCGGATCAGAAAGGAGGATAGCTATAGTAGTCATCATCATGTTCCACTTCTTTTGGAGGGACTAGGAAAGATTTTCTTTTTTCTTCTGTTTTGCATCAACCAGTCATCATCTGTCTTGAGGGCAATGGATTTCGGGAGATTCAGGAGGATGGAGGAGCAGGATTCGGAGGAGTGTACTGTGAAATGGAGACAGCTGAAACTCGTATATGGCAATATAAAAGAGTAGAAGACGGTGGTGATGGATTTGTTGTGATTCGAAGTTTCTAACCAGAAAGGCAGACACACAAATAAAAGAAAATAAGGGAGGAAGACAGTAAGAAGTGCAAGTCTAATTGTCAGGGAAGTATAGCTCGTCCTCAAATTCTGGGGGTTCAACCAGAAGTAGGTAATCCTCATCTAACACACCACTTCTGTCACCTGAGCCACTGTCCTCATCTTCCTCCCTTGATTCATGTATTGTGTAATTTGGTGGTATAAAGTGCTGATTCATTTTGATCATGGTTAACCTCTCCATGTTTTTGGGCGAGACTGGTCCTTCTCACTGTTACAATGGAACCAGCAGCACTGAAAACAGGTTCAGAAGAGACACTTGCGACAGGGCAAGCCAGATAGTTTATCGCCAGCCTGCTGAGCAGTGGCCATTGGCCCCTTTTCCCATACCAATATCGCAATGGGTTTTGATCAATGTACAACTCTGTTGGATCGTCCAGATAGGCCTGGACCATCCGCTCAATGTTCAGGGGTGCTAAAAAAATGTTGTGCTCTATTCTCATTGCATCAGCACTGGACTTACCAATGCCTTGCTGTAAATACCAATCGTTTAACAATTTTACTGGGCCTAATGATCCAGTTCTTGCTGTTGTCGATAGTGTTGGTGAGTGTTCTGAGCCAAACGCACAGCCCTCAGGCTCCGAAGTTGAACTTGACGCCGGATGCCCTGCTTCAGTACTTGTTGTGGGTTTATCTAGTGGGCTTTTAATTAGCAGCCGTTCATTGTTTAACTTCCTCGCTGACTCAGCTATCCAAGTTTTGTACCGGGCATCAGCCATTTCTGAAAAAGGAATTAATGTCTTCAGTGCCCATTTTGTCAGTGGATCCAGAATTGTGGCACAAATATAATGTTCTTGTGACAAAATCTTATTTTGCACCCTTGTATTGTCAGCTAAGCGACAGGCTAAACTCTCCACCAACTCATATGCTTCTTTTTTTTCCTATACACCTTTGTATGCTTCAGACACCTCCTTCAGCTGATACTCTAGCATTTGCAGCAATGGGATAGCTTGGCCCATTGTACAGTCCTCCTTGCTGACTTCACATGTGAAGACCTCGAAAGGAAGAAGCATCTCAGTCAGGCATTTAATTAGGCACCATTGGTCCATCTGAGGGTCATGCCTTTCACAGTAGCATCCCCTCTGCGCAAGACATATTCATTGATTGGCCTGTACTGCTCAAACAGACGGTCAAGCATGTAATAAGTTGAGTTCCAACGTGTTGCCACCTCCTGGATGAGTGCTTTGACTGGCATTTTATAGTCACATTAAATGATCCTCAGCTGCTTCCGAGCTTTAAAAGAATGGCTGAAATGAGTGCATATTCTTCGGCAGGTGGTCAGTAAGTTGCTGACTATGGCTTCTTTTTTCAGAAAGTCTTGAACTATAATGTTAATGCAGTGCACCAAACACGGAGCCCTGAAATAGGAACCAAGCTCCATGGCCTTAAGTACATTACTGCCATTATCTGTGGAAACAAAACCAATCTTAAGCCCTCTTGGGCGCAGCCATTCGAAAACCTTGCTGTGAAACTCTTCCAATATGGTTACAGCAGTATGAGATTTCTCCATGGCGAACATGGATACAGTTGCATGTTTCCGAGTAGCTTTAAAAACCTCAGCTGTGTCAACAGCATCTACTTCAGATAGCTTATCTCTGACCCCCACAAAAGAGACCCAGTGTGCAGTGAAGCACATGTAATCAGTGACTTGGCAACTGGTCCACAGGTCTGTTATCAGGTGGATATTGTGAACAGCACTCTGCTGCAAAGCTTGTCCAACCAATTCCAGCACATTATGATGTAGGGCTGGAACAGTAACTCTTGCGAAATAGGACCGGCTGGGAACCTTCCATTTAGGGCAGATGGCTGACACAAATTCAAGGAACCCCACCCCTTCCACAAATGAGAAAGGGAGAAGGTCCAGTGCTAACATTTTAGCCAGCTTCGCATTGTACAACCGTGCCGTTGGGTGGTTGCGTTGGTACTTCCCCTCCAACCTAAGCATGCTCTCAATGGTAGGCTGGATTCTTTTCCTTTGTGGTGCAGTTGTTTTCTTTAACCCAGTTAGGCTCAACAACGCACTTTGTTTCATTGCAGTACTACTCGGTCGCCTTGGTGTCTCAGCCTGACTCTGACTCTTACTGAGCCACTGAGATGTTAATGAGGATGTGGGCGGTACCACTACACTACTGGGGACATGGCTAGAAATGTCTCCCTCTTGTTCACCTTCCATCGCAATAATATCGTCCCCTGATTCTTCATGCCCAACAACAATGGGTTGAGTTTTACTTTGTTCTAAGCAAAGTAGGTGAGCCTCCCACATGTTAGTGTGGTATATTTTGAGATGACTTGTGTGGCCTCCGGTACCATAGTTTGTACCAAGCTTACCTCGCCTAACAGCATGTCGACAAATTGAGCATATAGCAATGTTCTCCTCCTTACTGCTCACCGAAAAGAAGTCCCAAACTGGGGAGGAGAACTTTCTGGCACTGATGGATGTGCCACTTTCAATACCAGATGAACTGGAGGGTGTGCTTGGAATGTGACTCTGTGCAGCTACACTGTGACTTCTACCACTACCTACTGAGGTCCCTGCCAGGCCTTTGCAAATGCAAATATGGAAGCTGGAGGTCGTGGTGGTGTTACCTGTGTTGGTGGTATCCGTGCTACATCCCTTGCAGCCATTTTGGATAGGGTAATAATGTTGGTCTCCATCTCCTTTGGGCCGGGAGTGATGTCCGTGATGACTGTCTCGTCATCATCATCATCCCCCTCTTGTACATCTACCTCCATAACTCTAAGGCTTTCTGGAACCTTCCTTTTCACTAGCCTTGACTTGTGGCGTGCATTATTCTCCGACTGCGCTGGTGCCTTTCAAGTGGCATCTCGATCATCAGAAGCGGGGCTTGAAGAAGATGATGATGGGCTAACCCTCCTTTTCCTTGCTGGGGGTCTGGAAGACCATGGATCTTCTGAAACAGTGGTTTGCTCCACTTCGTCTGCAGGAAGCTCGATTTCCTGAAATGCCCCTACTTCAGGAGGAACAACTACTATCTTGGGCTGTTCTTGTGGCTGCTGCTGTTCTTGCGGCTGCTGCTGTTCTTGTGGCTGCTGCTGTTCTTGCGACTGCGCCTGCTGCTGTACACTTATCTGCTGAGTTTCCGCCTGCGTTGATTGTGTACTGCTTTGCGATAATGACATTTCAACATCACTGTTTGTTAGTAGACTGACTACCTCTGCGACACTCATGGGCTTGGGCCTAGGTTGGTGGGGTTGGCCCGCTGGTGCGGAGGTGCTGCTCCCAGCTTGGTTGCCGGACAACGCTGCTGCAGGCGTAATTTTTTTGGTCCCAAAAACACATTGGCCGGCACACCAGTCGTGGTTAGTGCCACTTCCTTTTTCTGTTCCTTCTTCTTCTCACCGGCAACTTTCTTGGTTCCTTTCTTTGGGGCCATCTTCTTCAGATGTCAGGCAGGACGCAGATGCACAAGTTGCAGAGATGTCTGCGGTCACACGTGGACATGATGTGGTGCGCAGCAGGACTTCTGTCTGGCAGTACAACGGATGATGTTGATACCTTCTCCTCTGTCTTGTTGTGCACCTAAAAGCAAATAAGCCAGGAGAAGAACATCAGTGAAATGTTGCATTTGTTGTTGTGGTTCAATTACTACTAATACAAACAAACAAATAAAAGATATTGTGTAGCCATTTGTGAGACTTTGGCAACAAGGGCTATGGTATACTACTTACTGGGTACAGTGTACACACTACACTCTCAGGAAGGATAGGAAAGAATAAGAACAACAACCAAAATACAAATGTAATGGAAGGGAGCTGCTGCTGGCAAAGTGGATGGATGGAAGCAGTAAGCCAATAGGAAAACCATGCAGGCCTATATGGCAAAAGCAGCACACTAATAACTCCCACCAGAAAAGGCCACCAGCCACATGGACACTCACAAACAAATCACAAGTAACAAGCAGGAGGCCTGGGAAACAATGAACTGACAAAAGGCCTATAAAAGCCAGGCAAAGGATGCATGCTAAACCACACTTCTTTGCCTTTTTAATGCAATAAAATGCAAAAACGAAAATCCACAGGGCAAAAAAAGGTCTGCAGGGTGCACTGCACACCAACACACCAGGCACACGCAACAAAGACATTTCTTTAACACACACCCAAAAACAGAAATAGCCCCCCAAAAAACATTTTCCAACTCAATCCAATGCCATCCATGCCCTAAATGATGTTTAAATTCAACAGAACACACAGAAACACTTGTTTAATGCACCTGTGGCTACCTGCTCTGAGCCTACTGGATAAAAGCAGGCCTGTGGGCCGACAAGGTCACACAAGTTTGCAGGCCTGGGCTTCAAAACGGCCACCAGCCACATGGCCAGGCCCACCCAACTACAAGAAACAGAAGACAGACAATGCAGGCCCATTGCAAAAAGCACACTGCCTGCCTTCAAAATGGCCACCAGCCTCATGGCCAGGCCCACAACAAGAAGCCTAGGCCACAAAGGAATACCATGCAGGTCTATATGGCAAAACCAGCACACTAATAACTCCCACCAGAAAAGGCCACCAGCAACATGGACACTCACAAATCACAAGCAACACGCAGGAGGCCTGGGAAACAATGAACTGACAAAAGGCCTATTAAAGAACTGAAGCCAGGCAAAGGATGCATGCTAAACCACACTGCTTTGCCTTTTTAATGCAATAAAATACAAAAACGAAAATCCACAGGGCAAAACAAGGTCTGCAAGGTGCACACCAACACACCAGGCACACACAACAAAGGCATTTCTTTAACACACACCCAAAAACAGAAATACCCCCAAAAAACACATGTTCCAACTCAATCCAATGCCATCCATGCCCTAAATGATGTTTGAACTCAACAGAACACACAGAAACACTTGTTTAATGCACCTGTGGATACCTGCTCTGAGCCTACAGGATGAAAGCAGGCCTGTGGGCAGACAACGCCACACAAGCTTGCAAGCCTAGGCTTCAAAATGGCCACCAGCCACATGGCCAGGCCCACCCAACTACAAGAAACTGAAGACAGACAATGCAGGCCTATTGCAAAAAGCACACTGCCTGCCTTCAAAATGGCCGACAGCCTCATGGCCAGGCCCACAACAAGAAGCCTAGGCCACAAAGGAATACCATGCAGGCCTATATGGCAAAAGCAGCACACTAATAACTGCCACCAGAAAAGGCCACCAGCCACATGGACACTCACAGATCACAAGCAGGAGGCCTGGGAAACAATGAGCTGACAAAAGGCCTATAAAAGAAGCCAGGCAAAGGATGCATGCTAAACCACACTGCTTTGCCTTTTTAATGCAATAAAATGCAAAAACGAAAATCCACAGGGCAAAACAAGGTCTGCAGGGTGCACACCAACACACCAGACACACACAACAAAGGCATTTCTTTAACACACACCCCCAAACAGAAATACCCCCAAAAAACACATTTTCTAACTCAATCCAATGCCATCCATGCCGTAAATTATGTTTGAAATACATTTAAACACACTAAAGGAACAGTTGCTTCATCATGCACCCACCCATGACTAGCTCTGGGCCTACTGGCTATCCACATCAATTTTAAAAAAAAGAATGATAAGTACCAAAATTGTAGTTGCAGCAACTGCAATGCCCCCAATCAAACAGACACAACACCAACTTACTTGTAAAATATCAAATTCAAAAGTCCTCAAATCCAATGATAATGATGCAGCAGACACAAAGACTCCTTGCACAAAAAAGGACAGCCAAATGTCAATCTGAGGAGTTTTTTTCATCCAAATCATCATTTACAGAAGGTTTTATGCTGCTACAGATAATATTCTTCTCCAGATTGAAAATTTGGCGTGTTCGCGATCGCGAGATTCACCACACTTCTGCCGGATGTCGATGGCGCGTCCAAAATGACGTGTATGCGATCTCATGCTCTCTGTCGCGGTGGAGATTGACGTGTTCGTGACCTCACGCTCTCTCTCTCGGTGGAAAATGACGTGTTTCCGATCTCAGACTCTCGCGGTGTCCGATGGCGAGGCGAATGCCGTGATAGGGATCGCAAACTCTCGCGGGATAGCGCGACCGGCTATCAACATCTCATGGAGCACGCGAACGGATCGGAAAACTCGTCGGCAAATGCGGGAATCCCGGTAAGCCGATAACACGCGCGAGAACGCATTTTCAAAGCGCGAATATGAAAAAATTCTCCGCTAGGCTCTGAATCGCGGAAATTTGGGCATTTTCGCGCTCTCCGCGGAACGCGAAAATGTCAAAATATCACAAATTCCGTGAGCAGAACGGAATTTGACACCCACCCCTAAAAAAGACCTGAACAGGACCAGATAGGCATAGAAACGCAAGTTCAGGATACAGCAGGAAAAACAGACACCACAGGGTCAGATTGAGGTAGATGAACCCAACCAGGCAAAACAGGCAGAAATAAGCTCTGGACAAGGTCAGATAGTGAGGAAATCTGAAGACAAAGATGATCAAGTTGTGCCAAAGTCTTAAGAAAATAAGAGGAGTCTTGAAGAACCTGGCAGTGCAGTGAAATTTAAGAAAAGGTGATAATTGGCCAAGAATTATCAAGAGACTGAGATATCGACTTAAAACAATCAATGAAGAACCTGATCAAATAAATGAAGTAACTAGTCAATCTGGACCTTTCAAGGTAATACCAAAGAGAAAGAGTCAAAGATTAAAGACATTGAATAACAAGTTCAAGTGTCCTGAATGGACATATGTCATTCTTGAAGACTTTGAAAATCTCGATTTAAATGAAGAAAGTGATGAAGAGCTGAATGTTGAGCAAATTGAGGAAGAAGTGAGACTGACTTGAAAGGGAGGAGACGCTCAAGGTGTTATCTCTTACCAGGTTCTGAATTAAAGAAGATATCATCTTCTTGCCCAAGATGTCTGATAATAATGTTGCCGGAAAACCAAAACAAAGCTGTATAAAGAAGTGTTGTAGGATCTGCATATGTAGTTTAATATTAGTCCTCATAATATGGGTGATACTAGCAATAGCTATTACCAATCTAATGGTTGCTGACAAACAAAATAGTATCAACACACATACAGAAGTTGCAAATATTAAAGGAGATAGAGTAGACTTAGAAACATCAGATGAGCTAGATTTACAACACATTGTAGAAAAGAATGAAACTGATTTAAATGTATTTGCAAATCTTTTAGTACATTATGTAGAAACCTTGGAAGTTAGCGATTGTTTCGTTTGTATGAAACTGCCAAGCTCAGTAGCTGAAGAGGTGACCTATCATCATTTACCCTTGACATATGGAATTTCATGTAGTGTATGTGAGAAGGTGGCCTGATATATGCTGTCCACTAGTTCTAGTGGGCACCTTGTATCAGTCCAAACAACCCCTTATGGTGATAGGTTAAAGACAACCTTTATTGAAAGCTATCCTAGTGGTAGCTATGGAGAGCAGCCTTCAGGCTAAGTCTTGAAGGAATGTAAAGCAGCTTGTTTTACCAGTCTATAATCTCTTGAATGATCAAATGAAAGGACAACCACACCAGGTATATATTTAAAATATATGTATTTAGGTTAACACACACCCCTCTAGTCTCTTTATGAGACTGGAGTTCGAAGTACTTAGTTTACAAGATAGCAATCATCAGTAATAGCACATATACACGTTTGGGCCCTAGGGGCGTACCAAACCATATACCAAAAAAGTGGTATAAGAACCACGACTGGAATAGACACTAGGCCTAAAGCCTCTAGAATCGCTGGGACCCCAAGGAACCACCCAAGGTAGTGACACAGGGGACCCACGGGGACTGTATGCAGTGTGAAAACACAACCGTGGGTTCCCGTTATCTTCTATGGACAATGTCGTGGTTGGAAATTTAAAGATTAGGGACACTTCTAATCGAGTCAGGACCAAACCCTTTTGGACTTAGGTAGTTCTAGGGCTAGCACCCACGAGAGCACCAGAGTACTCGAGTTACCTCACCCCGGGAAGCCGGGTGCATAGGTGTCTTTTGGTGTCGGGTCACGTCATCGATTTCAATGGAAGCCTGCAAAGAACTGCTGCTGCCGTGAAGAGGAGAAGTGTCTGGAGAGATCCAAGCCTGGATCTAGGATGTAAGGGACCTGAAAGCAGAGGGGGGGACAGAGTCTGGGTCACTTGCCAGTGACCTAGGGCAGGATGGACCAATGCCCACAGATGTCGGGTGCTTCAGGTGAGTTAATGGGTGTCTTGACTCTTCAGCCACGAGGTCCAGGAGGTGTCGACGAAGTCCACGAGCCGGATTCAAGCTGCCTCACGAAGTCTGTCGAGTGCTGTGGTGTCGACGACCAGAATGGAACCAACAAGCCTTGGCAACGCCAAGTCACTGGAATTCAGGGAAAGGACTGCGGTGCAGACCAGCAAGGTCTGAGGGACTCACCCAGCAAGGGTAAGTAAGGGCACGTCTGGAGCAGCCAGGAAATCCCAAGCAGAAAAGGAGTTGCCTTTGTGGGGACCTGCTAGCCAACGGGCTAGTGATCGCGAAGGAGCCTCAGCCGGTCGCACTTGAAGCTGGCCCACGGGTCACTCGTGGAGTGGAGGCCAACTATCTTTGGTGCTTGGGGTGCTCAAGGCTGGGGCTACTCGGAGCCCAAAGCACAACTTCGAGGAGGTCCAGAAAGATAGTGTTGCTGCAAAAGATCACGGTGCCCAGGGGTCACGGTTCCAAATCACCCACGACAGCCACGGGCCTCAGCTTTGCTGTGAACTCAGGGTAGCCTTGGGGAAGTCTGGAAATCCACCTCTGGTGATGCAAAGACTTCGGCGTCCGGCGGGAGCTACAGCGATGCAGACAGGTCAGTTGCTTCTTTGGTGCCTGCCAAGCAGGGGAGTCACTCCTTGACCCCAAGGGAGATTTGTTCAGTCTTCTAGTCAGGATAGAACGTCGAAGGTCCAGGATATATGTTGCAGAGTTTCATCCAGGGTAATCTAAAGTCCTCGGGACTGGATTCCTATACTTATAGTAAGTTTAGGGGATGGACTAACTCTAAGGCCCCACCTATGATTGGGCCAGGAAAGAGGGGTGGTTACACCCATTTCCTTTGTCCAGTTTCACACCAGAGCAGGTGCAGGTAGCTCCTGCAACCGGTTTGAACTGGGCTATGCACAGGGACACCAAACGTGCCCCCAGTGCAGGACTTCAAAGCACCAGAGAGTGCTCCCGTCCAGCCCCAATACACATCAGCCTGTCTGGGGATGTGGTTACACCTTCCCTCGAGAGGAAACCTATTGTCCAGGCCTCCCCTGCCGGAGTTTCGGTCAGCAGCAGGAGGCCAGACCCGTATCTGTGGCAGAGGCATCTATTTTGTGATGCCAGGGCTCAGGAAAGTCCTACCGGGTTTAGCCAGTGTGAACATGTCTCTCCCTCTAGAAGGGTGGAATACTACCCCCGCCACCAGAATTGGCAGGGGGGGTAGTATTCCAAAGCGTTTGACACCAAACACGACATGTTTTGATGCAGCCATCCCAAAGTTAGCATTTGCCGCGAGGTTATAATGCACTTAAGAGTATATGGTATGGCTGTATCACAGAACAGCTATAAGGAAGTATTTCCGAAAGCTGCAGAGGGGCTCAGCTCATGCTTGGGCACCCCCTCACATAAAACCAAGCACTCTGCCTTCAGGATTGTTAAGACCTGCCATAGGAGTGGCTTATAGGTTTCTATGTGTCTGTATAGGTTAGTGATATAGGTAGCCTATACCCCAGTAAGGGGTGCAAGCACACCCTTACCCAGGCTGCAGTAGCAGACCTGTGGTGCCATTTTGGAGTGCTTCCCAGGGGTGGCATAATATATGCTGCAGCCCCTGGTAGGCCTCTGAGGTACCTATGCCCTAGGTACATAGTATACCATATACTAGGGGCTTATAAGGCACTCCAGAATCCAATTAGATATGTACCTAATGTACATGGAAATCATATTAGAGAGGAAGCAGCTAGGCTGTGGTCCTGATTAGCAGGGCCACAGCCAGACTAAGGTCGAAAAACAGTGAAACACCAGCAAAACGTGGGAGTACTCATGTGAAGCAGATCCTACTCTCCTACACAACACCCCTCCCCCCCAAATGCAGGGACATTAAACTAACCTTGACCAGTTGAGTCTTCATGTTCTAAGTGGTAAAACCTAGAGAGTCCATCTGCATTGGCATGGTTACTCCCAGATCTATGTTCCACTGTAAAGTCCATCCCCTGTAGGGAAATGGACCACCTAAGCAGTTTGGGGTCTTCACCCTTCAATTGTTTTAGCCATAAGAGGGGCTTATGGTCTGTCTGAACAAGGAAGTGAGTACCAAACAAGTATGGCCTCAACTTCTTCAGAGCCCAAACCACAGCAAAGGCCTCCCTCTCAATGGCTGACCAACGTTTCTCTATAGGGGTCAGCCTTCTGCTTTTGAAAGCTACTGGCTGATCCTGACCTTCATCATTCAATTGTGACAGTACAGCCCCTACCCCCAATTCAGATGCATCTGTTTGTACAATGACATTCTTGGAGTAGTCAGGACTCTGCAGAATGGGAGCAGTACACATGGCCTGCTTCAGGTCATCAAATGACTTTTGACGGCTAGCTGTCCACTGAACCTTTTTGGGCATTTTCTTAGAAGTTAAGTCATTCAAGGGTGTCACTATTGATGCATATCCTTTAGAAGGCTCTCACCTGAGTCTGGGTAGTTGGAGCAACCCAGTCCATTATGGTCTGGATTTTGCTCTGAAATGGTTGAACCCTGGCCTCCACCTACAAGGTGGCCCAGGTACACAACCTGACTCTGCCCTATCTGGCACTTAGTAGCCTTGATAGTTAGGCCTGCTTTTTTCAGGGCCTCCAAAACATTCCTTAGGTGGACCAGGTGATACTCCCAGGTGGAGCCAAAGACAGCAATATCATCAAGATATGCTGCACTAAAGGCTTCCAGGCCTGTGAGAACTGTATTCACCAACCTTTGGAAAGTGGCAGGTGCATTTTTCAGACCAAAGGGTATTACCACAAATTGATAGTGCCCACTAGGGGTTGAAAATGCTGTCTTTGGCTTGACATCATCAGCTAGCCTGATCTGCCAGTAGCCAGCTGTCAAGTCAAATGTGCTAAAGTACTTGACTGAGGCCAAAGTATCTGTAAGATCATCTGCCCTTGGTATTGAATGGGCATCAGTCCTGGTGACTGCATTGAGACCCCTGTAGTCCACACAAAACCTCATGTCTCTTTTTCCACCACTGGTGTGA
Source organism: Triturus cristatus (assembly GCF_964204655.1). Lineage (NCBI taxonomy): Eukaryota > Metazoa > Chordata > Amphibia > Caudata > Salamandridae > Triturus > Triturus cristatus. Next base: position 911,355,391 of record NC_140583.1, read on the forward strand.
GGTTTTGGCACAAGGACCACTGGACTAGCCCAAGGGCTATCTGAGTGTTCAATAACACCTAAATCCAACATTTTCTGGACTTCTGTCCTGATACAGTCCCTGAGATGGTCAGGTTGCCTATAAATCTTATTTTTAATAGGCAGACTGTCCCCAGTGTCCACTTCATGAGTGCACCAGGTAGTCTGACTTGGAGTCAGTGAGAACATGTGTCTGAACTGATTGAGCACCTGTCTGCAATCAGCTTGCTGCTGGGCAGTGAGGCTACCTGCCAAGGCTACACCATCAACTGACCCATCATCAGGGTTCTGTGAGAGGAGGTCAGGGAGTGGGTCACTCTCTTCCTCCTGTCCCTCATCAGTTGCCATGAGCAAGCCCATGTCAGCCCTGTCCACATATGGCTTTAGCCTGTTGACATGAAGCACCCTATGGAGACTCCTGGGAGTTCCTAAGTCTACTTAATAAGTAACCTCTCCCTTCTGTTCAACAATAGTGTGGGGTCCACTCCACTTGTCCTGAAGAGCTGATGGGGCCACAGGCTCCAACACCCACACTTTCTGTCCTGGCTGGTAAACAGTCAGTACAGCCTTTTGGTCATGCCAGGCTTTTTGCAGTTCCTGGCTAGCCTCAAGATTTTTGTTTGCCTTTTTCATGTACTCAGCCATCCTGGAGCGGAGACCAAGTACATAGTCCACTATGTCTTGCTTTGGGGGCTTGAGAGGTAACTCCCATCCTTTCTTCACCAAACACAATGGACCCCTGACAGGGTGACCAAACAGAAGTTCAAATGGGCTGTAGCCAACCCCCTTCTGAGGCACCTTCCTGTATGCAAATAAAAGGCAGGGCAAGAGCAGGTCCCATTTTTGCCTAAGCTTCTCTGGGAGTCCTTTGATCATGCCCTTTAAGGTTTTGTTGAATCTCTCAACGAAACCATTGCATTGTGGGTGATAGGGTGTGGTGAACTTGTAGTTCACTCCACAGTCCTTCCACATAGCAGTCAAGTAACTTGACATGAAGTTTGCACCCCTGTCAGCTACTACCTCCTTTGGAAAGCCTACTCTTGAGAACACACTCAAGAGAGCTCTTGCAACTAAAGGTGCTGTAGTGGTCCTTAGGGGAATTGCTTCTGGATACCTGGTGGCATGATCCACTACCACCAGTATAAATCTGTGTCCAGAGGCTGTTTGGGGATCCATGGGACCAACAATGTCAATCCCTACCCTTTCAAAGGGCACCCCCACCACAGGTAGTGGGATCAGGGAGGGCTTTGTAGTGCCACCAGCTTTGCCACTGGCTTGGCAGGTTACACAGGAGCGAAACAACTCCTTTGTGTCTTCAGACGTGTGGCCAGTGAAAGTGAGGAACAATTCTGTCCAAAGTCTTGTTCTGGCCTAGGTGTCTTGCTAGGGGAATATCGTGGGCTAGTGTCAATAGGAAACCCATAAACTTCAGAGGTATAACCAACCTCCTGGATGCACCAGGCTTGGGGTCTCTACTCTCTGAGTATAGGAGTCCATCATCCCAATAAACGTTATGGGTGCCACTAGCATTCCCAGCAGCCTCATCAGCAGCTTGCTGTCTGAGGGGTTCAAGAGAGGGGCAAGTTTTCTGCTCCTGGCTCAGATCAGACCTGGAAGGGCCCCCTGTCCCCAAGAACTCAACCTGGTCAGGTTCAAGCTCCTCTGGGACAGTTCCTTCTTCAGGCTCAAGATCATCTCCCTGAGGAGACTGATCAGTATCCTGAGAGAGGTGGGAAGGCTCTTCCTTAACCCTACTGCTCCTCCTCTTGTGAGGCACCTGGTCCATTATTCCAGAATCCAGGGCCTGTCCAGTTTTAGACATTTTAGCCTGTGACCTGGTCACAGCAAAGATGGCAGGGATCCCTAAAATTTCTGCATGTGTCCTGAGCTCCACTTCAGCCCAAGCTGAAGTCTCTAGATCATTGCCAAGCAAGCACTGTACCGGTAGGTGTGCACTTACCACAACCTTCTTAAGGCCAGTTACCCCTCCCCAGGAGAAGTTAACATCTGCCAGAGAATTGTCTGTTCTGACATTGCTAGCATTGGTCACTTGGTACATTTTACCAAGTATAATCTGCCCAGGATCCACAAGATCTTTTGTCACCATTGTGACACTTGCTTCTGTGTCCCTGAATGCCCAAGCTTCTACTCCATTAATTAAAGGCTGCTGTCTGTATTTGCCCAAGTTACTGGGACTCACAAAGGGGGACATATCCATGCCCCCATCACTGACAAGCACAGCCTGAGTTGGTACTCTGACTAGGCCAGAGTCCATCTCAGAACCCAGGGTCAAACCTACTACACCCTTATTCTGTGTATTCCCACCACCAATTGTAACTGCACTAGGGGGAGCAGGTGCCTTAGGGGCATTGGTGGGGGCTGGAGTATTTTCTTTGGCCTTGGTGCAGTCACTAGTCCAGTGAGTTTTCTGTTTACAGATTTTGCACCAAGGTTTCCTTTGTCCTTTACCCTTTCCTGACTGTGAATCCCCACCTGAAGAAGATTTTTGGGGCCCTTGAGAAGACTTCTGGTCTTTACCCTTGTCAGAGTTTTTGGAATCTTGCTTCTTTGGGTCACCACCTTGGTTCTTACCCAGGCTGCAGTAGCAGACCTGTGGTGCCATTTTGGAGTGCTTCCCAGGGGTAGCATAATATATGCTGCAGCCCCTGGTAGGCCTCTGAGGTACCTATGCCCTAGGTACATAGTATACCATATACTAGGGGCTTATAAGGCACTCCAGAATCCAATTAAATGTGTACCTAATGTACATGGAAACCATTTTAGAGAGGAAGCAGCTAGGCTGCGGTCCTGATTAGCAGGGCCACAGCCAGACTAAGGTCGAAAAACAGTGAAACACCAGCAAAAAGTGGGGGTACCCATGTGAAGCAGATCCTACTCTCCTACAGTGTACTAGCTAGTTTATTTTATAGAACTGGAAAGCTGCAGTATTACTATTCAAATGTAGATGTAATATTTTCAGACGTTCCCATGCGAAAGAGCATGAACCCTGTCCTTAGTACTAGATACTCACAATTTATGGGTGAATATTTCCTAACAATGAAGACAATAGATATAGTTGATGCACATAAACGCAACTTAACCTGTAAATTGCACAAAGAAGAAAATATATTTTTGAATCTAGTAGAAAATAGGAGACAGGATTTCCAAAGAAGAACCTCTGAACCTAAACCTCAGATACCTAAATGGGCTGAAAGGGAAGACCTTTTAGTAACTGGCAAAACTCATGCTGCTATGTCTCTGGACTTTCAAAAGAAAGGGAAAATCTGTCTCCGCAGGCTTAAAACAAAGTATAACAATGTATTTATTGGTTCCAGTGAATGTGAGCATAACTTTTTAGTAATTGGGGGTTGGGGACTAAAAGGAGGAACTGATCCAGTATTTTGGGAATTTATTATGTTTGTGGAAACAAAGCCTATTTTAGGCTGCCTGATCACTGGTATTGGAGTTGCTATTTCGGAATAATATTCCCTAAAATCTATCATGTCAAAAGAATCACTGGAAGCAATAAAGACAATAGTGGACTAACAAGATATAAAAGAGCTAGTTTTTCTGAAATAGTAGGTGATATATTTGGTGCATTGATACCTTCAGTGGGGGTTCTGCTGAATTCTCGGAAAATTTGTCAATTGTCAACAGTAGTGGATCGGTTATCTACAGACACTGCTGGAGGATTTCTACTGATCAATGCAGAGTTAGTTGCAATCAGATCTATGGTTTTGCAAAATCGGCTTGCACTTGATATCTTATTGGCAAAAGAGGATGGAGTCTGTAAAATGCTGAAAGCGCAACATTGTTGCACGTTGATACCTGATAAAAGTATAGAAATTGGAAGATATATTAAAAATATTACACATTTGGAAGAAGAACTGAAACCACTGGAGATTGACAGTGTATGGAAGAAAATAACTAGTAGTTTTTCCACCATTATTAGTTGGATTTCTAACATAGGTAAAGGTATTTTAGGTCAAATATTATTGCCAATCATGGGCATAACTTTGCTAGTTCTGACGATAATGTGTTGTCGCAAATGCAGTGGGAAAAGAAGAAAGTATGAAGGGAATGAAAAAGGTAGGAAAAGAAAGTTAGAAGAAATACGACTTAAAGAAGTTAAGGGAAATATCTACAAAAGAATGAAAGGATCACAATTTAAGAAAGATAAGGGAAAGAATAAGAGATTTGAAGACATTGAAATGGTAGAATGCTAAAGTTGGCATCTGGTTTAAATATAATTTTTGTGATGGCATAAAATGCCATCCGAGAGGGGATTGATGGAGCAAGGTTTCACATCAAAAGAAACTTGCTCGTATGCAGTTCTCTCAAATAACCTGTAACACTATAATCAACCTGTTCGTGAGTACTAAAATCGCACCACATTTTACATAATTATATCTAGGGGAAGCTTTTCTATGTGCTGTGTTAATAAGTAACTCGAGTGTAATAAAAATGGCCGCTTAAACGCAGAAATTCTTTTGCGCATGCGTCTACCACATCACGTGGTGTGACGTTCTTCTGTCACTTGGGGGGAAACTTTGCAGCTGTGCAGTAGCTTCTAACATGGCCACTTTAAAGTAACGCACTAGTGCGCATGATGGGCTGAAACTAACCTATGCACATACTACTAAGCTATTAATGAGAAAGATTTATTAAGTAAGTGGGGTTAGAGTAGAAGTAAGTGGTATACAGTGAATTCATTTAAATTTGTATTCTAATGTGTTCTTCTTTGACTTTATTAATAGTTCCCATTTGGGCCTTGGAGGGTGACCGTTTCTCTGTTTCCTTGTGATTTCTACACATGCGCAAAACCACTGCTTGCCCTGGAAACCCTAAGCTGACAAGGACATGAGAACCCAAACTTCTGACCCTACTAGAGGAAGAAAAGGGGCAACAATGTATAAAGACTTTCTGATCCACATATGAAATGCTTGTGGTTATTAAAATTAAGGGGAGGAGAATTAGACAATAGCCTAAAGAAAAATATTGCACTTGTGATGTCTTCACCCCACAACTTGGCCCAATCAATTTGCGGGTGAACATGGAATTCAAACATTTGGTGGTGGATCTACACTTTAATTTGGTATAACAGAGGTAAGTTATAGATAGTTAGACACACTTGATGCTGAGATGTTGATGCTATGCTGAGATGCTGCCCGATTTTGCTGCAATCTGACTGAAGAATTCAACACGTGCCTGAGCCAGAGAGAGTAGCACCAGAGAGGGGTGTAACGCTGGCGTTGCACTAGAAGAGGTCACTTTTCCCTGTCCTGAACCTGTCCTGAATCCTTGACTCTCTGGGCCCGATTCACAGAACTAACTTAAGACAAAATCCTAAACTTACTACCATTTTGGTATTCACAGAAGGCACTTACTCATTTTGGTATTCACAGAAGGCACTAACTTTAGGACTCTTAAATGCCTTCTGTGAATACCGAAAGTCTTAAAGTTAGGATTTTTCTCAGTTTAGGGGTAGTAAAGTTAGGAGTCCTAACTTTAGGACTCCTAAATGCCTTCTGTGAATACCGAAAGTCTTAAAGTTAGGATTTTTCTCAGTTTAGGAGTAGTAAAGTTAGGAGTCCTAACTTTACTACTCTTAAACTGACAAAAATCCAAACTTTAAGACTTTCGGTATTCACAGAAGGCATTTAGGAGTCCTAAAGTTAGGACTCCTAACTTTACTACCCCTAAACTGAGAAAAATCCTAACTTTAAGACTTTCGGTATTCACAGAAGGCATTTAAGAGTCCTAAAGTTAGTGCCTTCTGTGAATACCAAAATGAGTAAGTGCCTTCTGTGAATACCAAAATGGTAGTAAGTTTAGGATTTTGTCTTAAGTTAGTTCTGTGAATCGGGCCCTCTGATGTCAGGGTCCTCACACCATTCCAGGTAAATATATCTGTAGGGTAAATGCTCCGTACTTGCTCTCTGTCCATTCTCTCCTCAGGTGCTGTCATTGTAAGAATTTATTAATGCAAACTGATTACAAGCTAACTGTACTGTTTGCCTGATGGAGATTTCTGGTATATTCATGTGTATTTGAATTGACTCACAAAATCATTAATTCAGATAAACTTTTAAAACGTCTTCTGAGTCTGTGGTTCTTTAAAATTAAAAGTTAAATGCATTATTATCTTTCCTCCCTATTCTAATCTACTACTAGATCTTAGTGAACGTTCATTTACTCAGGAACAGGAATGATAAGAATACTGGTGTAAAAGTTTCTTAGGGTAAAATAAAATTGCTGACCAGTGGATATTTGCCAGCTCATTGTGCGTATGAATGTTTATGGGCCCAAATGAATGTTGTGAGTATGAATGTGTAGAGCTGGTAAACTCCGCTGCATCAGTGCAAGTCACCTAATACTTCAGACCAATACATTCTTCGTGATTAGTTCCTCAGTGAACCATTGAGCACCAAGCTGTGTTTCAGGTGCAGGCTTGCATATCTTCTTATTACTTATCGAACAACAACACACAAACAGAAAAGCCCAAGTGCATGATATTTCCTTTTTGAATACTATTAATTTGTTTCAGTATTTTAGTTCATACAGTCCATCTGGTCAGTGTTTCTCAGTTCACATTTACACACTTTTTCGGTCACCTTGTTTTAAACTGCTATCTTTTCTGACTACATTTTCTTATATTTCGTATCAGTAGAGCCTCCTTCCCATCCGAGATATTGTAGCCCGTTGATGTAAAATAACCTAACACTAATGACACCGATATTAGGGTACACTAGAATGCATTTATTAACACTTTACTAGATGACTTCAAGTGCAATTGCAGTCCCACCTGACTCCCAGAATAAGTACACAGAGAAATACGGGTATTTTTTAATACTGAAATTTTGTTATTGCAATTCTCACATAAATCAGGTGAATAAGAATTTTCACCATAATGATAAACATCTCAGCGATCAGAAATGAAATACATGGTAAGGTTAAATACAACCCAGACATAGTCCCCACATATCCTAATCCCTAAATAAATTATAATTAGCAGTTTTACAGCTTAATACATTTGTATAAAATATAAAAAATATATCACAACATTTGACGAGTTATGCAAAGTCTCCCTGCCCACATACTGTACACCTGAAGATCTCAAATCTTAGGCCTAATTTTTGTCAACTTTCTCCAGCAACTGGTGAGTCTACGTTGCCTACCGTAATTGCTAGGTTTCTTTTTTACAACTTTTCATGCATTAAGGTTTATAGAGCAAGTGAGGCCCCTCGTACTCCGATCCTGCAATTTGACATAACACAGAAAGCAGTGCTGCTGTTAGTTTGTTAGGAAGCATACAGATGCTAGTGTTTGCATCTTTTTATTTACAGCTGACACAAACCTTGAACAGGGTCAGCCTGCATACAGATTTGAATCTACTGTGATATGCTGCAAAGATTTGAAAAATCTTATCTCTGGCTTTTATAACTTGTGCAGCAAAAGAAATGGCCCCGCTTGCATCCATCGTTAGAAGCCACAGACTCAACATTGTCTCCTACGCCAATGCCACCCAGCTGATTCTCTCCCTCACAGACGAACCCACGGTTGCCAAGAGCAACTTCCACAACGGGAGGAATGCAGTCGCCACCTAGATGAAGGACAGCTGCTTCAAGCCCAACTTGTACAAGACTGAAGTCCTCATCCTGGGCTCCACCCCCTCTGCCTGGGATGACTCCAGGTGGCCTGCAGCACTTGGAATCCCCCCACACCCACGGACCACGCACAAAACCTCGGCATCATCCTGGACTCCTCACACTTAATGAACCGCAATATCAACGCCGTCTCGTCCTCCTTCTTCCACCCTCTCTACCTGCTTCAGAAGATTTTAAAGTGGATCCCCACTGAGTCTAGGAATACAGTCACCAATGCAGTCGCCAGAAGAAGGTTGACTACGGCAATGCACTATGTCATCACCACCCATAAATCCCTAAAGAATCTGCAGAACATCCAGAATGCCTCCGCAGCTACATCACCGGTCACCTGAGAGACCTCCACTGGTTCTCGATCAACAAAAGAATTACCTTTAAACTTCTCACGCATGCCTACAAACAAGTGCGGGTGCACAGGTAAGAGTGGTGGGGAGGGGGTGGAGCTGGGCAAGCGGGAAGTTGAAATACAACAGGATAGGTCAAATAAAGCCCAAAGCAAATAAAAACATTTACCTTGCGCACGCCACATCGCTGAGTCAGCGATGACGTGAGCGCAAGGAAAGTGCTTTTATTTATTTATTATTTTATTTTACCTATCCCGTCATCTGTCGACTCCCCCTTGCTCTTACCTGTGCTGGCGCGCCTGCCTAAAAAGCCCTCCACAACGCCGGACCTTGTCAGAGAGTCTTACTTGAAGTTCCCAAGTTCTTCACAGGAGCAGAATTAAGCCTTTTCCCAATGGCTCTCTGAGATCCTCTCCACGCCCTCCAAGAGTACTTCAAGAGGGAGTGAAGGATTTCCCAGGGATTTTCCACGGGGAAAAGGTGATGGGTATTGAGAAGAGACAGACTTTTCTTCTTAAGGTGTTTTCTATTTCTACTGCAACTTCTAGAACTTTTTAACGCAGTAACTTGTGTGTGACACTGTAAAACAAATTAACACAATACGAAGGCCAGAATATTCTCTTTACATTCTAGGTACGTGATGTACACTTCAGCAATTTAACATACCCTTATGAGACTGGCTACTGCTTTTCTTCTTGCATGTAATTCGATATCTTTTAGTAGAAAATAAACTTTTGTTTGATGTTGTGCACTCAGAGTATTTGGAAACTCTAGGAGGTACAGAAATAACCTACTGCGCCAAAGGTAAGTTATTTATATTATTTCTTTCACCAAATGATTTAATTCACTTTCACATATAGTTTGTATTTAAATAATTTCTGTATTAATTCCTTCTCTTTTCTTTTCTCTAAAGGGTGCTAGCACAACAGTTAAGGGCAACACTGAGGAGACTCGGTAAGCACAAGAAAAACTTTCAGTAATCAAAACAATATTCAATACTGTCTCTCTCTCTCTCTCACGGTACTTGCGTGACTGCTCAGGAAGACTCTTGGAGATTCGGTGAGTATAGTTCTATAGCAGGAATTCTGTTAGACCTGTCAGCCCTAGGGTTGTCTACCCCGTTTTTTTTGCCCTTGTTGCCTCATTTTTGCCGCCATCTTTTTGTTGGCCCTAGGTCTCTGGGCGCCTTAACACTGCTAAACAGTGCTGAGGTGCAGGTGCTCTCTCCTAACAACATGGCTGCCACAGGCCCCTGCTACTGCGGAGTGGCCATTGCATATACATACTAGTAGTAAGGAGCAGTCTGGGACATTTGGATACAGTATCTTTTTCCATCCCGCCTTTTTGTCCCATAGACTATTATGTGGAAGCTCCTGGAACTTTCCAGCCCTGGGAGGGATTTTGCTTTGCCACCTTTGCAGGAGGGTCACCTGACCTGGGGGTATAAGAGGAAAGGAGGGAAGCCTGACTAGTCAGTTGGGGCACCACTGGACCTGGGGGAACCTCTGCCGGAGCGTAGGCGGTTGGGCCTAGGGGAGAAACCTACACTACTGGGACTGACTGAGTCTAGGCCCTGCTGTACCCAAGTTAGATGAGGGACTCTGCCTGCCTGCTGATCTTGCCTGGTGAGGGGGTAACCCAGGGGACCATCTCCAGTGTGCTGCAGGGACCCACCCTGCCTCTGATGCCTGCCAACTTAACCCCCTTCTCACCCTTCTAAGCCTGCCAGGGAGGCCTTCCATCATCTTCCATCCCCTCCTAAGAGAAGTGCCGCCCTGGAGACGTGGACTATCTGTTATGAGCCCTACAGGAGCCACAGGTAAAGCGCTGTGCCCACCTAGCGCTGCCCAGCTGGGACTGTGCTCCACAGAAGATTAACCTGCCCAGACTGTTCCTAAGCGCTGTGGAGCTTCTGAGCGCTACTGCCCCTAGCATCACTGAGCTGCTGCCGTGCTTCTCTTCTCCCCTGCCGTGTCTCCCAAGCGCTAAGGCTCCAAGCGCTGCAGGCCATCACCGCCGCAGCCCAGGATTTCGCGGAGCTACCGCTGTGCCCCATTCAGGGTTTGTCTCCCCAGCGCTAAGCCTGCCAAGCGCTGCATGCCCCCCAAATCGCCGCTGCAACCCGGTACCTGCGACCCCCCCCGCTGAGGTCCAGGAGTGCTTGCCTGCTGAAAATCACCGCTGTGGCCTGTCGCCTGCTGCCTGAAGGATCGCCGACTGCCGACATCCCCGCCGCGGCCCCCGTGGCCTGGAGAGGGTCGCTGCGGCATTGGGAAGGCCCGCGCAGGGCCAGTGAAGCCAGCGTGTCCTGTGTCATGTGACGGGGGCGCCAGCCGCGTCACCAGCCACGCCCCTGCCACCGCTGAGCAGCCATTGGACGAGGCTGCCATGCCCCCAGCGAGCCGCGCTGGGATTGGGCGCTGCGGGCGCGCCCCACCAGGCCGGTGCTCGGCGCAGTGCAAAACGAGGAAGATGCCGGGGAGCCGGGACCGGCTCGGACACCCCCTGCCTCGCCCCACCGTGAGTGTGGGCCGTGGGGAGCCCGCTTTGCCTGCGCGGGCTCCCGCCTGACCCAGAACTTCCTGCAGCGAGCGGAGGCCCCGGCATAAGGTAATTCCCCTGAGAAGGAGGGCGGAGGGTCGGCGGGAAATAGCACGGGCTGCCCAGGAGTCGCCCCCGTTCAGCGAGGTAGCCCCGCTACCGCCCCTCCTTCTAGAGGTTGGCCCTGGGCCCCCAGAACCCCCCCCAATTAACTGCTTGTTGCCCGGGGCCTGAAGACCCAATAAAGGAGGAACTCACTGTGGGACTGAGCCCTGGTAGTCTAGCGGTAGGAAGGAAGTGATTGGTACCAGAGAAATGCACCGTTTGCCTTCCAGAAGTGAAGTAATGGTTGTGTAACAACGCACTGTTTGCCCCACAGGAGTGAATTAATTGCTGTAAAACATGTAATGTTTGCCCCTGGGAAGGAATGAATTGTTGTATGGGCATGCACTACTTTGTTCCACGGTATAAAGTACCTGATGCACTGATTCCGATAGTTGACGACAAGGACGGTTGTTCTGTGATTATCCCAATGAGTTAACGGTTGTCCTGAAACGCCCTGATTGATTAATGCCATGAATTCATTGTTCTTCTACCCTGCATTGCTGAAAGTAATTGAATGTACTGATTATGGTCGTTGCCTTGAAATTAATGGCGTTCATCCTGAAATGAATTGATATCCTGAGACCTACAATAGATAAAGAATCTTGTGTTTCACAAAACCTCTGTGGTGGCGTCCTTCATTGTGTGCGCATGGCTGAATCCGTGTGAGTGAGTGCTGCACCAGTGCTTTACACATTGCCTTCGGGTGCCTTCCTACCTCGCGCCAAGCTACCGTGTCGGAATTGGCGACCCCAGTTCTAACAAATTCACTAAATTTGAGCGAGATATTCTTACGTTTTCTCAGTTTCCTTGTTTTTTCTCTTTTCTCATGAAGGCTCCTCCTTGGAACTATGAACGCACCCGACGAGCTACGGAACACTATCGCTACCGACGGGCATGCGCGATGAAATACTAACTACTCTATTCTTTCCTAAATACGCATGAACACTAATACACCGCTACTCTCCAGACTGGATTTGGTGAAGGGCGCAGTTGGGAGGGTGCGCTCAAGCCTCACACTGTTCTCTTGTCCTCGCGCTCACAGTGAGAAGACTGGGGCACTAATGTTTTACTGGCAGCCATCTTAGGAAACCGCAAACCCACCAACTCAGTCCAAGACAAATTGTCATGCTTTCTCTGGGGATGGGAACAACCTGGGCTCCTCCGAATCTTGTTCCAAGAGACTGAGAGACTGCCCCCACCAACTGGCAGATATTCCTTTGAATTATACAGGTCTGACAGGAATCGGGGCAAAAAGCAACCACCGCCTCTCCTTCTACACACCCACCAGACACCTCCGCTCCGCACAACTGGCCCAGGCCACCATCCCATGGATCCAAAAGACCTCGGCTGGAGGAAGATACTTCTCCTACTTAGCAGTGAATACCTGGAAATCCCTGCCTCTACATCTCAGGCAATCACCGTCACTGCCTCAATTCAAGAAGGACCTCAAGACCTCGTTCTTGGACTGAAACGCGGATCCCCCTACATCACCTTGAGACCCTAACGGGTGAGTAGACGCTCTTTACAAGAAACCTGATTGATTGATTTAATGGCATGTACAAAATATGTTAGCCTTTACAAGAAATGAAGCTAATAAACTCACGTTAACAGTGGCCTGCAACTAGGCCTAGCACTTTTAAGGTACACGCACGGACATTCATTAAGGCCTATGACCTGTAAAAAAGGTATGCTGACACACGACTTGAGTACTAGAAGAACTGTTCTCAGAAGTCCTAAGGACAAGAAGATGAGACCCTGGAGGACTAAAGGCTGAAGGAAATCAACCAGGAAGACCAGTGCCAAAGAGACCACAATCAGTAGATCAGAGTGGGCCAGAGCCTGTAGTACCCAGAACAGATTGACCCAAAGGTCCAGGAAAACTAGGAGTAGGTGGACCAGAGGGAGAAAGACAGCTAGGATCAGGAGAATTATGACTAGAAAGATGAGAAGTAACACTTGGAAAAGATGACTAGGTGGCGGACCAGTAATTGGAGGCATTAATGATTCTTGTCCTCATATATTAGGACATACCCTTAGTAACATATGCCATACCTCTTATCAATGGTTGTTAGGCACTGCCCACTTTTTAGTTCCTTCACTGATCTTTTGCTGCCCACTTATTGGGGATATCTGTAATATAGGAAGGGAACCGTGAAGAGGATAGAACAGCCTGTGAAAACAAATTCTTTAGAAAAGCCCCCATTCTGTTAAAAAACATTGGGAATAGCCCCACACTCTACCAAAGTTGGGTAACTTCCTCCCTGCTTTCCACATAATACATTACCTGATGGTTTGATTGGTCACAAGAAAAGTGCACACACATTCATTTTCTATGTGTGTACACACAGAGAAAAATAGTTAGACGAAATTGATTCCATATTACAACCAGATCTCTCTTGTCAGTTACCAATATTTCTATTGAAGGAGGAGCCTATCTCTTCTGCTAGTGGAGGACCTCTTGCTTATGCTAGACTTACACCTACATGGCTGTTCTTTCCTCAATGGGTGACATCTTTAAGTTAGATCAGTGATCATTGTAGTGGACAGGCTCAAACATTAAGGACAAGTTGTACTAAAAACTGGTTGAAACATACTGGTTGCAATTTTCAAGCTGTATTTGTGTAACCAGAATTATAGTGGATCGCAATTTGACCTATATCATGAATATTAATGAGGTAAAATTAAATTGTGTCCCACTATGAGGCATAGCCATCCCAGATTCTCGCATGCTGGGATCTGCAGACCACCACAGTCTGTGATGGCTTTTAAATAAAGCAAGCATTTTGTTTATATGCAGCCTGTTTTCCCTAAAAGAGAGCAGGATGCATTTTGTTTTTAAAAAGAAAGAAGAGTTTAACTAGCATTTTTAAGAGTAGGCAGTAGGAACCCCTGCCTACTCCTAAAAAATGCTTTTATCAACATTCACAAAGGGGAAGGAGTCCCTTTGGACATTTTTATAGTCAGTAATCTATAAGGAATCAAGTACCTCCTGCCGTACATTATAATGGTGTTGCAAGTCACTGAGGAGTTCCGTAGCCATATAGAGGAACAAGTCCGAGTTACTTTATAAGGTTATGGAACTTCAAGGTGACTTCCAATTTCCTTATCGTGTACACCAGTGGGAAATATATTATGTGGTCAGACCATCACCGTTCCTACAAACAACGTAAAAACCTTGGTGCACAGCCTTTTCATATGAAAGAGTGAGCATGTTTTCAAACATCAAGAGTACAAATAAAACCTCCAGTGCAAAATTGAACACATTAAAAACATGTTAGATATTTGTTTCAAACAGATATTTGAAACAGTTCAATACAAGTCAATTTTTTAATTATTAAAACTACAATAGCTGAGAATGTGTAGAAACATGCAGAAAGATTCTAGTTTTTCTCTAAGGAGTTAAAACATATTCTGTCTGCTTACAACTTTCACTCACAAAATACCATACTAATCCATCTCATAAAACAAATACATTAGCATCCCTTTTTTCTACTCCTCAAAACAAAACATATCACGCACACCAGCACAACAAAATCTCTCATTCGCAACACCCCATAATACTTACCATCACAAACTACAAACATACACACACCTTTCAAATTACACAAATGAACAAACTCCAGTACCAGGCTTTCGCTCTATCACCACAGCCAGCACATATACAGCATCACAACAATTCTCTTTCAACCATCTGTCATCAATTGGACAATTTAGAGCCTTACTACATGACCCTCATGCTACACCGCCACCCCTAACTCATACACCTTCCACCCTAAACAGACACAAACAAAATAAGCAACGTGCCACACATCACAACTTTGCTTCTCCAGGTCTACTGCACAACAAGGTTGCTCTCCAAAAACAACACAGCACACCAACTCACTCTCAAACACTGTCTCCACCACCTATGCACGCAGACCCATGAAAATGCCTTCTTAGCCTGCTGGGCGAGGAGCACGATACCCAACAGTCACACGATTGCTATCCTCATACAGCTAATACCAACAGTAAGAACACCAGCAGCAAGCCCACAAAAAACTGCTCACTCCTCTACAAGACAAAGTCACACTATCTCCAAAGCACATTCTCTAAACTGTGTACTAATAAATGCTTGATCGCTCTCTAAGAACAAACATCACCTCCACAAGCTTCTCTTTGGCGCAAAACCAGACATACTATTCATTACTGAATCATGGTTGGAAGATGATATGGCTCCAGTCCTGCATGAAGCCGTTCCTGAAGGCTATCAAACGATCACCCAAAATCGTATAGGCAAAGAAGGAGGTGGCTTAGCTGTTGTGTTCGGGCAAACATTACATATCACTAAAGTTGGCAACGTCTCCATAAAAGATGGTGAGTTCCTTTTAACCAGATACAATCCTACACCGTCTTCCTTCTGTAACTTCCTGCTCCTTTACAGACCCCCACCTAGCAAGGCAACTTTCCCAGACGCACTTCTAGACACAGTTTGAAACCTGATAACACTACACTCCAACTTATGCATTCTGGGTGACCTCATCATTTGGTTTGACAAATCAAATATGCCCCTTCCAAAAACAATCATCGCTGGCCTAGAAGCACTGAACCTGCATCAGATCATCCACAAACCCACACATCCGAGAGGTCATTTTTTTTTTTTTTTATAATTCTTTTTATTGAACATTAGCTGGTCACAATTTCAAACAATCACATACATGAGTTGTATAGTTATGGAGACATGACAGAATCATATTTATAAAGCACCTTTTCATTAAGACATGATAAGTTATTATTATTACGGTGATGTTAGACCGTCTTGGGAGGAAAGGATAGGAGGCTCACATATATACCCAAGATAGGCATTCCATTTATCCCAGATAGCAGTCCATTTTTTAGGGCAGCCTCATGCAACGTAAACAGTTTTTTCCCTGGTCATGCACCAGTCCATATCCGCCTTCCAGGCTTTAAGTTTCGGCGGGGTTGCTGCCCCCCCATAGTCGTGCAATATTTATTTTTGCTACCATTTGACCCAGGGTTGCCCATAGTTTATCTTTGCTATTAAGATCTGTGGGTTCCCACACATTCAAGCGACACCTCTTTGCTTCAGGCCTAATCACAATTTCCAATACTTCGCTCATGCAGTCATGCACCTTCTTCCAATATTTTTGGATACACCCACACTTCCATATAATGTGCATAAATGAGCCCTCTAGGCCGCACCGTCTTTTACATTGTCCGTCCATCGGCCTGCCCATTTGTGCTAACCTGGGTCCAGAGACGTAGACTCTGTGTAAGATTTTTAGTTGGACAAGGCGCAGTCTGGATGAAATCGCCACTTCCTGTGGGGAGACTACTGCCTCCTGCCACTCCTTGTCATCCAGTTCCAACCCGTCCCTCTCCCATCACTCCCGCTGTGTTGCAAGGGGATTTGCAGTATTGTTGATGAGTTTTTTTATAGGTAAGGGAGATTACTTTATCCGGCAAGTAATCCTCAAGCAATCTGTCCTCTAAGGGAGAGGATTCTGGGGGTGGGGTTCCCTCTGACAGGTTCGATTGGAGGGAGTGCCGCACTTGCAAATATCTAAAATATTCAGTGTCTGCCAGCTAATGCGTGCGCTGGAGTGAAGCAAACGCCACCACTGTGCCTGCTTCCTATAGATCGCCGATCTGTGATATCCCTATGAGATCCATTTGTCAAACCCCTTAGACCTCCCCAGGGTGCCCAATTGTTCCGACTCCCACAGTGGGGTGGCTAGTGTGAGTTTTCGGTCTCACCCTAAGCTACGGTTCACTGCGTGCCAGACTTGGGGTGAGTGGCTTGTTGGTCCCGTTAAGAAGTTTCTGCGGGGTTTGGAGTAGAGCGTTTAATTGAAGTTCCCACCAGGAAGTATCCATCTATCCATTCTGTACCCAGGGTCGTCCTTGAGATGGTATGTGCAGTAGTTTACGGCTGCCAATTGGACAGCCCAATAGTACTTTCTAATATCTGGAAGCCCTATACGTCCGTTATACCACCCAAGTGTGTTTGTGTAAAGCAAGGCAGGGTCTACCATCCCACAGCAGTTTTCTCTGGATGCTCTCTATTTCCTTAAAGTACCTAGCCGGGACCAGGTCAGGGGAGTCCTGCAGGACATAGAGGAAGCGCGGCAAGGACATAATTTTTAAAAGCGCTACTCTTCCCAGAAGTGATATCGGTAACGCCTTCCAGCTCGCGGCATCGCGCTTCAATCTTTGAAGTGGGGGGAGGAGGTTGTATTCATAGCGAAGTTTGGTGTCTGAGGTGATAAAGATTCCCAGATATTTAAAGCCCTCTTGCGCTATTTGAATAGGACAATCTCTAGGTTGGGTGGGAGGAATCCCATGTAGGAAATAAAGCAGAGACTTGCTCCAGTTGATTTTATACCCAGAGTTTTTTCCAAAGTTCGTAAAAATGTTGAGAACTACATGCAGTGATGTTTTCCGGGAGGCGAGATACAGGAGAATGTCGTCAGCATACAAAGAGATACGGTCCTCCTACCCCTCCGTCCACGTGAGCCCCCTGATCAATGGATCTCTGCGTATCCATGCCGCTAATGGTTCCAGGGATAGAGCAAAAAGCAATGGTGAGAGTGGACAGCCCTGCCGAGTCCCCCGACCCAGGGTGAATATATCCGACTTCTTGTTGTTAACTACTACTTGTGCCAGAGGGGCCGAGTAGAGGAGCTTTACCCATCCGATGAAGACGGGACCGAAGCCCAACTTCCTAAGTACTGCAAAGAGGTATGTCCATTCAATAGTATCAAACGCCATTGTGGCGTCTAGTGAGACCACAATCGCATCTTCCTGGATCGTGTCCAGTCTTCCCAGAACACTGTGTATCCTATGTAGGTTTAAAGCTGTGTTCCGATGAGGCATGAAGCCAGATTGATCTGGAGGTACCAATTTGCGTATAACCTGAGCAAGCCGGTTTGCTAGTAGCTTAGCTAGGATTTTGGGTTCTGCATTTAGGAAGGAGATGGGTCTATAGGATGAGCATTCATCTCTGAGTTTTCCTTCCTTATGTATGGTGACCAACGTTGCCACCCTCTGGTCGCGTGGGAGTTGACCCCGTTTTCTACTCTCCTCGAACATGGCTTTAAGATGAGGGGCTAGTTTATCTGGTTTTAATTTGTACAGCTCAATGGGCAGTCCATTAGGGCCCAAGGCTTTGCCTGGTTGGAGGTTCCGTATCGCCTGTGCTGTTTCATCGTCTGCAAGGGCTAAAGTTTGACGTTCCTCAGCAGACAGAGTAGGTAGAGCAATATCAGCGAGGAGTGCTGTCGAGTCCTCCTCTGGTAAGTCCGAGCCGTTTTGGTATACCACTTTGTAATGGTCTGCGAATTCATTGACTATAGCCTGGGTATCCGATAGTATGTCACCGGAGCGACTTTTAAGTTCTGGGACCAGCCAACTTGCTCTCTCCTTCCGATCTAACCATGCAATCAATTTCCCTGCTTTATCTCCCTAGTTGTACAGTCTGCCGTCCTTGTCCCTCGCTAAGATCTTGGCCATATTTGTAGCAATGGCTTTGTACTCGTCCCTTTTTAGTTGTAGTGTGTGGAGTTCCTTCTGCCGGTCCCCTTCTCCCATTTCTTCCTCAAGGCGGAGGAGATCGTTTTCAAGGCGGACCATGTCTTTGAACTTCTCTTTACGCACTCCGGCTATAGCCGATAAAGCGTGCCCCCTTATGACTGTTTTGAATGCTTCCCAAAGAGTTAGGGAAGATCCAACCCTAGATGTCATTTTCCCTAACACTTAACTAGTTACCTTTTAAACAATGACTTCAGTCACATGGTCAGACCACCATTTGCTTGACTTCTAACATAAAACAACGCTAAGCGACGCACCTAAAACCACCTTACTTGCATCCACCTTACGGCCGTGGAACAAATTCAATTTGAAACACTTAGAAACACAACTAACATCCCATAGAGATCTAGAAACTATAAATGCTATTAAAAAACTATATGAGTGGATACAGGAAGCTTTTGATATCCTGATACCACTAAAAAACCACACAACAGAACAAAAGAAAATAACCATCTTGGAAAAATACAGAGATAAGAGAGATAAAACAACAAATTATAAAGCTGCAACGTGCCAGACTCTAAACATACGCCAGCCAAGACAAACTTTGCCCATAGAAAATTAACAGATTGTACAAGCCAGCTATTAAAAAAGTGAAGAAAGTACTATTCAGGCAGAATTAAAAATGCTAAATGTGCAAATAAAGAATTCTATAAAATTCTCAATGAATTTCATAAAACAAATTGCCTAGAAGCAGCTCATCCCATTACTCAAGAATTCACAGACAAACTGGCAAATCATTACGCGGATAAAGCAGACACGTTGGACTCATACTTAAAACAGAGACAGAGTATCAGCACTAACCCTTTTACAAAGCTACAATTCAAGAATACTCTAACCCAGCCTCTCCGTTCCTTCCAACATATTTCACGCAATAGATGTATGGACCTGGTCAAAGCAAGCAGGCCTGCTAGCAGCCCTTCTGACCTGTGTCCACCGCTAACCTTCAAGACAATTTTTCTAACAACCTCTGCTGCCACTCTAGTAAGGAGAATCATCAAAAACTCCTTATCTCCTGGAATATTTCCAGAAGAACTCAAAAAGTCATACATACATCCATTACTGAAGAAAACAAACTTGGACCAGCTTAACACTGACAACTACAGACCGATTTCAAATGGACCTTTCCTGGGCAAACTGATAGAAAGAGCAGCTTCGCCCAGATGTCACAATTCATTGAAGAGAATGCCATACTGTCAGACGTCCAAACAGGATTCCATCCAGGAAGTGGCACAGAATCTGCCCTCCTTGCCACCTGGGATGACCTAAAGAACACACTTTTTATTTTTTATTTTTTTTATTAGCATTTTCATATGAAAATACACAAAGAACAGAATGAGCCAGTGTATAGACAATGTATATCCAGGAATAAAATATACATTTACGGTTCACTGCAAAGCTTGTACATTAAGTGCCTTTATCACGAGTACTAGCCATGCAAGCATACAACTTACTTTATTGTGATGTCAATCAAAAAATATACGTCTGAGGGACCGTTGTTTTTAAATCTAGAGCCTCGGCTTATATTGCGTGCATGTTCAGCGGGGTAGCTACCTGAAGAGACTAGTGTAGCAAGTTACAGTGGCCCAACGGGTGACCTCGTGTGCGTCAATGTGTCCCCGTCTGATCCCTGCCGTTCCCGGGCCCAGATGATGAATGGTTCCCAAATGTCCCTAGGTCTAGAGGTGGGGGGCATCAGTTCCCAAAATGTGGTGAGTTGGGAGTGGCCTTATGTAACATCCCTTATCCACTCCTTAATGGAGGGCACCCTCTTCTTTCCCCAATGTACCGCCACTAGTCGTTTTGCAAGTGGAAGTAGAGCATGTAGTTTGCGTGTCTTGGGTTGCGTGTCTTTAACATAGCTCAGCAATCCTAGTAGAGGGGTGGGAGATAGAGATGTGCCAATGATCTGATTTATCATTGAAAAGATTTTTGACCAGAATGACTCCAGTCTCGGGCAATCCCATGCCATGTGTAAGAATGAGGCGGGTTTAAACCCGCAGCGCCAGCAGCTATCGTCTTCTCTTAGCCCCATGCGATGTAGACTTACGAGCGTCCTGTAAAATCTGTGGAGGAATTTGAAGTGAATCAGGCGAAGCCTATCATTTGGGGACAGTTCAGTGAGTTGGCAACAACAGTATGCCCATTGATCCTCAGTTAGTGGCACAGGGAGTTCCACGTTCCAGCCCTGCAATGTTTTGGGCTTCATCAATGGAGCCGAGGTTTGCATCTCTGTGTAAAGACGTATGACGAGTTTACGAGGTGAGGGGGAGAGTAGCAGGCTTTCTAATGCCGACAGTGGGGCAGAGGGCGACGGAAAGCTATCATGCAGGGAACGGCAGGCAGCACGCAATTTATGATATAGGAAGAGTTCAGCAAACGGTACCGTGTGACCTTCATCTGCTGTCGGGGGGAAACGAAACGTGTTGTCTGGATATAGATCAGCAAATGTGCGGAGGGTCATTTGTTGCGCCAGTGGTTTGCTACTACCATCTTTCAAGTTTGGTAAGATAGGGTTATGTGCTAATGGTATCGAAGGGGCATACAGTACAGGAGTGCCCACCCGCTTACGCAGTTCATCCCATGCCCAACGTACGGTCTCTGGGGTATCTATACCATTGCGAGGGTGGCGATATGGCTGATACAACGCCAAATGTACAGGGAGAGGTGCAACTGCATCGGTTTCCACAACCACGTGGGGCTGAAAGGGCGTAGGGTGGACCCAGTGGTGTAGGAACTGAGCCTGAGCACATAAGGCATATAGCTGCATGTAGGGAGCGCCCATGCCACCCTGTGCCAACACCTAAAGAACACAGTTGACTGCAACGGGGTTGCTGCGCTATTTCTCTTGGACCTCTCAGCTGCCTTTGACACAGTTGACCATGACCCTCTGATACAAAGTCTCCATGAAGCCGGCATAGAGGGGACTGGTCTAGACTGGATTGCGTCCTACCATTGCAACAGAACTAATGTCATCCGTACCCCACCTTTCTCGTCCAAACCGTACTTCACAGGAGCAGGGGTCCCTTGAGGCTCTATTATTTCACCCATGCTTTTCAACATCTACATGAAGTCATTACCGGCATGATCAATCAATTTCACCTCATGTGCTATAATATGCAGATGACATGCAAATACTCCTCCAACTGCAATGCCCCAAAGATATTGGAAACTCACAAATTTTCAGCTGTCTCAGAGCTATGGATCAATGGATGATGTGGAGCCATGTCAAATTGCATGCATCCAAAACGCAAATACTCACATGTGGCAATTGGAAACATTAGGACTCACTCGTCATGTGGCCTAATGATCTGGGATCACCGTTTAAAATATCGAAGGAAGTAAGAAACCTCGGAATGACCATGGACTCCAAGCTATCAATGAATGCCCAAGTGGACAAACTAGGAAGATCAACCTTTGTTACTATAAAAACTCTGCAACGAATCTTCCCCCATTTGGGATTTCCACACAAGGTCCAGGCTACCATCTCCCTTGTTTTGTCCAAACCTGATTACACCAATAGCCTGTACCATGGATCACCTTTAACCACCATGAAAAGACCACAACGGATTCAGAACTCGGCTGCCAGACTCCTCTTACATAGAAAACCGCAAGACCACATCTCCCCTGCCTTGAAAGCCCTGCATTTGGTTACCGGTAAAATCTCATGCGTTGGCTGACCACAGGCAACGTCCCTCTGGGCACACCTCATTGAGCGAAAGCTTAAAGCATGTTTAATCCATCTGATTGTGGCATTGAGTGAAGATGCAGTAAATACTTGAAATCAAAACATTTATTGATCTCTGGGCTTTTCAAAATGCTTCATGTGCTTTAAATGCAATAACGATGATATTATACATGCTCCATATCATCTGGTTGCCATAATCCCAATGCATTTCGGGCCCATTTGGCCCTTCATCAGGGGAGTCTAAACAAAAAAGATACACAACAATAAATGACTGTTTACAATGAGAAGTTGCGCCATAAGACAAAAGCCAATAAAGGACCCTGCCAGCGAGTTTACAAAAAGTGCCAAAATACCATGGTGGCCACATTGTCATGTGCTACAATGCATAAATAAACGTGATAAAGACCGGAGGTGTATTGCTTTAATCAAAGAATAACCGAGGCGAGTTGCCAACGGTAACGAAAGAGGTGAACCAAAATGCCGTGTTTTGTGCTCAGTAAAAATGACGAAGTGAGGAGGAAAAACGAAAAAAGGTAAACACAGCTGCTATGCGTCTCATAAAAATCAAAACGAGAAAGTGAAACGAGTGCCAATAAAAGCTCCATACATAGTGAACTAACGTACATGCAACTGAACGCACAAGTATTCCGGTTAAAGCAAGTGTTTACCTTGTGCTGATAATTCAGCTGTTCGAGCTGTAATAGTGCAGCGGTGCCGGTTTTCTGTCACGGAATGTGGGTAAAGCTGCTCGACAAACGGCACGCATTTAAAGTGAAAAGGTGCCGGTGTAAACCGGAAGTGATGTGTGATGGTTAGTCCGCATAGCAGTTTAGAACTAGCGGAAATAGTCGGCGCCATGTTTCAAGTACCAGTGAACGAGCAAAAAAGCAAAAGATTAATAAGGTGTGAACAGAGAACAGGCAGTTTGTAAAATGGGTGAAAACAAAGAGTGTGTATAAAGATAAAAAATGTCGTGAAAATAATGGAAGTTAAAAAACTGCAAACATGCACATGCAACTGTACAGAATTTATAGATAGCAAGCGAATTCCAAGCGGTCATTGAGACCCTTCGGTTTCAAAGAGTCCAGTTTATAAATCCAGAAATTTTCGCGTTGCAGTAGAAAGGTGTCATTGTCTCTGCCCTCCATCTTTGATACAGTTTCCAAAACCAGGAATTTCAATTGCGAAATGTTGTGTTGTTTCTCTAGGAAATGAGCGGCCACTGCTGATTTCAAATTGCTGGTGCGTATATTGCTTTTGTGCTCCAAAATGCGCGTCTTTATCTTCCTTATTGTTTTACCAACATAAACCAGGCCGCAAGGGCATTTTAGTAGATAAATAACGTTGTTGGTGTCACAAGTGGCATTAACATGCAATTTGATGGGAGTACCTCTCATTGGGTGTGCAACTGAGTTGCCCCTGATGATGCTGTTGCAGTTGCTGCAGTTTAGACAGGGAACTGTCCCTCGGAACAGTGTGATGGGTGCATCAATCCTAGGGCGAATTAGCTCTTGAATGTTTTTACTCCTGGTATATGCAAACATCGGTGGATTGCTGAAGATGCCATTAAAATCAGTTTCAAACGTCAGCATTGGCCAATGTTTTCTGATTGATTGTTTAAACCTATGGCTCATGGTGGAAAACCTGGAAACCATGACCATGCGATTCTTTTCTCCACGTGTAGTGGGTTGTAACAGTCTCTCACGTGGCGTATTAGCCACTTTTGTTATGGCGTTAGAAATGACCTCCTGAGGGTATCCACGGGTGGTGAAACGATGTGCCATGGCTTGAATTTGATCTTGTGATTCAGAATGATCAGACACAAATCTTTTCACTCGGAGTAACTGTGAAAATGGTAGGTGGTTCTTCAGTGCCGGTTGATGGAAACTGGTGTAGTGTAACAGGTTGTTACGATCGGTGTTTTTTCTAAACAAGGTGGTGGTGAGTTGATTGTCACGTATTGTCACCTGAACATCCAAATATGTTATAGTTGCCTCATGGAAACTGAAGGTAAATTGAATGAGGTCGTTGATCTGATTGAGATTTGTCAAGGCTGCCTTGAGAGAATCTAATGAGCCAAACCATAAGACGAAAATATCATCTATATAACGCAAGAATAGTCGTGCATGTTCCTTCCATGTGTCCAAACTCAGAATTAATTTATTTTCAAATGCATGCATGAACAAATTCGCGTAAGTAGGTGCGGCACAATTGCCCATCGATGTACCAGTGAGCTGTAGGTAAAAGTTGTTATTCCATCTGAAATAGCTTTGATAAAGTGTGAAGGTGAGGAGTTCCATCAAGAACACTTGTAGATCATGGTCCAGATCAGACTGCAGTAGTACCTCTTCAATTGCTTCAATTCCTAAGTCATGAGGAATAGTGGTATAAAGTGACTTGACGTCAATGGTGCACAACCACACTTCTTCGTCATCAGGCAATGTAACCTGATTGATCTTAATTAAAAAATCAGTGGTGTCCTTAACATATGTGTTCATACGTGAAACAAACTGTTGTAGGTGAACATCCAAAAACTTACCAATTGTTTCGTGTATACTGCCCCTTGTGGACACTATTGGACGTAGTGGGGGATTCATAAGATCCTTATGAATCTTGGGTAGCATGGGCAGGGTGGGTGTTCTGGGATGTTTGGAGATTAAAAATCTCTTGGTTTTTTCATCAATGGTTCCGTTTTCCACGGCCTTGTCAATAATGGTTTGTAGAAGATTGGCGAAACTGACTGTGGGATCTTGAGGTAAAATCATATACGTGTTGCCGTCATTCACGTGTAGATCTACTTGAGTTTGATAGAAAGTAGAGTCCATTATAACTAGGGCGCCCTTGTCTGCTTTTTGACAGGTAATGTTCCGATTGTTAGCCAGATTGTCCAAGATTGCTCGCTCCTTGTTGGTAAGATTTTGGAGTTTAGAACGTTTCCTAAAATTGAAGGAAAGAATGTCATTTTTCACCTGAAACCGAAGGGTCTCAATGACCGCTTGGAATTCGCTTGCTATCTATTAATTCTGTACAGTTGCATGTGCATGTTTGCAGTTTTTTTAACTTCCATTATTTTCACGACATTTTTTATCTTTATACACACTCTTTGTTTTCACCCATTTTACAAACTGCCTGTTCTCTGTTCACACCTTATTAATCTTTTGCTTTTTTGCTCGTTCACTGGTACTTGAAACATGGCGCCGACTATTTCCGCTAGTTCTAAACTGCTATGCGGACTAACCATCACACGTCACTTCCGGTTTACACCGGCACCTTTTCACTTTAAATGCGCGCCGTTTGTCGAGCAGCTTTACCCACATTCCGTGACCGAAAACCGGCACCGCTGCACTATTACAGCTCGAACAGCTGAATTATCAGCACAAGGTAAACACTTGCTTTAACCGGAATACTTGTGCGTTCAGTTGCATGTACGTTAGTTCACTATGTATGGAGCTTTTATTGGCACTCGTTTCACTTTCTCGTTTTGATTTTTATGAGACGCATAGCAGCTGTGTTTACCTTTTTTCGTTTTTCCTCCTCACTTCGTCATTTTTACTGAGCACAAAACACGGCATTTTGGTTCACCTCTTTCGTTACCGTTGGCAACTCGCCTCGGTTATTCTTTGATTAAAGCAATACACCTCCGGTCTTTATCACGTTTATTTATGCATTGTAGCACATGACAATGTGGCCACCATGGTATTTTGGCACTTTTTGTAAACTCGCTGGCAGGGTCCTTTATTGGCTTTTGTCTTATGGCGCAACTTCTCATTGTAAACAGTCATTTATTGTTGTGTATCTTTTTTGTTTAGACTCCCCTGATGAAGGGCCAAATGGGCCCGAAATGCATTGGGATTATGGCAACCAGATGATATGGAGCATGTATAATATCATCGTTATTGCATTTAAAGCACATGAAGCATTTTGAAAAGCCCAGAGATCAATAAATGTTTTGATTTCAAGTATTTACTGCATCTTCACTCAATGCCACAATCAGATGGATTAAACATGCTTTAAGCTTTCGCTCAATGAGGTGTGCCCAGAGGGACGTTGCCTGTGGTCAGCCAACGCATGAGATTTTGCTTGTCTTTTCACACTCCCAGGGTTATGAGAGTGATACCTCAGTGGCACCCGACAATTTCTTCACCTTTTCTACTTGCCCGGTCTGTGCACGACCCGACCATTTTTTTTGGATCTTCAATTTGGTTACCGGTAGCCAGAAGATCCATGTTCAAGCTGGTTTGTATCACCCACAAAGCGATACATGGAACGGGACCACGCATCATCAGGAATAAAATCACCAAAAATATTCAACAAAGGAACCTCTGCTCTAGAGTGGCACCTCGCCTCAAAATCCCAAAATACAAGAAAAAAACAATGGGTGGCACATCATTCTCTGTTCAAGCAACCAAACTATGGAATGCCCAAAAATGAGATCAACAGATAACCACCTTATCTTCAGAAACTACTCAAGAATTGGCTCTTCCCCACATAACCACTATACACAAATAGATAGAAATATACAGCATATCTCTCTGTATATAAGCTTTCTTTTTCTACTATAGATATGTACCTATGTGTATTGCTTTGTACAAACTTATAAAATACTTATGTAAAATGTTTTATTATATATAGATATTCATTAGTTCTGCTTAACAAAGCAGAACTAATGAATATTACTACACTATCCTTCTCAATCCAAATAACTGATTAACATATCCACCACTCAAATTATTTTCATGTTTTCATATTTTCACTACACTATTTCACTACTAATCCTTTATGGGTTCTGGAGCAGCGTGCTACTCGCCGAAAAAGCATTTAGAGGCCTCGTCAGGGGTAGTGAGCGCTATATAAAAACAATTACAATTACATTGTAAGCTATTAAAATAGAGTAGAAGAAAAAGCAGTGTTCCGTTTACGTTGCTTTAAAAAGCTACTTCAATTATGATCCGTGACCTTACCTGCCATTCACAGTGGCTGCTGGCAGCAGGCATTGTGATGTCAGAGCTCAACTGTAATAACGGGTTCTGAAGTATTTTCTTTATAATCGGCAACTGGTCGCCAATTAAAAATAAATTAGAGATGTTCATTTATACAGGGATGACAGAATCCCATGTATTATATTAATATTTTGCCACTAGATTTTGGTTGCAAAACATTATTATCATATTCTTTTCCTATTCCAAATCAGTACTTGGAAGGGACTCCCCAAATCAGCCTCTTCCAAGTGCTGATTCAGTATGTACTCGGAAATACAATTTGTGTTTGGTGGTTACCAAAACGGCCTTTTTCAGTTGCACTTGACCTGATTATGCTAATTGGGCCCTTTGAACAGCAAAAAACAGCAAACAGCAAAAAAAAAAGAGCTTTATTATGTAGTTTGGAGCTCTTTTGACAGATTCTTTCCATATGCTGATAACGTCTTTACCCTCACCGATTCGACAACTATCTCTAATATTAAACGATAGTCTGTCAAAATACTGAGCAGATAAAAGTTATAACACATTTTGCTTTCATACCATTTCTTAAGCTAACTGCATTTTTTATTACATCTCTTTGATTTCTGACAAGAGGATGAATCTCTCTTCGCCTTGGCTTTCCTCCTTATTTACATCGTATTCATGTTTGAAAACACCTACAACACATAATTGATATGTGACTTGTAAAGAAGTCTCTATATTAGGAAACGCAAGGGTCCAGATTGGAGCAGAGCCCACGAGTTGGCTTGGGGGGCTTACAATAGATACCCACTTTTATCACTTCCTAAATGTGAAGAGCTGACGATTTAGAGGTGTAATGTATTTTACAGAGAAATGCAAAGTTAAAGAATGACACTTTATTCAAACACAGAGGGTGAGTTGCACATTAATTTAATATCAACTCTTCAATTTAGCTCAACAACAGCAAACCTTATGCCATTCCTTCCCAGACACGAATTGTGTGAACATGGAGTTTTAGAAGAGATAGAGGAAGGGAGATTACTTAGTGCAAGTTTGACAAAAAATAAACAAGAATCCCTCAACTTCTCCAATAATTGGGAAATCTCATGCCAGTCATAAATTCAAAACAATCAGTTCCTGTGAAGTTCACTTCAGATGTTGAAAGGCAATCATTATAGAGACGTGCACCACTAAATTGTCTTTTCCAATGATACAGACGGACAAAATTCCTTTACGTTTAGATTTTCCTTATTTCAATAATATCATAAAATAGGCTCCAGCCAACGCGTTTCGTTCAATGAGGATTGAACTTCATCAGGGCTGAAAGTAACAATATAAAAGAACATAAATATGCAGGTATGCTGAAGTAAAGACAATGTGACAATATACATGACAAACAAGTCATGTGATATGGAAAAAAGGACACAATACAATCATACAATTATCAATTGGACAACTGAAATGAAAAAATGGCATCAGAAGACAACGAAGACAGAAGTAGCCATGGTCACAAATAAGATACAATATAAACCACATACAATATAAAAATCATTCTCATGTTGTGCTACAGATAAATATTTACAGCACCAGTACAGTAACACACAAACCCGTGAAATTGTTTGTTAAAAGAGCTCTAGCGCGTACCACGTAATTGTATATAACAATTACGAATGAACGAAGGGCATCAGAAATGAGAAATATATATGTATTCCAAGAAGGGGCTATTCGCTCTGTAGGACCCCAGTCATGATTAGAGTGTACACCACAATTTCAACCTTACTGGTACGCAATGAGCCTATTCATTTATTGCAAGCAAAAAAGCACATAGAAACATAAAACTTAAAAAGTATCAGGTGGGTGCTCAGAAGATGAGCAAATGAATGTAAAACACGGCCACCCTGTTCTTATGGTGAGTATATTGATTCAAGAACTGAAAGATAGCGTGCCTTTTATATTATATGGACAGTAAATGATCCAATTATGGGGTTTGGCAATTGATCAGCTATTAAGAGTACAACGCGGAATGCAATAATACCCCAGTGTTCCATATGTGGGAACCAGTGTCAATCACTGCGCTGAAGGTGTATCACGCTTGTGCTCCCTGATAAGGGCCCGGCATTCGTACCCAGGTAACAAGAAATAAAAGATGATTAGAAAAGATGTGTGGAACCAAACAGAGGAGAAACATAGAACAAAAGCACGACTAGACAGAGAGCCTAATGTAAAAAGCCTCCCTCAATGTCTGTATGAGACTATTCTGAACATGGGATGTGTAATCAAAGTGAGATTGGAAATTAGTACATTACGGGTGTCTATGTTCAGGCCGTTGATGTGAAAAAGTGGGAGGGAAATATATACATGCTAGGAGTAGATATTTACATCAATGCTACGGGCCAGGCCGCAGCCAGGATATTAATCATAAATATGCCAAAGACGTAGAGAAATGTATGCGCCACGCAAAACTACGTGTAGTGCTCCAAAGTGAAAGAAGGGTAAGTGGATGGTGGCGCTGCAAAAAAGGGAGACTAGGCGCCTGTGTGCTTCCCCTGTATATGCATGGTCTGCGCTCATACACTGCTTGGAGTAAGCAGGGCGGGCATGTCGAATAATTTATAATGCAAGGTGAGCGTAGTAGTTAATACGAAAAAAGAAAAGCACTATAACTGACTTAAAAAGTGTGCATGGGTCACTAGAAGTAAAGAAAAGAAAAGAAAAAGAAAATAACCCCATAGCGATATATAAATGCAAATTAATGAAGCACATGGAAGAGAATAGCTAAGGCACTTAGGGCATGGAGAGAATGCCAAGAGCTTCATGCAAAGTCAGGATAAACAGGAAAAGAAAAGGAAAACAACCCCATAGCGATGCAAGTTAATGAGGCACATAAATGAAACAGCAGAAAAAGCCTCCAGTCTCGTGTCACGACAAATACCTTGGACGCGTGAGTAGGGCATCTTCTCTCTGGACCGGGTTAAAGATCAAATGTGCTGCCTCGAGCGCGTCCCTTTATACAGTGATGGGCGAGGCAACAAAATGAAAGACGGCTCGCAGCTCAGGGTAGCTGGTGGGAAACGTATGAGATCCACATTCCACAGCATGACCTGCGCTGCTACCTGTGGCCGTATACCTGCCTGTCTGTAAAATTAGGCAGGCCCCCGGGGGGTGGCGTAATCCCGCAAAGGCAATGAAGAAAGTACTGTCAATATTACACGCCGATACAATTGAAAAGGTGAAGAAATGTGCCTAACCTTAATCATTGCGTAGATAAGCACTACTTATATAAAAACTTGTTTATAAGTAGTGCTTATGTGACATTCCTAATGATGAAAGATATCATCTTGGTATTAATATGCCTAAAGGCAGCAAACATTTGTCATTTTCAATAGGTCGCGCATTACTTAATTCAACATGCTTTTATTACCGATGGCCTATTGTGCCAACAGTCTGCTTGTAGTGGCGCAGGCCTCCCATTTTATATAATAAAAAAATAAAAAAAATAAAAAAAAAATATATATATACATGGTACTTCGTTTCTGGATTATGTGACATTACCGGTTCTGCTCTGCCGGTCTCGCGCCACCCCTAAAAGGATTGAGGGCACCGAAAGGAGGATCTTGTGTTTATATATAGATATATATATATATTATATATATATTATCTACTGGCGGTCGCCAGTAGATAGCTATAGTTAGGACCTATTTTCCATAGGAAATCCGCAACATTCTATTGGGAATATCTTTGGCGCCGGTTGACGAATCCTCACAAAATTTTCCAAACTTTTGGCCATCTCCGCTCCGCTCCTACCCTGAAAGTTTCGTGGTGATCCGTCAAGCGGGGGCCGAGAAAAAAGGGGGGTCCCAAAACGCGTTTTCCCCATGCAATTTCCTATAGGATCTGTTGTCGCAGCTACAGCCCGAACCGCTGAACGGAATGACACCAAATTTGGAAAAGAGGTAGTCCTCAGTTTGGACTCGTGCCTTTTGCATATATGGTGTGAATCTGTTCAGTAGTTCCTGAGAAAATTAAGGTAAAAAAGTTAGTGATATCTGTGGCCGGGGAGGATCCGCGGACCGTACCCGCACCGTAAGCGCACCCTCCCCGAACCGAGTGCGCACCCTCCCGATCGCGCGCTGAATGCTAATTGGCTGTCGAGTGTCTCTCTACATTCAAAACCAGGAACTGTTGGTGGCCATTTTCTGCCTCGGTAGAAGCGAGGCTGAAGAAGCAAGGGGAATAAGTGTGTAAAACATATAAAGGGGGCAGAGTGGAAATACTGTGACCCTCTAGAGGTGCTTAGGGGGTCCCAGAAGGACCCCCTGGGGCCCCCCTTTTAAAAAAAAAAAACAGCGAAATGCGCGCACGGTGCGGGCATCCTATTGCGTTAGATGCACGGATTCTCTCGCGGTGGGTGCGCGGATCCACGGCAACGTTTTTTAAAAAATGACAAGAAATCATTGGTTGTATGACAACTTTCTACACTGAAAGGTAGGGTGTATATTTTTGTTTTTTAAAGGTATGATTGTTATTGGTTAACAAAAACAGATTGTAAGGAACATTATATATGATAAGCGCTAAGCGCGACACTGATAGAGACTCCTGAGGCGGAAGCCGGGAGGGCGAAAGACATCTTTTTAAAAATTATTGTGATACCATGTACCTTTTAATTACTGCTTGATCCTTGCTTCTCCTGAACAGCGCGCCTCGCGCTGCAACGTTTATTTACATCTTGGTCGCCATTCCTGACGGCGAGGCGAGCCACGAGACACGCCCACCTCGGTTGGCCACGCCCCCTCACCAAACCTATAAATAGTGCGCGCAGATCTCTAAGCGCGACACTGATAGAGACTCCTGAGGCGGAAGCCGGGAGGGCGTAATTACTGCTTGATCCTTGCTTCTCCTGAACAGCGCGCCTCGCGCTGCAACGCTTGTTTACATCTTGGTCGCCATTCCTGACGGCGAGGCGAGCCACGAGACACGCCCACCTCGGTTGGCCACACCCCCTCCAACGCCCCGACCAACCAACATAAATTATGTGCCTTGGCAGGAAGCGCAGCGGACGAGCGCAGCGGGCGCGACGATTGCGCGCCGAAGGCGCGCTTAAGGCAAGCTCGTCTGCGCTCGTCCGCGACCGTCCGGGGCAAGGGGCACGCCACTCTGCTTGCTTTACCACCTACTCACCTGCCCAACTGCGCTGCCTTCGGGGCCCTTGGCCGTTACCTGCCTCCACCTGCTCCCACATCTTGTCTCTTGGCTTAGCTCCTCTTGCCCCTCTGACAATACCTTGGCCACAACCTCTGCCCCCGACTCCCTCTAGCGGTAGCGCTTCTCCAGCTGCTTCTAGGTCTCTTACGGCGTTCTATCTGAACACTAGGTCTGCAGTTGCCCACGCCCATGAACTTTCGGTCCTGCTGGATCTCCATGCCCCCGACCTTCTTTTCTTAACAGAAACTTGGTTCCGCGACGACTCCCTCCCCACCTTATTGGCTACTCTACCAGCTCCATATTATGCTATTCGTGCCGACCGGGCTAATGGCAAAGCTGGAGGTGGGGTGGCGGTCATCGCTCGAACCGACCTCCCCTTTCAGCCCCTGTCCCTTCCTGATATCGCTACTACGGAATTTTTAGCCATCCGTACCACCTCCATCACGCCCCCTCTCACCTGTATTCTCATCTATCGTCCCCCCCAATCTCCCTTATTGTTCCTTCCGGATTTCTTGGAAGTTCTGGCTACTATCACTGTCAACAACTCTTCCATTTTACTTTTGGGTGATTTTAATTTTTGGCCTTCTGACCAAGCCGAATGCCCATCTTCCAAGGAGTTCTCAGTTACCCTTTCCTCCCTTAACTTTACTTCCCACATTCACTCTCCCACCCATGTCAAAGGTCACACTCTCGACCAGATCTGGTCCTCCAATTGTCCCGTTGAATCCCTTTCAATCTTACCCTGCACCTGGTCCGATCATCACCTGATTTCCTTTTCTCTTCCCATTCACCCCCCGATCAAGCCCCCGCTCCCCAAAAACACCTGGGTTCGAGCGTGGGGCCGAGTAGACCCTAACAGTCTATCCTCCATACTCACTTCCTCCGCTCCCCTCCTCCAAGACCTATCTACCTGTTCCCAGGTCACGGCCATTGACCAATGGCTCTCTGCAGGCTGTGACACCATTGCTCCTCTGAAGCGGGTCTCAACCAAACGAGAGAAGGATGCCAACCAGTGGTTTAATCAAGATCTTAAAGCCACTAAACTGGCGGTGCGGCGTGCGGAGCGGGCTTGGAGGAAAAACTACTGCCCCTCCTTACGCTTAGAGTTTATAAACATCCTGACCCTATATAAGAAAAACATCCTTGAGGCAAAAACCATCTACTTTTCCTCCAAAATCCTCGCAGCCGAAAGCAAATCGAAGGAAATCTTTTCGATTGTTCACAATCTAGCGTACTCGGACAGAACCTCTCTCAAACCCACCCCTTCTCTGGAACTCTGTCACTCCCTAAATAATTTCTTCATTCAAAAAATCGAAACCATTAAAACCAATATTCCCCTTCCTTCCCCTACCTTTGTGGACCCTCAGTGTCCTCCTCCCAAGGACCATCTCACCACCCTCCCACCTCTAACTAAGGAATCAATAAATGCCATAATTCCACTTGTTAAATCAGGGTCCCCGCTAGATCCCTGCCCGGCTCATATCCTCCGTCATATCTTCTCTAACTGCCCAGATCCCCCCCTTTACCTTCTCAACAGCTCCTTATCCCAGGGTGTGGTACCCAACTCACTTAAATCTGCTGTAATAGTCCCTATCCTGAAAAGGCCTGGTGCCGATCCATCTATTCCAGCCAATTTCCGCCCCATCTCTCTCCTACCTTTACTGGCGAAAGTACTCGAGCGTCACGTCACCTACGCCCTGAGTTCTTTCGTGGAGAAGAACGGGGCTCTTGCCCCCCGCCAGGCCGGGTTTCGCCCCGCACACTCCACGGAGTCGGTAGTGCTCTCAGTCCTTGATAACCTCAGGGAGGGAATGGATACCAACCAACCTCAGGCCCTGGTTCTCCTCGACCTCTCAGCCGCCTTTGACACGGTGGACCACTCCATCTTACTTTCCCGTGTCAGGGCGGCGGGGATCGGGGGTACCGCGTTGGTCTGGTTATCCTCCTTCCTGAGGGATCGCACCCAGGCTGTCCGCCTGGGTGACTTCACTGCAGACTTCCGTGACGTTCAGTGCGGGGTTCCCCAAGGTTCCTCCCTTTCCCCCCTCTTATTCAATCTTTACATCTCCCCCCTTATCTTTTCATTGCAACAAATGGAGGTCACCGTATTTAATTATGCGGATGACCTCCAGCTTGTGTTCAACCTCTCCTCTTCCCCCGATTCTGTCTCCAACTTTCAAACTATCATGATTCACATCCGAGACTGGATGAACCACAACCATCTTAAGCTCAACCCAGATAAGACTGAGCTGGTGTTGACGGGTGGTTCATCCAGCCCCTGGTCCCCCATTTTCTGGCCCCCTTCCCTTGGTGCCCCACCTGTTCCCTCCACCTCGGTTAAAACCCTAGGCATCAAGCTCAATTCACAACTCACCCTTCACTCCCAGGTGAGCTCTGTGGTTTCTTCCTCCTTTCTGGCTCTTCGCACCATTCGCAAGGTGTCCCGTTTCTTTTCTTTTGATGCCCTAAAACTTATCACTCTTGCCATGGTCGTATCCCGCCTGGATTATGGCAACGCCCTATATGCAGGTATCCCTGCATATAGTCTTCGGCGTTTGCAGCAGATCCAGAACCAGGCGGCACGCCTGGTGTTCAAACTCCCTAAATCCTCCCACACCACTCCCCTTTTGAAAGCTTTACATTGGCTTCCCGTCTGGGCCCGTGTCCAGTTTAAGCTTGCATCTATCACCTTCCAAGCACGACTGGGCACGGCGCCAGCTTTCATCTCCTCGGAGATCATTCCCTACGTTCCATCTAGGGAACTGAGGTCATCTTCCCAATCCCTTCTCACTGTCCCACGGTTCCGAAGAAAGAAATGGGGAGGCTCGAAGTTTGCGACTCTCGCCCCGACTTTTTGGAACTCTCTGCCTGCAAAACTCAGGGCTTCAACCTCATATCTGTTATTTCGGAAACAACTCAAGGCATACCTTTTTGCCAAATCCTTTAATTAATACCTTAGTCTCTCTTTCTTCCCCTAACCCGGGACTTCTTCTCTGACCTCTTTCAGTTTTTAGCGCCAAGAAACCGCTGGTGTACGTGCGCTGTACAAATAATTTTAAAATAGAAATAGAAATAGAAATGATATGTTGAAAAGTCAAGCACACTTCCTGTCTTGTGTAGGAACATTGTGTGCTGAATTGTGACCTGTGAGCTCAGTGCAGTGTTCCATGACCTGTTTCTATGGTAACAGGTAGAAGGCAGATTGGGAGAAGGGTTGAAAGGTATTTCAGTTGGAAAGGGTTGAAATGTTTAACCAATAGAAATGTGTGTTTGCTTTTGAGTTTATGTGCGAAGGAGTGTGATTTGATGTTTACATGTATATGTGTGGAAAATGAAAGGGAAACATTTTCATTCTTTTCTTTTGCTGAGAGGTGCACAGTGCAGAGATTCTGTAAAAGAAAATATGGTGAGTGATTGATACACTCCTTAATCTACAAAAGAACTTGAAAGATGAGTTATTTAATTGTGAGGGGATGTATGTAGACTATTTTGATTTTAATCAGACTAATGTATTTTTCCTGCTAAAGTGTAGGGAGTACTTATTTTCTCTACAATGTGTGTGCATGTAGAAACCATTCTGTGATAAGCATTTGTGTTTTTCATGTGTTTGTAAACAGATAACTGTGCAGTTTTTATATTTTGGTAGAATTAGAAACCAGTCATTGTTTATGAATTTGTGAAATTAGTTATGTTATGTTTCTATACTAAAATGTAGTACTACTTCTAGATGAAGAAATGTGTTTTGATATAGTGCAAGGGATAGTGTTGTTTGTCTAGAATCACACAGTGAGTCTGTGTGCATTTGGGAACCACTGTGAGAGAAGCATTTGGTAACATTGTGTATTTGCTGACAGATAACTGATTTAACTTGTCATGTTGTGAAGTTTTAGTAGCATTAGAAGACAGTTATGGCTTATGATTTGATTAAATGAGTCAGGCTTTGACAGAAAAGTGCAGTCCTGAAATATGTAGATTGTGTGCAGTTCCCTTACCAGTTGCACTGTAGTGAATGAGTTTTGGTAAACTCCTAGGGATAGTGGTGCATGTCTAGAATCACAATGTGAGTTAGTGTGTATTTGGGATCAGTGTGAGAGAAGCATTTGGTAACATTGTGTATTTGCTGACAGATAACTGTTTTAAAACCAGTCAGGTTGTCAAGTTTTAGTAGCATTAGAAGACAGTTATGGCTTATGCTTTCATTAAATGAGTCAGGCATTGACAGTAAATTGCAGTCGTGAAATATGTAAATTGTGTGCAGTTCCCTTACCACTTGCACTGTAGTGAATGAGTTTTGGTAAACTCATAGGGATAGTGGTGCTTGTCTAGAATCACACTGTGAGTTAGTGTGTATTTGGGATCAGTGTGAGAGAATCATTTGGCAACATCATGTATTTGCTGACAGATAACTGTTTTAAAAATCTGTCATGTTGTGAAGTTTTAGTAGCATTAGAATCCAGTCTTTGCTTATATGTTGATTAAATGAGTCATGCTTTGACACTGATGTGCTGTACTTAAATATGTAGATTGTGTGCAGCCCCCTTACCCCTTCCACAGTAGTGAATGAGTTTTGGTAAAGTCCTAGGATAGTGTTGATTGTCTAAAATCACACTGTGAGTCTGTGTGCATTTGGGTAAGGATTGTGAGAGAAGCATTTGGTAACATCGCGTATTTACAGACAGATAACTCTTTTAAAACCTGTCATGTTGTCAAGTTTTAGTAGCATTAGAAACCAGTCTTTGCTTATGCGTTGATTAAATTAGTCAGGCATTGACATTAAAGTGTAGTCGTGAAATATGTAGATTGTGTGCAGTTCCTTTACCACTTCCACTGTAGTGAATGAGTTTTGGTAAACTCCTAGGGATAGTGTTGTTTGTCTAGAATCACACTGTGAGTCTGTGTGCATTTGGGAACCACTGTGAGAGAAGTGTTTGGTAACATTGTGTATTTGTTGACAGATAAGTGTTGTAAAACATGTCATGTTGTCAAGTTTTAGTAGCATTAGAACACAGTTATGGCTTATGCTTTCATTATATATATATATATATATATATATATATATATATACATATGTTGTGAAGTTTTAGTAGGAATAGAATCCAATCTTTGCTTATGCGTTGATTAAATGAGTCATGCTTTGACACTGATGTGGTGTACTTAAATATGTAGATAGTGTGCAGTACCATTAACTCTTCCAGAGTAGTGAATGAGTTTTGGTAAACTCCTAGGATAGTGTTGCTTGTCTAAAATCACACTGTGAGTCTGTGTGCATTTGGGTAAGGATTGTGAGAGAAGCATTTGGTAACATCGTGTATTTGCTGACATAT
This sequence comes from Triturus cristatus, assembly GCF_964204655.1. Taxonomy (NCBI): domain Eukaryota; kingdom Metazoa; phylum Chordata; class Amphibia; order Caudata; family Salamandridae; genus Triturus; species Triturus cristatus. Next base: position 911,392,800 of record NC_140583.1, read on the forward strand.
ACCAGTTTTAAAACCGGTCATGTTGTGAAGTTTTAGTAGCATTAGAAGCCAGTCATTGCTTATGCTTTGATTATATGAGTCAGGCTTTGACATAAAAGTGCAGTCCTGAAATATGAAGATTGTGTGCAGTTCGCTTACCACTTCCACAGTAGTGAATGATTTTTGGTGAACTCCTAGGTATAGTGGTTGTTGTCTAGAATTACACTGTGAGTCTGTGTACATTTGAGAACCACTGTGAGAGAAGCATTTGGTAACATCGTGTATTTGCTGACAGATAACCAATTTGAAACCTCTCATGTTGTCAAGTTTTAGTAGCATTAGAAGCTAGTCTTTGCTTATGCATTGATAAAATGAGTCAGGGTTTGACACTAAGGTGCAGTGCCATGTACTATTCTGTTCACTGTGGCAGAACTGAAAATTTAAAAGTTTTACCTAAGCACTGTCCTAGAAGTAGTCTGATTATTTAGTCAGTTTCTAAGTACCAAATAGACTGCTTCAAATGTCTATGCAGTATGCATGTAGTGTTCTAATATACTATACACTTGTCTTTCACACCTTCAATTCCCCAGTCAGTATCCGTTCACTTCCAGCAAACACCCTGTCACTCCATGTGCACTCCTCTAGTGACCCATTCAGCATCATGTACTAATCCATTCACTGCGCCAAACCCTAATAAATTCACCCAGGCACTCTCCTTGCAGTACTCTAATCATTCAGTCAGTACCCAAGTACTCATCCAGTGACCCAGGCCTTAGTATATGGACTGCTTCAAACCCTTATCCACTATGCATGCAGTCCTCTAACCACCTACACAATTGTCTTTCTCACCTTCAATTCCCTAGTCAGTATCCATACACTTCCAGGAAATACCCTGTCACTCCCTTTGCAGTCCTCTAGTGACCCATTCAGCACCATGTACTAATCCATTCACTGTGCTAAAACCCAAACACTTACAAATTCACCAAGATACTATCTTTGCAGTACTCTAATCATTCAATCAGTGCCTAAGTATTCATACACTGAGCCAGGCCTTAGCACATGGACTGCTTCAAACCCTATGCACTATGCATGCAGTCTTCTAACCATCTAGACACTTGTCTTTCACACTTTCACTTTCCTAGTCAGTATCCATACAGTCCAGCACTTGTGACTGCCTTTGCACTCCTCTAGTGACCCATTCAGTACCAAGTACTATTCCATTTCCTGTGCGAAAAGCCTAGCACTTATAAATTCACCTAGGCACTCTCCTTGCTGTACTCTAATCATTCAGTCAGTACCCAAGTAGTCATGCAGTGAGCCAGGCCTTAGCACATGGACTGCTTTAAATGACTATGCAGTATGGATGCAGTCCTCTAATCACCTACACAGTTCAATTCCCTAGTTAGTATTCATACTCTTCTAGCAAACACCCTGCCACTCACCCAGTGTGTCTCCTTATAGTACTGTAATCATTTAGTCAGTTAGCATGTAGTCTTTTAGGGCCATATGTAGGTAAATTACATTTACCGATTCTTAAATACCGAATTTTACCGATTCGGTATTTATGAATCGGTAAATGTAATGTAGGTAAAAAAATACCGATTCGGTAAGTGTTGGTATTTTAGAATCGGTATTTACCGATTCGGTAATGGTAACCTGTATCTCATTGATTCCTATGGGCCAGGAGGCCCATAGGAATCAATGGGAAGCCAGTTACCATTACCGAATCGGTAAATACCGAATCGGTAATGGGGGGAGCTCAATCAAGGGTGGCAGGGTGTCACATTGACACCCTGTTGCACCCCTGATTCCTGCATGTGTGCACATGTGGCACACATAAATGCCCTGAGGGCATGTGTGTCTGCCACATTGCACACATCTAAGGGCCAAATAATGCCTTAACTGAGACATTCGTCATTTACCACCAACTTTCAGTTGGTGGTAAATAACGAATCCCCACACCCACCACACACTCCCCCTACATCTCATTTCTGTATTCGGTATTTACCGAATCGGTAAAATTACCGATTCGGTAATTTTACCGATTCAGTAAATTACCGAATACAGAAATGATCCCCATACATATCAAAAGCCTAAATACCGGTCGGTAACGGTATAATTACCGAAAATCGGCCGTTACCGACCGGTATTGGGCTACCTACATGAGGCCCTTAGTGAGGTAGGCTTTAGGGCATGAACTGCTTCAAAGTAGTATGCACTATGCATGTAGTGTTTTAACAATCGTCACACTTGTGGTTCAGGGCTATAGTTTCTTAGTCAGTTTTTATATAAAATGTGTTTGTACAGTAATGGAATAGTATAAATTTGAAAGTTATTAATATACATTTATTTGTGATTCTTTTTTACAGATACAGAACAGGAGTGTTTCTCTTTGCACTCTTCTCGTGCAAGATTGTTTGGATGAAGGGTCCTTAGGTGTTTCATCATACTTGCTGTGCCGCACGAGTATTTTTTGTTAGGATCCCCTTGTAACAGAACTCTTTGGCAAATCTTGCGAATGAAGAAGGTGGCATTGGTCTTTGTTTGCCCCTTGGAAAAAGTTAAAAATTTCTTCACCACTGAAGAAAAACGTTGTGGGCGTGGTGCCTCCTGCAAAAAAAATTCCTCAGATTCGGTAAATATTTTAAAGCGGCAACATTTACAGTTTTTGTAAGTTAAACTTATAAAATTTTGTTAGCTGTATACATTTTATATATCTGTGATTTGTTTCTTGTGGTATTTTGTTGAGAATACCATGTTGTTTTTTTTTTAACAATCTTTCTGATTTTCCAGGTCTGTCGTCGACATCCGTGGTTCCCACAGGAGTGTTCCGCCTTGTTGTTTTGTATTATTGTTGTTACATTTTGTTTATTAGTTTATTGTTTATATTTATGTTAATAAAAAAATAAAGTTTGAAAATAGTTTATCGTTTATATATTTAATATTATAAAAAAATAAAGTTTGAAAAAAAAATTAATAATGTTTTTGGTTGTTCTCTTAACTGCTGTGTGACACTTTCTTGTTCTTATTACTGTTATTTGATGGAGTCCACCCTGGTGTTAAATTTTGGGGCACTTATCGCTGGAATACTGGTGATATCTGTAGTTTGCACCAACTTCTGAATAGTGTGTTAGATTTATCACAACTTTACTTCCGTTAAAGTGCTGATAATGAAATGGAGAGTAGCCGTTCCCGTGCAAAAAGACACGAGGTGCATCTTTGCGATTTATTCTAAATAGTAAAATCCTGTATTGTATTGCACTGAGGTATTGGCTGCACTTACAGTGTACACACAAAATCTATTAAGAAATCTCATTGTATTTATATTGATTGGGAATAGTGCGTCAGGGGCTGGATCTTGACGAGATACACTGCTCAGTTCGTATATTGTTGTGCACACGAAAAAAATCACATCACAACTTTCACACCAATTGCAATGCGAAACAAATTCTGGCGATAAGACACGTTAGCACCAGGGATTTTACACCTGCTTTCTGCTGGTGTTAAGCAGGACAACTACCTGCACCATGAAAGGGAACACACCCAAGAGCCACACCAGAACACCCACAGGTGCCATAGAGTCAATGAGCATGATACAGGGATACTCATGAGGGCCAGAAGACTCATCTCAACAACTCCAGGACCGCCAATGCCCCCCAAACCCACATCTTAGTAAGTGTGTCCCTGTGGTCAATGTCTTAGCATGATAGGCACGAGCCCTGCAACATCACAGTGTGCTGTCACCTCAGTGTTGGCTGTGAGCCTGGATGTGTAGCTACATACGCATCCTCCTGCATGCACAACTGGCGTGTGCTGGTCTGTTGTTAACAGGTCAGTGCAGGGGTGTGCCTATCCGGCAAGGGGAACGGGGTGTCTCGGACATGTCCGTGTACAGGAAGTGCGGTAAGTGTGTCTCTGTGTTCTGGTGTGGCCTGTTACAAGAGCCGCAGCAGTCGATGTTGTAAAGTGGCATGTACCACCTCCAAACGGCACTGTGATGTTGTAGTTGGAATGTAGCAGGACATGCGCAAATAGGCATTACAATGGCGTGCCGTACGAGTGCACGAGATACAACAGCTCACCGTACAAAAGTGTGGGGGCTCGTGGGAGGGAGGAGCAGCCGTTTGGCAACATAACACACAGTGAACTCGACCATGTGCCACATGCTGGGAATCTCATCCATGATGACCACGGTCGCAGACATCCCACAACACCAATGACTGGCCTTTGTACACATCCTGTATGAATGCAGCGTGGTTTTCACTTCTATGCTCGTTCAGTGGTGTGATGTTGGCAGGTTGTGTGACTTGTGCTCCTTGTTGGTGTGTTTCATTTTGGCCATTGTTAGTCTATATGTGTGTTGTACTTAATTGTGCGTGTGTACCATTCTGCCCATCTCCCCCCTCCCCCCACTCCCTGCTTCTTCCTCTTCCTAGTGCTGTTGTGTCTATAATTTTGTTGCTGCACACATAAATACATGTAAAGAATAAATTAGAATAGTTCCTTGATTCTTTTAGGTTTCAAAACTTCTCTATTGGTTTCTTTTTAATTTTTCATATGAACCGTTTTTTTAAATATTCAACAACACATAGAAGTCAGAAGTGCAACGTATTCTATCAACACACTTTCTAGAACATTCTACAATACATGCAGGTTAAAAGTTCATCAATTTTTTAAAACTTTACAATATTTTTTTTTTTGTAACATTTTCTTGAACATTTAACGACACGTGCAGGTTAAAAGTTGACGATTGTTTTAAGTTCGAACAGTGCCTTCCAGATGCAAGTAGCAGGTGTGGGTGAGCTGAGCAAATTTTATCCTATGATATGTACTCCACGTTGAAACTGCTTTTTCTTAACCAATCACAAAGATGCTATTCCACAAAACTAATGTGCACCCTACTTTTAAAAAAGAATGCTTTTCATGATATCTTCAGAGATAAGTTATAGATAGGAATTAACATTTAAAAAACCTTTGAAATTCACTGAAAAAACCATAGGTTTCATGCACGTTATAGTTAGGAATTGGCATTTAAAAAACCTTTGAAATTCACTGAAAAAACCAAAGGTTTCAGGGGCGTTATAGTTTGGAATTGGCATTTAAAAAACCTTAGAAATTCACTAAAAAAAACATAGGTTTCAGGGGCGTTATAGTTAGCTGGACATTTCCCCCGTACAAAATCCTAGAAATTCCCCTGTTATAGTTAGTTCAGCTAACTATAACTTGCGACCCAGCAATGCACTGCTGATGACGTCACATATTACATCACTCATGACATGGTCAGCGACATCACTGATGACATCTCAAATGACATCACTGATGACATCATCCATTGAGTATGTGTTTCTGAACAGTTTTATTATGTTTAATATATATAGGGAAAGGCCTGTTGAAAAATAAGTGGGTGTACAAGTGTGTGAATGGATGATTTTCTAGGTGCGTAACTGACTCTATAAAGTGAGTCATTAAATGTATCTTACTGCAGACTAATGACTAAACTGTGTGAATGTCTGTATGTGTCTGTGTGTTGGTGTATAAGTGGCTGCATGGTTTTGTCAATAGGTATATGAGTGTCTATATGGGTCATTGATTGGTTGTTTGAGTATCTGTATGGGCGTTATGGTACTATTAGCGCAACAAACAAAGGGCATTGTGCTTTATGACTGGGATCGGGTTAGCCCACTGGGGCATAACGTGCGCTTATGATTCACTTCTACCAAAACTCATATGACGGTCTGAGTTCTCCAAAATGCAAATTGTATTATACTTTAATCTTGTTTACAATTTTATTTTAGAATTGTTAATGAATGTGCAGAGGAGATCAGACCGATTTGAAGGACTGGGTTATTCCTAAGACCCAGCGGTGCCAGGGAACAACACCTGAAACCTTCGTGGGTTACCTGTTCTGGCGTACCAAACACAGAGACACGGGACACTTCCAGCGACGTCAGAGATCAGCGTTTATTTACTGCAGGGATACAGAGGTCACAAGAAGTACACAACGTGTAGGTTCTCGGAGACTGCTTCAAATTCGTAGAAGTGGATCGCTCCTTTTATACAGGTTTCGGCCATAGCACAGTATGGTGAACAAAGGTTACAACTCAGTTCCCACAATAAACTGCAAAAGGGTCGCATTCATGTTTCAAGAGGCCGGAACATAATTACAACAGTCTTGCCGGTTCCCAACTGTAAAAACATATCCCCTCCGCGATAAACACATTCCATCCTAACCATAAACGCATTAAGAGGAAGGACGGAAAACAGATGTAAGGAAAGGACAAGGATGCACAACAGGTTAGAAAAGAGGGTTGGGGCAATAAAGGAAACTCGATAGAGGGGTCAAAGACCTCGTGTCTAATGTATGCGTGGCTAAAACAATAGACCGGAGCGGCAAGATGAGCCTCGAGCGGGGCCATCTGCCTTAGTCGCGTCATTTCCCTCATCATAAAAGTCACCTCAAAGGAACACGTGTCCTTCGTGTAAGCTTGAGAGTTCCAGGGTCACGAAGCGGACAAGAAGCCCGTTCGCTGGCTACCTGAGGGCAAGAAACAAAATGGACGCTGTATCTAAAATGGAACCCGAGGGCTCGGATGAACGAACCCAAAAATGAGGCGAACCATAAGTGGCTGCATAGCGAAACTTCGTACACCCACTATACTCGTCATTTGCGGTTCATAGATACCAAACTCATCCATATTCGTCACCACTCAAAACTGCGGTCCCGTGTCATACGGAACCTCAGACGCTCCTTTTGCCCTCATGTAGGCAAGCACTAGTCAAGATCGGAATCTATATCAATATTCATCAGATCGTTCAGCTGCTGCTGGAACATCATTCTATCCATCAATGTCTCCTTGGTAACAGATGGCCGCCTTATACACGTCGTAGCACATAGGCCACATAAGGCAGGACCACACTGCACACAAAGACAACACGTGAACAGAAATGCTACAACAGCCCCTACGATCATTAGAATCTTCCAACCCCAGGTTGACATCAAGCCCCAAAACCATCCTAGGAGCGTCCAATTACCTTCGTCCACGTGTATGGACTCGGAAATCTTGTGCAACTTCGAGATGGCTTGATAAACAGTTGGAGCATTGTCAGGAATAAAAATGCAACAACTCGAATGGATAATTTTGCACACGCCCCCTCTATCTGCAAGAACAACGTCTAGAACCATACGGTTCTGCAGCGTCATGAGTCTATCCGCCTGTAGTTCAGCTGTTAGATTACCAAGGGCATTTGCAGTAATATTAGCAGTCGACTCTACCACACGGGTCAACTGTCTTAGGTTCCTACTATTAACCATAGGTCCCCAAAACGGCAAGAAACCCTTAAAGAAGTCTCCTGCTTCTTGACCAGCAGTATCCTCTTTGCTAATAACGCCTCTCATGACTCTAGTTTTGTGGTAGTCCGAAGCAACTGTGAAGGTTGGAGGCAAAAGATTCGCAATATAACAGGTACCCGAAAAGTCGCGGGGTAACCATGTATATGCGCGTTCATAACACACAAAATAGGTGCCCTTAGCAGTCAGAAAAACAGGGGAGGAGAGCATCGGTAGGACGTACGTTTCAGTGCAAGCACTGTTCCCAAGTTGTGCTCTCGGATTTCGACCCAAACCCTGCAAACAGAAATTTCCAAGGTGCGGTACAATCCATATTGGGGACGAGCTCTTAAGTTGTCTATCACCCACTGACGTACTATACTCAGTCTCGCTCAGATCCTTATAGGCCTGCACTTCTTCATCTGGAATGAGTGATGTATCAAAAACATCTCTATCCAGATCGGCTATGGCTATCGCCAAAGGCTTGTGGTACGGCCCAGGACCAAAGTTGACAGACCGTGGCTCTCGACTGGGGTAGGAATCTAATGCACTGCGAAACATAGTTTGGAATGCTCGAGCTGAACCCTGGGAGCTGTATGGAAGGACCAAATACGGAATACCCCTATCCATAGTGTGTGGCATTAACCCACACACCCAACAATTGGTAGTATTCACCACCAACTGATGCTGATGTAGGAGTTGAATAAAGGAATTATTCATAAATTCCGCACGTCTAACCTGCTCATGTTGAGGCAAAGGATGAAAGGAATGTGGGGAAACAGTGGTGAGGGAACTTAGGTTAAGAGCAGAGGTAGGTGAAACAGAAGGCAAGAACAACGATACTCCGAAATACACTCCACCCACCAATAACATAGATACAGTTAGAAACAATAGAAACACCTGGAACAGAAAACATTTTGTTTGTACAACCCTCCATAACTCTGATCTCTGCGCTGACACCCTTTCTTCGTCCACTAGCTTAGAGAATGCCATCCTCTACAAACCGTCCGTGACGTACTTGACGCACTTCGTTCTGAGTAGCGATTATCAATCCCCAGGAGTTCCCAGGAATCGACAAAAGTAACCGACCTAGCGTCAGAAACCTGCTAAACAGAAAGGAGTACCCGCACGGCCCTACGGTAACCCGGATGGCGAGGTTTCCTCGATTTATTACAAGTCTCTTAGCAGTGGAAAGCACAAAAAACTCAGAAAGAAAGGATGTAATGGTACATAATATTCGTAACGTTAAAGACCACTATACTGTCAATTTTTATTAGTCCTTGAACGAAGAAAGTATCGACTTCTTCCAGGTCGAGTTTGCTCTACGAACAATTGTTCAGATGGCGCAACAGTGTTCAATGAAACAGATGACGAGTCGGACCTTGGGTTCTCTGCTACTAATGACTCCACCTGTAGATCTGACAATGACGAATCCTCCTCCACAGGGTGAGCGTCGCTAAATGGCACAAAGCGCAAAGGAGTCTCAGTTTCTGCGGCCGAAATCCCAGTTCTCACCCAACAGTCGGTTGGTAAGGGGATCGGTACCTTCTTTGTGTGGCTGGCATGAACCCAATTTTTCCGGCCCGCCAGTCGAACCGCTGTCCTCGTCGTCAACAAGACTTGGTGGGGTCCGACGAATCTTGGCTCCAAATTACGCTTTTGACCAAAGTTTCGGGTAACCACCCAATCTCCTGGCCGAAGCTGGTGTCCAGGACCCTCTGTCTGCGCTGGTAGAGCTCCAAAGACCTGTTGGTGAATTAACCGTAGTTTAGTGGTCAAATCATGCAAGTAATCGATCAACATTGGATATTCAAGACTATCAAAAGCCCTAGGTCTCGGGACTCCCCAGATGTTCGCAGGGCGACCGAACACAATCTCATATGGGCTAAGCCCTACTCGAGAGTGTACAGTCGCTCTGGTCGATAGGAGAGCCAGAGGCAGGGCATCAGGCCATGACAGACCAGTCGTAGCTTGAATCTTGGCAAGTTTCAGCTTCAGGGTACCATTGTACCCTTCAACCAAACCCGCTGCCTGAGGATGATTAGCACTGTGGAATTTCTGACGAATTCCAAGGCCCTTACACACACTCTGCATTACACTTCCCACAAACTCACTCCCATTATCCGACCATACAATCCGGGGCATTCCGTACCGAGGAAAGTATTCCTTCAGCAGGATTTTTGCTGTGGACAGGGCAGTATTATCCTTAAGAGGATAGGCCTCAATCCATCTGGAGAACGCGCAAACCACAACCAAAACATACTTCAGATTATTGCATCTCTCCATATGGATGAAGTCCAGCTGGATAACCTCAAAGGGACAAACAGGAGGAGCGAAATGACCAGGTGGAGTGGGGGTGCCTTTCCCGGGATTATGCATCAAACACACCATACAATTCTTAACCACTCTTTCGGCACACTTAGCAATACCATCATTCCTCCATACAGGAGACAAGAACTTACATATTCCTTTCGCACTAATATGTGACAACCCATGAGCCATCGTCACAACAGCTAATACATATGCGTCTGGTAACATCCACCTCTGGCATTCCGTCAGGTCAACCCAACATCCATGCATATCCAATTTCCCTGTACTTTCTTTCCACTTGGTCCTTTCAGCTTCCGTAGCTTCGTTCTGAATTGCTTTCACACTTTCAACAGTATTTTCACACATACCAGTCTCCGCCGGCCACCTCACTAAACTCGTGACATACATTCGAGTCGCAAGATTCTTAGCCGTTTCTTTAGCAATCTCATCCGCAAATGCATTACCACGACCAACATCATCCGTCACTTTCCGATGTGCACTACATTTGACGATCGCCACTTGTTTAGGCAATGTGAGTGCATCCAAAAGATCATTCACGAGATGCCCGTGCTGGATCTTTGTACCATGCGATGTCATAAATCCTCTTTCTCTCCACAATCTTCCAAAATTGTGCGCAACACCAAACGCATACTGACTGTCGGTAAACACATTCACCCGCTTTCCCTTTGACAAAACACACGCTCTTGTCAATGCAATTAACTCTGCCGCTTGCGCGGAATTCTGGTTCAATCTTGCAGTTTCCACAACCGTACTCAACGTCACTACAGCATACGCAGTCGTCACATCACCATTCGGCAACTTGAAGCAAGAGCCATCCACATACAAAGTACCATCGGGATCTGACAAAGGAGTGTTTTTCAGGTCCACACGACCTTTTGTTTCTTCCTCAGTCCGTAAATAACAATCATGCGGTAGCACATCATCTGATTCCATATTAATCGGCAATAATGTCGCCGGATTCAGTACATTACAACGCTTGATCTGTACGTGACTTGCCAAAAGGGTCAGCTCGTACCCAGACAACCTTGCACTCGTCAGATGTTGAGTCTTTGTCCGATTCAAGAGAGTGTCAACTGCATGCGGAACCATTACTATGAGCATATTGTCCATGACCAGACCTGCGGACTGCCGAATAGACGCCGCAGCTGCCGCTGTTGCCCTCAAGCAACTTGGCAACGCTCTAGCCACCGGGTCTAAGGTCGAGGAAAAATATGCACACGGACGCTGCTTATCACCAAATTGTTGCGTTAGAACACTCAACGCACAACCGTCCCTCTCATGGACGTATAATGTGAAAGGCTTGCTGTAATCAGGAGTACCTAACACAGGAGCCGAACACAATGAATCACGTAGTTCAGAAAAACTTTTCTGACATTCTTCCGTCCAAGGCAAAGGGGTTGAAACGTCCTTGCACGTGAGAGCTACCAATGGCTTCGCTAACAGTGAAAAATTCGGGATCCACTGTCTGCAGTATGACGTGATACCTAAAAAGGCACGCACATCTCTCTGAGTTGCTGGCACAGGCATTCGAGCAATTGCTGCAATTCGTTCAGGGGTCAACCTTCTTCCCGCCTTTGACAATAAGTGACCGAGATAGGTTACTTCTTGACAACAATATTGTAGTTTGGAAGGTGACACTTTATGATGTAAAGCACAGAGATGCTGTAACAAAGACACTGTAGCGGCTCTACAGAGCTGTTCAGTGTCAGCAGCAACTAACAGATCATCAACGTACTGAATCAAGGCTGCACCAGCCGGTAACACAAACGCATCAAGCTGACTCTTAAGAGCTTGACTGTAGATTGATGGACTCTCACAGTAGCCCTGTGGAGCGCGTTTGAATCTGAAGCTACGACCACCTAATGAGAAACCAAACAAATCTCTGCTTTCCTCAGCAATTGGAATGCTAAAGAACGCATTCTTCAGATCGATGACCGAGAACCATGATGCAGTGGCTGGAATCAGAGTCAGTAAAGCTGTAATATCTGGCACCACAGAAAATTGCGGAACAACTACTTTATTCACCTCCCGTAAGTCGATAACTAGACGATACACGGGAGGCTTGGAGGGATCCGTTCGTTTCAGAATAGGCAACACGGGACTATTGCACACATTACCTCGTGTCTCCTCAATAACATCCTTGCCGATCAGATCATAAATGATCGCTAATAGTGCCCTTTCACCATCAAGGGAAATACGATACTGAGGTATACGTGGCAAACGCGCACCAACTTTTAGGTGGACAACATAAGGTGGTATATCCAACAGGCCCACGTCATTGGGACCTGTCGCCCACAAGGAGTCTGGAAGAGATCTCAATTCTGATGGGAGCTTGTCGATCGATAAATACATAGGGGAAATCACGCTCTTACCCAACGTAAGCTCAACACCCGTAGGAGAACAGTACAAAGTCGCATGTAACCTTTTCAACAAATCTAAACCCAAAAGATTCTCACCACAACCAGTAGTCAAAATCAAAGGAGCTTCCAGCTCATGAGACCCGATTGTAAGGGGCAAAGGGCTAGAAACTGGATTACTAACGGGGGCGCCAGAAAATCCAATGGAAACATTCGTTAAGCCAGACAAAGGCGCGCCAGGGAGTTTTGAATGCATGATGGAACTTTTTGCCGCACCAGTGTCCAACAGAAAAGGCTCAACAACGCCCATAGTGGCTACTGCAACATATGGCCCTCTCTGATCAACCGGAACTGATACTTCTCCCTTCCTTTGTCTATGGCTGTCCTAGTAGATACCATCCGTATCAACATCACACTCAACATAACAGTCATCCACATGATACTGTGTAGACCGGCCGGACGGCAGGTCGCGGCGATCGAAACAATTTTGCGAATCCGAAGACGTCGCAAAGCGTTCGGCCTGAGTCTGGGTAACTCCGCGACCTCTACCACGAGAGACCTGTTGAGGGCCACTACGTCCTCCTCGAGCTGACACACCATTGTTCCTATCACGGAGAACCGAACAGTCAAACTTCAAATGGCCCTCCCCACGTCAATTTGCACATTGATTATAGCCCAGCACAAGGCGAGGCGCAGGCGAAACATTTCGCGGCTGTGATCTAGAGAACTGTGATTGCGATCTGTTTGGCTGCTGTGAATCACTGAAATTCGAACGCGGTGGGTAGGCTTGCTGCAACAAGACCTTAGTTTTGAGATCCTTCGTTTTCTTTTCTGCACGCTCACTTTCCTCCTTTTCTCTATTCTCGTAATATTGGGCCGTAGCCAATATTTGGGCAGTGGTAGAAACAGCCCACGCACTCTCAGAATTCTTCAACTTGTTGCTAAGGTCGGGCAACAAATTCGATACAAACTTATCAACGAACAGCCGCTGACCACCCTCGGAACCCATGTCCTGACCGCTATGGTCAATGAACGCTTCCTCAAATCTCGTAAAGAAATCGGAAACACTTTCATCTCTCTTTTGCCTGCACGCCGATAATTTGTCCCAATTTACGCGCATCGCAGGCATAAGCGTTTTCATGAGGGTAATTATCCTCTGGGGCAAAGCCACAATAATCTGTTCGGGTTTAGCCCCACCGACCTGCCGGGCATCTGCCGCTGTAAGGGCAGCCCAGTCACCGCCTAACTCGGCTACGTGATTCTCGTGACGAATTTTCGCCCAAATCGGCTGAGGCACCACATTGCCAAACAACATATCAACATCGGCTAGGTTCATAACAGTAGCATCCACCAATTGGGACAGTTCTTTATAGTACCCTGCAGGATTCTTACAGGGATCAGGTAGGGATTGCTTCACTTGCAAAACTTCCGATCGCTTCCAAGGGAGGTGTATCCACACTCTCTGGAAATGGCCTGGGACAGGAGGGTTAGCAGCAGCGTCACCTGGCATCCATACCGGGGGAACTTCCCGCATAGGATATTGGCCAGGTTGTGCCATCCACTCCGCGGTCGCGTCCTTAAACAGCGCGCGCGGTTGCACTGTACATCGAAAGGATAACAAGCGTTCCAGAGCCTCTCGAACTTTGTCACCTATAATGACACCCGTGGCAAACCGAAGCTGTAGCTCGGAAACCTCAGGTGGTATATCATCAGCTATATCATCGTCCCACTCCTCTTTCAATGACTTACACAATTCTTCGAACACAAACCGTTGCGTGGGCACATTAAACTGAGAAAACGTTTCGAACACTACACGTGGGGTGTATTTAACAGGGTTGCGAATCCATCTACGTGCAGTTTTCACCAACGATTCACGTTCCCTACCATCAGGAAGCTGACTGCGCCTTTGAGCAATATCTGAAAGAGTCGAGCCAAGTATCGGCCCAAAAAGCGGAGAATAAAGAGAAGCAACAGCAGTTAAAAGACGACCACGAACAGAAGGAGAAGAAGACGAAGATGCAGGCGTAGCAGCCATAGGGGTGGAAACGGTAGAAGTAGACGCAGCAGCAGGAGTAGCGGGAACGACAGGCTGAGGAGGAACTTGGAAAAGCTCAGTAGGGAGAGAAGCCGGGACAAGAGGATGTACGATCTGTGGCCCAAGGGGATTCGGGAGTACGGGAGGAACGGCGGGCTGACCAGCAGCCGCCAAACCAGCGGGTTGAGGAAGAGGTGGACGAACGGGACCCATAACATCGGGAGCATAGGGAGGTGGCGATTTCATCAGATAAGACAAAAGCGAATCTTCCACCGATTCTTCTCCTGCCTTATCGGTCGTAGAAGGTAGCGCCGGATAACATTTGTCCACTGTCATGTGGTGAAGCCGAGCACTAACTTCCTGCTCTTTCTCATCTTTATCTAACTGATATTGTTCTGCATTGCGCATCACCGTAATAACACCTTCTCGTTTATTTTTCTTATTCTGTTTGATTTCTTTCTGTTTGGCCTCTTTCCGCCATAACCGGAAGGAATCAAACATGGCCGGCCTAGCTTTCTTTTTAAATAATTTAGCTTCCAAGTTATCTAAAATGGCAGTCTCGAAACTACCATGAGGTGGCCAACTAAGGACACCATCCTTTTTAGTGTAACGAACCCAATATGCATTATATACGATAGGACCCACGCCATGGCGACTATAGAGCTCGTAAAGCGGAGTTCCAGCCGGAGGTATCGGACATGAATCCTCCAGCCGGGAATCCATGCTGCAACATTTAAGGAACCCAAACAAAGTACTACGGCCAGGCATCGTGCACACTAACCGAGTATACAAACTTCAAGGGCTATCGGATTACGATGTCCTCGCAAAAATGCAAGACCCTCGGTTTTTGGCAATTGCAATCGTCAAATAAAACCCAACAACTAAGAACCACGAATGCTATGGAACCATGCAAACAACAAAGCAACACTGGGAGCGACCCACAAATACTTAACTGAAAGAACAATGGCGTCACCAGGAAGGCCCGTCAATCGTCTCGCCGTACAAAGGACTACGCCAGGCGCCAAAACAGGTCGACAGTCAGGGCATCGGTCCGTCGCAGCCGTCAGGAGGCGGGGATCTTCGCGGGAAAAGACGTCGGGCCACTTATTTCGACAACTGGATCGATGAAGCGGGGTGCACCTTCCCTCGGAGATTTCACACGAAGTTCCTCACGATCGTCGGGCTTTGGACCGGTACCGTTGATGTCGCCCCACGTTGGGCGCCAACTGAAGGACTGGGTTATTCCTAAGACCCAGCGGTGCCAGGGAACAACACCTGAAACCTTCGTGGGTTACCTGTTCTGGCGTACCAAACACAGAGACACGGGACACTTCCAGCGACGTCAGAGATCAGCGTTTATTTACTGCAGGGATACAGAGGTCACAAGAAGTACACAACGTGTAGGTTCTCGGAGACTGCTTCAAATTCGTAGAAGTGGATCGCTCCTTTTATACAGGTTTCGGCCATAGCACAGTATGGTGAACAAAGGTTACAACTCAGTTCCCACAATAAACTGCAAAAGGGTCGCATTCATGTTTCAAGAGGCCGGAACATAATTACAACAGTCTTGCCGGTTCCCAACTGTAAAAACATATCCCCTCCGCGATAAACACATTCCATCCTAACCATAAACGCATTAAGAGGAAGGACGGAAAACAGATGTAAGGAAAGGACAAGGATGCACAACAGGTTAGAAAAGAGGGTTGGGGCAATAAAGGAAACTCGATAGAGGGGTCAAAGACCTCGTGTCTAATGTATGCGTGGCTAAAACAATAGACCGGAGCGGCAAGATGAGCCTCGAGCGGGGCCATCTGCCTTAGTCGCGTCATTTCCCTCATCATAAAAGTCACCTCAAAGGAACACGTGTCCTTCGTGTAAGCTTGAGAGTTCCAGGGTCACGAAGCGGACAAGAAGCCCGTTCGCTGGCTACCTGAGGGCAAGAAACAAAATGGACGCTGTATCTAAAATGGAACCCGAGGGCTCGGATGAACGAACCCAAAAATGAGGCGAACCATAAGTGGCTGCATAGCGAAACTTCGTACACCCACTATACTCGTCATTTGCGGTTCATAGATACCAAACTCATCCATATTCGTCACCACTCAAAACTGCGGTCCCGTGTCATACGGAACCTCAGATTGCATTATTATGAAATGAATTGAGTAATTGCAAGATCAGCCGCCGGAGAGTCCGTAAATTACTTTGGACTACAAGTCTGTTGTTACTTTCTATTGTTTAGTAGTTTAACACGTATTACGTTCACACGCAGAGCTTATAATGGCGGCAAAACTTTATGGAGGCCGTTAGTGAACAAGCTTGCGGGACAAGCGAAACGCGTCTAACGTTGTAGCTGACTGCAAATAAAGGATATTTTGCGCATTTGACACGGCGTCGACCCTCCTGCTTTGTAGGAACTTTGTCAAATATATATGTATATATATATACATATTTCACTTTTCCTATGGGATTTATTATATCCATCTGAACCTTTTTTCTTCCCTTTTTTTCGGCATTTTTCTTTAATACCCATAGATTAGATTTAGTATTAGTTGGTAATTTTTAAGTGGTCTGCATGATAGTGACGCATCCTCAGTCACGTGACTCACATCACATGCTGTTGAGTGCTGCTTACTCCAGTCCTTAGTAGAACTTTTTGTAGTTTGTTAAGTGAGTGAGTAATAGGCTTAGTCGAACATCAGCAGCAACCAACCAACAATTTGGTGTTTGCAAAAAGTCGATCAGATTAGATAGGTCAATTTTATTGGAATGGTAGTTTCCAAAAATGTTTTTTTGAGCGTTTTTTTAAATTATTTTATTTGTTTCACACCAATCATCAATGTTTGTCTCTTTCTTTATTATATCTTACATGATCAGCACCCAGGGTCAAGAAGACGGGGGTCGGAGTCGGAGGGAGCAGCTAGAGAAGAACACCAGGGCCAGGACCGCTCCTCTACCGAGGGCTCTGCTGATGTCCCCAGTAAGTCTGCCTCCTGTTAATATTAATCATTATATTTCCCTAACTTTTACTGCACCTTATTTTTTCTGAACTATTATTTCCATTTCCTAATTCTATTTGACCAAATCTTCTTCGATCTAGACTATCTGTTTTTAAATTCTTGTTATCCCTGCCTCTAACTGCCTCTGCTCTGACTCTCTGTACTACTACTATATCATTAGTCTGTCTGTAGCTAAGCTTGCCCAGTTGGCCACTCTTTATTTTTATTTAAAATGTTTTAAAACTCAGATTCACCAATAGCTCTAGCCACTGAGTCCAGTCCTTTGGGTTGTCCTCTTCTACTCTTCCCAGTCTTGATAGGCTTTGACAATTCCCACCAACAAAATGCCCAACCAGATATTTTACTAGTTTTGTTAGGCTAGGACATATTCCTACTAGTGTCTACTCTCTTCTCCTGTACCCGGTTTGTACTAGTGATGTATGTGGAATATATATGTATTTTAACTATTTTTTCAATCTTGCTACTGAAAAAGAATCAATTGGGGGAGGCGTATATGGCATCTAAAAAATGTGTAATGTTTTTACTAGGCGTACTGACCATCAGGCGACGCCAGCCAGGAGGGAGCAGCGGATGCGGCAGCTGCCACAGGGGTGGGTGAGGCAGCAGCAGTTGCGGGCGGTGGTAAGTTATACTTATATTCCTTACTTATTAACAATAGTTACACACTCGCTGCAAGGGTGTACACTGTATGTTGAGAGAGACTAAGTTGTTTTGAACAACAGTTGAAGAAGAAGACACCCTTTACTTAGCATTAGAGGCGAGCAATTGAAGTAACGGTGGGAGTAGTTGAGTAACTAATGGCTTCTTCAATCTGACTTCAACTCAGCTGGGAAAGTTTTATGGAGAAGACAAAGAGTCAGACGACCTTGATGGATGGGTTGATCTAAAAAGGGAAAGAAGGATGGAAGGAGGAAGGACGGGCAAGATGTAAATATATATGACTGGCAGAGAAGGATACGCGCCACGTGGGATGCATGCATAGTTGGCTGATAGGAAGGAATCAGATGCATGGGTGGTTGAAGGATGAGTGGAAGGTGAAAGAAGAAAAGATGCCTGCCTGGGTGGATGAAACTGTATGTGTGATAGCAAGAATCCTCTGGGGTGTTTGATGGGTCAAACTCAAAGGCAAGCAAGGAAGGAAGGACGCATGGGGGTGGTTTAAAAAAAAAGTTTGTTGTTGTTAAAACAAACTAAGGTTTGTCGAGAGGTTAAGAAGAATGATAGACATGTTTACTTTGAATGGATGATGACTGGATGGTATTCATCACATCATATTCATAGCATAGGTGGAGACTGTCACTGGATGAAGAGTCTTTGAGGAGAATGTAAAAGAAACCAAGCCAGAGTAGCAAGCAAAGCCAAGGAGAATAGAAGTTGTATGTTCAGAATACTCCCTTGACTCACAGTAGTTTGCAAGCACAGCATATATTTTGTGTATGTATGTTATCAAGCGCCTCCTTCCGATTGCGATGCCTACTCACTACCTACTCACTACCTATGTGAATTTATTTTCGACTGTTTCAGCCTGCCATGGGTGGCCTTCACTAGCCTATCAGCTGCATGGATTGGTTACTAACCGGGTACACAATCAATTAAAACAAAGTACCTCATGTCGTCCCATATAAGCAATGATCATTTGGATAAGAAATCATCATGCCTTGTTGTAATAGGCAGGGTGAAAGTGAAATTGAGCAGTTGCCCTGGCCTTGATGTAACAGAGAGTATGGCCAGTGCCACCCATAATAGAAAAATAAGATGATTGTGTAGTCAGCATCACCACCTGCAGAGTGCAGACAGTAGGAAATATAACGTGAGTCTGTGTCACAAGTATAATGTTTGTCTTGAGCGCAAGCTGACTGAGCTGGCATGCCGGCTGCAACAAGGTTACTTAATTTAACAAGAGAGAAGAAGAAAACTGGTGCACTCGAGTCCATACTACCACAAATGTTATGTCACGTGCTTGCTAGTGCTACTGTGCCACTATGTGTAGAAATAATTTTGTGTTGCTGTTTTGCTAACAGTATTATCTTTTTTGATATAGGTAATCCTTCTCAACCAAAAAGACCAAACAGGAAGGAGTTGACAGCCATGGCCCGGCACCGGAAGCTTGAGGTCATTCGGATTGAGTATCGGCGGCTGGTGGCTCTGGCGGTGGTGGAGGCGGCAGAAGCTGCAGCCTCCTCCAATGCCCCGGGCCCCAGCCAGGCCCCTGGCCCTCAAGTGGTACGGTGCCGCGGTCTGGCAGCCTCCCGCTTCACTACATCCAGCACTGTTGTCCCCCCATGGATGCAATTGCCGAGCCTTTAAGAACCGCGTGCTCCTACGAATGAGGAGCAGGTAAATGAGGTCCTTAAGAGACAGCGAGCCCGCAGATAGACTGAGATCCCGTTGGATTGCCCCTTTTTTATTCTTTTTTTGGTAGGTGGGGGATGGGCTGCGTTGGGGAAAAGTTGGGGTTTATATTTATTATTTATTATGGACAATTTTTGAATTCAACGCCACAGACATTGTTTGAACTCTATCTTTTGACTTTTTGGACATTGGTTGGGGTTAGGGAGAGGGGTGGGCCAGGTGTTGTGGAATTTTTCACAATAGTTTATTTTGTTAGGGGATTAAATTATATTTATACTTAAACTTTACATACAATGTAAATGTTTTTGGGGGGGGGTTACTCTTTTACGTCAGACGGTTTGCTTACTTTGCTGCTGCAAAATAATCAGCAATTTTGTAACACACGAACAGATAGATGCGGTACCCTCACTGAATGACTTGTCCTACTAATACTGTCAGTCTCTCCTCGTAGCCTATGCAGTCTGCCACTGGACTCAAAGGTGTGGGAGTGTGAATTAATGAACCAATTAATTTCCATTATTAATTATGCCTCCCCCAAACTTCCTCTCTTACCTGTGATTGATGTTTAAACTTAGGCACAGCGATGGCTGGTTATAGTGATGATGGTTTGTGTTTCCCAAGATGTCATGGTTGTGGTGGTAGTAGTAGACACTGGCTGTTGCATTTGCAAAAAAAAGAAAATGAGACAGTCAGTCGCCTGAGAGAGACTCTGGGAGGAGTAGTAGAACGAAGTACTGTACAGTACACTAGAAGACTGCCAAACAATAATAATAATGCTGATTAGAAATGCTAAAGTAAAATAAAACATAACGGTGGTGGGGATAGCCTAGTACAAGAGCAAGTTGCAAACTGTAGTTGTGTGGTAAATAATTTAATTACCGGTACTTAATTTGATGCGGAAAATCTATAACAATAGCTCAGTAAAATAAGAGGCAGAATCCGTGGTATTAGAGGTTCGGAACGGGCTTTATTCCAAAATCAATTCGAATTGAGGACTCCATATTCCGTCACCACGAAGGTTCAGGAAGTGAAAGACAATACTTTATTGACAGATAATCATATTTATAGAAGAGGCATTATAGTGAAACAGATGCAGGAGGCGTAACAGTTGATAACAGAGATAAGGGCATACATACGTAACTAAAATGGGTGTAACTAGGCGTAACTAAAGAACGTCATTGGGTATGATGTCACAAATGGGTGGTTCCATGAAAGAATTTCGCAATGTCAGCAAAAATACTTGGCAGAGATGCGCGCGCAGCAGCATGACGTGTGATTGATGTGTAACTAGAGGGTGAAGGGGACTTGACATTTAGCTCTACATGTGGAGACAGAAGTCTGGGTTTATGTCAACCTAATCCCAAATCATATCTAATATCCTATGTTTAAAGAACTGTGTTATCCAAAAAGAGAGGTCTCTTAGGATAGAATCTTATTCTATACTGACTATACTGACTGTTAGTGCGTGTACAAGCATCTAAGTGTCTACACTAGATGCGAGGGGGTAGGAATATTCCATGGTAACAGGGCTATGAATTACTTGCATGAGGGCAGCGAGGCCTGGCCCCTTTGCACGGTAGCTGGAGGAATGTTTACCTAAACTACTAGACAGGAATGCATCGGATGAGGAGCGAAGCAGAGCAGATAATCTTGAAGGTGAAATACAGTTTTTGGCAGGCAGACAGGCCGAGTCAGGCACCGTTAGCCGCGCAGGGAGTAGGACAAAGTTCATGGTCACAGATGCAGGCTCAGACTGGAGCTTTCAGAGGCAGAAGGCAGAAAAGGCTTGATGGCAGAATCAGGGCCTACTCGCCTGGACTGTAAAAATGTGGGAAGTGAACCATATAAAGCCGGTGGCCTTTCATACTTAGGAATAGAATATCCGGCCCATTCATGGCGGATCTGAAAGAGGACATGTTGACGGTGGACGCACATGTGTTTGCGTCTTCATAACTGGAACTGGAGGGAACATACATGTACTTGTGATTTATACATGAAACCGTTGGGGTCCAAGATAGGGGACATAACTGATCATAAAAATCCATATTTCCACATTCCCTCCTTGTCCCCTACTTGCCCTTAAGAGATATCAATCTTCATCAATCCATCGATCTGTTCATATAACAT
This sequence comes from Triturus cristatus, assembly GCF_964204655.1. Classification (NCBI taxonomy): domain Eukaryota; kingdom Metazoa; phylum Chordata; class Amphibia; order Caudata; family Salamandridae; genus Triturus; species Triturus cristatus. The sequence goes on from NC_140583.1 coordinate 911,414,325, forward strand.
CATTTGTTCTTCTTTCTTCTTCCGGGATCTTGAATGAAAACTTGGATGTGGGATACACAAGGTGGCACATAGACCACAAATCGCTGGCCCACATTGTAGACATAAGCAGCAACTGAATAGTATGAGAAAGCCAATACCTAGGAAGGAGAGCATTCTCCATCCCCAGGCTGACAACACGCCCCAGAACCAACCGGACCAAGTCCAGGTGCCTGGACTCTGGTGTATCTGGCTTACAATCTTATGAAGGCGGGTTATGGCCTTATATACAGACGGCGAATTTTCGGGTATGAAAATGCAACAACTTGATCCGATGACCCTACAAGCTCCGCCCCTATCGGCCAGGATGACGTCAAGGACAAGACGATTCTGAAGCACAACAATCCGCATAGCAGACTGCTCTTCTGTTAAATTGCCTAAGGCGGAAATAGTTTCGTTCACTACTGCTTCAAGGGTTCTGGTTAATCTACGTATCAGCTTACTATTAGTGACTGTACCTATATAAGGAAAGAAACCTTTATTGAAATCTGTGTATTTTTCCCATGCTGTTTCAGTGTAATCGACAATTGGGAGATCTCTCTGCTGTCTATTGTGTACTAAATGAGTATTTCTATGATAATCAGGAGGAGCTAGGAAAACAGGTGGTAGGAGGAATGCTATGTAACAGGTACCATCCCAATCTAAAGGTAGGCGTATATATGCGGTCTGGCCACATATAAAGTAGGAATGACGAGAAGCTCTAAATGTAGACTTGCCTTGATCACTGAATTTTATCACAGTGGTGCATTTACTATGGCCCATGTGTATGGAGCCATTCTTTCTTATGCATAGTTCCCCTTTAACCGGGAATACGGACATGGCGGACAAGATTGGTGTAGCTTCAGATTCAACGTTCAGGATCATGAGGTTAAGTGTAAAATTACCTAATCCATATACTTCATTTTCTAGATCAGTTCCTGTTCTTTTGGGAAGTCCCTCCTTGTTAGGGTAGCAGACTTTGAGCAAAACTAAGTTCAGGTTTCCCCATACCCAGTTGTCTTGATAAACTGCTGAGTTTGAATCTAAGGAATTAATTAAACTAAACCATGCTCCACAGGAGCCATTGTGTGTGAACGGATATGGAAAGAGGGGCAAAACTCCCTTATAGTTCTGATAGGGAGGGAGTCGGCCACATATCCAACAATTTGTAGCATTGCTAGTCTGATGGGAATGATGTAACATACTAATAAAAGTGTTGTTGCGCAGCGCAAATCTATATGACAACTCATGCGGTGGTAATTCACTAAAAGAATGTTCAGCAGTAACATTGTAAACATGTTTAGAAATAGGATAATATATGTGCAACAATATACTTGCAGCGATTATTAAAAGACATAAGAAAAACAAAATTAATAACGTCACTGTGCAATGACTACGCAGTGATTTACAGTACGCATGTTTTTTCAACTGCATTTGATTATTTCTTTCTCTATTCTGGTCCAGAGGATACATGTCAGAGACAAATTCAACCGATTCACCTTGGAGAGGACTTAAACAATCAAATTGTCTGACTGACTGGACCTCAATTTTAGTCTATATAGTTCTGAGTTCGTTTGCTCAACCAAGGGGAGCTTTAAGTCTGTCTTTGAGGAAATACAGGGTTTAGTCTCTATATCGGATGGTAGTCCATAAAATTTCTTGATATGACTCGAATGTATCCAACCTTTGCGACCTTCGATCTTCACGGCTGTCCTCGTGGTGAGCAGTACAAGTTGAGGCGATTTCCACCTCGGATCCAGCTGAGTCTTCCGGTCAAAATTCCACACCAACACCAAGTCCCCGGGAACTACGTCGTGGGGTTTCACCTCGGTGTTGTCGGGAAAGGCTGCAGCTACCTGTGAACGACAAGATTGTAGTGCAGACATCAAGGAAGCCAGGTAATCTGTCAGCATATTACAGTCAACGTCAGGGATTTTACGAGGTATAGGCGTCCCCCACATATTTGGTGGTCTACCGAAGATCACCTCATACGGGGATAGCCCTGTTCGAGAATGTGCTACCATTCTCATGTAAAAGAGTGCAACTGGTAAGGCTACTACCCAATCGACACCTTTCTGTCTACATATTTTGGACAATCTAATTTTCAGAGTTTGATTATGTCGTTCCACGAGACCTGCTGCCTCGGGGTGTCGGACACAGTGAAATCTCCATTGATAGCCTAACAAAAGTGAAACGTGTTTCATTAGTTCGGATGAGAACGGCTGGCCGTTATCTGAGTAGACAACACGTGGTAAACCGTACCGTGGGAAGAATTCTCGAACTAACTGTTTGGCAGTAGTCGGGGCAGTGTAATCTGAGACCGGGTATGCCTCTGTCCAACGGGAAAGAGCACAAACAACTACAAGAACATATTTGAATCCTCGACATCGTTCCATCTGGATATAATCCATCTGGAGGACTTCAAAAGGGTGATCAGGAGGCTGAAATCCACCCTGTTCTACGGGAATGCTTTTACCTGGGTTAAACTGACAACAGATCATACAGGTACGAACTTTTTGTTTAGCTGCTGCTCGTAAATGTTTGTTGAACCAAATGTGTTGAATGCTGTCTAGCATAGCCTTTTCTCCTAGGTGCGCTGGACTATGTATTGTATTAATGATAACTTGGACCATTGAGTCGGGAAGAAACCATACAGATTTCTCCTTCGTCATCCATCCCTGATCGGTTTGGATCCCTCCTAATTCAGTCCATTTCTTTATTTCTTCTGGTGTAGCATGTGTCTGTATGTCAATTACGTCAAGAGCGGGATCCTTAACCATCATGCAATGTGTTGGTGTCGGAACTATTGTCTTTGTCATGTCAGATGTGTGAGTTATATTCTGAGCAGTCTGTTTAGCTGTTCTGTCAGCTAGATCATTGCCTTGGGAAATGATATCAGTAACTTTCGTATGAGCTTTACATTTCATAATTGATATTGCAGCGGGTAGATGTATTGCATCTAATAAGGCATGAATGAGGGGTCCGTGCTGAATGTGGGCACCGTGAGAAGTTAAATAACCTCTCTCTCGCCACAGCACGCCGAAGTCATGTACAACTCCGAATGCATAACGTGAATCAGTGTATATGTTGACTTTCTTATTTGTGGCTTGAATACAGGCTTGTGTCAGAGCGATGAGCTCTGCTGCTTGAGCTGACAAGGTATTAATACGATTTGTTTCAATGACTTCAGTGTCTGTTGTGACTGCATACGCGGCCACTAGCTCTCCTGTATTTGTTCTCATACATGAACCATCTACATACAACGTCAGGTCTGGATCTGACAATGGGACGTCTGTCAAGTCTTGTCTGGGTTTCGTCGTGATAGTAATAACTTCAATACAATCATGTGCTAGTGGGTCTGTTCCGTTTACTGGCAAAAGTGTGGCAGGATTCAATGTACTACAACGTCTGATTTCTATGTGTGGCTGGAACAATGTTAATTCGTAACCGGTGAGTCTTGCTATAGTCAAGTGTTGTGTTTGCGTGCGGTTCAAGAGAACCTCTACTGCGTGTGGTACTTGTACTGTCAATTGATGTCCTAACAGTATGGCATCGCTTTGTCTGATTGCTAAAGCTGTCGCTGCCACTGATTTCAGGCACGCAGGCAGAGCCTGAGCTACGGGATCTAATGTACTAGAAAAATAAGCACATGGTTTGTGTGCTCCTGCTTGTTCCTGTGTGAGTACTGACAAGGCAGTACCTTCGCGTTCTGTAACAAAGAGTGTAAACTGTTTACTGTAACATGGTGTTGCTAGGACAGGTGCTTGACATAAAGCTTTCTTTAAGCTTTCAAAGGCGTGTGTATGTTCCTGAGTCCAAGGGAGGACAGTCGATGTGGCCGCCTCCTGTGTTGTCAACTGAATGAGTGGTTTTGCTAGAAATGCATACTGAGGGATCCACTGCCTACAATATGAAGTGAGGCCTATAAAAGCCCGTACCTCCTTTTGTGTCTTGGGTATTGGCATGTTATCAATTAACTGTATGCGGTCGGGTGTAAGCTGCCTTCCCTCCTTGGACAGCGAGTGCCCAAGGTAAACAACTCGCTGGACACAGAATTGCAGCTTAGAAGGGGACACCTTGTGCCCCTTTTCGGCCAAAAATTGTAAAACCGTCAGTGAGGCTTTTTCACATTCCGGTTCGCTTCTAGCGGTGATCAGCAGATCGTCAACATATTGAAGCAGGGCAGTGTTGACTGGCATGTGTATACTGTCAAGTTCTCGTTTCAGTGCTTGGCTATAGATGCTGGGGCTTTCTGTGAATCCTTGAGGTGCGCGTGTGAATTTAAAGCTTCGTCCATTTAAACTAAATCCGAACAAGTATTGGCTTTCCGGATCTATTGGGACGCTGAAAAAGGCATTCTTGAGATCAATTACAGTAAAGAATGTTGCTTCGGAATCAATGGCAGTCAGTAATGAAGAAATGTCTGGAACTACGGGGTATTGTGGTACAATACATTTATTTAATTCGCGCAGATCAATAACCAATCGATATACTGGCGGGGCTTTAGGATCAGTTCGTTTAAGAATCGGAATTATCGGGGAATTACATACATTGGAGTCGGTTTCCACAACCACTCCTTGGGTAATAAGCTCGTCAATGATTTGCAGTAAAGCCACTACAGCATCTGGTGGTAACTTGTATTGTCGCATTCGTGGTAGTACCACTCCTGTCTTTAGTGTGACTCGATATGGTGTAATGTTCATGCAACCAACATCTGTAGGGCCTTGTGCCCATAAATGTGTGGGTAAAGTCTGCAGTCGGTGATCCATGTCTCGGGACACGTAGTGCCCTTTGAAATCACGTAAAAACAATCTTACTCCTTCCGGAGAACAACATATTATAGCTCCTAGAGCTTTCAATGTTTTTATACCTAACAGGTTTTCTGGACATGATTTAGTAAGCAATAAATCTGTAGTTCGTGTCAAAGGACCAATCGTAAGGGGAAGAGGCTGTGATACTTCGTTAATGATAGGTTTTCCTGAAAAACCAAGGGAAATATTCTGTGAGCCTGAGAGGGGTGCCCCTGGAACTTCACTACGTTTTATGGTTGTTCGGCTTGCCCCTGTATCAAGTAAAAATTTTCTGTCTTGGCCTAATAATTCACTGTGTACATAAGGTCCTTCTTGATCTACAGGGACCTCGATAAGGGGTAAGCCAACTTCCCTCTCTAGGCTGTTTCATGAGTATCGTTGATAATCAGGATAGTCATACTGTGCGGTCTGGTACATCTGTCGTGTCGTTGTTGGTGTGGCAGCAATAGGCTGCGGTGGTGGAGCTGGCATAGACTGTTGCGGAGCTGGCATGGCCTGTGCATGCTGCGGAGCTCCTTGTTGGTTCTGATCCTGTCTAAGTGGTCGTGGTCTTTCTTTTGTATTACCTATGGCGATATTATGTTTTAAAACTGGACAATCGTGTACATAATGACCTGGCTGTTTACAATAGTTGCATGTCCCTTTTACAGAAACTGCTGAAACACTGGACTGTGTCATACCCTTTTTATGACCGTCAGCTGGAACTGTCTGGGAAACTAGCATTTTCATTTTCGTGTCTTTCATGCGTCTTTGTTCATGTTCTTGTTCCTCTCTAATTCTATTGTGATGGTACTGTAGCATTTGTAACATTTGTGACGGAGTGTTACCTTGCCAGGTACTCTCGAATTTCAATACTCTATTCTTAACTTGGGGCAGGGCATTTTCAACTAATTTTGTCACAAACAGATGTGGATAAGATTCGCTACTTGCTTTTATTCCACTATTTATACCAAAACATTTTTCGAATCGGGCATAAAAATCACTAGTGTCTTCATCTTGCTTTTGTTTACAGGCTGAGATTGCACCCCAGTCTTCCTTTTTCGTAGTTAATAAACGTGGCAGTACCTGTACTAATAAACCTGGTAGTATTTTGGTCTTTTCCCCAAGCCCTAAACCTGGACCTCGAGCTGTTTCTTCGTTTTCTAATGCTGTCCAATCTATCTTTTGGTCTCCCACCTCCCAATCCCTTTCTTTGAGTTTTTCGTAAATGCCCGCAGGCATTAATACCTTTAATATTTTCATAATGTCGGGATAGGTATACTCTCCCATGAGCAACATGTCTTTAATTTCACGGTGGAAACCCGCTGGGTCTTTGTCATGACTGGGTACCACTTTCTTCATTTCTAATAGTTCCATTTTGGATATGGGTGTGTATACAAACACACGTTTAAACCGATTGTCATCACCTTTTATCGGGTGCACTTCGCGTAAGGGATTCTGTCTATCCATATAATATGTCGTTCTTTCCTTGATGGGCAGTGAGACATGTTCGGGGCATATAAAAAGAATGTACTGCTTTCTGGATTCTAGTATTTCTCTAATTAACTCAGTACCTGAACCTCTCCATTTATTCGTGAGTAATTCAGTCAATATATCAGGTAAGGGACCAGGATCGGAGTGTTGGCTTTTATATAATACGAGGAGTTGTTGAATCATATAGATACCAGCTAAACGCTGTTCATCTGGGTTGAGGTTCAAAAACGTGTGTGCTAGTGTATCATCACTATATTTTCCGGGACTGTCAACCCAGTGAACGGCTGACCTGGCTAATTCTTGTTCGTCCATAGAATCGAGTATATGATAACCCCTTCGTTCTCGAAGTAATTTGTCAGCGGCTTGGAACGCATGTTCGGGGGACCTTATATTTATTATTGGTGTTTGGAAATTTCTGTTATTATCTGGACGTATCGGACGTATCGGATCAGTAAAGCATCTAGTATTATTGCAAGATCTTCCTCTACCTACATAGGCCATTGTTTCTAACTGTCCTGTGGGCAGTTCTAATTCTTCCTCCTCTTCGGTTTGTTCAGGCTGGTCTACTGCTAATCTTTCTTCGTGTATTCGTTCTACTTCTTTGCGGATTTTTCGGCACATAGCTATTATACTTAATCGTTTATCATGTCTCCCTTCTGATATATTCCGACTCCATGTGGTAAGAATTTGCATTTCTTCCGGATTTACTCCTGGTCGGTCTTGATTTCTGACCACACAATTTATGAGGAAACGTAACAGTTCCCCCTGTATCTCCACTTTCTGGTACTCCATGGCTCTATTAATACTTTCAGAATCTCGCCCTGACTGGACAAAATGATATATATTTTCTAAATGTGTAGTCATTCCTGGTAGCCTCCCTAAATATATTGCAGCTCGTCGGATACGTAATGATGCCAGCAGCATTTCGTCCTCTTTGCCGGGCACAGGATCATATCTACAATCTATTAGAAGTTCCTTAAGCATGTCGGGAGTTACTAGTTTGGGCGTACGTTGGTGAGCTAATTCTTGAAAGGAAAGTTTATTTACTCTGGGTGGCGTGGAAAAAATGTTTGTTGTACCTCCTGTAGCACCGCCTGGGGTGCTGAATGTGAAAGGATTCGTTGAACGTGATATAGCAACCATAGGTGTGGGTACAGCTGTAGAAACAGATGTGCTTGCCGGAACTTGTGTCGGAGTTTGTTGTTGCGGAGGTACAGACGGAGGAGGGTCTTGGCGTTGAACCCCCTCGGCAGGCGGTCTATGTGGCGCGGTATTAGCATACTCGGGAGCTGCGTCGTCTAAATAAGAAGAAAGGAAAACATCTTCTGCGGTTCTGGGATGCCCTTTGGGATGTGCTTTTATTGGAAACAATGGGGGTGGCAAGTCTTTTGGTATCTCCGGAGTAGCCTTAGGTAACCCTTCGGCCAGAAGAGGATACATACCATTCATAAGGGCATTTCTTTGTCTGTCTACTTGTTCTGATTTTACTCGAGTACCTTCTTCAATTAATGGATTTTCTCGGACTTTATTTGAATTCTCCTTACTCTTCTCTTCCTGTCTGCGTGCTTTTTCTGTACGTCTATACGATTCTTTACGCCATAATTCAATGGCATCTTTCTGTGATTGTCTAGCTTTCTTTTTCCATAATTCTTCCTCTACTTTCATGATGCAATCTGCATCCCAGGTCATAGCTGCGGGCCACCTCTGACTTTCTGGTAATTCCTTGGTGTAGTCTGCCCATAAATCAAGAAATAATATGGCGTCTAGGCCATGTTTATGATACATGAAGTACCCTGGAGTGTCCCTAGGAGGAATGGGAACAGCTTCTTCGAGTACCCCTTTTCTAGTTTTGATCTGTCTTAATTTCGAAAAGAGCGGCATATTGAGAACTGATCTGATACCTAATTCTGAACACGTTTTAATACAACAAAACACAATAATGAACAGTCATTCACACCACAATATGCAGAACGTATTTAAAACATTTTAACATTTAACATTTAATGAACAACAATGATGGCCATTTAGGGAACTAGTCACTAAGCATAATACTCGGCACTAACTAGGTAATTCTGAATTATATACTAGACATACTTGATATACTGCTGAACAGTACAGATACACTGCTGAAACAGTGCAGACCGGATTTGTGTACCCAAACCCGTCTTGACCGGCACAACCTATGTGCACGTCAGAACGCCTCCCCGACAATGGTACTCACCGGGTAGCTCGGAACGGAAGGCCTCGGAACTGAACTGAACTGGACTCGGACCGGACTGGACTCGACTCGAAACTTCGGAACTTCGGAACCTGGTGGGCCTCTGTATACCTCGGATCTTGCTCTCTCAGCTAGGCTCTGGTCGGGATACTTCGCACTTCTCACCGCCTCGTCTGGGTGTTGATCGCAGCCTCAGTTACCTCCGCTCGGCAGGAGGGAGATACAGGAAATCCTGTGGGTACGCGTTGTTGTCCGTCCAGCTGTGGCAGGAGACCGGGCCTGCAACGCACCTCCGGCGCGTGAGATGAGAAAGTGTCCCTGTTCGGGCGCCATATATGTGGTAAATAATTTAATTACCGGTACTTAATTTGATGCGGAAAATCTATAACAATAGCTCAGTAAAATAAGAGGCAGAATCCGTGGTATTAGAGGTTCGGAACGGGCTTTATTCCAAAATCAATTCGAATTGAGGACTCCATATTCCGTCACCACGAAGGTTCAGGAAGTGAAAGACAATACTTTATTGACAGATAATCATATTTATAGAAGAGGCATTATAGTGAAACAGATGCAGGAGGCGTAACAGTTGATAACAGAGATAAGGGCATACATACGTAACAAAAATGGGTGTAACTAGGCGTAACTAAAGAACGTCATTGGGTATGATGTCACAAATGGGTGGTTCCATGAAAGAATTTCGCAATGTCAGCAAAAATACTTGGCAGAGATGCGCGCGCAGCAGCATGACGTGTGATTGACGTGTAACTAGAGGGTGAAGGGGACTTGACATTTAGCTCTACATGTGGAGACAGAAGTCTGGGGTTATGTCAACCTAATCCCAAATCATATCTAATATCCTATGTTTAAAGAACTGTGTTATCCAAAAAGAGAGGTCTCTTAGGATAGAATCTTATTCTATACTGACTATACTGACTGTTAGTGCGTGTACAAGCGTCTAAGTGTCTACACTAGATGCGAGGGGGTAGGAATATTCCATGGTAACAGGGCTATGAATTACTTGCATGAGGGCAGCGAGGCCTGGCCCCTTTGCACGGTAGCTGGAGGAATGTTTACCTAAACTACTAGACAGGAATGCATCGGATGAGGAGCGAAGCAGAGCAGATAATCTTGAAGGTGAAATACAGTTTTTGGCAGGCAGACAGGCCGAGTCAGGCACCGTTAGCCGCGCAGGGAGTAGGACAAAGTTCATGGTCACAGATGCAGGCTCAGACTGGAGCTTTCAGAGGCAGAAGGCAGAAAAGGCTTGATGGCAGAATCAGGGCCTACTCGCCTGGACTGTAAAAATGTGGGAAGTGAACCATATAAAGCCGGTGGCCTTTCATACTTAGGAATAGAATATCCGGCCCATTCATGGCGGATCTGAAAGAGGACATGTTGACGGTGGACGCACATGTGTTTGCGTCTTCATAACTGGAACTGGAGGGAACATACATGTACTTGTGATTTATACATGAAACCGTTGGGGTCCAAGATAGGGGACATAACTGATCATAAAAATCCATATTTCCACAGTTGTGTCAAGTCACTCGACACAAGCGTAACCTTTAGTGCTGTAAAAGGAGGATGATGAATCCAATCGATGCCGGCAATTAATTATGTTGGATTAGGTTCCTTTGGACAAACAAATTGACTTGCAAATATACTGAGCATGGATGGGCAAGCAGAAGGAGATCCTCGCCCTGCCTTGAAATTGAATCAGTGTTGCTTTCACCACATCCGCCCCATTAAGCGTGTGATCAATTATTGGTGTACATTTAATTTAGTCACACCTCAATATAAATCACATAGCCCGGGGGAAGAGGGTTAGGGTTTGATGAATGGTTGGGAAGGGGGGTTTGGGGAAAGGTTTGACAAAGAAAAACACTACGTATGGACAAACAACAAAACACAATCTTGGCAGACGACCATCATATCCATAAATCTGTTAAGGGAGAAAAAGGAAATGCATGCATGATGATAATGATGATGACTTGATGGTTAATGATAAGTATTAGTTACTAACTAGACATGTAGACAGTACAGGGCAGCAGTATATTATTAATTATTATGCAATTTGCTATGCCTGTCTGCCCTTAGAGAGACCCAAATTACATATATTTTTACTTCTGTTATACCAGGCTTACTTTTGAAAGCTAGCAAAGAAAATTAAAAATTAGGTGTGGGGATCAATTATAAGCAGAGAGCAAACAACAGCAACACACAGTCATAACAATTGAAGAGAAAAAGTGAATCAAATTATTTAAAAGATTAATAATGTTGTTACTAAAGTGTTACTGTATGTTATCCTGGTCAAATTAGGGAGTTGCATCGCGGCATTCCTCTTGGTCCTCCCTTCCATGGACGCTGCATCCGTCAATCTTGGGTGCCACTGCCTGCCTGGCGGATGCAGATTGATAGGTGAGTGTGAGTTGTTTTTCTCTGTTTAACACAGGGCAAAGGCTGGCCTGTAAGTGTAGATGGGAAAACAAAAAGGATATTTAAAAATCATGGAGAAAAAAAACCCATCAATTACGGAGGAGTGCAAACACTTTCAGAGCGGCATGGCTAAATCATGTCTACTCTGTTGTCTGTTTCCAGCATTAACCTACAACAGCAACAGGACAGAGCAGGCCCACAGCGCACACCCAACCTCCACTTAACTTAGATTTTGACTGAGCCAGACAGAGCAAACACGTGACATATACAGCAACATAGCATTTTCCAAAGTAATTAAATAAAATCAATGGCATGCATCAGTCATACCACCACTACTACACTCGTGACTCGACTCCACCACTACACAGACATGTAGGTCTGCTGTGGTTGTTGTTGACTTGTTTACCTTTTATGCTACTCATGAAACGCCCTGAGTTATTCCATCAATCATCTCCGATCCTACTGACTGACTGCGAAGATTTTATGTCACTGTGGTCATCATCATGGTGTTGTCCAACTCAGTCTGCAGTGTACCGAGTGAGTCCAGATTCCATATTCAAGAATGTATTGGATCGGCCTCATTAGAAGTACCATTTTGTTACTAAACAACAAGGAGGGAAACATTGACTTGAGTCACTTTTAGTGTGTGGATTAAATATTACTTCACTTCATACACAACAAACAACAGCACAAACACTAATCATCCCGAGTCAGCGTCCAATGCAGACCATCATTATTACCTGTTCCTTGTTCTCATCTTAAGTTAAGGGGCAGTCTCTCTCGGCTTTGAAAGGAGGATAGCTATAGTAGTCATCATGTTCCACTTCTTTTGGAGGGACTCGACGAGGCAACTTTTTTTGTACTTTTCTCCATCCAATCATCATCTGGCTTGAGGGAAATGGATTTATGGCGAATCAGGAGGGTGGAGCAGGACTCAGAGGAGTGGACTTAAGTTAAATGCACAGAGCTGAAACTACAATATGGAAATAAAAAAGACTAGAAGACGGTGGCACTGGTCATGTATTTGTTGTGATTTGAAGTTTCGAACCAGAAAGACAGGGACACACACAACAAATAAAAGTAAAATAAGGAAGAAAGAAAGTAAGAAGTTCAAAGCCTAGTGTCAGGGAAGTATAGCTCGTCCTCAAACTCTGGTGGTTCAACCAGAAGTAGGTAATATCTAAGACACTACTTCCATCACCTAGGTCGATGTCCTCATGTTCTTGCATTGATTCGCGTATTTTGTAATTCGGTGGTATAAAGTGCTGATTCATTTTGATCATGGTTAACCACTCAACGTTTTTGGGCGAGAGACTGGTCCTTCTCACTGTTACAATGGCACCAGCAGCACTGAAAACACGCTCAGAAGAGACACTAGCAACAGGGCAAGCCAGATAGTGTATCGCCAGCCTGCTGAGCACTGGCTATTGGTGCCTTTTACCATACCAATACAGCAATGGGTTTTGATCAATGTAGACCTCTGTTGGGTCATCCAGATAGGCCTAGACCATCTGCTCAATGTTCAGGGGTGCTCCACTTTGCTGGGCCTCTTTTGTTTTTTGCATCAGCACTGGACCTAGCAAGCACTTCCTGTAAATACCAATCCCGTGCCAATTTTAGTGGAGCTGATGATCCGGTTCTTGCTGTTGTCGATAGTGTTGGTGACAACTCTGAGCCAAACGCACTGCCCTCAGGCTCTGAAGTTGAACTTGACGCAGGATGCCTTGTAGTTCTTGTTGTGGGTTTCAGTATTGGGCCTTTAATTACCAGCCGTTCATTTTCCAATTTACTGGCTGCCTCAGCTATCCAAGTTTTGTACTGGGCAACATCCACTTCTGAAAAAGGAATGAATGACTTACTGTTCAGTGCCGATTTGTACCATGGATTCAGAATTGTGGCACAAATGTAATGTTTTTCTTGAAACAATGCGAGTTTGCACCCTTGTATTTTCAGCTAAGTGACGGGATAAGCTCTCCACCAACTTATATGCTTCATTTATTTCCTCCACACCTGTGTATGTTTTAGACACCTCCTTCAGCTGTTGCTCTAGCATGTGCAACAATGGGATAGCTTGGCCCATAGTACAGTCTTCCTTGCTGACTTCACGTGTGAAGAGCTCGAAAGGAAGTAGCATCTCTGTCAGGCATTTAACTAGGCCCCATTGGTCCATCTGAACGGTCATGCCTTTCACATTAGCATCCCCTCTTTGCATGACATATTCATTCATTGGTCTGTACTGCTCAAACAGATGTTCAAGCATGTAATAAGTTGAGTTCCAACATGTTGGCACCTCCTGGATGAGTGCTTTGACTGGCATTCTATACTCATGTTGAATGATCCTCAGCTGCTTTCGGGTTTTAAAAGACTGGCTGAAATGTGTGCATATTCTTCTGCTGGTGGTCAGTAAGTTGCTGACTCAGGCTTCTTTTTTCAGAAAGTCTTGAACAATAATGTTAATGTAGTGCACCAAACACAGGACCCTGAAATAGGCACCATCCTCCATGGCCTTAACTATATTACTGCCATTATCCGTGGCAACAAAACCAATGTTAAGCCCTCTTGGGTGCAGCCATACAAAGACCTTTCTGTTAAACTCTTCCAAAATGTTTGCAGCAGTATGAGATTTCTCCATGTCGAACATGTCTACAGTTGCATGTTTCCGAGTAGAATTAAAAATCTCAGCAGTGTCAACAACACCTGCTTCAGATATCTTTTCTCTAACACCCAGAAAAAGAGATCCAGTGTGCAGTGATTCACATGTAATCAGTGGCTTGGCAACTGGTCCACATGTCTGTTGTCAGGTGGATATTGTGAACAACACTCTGCGTCAAAGTTTGTCCAAGCAATTCCAGCACATCATGATGTAGTGCTGGACCAGCAACTCTGGTGAAATAGGACCTGCTGGGAACCTTCCATTTTGAGCAGATGGCTATCACAAATTCAAGGAAACCCACCCCTTCCACAAAAGAAAAAGGGAGAAGGTCCAGCGCTAGCATTTTAGCCAGCTTCGCATTGTACAAACGTGCCATTGGGTGGTTGCGTTCATACTGCCCCTCCGACCTAAGCATGCTGACAATGGTAGGCTTGATTATTTTCCTTTCTGGTGCAGCTGATGCAGGTGACTTCTTGAACCCAGTTAGGCTCAACTAAGCACTTTTTTTCATTGCAGCACTCTGTTGCCTTGGTGTCTCAGCCTGACTCTTACTACGGTGGTGCCACTGAGATGTTGCTGAGGATGTGGACGGTGCCACTACAATGCTGGGGACAGGGCTACTTTGTGTACCAGAGAAAATGTCTCCCTCTAGTTCACCTTCCTCCGCGATCATATCTTCTTCTACTTCTTCATCCACAGCAACAGCAATGGGTGCAGCTTTACTTTTTAGGCCTTTAAGGCGTTCTTCCCACTGGATCAAGTGGTGTTTTTTCCAGATGGGTTGTTTGGCCTCCGGAACCATAGTTTGTACCAAGCTTACCCCGACTAACACTGTGTCAACAACTTGAGCATATAGCAATGTTCTCCTCCTTACTGCTAACCTGAAAGAAGTTCCAAACTGGGGAGGTGAACTTTCTTGCGCTGCTGGAGGTGCCACTTGCAATGACGGATGAACTGGAGGGTGTGCCTGGAATTTGACTCTGGGCAGTACCACTACTACCTACTGAGGTGGTGGTTGTGCTGGATGTAGTTCCCTGCCGGGCCTTTGCCAATGCAAATATGGAAGCTGGAGGTGGTGTTACCTGTCTTGGTGGTATCCGTGCTACATCTCTTGCAGCAATTTGGGATAGGGTAATAATGTTGGTCTCCATCTCCACTGGGCCGGGAGTGATGTTCATGATGACTGGCTTGTCATCATCCTCCTCTTCTAAATCTCTCTCCATAACTCTAAGGCTTTCTGGAACCTTCCTTTTTCCTAGCCTTGTCTTGTGGCGTGCCTCACTCTCAGACTGAGCTGGTGGCTTCCAAGTGGCATCTAGATCATCAGGAGAGGGCTTGAAGAAGAAGTTGATGGACTAACCCTCCTTTTCCTTGCTGGGGATCTGGAAGACAATGGATCTTCTGAAAGAGTGGTTTGCTCTTCTTCGTCTGCAGGAAGCTCGATTTCCTGAACTGCCCCTACTTCGGGAGGAACAACTACTATTGTCGGCTGTTGTTGCGGCTGTTGTTGCGACTTTTGTTCAGGCTGTTGTTCTGGCTGTTGTTGCCCACTTGTCTGCTGAGTTTCCACCTGCGTTGATTGGGTACTACTTTGCAATAATGACATTTTAACATCACTGCTCATTGGCATTTGCGCAAGTAGACTGGCTACCTCTGCGACACTCATGGGCTTGTGCCTAGGTTGGTTGGGTGGGCCCGCTGATGCAGAGGTGCTGCTCCCAGCTTGGTCCCCAGACACAGCTGATGCAGGCGTAATTTTTGTTTTCCCCAAAAACATATTGGCCAGCACACCAGTCTTGGTAAGTGGCAGTGCCACTTCCTTCTTCTGTTCCCTCTTCTCACTGGCAACTTACTTGATACTGGAGGACCTGGTACCTTTCTTTGGGGCCACCTTCTTCCTTCCGATGTCAGCAGGACGCAGGTTCACAAGTTGCAGAGATGTCTGTGGTCACACGTGACGTGGTGCGCAGCAGGACTTCTGTCTGGCAGTACAACGGGTGATGATGACACCTCCTCCTCTGTCTTTTTGTGCACCTAAAAGCAAAGAAGCCAGGAGAAGAACATCAGTGCAATGTTGCATTTGTTGTTGTGGTTCAATTACTACTAGTACAAACGGTCAAACATAATATATAACTTAGTGTGTGGTGGTCATACTTGTTAGTGTTATATTATTATATTTTATGAACTCAGTTTAAGTGATAAAAAAAAATAACAGTGTAGCAATTTGTGAGACTTTGACAAGGGCTTTCATGGTATACTGTGTACACTCAGGAAAGATAGGAAAGAAGAAGAATAAAAACAAAAATACAAATGTAATGGAAGTGGAACCTGTTTGGTATTAATTTGCTCATCACGTCATTCAGGGAGCTGCAGCTGGCAAAGGGGATGGAAGCAGTAAGCCAAGAGGAACAAAGGAAAGACATGCAGGCCTATATGGCAAAAGCAGCACACTACTAAACTACCACCACAAAATGGCCACCAGCCATATGGTCGCTAACAGTCACAACAAGCAGGAGGCCTGGAAAACAATGAACTCAAGCAGGCCTATATGGCCAGACATAGGAGGCATGCTAAACAACACAGCTTTAATGCAAAAATGCAAAAACAAAAATTCACAGGGCTAAAAAAGGTTGGAAAGTTATGCACCAACCACACCAGACACACACACACACATCCAACAAAGGCATTTATTTAACACACACCAAAAAAGTGAAATAACCCCAAAAACACATTTTGCAATTCAATCCAATGTCATCCATGCCCTAAATGATGTTTAAATTCAACAGACACCACATAAACAGTTGTTTCATGCACCCATGACTAGCTCTGGGCCTACTGGCTACCCACAATATATTTTTTTTTAAATGATGAAAAGTACAAAAATTGTAGTTGCAGCAACTGCAATGTGCCAATCAAACAAACAACACCAACTTACCTGTAAAATCTCAAATCCAAAAGTCCTCAAATCCAATTAAATATGATGCAGCAGACACAAAGGGTGATTCTTCCAGCTCCAAATCCAAGTAAAAAACTGAACAGGACATGGACAAAGCACTGAGAAGAGCCTACTGGACAGGAACAGGAAGTTGGAGACTCTGGGGCACTTCCTTCCTGTCCCAAAAAAAAGAAAAAGGACCCCTTGCACAAAAAAGTACAGCCAAATGTCAATCTGAGGAGTTTTTTTTCATCCAAATCATCATTTTCGAGAAGGTTTTATGCTGCTCGAGAGATGTTCTTCTCTAGATTGCAAATTTTGCGTGTTCGGCATAGCGAGCTTCACTAAACTTCCGCCGGATGTCCGATGGTGCGTCCGAATGACGTGTTTGTGATCACACTCTCTCGCGTGATCTTGCGGCCGGCTACCAAAATCTTGTGGCGCTTGCGAACGGATAGGAAAACTCGACGGCGAACGCAGTAATCCCGGTAAGTCGCTACAGCGCGTGCAAAAACACATTTTGAAAGCGCGAACAAGGGAAAAACTCTGCTACGCCACAGATCGCAGAATTTTCGGTAACTCCGCGTTCTACGCGGAATGCGGAGTCGCCAAAAATCTGCAAACTCCGCGAGCGGAGCGGATTTTACCGCCCGGGCTTACTTTTTATTAAACTGAACTATAATACTCCTCTTCCAAGAGGGGGGGATTTTATTTGTTAGAAAACAGTAACTAAACAATGGCGCTAAAAAATCTCCCCATGCAGCTGACTCCTTTTTAATTAGCGCAATTGGTATTCCATCCGGCCCTTGTGCGCCGGAGGTTCTGGCGTTCTTTATTAAACTTACCACTTCCTCCCGTGACGGGGGCCAAATTCAGTAAGAGAAGATTTATCCACATCAAACATCACGGGAACAACTGGGCTGTTATTTTTGTATAATAGGGAAATGTAATCCACCCAGTCCTTTTCTGGGATCGGTATAGGAAGAGCCCTCTACCTTGAATCACAATATTCCGCAATCAAGTGCCAATACTTTCTTGAATCTTTGGCCCTTGCGGCTTCCCTCGGCTCATCCACTTGGCATCGAAATCCCTTCTCTTTTCACTAAGTTTACAGCAACTTCTTACTCGCTTAAGGCGATTAATTCCCTACTGTCGACCAGTGAGAAATTGTAAATAATGTTTTCGAACAAGTCGGTTAATTTCTTGATTTAAAAGTTTCAGCGAGGAAGAACCCTGTTTAAACAAACGAGGTCTGGGAGATTTAGGACTTAAATTAAGTATCTTCTCCATTTGAGTCTCAGAGAGTTGCGCAATATTGCAATAAGCATGACCCTGCTGTTCTTCATAGGCCCTCTTCACTAGCGAGCCTACTTCAGAGATTTTTTTTTGCGTCCAAAAGGACCGACCATTTGCTTTATTAAAAGTAGCCGTACCCTGGCCAAGATTCCCCGGATCACAGACAGGAAGATCAAAGGCCACTGTCATACCCACTATGCTATGGTTGCTCCATATCGACGGGAGAACAAAGAAATTTTCACAAGCCCCGAACATTTGATAGGAGATAATCACATAGTCTAAAATGCTCTGAGTGAGCTGGGAGTGATAAGTAAATTGTGCTATTTTGTCAACGGGCACTCTCCCATTTAGGATAACAAGATCTAAACTTCTAATGATGTCAAGCAAAAAGAACCCCCGTTTATTTTTCCTGGAAATGAAATCTCGGTTTATATGCCAAATTTCCTCTTTATCAGTGTTGACATAAATCCCCGAAGCAGAGTTCGAGATTTTGGCATTTAGATCTCCCACAATTATCACTAGGGGGCATTCTTCTCTAACCGCTATATCCTGAATATAAGAAAAAAATACACTCAAAAGATGATCAAAATTTCTCCCAGGAGGGATTTATAGGTTTGTCTCAAGGAAGAAAATGGGCCTGGCGGAATCTCCCAAACATGCCAGCTTCAGACATATACAAACATTTGAAGGGTGGCAAAAAACCTTCTGATTCCAATTAATGGAATTCTTAAGCAAAATGGAAACCCCCCCCACTGGCGTGTTTCCTTTCAGAACGCTTAGCATAACAGGAATAAACAAAATAGCCATCGCAATCAAACTCTTTGCAAGACCATGTTTCTTGTTAACATATAATTAAAGGGTTCATGGTTTTCAAAGAATTCAGTTTCAATTCATTGGGTCCCAAACCAGCCATATTCCAAGACAAAAGTAGCTCACCCAGGCTACCTCAACAGGGCTCTCCTTTCAGCTTCTGGATGGGTGTTGTTCAAGGCTCTTGCAACCCAACTCCACTGGGCCAATTCATCTTTTGTGTCCGGGCCTGAGGAGCAGCAGACACGAGATTTATTGAGCATCCCTTCTTGTCCACGGAGACCACAATGTCTTTAGGTTTACCCACTGAATACTCAGTATCAGGGCCCAACGCATCTAGCGCCACTGAATTGACAGCCCTAGGGACTTTCGAACAGTGAGTTGTAGAGCCCATAGTATGATGTTCCTCATATTCTATAACAGATGATATATCAAACCCTCGTTTCAAGAAATGCTCATAATTCGGCAGAACCAAATTGGCCATGATGAAGGAGCCAAAGGTGACTCTGGAGTAGGGAAAAGTGTCATATACATTAATCATCACATTTAAAATATCCTTGCTTGCTATCAGCTTTAATGCCTCAATTTCCGAAAAAAAAGTTAAGAATGAATCCTCTATTTACCGGGATATATTCATTTCAAATAGCCAAGTAAAATCCACAATGGGAGATGAAACAATCTGTACTCCACTAGTTTTCTTTGTAGCGTCCCTGCAGGGTATCCATAAAGGAACCCTATTACTAAAGCTAACAACTTATGCACCACCATCAGGCTGACTATTCAAATACGAGACGATGTTGGAGGTTTGGGCCTCTATGTTTATATTGGTCAGAGATGTAGTTCCTATGGGGATTCTGTTTGACCTAGCCTGGGTAATAGTTGGTATAAGGAACCCCCCCTCCAGGTTGCTATCCACCCTGGAATCAGGGGCCCCAGACCCTGTCTGGAGCAAGGGAACCCCCCACCCCATTCCCATTTCCCCTCCCGATGAATCAACCATCTCGTTAGTCAATAAGGGATAGATTGCTTGGGGGGACAGCAACATCAGGGCTAGTGGGGATGCTACTGATCCAGAGTCCCCCAATTTCCCAGCTGATACCATATACGGTATGGGGGGTTCAATAGGAATACCATCTACTAACGTGGATTTAGGACCTCCCTCCTCCATTATTGTATGAATATCACCCTGTCTTTCGGGGGTCCGTGAAAAATGCAATTTTGACGCTTTTCGTTTAGAAAATCATCTTGGTTTTTTGTATTTCTTTTTCATATTTTCACCCTTATGATTTATTACGGGGCTACCCCTCTTCCCTACTTTCAATCCTCCCTTCCCTGTTGATATAGGGGAATGAGCCTGAGTTGTAAATGGAGTTAGGACCACCCCCTCTCCTCCCCCTCCCCAACTGCTTGACTTGCTTAGCATGACCCCTGGTTTTCACAACTTCACAGGCACCTGCTTTTTTTGCCTTTATTAAGCAGAGGGAAAGTTTTCAAAATTGCCTTTTCTGGAGGGGGACTCAATTCGGCCTCCCCATATAATATACTTAAACAAAGCTGTTCCTATTCAAGATTGCACCTAGGTACTGTGGGGGCACCAAGTAAAGGGGCATTCCTACTTGCAACCAGACGTCTCTCGACTCTCTCAAGGGAGCGAATAATACTGGCCTAGCATTTGCCATTTCTTCCATCTGGGACTGTATCATAGGCACAGGTTTGATGGTATCAGACTTATTTACCTTTTGCACTTCAAATAGCATTACAGAGATCATTTCCAATACATGATCAGACCTCAATACAGAATTCTCTAATAAAGATAAAAATGAAATGTAAGAACTTTTCAATGCAGACGAGATATTCTGAGGGCACACCATCCCTCTCATTTACCAGTTTCTGTTGTGAACAAGGCAGGAATACATCATGGGAAGACTCCATAGAAGTACCAATGACTTGTACTACAGTATAAAAAAAGCAAAGAAAGACGCCTAGGAGAAGAGCTTACAATTGGAATATTTTTTCCCCTGGATCTACTCGATAAATGATCATCTTTATGGGTTTGTCATGAGAATCTCCCCAGTCCCTTATTTGAGCTTCTATATCGATATCAGGGAGTGTAAAGTCTTCCCCTGGCGTTAATGATGGAGCAAGGGGTCGTAGAAAAGAGACTTGCTCAGAAGCAATCCGCTCGTTTAACTCATTAATATGTTTTTAATTATGTTTTGTGCCAAAACTAATGCGCAGCACATAAACACACGGGTTAGTGAAGCTTGCTTATGTGTTTGCTAACATTAACAACTCGAACGAATTACTAAAGCTGCTTTAATGGGGAAATCTTTACTGCGCATGCGTTAATTGCATCTACGCAATATGACAAAGTAACGCTTGGAGGGAAATTCTTGCGCATGAGCAGAAGGCACTAAAATTGAGTCTTAGAGACTCGCGTGCATGGCACTTGCTTAGCTGAAGCGAAAACAAACTATTTTACTAATGTTAATGTGGGGAAAGTATTAATAAATAAAGAGGAATAGAGTAGAGATGGGTGGTTGTTCTGCTTGGGTTTTCGGATCAGATAGAACCCGCTCATCAGAGCCTCACTAACCCAGCCAGAACGTTACCCCCTCCCTAGAACCTATTTACAGTAATGCAACCACATATATCTACCACCTAAGGACAGGGGATTCCTACTATACATACCAAGACCTCTTATAATCGGCGGCCTCGCGATCCCATACGGATCCAGACCTCTCTGCCCGTACGACAGTATCACAAGTGGCGGCCTCGCGATCCCCTACGAATCCAGACCTCTCTGCCCATACGACAGTATCACAAGTGGCGGCCTCGCGATCCCACACGAATCCAGACCTCTCTACCCAGACGGCAGTCTCAGCACAATCGGCGGCCTCACGATCCAATACGAATCCAGACCTCTCTGCCCATACGACAGTATCACAAGTGGCGGCCTCGCGATCCCACAGGAATCCAGACCTCTCTACCCAAACGGCAGTCTCAGCACAAGTGGCGGCCTCGCGATTCCATACGAATCCAGACCTCTCTACCCAGACGGCAGTCTCAGCACAATCGGCGGCCTCGCGATCCCCTACGAATCCAGACCTCTCTGCCCATACGACAGTATCACAAGTGGCGGCCTCGCGATCCCACACAAATCCAGACCTCTCTACCCAGACGGCAGTCTCAGCACAAGTGGCGGCCTCGCGATTCCAAACGAATCCAGACCTCTCTACCCAGACGGCAGTATCACAAGTGGCGGCCTCGCGATCCTATACGAATCCAGACCTCTCTACCTAGACGGCAGTCTCATACGACAGTTCATCCTATGATCACCATAACATACAAAAAGGGAATCAGTCTCACTATTCATCAGATCACACAAGGATTGCCAGTTCGAGCATAGCCTGTTCTCAGGTTCGAGGGGCTCCTCTTTCCCTTATTCAGTTACCACTTACCTGATCAGGGTTAACATCTGTTCATGTAGCCGCAGCTGACTAGAAGAATAGACTACCCTCTCATACAAGAACACGCAGCACATGTTGGTTCACTACAAACTGGGTACTTTATTACTCATTACATACACAATCACATAACATTACGATATAACACCTAACCTGCAAAGAAAAGTGAAAGATTAAGTTGTACACTCTAATAAGAAAGGGTCGACATCACCTTAGTAGTATGTAGCCTGCACTCAGTGGTCATCTAGGTTCCCTTCTCGTCTGTGCCTCGGCTCGCCTGGAATCACCCTTCTCCGAGTCACTGGGACCTCTTCCTTATCGGCTACTCTCTCCTCTCTGGCTATTCTGCTAGGAGAGCATCTGTCTCTCGGTTCTTCTCCGCCTTCAAGATGGCGTCTGTCTTCCCTGGAATAAGTAGTAGCTTTACTGCTAACGGCTAGATGCCGCCTACGGACTGAACATGTAACTGCCTCAGACTTTCACTAATATAGAGGTGCGTTTCCTCATGGAAAATTCTGGCCCGTAACCTGCCGCCCACCAAATTCTTGTACCTCCCCGTACCAAGGACACGTTCCCAGCCGGCCGGCCTGATGTAGTGTCTTCGGCATGAAGAAAAATACAATCCTTCGATAAGGGCCGGCCTGAACCGGTTCTCTCCAAGCGAATAACACCTCATAACTAAAACATTACATTTGACCTAGAAGCATCCCAAGCTGCCGGAGCAGAAAGAAAGATGGAGTCTCTCCCGTTTGAGGCCTACCAGGCCTGAATTCAGCACAGCTCCATGAAATACCCTCACTACAGGACAGGTTATCCCTAATACTAACAAATCTATCCCCTAGGCTATGTGTGCAAGCCCTGATCTATGGGGAAGAGCACAGAATCATGTCGAAGTGCCTAGTAAATAGGCTCCATTCACTACTCTAACCCTTAGACTTGAATGATAAGAGACTGAAGTCACATTCCATCATTGTTCCTCACAAGAAGGCCGGGAAAATCGAGCAGAACATTTCACCCTTGACTTCAGTCTATTATACATTCATTAAACAGAACTAATATCTGTGGAAGAATAATATGAAACAAGACTAACTGATCTATGTCTAGTACCAGGTGTGCAGAATTGAAGTAGTGAAGGAATACACTGAATAAAGCAACAGATAGAAATCAAAATGCCGATAGCAATCAGAATACCTCCTAATATCTGACGTAACATATGTAAATCAGGTAACCAATTAAAGAGCCAGTCAAACCAGCCCTGGTCAATGTGTTTTCTAACTTCTTCTGTCAAGTCATGTAGTTTATCAATGTGAGCTTGAATGGATTTTGTATGATCCGACAAGTTAAAACAACAAAGACCCTCAAAATCAGAACAATCGTGTCCATGTTTAAGCAAAAGATAATCAATGGCCGCTCGATTTTGCAAGATAGCCCTACGTTCACCCTGGGCGTCTAATAGCATGTCAGACAGGACTGTAGAAGTATGATTGATGGATTTCACCATCCAGCAGGCCATTTTCCCAATAGATTTGGCATTATAAACTGCCAAAGCAGGAACACCAACAATTGAAATAGCTAGGCTAAGGTATTCAGACTTGGAATATAAATGCAAAGATGAGTCACAATCCTCCTGTAACCTCACTGTATCTCGAATCACACGAGAGTTGGCATTCGGATGTGGAGAAAACATTAACAAGCTCAGTCTAGTAATGGCACAAGGGCCTCCAGAAATATTTGCGGGATTATATGGCCAGGAAGTATTACCACATGAGAAAAGCCATCCGGCAGGTAGTAACATCGTGCGATAATGACTGGGGGTAACTACCAAACTCTTGCAAGTCATGTTATTCTGAACAGAAGTACATGTTTTCGGTGTCCTTTGAAGGCACAAAGTTCGTTCATGAGCGGTGAATGAAGTGGCACCTTTCAATCTTAAACGCATACATTCAGAAATCGCACTAGGATCACAAGTAAGGAAAAAACACAAATCGCCCTGTGTGATATTATAGGTAACTATTTGGGACTGGATGGGGGGTATCGGGTCTGACAATACAGTACACAAGGGGCAATACTCATGGGCAGCGAAATCGCCCAGAAGAACATTGGGGCGAGCATTTGATATATTAAAAATATGAGTCAAAGTCTCCAATGAAGCAGGGACAGCAACTAAACAAGTCGCTAGAATGTCCGTCACCGATCTCATCGGTGTCAAGCAGAAATGAGGGGCTTTAGTCACTTGTTTGGCTAATGTAATCCAAAAGTTCGACGACGAATCCCACGCAGCGAAGGAACGCGACACTCGGGTTCTCAACTCAGCCCGGGTTGATGGGATCCCTCCTCTCTCGTCGTACCAGCCCAAAAGGAGTCCAACGCCGACACATCCTGCAGCAACAGTCCAAAGAATGATCTGAAAGAGAATCAAATACAGGCCTTATTCATTCTCGTAAGTAACATTTGTCAGCCGGGACTGCTTCCCAGCTATCTTTCCCTGGTCTCATAACTAAAATGGTGTTGTCTTGACCGGTTGCAATGACTTCTGCTTGTTCAGGGGGATTCTTAGGCGACTGCACCCAAACTCTGGCCCCAGGATTATCTGTGGAGCCAAAACCTTTCTGGCCTCGTACAGTTAGCAACGTTGGGGCAGTGCCTTTTGTGATCTCACCACTGAAAACAGGCATTATTAGCAATTGAGCCACTCGGTCAGTTTGATGTATCAGTAAGTCAACCTCACTGCTATTCAGCAGGAGCACCTTAATCTCTCCCTGATAATCACTATCAATGATTCCTCCAAGCACCTGAATGCCTTTTACAGCCAGCCCCGATCTAGGGGCGATTAATCCGAAATTTCCAGTTGGTATATGAACACCAACACCAGTTTCAATGATGACTCGATCCTTACTTTTTATAACGGTGTCATCCATGGCATGCAGGTCTAAACCTGCCGACCCTGGGGTCGCTCTACATGGAGCCAAAGCTCCGGGAGTAATCTCCCAGTACATCACGGTCTCTCTGATTTCATTGGGCTTAGCATCAACATTCGGAGGAAACAAACGCATAAGTGGGGATTCAGCATTTAAAAAAGGACGGTTATTCAAAATCAATAGCGCTTGAGGCAAAAAGTCTCGCCAATTCTTATACTTGTCATCTGTTAATTTTCGTAACTGATTTTTCAGCAGGCCATTCAACCTCTCCACAAGACCCGAGGCCTGTGGATAATATGGTATATGAAACACCCATTCAATATTGTTTTCCACACAGAATTCCTGTACCAATCTTCCACGAAAATGGGATGCATTATCAGATTGAATTTGGAATGGCACACCATAATACATCATAATCAATTCCACTGTTTTAATAGTATTCAATTGGGTAGCTTGCTTACAGGGAAGGGCCACCAACAGGCCACTGTATGTATCAACAATAGTGCAAACATATTGACAATTCCTACTCATAGGAAGTGGACCAATGTAATCAATCTGCCAAATTTGAGCGGGTAATTTCCCGCGATGTAAATGACCTTTAACAATTTGGGGCACTTTGCGCTGCCTGATATGCTGACAAATGGGACAATGTAGAATAACATTTTTAATTAAATCTAGGGGAATATAAATTCCTCGATCAGCAGCCCACCTGCTAGTGGCTTTCTCTCCAAAGTGTCCTGCTTTCTGGTGGGCCCATTTCGCCAATCCCGCAATATCAGAATCTTGCCTGTCCACCACTGCCTCAGCAATTTTAGATTTCTCATCTGCAATGTTATGAAAGAATTTGTCAAGAGAGTCTATCGGGGTATGAGCATCCACATGGAAGATTGTAACAGTACTCTGTGGGAGCATTTCCCAAATCTCCTGCCATAATTCTTTTCCCCACAGTTCTTTTGAATGGATTTTCCAACTATGGGAATGCCAAGTCGGTAACCAAACTGCCAATCCATTGGCAGTAGACCAAGAATCGGTGAAAATATGACATGTGCCAGGTAACTCTTGTTTCAGAACTTGATAAACAGCATAGAGTTCAGCAAATTGACTGCTCTTACCCTCACCAGTTGTACTCAGCAATTTTTGTGTGATCGGATTATAGGACACCGCCTTCCAATGCCGTTTCGTCCCTATGAACCTTGCTGAAACATCCGTAAACCAGACATGGTTTCTGTCCTCTGCGGACAAATCATCAAAAGGTCTACCCCACTTAACAGGAGACTCCTGTACTAAAGGTACGGAACATTCACTCTCAGTCTCAGTTGATGGCGCCCGTGCCACCTGCTCATGCAAAGATGCAACTCCTTTTTGTCCCACACGTGCCCTGTCTTGTATATACCATTTCCATTTAATCACACTCGCCTCTTGAGCGTGTCCAATTCGGTGAGTTTTCGGCGAACTCATAACCCACTGCATGATAGGAATTTCAGGTCGCAAAACTATATCATGTCCCAAAGTCAATTGCTCGGTATCCACCAGAGCCCAATAACATGCAAGTAACTGTTTCTCAAAAGGTGTATAACGCTCACCAGCATCAGGTAACTTTTTGGTCCAGAAACCTAACGGTACTCTACTCCTGCCTTGTTTCTGCCACAAACTCCAATTCGCATAAAGGCCTTGTACAGACACATTCAAATCCACATCACCATCACATACAGGCCATAAATCCAGAGCATGCTGAATTGCTTCTTTTGCCAGACTGAACGCATCTTGCTGTGGTTTATCCCATTCAAATGCATTCTTTTTACGAGTGACCTGGTACAAAGGGGCCAATATTTGACTTAAATGAGGAATATGCTGGCGCCAAAAACCAAACAAGCCAATGAAGCTTTGGGCTTCTTTCCTATTCCTCGGAACTGCAAAATCAAGAATTTTCTGTTTAACCTGAGGGATCACTTCTCGGTGCCCCTCATGCCAATTAATGCCCAAAAGTTTCACAGCCTGGGACGGACCTTGTAATTTATCCGGGTTGATTTCCCAACCTTTCTCACGCAAGCACTCAATGACTCTATCTAATTGGGTCTGAACTTCCTCTTGTGATTCGCCTTGGATCAAAATATCATCAATATAGTGACATATCTGAATTGCGGATGAACCGGTACCTCAGCCAAATGCTCTGCCACCAGCCGGTGACATATCGTAGGACTATGCACATAGCCCTGGGGAAGACTTCTAAACGTCATCTGACGCCCGTTCCACGTAAAACTGAATTGTTCCTGACACTCAGGGGCAATCGGAATCGAAAAGAAAGCATTAGCAATATCAATGGACGCATACCATGTACCTGGATGTTTTTGGATTCTTTCAATTAGGGTAATAACATCCGGTACTGCAACAGTCAAAGAGGGTGTGTGTCTATTCAATTCTCGATAATCAACAGTCATGCGCCAAGAATTATCACTCTTACGTACAGGCCAAACAGGATTATTCCAAGCAGAAGTAACTGGGGTTATAACTCCTGCATCCACCAACTCCTGAATAGTGGTACTAATCTCTTCATGACCACCTGGAATACGATACTGCTTCTGACGAACCACTTTTGTCGCCTGGGGAACTTTTATGGGGGGCATTCTTAAACGACCAACCCGTACAGGCCTGGACGATATATAATGTTTAGTTCCAAATTGGTAACATCCATCATCTAAGTGCAAAGTCATTCCTTTCAAAATATCAATTCCAATTATGAATTCTAAGAGTGGCACCACTAATACAGAGTATTCTTTTCTAGGAATTCTACCTATTCTCATTTCAAGTAAAGTTTGAACTGCGGGAGTTTCCTTTCCACCTAATCCGGTAATTGTAAAAGGCTGACCTTTAAACTTCTTTGATTTTCCATGAATAAGAGTGGCCTCCGCTCCTGTATCTACCAATGCTCGGGCCCTTTGGATATTACGATGTCTCCAATAAATATCAATATCTACATAGGGTCTATTATCTCTGTGAGCTCATCTGTGTACTGGAGCTTGACCTATTTCCTAGTCATCTTTACTGCGTTCTGTGTACCAGGATAAATCAGGATAAAGACTCTCACGTTTCCCAGGTATCGATACCTCCTGTTCATATCCATCTCCATTACGAAATGGATTCCTGTTCTCTGCATTGTACTGCGGGTTTCGATCGGCCAATATGTGTCGATCCTCTCTCCTTCTCAACTCAGGGGATTGACCCCTATCATCTCTACGTCTGCTGTTAACATAATCATCTCTCCCCCTCTCTCTTTCCCCCTCTCTCTCCCTGTCTCTCTCACGACGGGGGGACAAATCACGTACATACCGTCGATCATCACGACGATCAGAGCGCCCACGGCGGTCGTCATCACCGCTACCGTCAGAAAAACCACGATCACACTCAGTTGTCCGAACACGCCGGGCACCCTCCTTTCGATCCAAGCCACGTTTGCGAAACATTTCCCACAAACGAGAAGTAGTCTCACCATCAATGTCCTCCTTCCGCACACCATCGGCCATAAGACTAAAAAACATATCACGTCTAGTAAGTTTATTGTCACCAGGAGTACGAGTGTCAGGCCGGGACTGCCGTTCAGGTTTAAACCACTCACCCAACTCACCGAGTTGGCGTACCGATTCCAGCACCACAGATAACATGTTACCAGTCTGATTAATCAATAAAGTCATCATGACCTGCTTATAAGCAACAGGGGAAGAACGAATAATACGATTCCGCACAGAAGATGTCAAGAAACCATCAAGCAACCTGTCAGCAGTATTTAGAAAAATTGCCGTTTTCATCACCTCCTCTTTGAGACGTTGTGCAGCATCGCGCAAAGTATACCACGGTTTGTCATTCACAGGCCAGTCAGACTCAGTAGGATATTTTTGATTACAACCCTCAGTCGCCAATTGAAGCAAAGAAATTTGACCACCAACATTAAAGTTACGAAAATGATCCTGTACAGTAGAATCCGAACTCAAGGAACAAAACTTCAAACAATCGCCAGTATCCAACATAATGCCAGCAGCGCCCAGTTCATAAATCCATGTGAGTAAGGTCTCACCAGCTCGCTGCCGAAATCGCTGCAAAATATCACAAATTTCTTGTTGAGTAAAATCCTCCAAAGAGTCTAAAGCAATACCATTCGGAGCACCGGGAGCCTGCTGCAACTTCCGCCGAAAAACTGGATGCACCGAGACCGCGGGACGAGCATCACAAGGAGCTCGACCAGTACACGTAGAGGAACAATCAGTGTAAGAAGCATCGACCCCGCTCGAAGGACGAGCGCAATCACGGGGTGCACCATCAGAGGCGCAAGAAGCAGACTTACAATCACGGCCGGAGCGAGAGGACTCGCGCTTGGCAGACTCCTCACCCGAGGAAGGAGAATCACTCGAGTTCCAGATATTACCATCCCATTCATCAGGATTCCAATCCAGTCCGGCTTTCGCCACGACCAGACGCACCTTTCGCGTCGAAACCCGACCACGCCGATTCTTGTATTTATAACGAGCAATTCGCACAGCCGCCCTCTCGGCAATAGTTTGGTACGTCTCAAGTTTATCAGCAAGCAACTTATTTTGACATCGCAACAAAGTATGAGCATTCTGAATCTCAACAAAGTTCGCTTCCAAATCCTTATGCAAGTTCTGTAACTTCAACAACCTCTCATGCAGAATCCTGTACGCAGACAGAACAATCCAACCTCTGCGCCCCAAAACGGGAAGCTCATCACCCTTAGATACCGGCGCCTTCTGTAAACAAGTAATCACATTAGCCGGCTCCGCCAGCTCCAAAAAAGAATTCCAATTCTCACTCAAACCAGTAGAATCAGCCCACTCACGGGCTAAGGCTTCATAAGGCGTTGAATCCCAGCCGGGAATATCAACGGGCAACTTAAAAGTAGATTTCGACTTTCTAGAAAACATCTCGGAAAAGAAAGAAAAAGAGAAAAAGAGAAAGAAGAAAGAAGAAAAAGAAAAAAAAACTACACTCACAATTATATAGAAATAATATACAAACGAAACCAAGCACGCGCCGAAAGCAAACACGATACAACCACAACGCACACAGGTTTCGTAAACGGTTCGTGACGCCAAATGTTCTGCTTGGGTTTTTGGATCAGATAGAACCCGCTCATCAGAGCCTCACTAACCCAGCCAGAACGTTACCCCCTCCCTAGAACCTATTTACAATAATGCAACCACATATATCTACCACCTAAGGACAGGGGATTCCTACTATACATACCAAGACCTCTTATAATCGGCGGCCTCGCGATCCCATACGGATCCAGACCTCTCTGCCCATACGACAGTATCACAAGTGGCGGCCTCGCGATCCCCTACGAATCCAGACCTCTCTGCCCATACGACAGTATCACAAGTGGCGGCCTCACGATCCCACACGAATCCAGACCTCTCTACCCAGACGGCAGTCTCAGCACAATCGGCGGCCTCGCGATCCCATACAAATCCAGACCTCTCTGCCCATACAACAGTATCACAAGTGGTGGCCTCGCGATCCCACACGAATCCAGACCTCTCTACCCAAACGGCAGTCTCAGCACAAGTGGCGGCCTCGCGATTCCATACGAATCCAGACCTCTCTACCCAGACGGCAGTCTCAGCACAATCGGCGGCCTCGCGATCCCCTACGAATCCAGACCTCTCTGCCCATACGACAGTATCACAAGTGGCGGCCTCGCGATCCCATACGAATCCAGACCTCTCTACCCAGACGGCAGTCTCAGCACAGTCGGCGGCCTCGCGATCCCCTACGAATCCAGACCTCTCTGCCCATACGACAGTATCACAAGTGGCGGCCTCGCGATCCCACACGAATCCAGACCTCTCTACCCAGACGGCAGTCTCAGCACAAGTGGCGGCCTCGCGATTCCATACGAATCCAGACCTCCCTACCCAGACGGCAGTATCACAAGTGGCGGCCTCGCAATCCTATACGAATCCAGACCTCTCTACCTAGACGGCAGTCTCATACGACAGTTCATCCTATGATCACCATAACATACAAAAAGGGAATCAGTCTCACTATTCATCAGATCACACAAGGATTGCCAGTTCGAGCATAGCCTGTTCTCAGGTTCGAGGGGCTCCTCTTTCCCTTATTCAGTTACCACTTACCTGATCAGGGTTAACATCTGTTCATGTAGCCGCAGCTGACTAGAAGAATAGACTACCCTCTCATACAAGAACACGCAGCACATGTTGGTTCACTACAAACTGGGTACTTTATTACTCATTACATACACAATCACATAACATTACGATATAACACCTAACCTGCAAAGAAAAGTGAAAGATTAAGTTGTACACTCTAATAAGAAAGGGTCGACATCACCTTAGTAGTATGTAGCCTGCACTCAGTGGTCATCTAGGTTCCCTTCTCGTCTGTGCCTCGGCTCGCCTGGAATCACCCTTCTCCGAGTCACTGGGACCTCTTCCTTATCGGCTACTCTCTCCTCTCTGGCTATTCTGCTAGGAGAGCATCTGTCTCTCGGTTCTTCTCCGCCTTCAAGATGGCGTCTGTCTTCCCTGGAATAAGTAGTAGCTTTACTGCTAACGGCTAGATGCCGCCTACGGACTGAACATGTAACTGCCTCAGACTTTCACTAATATAGAGGTGCGTTTCCTCATGGAAAATTCCGGCCCGTAACCTGCCGCCCACCAAATTCTTGTACCTCCCCGTACCAAGGACACGTTCCCAGCCGGCCGGCCTGATGTAGTGTCTTCGGCATGAAGAAAAATACAATCCTTCGATAAGGGCCGGCCTGAACCGGTTCTCTCCAAGCGAATAACACCTTATAACTAAAACATTACATTTGACCTAGAAGCATCCCAAGCTGCCGGAGCAGAAAGAAAGATGGAGTCTCTCCCGTTTGAGGCCTACCAGGCCTGAATTCAGCACAGCTCCATGAAATACCCTCACTACAGGACAGGTTATCCCTAATACTAACGAATCTATCCCCTAGGCTATGTGTGCAAGCCCTGATCTATGGGGAAGAGCACAGAATCATGTCGAAGTGCCTAGTAAATAGGCTCCATTCACTACTCTAACCCTTAGACTTGAATGATAAGAGACTGAAGTCACATTCCATCATTGTTCCTCACAAGAAGGCCGGGAAAATCGAGCAGAACAGTGGTATACAGTGAAATTATTTATTTTTGAAAGTAACATTATCTTTCTGACTTTATTATTAGTGCGCATTTGGGCCTCTCGTGTATAGTTGAAGTAAGCTGAGTCACATGACAGCTGCGCATGACTATTGAGAGTGGACCTGGAAGGATGACACAAAGGTTGGAAGAGGGACAAGGTCGCAGAGTGTCCGAGCCTGAGAACAGGTGGTGAAAAGTTCAAATGAATGGATCTACATGTCAGATTTTTAACAAATGTTGCAGATGAAATGTGAATGCGGGTGGGAAATAAAACCTATGAATAAAAATTAAGGGGATGGGTTAAAAATAAAGTGACATGTAAGCATGGTGTGATGATCTTTCCCCCCTTGCCTGACCAATTAGATTTCAAATTTTTACGATATTGAAACTTTAGTGGGTGGTACATGAAGAACGAAAGGTATAATTTAGATAGTTTTAGTTAGTTAGAGAGATGGGGTCTTGCAGAGCACCGGATGCTGTCGGTGGTGCTGATGCTGAGAGAGATGCTGTGAGATGCTGAAGAAGAATCGAATGCAGAACCTATTATCATAACTAATTGGGTTAGAAAGAAGATCGTGGAAGAATCTCAAGGAGGAAGACAGTGTCAGAGAGGGGTACATACACAAGCCTTGGTATTAGAGAGGTCATCTATCCTGTCCTTATTTGTATCCTGAAGCCTTTGTCGCCTGATCTATCCCAGGGGACCCTTACCAGCCCTTTGGCCAGGGGGTTGGTCTTCACACCATTCCTGGTAAATATATATTTTGCGTTATTTGTAGATGTACTTTTCTCTCTGTCCTCTCCTTTCTGAGCATTGATCATTACGTGAATCTAAAGTATGGGTTTAATTGAATTTCTCTCCTAAGAATGAGGGTGACTGCACTGTGTATTTGAAATGGTTCACAGGAATTTAATTTAGATAAAGATTTAAAACTTTCCAGAGTCTGTGGTTATTTCACTTTTAATAAAAGAACAAGTTAGCATATGTCTTTCCACCATCAACTAGTTCAACTAATGGTCCATCGACCAGAGGAAAGAACTGTTTGATCAGTGAAAGGTTAGTTAGGAATAATGAATAACTAATCTTAAATTGTGGAAATCATAAACTTTGACTCCAGCGGTTTACTCAATTTGTAAGTGTGTTTATGGGCCCAGGTGAGTATGTGGTAGTGGAGTATCTGTTGTTGGTATGCTGCTGGATCATTAACTCTTCACATGTCTTTGCCCTCTCAATCATGGGAGAAACATCACCCATAGGATCATCCAAACCACCATCCTCGCTTGGTCCCTTGTGGATGTCCCCCCGAACCAGTAAAACTGCAGGTGTAACATCAGTCATGCAGTCTAGCCTTGGCTGCTTTGGCTGCTTTGTCCTATTCAAGGAACTATGTAGCTGGCTGTGCTGGATAACGAAAGAGTCTGAAACCAAGTTTGCGCAGGGTTGAGCATCAGACAGTAGCTCACTTGAATCATTCTCAACCCTTTCAGTTATCTGGGCCCGAGTCCCATCGCAAAACTGCGCCTGGTACCCAGCAGAACTACACTGATTTCCCTGTGATTCCACAAGGGGCAGCGAAGAAGACGTTGCTGGGTGGATGTTGAAGGTCAAACCTTCTTGGACCACTGCTGCCACTTCAGGAGTAATCCGGGGCATTTTTCAGAAAAGAACTGTAATGGCAGGAGATGATTTGTAGCAAAGTTGCTGTAATTGTCTAGTGCTGCTGAACGATCTTCTTAATTTATGAGATTGACTTGATGATGAGGAGAGCACACGCTGTTGTGTAATTTTCTAGAGGACATCTCGCCTGGGCTTACAGGCTTACGTGCCTGCCTGGCTGGCCTGGCTGGCCTGGCTGACTACTACCTCCACTCACTTAATCAGAAAGATGCGCTTCAACTTTCTGGCCATGCCAGGCCCTTCGCTCTCTGCTCGTCCATCCACTATCTCCAAACCGGATCCGGAGACTCCAACTCTCAACTCTCACTCTGTTCAGTGGCCTATCGCCAACTACTGCTTTTCCTGCTGCGCTGTGACTTACAAAGGTTCGAAGACCACCCTTCAGCTAGCAAAACTGGGCCTTAACCAAGACCAGACTTGCGCTTGTAGTTGAGCTGAAATAGGGTTATAACTGGGATAATTATAAACAGTGTTGAGCAGTGTTGATCAACAAAATGGCGGAGTGGGTTACGTTTCCCTTAATTCGTTAAAGGTGCACCGATTCACAAGCCACACCGACCTAATGTCAGCCGCTTCTGCGAAATTGGGCAGTACCCAGTACCCACAAGACCCTCTGCTATTTGCTTCTTGCTCTTGTTCCCCTCGAGTGGTGCTTAATAAGTGGCGTCTATGGCCGGCCTGCAACTCACGGCAACTCCCAACCGCGGCTATGGCTAACCTGTTTGTTGAGCTTTGGTGCCGCCACTGGAGCCGAGGTATGCCGAAGTTGGTTTGATTCGACTTACTTCGGCTCAGTTCAAATTAATGCTACAATGATACACGGCTCGTGTGCGCTGCTCGGCTACTCCGGCTGCAGAGCTCCGGCTCCGCTTCCACTGCTCTTGCTGCTCTCGCTGATTGCTCCTCCTCTCTGACTTCCGTAATACGGCAGTGGCTCACGCGGCGCGGCTCCTGCGGCTCACGTGGCATGACTCCTGTGGCTCACCAGCTCTGCGGCTTACTTGGTGTGGCTTGTGCAGATCGGTGCAGCTCACGCAGATCACCGGCTCACGCGGCTCTGCGGCTCTCTGGCTTTCCGTCTGCTACTGCTCACTGCTGCGTACTGCGTCTTGCGGCTCTACCTCGCTCACCCGCTACCTCTCAGCACCGGAAGATCCACTGATACACTGCTTGCGAATCCAATCTTCGGCTCAGGGAAGGTGTCTGTAAGGAATCCACCAGAAAGATCTGCAGAAGGGTTTCGGCAAGGGAATCTGGCAAAAGCCAGGAGAGAATCTGAAGAAATACTGGGCAAACATTATAACATACAAAGTCCATAGATAACACACTCTTGAGCACACCATAAGGGGCAATTGTCCTTCAAGTTCCCAAGTTGCAGACTGCAACATCAATACATTATCCCACACTGGACATGTGAACAACATCTCTTTCTCAGACACATGTGGATTCTAACATTTTCTCAATAGGTCTCCAGTTAATGCTTTGCTTCTTCTTCACAGGCTCTTTCACCTACCTCTAGTACAGTAATGTATCGATTCTAAATTAACAATGCACGTGATTACCTGCAAGAAATGTCATATTAGCAGAAAATGGAAAACAGTACGTTATGAAATTTAGCATGGTGAAATACAAGCCTACATTATTAGGTCAAGTTAAACATACATTCAATGATGCACATTTAATATGCGTGGGCACATTTAAACTTAAATGAATATAGTTTCTAGTACGTTATTAAATTCATATTACTTGTGGCATAGAACAAATCTTAGATTTGATCAGGTGTAAGTATGGTTTAAAACTACATTTAACTGCATATACTTAAAAAATAGTGCACACATTACATAAACTTTGTTGTTTCAAGTAAGACCATATTCTACATATATGAGGAGGGCTTTAAGCACAGTTTCAAGTCATTATGTGTTAACCATACATTATAGCACACGTTTAGGAAAGTCAAATTTCACCTTCAGAGTAAGTACATTATAGAACGAGGATGGTTTTCTAATCATTACACTTCGTTCAAACATATTATTTAGCATGGTTAAACACACTTGTGAGTAGATTTTCTAATTCTACTATAAATGCGCTCTATAGTAGTAATGCCGAATGCAACATTTTCATTAATCATTCAATCAAATAAGAAATGTGCTAAGTGCACGTTCATGTCATGTATATATTTGCATTTACTGTTGTAATGTGTGACATGTAAAGAGTGGGCAACTTTGCGCTGCACCACAGGTGTTCCCAGTAATCTTTAAATATCATCTCAACTTGGGTCACGTACGCTTATCTTTGGTCTTGGTCACGGCCAGTGGCACCAAAACACAAGCCTTCAGTGTGTTGCCATAGACAAACAAGCTTCAATTTGTCTTTGTGCCCTTGTTCTTTTTGAATTGTAGGTGGCACACTGAAAAACAAGGCTCAGTAAAAATCTGCTCAGCTGTAGGTTTTATGAAGTGGGCCTCCACAATAGTCGGTTTCAGTTCCTCCACTGGCGCTCTTTAACTACGAGTGCCA
This sequence comes from Triturus cristatus, assembly GCF_964204655.1. NCBI lineage: Eukaryota > Metazoa > Chordata > Amphibia > Caudata > Salamandridae > Triturus > Triturus cristatus. The sequence goes on from NC_140583.1 coordinate 911,450,733, forward strand.
ATTTTTGTGAGGCTGTTGGACCATTCCCCCCATAGGTCCCCCTCGATCTTCTGCCCACAGCACCCCATATCGCCACACTGGCATGGTGGCAGGGAGAATCCGTTTATTCAATATTACCTGCTGGCAGTCACCAATGAGTAGTTACAGTTAGGAACTAGTTTGCATAGGAAAAGCATTTTTTTGACTTGCTTATAACTTTGGCACAGTTTGATGGATCTTCACGAAAAATAAAAAGAAGTGCCCCACTTTATCCAGTTTTGCATTGAAAGTTTTGTGGTAAACCATCATGCAGGGGCCAAGAGATAGGGTGGGGTAAAAAAAAGTGCATTTCCCATGTTAATTCCCATAAAGATTTTAGACATGACTGTCCGAACTGCTGAACGGAATTACACCAAATTTGGCAGAAAGCTAGATCTTGGTCCAGAAAGTGTGCTTTTCTGATTTATTGTAAATCCATTCAGTAGCTTTTGAGATAATAAAGAAAAAAGAAATATAGAATCTAATGATTGAGACCCTCCGTAGATCCCCCGTGGGGGATCCACGAAGCCACATGCTACCAGCAATGCCTTGATTGACTGGTTGCAACATGATTAGAAAGTTGCAGCCGCTATTTTAGATTTTGGGGAACGGTCCCCTGTTGGAAAAATTGAGATGTAATGAAGTACAGGGGGTCAGGGTAGAGGTACCCGGACCCTTGGGTGCAAAATAGGGGTCTGTGATGGACCCCCTAATAGATTAAAAAATACCCCAAATATGTTTTTACCATGCATGAGGGTTCATGAATCCCCAGCAATGCTCAGCGTAGCCCCCGTGTAGAATCACAGCTGGTTAGCAAATTCTGCTGAAGACAAAATACACACACACAATCTCTCACACACTCATACACCTACTCACAGACCCACCGAGATACTTTCACACCCACTCACTGACACACTCCGACACTGTCACACCCACTCACAGACCCACTCAGACACTCTTACACCCACTCATAGACCCACTGAGACACTAACACACCCATTCAGAGACCCACTCAGATGCTCACACACCCATTGGTAGACTCACTCAGACCCTCTCACACTCACTCAGACCCACTGGGACACTCCTATACCCACTCACAGACCCATTCAGGCACTTCCACCCCCAGTCACGGATTCACTCAGACACCCACTCACACTCATTCACAACCCAATGGCAAGAGTCCTACCACAGGCTGACTGGTACACAGAGAAACCCATGCTGATAAAACGGCACTGCAAGCAACTGGAGCACAAATGGAGAACACGTCAAGGTACCACAAGGACAACATCTTCAGATCATCCCTAAGACACTATCACCAGCAGATATGAAACACCAAGTGCACAGTTTGCAGATCCCATCGACTCCAGCATTAACAGCAGCAAGGAAATCTTCACTATCATCAAAGATTTAAATGTGCCTCCTGTCGCCTCACAATACCTTTGAAACAAGCTCTCTGAATCCTTCTGTAACAAAATCACCTCCATATATGGCAACTCTGACACTCGACCAGGCCCCTTCACTCTCCCCACTCAATTTCTCATCACGGCTAAAGAATGAACCCAAAGCTCATGGCCCACCATCACAACTGTCAAAATCATTGCAACCATGAAGATCTTCCACTCCAGGCCCATCCATCTGACCCTTGACCTCCACCATGCCTTCACCAAAAGACTCCTACTGATCAGTGAAGTGCTATCATGCATCTTCAAAACCTCCATTCCCGGACACCTTGAAGCACGCCACCATCACCACCCTACTCAAGAAATCATATGCTGATCCAGATAAGCTTCCCAACTACAGACCCATTTCCCTTCTACCGTTCTCTTCAAAGGTCTCTCAAGAAACAAATCAACCGGCACCTCATCGACCACCACAGCAACCACAACCTCCTCAATGTCACACAGTCCTGATTCAGGCCCAACCACTGTACAGAAACTCATCATTGTCACAGATAACATCTGCATGATCCTTCACAGAGGAGACACTGTTTCATGCCCCATCATCATCAGACACTTGCACAAAATTGCCATCCAACTACTCACTCTCCACTGAACCTGTTTCTCCTTAATGGATAGAACACAAGCTGTTTGTCTGGCTCCTTCCTCCTCAGAAGTCCATAAAGTTATCTATAGAGTGTGTCATGGTTAATCGCTCAGCTTTACTCTCTTCAGCGCATACATGATCCTTCTGGCCAATATCATCCCCGCACATGATATCAACATTCTTTCCTACACTGACAACACACAACCCATACTCTTCTTCTCGGACAAGACTCCCAACACAAGAAACAAGTTCACTGCCTACATGACTGAAGCTGTAACTGGATGGAAGCTAACTGTCTCAAGCTCAACACTGACAAGATAGAAGTAGTGACCTTTGGCAAGAACACCTCATCATAAATTTCTAATTAGTGGCTAGCCAAACTCTGACCCACACCATGAACTTCAAAATAATCAACAGCAAACTGGACCTGACCTCACAAGTTAATGCCGACATTGCATCCTACTTTCAGGCCGAAAATGCTGAGGAAGATCTCCATATGGATCTCAAACAACGCTAGAAAAACTGTCACTCACACCCTAGTCACCAGCAATTTGGACAATGGAACACCCTCTGTGCTGAAATCACCTGGCAACTCACTACAAACCATTCAGAACTTGGCAGCCAGTCTCATCCTTAACCCTCACATCACACTACACCTCATTGAGCTCCACTGGCTCCCAATACACAAACGTGCTAATTTCAAACTCCTCATACACACATTCGAGGCACTGCACAACTTAGGCACCACCTACCTGAAAAGTTGCATCTATGTCCACCAAAATCCTATAAACCTCCGCTCTGCAGGACTCCTACTCGAACACATCTCAGGAGTAAACAGAACCAGATGAGGAGGGCGGATGTTCCCATACATTGCTCATAAAGTGTGGAACAGCCTCACACTCCACATCAGAGCCTCCTCCTCTCTTCTTGAATTCAACAAAAAACTGAAAACCTAGCTTTTCATGTAACCAACCTACCATAACAGGGCTAGGCACACACTCCTGCTCAGTCTTGCACTTTACATAATAACGTAATGTCACATCACGTCAGTCTCCTCATTCTTGAACATGTCTGATAATATTCAATATCCTCCTACCCTCCATTTATGGAAGTCTCTAAGCAGCATCACCTATACAAAGATTGAGGTAAGGTGAATCAGAGTGCAAGGAAATGGTAGTTTGCTGAATTCTAACCATTGTGTCAGTCTATCCGACATATTAAACGTCGTTAATACTGGTGTGTTTAAGTATGCCCTGACCGGCCTATGTCAACTTTCCCACAATTGGTTGGTTCATTAGCGCCTATTGGGTGTCCATCTCATGTTTGAACCACTGTAAAATACTTTATAGCTGAACTGCTTCATAATATCTCCCAATGTTCGGGACTGCCTTTCCCACCGCCCCATAATTTGGATTGCTGGAGTAGTCGCATTGCTAGCCTAGGTCTTGCCTCCTTCCAAATAAATGCACTTGCAAGCTTTAGTAACTGCTAAAAAAAAACTACTGTTTATGGGGGTCAGTAAAGCTTGAAAATTATATAGGAGGCGTGGTAGTATATTCATTTCAATTGTGTTTATTCTTGACAGAAATAGGGATGACCACTGCCTGTGGTCATTCGTGACTATTTCCAGTAGGGGAGGGAAGTTCACTCTATATAGGTTTGGCGTAACCCTCAACCCCAAACACCTAATATAACTTTTTGCCGATCTAAAGGGGAGGGCATATTTGGGTAATACCAGATTTTTTATTTCTGATTTCCCTAGTTTATTTTATAGCTGGCCACCTCCTCAAAGATTTTCAGTTGCTGGGTTTGTGCTGGAAGCGACTGACCGGGTGTTCCAAGCGTAGGACACATGTTGTCCTAAAAAAAAACCTTAATGTTCATCCAAACCCAATCTTATCCCCTTAACCTCCTTTTGAAGACCTGATTTCACTAGCAAAGGCTTCTATGCTTACCACAAAGAGCAGTGGGGAAAAAGGGGATCGCTGCCACATGCCAGGTCCTAACTCAATTCCCTACAACATCCCTCCACTTGGGGATATTTCTGCCAGTTGTGTTCTACCATGATCCGATTCAATTGTTCTGGCCCCATTCCTGTTGATGGGGTGATTTCCCCTTTCTCTGAGCATTATTTCAATAAAATGGTCAGTTTGGGTGCCTGCTTACTTCAGTGTGTTTTATAGAAAATTCCCAGAACCCACCTGGGCCTTGGGGCTGTCTCTGAGGTGATATGTTTACTGATAACATTAGCCTGAAAGGAAGTAACCTTGACAAGAGCCCTCTTGTTCCACCATCCCTTGTTGTCAAGACGGCAGAACCTCTACTCACTTGTATAACCAAAATAGGTGGAGAAAACTTGGAACAACATTTAGCCACCTTCCTAAGGTTTTTAATGAGAACCCAATCCCCCTTTTTTTAGAGGTTGGTCTATAGAATGTTTTCCAGCATCAAAACATGCTTTCATGGAATCTTGTTTGACTTTTACCTGTTCTTTAAAGGACGTAGAATCATGTGTGGAATTACAACTCTGCTTGTTTTTCTCATACAACCAACTAGGATTTAAATGTGTGTGTACTTTTCTTCTTCTAAGAAGAGTGAATCGTGAGACGCCTGTAGTTGTGTGTGGAGTAGTGTTATATGCCCACACTTTGTCATGTACAAAACCCAAAGCGCCTTGCCTAGAAGAGATTGCAGTTTGTATACCCTCCTTAATGATCCAGTTTCCTCTCTCAACCAAACCATTAGAGGAGGGTGAGTACAAAGCAACCTCGAAATGAGAAATGTCGTGCATTTTGAGAAAAGAACACATTTTGTGTGAAACAAAATGTGTGCCATTGTCAGTCACAATGATTTTAGGAAAACCTTTAACATCAATTACAGTTTGCAAAAACGTAATCACATTTTCAGTTGTAACTCCATTACAAAACAATAGTATAGCCATTTGGTAAAGTAATCAACCAATAAAATCAAATACTTGTTTTCACTAGACAAATTTTTGTAAGGGCCAGACAAGTCCAACCCCACTTTATCCCAGGGATTCTCGGGAAGTGGAATGGGATGCAGAGGAGTAGAAAGGTCTTCCAATGTTTGTCCGATAAGAGGCATTCTACACAACTGTCAATCATTTTCCTGACCTGTGCCCCCATGGAGGGCCACCAATATTACTGTTTAACCCTTTGACAAGTTTTGGTAACATCTTAATGTCCTTGAGGAGCAGTTTGAATAATAGAATTGCGTAAAGATTCGGGTTGGACAAACAAGTCATGTTGCATGACCATATCGTCAACTGCAGATAACTCATCAGACTCATTAGCAAAGGATATTAGCTCAGAGGATAAAACTCTATGCTCAGGTCCTTTGTTTGTAATAATTGTTTAGACTTTGGTAAGTATGCTGTGTGCTCTACTCACTTTCAGAGATGGGTGAACATTCAGAGATAGCATCAATACCTTACACCAGTGTTCTTCAATCTGTGGGGCGCGACCCCCTGGGGGGGCACGACACCATCTCAGGGGTGCGCGCACTCCACCGTAAAATCTCACCTTTGTTTACCACTATCCAACATCGCAAGTACATTAGCTTCCGGTATTTCTTCAGCCATTTCAAATGGGGCCTTTGGATTGGAGAACAGCAGCCAATCAGCACATAGAACGTCACCACTGACGTTCCACCAATGAGGGGGACAGCATTATAGATGGGAGGAAGTTCATAAACTCCTGCATACTACTACCTTTTGGTTGTGTGGCACTTATTCACTCCTGCCGTTTGCCACGTGCTTGCTGCCTTTTCTTCTTTGGCTGCTGTCCTTTGCCTGCTGCCTCGCTGTGAAGGATCTCGCCTCGGAACATTTTACATCACCAACAGGTAAGTGAAAGCGAACAGACAGTCCTTCCCAGGGCGGCTGCTTGCCTAAAATAAGTCTGTTCACTTTCGGTTTGACAGCACAGGAGACTCAGTGCCTTCCATTGCAGTGGAGGCCTTTCGGGGATGGGAGAGGGAATGTAGCTATTACAATTAACTTTATTAAAAGTCAGCTGCGACCATCTTATTTAAACTACTTTTTGGATGTGTACATTGTCTGCCCACGAATCACACATCAGATCCTGTGACATCATGGGGTTTTGCTGATACTATTTAGCCTCCCCACTATTTGTTTCAGGGACTGGCCCCGAAAGTCCTGGAAGTTAATTGGACCTGGCAATAATATATAATAAATGCACTACTGAAAATAGCTCTCAGATGGGGCACAGTACGAAGGGGAACTAGTACAGATCCTGAGCTATGTGCGGAGAACCAAGGACTGCTCTCGGTGATGCAGGCTGTTGAGGGCAGGCGCTTCACTCCCCGAGTTGTGTGTACAGAGCTGGGTCAGTCTGTTGAGGACATCTGCTGCACTATGCTTCATGTCTTGTCTTTCCATACTCAAATTTTTTAGACAGCCAAGCAGTGTGAAGACGACTACTGCAGCTGCTTGCCAACCTGCTAGCAGGCTCTGTGTTCCTCTCGATTTTCTTTAATAAGATGGAACCTTTAACTTCTCTGATGCTTCAGAATTGAAGGTTCAAATGCATCTGCGTCAGCATCAAGAATTGCATTCCCTTTCCCAATCTGAAAACCCACTGTATATGTCTTCCTGCTGCCTGCCCTGTATCCGAGGAAGTGTCTTCCACTCTACAGTTTAAGTCTGCTCGGTGGTAGTGTAGACATCAAACAAGGGACCAAACTTGTACCAATCACTGGTTGCATGTCTGCATATCCAGTGCTTTCCCAGTCGCACAACTGATGTCTTCCCAAATGCTTTGGCTTCAGAAATACAAACAAATGTGCTTCATTTTTGTTTGCCTAACTGCTGAAGATGTACATTATGGAATGGCCAATTTGTTGTGCGTTTAAAAAAATGACATCCTCCTGCCTTTTATTTGACACTCACTGTACCCAAAATAGATTGACTGCAAAGTGAAAGGAGTTTGCAAATACCAATTCCAATGTCAAAAAAAACATAACAGAAATTTGACATTGGACACAGAATGACATTTGGTCTCTGCCTTTGAAGTGCAGCAAATGAAACAAGATAAATACAGATTTTTTTAAGGCATCTTTATTGCTTGAACTTTCGGCCCACCAGTGTATAACCACCCACAGTTTAGGAAACACTGGCTTAGATTATATAGGTTTTACCATACAAATGGCCACCAAGATTTTAAAATCTCATGCAATATTTTATAATGGATTGCAATGGGCTGAATGTTAGTCTATGTAAAATTCCAAACAGTCATTGCTACTTTTTCATAATGATAACAATAAACTCAATCATTGCAATACCTGAAATTCCAATGTCATTGTCTGGGGCAGTCTACTCAGTGATTTCATGGAAGCCAGCCTCCACAATTATACATTAACAGACCAGGAACCCGCATATAACCGCTTCCTTGCTGCAACCGTCTTTGATGTATTTGTGACAAAATGGAAAACGGGAACAGGATGTTGGCCATTCCTGAGCCATTCCAGAACCCCTGCACAATCCTCCTCTAAACTTCTGCACGTTTTGTTCTGGAAATCGAGCACATTACAGAGGATGGAGAAAAGAGTCCTATGGAAGACTAGAAACCAAGTAAATATTTCAGCACAGACCGAATCTGGCCGGATATTGCCACCAGTTGCAGTACAGTGGGTATTCATGCTCATAGAGCCAGGGAGTGCAGAAAGCACAGGGACTATCTTCTCTGCACTGGACATGCCTGAAGGTACAGGAAGGGCTGTGGATATTCGTCCAGTCTTATTGACAGTACCCCAGGTTCTGAGCCTTGCACAGACAGATCCTGAGAACAGCTTGGTAAGACATCTATGCACAGATTGCAGCTCATGAGTAACAGAAAGGTGGTAAGTCTTAACACATAAGTAATCTTGTATCCGTAGATTGAAAGGTGTGTAGTGCCCCCGTCTCATGTTTAATTAGCTTTTTATGTCCGTGTTGCCTGTATTATATGCTATAAAAAACTGCTTTTTTCCAGTTTTTGTGACTTCTTGTGCCACAAAGGCAACCTGCTTTTGCAGCTGTACTCCCCTACACACTGTACTCCCCTGGCCCCCATATTTTAGGGTTCCTGTTATCAATGAGCAGGTCTTTTAGGTAGCACATGGGTTAAAATATCGCTGTGCTTGACTTTTGGGTTGTAGGAGTTTATGGAAAAAGCCAAATTGGGGATTATACCTGAAGAATACTTTAACAGTACAATCCACCATTTAAAACCATTCTCTTTCATTATGTATTCGTTTTTTTTCTAAATGTATGCGGTACAATGCATTGTTTGAACTATTTTTTTTCATAAGATAATCACACTTATTAAACCCAACCCTCTTTTAGTTTGCGCTCATCCACTGTGCTCGTTCGCGTACTGTACATGGATTGATGCCTTCTGCCCCATCACTTTTACCATGAGTTTGTTAGCAATTTCACAGGTGGGAGAAGGGTAACCGAGCCCATGTAAATAAATAGTAAGTTGTTACATTTCCAATTGTATTTGTTAAATTTGCTCAAAATACACCAGAGCTGCTGACTTATAACTGGGGAATCAGGTTCCAGAAATGGTGGTGGGGGGGCCTGACATCTAAAATAATTCAGCTGGGAGGGCTCAACCTAAAAAAGTTTGAAGACCTCTGCCTTACACCACACACTCAATATCATCAGCTACCTCAGGAGCTTCATTCAAGGACATGCTTGATAAACAGTCAGTCATAAAGTTTTTCCCTCCAGGTATGTGTTTAATGATGAAGTGAAACTCCTGAAGTTTAGATAGTAGCCGCACAGTCTGCTTTGTTTGAGGTACTATTTGAAAGCATGTGCATCAGTGGCTTATGGTCAGTATAAATCTCAAACTCACGACCCCAAATATATGACTTAAACTTGTGAATACCCCATACACATGCTAGGGCTTCTCTCTCAATGGTGCTATACCTGGTCTCAGCTGACTGAAGCGCTCTGGAAGCAATAGCAACTGTATGTTCTTTGCCTGCCACTCATTGTCCCAACACAGCTCCTAAACCAGTAAGGCTGGCATCAACAGTGAGAAAACACTTAAAACCATCTAAGAATGGATATAAAGCTGGAGAGTCCTGAATTAGTAGTTTCACCTGGTCAAAAACATTTTGTAGATCATCTGACCATGCAAACTTTACACCCTTTCTTAGAAGAGGCCTTAGAGTTTCTACAATTTGAGCATTACCTTGCACAAATCTAGCATAATATTCTGCTAGCCCAAGGAATGAGCACAAGGAATCTCTATCATTGGGAGGTGTGGCATCTCTGATAGCTTTTATAAGAGTTAATTTGGGTTTTATGCCTTTAGGTGAAAGGGTATGACCTAGATAATCTAACTCTTGTACTACAAACTTGCACTTGTCATGTCTGACAGTCATTCCAGCTTTCTTCAGTGCCTCCAAAACCTGGACAAGGATTTTATCATGCTGCAGTGATATTACCAGCAAACACCAGAATATCGTCCTGTTAAGCTTGTACACCAGGAATGTCTTTCTAACAAAGTGTCCATTAACTTCTGGAAAACGCTGGCCGCGTAAGCCAGACCAAAGGAAAGTCTAAGATATTTGTAAGCCTCGAATGGAGTTACAAATGGGGCCAGTTCTTGAGATTTTTCTGAAAGTGGAATCTGGTGATATGCGGAGTTTAGGTCTAATAAAGAAAAATATTTAGCCCCACCCAAATTGGCTAACAAATTGTGCATGTTCAGTAGTGGATGGCAATCCACAATGATATTGTTATTAAGGGAGCGCAAGTCGGCACATAATCTGACCTCACCTGACCTTTTGCGGACTAAAACTATTGGAGAAACCCACTCAGAGGAGTTGCACGGTGTGATAATTCCCTCATCGCATAAGTCCTTCAGAACTTTTTTTAATTCATCTCTTGCACTCAAAGAGAGAGGTCGAACTTTGTGGACGACAGGTTGTGCGTTTTGACTTAAGACGAATTTCATGCTCGAAACCTAATGTAAATGTAAATGTTGTATACTTGTAAAGCGCACAGCTGCCCCAGCAACGGGGCGTCCCGGCGCTGTATACCGCTGGGGAACCCATCCTGGCTTTCCCTGTGAGATGGTCCCTACTGGGCATCTCCAAGGTGAAGACAAGCATCCCCGGCGCTGATGGGGCCGTTAGTGGAGATTAAGCAAGCTATTGCCCAGAGTTGCTGCGTGGGATCCATGGTTAAAGTAGGCACCGAGGCGAGAATTATCGAGTCCGCTGACCTTGGCCCAAGACCCTGCCGCGTCGGGAATCGAACCCTGGTCCCGGGCTGACCTCTGCTTCCGGGTCTGCCGCCTGTAACCAGTGACCCACACCACTCCACTAAAACATTGCCTACCTTGTTCTCAAATACAGAAGGAAATTGACTAAGTAAGCTGTCAACATTGTAATCTGAAACTGACAGATTGGAAACCTAATATTCTAATGTTCATGGTAGCTATAGTAATCATATGGAATATCTCCCACAGTGACGAGTTGATCTGAACCAGGTTTGAGATACTAGCCCATCTTGGCTAAATGTAGCCAACCCAGAATGTTTCTACCCTTAAGAGCAGCATGAACTTTGGTGAAGGTACGTCTGCCAAGACATTCAACCCTGGAATGAAAGTAACCTAACACATCTATTTCTTTTTCACCATAAGCTTTAGGGTTGACGTCAGATTTAGTAAGAAAAACATGACTACCCCAGTTTGCATCAAACGTTGAGTCTGACAATATGGTGATGGGAGAACCTGAGTCACCTTTGACTTGTAATGGAATTGTTCTGACCAATAGTTCACACCATGGGCCTTTGACTTTGTAAAGGTCAACAGAGTCACATTTGATGGATTACATTACATTGTTAAGTTTTTCTGAGCACGTCTCTGGATTCTCGTTGAATTCAATATTGTTGACCCTGGTGAATCTCTTACCACACCTGCATACTGCTTGAAAATGTCCAATTTCTTTGCAAGATGAACATCTTTTGCCAGAAGTAGGACAATTGAGGGAATTCCCAAGATGGTTCTTTGAGCCGCATCTGTAACAAATTGTTGGTTTTCTGGAGAACTGTCTAGATGATTTATAAACAAGATTTACGGAGCAAGTGGAAGAAGAGCATTCATCAACCATATGAACACTGGGTTGTGACTGACTTTCTTGTAAAACTTTTGAAGAAATAGTTGCACGTTCTATGCTCTTAGCAATGTCTACGGTTTCAGCCAAACTGCGATTTTTACAACTCAGCAATTTGGAGGCGGATTCTCGGCGGTGGGTGCGGGAGAATTTCCCGCTTTTTGCCAAGTTGTTGAATGAAGGAGATGAGCAAAGCAGGTTTTCTTTGAAAGTCTATTCAGAAGCAACACACCAATGACCGGAGCCGTTCAGCTGCGGAGAATCCAACGCCAACACTGGCGTTGCTAGGGATTCTTCGCAACCAAGCAGCCACGCTCAAGAATATCAAAACGAATGTACACAAAATTACCATGAGTCACGTGGTAACACATGACTCATGGAATAGTATAATATTACAAGAACATTTGCTAGTGAAAAGTTGGGACCCACAAATATGCAATCTCGCTATCATGGTTGAAAAGTATCAGTCCAAAAGGAAAGAATTGAGGTGGGTGCCAGAAAATTGGAGAAACTGAAGTCCGTGTCATGGGGATATGTTTCTGACTTCTGTTGGAAACCGGCAGAATATATTAAAACCCAACTCAGAGGGAGAAAGACTTGTTTTATGGGGCCTAGATCTAACAGACCCTTCATGTGCAGCTCTTCTATTCAAAAGACTCGGAGGGAAAGCTGTAGTTTGTCCTTGCTGGCAGCCTGGTTACAAGAATTTAAGGCACTTTATCCTGTTTTACCAAGCATTATAGCTTTTGCTAAAGAAGTTTCATTCCTGTCCGAAAAAAGAATACATTCAAACCGCCAAAACCGCATTGTGTTCTTCATTGACTTCGAACAGGAGGAGATCAGGTCCACAGGTTGTTATCTCCGAGAAGGTTGGCGGAAGAGCGAGGCACCAGCAAAAACTGGCACCTCCAGATCTGCCACTTGGTTGAACTTTACGCAGTTTGGGAAATCCAAATAGTGACCCGATATCTTCTCATAGAACCTCTTGGACCTTAGGGGAAAGAATCGCATTGTTTTTCCTTACCCCATTGTTACGAAGGAGACACTGTCTCACACTGCCTTGTGTGTGGTTGCATCCAATTTAGTTGCCTGCCAGCAAAAAAAAAAAAAAACAAGGGCCACATCACATAGAGTGAGCACTGGGAGCTCTAAGTGAAGACACAGTCTCTTCCCCAGTTTAGGGCTGACTGGCATCTTAAATTGTTGAACAGTGACAGGAGTGCTATTTTCCCACTGTGAACAGTAGTGAACGGTGGCTGCTGAGAGGAACTTTGAAGGCAGGTGCTGCTGTTTATTCAGCGGGTTTCCCAGATTGGCATAAATAGGTAAACCTGCCATTCTGAATCAAGGAACAGCTGATAAGATTTTAAAATGATGATCATTTTTTTTTACTAAATCCAGTGATTTCATCATTATTGGGCCATCTATGATGTTCAAGTAATGACCGTAAATTTAACGAAGTTTTAGGACTATGAGGTTCTGTGACATGTCTTCAGCTGAGGCTTTTTCGTGCAATAAAGCTATGATGACAACACGGACTCTGTGACTTCAATGTCATTTGTGCCTCATATAACGATCGGTTGACTTGATCCTGTATGCTGCTGCGTCCAGTGACCACTGAGGCCGGCAGAATTAGGAATAATGTGTAAAGTGATGTGAAAATAGATAAGCCTGATTTAGTGATATATTTCTTGTAAAATAATAGTTGTTCTTTCCAGATATTCCTTAGTAATAGAATACGATCAATGGAATCTGAGCTTTAGCATAATTACAACAAGAAAATACGCACCTGGCACAGCTTCAGTCTTTATATTCACCAGCTGTCAAGTCATTTTCGTATCCCAAGATGTTTTCTCACTGAAAACACACCTGTTCTTGCAGCGCTGTACCCATTTTTTTTTGGATCATCACAAATAAGGCTTATACATATGAAAAAATCAATCTCCCTGGCTGCAGCGTTTTAATGATTTCTTAAAATGCACATTTACTAGGATATGAAACACTGACATTTCTGCAATTTGCTAAACCCTTTAAAAGCGTATCCCTAACATAAAAAGCTCCACTAAGCAAATATTAAGTAGAGAACATAACACGTATCTAGTCATAAAACTCACTACTGGAGAGGACACAATACACTGAGAAACACTCCAGGGACTGTAGGACATGTTCTCTGATCACAACCCCTGCAATTTGGCAAATCGTGGGCGTTGAGACACGAAAATGTTTTTGGGTGAACATGTTACCAAATCACTAAGGGCCTAATTACGAGTCTGTCGGTCCGAGGACCGGTGCTCTGACTGCCCTATTACAACTAGGGTGGTTGGACTGCCACAGCCGTCAGGGAACCGCCGTTTGCTGGCGGTAGTGCAGCGGTCTTGAGGCAGCTATATGCTTGGTGGGACTGCCGCAGGCCCACCAAGCATATTACGAGTGTCCTCTCTGCCATGGTTTTCATTGCGGTTCCTCCTCCATGAATCCGCAGCGGAAAGGAAGCGTAGGGCCCCCTGTTGCCTCAGGGCCGTGGGGTGCATACACCCCAGTTCCTGCGCAGCATGGACTTTACAGTCAATGCCGTGCCAGACCTTTTTTGAGGTTCCCATTGCGGTGCCCATTTTCAGAGGCACCACAATGGGACTGCCAAAAAAATACCTGCCAGGCACAAGAAACACTTGCAATCTGGTGGGCGGTGCGACAACGGGTTTGGCATAGCAGTCAGCTACGGCACTGCCAAAATCATAATCAGGCCCCAAATCCTTTAATAGACAGTTAGGAATCACTATTTGGAAGGGGCATTTTTAGGTCATCCCTTGTAAATAATGATTTCTTATGGTATGTATTAATATTTTGCAACCAAAATCCAGTTGCAAAACATAAATATTTTCCTGACTGCAAACCGGAGTGTGTCCGTCAGGGACCCCTTCCTCTTTGTGAATGGTCAAAAGAACATTTTCCCAAGGACCACTGGATGCTCCAAAAGAATGTGTTTTTGACCATGGGACCACTGCCTTCTCTTAAAAAATAGTTTTAAATACTTTTTATTTTTAAATGCATTCTGTTTTCCTATAAGGAAACTGGCTACATAAAAAAAAGATTGCTTTATTTAAAAGCGTGGTGGTCAGCTGATCCCCCCCAAACCACCATCTTTGTGATGGTAGCGAATGGTAGTGGGTCGCAATTTGCAACTACCTCATGAATATTCTTGAGGTAGGTCTAATTATGAACCACTGCGATTTGGCATTTTGTGAACCAACCTATTACCACAAAGGTCAGTTCGCAAAATATCATAGGATTCTCAACATTTGTTGCGCAAATTTCAAACAAATTTTGCGAATCCTAGCTTAGTAGATCTGGCCCCAAGTCACATATTGAGTGCAACTCTTCAGGTGCCCTCTTCACACAGAACCAGTTTGAGGGATTTTTTGAGTAATTGTTCGACTCCTTTATGTGATTTCCTATGATAGCTTTCTCTATGTACCTTATGGAAGTACCGGTCCCGCCTGCAAAGGCACTAACATTGTGGCAGGAGTGATGCTGCCAGTGCACCTTCACTTCTATAGTGAACGCTCAAGTCTCTGACTGCACCCACACTCATGTTGATCTCAAGGTCAGGGTTTTACTACAGCAAAGAATGAAACAGCTCTCTTTCCAGAGCAAACAGTGATTCTGTGGGTTCTACAGAGAGACCATTTTTATTTCTGATTAGGTCCATTTTCCTGGACTTGGCTGGGCTCGCCTAATGAAGGCTCAAGCCAAGATAAAGCAGGCTGTGGCACAACGTGCACTAATAATGTTTGCTCTTTGTGTTCTGCACCTACCTGCTAATGCTTAGCCATTTAGTATGATCCATTCTATAATGGAATTGTTGATCTTTGAAAGTTCTATACCAGACAATTATTTGAGGAGAAGTCTGTGGCTGAGGTGACATTAAATATGAACCTGGCTTTACTTAAACTGTTGTCATGATTCCATCTTGTCAAACTGGCAACAAGTGGAGGTCAGTGTGTTACATCAAAACGTCCACTATTGGCGTTTAAATGAGCTGCAGAGATTAAGAAGTTGCGCCTGTTTTAATTGGTATTCCAGTTAGAAGTGAGCCTTGGTGACTCTTTGATAGCAACGCCAATGAAAATATATTGAAGAAAACATCTGCTGGGAAACAGAGGTTTGGGAAAATTACAAGTAAGTCACTGATTTTAATGTTATGGGTCACTGCTGTGCAGCGCATAATTCAGGGTGCACGTCAACATTGGGGTACCAATGAGGCATGCTATATTTTCAAAAGCAGCCAGGGTGGAAGGCTTAAAGGATTACCTGTGACATGTGCTACGCCTTCACAAGCTGATAGCATGAACAAAGTGTGGTGATGATGCTATGTTGGCACATCATTCATCAAGTGCCAGATCAGGAAGGAATGCAAAAACAACAGTTGATGGACAGAACGCAGAACGATGTCATACATTCAGCCCATTACAGAGATCTGGGCCTAAATCTATCGTTTTTTTGCTCACCATGCCATTCCAGTTTGAACCCAGCCATATGCAAATCTGTATTGGCCCTGTGCCTCATGGGAACAGTCCAGCCGGAACTGCCAAGCCAGGTCCTCCCTGGACTGGAACCAAGCATCGTAGGACCGGTTTTGGGGTTTCACCCCTTTTCAGCCAGGATAGTTTGATTCCAGTGCCATGGAGAGCACGGGACTCACGTCTGAGCATACCCATCCCACTCGGGGTGACAAATGCAAAAACAGCAGTTGATGGACAGAACGCAGAACAATGTCATACATTCACCCCAGTACAGAGATCTGAGCCTAAAGCCATCGTTTTTTTGCTCATCATGCCATTCCAGTTTGAACCCAGCCATATGCAAATCAGTCTTGACCCTGTGTCTCATGGGAACAGTCCAGCCTGATCAGGAAGGAAAGCACATGTGCTGTGGAGTAGTGCATCATAGTAATGAGGAAACGCAGGGGTGAGTGGGCGGAGACCAGCACAGCCGCACACTTCGTGTAGTAGTGTATCAAGCTACTACACATTCTTTTCATAGCTTAGATCGGTTGGAACTTTGACAAGGAAAGAAGCTGGTGATATTAGGTAAAAAGGGAGGCTGCATTTTAAAGTCATCTATAAAAGTGCACCAGCTGACAATGGATGAAAGAGTCAAACCATTCACATCTTCACATACAAACAAAGAGGGGTCAAGGCAATAGAATCCTGCACTTGTCAACAAAAGTATTGGACAAAGTATAATATGTTTCTGGTGGTGCAATGAACCCGAAGTGCAGCCCCTCTATACTCCTAAAGGAAACAAAATTTCCAAACAACATGCATAATTGGTGGATCAGCACTCAGGATTTGATAATTACATCAAATAGAATGCATTTATATTTCAACATGTATTCTTGTACTTTGCGCTACATAAGTGTTCAAAACAACTGAAAATCATGTATGTAACAAATGCATAGCAAGAAATTTTCTTTGTTTAATGATCCTTTATTCGTTTTCTTCTTTAAAAATCATGCTAATAGACAGTAGCCACAGTAGCCAACACGTTTCATCCTACAAGGACTTCTTCAGGGCTCTGAATTATATGCGAACAAAGTTGGCTCTTCGAAGTGTTACTGTATAGAGATGATCAAGGATTTTGACATCCAGTGAAAGTGTAAGAATTGGAGTGCATGTGTCCCTCGATGAAAAAGTGTACGTGGCATCTGCATCTACTGATCTCCTGAAATCTGACTTGAAGGAAACATCAGTTGGTTAGTATCGCAATGTCTACTATATGTTGTCTATACACCTTTAAGGAGACATTGTATTTATAGAGGAGTGGATGGTCTTTAGTCTATATATTTTTACTTGTATACACTTAGGGGCCAATTACCATGGTGGCTGGCAGAACGCCACCCGCTATTGCAGCAGTCAGGAGACCGCCCGACAAGCAGACGCGGTCCAACTGCTGTATTACGATGTGAACGCCATGCTGACAATCAGAAAGTGCTCCTTATCATGGCAGCTTGTGCTGCAGCCCTTTTCCTTGGCCGTAGCGCAAGCTGCTGTGATAAAGAGCACCTCCTGAATGTCCATGTGCCATGCACCATGTCGTGCATGGCACACGGTGCATGAGGGTGAGTGGGGGCACTACATGTGCCCCCAGGGCCACTTTATAGTGGCCCATGACTGATGGGGGCCCTATGTGGGGGCCCGAAATTTCATTTTTGACAGCCTTTTCATGGCGGTCTTCCGGACATGAAAAGGCTGTTGGAAATGGTTATCGTAATCCTGACGGCAGTGCCTGCCTCAGCGCCACGCCATTCGGGAATATGATTCCGACCGCCGCCCCATCGGAATCACAGATCCTGTCGGAGGCGGCGATCTTCTGTCAGTCTGCAGTGGGTCTGACCCCTGGAATTGTAATCCATTGGTCAGACTGATGGACTTACTGCGGTCAGGCGGCCACTAATGGCCTGTCGGTGTGCGATCCGACTGCCATCATAATCGGCCCCTTAGTGTTGTGAAGTAAGATGAAATAAGATAATTGTGCTTATAAATAGTTGAGCAAGGGAACAGATTCTGTGATTTATTTTTTGTTACAACTGAATTTATCGTGTCTCTTCAAAATGGAAAATGTTACTCCATAACCATTTTTTAAAGTCATTTTTAGGGAACCACCTATGAAATTATCTAAATAGAAGAAGATATTTTAAATTATCTATCACCATCTCAGCACTGCACATGGGCCCGACCCGATGGACGCTGCACAACACACAACTCAATTCACAGTGGCCCTCTTCTGGCATACAGGGGTGGTCAACATTGTTCTGCACACGGGCAATGACCCAATCGGTGCAGTAGCAGTCTCCTCACACCTTGAAAAGGGAGACCACTAGACAAGACTCCCCACTGAACCTTGCACTCTCCAACGCTCTCCTCTTCCTCACAGGTTACACTGGACTTGGCAAGCAGGCAGGCCCTGGCGCTCCAGACTCCAGGGCAGGTGGTCTCTCTGGGTGATGTACCCACACTCAGCAGGGAGACTTCCAGGCCATGGCCCCCAGTCCTAGTCACAGGCAGCAGTTTTGCAGAGCTTCCCCTCCTCACACAGCCCATCTGGCTGCTTGATAGATGACAATTTTTGGGATCTCAAACTCCCATTTTTATAGTCCATTTGCAGACATCAAATGTGATTTAGGGTCTGAATCATTGATGTTTTATGTTGGGGTTCTGCTTTATTTGAATCGTCCCCTCCTCTGCTCTCTCTTCCTCTGAAAAGCAGTCTGTGACAGCAGGAGTGACTCCAACAGAAGCCATGGGAGTTGCGTTCGCACCTGGATGTCAGCCAGAGTGATATGTGTATCAAAAGGTTAGTGCAGGGCCACAACCCTACTCTATATGATTCTCTTATAATCCCCATCTCCTTCTTGAACTGCGCACAGACCCCCTACTTTGTGCCCTCTCACTGAATAAAAAAAAGCACCCCTGTGAAGAGTGCAGGGGAAGCATGACTCTCCTGTCTTCAATGTGTGTCTCACCGAGCTTACAGGAATTCAGCAATAAACTCATCTGTCTGGGGTAATTTCACTACCTCCTCTCCATATCTCACCATGCAAGTCTAGGTGTCCCAAAATAGAACCCAGGGACTGCATGTATTGTACCATCCACAGGTACACGTACACCCAGGGCATGTATACAACCTACACACACTGCAGAGCACTGTATCCTTTATGTATTGTACCACTCATAGGACACATACATCCAGCACATACATTTAGCATGCAAGCACTACACAGCACTGCATCCTTGATGTACAGTACCAATCACAGGCACACATGATTAGCACATGCATTTACAATGCACGCACTGAACAGTGCTAAATCCTCCATGTATTGCACCACTCATGGGCACACATACACCTAGAACATACACTCACCATGCATGTACTGCTCAGTATTGCATTATCCTCGGTTGTACCTATAACAACAAACCGATGTAGGCCAAGGGTGAGTTAACAACACAGCAGTGAAACTTGAAAAATGAGTGAGCCTTTAGGCCTCACTCTAGAGACACAGGTTAAAAAGGACCTGCTCACTCCTACTGATCACTACACAGTATGCTACCAACACTGTGTTCATGCTGTTTAATTCTTGTTGAAGGCAGTAGCCTTCCACCACTATGAGTGTAGCGCTTTGGGTGCCCCTCCATGTCCAACAAGACTTCAGTCCATGAGACAGGCTTATGCAATGGCACACGCAGACACCAAAAACAGCATTGGGGGCATCAGTACAGTTGGGCATTAAGGGCAGGGGTGCACATCCATTATCATGCAGAGGACATTTCAGTCCCAACCTAGACTGTGGTCCAGCCCCTGCACGCTGTCCTCCCTGTGCCCCTGTGCAGTGTACCGAAATGAGGACACATGCAGCAGTGCTCTTGCATTCAGTGTTTGTGTATTGTGTACAGGAGTAGTCTGCATGGGCTGTATAGGGCTCTTTTTTCAGTCTTCAGCACAGTGCAGTACTTGACTTAACGGACAATCACTAATTCCATTTGTCAGAGTTGTTCCTATGATGGCACTAGGTGTTGGAGGTCATAGATATGATTGTCTCTTGAGGTTCGGATTAATAGATCTCATCTTCAGATGGAGAAGTGAATCCGGGACCTAAAGATCAAGCTTGTCACCTCCTAAATCGTTAATAGATAAATTGAGAAATGAAAGTACTTTCTGACTTTTTTCAAGCTCCTTATTTATGGCACATGTTATGTTGGAATGCTAGGTATTCCTTTCTATGTGTGTATTTACTAATACTTACAGAGCACACAGCAACTTTTTTATACAGCGTTTCATAACACACTTCTGACATTTCCAAGTACTATACAAGTGTTACTCTTACCCAAATTCATGGGGTAATAGTAAACCCAATAAAATAGCTAAAAGTAATGTCTATTACTTTTTAATGGTACTCAATTAGATTACCAAAAAAGGATGGATCCTGGTTTTGGGCCTAACCTGGGAGGCAGCACACACCACAACACATTTCTTGGTGTGAAAAAGGCCGCTTTATTGGAAACAGGTGCACCTTACATCCAAATTCCCTTGGCCTGTGCCGTACAAAACTAAGCCTCACTAAATAAAGTCTTCCTACCTTACCCCCACCCCTAACATGTTTCCCCCCCCTGCAACAATTATAACAACTGGCCAATCCTAACTTCTCTACACCTACCTAACTAGGTAAACTTTGTATGTTCTGTTCATAACTGTAACCATCCAACCTTATCCCGAATGAACTAGGGAAAAACGCCTCCACAGCATAACTCACCACACCCGCACCTGTTCCAGCGACAACCCCCATAACATGATCCCCCCCAATGCACCTGTTCCCCCAAAAGCCAACCGGAAAGCTGCATGAACTAGCCAAGTCCCCTGAGGACCACCCCCCCAAACGAGGATAACAGCCACCAGGGTGGGAGGGAAAATGTATGCCAACCCGAGCCTCCCCAGCCGGCTGTCGTGTCGCGACCACCAAAATGGTGGCTCGCGACACAAAATAGCCGGCTTTAAACCCACCCAGCCCAATAACCGCCCAACCCCAGCCCAACAAGCCCAACAAGCCCAACGCAACACACCACGTGGTACGGCTGCCTCCCCGGCCCAAAACTCCCCGGGGGTGGCAGGCCTCCCGCTGGTCGGCCACCCCCCCAAAACCCCATTGGGCCTAATCTGGGAGGCAGCACATACCACAACACATTTCTTGGTGTGAAAAAGGCCGCTTTATTGGAAACAGGTGCACCTTACATCCAAATTCCCTTGGCCTGTGCCGTACAAAACTAAGCCTCACTAAATAAAGTCTTTCAACCTTACCCCCACTCCCTCCCCTAACATGTTTTCCCCCCCTGCAACAATTATAACAACTGGGCAATCCTAACTTCTCTACACCTACCTACTAGGTAAACTTTGCATGTTCTGTTCATAACTGTAACCATCCAACCTTATCCCGAATGAACTAGGAAAAAACGCCACTCGAAGGGCGTCCTGGACACCCTCTGACCCCCCCCCCCCCTAGGAATCTGGAGCTTCGGGTATCTGTGCACCCCAAAGTGCCTTGTCCAATACCTCCTTTAGCTCTATTATGTACAATTCCATGCCATAGCGGGACAGATGAACCCCAACCTCTCTAAAGAAATATACCGCCGCATAGCGCAGCTCCGGGTGCTCCATCCTCCCGATACCCTCCTTATCGCAAAAGGCTCGCATATCCCTATTGATCTTTCTACACGCTCTATCTATAGCCGCAGGATGCTCCGCCCCCCTCCACATTCTCCTGGGTACAAATTCCGACCATATTATATGGCACCCGGACCACCGCTGCCGAATCTCCATCAAATCCCGCTTCATTTGCTTCACCAATGCCAAGCCTTTGCATTGTACCAAGTCGTTCTCGCCTAAATGAATGACTAAGACATCCGGACAAATCCCCCCCTTGACCACCTGATTCAATATCGGAAATAACTCATGCCACCTCATGCCCCCCTTCCCCTGCCACCAACAACTGAAAAGCCTAGGATCCAGTCCTAAATTGAGATTCCTGTGCCTATCCCATTCAGTGTGCTCTGCCCGCTTCACAAACGAATGTCCTAGGATGAGGATCGACAGCCTTTCCACGTCCGGTCCCGCCACTGCACCTGAAAAGAGACGCATGTAAACAACGAACTCCCACATCATGCTTCCTCCTCCATCCCGCGCCCCCTCAATCTGATGTACTGCTTAAAGCAATCCGACTTCCACCGCCCCAAGCGCATAAGCTCCTCCCTCCCCCACCCATTCCCCGCCGTGTCCGTTGCCACCCCTATGCAAAACAAGTGCGTCCCAAAACTTCTGGGATACTCACCCAATGCTTGTAAAGCGTGCCGTAGAACCCAAAGCAGCTGCGCCGCCGTCACTCGTCCTCCGTCAGTCTGGCGGAAAACCTCCCCGTCCTCCGTCCTCCCCCTGCCCGCCAACCTCCCCCTCCACACCGCGGGGCACACTTCCCGATCGACCACCGGGCCCAGGACCACCCACTTACCCTCGCCCCTCTGATCGGTCTTCGAGCGCCGCAACAGAACCGCCACCTCCCACGACCACAATTCCACCTCCCCCACCGCAGTCCTTGCTGTCCCCGCAGCCCTACTAGTTCAGACACTCGAAAAGCCCCGAAATACATCCACGACATCAGCGTGGAAAACAACCGGACCTCCTCCCGATTGCGGCAGATATCAGGCATGAGCCGTATCAAGCCACCAAGAATACCCCCGTGATGGGGCGGCGCTGAGGTGCCCTGCCTCCCCTCTCTCGCACCCATCATTCCAATACCCACGCACCCAATTTGCCTGCCGACGGTGCGTAGCCCCACAACATCTTCCCCATAAAGGCTATGGCTGACAATTTGCCGGCAATCATCACCTTTGACCTTCCCCTGTCCATCATTGCCAACATAAACTGCACCAACTGCTCACTCCTCACCCAATGATTGTCGTGTCTGCCCCGCTCGCCAAAAACTCCCGCCATGCCTGCACGTATGCCCTCCAGGTAGAAGTGGCCACAGACTTTCTTACCAATTGCGCGACCCTCTCTTTCCTATTGACCACAGCCCGGCTGGCACCGGCGTCTTGCACTTGTCCGCCTCCGTGGCTAACCCATGGAACCTCTGCCACTGTGAACGAGACAAAGCATCCTCGATGTCATTGTCCACCCTTGGCACATGACGTGCTTGAAACAAAATGTCATGCTCCAAACATTGCATTACAAAAACCCTCAACAGCTTAAGCACCTGCGGATCCCGGGCCGACTGTCGATTCACGACGTGCACCACCGCCATGTTATCCACCTTGAACATCACCTTTTTGTGTGTGAGCTCCTGCGCCCACACCATCACCGCCACCACCAAGGGAAACAGTTCCAGAAATGCAATGCTTCTCCCCCCATTCTGCCAAGCGAACGGCCATGTCTCCGCACACCACCTCCCCTGCCAGTACAGCCCGAAACCGCCCACCCCTGCCGCATCCGAGGAGATGGTCCCGTCCTATTCCCATTCCTCCGGGGGAACCATGGGGATACCATTGAAGCGCTCCAGAAATGTCCGCCACATACGCAGGTCCTCCTTCGTGCCTGCTGACAACCGCAAATGGTGGTGCGGTAATGTCAATCCGGACAAGGACAGCCCCAAACGCCGGCAAAACATGCGTCCTGCCCGCACCACTCGGCACGCAAAGGTCAAATGTCCCAACAGACCCTGCACCTCTCTCACCGTCACTTTCTGTTTCCCCAACATAGTGTCCACCAACCCCAGCATGTGCATCTTTTTGTCCCCCAGCAAGCGTGCCTCCATAGCCACCGAGTTCCAGCTCTATTCCCAGAAATGACAGCACCAGGGGCACACCCAGGTAGCCACCACCTTATGCATCTGTGCCGATTTCAAATTCTCGGCCCACCGCGCGATCCGCGGACCCTCATACCCCAGCCGGAAAACCTCCTGAAACCCCCGTCGCAACAGCCCCACGTCTTCGGTCCGTGGATAAGACACCAAGAAGGGTTCCAGCCGGTCCAGTTTAACTGGCGTATGAGCCCTTTCCCAGAGCCCCCTGCCCCCCCTACTGCCCCTGCCCCCGGACTGTTGCCCCGTCGGGGCGAACTGCTGCCCTTGGCTGCCCCGTCCCCCAGCAGTGCAGCACCGGGTGGCGCTTTGTGCATTTAGAACATTCGTGCCGTGCGCAAGCTCCCTTGTTGTAGTCCCAACACGCTCCCACATTGGCCCCCCCAGCACTCTCTCCTTGCCCCACCCCCCCCGGGGCGGGCCGGAAAGTGACGAGGCGCGAGCGTCAGGCCACTGGCCATGTAAATCGTTTTCCCGAATTTCGCCCCACCCATAGTCTGCTGGTAGAGGTCCGAATTGATCTCCCCCCATTTCGCCTCCGGGTCCCAGGCCATACGTGCTCGAAACTCCTCGTCATAGTGCGACCAAGCGTAACCCCCGTACGTTACCTGAGCCCGCCGGGTCACATCCATGTATTTAAACAGCGCAACTGACCTTTCCGGGTACTTATCACAGTACACACTCGCAAAGATCAAGAAACCCGCCGACCAGTTCTCTATGTTCAAGGGCACTCTGGGCCACCGAGCCAGCTCCAGCTCTTCCTCCTTAGACCCCTCCTTTGCCGTCAGCTCCCTATGCAGGAGCTTCAAGATGTCCACGTACTCCCCTTTCCAGATCTTTTCCTTGGTGGCCAAAGACAGATGCGCTCCCAAAGACTTCGCAATGCCCATATACGGGAGTTTGCGCACCGGGACCTCATGACTCTCCTTCCCCTCCTTACCCTTAGTGGGCGTCCCCCCAGCCCCCGTGCCTTGCACGGCCTCCGTCCCCTCGGCCCCCGTGCAGTCCGTCCCCACCCCTGTGTCCCTCACGTACGTTCCCTTACTCAAACGCACCCCCATCTTCTCCCCTTGCATCCGTGCTTACCGATATCCCCACCTGTGAGGTACCGCCCGCCCCCGTCCCCACTCTTTGCCGTGCCTTACCTGGCGTCAAGGTGGGCGTCCGCACCGGATCCCGCCGCCTAACCAGGTTCCGCAGGAGGGGCCGTCACTTTATCCTTCTTGAATCTCCCGGGCTGCAAAAAACTAGCACAAGCATTATTCCGCTCCCCCCCAACCCGACCTTCCGGTATCTCCCCCTCCTCCACACTCTCCTCATCATCATCCAAAATGTGCGGGCCGCCCTCCTCGGACTCCAGCCCTGTTGGCACGTGTTCTGGCCACAGGCCGCCCTCACCGGGCTCCAGCCTGCTCAACCCCGCCCGCTCCCTACATGTGCGCAGCAATTCTCCCAAGTCCACACTCCCACTCCCTCGCCCTGTGTGCTGCTTCTCATGTGCCCGATCTGGACTGTCGAAACTCCGACCCCGTCCCCCGGAGACCGCATCGACCCTGCGGGGTGAGGCCGGCGGGGACCTACCGCCCCACCTCCTGTATGGCGCGACATCTGGGTCCCTCGTGGGAGCGCGACCGCCCGCATGAGGCAGAGCCGGCCCATCCCCTCGGTGGCTTGGAGCCGCATGAAGCTCTCGCGAGCACCTCGCTACGCCTACCCGTTGGAAGAAAGAAGTGGTGTCCAACATGCCGGGGTTAAACCTATCCCACGAACCGCCGCACTCCCCAGCGTCCCCCCGACCCCCCTGGCCCCTCCCGCCCCCCGCCCCAGAGGAATGTCCCCCACGCCGTGACAGCGTAGACCTCCCTGCCCCCAGAGTCCCACCCCTACCCCAGCCGCTCCACCCCCATCCCCCCATCCCCCCATCCGCCCCCACTCTCCCCGTCGCTCCACACCAAGGACACCAGCTCCCGCCGGACCGTGCCGAACCCTTGAGACCCTCCCGCTGCCCCTGCCCCTCCCCCCATGGCCCCATCACTGGCCCGCCCTCGCTCCTCCGCATCCGGCCCTCCTGTGCCCCATCCCCCCCAAGCCCCCATTCCATCCCTCCACCTCCAACGCAGGCCGAGAACCCCAACGTGCCAGCTCCCCACCCTCCCTTGTGTCACCCCCCACCGTCGCCCAGTAGGCCTCCCCACGGCCCCCAAGGATACTCCCTCCCCCTCCTGCCTGCTGGACCCCCCCTCTCCCCCGGCAGCCCAGCCTGCAAACCCCCAATCCTGCCCCCCTCCCCAGACCCCACACACCCTCGAGCCTGCGGCCTCCCTGCTGGTGGGCTCCTCACCTGACTTCCCCCTGCCCCTTCCCCTTCTCCCTCACTCTCAATCAGCAGGGGTGACACCACCCCGCTATGCCCCGCGTCCCCAGCGCTATCCCGCCTTCGCCCAGTAGCAGCTCCCCCGTCCCTCTGCCCCTGGCCACGCTTCCCACCTTTTGCCCCACTCGCTCACGACCCCCCCGCTATCCCCCCACCGCCGCCCCATGCGGCCCGCATCCTCCAACAGCCTCAGCGCCTCAACGACACGCGGATCCTCCCATTGTGCCATCGCCGCCACGGTAAGCACCGCACAGTCAAGTCCTCACTTCACCGTCCGCACGCCGCGTGTGTGCTCTACCGTTCACCTGACGCTACTCCCGCACGGATTGCCAGGCCCACGCTACCCCACCAAAACCTACTGACCCAGGCCAAAAATATGCCAGCCCGAGCCTCCCCAGCCTACTGTCGTGTCGCGACCACGAAAATGGTGGCTCGCGACACGAAATGGCTGGCTTTAAACCCACCCAGCCCAAAAACCGCCCAACCCCAGCCCAACAAGCCCAACAAGCCCAAAGCAACACCCCACGTGGTACGGCTGCCTCCCCGGCCCAAAACTCCCCAGGGGTGGCAGGCCTCCCGCTGGTCAGCTGCCCCCCCAAAACGCCATTGAACTTGTCACCTACATTACTACATGCTTACTTCATGCTTCACCACTGATAATAGTTGTTCATTTTTCCAGATAGAACCTATTTTAACAAATTCAGGATTATGAAAGATTGAGATGCTTTTCAGGTTAGGTGCAGTTGTTATTAGCTGATGCATATCTCAATTAGCTACTTTCGCGGGAATGTAACTTCTGACCAGTGAGTTAGACAAGGATCTCTAATATGAATCTGTTACTGACACATTACATCTTGCTCTAGGAACATGATTCCTCTAAGCTCTGTAAGATTCAAACATTTGACCCAAGATTGCACAATAATCTCTGCAGAAAGTGGATTGCCACCTGATATATACTTACTGATATCTGCTGGATTCACATTGGTGTCTCCAACACATTCTATAACCCCTAAGATATCAAACATGTAGTCCTATATTGAATTAAGTAGGGCAGAATAGCATTACTATAAAAAAGATATGAATTTCTTTTATGGGCAGAATGTGTACAAATAATGTATATGTGCTAGAAAACAATAGACTAATTGTTATTGACTCGAATCTCCATGATGCCACCCCATAATTTTTGATTTGTGCCTATTCTCCACTTACCAGCCTCTCTCACAGGTACAGCACCCATGAGTATCTTTTGATGTTTGTACAGTTATTCTCAGGTTTGCATGGACATGCGGCTGTGTTTGTTGTTAATGGTGGGGTCACATTGCACAAATCTTGTCTTAAATATTGATTTCGTAATTCAGGTGATGCAATTTATGATGTGACTACATTTGAATTATTACACTTGAAACCTGCTATCTGAATTGTCATGATACTATATTACAATGACTACCGTACTTTTGCTGTGTGTATCCATTTTTTTTTTTATAGAATGAGTGTGAACCACTGTTGTTATTTGTACATATATGCCCAGTTTTGCATGTACATTTACGTTGGTCTTGTTTCCTTGAAACTGATTATTTTTTAAGGCACAGGGAGATTAAGATCCAGATTTAGATGTTGGTGGTCAGGCCATTTTTCTGTCAGAGCAGCGGTGTACAGGAGCAGCCCGTGCAGGTAAGAGCAGTGGGGCGGTGGGGTGGGGCGGGGTGAACTCGACAGATGACGGTGAGGGAATATTAAATAAATAATTATTTTTCCCTCATCGTCGTCTGTCGAGTTCCCCCACCCCACCCCACCAACGCTCTTACCTGCACCAGCTGCTCCTGACGGTGTACATCCCTCTGTCACCCTGGTGGAGATCCCAACCTCCAGATTTATAAATGAACTCCAACCTGGCGGTCATTTATAAAGCAGAGGCAGGAACCGCCGTCATGGTGGTTCCTGCCAATGCATTTTGCTGGCTTTTTTTGCAGGGACCATCAACATTATAGAGCTTTGCACCAAACAGTTTTCTTTTTTTTATTTTCAATAAAAAATATAATGCCTCCCTCGCCATAGGAGTTATCTCCAACAGCGAGAGGGCCATTATTCCTTTTTTACTGTCTCTAACCGCCAGGTTTTGCCTGGCAGTGACGGATGGTAAAAAATATGGCTATATGTCCACTCATCCTAATAAGGCAGGCAGACATATAGTCAATTGTCTAACAGCCCTTAAGCTGCCAGAGAAGTTTGGCTACGATAGTGACAGAATAGTGACTGCCCTAGCCAAACGTATGATCCACTCACATCTAAATCGTATTAGCAGAACACCAGGAAACTCTGTTGCCATTGCGATGGAGTTTCCTTTCTGCCAGCATATAAATCATCCCAAAAGTTATCTGCCCAGTATCACAGTATGTTGAGTTGACACCAGGAAATGAACTTGGTTCTCTAGTTACAATGGCTGCAGCTCTGGCCCTTAGGCCACATCCCTTACCTGAATCTACTTCAGATGACTTTGCCCTATTCGTCTACCATCCCCTCCCTCAATCAATTTGTGAGTTTCTGGAGAATCTTCCTGCTCCAGCAATGGTCCACTAAGCTATATCACTGGCTACATCTGCTGGCAAAGTGTATCCACTAATAATATAGCTCAGACGGTCAAGATGCTTGTTGCATAACTCTGTCTGTACTCAACGGGCCCCAGATTCTAACATTGGTAATACTCATCAGGTGGATAGTGTGTTTCCTGTGGAAATCTGTAAGCAATCTGCAGATTGCCGATATGTGCAAAAGAAAACTAACATAAAAAAGAATGTTCATAAGATATCTCAAAGAGTTAATGTGCCTGAAGTGGAAACTTGCTTACAACTTGCAGGTCACAAGATTCTCGGCCTGATTTAGATTTTGGCGGACAGTTTTGTCACAAAGGTGAGGGATATCCCGTCAGCCGAAATATAAATCCCATAATATCCTATGGGATTTATATTTCGGCAAACGGGATATCCGTCACCGTTGTAACGGAGTGATCCATCCACCGAAATCTAAACCAGGCCCTAAGTCGAAGTCTCAGTGAAGAAGATGATGATGCAAGTAGGGCAATGGGACAGGAGGGTGTGATATAGTTATCTTGGGACAGAAGTAGTAGGGATAGGTACTGACCCTCACATTATCTTACAGGGTGGAGCTCTTCATGTTTTGTTACACCAGGGCTCACCACTATGGACCTTTTAAGGAGCCAGCCGAACATCTTTTGTGACCTATTCCCGGGTGTAAATCCTTATCCATCCAGTTCTAAATCAGGGTCAATCTCCTCCAATTCTGAATGTGGCATTCAAGAACAATTTATAATTACCCATGGCAAAACGTTCTTTTTCAATTCAGTCTGTTCGATGGCCACTTACCACTAGAAGCCAAGAAGAAAGGGTTAAATCCTCGTAGAGTAAGGAAATCTCACTGCACAGGTTTCGAAACCAATTACAGGCTGTTAAAACAGTCCCTTCCTATAATGTATTGCTTAAGTGTGATATCAACTGCTTTTAACAGTTTATGGCAAAAAATATGAAACAAATACAGCTAATAAAAGGATAGTCATAGTCATTAGCTAGTAATGGCTTAGTGATGAATTTGCATTTCTTTACGAAATACATTTCATGTTGTGTTTCTGGTAGGTCGTTAATCCTCGAATAGACACATTTTTATTATCAAAAGTTACATATTTCCAAAGCAGAGTGCCGATTTTTTGTCCGAATATTAAGCAACTGAAAATATAGATACACCACCAATGAAAAAGACAAAACTAATATTAAAAGATTTTATGAAATGCTAAATTATATTGCAAGATGTGTGTTTTAGAGAATTGTATCCATTCTCAATTTGGAGAAGAGACAGCACGGCGAATGGAATTCTAGTTTTTGCATAATTAGTAAAAAAAATATCAAGCTTGGCAAATCGTCAATTTTTTTCAATCAGCAGCTGCTCGATCTTTTGTATACTCTAAGTTGATTTGTACAAGTAAAAACACACCAAAAAAAAATATACTCCTTTCTTGCTGGTTCATTTCTGATGAACTGATTTGCTTGTAAAATAAGTAGATTGGAAAAATTAAAGAGGGGGAGGGGAGTTGCAAATGCTGTTCATCGCAGCAGCAGAATCTATCTTACAATTTCTGCTCTTCGTCCATCAGTGAGAAAGGAGACATTTATGAAACCTCATCTTCAGCTAAAAAAATAATTCTTTCAGAATACGTTTAAAGGCTTTAAAGAGACATCAGTAATAACTACAGCTCATTCGCTTTGCCAAATATCGTGTCGGGAACCCCGACCCTGGTTTTGAACTTTCAATTATTCACGACTGGAAGCAAACCTCTTACTAGTGAGGGGCTGGTGATCTCCGAATGTGATGAGACGTCATATTAGTCTGAATTCTTGTGAGTGAGTGAAGCGAGCAAGCCCAATTTCATCTAGAGGGTTGTGGACTCTTCTCCTGAGGAAATGTTGACACAATGGGGACAAATAGTGTAATTTAAAGCTAGATGCTCACAAAAATTCGCTCAAAAAGTCATAGACTTTGAAAGAGTAACCATAAATATGCTAGTCTTTTCCTAGTGTGCCAAACAAACGAAGCCTGGCACAACAAGGTGATGGATGGAATGCTTGAATTAATATCAGTCACTGGCTATGACTCGGGCCACACCAATATCCATCTTTTTTCACCCCCCAAACTGAAGTGGCATGGTAAGGGAAAAAAGATGGATTATGATGTTGCCTGAGCATTTACGAGTGGCTGAAATTAATTCATGTATTCCATTCATCACGTTGTTTTTTGATGCCTAAGAGCGATGGGCATGCCAGACGTGGGTCCAGTGCTTACTGTGGCACTGGAACAAAACTATAACTGGCTGATGAGCCCTATCTAGGGTGAAACCGGTCCTGGGTTGCTTTTGTTCCAGTTCAGGGAGGACGTAGCCTGGCCTGGAAGTTCGGGCTGGACTATTCACACTGTAGCAGGGTCAAGACTGATTTGTGTATGGCTGGGTCCAAACTGAGGTGGGATGGTGGGCGAAAAACAATGGATTGGGAAGCGGCCCCTACCGATCACAACTGGCTGAGATTGATTCAAGTATTCCATCCGTCACTTTGTTTTTTGATAAAACAAATGAAGTCTGATGCTCACTAAGAGTTGACTCAATATTTTGGAAAATGTACTATGGGTACATCAAAGGCCAACAATTACCTGCATTTTGCCAGGTTGACATTTTATCAAGGTTTATCCTGCCATGCCATGGATGCCTACTTATGTTAACATTACACTCAGTAAGCCAGTGCCAGAATTTTGCCATTCAGGCAATCCGTATACCATGGATAATCCTCATGTCAAAAAGTACCTGCAGTTTCTCAAAGCCAGCATTTTGTCCTGGTTTCCTACCATATGCAATTTTTGTAGTCCCACGTGCCGAGAACTACTTCCATTGTGCTAGGCACAGCATTTTGCCAGGGGTGAGTGACCCTCATACTAAGAACTGCCTACAGTATGTCATCACTAGCATTTATCCATGAGTGCCCCACCATGGTCGGTCGCTAGGGCAACATAATGGCTGTTACTAAGAATCTTACCTTCTATCCTTCTCCATTTATGACCATTTGTGCTAATCTGGAATGCACTTTAAAAGAAGGAGAGTATAAAGAGTAGTTCAAGCAAGAAAACATCACACCTTTTGAAGAACTGGTAAAGGAACTGAAAGACTGGGAGAGTTTCAGATCTGCCAAGTAGGTCATTGGATTCTACAGCAGTAGGTGAAAAAGTTGAACAGGACCTCACATTTGAAGAAGCATTTGCAATGCAATCGGTCTCACCTTTGGGACCTTATATGTATTTAGCTATGCAGCGCATTAGCCTGGGTGCGGAAATATTTACTGTTCTTTAACATGGAGGGAAAGTAAGCACCAAACTGCGTGACACGCCAGGTATGGGAACCCATGGAGAGAAATATTGCCTTTCAGTGCGAAATGGTATAGTCCAAAGCTGTGTTTTTAATATAAAATCAGGGCCTTCGGTGGTCATATCACTGGAAATACAAGATTTGAAAAAAATATTATTGTCTACGGGTGTTCATGGAAGACAATTTCTATGGACTGGAATCTAGAGAATGCTAAAGTGATTCTGGTATTTTACTGAGCTCTGCTGGTCTTTTTCTATCAAGGCAGTTAAATAGAGGCAGTTGAACAGAAAAAAAAAGTCCCCAAGCGGAAGCAAACGAGTCGTAGGGCTGATCTCCAGAGCCCACAAAGTACATACACATATAAGTATATAATAAGTATATACTAAAGTATATACAAGAGGTCTCGAATGCTCGACCTAAAAAGGGATGCTAAAAGAGGATCATGATGGGCATTTCATTTTCTTGATTTATAAACTGCTGGTCTCTAACCAACAAGTGGATTGTTCAGCAGTCCAGAAAAGTGGTAAAAAGAACTATGTACGGTACATGATGATGATGACTGGTGTCAAGTTCACCAAATGGCACAAAAAGCTAAACAAAATATGAATTTTTTGCATCAAACCCAGTCTAAAATGGACAACTGAGACAAAATCAAGCCTCAGAATTTCTGGAGGGGTTATTCTGTGGAGGGCGTCTTAGTGCATATGAGTGCCAATTCAGTAGGCCTGGTAATATCTGCGAAGTTGTATTTTCACCTTTAAAAGAATTGTTGCAGGTCACAATCTCAAAAGACCCTGGTGTGATATTATTGGGCCTCACTTATTCTGTGGAGGTGGATTTTTTGTCTGAGGGATAGGCAAGTGGTAAAGATTCTAAGGCATGTACTTCAAGCAATTCTAGTACTGTGGGGCATGAGATGATTCAGACACAGTATAATTGGATATTTAGGACATGGTGCTTCTTAGCAATGAAACAGTTGTGCACTCCCTAGATCACACAGCCAAATCCTTGGGTATGGATTGGGCCCTGTTGGAGACCTACTTGACAAGGGACTTCAGATAACGGACAGGCCCCAAATACGTTAAGGTAAAGCATATATTTCACCTGATCTCGCTCAGATATAAGGGGTTTCTGCTCTCATAAATTGGACTAGAACCCAGAAAGATATAGCACATAGGGGATTGCTACACACCTGTGATGCTCACTCAAGTTTATAGTTGTGTAGCCAAAGGGTGAGGGAGAAATGTGGAAGGATGGTGGGCCTCCAGGGCCTTGTTTGGGATTGTTAGTGGTTGAATTTCACTTCTGTTTTCTCGATGGCCAATTGATTTTGGCAATGGTATGTGTTACAATAATAGTGTTGATCCTAAAGTTAAGGGCATGGTGGTACAGGGAGGCTGGAGACAATGTTGCAACATATCTCTCGAGAATCAAATCAGAACTAGAAAGCCTTGAGAGCCTCTTACATCAAAGTGGTAGAATTCCACCGCCTACCCGGAGGCAGAAGTTATGGTACCTCCCACCCTGTGTTCTCTAAAAAGCAATATGCTGCAAGGGAGAGTAGAACCTGAGGTGTTTATTAATTGAGTGGAAAGGTTGCCCATGAGAAGCGAAGGAAGGAACATACTTTAGACCAAGGGAGCCGGCATGATTCTCATGGGTTTAGAAGTCCTGGACAAGGAAGCCATCACACGGGCCTCTGCAAAGCAGAGAAATCTTAAATTTGAAGGCAATAATATATGTGCCAGATCTGAGCAAGACGATAGAGCAAAACCGACAGAATTTGCAAGTGGCTAAGAGGGATTTTAAACAAATGAATGGCAGTCTCTCGTAGTATCCAGCCAAGCCAAAAGTGGTGGAAGGTGTCAAACTATGCATCTTCACCCAGACACATATGCCCAATACTTCCTGGAGGCCAAACATGCAAAACGTGTGGTCTTAGTTCCTGGAGCGAATGCCACGTCACTGGCAGATACTTCTGTGGGATATTCTCACCCATTAGTGGGGGTCATGATAGGGGTGGTAGATTCTTGGGAGATTGTGGTGGAGGTTTGTTAATATTTTTGTTAAATAAATTAGACTTAAACATAAAATGAAGGGCAATTCTTAATGGCTACTTGAGTTTGAGTCAAGAGATGTGGGTCAGTACCCTTGTGCCCAATGCCTGCCTTCTAACCCAAAGAAATCTACACCCAGGAAATAGAAATCCCTCCCTTGCCCTGTTGGCCAATATGGTTAAAACTGCATGCTATAATTCTCCTTCATAATAGTTAGCTGCTCTGTTGCTCGATATATGTAGAGCACAATTGTATGTATTTGCCTGTACAAGATTGTTCTCAATCAGTGGTGGCTGCTCCTGTTAATCGGTAGGGGGGTGGGGAGGGGGTGTGTAGAAAAATAGGATCTCTTATCTGCTAGCCGGCCGCCTCCGTCCTCTCCATCCTCTTTTCCTGGCTTCTCTGCTTAAAGGAAGTAGGAAGCAACCAGGATCCCTAAGCCAATCAGAGCGCTACAATGCAGCATTGTGATTGGTCTAAGCGCAGTGGCTCGGAACTTAGACAAGAAGCGGGAGCCTGGGCATGTTCTCCACCGATCCTGCAATGCAGCGCAGACTGCCGACCAAACATTCACGCACACTTACAAAGTG
The DNA here is from genome assembly GCF_964204655.1 of Triturus cristatus. NCBI lineage: Eukaryota > Metazoa > Chordata > Amphibia > Caudata > Salamandridae > Triturus > Triturus cristatus. Next base: position 911,485,288 of record NC_140583.1, read on the forward strand.
TGCTCACCACTCCCCCTGCTCCTGCTGTCAGAGCAGCTTCGCCCGCCCCACGTTACTGCCTCAACACAGAAAAATAAAATGACAATAACCTTGTGTTATTATCATTTTATTTTTCCTTTTTTGCACTGCTGAAAGGCAGTGGGCGACTCTCCTCTGCGATAGAGGAGGAGCCACCCCTGTTCTCAATACCGGCATTGCAGAGAGGTTTTTCTTTCAGACTGTGTGCATGGTGTCTTGCTTAGGACCTCATTATCAGTGACCTAGGTGGTGTTCTGATAATTATCACACGTTTTAAAATCCAATACCACTGAGATCAAAATGTAAACTTTCCAATAATTATCACCTATTACAAGCTGTTCTCTTTAAAATGGAGGCAATCATGCAAATGTTGTTGCGTTCCACACCAAATCTGCATGTACCATTATTTCTTGGATATTTCCCCCTAGTCAAATATGCTGAAATATACCTGGGGAAAATTGCTGGTATATGTTAGTTACAACAAAACTTCCAATGCCAATTCTTGTGACTGTTTACACAGATATCAGAAAAGGGAGAGGGCCTTTGAGTCTTATTAACAGGGGCACCCAATGCAAAGGCCACGAAACATACTTTCCTTCTGGGCAACTATGATTTCTGTACTTTTGTCAAGTTGCAGGGTCATTCATTTTTGCCATTGTTTTAATTTCTTCTGTGTTTCCAAATTTCTCAGGGATACTTATCACATGTTATTCTTTCGACATGATCCATGCATAACTAATTTTATTTTCCTTGTATAGATGATTGGGAAGTATGGGATTCCTTCTTTTTATACCTTTGTAACTCAATCATCAATAGGGAATTTATTTTGTCAAACACACAAAAGCTGATGGGAGGAATGCTTGCAATAAATATGACCTCTTGTAATTGCTCCGACTTGCATTCTAATCCATCTTTCTTTTGCCCACCATGCCACCTTAGTTTGGACCCAGTCATATGCAATCAGTCTTGAACCTAATAGGACCAGTCCAGCTCATCCTGCAAGGCCAGGTCCTCCCTGAACTGGAACACAAGAAATCCAAGAACAGGTTTGTTCTGATTGGGCCTTGTCTGTCGAGTGTGCCTTGGTTCTAGTGGAAGAGAGAGCACAGAACCAACATCTGGGCATACCCATGACACAAAAGGTGATGAAAGAAATGTTTCTAATAAGTCTAATCAGAAGCAATCGCTCGGGGTAGCATTCTAACCCATTGTTCTTTTGCCTCCCATGCCATCTCAGATTAGACACCGCCGTATGCTTTTCAGTCTTTACCCTGTGCCCATAGGAACAGTTCAGCCTGAACTGCCAGGGATATAGAGTGGGAAGATATTTAATTAGCAATGAATGTATAATTAATTCTTATTCATAATTAAATTATTTAATTGAATTGTAAATATATAAATTATGGACTGTTTAAGCTGGTAAATTAAGTAATAATTAATTGACAATTATTTATAGTTAATTAACTATTTAATTGATTTTAAAACTGTAAATTGTGGAATACTTATTTTAAAAGTTATATTTTAAGTGCGGGCTGCTATGTTTGGTCGGTAGGGGTATAGAGTAGGAAGGTAGTTAATTAACAATTGAATGACAAGTAGTTATTAATTAATAATTATTGTAATGACTAGTAATTATGTGAAATAGTAATTTTTTATTATATATATGTATTTATATATAACAATTAATAATATTTATATATTTATATTAAGAGTGTAATATTATTTTCTTACATTCATGGAGTTACTTATATATTTAATGTGTTTACAGTAAAATACTTTCCCTACTCTTGTTTAGACTGCAGTAGGAATAGAACATTTGACCTCTGCAATTTGGCACTTTCCCTACTGTTGCATTGTTTGGAGTGGATATAGTAAATTTTACTTCTCCAAAGTCCAACATTTTCCTACTGCTGTGCTGTTTGGAATAGTAAATTTCACACCTCAGAAATCCAACGCTTTCCCTACTGATGCACAGACTTAAGTGGGAATAGTAAATTTCGCCTCTCTGAAATCCTATGTTTTCGATATTGTTGCAAAGACTTTATGGAATAGTAGATTCCATCCCCCGAAATCCAAAGCTCTTTCTACTGTTGTACAGACTGGAGTGAGAATAGTAAATCTTACCTCTTTGAAGTTCAATACTTTCCTTACTGTTACGCTTATTGGAGTGGGAATAGTTTAATTCACCCCTCCGAAATCCAACACTTCCCCTACTGTTGAATGGGTTGGAGTGACAATAGTGAATGTTACCCCTCCAAAGTATAACACTTTCCCTACTGTTGTGCTGTTTAGAGTGGGAATGGTAAATTTCACCCCTCTGGCATCAAACGTTTTCTCTAATGTTGCACAGACTGGGGTGGTAATATTGAATTTCACCCCTCTGAAATCCAGCGCTTTCTCTACTGTTGCACGGATTGGAGTGGAAATAATAAATTTCACCCCTCTGAAATCCAACACTTTCCCTATCGTTGCACAAACTGGAGTGGGAAAAGTATATTTAATATTTGTAGACTCCAATCATTTTAATCATGTTGGTTAAATAGTGTTTATAGCATTAATTGTTTTATTTTTGTATATTTAACATTACGGGCCTGACACCAACTCGGTCCTGGGACCGACCGACCTCTGGCCGGCGGTGCTGACCGCCCCATTAGGGTGCAATTGAATACAGTTCTGTTGCATGCCTGCATTTCCCTATGGGATCATGCATTACTGCCGTAAACCGGCCTTAATACATGACCCCATAGGGAAATGGGAGGTGATGTTCATCCCTGCACCCGTGGTAGGCACGGGGTGCAGGGATCAACCTCTGCCCCCAACAGCAGGCCGCGCACCCAAGGGGGCCCTGCTGTGGGCCTCCCAAACAAGCTTTCCGACATGTGATGTAATTTGAGATGTCATCAGTGATGTCCTCAGTGATGTCACTGACCATGTCATGAATGATGTAATATGTGATGTCATCAGCAGTGCATTGCGGGAGTGCGAGTTATAGTGAGCTGAACTAACTATAACGGCTACATTTCTCTGGTTTTGTAAGAGTGAAATGTCCAACTAACTCTAACGTCCCTGAAACCTATGTTTTTTTCAGTGAACTTCAAAGGTTTTTTAAATGCTAATTTCTAACTATAACGTCCCTGAAACCTATGATTTCTGCAGTGAATTTCAAAGGTTTTTTAAATTTTAATTTCTAACTATAACGTCCCTGAAACCTACGTTTTTTTCAGTGAATTTCTAAGGTTTTTTAAATGCACATTTCTAACTATGTCTACAGAGGTAGGAAATGTGCAGAAAGAGGAAGAAAGGCGCAGAAAGAAGCAAGATAAATGCAGAAAGAGGCAACAGAAGACCAGAAAGAGGAAGAAAGGTGCATAAAGAAGCAAGAGATATGCAGAAAGAACCAACAGAGATGCAGAAATAGGCCTTGTTGCAAAGTCAACCTGTGCCCTGGGCACCCCCCCCAACTTTTTACTGATGTTTACTGGTGGTAACTGACTCTGCCTGACCCTGGGCTCTGCCTAACCAGGCCCGGAGCCAGTGCTATGCTGAAAGACACTTAGAATACAGTGAAAATACCTACATACACTAGGGTACACTGTGGGTTGGGGTACCTCTGTGATTGGCATCCCTGTAAGGCCCTCGTACATAATAGGGCAGGGGGATTAAAACTACCTCTAAGACCGATTATATTTCAAATGCTTCTTTAACTGGTGGTCACATTTGCAGAGTTGTGGAGAAACGAGGCTGGGCCTCCAACCAGCACTCAGAAATACCGCTGCGTAGGACTTACAGGAGGTATCAGGAGCAAAGTGGACTTTATCCCCCAACCAGTACTGTGCCAGGAGTCGCATTTGCAGATTGGTGGAGAAAGGTGAGCGTGCCCTCTGAATACCTTTCAGCAATCACACTGCTTGGGTCATACTGGAGCTAACAGGAGGGGTAGTTGGCCCCCAAGGTGAACCTTGAGGGCCAACTACCCCTCCTGTTACCTCCAGTAACTACCACACAGCAAGATTACTAAGTTCTCATAACAGGCCACGCCCCCTTTCCCCACCATTGTGCAAACCCACTTCCTGGCGAGCTCTTGGATGAGGATTTACGCCCCCTTCACTGGTGGGGATTCTTAGGGGCCAACTAGCCTACCTGATACCTCCAGTATTCCCCAGATAGTAGGATTGCTGAAAGGTGGGCACAGGCCACGCCCCCTTTCTCCACCACTCTCCAACCACACCTCCTGGCACATTCTGGGTTGGGGGCAAAGCCCCCTTGTATCCTTAGGGTCCCTAGGGGCCAACTAGCCCACCAGGTACCTCCAGTAAGCCCCAAACAGTGAGATTACTGAAAGTGGTCAGAGGCCACGCCTCTTTTTTACACCACTCTGCAAATGCACCTCCTGCCGCACTGCTGGTAGGGCAATGAGGTCCTCTTGTGTCCTGAGGACCTCAGGACACCAGAGGACCTCATCACCCCACCACAGTGGGGGGTTCAGTAGTAATCAGGCTAGTAACCAGTAGCCGTTAGCAGCCCCGGGTTGGTTGATCCAGAGGTAAAAAGCCCCCTAGGGACCGGGGCCCGGAGCAAGGGTAGAACAGCTGCTAGTTGCACTGCCTTCCTGCACACAGAGCAACAAGGTGCTCTGCTAAACCCGTCAGAAAAAGCCCTGATCCCTAGGGGTCTTTTTACCTCGGGATAAACCAACCCGGTGCTGCTAACTGCTTCTGGTTACTAGCCTGATTACTACTGAACAAGACAAGCAGTAGTGCCAGAATTACCCAATTTCTATTTCTCCTTGGTCCTGATGAAGTGCCACCAGACCCGTTAGGGGCTATAGAGGCATTAAACATGTTGCTGCTATTCACCACACTAGCCCTATAGGAACATTATATCCCATCATGGCAGATTACTTTTAACTAGGCTAGTGCCCCTTGAGAATAAAACACTTTTAGTTTGGACGGGCCTAGACCTATTTTAGACTCACTCACTCACTACACTACCTAAATCCCACACACCCGCACTCACTCTACGGCTTCATACAAAAAATCTCTGCCAAAGAGCCTCTTCGCGGGTGCCCGTCGGGCATTGTAGCCCCAGCCTGACCAGGAGCAAGGCCCAAAGATGACACATGACATCCTTCGGGGTGTGTGCGAGCACTTTTCAGAAAAGACCTTTCATCCCCTAGGAACTGTACAGTACTGGTATTCCTTACTTCCCATTGGATTACAGAAAGAGGGGTGAGAAGTTCAGAAAGAAGCAGGAGAGCTGCAGAAACAGGCAAAAGAGGTATAGAAAGAGGGAACAGGGGTGCAGAAAAAGGCAAGAGGGATACCGAAATTTGCAAGAGAGGTGTCGAAAGAAGCAAGAGCAGTTCAGAATGAAGCAATAGCAGTGCAGAAAGAACCAACAGAGGTGCAGAAGAGGGCAAGAGGGGTGCAGAAAGAGGTAAGAGAGAAATGCAGAAAGAAGCTACAGAGGTGCGGAAGGAGACAAGAGAACTGCAGCAAGAGCCAAGAGAGTTGCAGAGACAGGCAAGAGAGGTGCAGAAAAAGGAAACGGCTGCAGAAATAGGCAATAGAGGTACAGAAAGAGGGAAGAGGGGTGCAGAAAGAGGCAATAGAAGTGCAGAAAGAAGTAAGAGCAGTGCAGAAAGGAGCAAGAGAAGTGCAGAAAGCAGCAAGAGAAGGGCAGAAAAAAGCAACAGGTACAGAAAGAGGTACAACGGGGATGGGGAAAAGGCAAGAGGGGTGCAGAAAGAAGCAACGGATGTGCGATGGAGGCAAGAGAAGTGCAGAAAGAGTCAAGAGAGGTACAGGAAGAGGCAAAATGGGGGCAGAAAGACGGAAGAGAAGGTGCAAAAAGAAGCAACAGAAGTGCAGAAAGAAGCAACAGAGGTGCAAAAAGAGGCAAGAGGGGTACAGCAAGAGGCAAGAGAAGTGCAGACAGAAGCAACAAAGGGGCAGAAAGAGGCAAGAGGAGTGTAGAAACAGGCAAAAGAGGTGCAGACAGAAGCAAGAGCAGGGCAGAAAGAACCAACAGTGGTGCAGAAGGAGGTAAGAGGGGTGCAGAAAGAGGCAAGAGGGGTGCAGATATTTGCAAAAGAGGTACAGAAAGAAGCAACAGAGGTGCAAAGGAGACAAGAGAACTGTAGAAAGAGTCGCAGAAACAGCCAAAAGAGGTGCCGAAAGAGGGAACAGGTGGGCAGACTGAGGCAAGAGAGGTACAGAAAGAGGAAGAGGGGTGCAGAAAGAGGCAAGAGGGATGCAGACATTTGGAACAGAGGTGCAGAAAGAGGCAAGAGTGGTACATAAAGAGGCAAATGCAGTGCACAATGAAGCAAAAGAGGTGCAGAAAGAGGCAAGAGAACTGCAGAAAAAGGCAAGAGAGGTGCAGAATAAGGCAGGAGAGGTACACAAAGAGGCAAGCGGGATATAGAAAGGGACAAGAGGGGTGTAGAAAGAAGCAACAGAAGAACAGAAAGAAGCAACAGAAGAACACAAAGAAGCAACAGAGGTGCTGAAAGAGGCTAGAGGGGTACAGAAAGAGTCACGAGAAGTGCAGAAAGAAACAACAGAGGTGCTAAAAGAGGCATGAGGGGTGCAGAAAGGGGTAGGAGAGGTGCACAAAGAGGCAAGAGGGATACAGATAGAGGCAGGAGGGGTGCAGAAAGAAGCAACAGGGGTGCTGAAAGAGGCACAAAGGGTACAGAAAGATGTGAGAGAAGAGCAGAAAGAAGCAACAGATGTGCAGAAAGAGGCAAGAGAAGTTTAGAAAGAAGCAAGAGAGGTGCCGAAACATGCAGGAGAGGTGCAGAAAGAGGGAATAGGGGTGCAGAAGGAGACAAGATGGGTACAGGGAGAAGCAAGAGAGGTACAGAAAGAGGCAGCAGAGGTGCAGAAAAAAGGCAAGAGTGGTGCAGAAAGTGGAAGAGATGAGCAGAAAGAGGCAAAAGAAGTGCAGAAAAAAAGAAAGGTGGAGAAAGAAGCAACAGAAATGCAGAAAGAGGCAAGAGAAGAGGTGCAGAAAGAAGCAAGAGTGGTTTGCACACCATTAGTACCAATTTAATACACACATTTAGCAATAAGTAACAGGTGACCATTCTAGGTTTGCAAAGGACCTTCTGCCACACTGTAACATTTGTCGCTGCATTTTTGTTAGCGTTTGAGCACTTTGAGTTAGAAACAAGGTTTTTTTTGTTCAAATCTGCAGATTATACAGCAGATGATGGATTATGTGGCAAATGTGTAAAATGTATAATTGTGCAAAAGTCGGTGCAGCCAAACAGTCGCATAATTCCAGTGGCCCTGCTAATACCTCTGACTAGGTCCAGAAGAGCTCCTCAGTGGTTCCTTCTTTTTTTTGTCTCATTGAGTTTATAGTTTAGCTTCTATGAAAAACAGGAAGACTAAACCTGAGGTTACCACTCCAAAATGTAGACTACCATACCACATAATTACTTTCCATAACAGATAATCCCACTCTACATAATTCCTATACACTAAATACCACATACTTTCTATCCACATAATTTCACTGCACAACATACCACATAATTTCACTACACACACCATACATCCACTCCACTCCCCAAAAATTTGTAAAAAACCTTTACATTTAAAATGCCAATAGCTCTAACTCTCGCAAATGCTTCTTTAACTGCTAGACGAGTTTGCAGAGTGGTGGAATTCAGCTGCGTAGGACTTACAGGAGGTACCAGGAGGGCTTCTTGGCCCTCAATCCCGATTTGTGAGTCTGAATATTATGGTCTGTGTATGTCACACTATCAGATTTTCGAGATAAATATTCAATAGATGATACCTAGAGGAAATTTCTCGAGAATCTGATAGTGTGACATACACAGTACATAATATTCAGACTCAGGAATCGGGATTGGCTAACAACAATGGAAATAGTATAATACACCTAAGAAGATGGTAATTATCAATTTCTAACATAGCAACTGGCTTGATCTCAACCTCCTAAATATAAAACCTTTGAAATGAATTTATTTAAAATTGCAGCGGTGGATTGGATAATGACCCCAAGCATCTATGATCACTTTAGTTTCTGATTGACTAGAGACAACTAACCTCAGAATTGAAATGTTTAAAGATTTGAAGGATTGTAGCATATCACACTAAATAGGGAGTGTAATATGATCATGTGTCAAGGTTCGAACCTGACCTCTGTCAGATGTTTTTCATAAATTTCGAAAAAATATGCATAAATCTATTTTGAACAATAATTTGTCTCAATTTTGATGTTAAGCTATCACTTTAAAAACTCATTATTGGCCATTTAGTTTTTAAAGCTGTATCTAACTTGTAACAAGGGCGAAGTATGCGAGAAATAATAATGGGCATGGAAATAAAAGCTGTTAATAAGCAAGCTTAATAGCATCTCACACTAAATACAAAGGCTGGCATGACCAAGTGTGAGGGTTCGAGCCTGACCTTCGTTCTGTAGTTTTCTCAAGTTTTAGAAATATATTATTTTAATATCATGTCTAACAAGAATTAGTCTCAATCAACAATTTTGATGTTAAGGTATCATTTAAAAAACTCATTATTGGCCATTTAGTTTTTTTGCGCTGTATTTAATTTGTAACATAGGAAAAGTGTGAGAAATTACTATGAGCATGGAAAAAGAATTTGTTAATAAGTAAGCCAAATAGCATTTGACACAAAATATGAAGGCTAGTATGACCAAGTGTGAGGGTTCAAGCCTGACCTTCATGCTGTATTTTTCTTAAGGTTTGGGAATATATTATTTTAATATCATGGCGATAAATCCAACTAATATCAAGAAATCGCTATATGACTCAATAATTTAGCATATCAGGCGGTATAAGAAGTAATACAATTTCTGTTATTTTGGGCCCCAACTGTACAATTTTAAGATGTAATATTGTGCTAATTAACTTTCCCACCATCACCAGCTGATAACTATCAGAAGAGGGAGGAGTATATATAGCAGGAGTAGCGATCAGCGTACTACCTGCAGAAATCGGAGGTGCAACGGCCGTGGAGACGTCTAAACATGCAGCGGTAAGACGATAGTTATTTGAATAATATAAACAGGGATTTTGTCTGTGAATCTTAGCATGATTACGAGTCTGTCCCTGTTTAATTTTGTAAGTTTGTAATCTCAGAATCCGCATTGAGGGCGGCTTTTTGAAATGATCTGTTTGTCCCAAAGATAGTTAATGGGGGGTTCAGATATGTTACCCGTTTCCGTTTAGTTTCAAAATTTCATTGTTTTGAATACCGCATTTAAGGTTGCTATTTGAAAACAAAATCGTTTTTCTGAAGATAATGAGTAGGGAGGTAGCTGTAAGCAATAAATCATGTGGGGAACAGCTGTTACATTTGTTTAACACGGACTTGCAGACTGGGGAGTAATGTAGGGTCACTGTTCTTTCCATCACTACAGACCGTATCAAGGGGCGCTAATCTTGAATTATACTGTGCAAGAACATAAATTCAGTGGATTATACTGCAAACTGCAGGTGATACTAATAACTATCAAGGTGAGAAAATTATCTCAAGATGAAATATAAGAAGCTTGAAGTATGATAGTACTGTAGAAAGTAAAAGGAGAAATAAGCAATGGGACTATAAAAAATCTTTTTTAATGTGTTCTCAGGAGTTTGTGATTAATAAGGAGGCACATAACACATTTGGATAACATTTCTACACAAGTTGCTTCAAGGAATGTGAAAAGGTAATGGAAAAACGTGCCCTTTAATCAGCATGTAAAATTTTGGTTGCAAACATTAGAGTAAATAAGAAAACAAAACGTTACAATAAGGACAAAAGAAATGCCAAGTCAAAATGATGACATATAATAATGATATATAAGGAACGGGGTGGACCCTATTCCTTCCAGCTAGACAGGGTTAATATTAAGATTCACAAAAGAGAAAAAAGCTAGCTGGACATTCAACCACTATCAATCACTGCAAGACCAAACTATTAAATATAATGATCCAATGATTTAATCATATCAATATTTAAATATTTTTGTTATGTCCACAAAAAGATTTTTTGGTGTTGGATAAGGAACAACAATGCACACTTCTCATTATTTACAAAACATATACAAAACACATATTATATTTCATCTACAATTAGACATAAATGAATTTAGACAAAAATCCACATTACACAGAAAAAACATCCAATGACTGTTCAACATTGACATGCAATCACAAATATATACAAATATACACTGCTTCCAGTCATAAGCAGAGATCAACAACAGCTGCCCAAAGCCTATGGTTCAGGGCAACCACCCAACGGGGATATATTTTATAAGCAACCTAAGTAATCGATCTGCAATGCAGGTTGTGCATTGTCCAAAAAATCACATTTAAAATGAACAACAATCCTTCATTTATCTAAAGAGCTTCGAACTCAAAGTATTCCAATCACGGCCCTGAAGAGAAGCCCCTGATTAAAAGGGCTTCGAAATGCGTTGGCACCTTGTTCATAAACAGGGGACTATGTGTTTGAAATAATGCAGCAACTGAAGAAATTAATTCAAAATAGGTTGCTTATAAATACCTATAATAATGAGGCACAAGGATTCTACCAGCCCTATGGCAAAATATCAGCATGAACAAATGAAATGATAAGAAGAATGTATATTGTTTGGATACGAAAGTATGCATTGTTCAATAGGTTCACCATGTTTATGGTTTTTGTTAGGCAATAGGGTGATAGAATTGGGTATTACCTTACTTGTGTACTAATGTAAAATGTGTGTCTAAATCAGATGTATATTTGAACAATTATAATTATGATTTTAATGTATTAATTTTTGTTATGTGACAGCCCTGAAGAAACACAGTGTGCGCGAAACACGTGTTGGCATTTCTTCTAATCTTCTCTCTACAAAAGAAAAAAGAATAAACTTCCAAAAAGAAATGAAAACAGAAGCCTTATTGTTCTATTTAATGTTCGTTGAGTGAGAATGTTGACATCTCAGTGTTGATTGTATTGCATATTAGTAAATATACTGGTGGGGACCAGTATCTGAGATGTTTTGGCGCCGGGCAAGAAACCTGTAACCCACACTGTATTGTGTATATATATATATATATATATGACCTAGTGGAAGTCACCAGTAAGTATTTATAGTTATGGACCAAGGTTTCCATAGGAAAAGTGGTTTTTGTTATGCCAATAACTTTGGCGCCGCTTGGCAAATCACCATGAAATTTTCAAAGAACTTACCCTTTTTCATTCAGCAGCTGTGTTGAAAGTTTTGGGGTGATTCGTCAAACGGGGCGGAGAAAAAAGGGGGGTCCCATAACGTGTTTTCCTCATGTTAAGTCTACTGGGATTTTCATTTTTTTAACACGATTACAGCCCAAACTGCGGAACAGAATTACACCAAATTTAGCAGATAGCTATTTGTTGGTCCAGAAAGTGTGCTTCTTGTGATTTGATGTAAATCTGTTCAGTAGTTTTTGAGATGCCTATCTTAAAAATCTAGATATCTTCGGACGCAAGTCCCTGCAGTGGAATCGCAAATCCTACTAAAATTTGATTGGCTGACAACATTTAACCAGGAAGTGTTGGCAGCCACCTTGGGACACAACTGGAAGCCGAGTCCCAGAAAAAAAGTTTCAAAAAAAGAAAAGAGGGCAGGGTAGGAATAACCTACCCCCCCCAGATATGGTGGAGGGTCTCTCAGGGACCCCGCCTAGGAAAAAGCATTTTTTTTAACACTGAATCGCGGTTGGATCCACAAATCCACAGCAAAAGTTTAAAAAAGCAAGTGCTTTGGAACAAACCCTGGGTGGGCCAGGTCCCGAGGGTACAATGGAAATGTAGGAGGGGGCGCATGGGACCCCCATCCTAGGGCTGTGGACTGCCACCTTCCCTGGGCTAAAATAGATAATAATGTGTGGGGGGCTCTGGTCCCCATGCAGCCAAGCGGCACAAATTCAATAATGAAGGGGGTCAGGGACAGCCACCCCCGGGGAAATTTGAACAAAGGAGGGGAGCCGTGCAGCCCCCCTTGTGAAGCTCGACATGGCCCTGGGGAACTCCACCCCCAAAGGCCGAATCCAGCAATGGCCCAGGGTGCCTTTCCTGGCCCACCGTAGTTTGATATGGCATGGTGGGAACACCACTCCTGCCATTCCATTTCAAACCTGCTCTGCTTTCAAAAAGCAAGAACAGAAAATGCTCTCACTTGCTGAAAGCAGGTCATGTCTGTTTCCATGCCTGCTGCAAAGTGAATAGGGAATCAGACATTGCTTTAGGATCCAGGGAACTGCAGGTTAGCAGCTTTTTTGGTCTCAAAGCAATGCTGGCTCCAGCTTGAGGCCTTCATGCTCTCCCGTGCTCCCCAATGTCGAAAATGTGGGTGCTCAGGTCCAGCCAGGCCCCAGGGCTTGAGTTCTCCAGGACCAAAATTGGCCCGTGGGGGTGCACATCCCACCTCCCTTAAAAGAAATATTAAAAAATAAATATATAAAAAGAAGAAAGGCTGAGCCCCGGGGATAGGGTCCCCGAGGCGGAAAATGGCTTTAGAAAAAAACCCATAATAAAATAATATAAAAAAAGGATAGGGTCTGCGGGGCTGAAATCAGCACAGGAGGAAGGACCACATGGCCCCCTTTCCTAATTTTTTTTCAAAAGCCTGCAACTCGTGAGAGGCTCTGACCGCTTTCTCCACCAATCATGCAAACATGACTAAAAAACTATAGAAATTCACAGAAAAAAAACAAAGGTTACAGGGGCGTAATAGTTTGGAATTAGCATTTTAAAAACCTTAGAAATTCATTGAAAAAAACAAAGGTTACAAGGATGTTGTAGTTAGCAAAATACATTTTAAAAAACCTTAGAAATTCACTGAAAAAACAAAGGTTAAAGAGATGTTATAGTTAGGCTCATGTTTCACTAGTACAAAACCAGAGAAATTCAGCAGCTATAGTTAGCTGAGCTAACTATAACTTGTGCCCCCCCAATGCACTGCTGATGATCTCACATATTACATCACTCATTACGTGGTCAGTGACATCACCGATGGCATCTCAAATGACATTACTGATGACATCACTGTAGACATCATCCACAGAATCTCTAACGCACCCACTCACACCCCAATATAGCCATTCATATACCCACTCCAACTTCCACACTGCCATTCACACCTAATCACTGATTTATAGGTCTTTCAACACATCCACTCAGTCACAAATACAACCACTCATACACCAACTCACTCACTAATACAGCGACTGATATATCCACTCATTCACCCATACAGCCACTCACCCACTGTCACCTATACAGTTATACACACACCCACTCACAAATTCATACATATACTAACACATACTGACTCACCTATACAGTCACTCACACAAGCACACACTCACCCATACAGCCAGTCTCACAATAACTTACTCACACAGTCACTCATATACTCCAGCACTCACCTATACTGACTTTCACATATGCAGTTAATCACCAATATGCAAAAACAACAGTTGATGGACAGAATGCAGAAAAATGTCATACATTCACCCCAGTACAGAGATCTGGGCCAAAATCCATCGTTTTTTTGCTCACCATGCCCTTCCAGTTTGATCCCAGCCATATGCAAATCAGTCTTGACCATGTGCCTCATGGGAACTGTCCAGCCCGAACTGCCAAGCTAGGTCCTCCCTGGACTGGAACCAAGCATCCTAGGCCCGGTTTCGGTCACTACGCCACTGGAGTTAAGCTATCCTGGCTGAAGAGGGGTGAAACCCCGAAACCGGTCCTAGGATGCTTGATTCCGGTCCAGGGAAGACATGGCTTGTCAGGTCGGGCTGGACTGTTCCCATGAGGCACAGGGTCAAGACTGATTTGCTTATGGCCATGTTTGAACTGGGGTGGCGTGGTGAGCAAACTAACGATGGATTAAACCCAGATCTGTGACTGGGGTGAATGATTTGCCAATGTGCAACATTCCGTGCATCATCTTGTGTGTTTTGCTGTTCGCCCTATGTGAGAAGGGTATGCTCAGACGTGGGTCCCGTGCTCACTACGCCACTGGAGTCAAGCTATCCTGGTTGAAGAGGGATGAAACCCCAAAACCGGTCCTAGGATGCTTGATTCCGGTCCAGGGAAGACATGGCTTGGCAGTTTGGGCTGGACTGTTCCCATGAGGCACAGGGTCAAGACTGATTTGCATATGGCTATGTCTGAACTGGGGTGGCATGGTGAGCAAAATAACAATGGATTAAACCCAGATCTGTGACTGGGGGTGAATGTTTTGCCTATGTGCAACATTCTGTCCATCATCTTGTGTGTTTTGCTGTTCGCCCTATGTGGGAAGGGTATGCCCAGACGTGGGTCCCGTGCTCACTACACCACTGGAGTCAAGCTATCCTGGCTGAAGAGGAGTGAAACCCCAAAACCGGTCCTAGGATGCTTGATTCCGGTCCAGGGAAGACATGGCTTGGCAGTTCGGGCTGGACTGTTCCCATGAGGCACAGGGTCAAGACTGATTTGCATATGGCCATGTCTGAACTGGGGTGGCGTGGTGAGCAAAATAACGATGGATTAAACCCAGATCTTTGACTGGGGGTGAATGTTTTGCCAATGTGCAACATTCCATCCATCATCTTGTATGTTTTGTTAATCACCAATATACCATTGATTCACTCACTGATACAGGCATACACACACTCAGTCACCCATACAAAACCTCATAGATGCACTCACTAACCCACGCATCCACTGACTCACTCATCCAGGCAGGTAGTCACACACTCCCTCACCCACCTACACAGACACTCATACAGCCATAGAGGTCCTACCTTAGCCATTTTGTACCTGCAGACTGTCTGTGGGTCACTTGATTGGGTCTAGCTGACAGCTTTGTGTGTTGCTCCTAGACAGCCAAAAAATAGAGCTCTTAGGTGTGCCTGGATGGGCCGTCACTGGCAGGATGGTAGTGTGGAGCTGGGTACAGCACTACTTACACTTGATTAGGCTGTTTCCTACCCCCACACAAAGGGCTGAATACCCCCCGTAGTTAGTCTGGAGCCAGGACAGAGTAGTCAGGATTCCTTTGAAACTTCTATAAGCTTCTCCCACTTCAAAGGAAGGCCATGTATAAATATTAGACCCCAGACAACAACTCTTCAGTACACTTCTGGACCTGTGGATACTCTGCCTTCTTGCCAGGGTGAGAAGGACTGGAACTGTAAGGTTGAACCCAGGACCCACGAGTGACTCCAAAGCCTAGTTGGCTGTCCTCCTGATCAGAAGTCTCAGGGAAATAACAAGCTTCCAACAACGTGGAATCCAGCACCTGGATTCTGACATTTGCATCTCCTGCCCTCCCAAGTGGTGCCATCCCAGTTCTGGGCCCTTGGAATTAGGCATGAAGGTGCTCTGCCACACCCAGCTGTGGTTTCCACCGGCACTGACATAAAAGGACGCGAAGCTCCGCAAAGCCTTGCTGCACAGCTGTCAGTCTCATCGGAACAGAAGCAAAATGACGCAAAGCCCCGACCACTACGCCGCACAGCTCACCAGACCCAAAGCAGAGCTCTGCAACGCCCTGCCACACAGCTTCATCGGAACCAACAGCAGGTGACACACAGCCTCGCAAAGCAACACTGTGCAGACCATGCACCAGGATTTAAGGTTCTTTGTCCAGTGGGCCTAGCTTGGTCTCTGTTGCCGGCCCACGCTCCATCATGATTGGTCTGAACTTGTGACTTTGTCCTGGTCCAGCTGACCAGATAACTACTGTTGGTGCTACGTGCTTGTTGGCATTATTTTCACTTAAATATGTAAAATTGCATATCTCCGGTTCCACTGATGGGATTTTTGTCATTTTGGTCTTGTTTAATTTATTAAAATGTGTTCTATTTTTCTAAATTTGTGTGGGATTTACCTTGTGTGGTGTTTTCACTTTATTAGAGTTTGAAGTGCTGCATAAATACTTTCCACATTGCCCCTAAGTTAAGTCTGACTACTCTGAGCCAAGCTACCAGAGGGTTGGGCACAAGCTAATTTGGGGCTTTTCTTGGACCTCACCCTGACAAGGATTGCAGTTGCTGCTTGAGTAGAGTTCCCACTCCCCTTAATCAGTATCCCATTTTCTTACACTCATCAACTGCAGATACGAGATTCTCTAGAAAGTTTGTCTCATTCCTAACACTCCTTAGCTAACACAGCGCCAATCATTAGAGGGGTGATAGACACATGCCAGTTCTCCTTTTCCCCATAAAGGGTTCTTTTTGCCTTGGGAAAAAGGCAATGTACCTGACCCCAAAATATTGGGTGAACATGGCACGCTCTTTTTGGCAGAATAGTTACATTATAGGATGAAATAGGACACTCCGATGTTACACATGGGACTAACACACTCCTGCCAAACCGTTACATTGTAAACATGCAGACAATAGCATTTTAGGTAAGGAGGCAAGAATATCTAGAACTGGGGAACACTAACAACTCTGCTTCCTTCTGGATAGCTGATACCTCTAGATTGTATAATTTTTCTGGTAACATAAGTTCACTATTTTTCTGGCCTCTTTTACCTTATACTTTATTTGAGATTACATTTCAGATTTGGTTTGCCTTATCACTATTTTTCAAAGTTGCATTTGTGACGTGCTACTCATCTGAACTCCAGGTGGTTCCAAGAGGGTGACGTTATTCTCCGACTCCCAGTGGGACCTAACGTGATAGCTATGAATAGAGAACACTGCTTCCTCATAAGTGCTCAAGGGTAAGGGAGGTTGG
The DNA here is from genome assembly GCF_964204655.1 of Triturus cristatus. NCBI lineage: Eukaryota > Metazoa > Chordata > Amphibia > Caudata > Salamandridae > Triturus > Triturus cristatus. The sequence continues at coordinate 911,502,063 of NC_140583.1, forward strand.
AATAAGAAAGAGAAATACCAGCTCTTCTAGGGTTCTGATTCTTGCGTCAAAGCCTGCAGGGCTCAGGAAGGTGAAGGTTCTCGAATCTGGACACTGGATCACTGGGTTTTGTGGGTCATTTGATTTAGCGTATGCTTTATGTCCTATAAGGGAAATCACAAATTAGATATGGCATATGTCCATAACCCAATACTGCATACATATGCAAACTACTGGTTGAATATACTCTTAATGTTCAGCATTGGTACATGGCAACTATTTTTACCAGAGTTGTCTTAACCCTTTCCGTGCTCATGACGTAGCGGTTCCGTCATGAGCCACGGTCGGCGTGTGCTCATGACGGAATCGCTCCATCATGGCACCCACCCATGGGGGAAGCGCTGGCGCTCCCCCCATGGGCAGCCGATCTAGCCCCCACAGAGGGGGATGGCAGCGGAAGAGCACGTGCCGGCATCATCAGGAAGCGCTGGACGCCTGGAAACCATTTGTTTCCAGGCGTCCAGGCGAGGAGCAGGTAGGTTTTGTGCTCAGTGGGGCGGGGACATCGGTTTACATTGAGGCATCGGGGGAGAGGAAAGGGATATTTTTTTTGTGTAAAGGAAGTGACCCCTTGGGCAAGGGTCACTTCCTAAGGGGGCAATATTATTTTAAGACTTTTCTGCCCCCCCCCCCGGGGACAGATCGCCTGATTTTTTTGGTATTTCTGGCCCCGGGGGGGCAGAACAGCTCACTAGAGCCAGGGATATTTAAAAAAGTAGAATGGAAGCGACCCCTTGGGCAAGGGTCGCTTCCAGGGTGCATATTATTTTTAATGTGTATTCTGAATTATTGTGCTAAAAGTTTCACGCTGCAGAAAGTAACAACAAATTTCCAACCCCTCAGCATTTCTCCAAGTATCCCAATAGAAATGGTACCCCACTTGTGTGGGTGGGCCAAGTACCCGCTGCAGAGAAGGGCCCAAAACCTTTTGAGGCAACGACAAAATTAATCAAAAACCAACCTGGTTTTGCAAGGGGGTCCCATGAGATTTTGGCCCGGGGCTCGGCGGCCATCTAGGGAAACCTACCAAATCCACACATTTCTGGAAACTAGACACCTGGGAAAGTCCAGCGAGGAATGGCTTGTGTGGGTCCCCCAACATTCACCTACCCAGAATCCCCTGCAAACCTCAAATTTCGCTGAAAAAATCACTTTTTTCTCACATTTCTGTGTGGGAATGTTCTGGAATCTGCGTGGATCCTCAAATTTCCTCCCAGCCAGCGTTCCCCCAGGTCTCCCGATAAAAATGGTACCTCACTTGTGTGGGTAGGCATAGTGGCTGTTACTATTTAGAAAGAAGGGGACCCCTACAAACCTAATAGACTTGCTATAGGCATAGTGGCTGTAACAGGAAATGGCCCAAATTGTACTGTGGAGACTTCAAAATTGGTAAACATCCATTTGTACACGGTCATTACACCGCGTACCATTACTACGCAAGGGTTACAACGCATGCGCTGTTATAACGTGTAGCCATTTCTACGCATGTTATTACAACGCATGCATTGTAATGCGAACCACATCATTGTGAGGAAACTAAGTCCTTTCCTCACAATGACGTGCAACAATCACCGCCCTTCTGATGACGCAGGTAGGGAGGAGAACAGAGGACACGAGGAGAGAGAGGTAAGAGGGTCTGTTTTTAAGGGTTTAGGGTAGGGGAGGGTCGTGCAGGGGGTAGTCTTTTAGGATTAAGGGTAGTATTGTGTTTGAGGAGTAGTGTTTTGGGGTTTAGGGTAGTGTGGGGGGCATTCTGGGTAGGAAAATGTTGGGGGATCCACGCAAGCCATACCTCATTGGACTCCCCCGGGTGTCTAGTTTTCAGAAATGTTTGGGTTTGGTACTTTCCCAATATTGCCACCGAGCCTGGGGCAAATCTCTCAGGTGCCCCCCCAAAACCAGGTAGTTTTGTTATAGGTAATTTCGAAGTCTCCACAGTACGATTCAGGCCATTTACTGTTGCAGCCACTATGCCTACCAACATAAGTGAGGTAACATTTTTATCGAGAGACCTGGGGGAACGCTGAGTGGCAGGAAATTTGTGGATCCACGCAGATTCCAGAACGTTCCCACACAGACATTTGAGAAAAAAGTGATTTTTCAGCACAATTTGAGGTTTGCAGGGGATCCTGGGTAGGGGAATGTTGGGGGACCCATGCAAGCTATACCTCGCTGTACTCCCCCAGGTGTCTAGTTTCCAGAAATGTGTGGGTTTGGTAGGTTTTCCTAGATGTCCGCTGAGCCCCGGGCCAAAAACTCATGAGACCCCCCTTGCAAAACTAGGTTCGTTTGGGATAGGTAATTTTGATGTCACCTCAATAGGTTTTGGGCCCTTGCCTGCCGCGGGTCCTTGACCCACCCATGCGAGTGAGGTACCATTTTTATCGGAAGACCTAGGGGAATGCTAGGTGGGAGGAAATTTGTGGATCCACACAGATTCCAGAACTTTCCCAAACAGAAATTTGAGAAAAAAGTGATTTTTTTCAGCAAAATTTGTGGTTTGCAGGGGATCCTGGGTAGGAGAATGTTGGGGGAACCCACGCGAGCCATACCTCGCTGGACTCCCCTGGGTGTCTAGTTTCCAGAAATGTGTGGGTTTAGTAGGTTTCCCTAGATGGCCGCCGAGCCCTGAGCCAAAAACTCATGTGACCCCCTTGCAAAACCAGGTAGGTTTGTGATATGTAATTTTTATGTCACCTCAATAAGTTTTGGGCCCTTGCGTGTCACGGGTCCTTGACCCACCCACGCGAGTGAGGTACCATTCTTATCGGGAGACCTGGGGGATGCTGGGTGGGAGGAAATTTGTGGATCCACGCAGATTCCAGAACTTTCCCACACAGAAATTTGAGATAAAAGTGATATTTGCAGCGAAATTTGCGGTTTGCTTGGGATTCTGGGTAGGATAATGTTGGGGGACCCACGCAAGCCATACCTCCCTGGACCTGGATTCCCTCGGGTGTCTAGTTTCCAGAAATGTGTGGGGTTTGTAGGTTTCCCTAGATGGCCGCCGACCCCGGGTAAAATACTCATGGGACCCCCCTTGCAAAACCAGGTTGGTTTGTGATAGGTAATTTTGATGTCGCCTCAATAGGTTTTGGGCCCTTGCCTGTTGCGGGTATTTGACCCACCCACGCAAGTGAGGTACCATTTTTCTCAGAAGAATTTGAGAAACGTGGGGTGGGTGGAATTTTGTGTACCCACCCAGATTTCAGAACTTTCCACCACAGAAAGGTGAGGAAAATGTGTTTGTTTTGTAAATTTTTTAGGTTTGCAAGGGATGCTGGGTAACAGAACCTGGTGAGAGCCAGTCAAGTCACCCCATCCTGGATTCCCCTGGGTGTCTAGTTTTAAAAAATGTATAGGTTTGCTAGGTTTCCCTAGGTGCCGGCAGAGCTAGGGTTAAAAAAACTATAGATAGGCACTTTGCAATAAAAGGGTCATTTCTCACTGTGAAATTGTGGTGTGTCGACGTTGCGCTTTGCTCCATTTCCTGTCGCTGGCACTAGGCCTACCCACATAAGTGAGGTACCATTTTTCTCAGAAGACTTTGGGGAATGTGGAGTGGGTGGAATTTTGTGGATCCACGCAGATTCCAGAACTGGCCACCACAGAAATATGAGGAAAATGTGTTTGTTTTTACATTTGTTAGGTTTGCAAGGGATTCTGGGTAACAGAACCTGGCGACAGCCAGTCAAGTCACCCCATCCTGGATTTCCCTGGGTGTCTAGTTTTAAAAAACTGTGTAGGTTTGCTAGGTTTCCGTAGGGTCCGGCAGAGCTAGGGTTCAAAAACTACAGCTAGGCACTTTGCAAAAAAAGGGTCATTTTTCACTGTGAAATTGTGGTGTGTCCACGTTGCATTTTTCGCCGTTTCCGGTCGTGGGCACTAAGCCTACCCACACAAGTGAGGTACCATTTTTCTCCAAAGACTTTGGGGAACGCGGGGTGGGTGGAATTTTGTGGATCCACGCAGACTCCAGAACTTTCCACCACAGAAATGTGAGGAAAATGTGTTTTTTTTTGTCAATTTGTTTTTTAGGTTTGCAAGGGATTCTGGGTAACAGAACCTGGTGAGAGCCAGTCAAGTCACCCCATCCTGAATTTCCCTGGGTGTCTAGTTTTCAAAAATGTATAGGTTTGCTAGGTTTCTCTAGGTGCTAGCAGAGCTAGGGTTAAAAAACTACAGCTAGGCACTTTGCAAAAAAAGGGTAATTTTTCACTGTGAAATTGTGGTGTGTCCACGTTGTGTTTTGCGCCTTTTCCTGTCGCGGTCACTAGGCCTACCCACACATGTGAGGTACCAATTTTGCTCTTAAGACTTTGGGGAACGCGGGGTAGGTGGAAATTTGTGGATCCATGCAGATTCCAGAACTTTCCACCACAGAAATGTGAGGACAATGTGATTTTTTTGGACAATTGTTTAGGTTATGAAGGAATTCTGGGTAACAGAACCGGGTGAGTGCCAGTCAAGTCACCCCGTCCTGGATTCCCCTGGGTGTCTAGTTTTAAAAAATATATAGGTTTGCCAGGATTCCCTAGATGCCGGCAGAGCTAGGGTTAAAAAACTACAGCTAGGCACTTTGCAAAAAAAGGGTAATTTTTCATTGTGAAAATGTGGTGTGTTCATGTTGCGTTTTGCGCCGTTTCCGGTTGCGGGCACTAGGCCTACCCACACAAGTGAGGTACCATTTTTCTCCGAAGACTTTGGGGAATGCGGGGTGGGTGGAATTTTGTGGATCCACGCAGATTCCAGAACTTCCCACCACAGAAATGTGAGGAAAAAAATTCTTTGACAATTTTTTAGGTTTGCAAGGGATTCTGGGTAACAGAACCTGGTGAGAGCCAGTCAAGTCACCCCATCCTGGATTCCCCTGGGTGTCTAGTTTTCACAAATGTATAGGCTTGCTAGGTTTCTCTAGGTTTCAAAAACTTCAGCTAGGCACTTTGCATAAAAAGGGTCATTTTTCACTGTGAAATTGTGGTGTGTCCACATTGCGTTTTGCTCCGTTTCCTGTTGCGGGCACTAGGCCTACTCACACAAGTGAGGTACCATTGTTCTGGGAAAACTTTGGAGAACGAGGGGTGGGTGGAATTTTGTCGATCCATGCAGATTCCAGAACTTCCCACCACAGAAATGTGAGGAAAATGTGTTTTTTTGACAATTGTTTAGGTTTGCAAGGGATTCTGGGTAACAGAACCTGGTGAGAGCCAGTCAAGTCACCCCATCCTGGATTTCCCTGGGTGTCTAGTTTTCAAAAATGTATAGGTTTGCTAGGTTTCCCTAGGTGCCGGCAAAGCTAGGGTTAAAAAACTACAGCTAGGCACTTTGCAAAAATGGGTCATTTTTCACTGTGAAAATGTGGTGTGTCCATGTTGCGTTTTGCGCCGTTTCCTGTCGCGGGCACTAGGCCTACCCACACAAGTAATGTACCGTTTTTTTAACACTTTGGGGAACGTGGGGTGGGTGGAAATTTGTGGATCCACGCAGATTCCAGTACTTTCCACCACAGAAATGTGATGAAAATTTGTTTTTTTTTACAGTTTTTTAGGTTTGCAAGGGATTCTGGGTTACAGAACCTGTTGGGAGCCAGTCCAGTCACCCCATATTGGATTGCCCTGGGTGTCTAGTTTTCAAAAATCTATAGGTTTGCTAGGTTTCCCTAGGTGCCGGCAGAGCTAGGGTTAAAAACACTACAGCTAGGCACTTTGCAAAAAAAGGGTAATTTTTCATTGTGAAAATGTGGTGTGTTCACGTAGCGTTTTGAGCCATTTCTTGTCGTGGGCACTAGGCCTACCCATACAAGTGAGGTACCATTTTCATCGAGAGACTTAGGGTAATTCAGATTTGTAGAGCACTGTTATTACCTATTGACTTTCGATGCATTTTGAAAAATGACCGATAATTCTCATGCCAGTATGAGTATTCCCAATTTTGGCAATGTGCAAATATCTACTGTTTCTGAAACCATATATTTTGTTCCCATTTCAGAAATACATAGGTGTCTTTCATACCGATTTTTCCATGTATACATTTTCCCAGAATAATTGCTATATACCCGGTACATAATAAAAAACCATTGCAAGTTGCTGCTCAGTTTTTGCCTCTTGGTTCGTCGGGTTCTTGGTGAACCTACAAGTCCTATATATCCCCACAACCAGTAAGGTCCAGCAAATGTAACAGTATATTGCTTTAAAAAAGCTGTCATAATTAGAAGACGTTACAGGTGCAAACGTTGACACAAATTTGTTGACAAAACTTTTTCAACTAATTTTCATTTTTTCCTATATCTAACTGTTAGTTTCTATAAAGAAACCTTGAAGGATCTACACAAATGACCCCTGGCTGAATTCAGAATTTTGTCTAGTTTTTTAAAATGTATAGCTTTCCAGGATCCATTATTGCTTTCATACCCATTTCTACCATTAACTGGAAGGAGGTTGAAAGCACAAAAAATAGCAAAAATAGGCAATGTCCCAGAAAAATACCAAAACTGTGTAAAAAAGTTTGGTTTTCTGACAAAAGTCTGTCATTCCCTAAAAGCTGGGAAAATAGTGATTCCAGCCCCACAAACCCTTTTTTTGTTACCATTTGCAGGGAAAAAAACAGACACTTTCATTTGCAGCACTTTTTCCCATTTTTCCCCAAAAAAACAAAATATTGCTGTATTTTGGCTAATTTCTGATTCCCCTCCAGGGGAATCCACAAACTCTGAGTACCTTTAGAATACCCATGATGTTGGGAGAAAAGGACGAAAATTTGGTGTGGATACCTTATGTAGCCAAAAAGTTACAGGGGCCTAAGCACGAACTACCCCAAATAGCCAAAAAAAGGCTTAGCACAGGGGGGAAAGGCCTAGCAGCGAAGGGGTTAATCTCAATCAGTATGCATACACAATATGCAGACACAAAAATAACCACAGTCTCTTGTAGGAGTTTCAAATAAACAATGCTTTAAATAAGCAGTGATCCAGCAAAGTTCAGGGTCACTACACTTAGGGCCCAATTACTTGTGGTGGCTCGGAGGTGAAGGTCCATTATGACTTGAGCTGTCGGACCTCCATGGGACTGCTGACGCCACCATGCAACTGTGTTCCCCGGAGGTGATGAGACCGCAATATACTTGCTGGTACCGCCATGGTCCCATCAAGCATATTACGAGTTTCCTCTTCACCATAGCGGAGAGGGCACAAAGAGGGCCTACAGAACCCCCTGGCGCCTCACAACATGTGAATGCACACAGGGGGTACAACATGTGCCCCCAGTGTGCATGCACACCAGTTCCTGCATGGCATGGGTGTTACAGTCCATATCGTGCAGGAAAGTTGTGTGGTGTTCCCATTGCATTGCCTTTTTCAAAGACACTGCCACCTTTGAAAGAGGCACCGCCATAGGAACCACCACCCCACTCCCCACCAGACCACTTTTAAATTGTAATCTGGCAGGCAGCAGCAACTCTTGGTGGTGCAGGCGGTGGCATGCCCCCCACTCCCTCACCGCAAAAAAATCGTAATCAGGCTTGCGACACAATGGGTAATGCGAGCACCCCACAAGGTTCCTGCATGGCAGGGACTGTAACGTCCATGCCGTGCAGGAACTGATGTTCTTACACACAAGGAGGCGCATGTTATGTCCTCCTGTGTGCATACATATGGCAGGATGCACTAAGGGACCCTGTAGGGGCACCTTTGTTTCCTCTACACCACGGTTTCCATGAAAGTCGATCCACCATGAAAACTGTAGCGGAGAGGAAACTTGTAATATGCTTGCAGGGAGCGCAGCGGTCCTGCCTAGCATATTTCTGCCTCAGGACCGACAGGGCACCTCCAGTGAGCGCGGTTTCCTGGAGGTGGCGGTGGTCCCATTGCGATCCGACCGCTCAAGTCGGACAACTGGTGAGTCGGTGGCTGGACTGCCACCGCCGCACCACCATGAGTCTGGCAGTCCACAGACTGCCAGACTTGTGATTGGGCCCTAAGTGTCTTTAATGCTGAACCTTGTCTAATGCTCCTTGAAAAACAACAATGTCATTGGTGCATCTTTAGAGGAAATACGGCTTTCCTGACGAGAGTTCCAGCACAGTCCTAAAAGTTATGGCTCTGTAGACATAAACATAAGTGCTGCTCAATTGCCACTGTTTTGTGTAGCTTTTAAATCTTAGTCACTGGGCATTTCACCATGAAAATGTTTTTCCTGCTTTGTGCCCAAAGATAGCCTCAGCGAGGCGAGCACATCAGAAGGAACGCGGAATCCATCGGAAGGAAGACTTGATCGTAAATACAACACTGCAGTCCAGGGTGAGAGCTGAACGGAGCCAGGTAAATGCTGCTTTGCTGCAACACTAAGCAATGGCTGTCTTCACTGCGCTGTTTAAATAGTCTGCGGTACATATGAAGGGTCTTTGGGCAAATATTTCCTCTGGCTGCTGTTTACCAGCCACAATTACGGTAATGATGTTCACGTTGGGTAATTTCTCTGAGAATGCTTGCATGAGTCCACGTGCAACTGGTCGCTCAATTAATTATGCTGATGAGGCTAATTGCACATGTTCACGCGCAAACAGTTGTTCTATTCTATTCACGTTGTTGCCAGTTGGTGTAAGCCAAGAATATACGTGGATACATGAATAGCAGGTGTAAGCCCATGATTTACATGAAAGGTGCCTAACACTCACCACTGCCACCAGGGTTATCAGACATGCGTGTACAAAGCAAACAAAAAATAACGTGCACGGTGTCTATCGCTGCCACCAGGTTTTTATACATATGTATATGGATGGAACTACCTGATGAGGCATATACCCGTTGCAGACAAAGGGTGTGTACTTTCACAGTGGCATCAGAGACCTGATGAGATGTGGCACTTATGACGGTATTAAAAGTTGGTATTAAATTCTCCATTTTAGGGGAATTTGCCACCAGCCAACTTGCTAAAGATAGGGAATCTGGCTGTTACCGTGAGGAGGGAGAACTATTAATAGGATGAGCGGGGACATTGTTCTGATCAACAATCTTAATTAAATCGCAACAGAATGGTAAAAAGTTATATTTTTCCATACAGGTTGAGTTCTTTGGTTAACTTTGAGTTGAGGACAGCAGAGTCGAAAGTATGAATGTTTCACCTTTACCTGAAATTTTGTGCATGATGTGCTGGTCTCAGACAGACGCATTAAATACTTGAACAGGAGGGTGTGTGTTGCATTTTTCCTTTCAAGCTTCCTCATGGAGATAATGCTCTCCAAATTGTGCCCTAAGGAGTGCCAACCTTTCAGACTTTCTTGAGCAGTTTCTGCAGCTCTCTTTTAAGGCTCTCAGCACCTAGGGGATAGCACTTAATGGTCAGTTTTCGTTTCTTTGGAGGCCACTACCAGGGTCCTGTCCAGGTCTTGTGTCTCCTGGTAGTTGGTCACGTCAGGAAAAAGGCCTCTTGAGGCTTGGGATTTTCCCTGTAGCCACACAGGAGGTCAGCCAATTTTCCTTTGAAGTTCGTGCTTGGTATAAGTGGGAGCAGGTCCAGTATCTTACGTCTTCATATAGGTTACAAACAGCAGATTCAGTTCTCTTCTGTTCTTCCATAGGTAACAAAAGTGTTCTGATGACTGTCGATGAGGTGCACCTTATGTAGAAGTCTTTTGGTGACTCCTGGACACTGCCTAATCAATGAGAAAAAGTTTCCCATAAACAACCCTTCCCACGTTTGCAGCACATTCTGTCTGCCTTACTGCAAGTACCCCACAGAGCACTATTCAGAGTAAAATCCATCATGACAGCACTCTGTAGGAGGGTTTTATAGAGAAACGAGCAGCCCCAACCTCCTCTTCCCTTCCAAACTGGTTATGGGGCCAGATCTCCCTCCTTCGGGTCTTGTACCAAGCTGGATACAGTTGGCCCAGGGTCAAAGTCTACTCATCCCCAGGTCTCTATTTTACCATAACTAAGAATGAGCAGGTCTCCCTCTTTTACCTTTTAAGGTAATGAAGTTCATGGACTTTCCCCAGATGCCCTTTGTGTGCTGAGATTCACACCAAGGTCTTCCTGCAAAAAGTCCTGGGACACTGTTTCTGCTGTGGGGAAGCACTTGAAGGGCCCTGATGCTCCCAAGCTAATGGTAATTAGCCTACTGTAGTTTCAGACAAAGTCTAATTTAATAAACCTTACTTTGCCTAAGTATTTATAAAAAAATATGACTTCGCTAGTGAATTGCATTTTTAATGAATATTAAAAATAAGTGAGCCGAAATAGTATTTTATTCAGAACGTTAATTTTTCTCATAGTACAGCTCCAGCTCCCTACCATGAAGAAAGCTTATGGGGGTTACTTTGGGGCATGGGTCACTGTACGTACCAAGACTAAATTCTTACACGTACCACTTTTAAATACTAGGCACCCTTCCTTATTGGCTACACAGCCTACTCTGGGTTATTTAAAAAAAGTTTGCCTGTAGGTTAAAGAGCTGCAGAGGTCAGGCTAGACAGGTAGGCCTGAAGCCTCTCTCTCTTTGTCATCCTAGTGGATGGCACAACATGTGCTGCAGTCTACAGTTGACAGCTAACTTTCCATGCACCTGGATTATAATCCTGTACCATAGTTTATGGTCTTCCAGTAATGTTAAAACAATCTAATTTGAGATTAGCTAATTTTATCATGCTTGAGGGGTCAGGGCAGACACATGTGGGGCCTGGACAGTGTAGTTCCAAAACCAGAAGCATCAGTCAATAACAAATATGGGTGATCACACAAAAAGAGGGTTTTTCCTCACAGTAATTGTAGCATGGCTCATTTTTCCAAAGGTAATTCTTAATTTCTCTGTTGCAAATTGTCAAATCAAATATAAAATGAGAAATACAAGTGTTGTGTACAATTATTATTTACCATTATGGCAGATACATACAATTTGCTGGCCCATGCATCAAGCAAAATTGTCCTCGCTAAATTAGTGAATCGGTAAAATAGGCCGTTAGCGAGCGCCAAACAACAGATTCCAGTGCATCAACCCCAATAGCGAAAAAACAAAAGAATCGCTAAAAAAAACCCCGGTAAATTACCGAATCGCAAAATGAATAATCGGAAATAGCGAAAACAACAATTGCGCTTGCCAGTAGCGATTAGCAAACAAAGAATCGCAAATGAATGCATCAAGAATCGCTAATACCGAAAATCCTCAAAATCGCAATTTAGCATGAGCAGAATAGGGGGAATTTCAAACAGGAGGTAAATAATTAAAGTTTATCACAGGTGTAATGAATCAGAAACCCTTCAAATATGGCCCCGGAGACCCCATATTCTTTTCCAAAATGGCAGCCCTCCACGTGCTTGCAAGGAGGATGAGAATAAATGCAGCAGCACAGCGCAGGAGGAGGATCCAGGAGAGGGTATTCAGAGTGCCCATTACATTGCTGGGCCAAAATGAGGATGAAGTATATGACCGTCTGAATCGTGCCATGATAATGCGCTTAATTGCTGACCTGGAACCACTACTGCAGCACCAGACCCGTAGGACCAATGCCATTCCTGCGCATGTCCAGGTCCTATGCAGCCTGCACCTACTGGCGTCTGGAAGTTTCCAGGGGGTTGTAGCCGTAGCGGGTGGCGTCTCACAAAGCGCACTTTCACGCTTCTTCCGTAAATTCATTGATGCCATGCTGACAATGATACATACACACATCACCTTCCCCACAACCCCACAGCAGTTGAACCAGACCAAACTGGACTTCTACCAGGTGGCCCAATTCCCCCATGTCATAGGATGCATTGACTGCACACATGTCCCCATCTGTCCCCCCTCAGCCACCGAGTCCATCTTCCGTAACAGGAAGTCCTATCATTCGATCCACGTGCAGGTCGTGTGCAATGCCAAGCACATAATTACGGACAGAGTGGCACAATTTCCAGGGAGCACACACGACTCATATATATTCAGACACAGTGGCATCCACAGGCATCTGCTCAATGGTGAATTCGGAGAGGGGCACCTACTTGGTACATACACATACCTTTTCATCAGCATCACATATTTATTTGCATTACTGCCACTAAGCCTTTGCTTCCCCCTGTAGGTGACAGCGCTTACGCCTTGCGGGAATATATCCTCACCCCCTACCTCAACCCAGCAACACCACAGGAGCAACGCTACAATGTGGCACATATTAGCACCAGAAATGTGAGAACATTTGGGATCCTGAAAAGTCACTTCAGGATCTTACATAAGACTGATTGTGCTTTGCAATATAACCCCAAGACCTGCTGCAGGATTGTAGCAGTATGTGCCATGCTGCACAACATTGCAACCAGAAGGGGGATACCCATTGAGATGGGCAGAAATGACAAAGATCGGGATGACCAACCACCCGCACAACACCGACAGTCACATGTGCCAAACACAGCTGAAGGTCAAAGGAGGCGGACATACATCACACAACATCACTTCAGAGCCAGGTAAGAATGAGCCATCACAATATATTGTGGAGTGCAAATGTTTAATTCACATGAGCACTTGTCAAAGTAAATATTCATATTTAGTAAAAATGACGATGATTCAACACATTGTGAAAAGAAACATATCCGTTGACAGAACGGGAGTGCAATCACAATATTTAAGTGGCCCATGGTTACACCATTATGGACAAATAGGCGGAACTGCATGTCTAGCGCCTCTTTCCACGTACCCCCAGCCTCCTGTGGCTTGGCTCCTCTACATCATCACGATGTGTGTCTGTGGCTGTAGAGCTGCGTGAACTGCGCCTCCTGTTACTGGTTTCCAGCACGGACACGTGATTCACGCTCGATGCCGCCTCACTGCCCTCCTCCCCTCCCAAGTTGCTAGCACTAAATGTGTCAGACTGTAGATGTTCCACTGCAGTGGTCACCTGGCCTAAGGCCTTCGCTACATCCCCGCAGTAATGTCCTAGGTCTATCTGCAGTGACACGGAGCGGCGTGACAAGACAGCAGTGCTGTTGCAGAACTGGGTGATGGCCCTAGTAGATGCAGAAGAATGAAGCAAGCTCTGCCGATGCCTCCAACACTCTTGTCCTGCTAAAACGGCAAGGGTGAGCTCCTGTAGGGTCTTGTTGATTTCAGGATTCCCCTCTGCTACAACTGTGGTCAGGTGACGCACAGCGTCTGTCATCGTGCACATGTGTTTGGCCAGTTTTGTGATGTTGAGGTTCATTGTGCCCATATGTCTCCCCTGCAGGCGCTGAACACGCAGCATCTGGGACTCTACCCCACCATAGACATTTGGAGCCTGTTCGGATCCGGCAGCAATACTGCCCATGGACCTGCGCTGCTGTCTGACTTGGCCACGTGCTGGTGTTGGAGCTGGTGGAGTGACATGTGTCTCGCTGGGAACCTTTGTGGATGCTGAGCTTGGCTCTGTTTCCATTACATGCAGGGCGGGAACATGTGCCCTGCATCTTGGTGGTGTTGTCGGTGGTGGTGGTGGTGTCGGTGGTGGTGGTGGTGGTCGTGGTGTCGGAGGTGGTGTGGATTGACGGTCCTGCGGAGTCTCTCCATCTGTCTCTGCCGGTGTTTCTGAAATGGTGAGGGGCTCGCTGTCATCTGAGTCCACCGGAGATGCATCTGTGTGTGAAACAGTGCATTGTCATTTTATTTTGTTACTTTATCTGTTCATCATTTCGCCTACTTTTAACATAACAAATAACATATTGAGACACACTGTTGGACCTGTACTGCTAGTCTCATTTCTTGCGCATTGGTGATCATACATGCAAACTTGGCTAACATGACTACAACTCCCATGATGCAATTCGTATGTGAGGGTATATGTGTAATGCACTTCTTCCTGCACACTGTGATTAGCCTGGGGGAATGCCCAGCGTATCAGCGCAGGCATGCATCTTACCTTGTTCTGTGGTTGCTGCGCCGGAAGTGTCCATTTGGGTGACTCCCACGACTGCCTCTGGCTCAATAGTCCCCTCAACGAGGTCCTCCAGGGCTGTGTTGGCGGGTACTCTGGATGGCCCCCCTCCTGTGCCAGCTGCTTCCTTCACCCTTTCTGCAATGCTCTCCTTCGCCCTTTTCCTGATGTCATACCACCTCTTCTTCAGGTCGTCAATGCTGCGGTGCGTGACTCCCACAGCATTTACCCTCTCCCTAATGCGCAGCCATATCTTGCGCTTCTCGGCTTCTGGCACCTTGAGGGACAACTTTCCAAAAAGTCTGTCATGCTTGCTGATCACCCCCTCTATCAAGTGTTCCAGTTCCCTATCTGAGAACTTTTTCTTCCTCTTCTGGGCGTGGCAGATGGATTTGACGCATTGTTGTCCATCCTGGATAGCTGTAGTGTGGCTGGGTTGGGAGGGTGAAGTCTCTCAGCTCAGCTTCTGTGCTCTGCCTCCTCCTCTGAGCTCCTCAGGGCACTGAATGAAGCATGAGCTGAATGACTTCCTGGTTGTGATGTCATCAGCCTGCTTCCAGAGCGACCTGTATTTTTGCGAAATCGCTATTAGCGATTTTGCTATTACCGAAATCGCTATTACCGATTTTGGTAATAGCTAATTTTTATTTAAAGGAATCGCTATTGTGTATTCGGTTTGTCTTTGCGATTTTTACCGAATCGCTAAAATTTACAGAATCTGTACATGCATCCCGAAAAACGAATCCTTATTTGCGATTCCTTATTTTTCGCTAATAAGGACTCGCTTTTCCGAATTTTGATGCATGTGCACCATAGTCTTTAAGTTCCAGTGCCTTAATACATACATTTAGAAAAAAGCTGAAAACTGATCAATCTTCTGGAACTTGTATTGGTAAGATAGGTTTGCTGCTCATATAAATATAATATATAATATAAATATAGCAATAAAATCTATGTAAGTTCATTTTTATGTTTTATTAATTTGGCTAATTGTCTGTTTATTCATCATGAAATACTCAACACATTTTTTCATGATTGGTTAATCAGTCATGCTGTGTTATGAATCAGTTGCATATATCACCCACAAATTTGTAGCCTGACTTGAATATTAATTATTCCCTATGCTACTCTATAAATACTATACAAAAATTACATCATTCCATCTGCCATTGTCTTCATTCAGATTCATATTATTCATTTCCATTTTTGCATGTTTCACATGAGTTGCTTTCTCATGATTTTGACTGCAGTCACACCTCTTATGAGACTTCATTATTCTTCTGCTAATGTCAACATAGCCAATTACATTGCCAACATACAGTGGATTCACGTTCATTAATGATAATCTGCAGTGCACAACCCATAATAGAAACAAGTCAAGCAAAATGACGCAGTGATCCTCCAGTCAAACACCAGACACATGCCTCAGAGGGATTAGCCAAGAGAGTGATGCTTCTAATACAATAATCCAATAGAAAACGTAATTCTTTGGAATCATTGGTGTTCACAAGGGTCTATCATATATGATTTTTCATAACTCCACGTCTACATGGTAAATGCAAAAAAGCATTTTTGAGCACAGACGCCTTTACGAAATTGCCCTGAAACTTCCAAAGGGGGCTGTCCATATATGTAACCCTGAAGAAGGTGTTCAGAATTAGAAAACTGGATCTGAAAATCCCTAATATGCTGGGAATAATAGTGAAAAACTGGGACTCTGGAAACTATACTAGTGTAGTGTTAATAATTAATTTCTACATCAGCCCTGGAAAGAAATACATCTTGGGGAGCCTACAAAATCAAAAGCCTGGGCAGTAGCACTAACTGAGAGTCTGAAACACCTACACACGTACAATGTTTTTCAGCCATAGAAGCCAGGATTTCCTCACAATCACTCAGATAAATAAATGATCATTGCCGCAGGCCTTTTTGGTGGATGCTTTTAAAGGGATACTGGTAAAGAAAGCTCCTACAACTGATATACTGCGTTTTTCCTATAAAGGAAGCCAGACATCAGGAATATTCAGGACAAGCAAAGCATTATTAACCCACTATGCACATTTTTTATATGACCACAAGCTCCTCCTTTGAAATATATTTGTTTGATATCTGTTTATTGAACAAAAGCAAATAGGAAACAATACATGCCACAGGGAGCGAAGGGAAGGGGCAAGGGGATATCAAATAATCAGCAAGAAAAGCAAGGCCCCCGATTTGAGGTTCTAACATAGGGAAGGCGGGGGGGGGGGGGGGTACAAAATTCAAAAGGTGAAATCACATACGAAATTGGGACAAAGCAAGAGTCCAGGACTTGAAAGTCAATCTCATGGGGAGGGTTCTCCTACAATGCACAGGAAGAGGCCATGGAATGAACCAAGGGCCCAAGGCCCAGTATGGAGAGGTTTGACTATCCGGAAAGGGTCAAAGCTATACGTAGGGAAGCAAATAAGGACTACAAATTTAAAAAGTTAGGCAAAACAGGGCCCCCGTCCACTCATAAGGCACAGGTCAGAGTGCAGCATCACTAATACAATTTGTGGCAATCAACGTGCGAACCAATATCGAGCAGAAAATAAAAATAAGAGTGAGACTAGGAGGAGACAGAAGAGGAAAGTCAAAGACCAAAGGGAAAGAAGAACAAAGATGACAAGAATAAGAAAGAGAGGGGTGAAGGGGAGTGGAAGCGCCAGGAGGCAGAGGGGGAGGGACTGATGCCAAGTCCTAAAGTGGAGGACGGGAATTCCAGGAGTCAGGAGGCTCTTCCAGCAGGCATTGCGAACTACTCCAGGTGATCCGGCTGTCTGCCTCTAGAATAAGGTTCCAAAGGATCATCAAACAATTGTAGTGCCCGCAGTCTAGGAGGCATTAGACAGGAGTGTTCAATTTTAGTAAGTTGATGGTAGATCATGACACTTTTCAGTTAGCAGGTTATGGGTGTTTCGCCGTCCCCGCACAGAAACTAGGATCAGGTAGAGCAAAAGGAGGATTAATCATATACGTGGACCTGCAACTGGAAGGAGTGTGGACAAATTTGAATTGGAACTCGAATCACTTCCAAGCCCTAGGGCTTCAGATAAATAGATTAAACATTATTCTGATCAACTTCTATAATGCCACAGCATCGAGCAGGGAAGGTTCAATAATATGTGATTTATATAATCATCTGACCGCTGAGATCGATCAGAGTAAATCAACGGCGGCCCCATGTGTAGTGCTAGTGGGCGATCTAAATTGCCATCTGTGTCCCAACCTAAAACCTAGGATGGGTGACTGGTTTGGGTGCACTGTGACAAAAGGATTGCACCTCGAACACACCGAGGAGGGGAGGGAATTAGAGAAAATCATGAAAATCCACACATTAAGACATACACTTGATTTGGTGGGTTTAGAAGAAGGAGGTGGGGTCACCCCAACATTTAAGGGGAGAGGGTATAGCTCCATCATAGATTTCATACTAGTTTCCAATCTATTTCGGGATTGGATAAGAGGGGCTACTATCGATTGGAGCATATTTAGCGATCATAACCCGCTTGTATTATGGATAAAAAATTGGTCCTCCCAGGAAGTAATGAGAGGTGTACAGACACGCAGCATAGAAAAGGCAATGGACCAGGGGAGGCGTCTAAGATGGTCTAGAATAGACTGAGATGCCTTCTATAAGTCCTTAATTGAGAAAGGCAAAAAAGAGATTGAGGTGTGCACCGACCCCTTGGTAGATGGCCCGGCTGTGACCAAAGCATTTGAAACAATGGCCAGTTTAATAGATGGGCTGTTAAAATCTACTCTGCCCCGGAAACAAAACAATGCCCGAGATGGTTTAACAAAGATTGCTCACGGGCACATAAAGATCTTAAACAAAGTCTGAAATCAAGACCCAGATATAAACTACGTATAGCACAGTGTAGGATTGCCTATAAAAAGGCTATTAAATGCAGGAAATTTGCCCTAAAGCTCCAAACCTGGGGAGATTAAAGGGAAGCAGCGGACAGGAGGGACACAAGTGCCTTCTGGAAAATTATAAATAATCCCTGTTTTCAGGACACCGCAGCCCCAGTAGTTGGCACATCTATTCTCCCTGGGCATTGCTTTAATCATTTTAAAAGCTTATATAATTATTCAATTGAGAACCCTCAGGCTGATGAGGAGCTGTGCCCTTGGCGGGCAACTATTGAATTCACCCTTGAAGAAGTCACAGTGGGTATCCAGGGGCTAACACATAATAAAGCACCAAGTCCAGACGGGATTCCCCCAGACCTTCTTTTAAGCAAGACAGAATTATGGGCCCCTATACTGACACGGGTAATTAATGTAGCCATTGCCGTAGGCATGCCACGGTCATGGGCATCGGCAATAATAGTGCCAATTTTTAAAAAAGGCAAAAAGGACGACCCACAGTGCTATCGCCCCATATCTTTAATTGATGTGACGGCGAAAGTCCTGGGTAGAGTAATTTTAAACCGTTTGTTTGACTGGGCGGAAGAACATCACATAATTTCAGATCTTCAATATGGATTCAAGACTGGTAGATCAACAACAGACCAGTGCCTGAATCTCTATTTATTAGTGGCCAAATATACCCTAGCAAGTGACCAGGCAGTATATTTGGGGTTTATGGATCTCTCGGCAGCATTTGACCACGTAAACAGAGAAAAACTATGGGGCCTTATGATAAGATTAGGGGTAGATCCAGGCTTAGTAAACATCATGAGAGCACTCCACTGGAATACCTCCGCCAAAGTACGTTTTAACTTGGCTGGAGATACTACTGCACCTTTTTGTTTTACCAGTGGAGTGAGACAGGGCTGTATATTGGCCCCGTTCCTGTTCTCTCTATATATTAATGAACTGGAACAGGAACAGGCATTGTGTAAGCAGAATGTAGATACCCCAAGGGTGGGCTTCCATTCAATCCCGGTGTTGTTATACGCCGATGACGCGGTCCTATTGGCACGAACACCGAAAGGTCTGCAGTGTCTAATAGACGGTTTTGTTGATTTTATGGACACCCTGGATCTGTCAGCCAATTTATCCAAATCTTATGTCTTGCTAGCAGGAACTAAACCCTGTAAAAAATTCACCTATAGAATAGGCACACATACATTAGAACAAGTGAAAACCTTTTCTTACCTGGGTCTTTTATTTGATGGGCTTTTAAATTTAAAATTTTTAATTGAAGAACGGAGCACAAAACTGGTCTCGTCATCAGGGGCTATAATGAATTATGGACGAAGGCTGGGTTGGTGGTCACCAGAACAGGTTATGCACCTGTATGGCTCTATTTGCTGCTCCAAAGTAATGTATGGAGCAGAAGTTTGGGGCTTTGCCGGGATTCAGCAAATACAGACCGAGGAGAATAAATTCTTGAGAAAGATACTCAAAACTTCTCAAAGTTCTTCGGCCCACATCATTCATGCTGAATTAGGGAGGACTCACATCGAGGACCTGATCAAGGCCAGACCCCCTATGGCTTGGCTTAGGATCTGGTCCAACACTGAGGCAGACCTGAGTAGGCAAATCATCAGAGAATGCATAAGTAGGGACAAGGGGATGCGTATCCCGTGGCTTAAATATGTAAAAACCACCCTGGAGGGAATAGGATGCATGGATCTCTTCACCAATCCCATCACAATTATTCCCCAAGATAAGAATAGAATCAAGAGCTTGCTCCTGGCAAAAGCCGTTGAGCGCAGAGCCTTCATTGAAGGTAGGAAGCCCACAGTCTGTGCTTATAGTATGGTAAAAACAGTAGATGGTATGGAACCATATCTTACTCTTGTGCATAATGCACAAAATAGGTTTCTATTTACTCGCTTTAGGCTTAACCTCATACACCATTTATTGGCGGACCCCTCTGGTTTTACCGCTACTGTTGAGCAGAAGGGTACCTGCGGCTGCGACAATAAATCTCCACAGGATACCCTTAACTTTGTTTTATTATGCCCTTTTTATTCTTCCCCTAGGCATCGCTTCCTAGTAAGAATTTAAAAAAATGGCAAATTTAAGGTTGCCTTATTAGATTTGCAAAGGGCTGAGGACCCACTGACCCTTGCATGAATAATACATTTTTTAAAGGTTGCTTTTAGATTAAGAAACACCAGAGGGTAGTTTGGATCAAAAAGGGCTGAATGTATTTAATGAAAATGTTTTAATCTGTAAATGTACTGAATTGACTTTTTTGTACTTTTATGATATTTTTTAGATATTGAATAAAGGTTTCTTTGCAGTAGTAAGTTGATGCACAAGAGGACGCCATATGCGGTTAAAGCGTTTGTCAGTATGGGCAAGGTGGGCTGTAAGCAACTCAAGGGAGAGGACGTCCCATAGACGGAGAAACCATGCAGCAATAGTCGGGGTTGGGGCCACTTCCAGCAGGAGGCAATGGTCTGTTGCGCTGCGCCCAGTAAGTGAAGGATGAGGTGCCAGTGGGCCGATGTCAGGGCCCTTAGCGTGTTGGGTCGAATGCCTAGGAGTACCAGGGACGGGGCAGCAGGGATCGGGAAACCCACCATCTCCATAATGTGGCTGAGAACCTCCTTCCAGAACACAGTGAGCTCCGAGCAAGACCACCAGATATGCAAAAAATTCCCTCTATCAGTCTGACATCTCCAACAGATCGGGGAAGTGCCCGGGAACATCTGATGGAGGCGAGTAGGAGTATAATACCACCGCGTCATTAGTTTATAGGCAGATTCGCGCTGAGGAATGCTACGGTATACCTTAGGAATATCCGTCCATAAGCGGTCCCATTCCTCCGGGGAAACGTCAGCAGCCAAATCAGCGGCCCAGTGAGTTTGGTAATCATGGATTGGTAGATGCCCAGCGTGCTGAAGAACCGAATAGGTTTTAGAGATGAGGCCTTTAGATCCGTCGAATCTATTGATCTATGGAAAGGGGGTGAGACGCTGAGTCACTTACCGGGAATACACGGGAGATGATAGCCAGTGACGTACTTGGCAGTACTGTAGGCGCTCCTTGTCAGTTAGACAGAAGAACTGTTTACATTGATCAAAAGAGCGAAGAGCAGAGCCCTGAAAGAAGTCCTGGAGGACACGGCGACCCTCTACAGTCCAAGCCTCGAAGGAACGGGGTTGAAGAGCAGGAGGAAACGCAGGGTTGCGTGTGAATGGTGTGTTAGGGGAGGAGAAAGTTGTGAGACCTCAGGAGAGCGCCAACCCATCCTATACCTCCAAGGCCGTTCTCGTTGGCGTCGCCAAGTATGTGCTGCATGGGCGTGCTGCGCGCGGGAGCCAGGCGAGGTCCCAGAACGGTCTACAAGTCACCGCACGGTCCATGTGGAACCAATGCTTCTCACTTTCAGGGACTATCCACTCCAAAATAAAACGGAGGTGGCAGGCCTAATAATATTCCAGAAGATTAGGTCAGGCCAGACCCTGAGATCTGGGGAGTAGGATTATCCTGTGGGAGAAGTGGAGGTGCGATTCCACCAAATGAGCTTAGTAAATTCACGTTGCAGGGCATGAATATCCGCATGTGGAACGGGGTGGGGAGAGACTGGAACAAATAGAGGATTTTAGGGAGAAGGGACATCTTAACAGCATGAAGACGGCCCAACCATGCTAAAGGAAGACCCTCCCACCGTCGCATCTCCTCGTGAACAGAGTTGCGAAATTGAGGCCAATTCGAGGAGGTCCAAGAAGAGAGTGTAGGGGTTAAGTCCAAGCCCAGGTACCATATTGACTCATCAGTCCACTGCACGGGGAGCAGGTCCCGTAAGCGCTGGACCTCCGGTGCTGGTAGCGTGAGATTAAGAGCATGGGATTTCTCCAGATTAATGCGATAGCCCGAAGCAGCCTCAAAGGAGTCCAAGAGCTCTGCAACTGCAGGCAGGGAAGACGACAGAGAGGATAGAGATAGCAACAGGTCATCAGTAAAAAAAGAGGCCTTATGTTCCAATCCCCCATACAAATGCCTTAAATATCCTGATGGCGTCGGATTTCCGATAGCCAGGGGTTCAACAGCAAGCACAAAAAGAAGGGGAGAAAGCGGGCACTCCTACCGTGTGCCCCGGTGAATGGAAATAGGGGTGGTGGTAGAGCCGTTAAATGTATACGAGTAGTAGGTTTAGCATAAGAGGCCATCAATTTAGAAATAATGCCCGGTCCCAGGCCAATCTTCTGAAGAACCGCTCAAAGGAAGCCCCAGCCCACGCGGCCGAATGCCTTCTCAGCATCAAGGGAGACCAAACAAGCAGGGATGGCTCTGACACACAATTTTTCCACCAGGTGGGCAATGCACCAGACGTTATCAGCGCCCTGACGGTGCCGAATAAAACCCACCTGGTCAGGGTCAATAAGTCCCGGTAGATGGGGCTCCAACCTGTTCGCTAAAAGTTTAGTGAAGAGTTTGGCGTTGGTATTTAACAAGGCAATGGGGCGGAAGGAAGCCGCTAGGGTCGGATCCTTTCCAGGCTTAGGGACCATGACAATCTCCACTTCATTCATTGTAGGAGAAAGGCCTGTACTATCCGTAAAACTATTAAAGAGATGGAGTAGATGTTCCCGTAATTGTGGGTAAAAGACCCAGTAAAAAGTAAGCAGAAGACCGTCAGGACCCGGCGTCTTGCTCGTCTGGAGTTGCTTCAGAGCTTTGGCAAGCTCCTCCTGAGAGATAGGTTCATCAAGTAACCCCTGAAAGTAAGGGTCAATACGGTCCCAGGGGCAGGTATCAAGAAACCTCTCAATCGCCTCCGGGGAGCAAGGAGCATGAGCATAAAGATCCTTATAGAAGGCCATGAGGGTACTACCCTTGTCCTTCTCCGAGGTGGCCCAAGAGCCATCAGGACACTTGAGTTCGGAGATCGAGCAACCTGGGCTCGCAATCGGCGCGCCAAACACGCTCCAACTTTATCACCCCCGATGTAGAATTTCTGTTTAAGATTGACAAGCAGCCGCTCAGCCTTATTAGTACGGTGCAAGCAAAGTTGGCAGCGCAGAGCAGCCAGTCGGCGTTTATTAGCAAGAGATGGAGAGGCATGGTCCACACGTTCCAGATCTTTAATATTGCGGGAAAGAATGGTCTCAACTAACCGGGCCTCACGGGTCCGGGCAATAGATATAGAGGTGTTGACCCCTCGAACAGTCGCCTTGAAGGCATCCCAGCGAACATCCTCAGGCGTATCATCAAGGGTATTAGACACAAAGAAAGATTTGATATCCTTACGGATGTCCACCACGTCCACAGGGGAGGGGGTCATCTCGAAGTGCGGGAAGTTGAAGCGTAAGCAAGACATGCTCATGGTCAGAGTTAGAGATGTCCAAGATATCCACCGTGCAAAGGTCACGCGCCAGGGGAAGTGAGAGGAAAAAGTGATCAATCCACGAATATGAACGGTGAACATGGGAATAGAAGGAATAATCCCTGGAATCTGGATGGATATACCTCCAGGCATCGACCAAGCCAAGGTCAGTAATGGCATTTTTCAATTGCGCCGACATTGCCCCCGAGACATGGTGTGCCTGTGCCGTGCGGTCCCACTCAGGATCCCAGACTAAATTAAAATCGCCTCCAAGGACAATAGGGGTAGAGAGTCCGCACGTAATAACGTCCCTAACTGCTGTAGCAAATATACGTCTTATTCCTGATTGGGGGCGTAGATATTAACAAAAGTGCAGCTGCCCTGGCCTCGATTCATATCAATTTTGAGAAATCTCCTGTCTTTGTCAGCTATGCATTGGGAGATGGTCGCTCGCCAGCCAGGCTTAAAAGGAAGCGCCACCCCCCCCAAGTCTTCGTTGTGGAACTTGCCCAAATCTGGGTGGGATATTTGTGGTGGGACATAAGGTGATTGTCAGAGGAAAGCAGGTGAGTCTCCTGAAGAAAAACCACACCAGGATCGTGTTGGGAGAGAACGCCGAACCTGTCGACACTTAGAGGGAGAGTTGAGGCCCTTTACGTTAAGGGAAAGGAAAGTGACGGTGCGGATCATGATGTAAGGGAGTGGGTGCAGTGCGCTTCAGTGCCAAATAAGCAGGAAGGAGCAACACTTTAGACCAGCCAGGGGAAGACCCAAGGAAGTAAAGGTGATGGACCCCAGTCCTGAGAGATCCATTGCCGCCCCTAAACATGCACAAGAGGGGTGGAGGCAGAGGGCTGTGGACAGCCGCAGCAACCACAAAGCAGGCATGGTGGTAGAACTCCAGCCGACCCCACATGGTGGCCAATAGGCCCCCCCTGCGAACCAAGCACGATATTGCCAGTCAGAGAACAGGGATGACGCATCCGGAGAGAACAGTGAAAAGGAAAGACAAAGAAGAAACAAAAGAGAAGAAAAAAGACATAAAAAATAAACAGGTCAACTGGACCCCAGCAATATATAGTCTATTCGGGACAGTCCGGTGTCCCGAAGGCGGACCATCCCAGAGAAGTCACTCCCCTATAGGACTCCAAAGAGGGGGGGTGTCGGACACACACGAAGCGTAGAGCCTCTGCCGGCAGCATCCCGTGCATGGATGGAAGAGAAGAACACTAAAGTCCAGTCACTGGGTACTAGTGGGAGGACCCCGTTGGGAAGGCACAAGGCTAAGGCACAGCCAGAGACATCACAGCGTCGGAGGCAGCTAGTTTGTGAGAGACAGAGAGGCACTCAGGGACCACACTTGATTGATGGCCTCCTGCTTAGCTTGTGCAGATTTAAGATCTCTGGAGAGGTGCCTAGAGCGAGGTGGAGGAACAGTGGACAACTCCGGTCGGAGGGAGCCCATAAGACATGTACCAGAGGGCGGAAGGTCATCGCTTTCAGGGTCAACAGGAAGATGGAGGAGACGCTGCGCCTCCTGCAGGGGACCAGACGCTCCGTCTTCTACCCTCCCAAGAGAACATCAAGGCAAAACGGTGACCCCACTGATATTTAATCGCAAGATCTCTCAGCTTGTCCGTCACAGGCTTGAAGCTCTTCCTGCGCCTAAGTGTAGAAGGCGAGAGGTCCTGGAAGATCTGAATCGAGAGTCCATTGTATGAAATTGTTTGAACTCCCTGTACTTTGCGGAGGATAGCTTCCTTGTCAGTAAAGAAGTGGACCCATGTAATGATGTCCGGGACAAAGTTGGGGCGGTTGCGAGTTGCAGATAGCCGGTGGGCCCTATCGAGCATAGGCGGAGAAGAGCCCTCGCCCTCCCGAATGGCATGAAGGAGGTCCGCTGTGTATGAAAATGTGTTTCCCCCCTCCGTTCCCAATAGAACGCCTCGGATACAGAGGTTTTTCTGCCTACTGCGGTTCTCCAAGTTCTCCTGATTCAGTTGAAGGGTGATATTCTGGTCTTCAAGTTCAGACTCTTTCTTCCAGAGGCCATCAACCTATTCGCCAATTTCAGTAAGCTCTCTGCGAATGTCCTGCAGCCCATCCTTGAAGTCTTGGCGAAGAGAGCCAATCTCGGTCTTGATCTCCTGCAGAAATTACGACATATAAGCCTGGGTGATGGGCACCCCGGCGGTAGGCACCCCAGAGGACGTCAAGGAAGAAGCAGGTTCATCGTGCGTGTTGGGAAGCGTCTTAGACCACAAGGAGGTCACTGGGTTCTCCCGGGAGGCTGCAGCGTCAGGACCCTTAGCGCCCCTATACTTAGGAGGCATATCTGCAATGAACAAGGATGGTGGGGGCCCTGTCGCAGGGGGATACCCACCGTTAAGTCAGGGAGCAGGCGATCGAGGACCTGGGAGAGGCTAGCCAGGCAATAGGGGGTGCGGACACAGAGGCAGCGCGTTCCCCGGTTCATAGGGCGAGGCCAGGGGCCCACAGCTCACAGGAGTGCAGGGGCAGCAAGGTGACGACCAGGCACAGGCAGCGGCGGCCCCAGAGGCCGATGTGAGACAATCAGGGAGTAGACCGGCAGGATCAACAAGACAGAGTATATTCCCAAGGCAGGATGTAGGCCCAAAGCTGCGTGGAGCTCACAAGGCTGTATCAAGGCTGAGCAAGCCAGGCAAGGACCAAGGAAAAAGTCACTGGGAAGAAGCACGGTCGCACTGGACCCAGAACAATCCCTCGCAAAAGCCAGGGCGTCCCCAAAGGCCACAAGAAGCAGGCATGTTTCTCAGTGGGGCTCAGAGGGCAGGAGACACCAAGACGAGCAAGCAGTGAGGAGGGAATCACAGCGCGAATCCCCAGGCAAGTCAACCTTCACAGCCGAGGGTCAGGCAGCAGGCAGAGGCACCAGCGTCAGGGCCAGGGTAGCGCAGGCTGCAAAGAAAGGCAAGATGGCGGCGGGGCCGGGGAACACATTAGAAACCTCCTGGCCCGCCCGCACCTGAAATGGTGCACCCCCGTCCCGGTACCTCCTGCCTCAAAGTGGCACAGCAGTGTCTCTTCCTCCCATCGGGCTTGGTGATGGCGCCGCTCCACTGCGCAGTGAAGCCCAGCAGGCCCCGGGTGTCGCTCCCGTCTCCTCCAGCAAGCGTCAGGCCTCAGATGGGGAGAGCCGGCCACCGACAGGCTCCCAGACGATGCAGAGATGACTCGGAGCCTCCGAGTCTCCCCGGAGCACAAGCACCACACCAGGGCTGCGAGGGAAAGCGTCGGCCACCACCCGAGGCCTCACCGCGGCAGTCGGGTAAAATGGCTGCGGGGCGGATCTACGCCGGTCGAGATCACCGCAAATCAGGGTCCCTGGGCTGCCTCCACAGTGGCAAATACTAGCAGCAGAGGTCGCCAGAGGTCTTAGGGCCCCACAGCAGAAATGACGGTCCCAGTGACTGGACAAATTGCGTATGCGGGAAGCGCCCGAGCAGAGACTCGATGGCAGACATCTCACTCCATGCATGCCCAAGCCACGCCCCTACTTCGAAATATTTTTTATTCCTACAGAATTAGAACTTACCACCAAGTGCTAGGTTATTTGCATTAGAGAAGCATTTGCAAGCTTTGTTAAATATACAAATATAGCAGAGAGCCAGCTAAATGTGACAATAGGGAAATGTCACACAAACTTTCAAATGGCGCCCAGCAGTTACAATGTGGGCTGCTGAGTAAGGACGCTCCGCAACCTCTGACCTTTCCGTAGCAGCTGGCAATATGCAAACAAGATTCCTCAGCAAAGGTTTGCAAGCACTGCACTCTCAGGGAGCATGTGGGGATCAGAGTCGGATAGGCAGGGCCAGCTGTAGTGCTATTGGCGCCCAGGCCGACAATAATTTTTGCCCCCCTAATGAGCTCCTCCTCAGATTACCCCGTGACCACCGGGCAAAATGGCCCTTCATCTCTCCATAGCCCCTCTCTCACAGACATTTCATTTCTTTTAAAGCACTGGTGAAGGCTGACTTTACAAATAAGAATGTATATGTACCCAAACAAACCCTTTTCATCAACATCAGGAATAGATCATGAAAGACTGGGGAAAAAACATAATGCCGTAACCTATTGTATGCAGTTTGCATGCAGCTCTTCGATTACAGTTCGTCACAGTCACTGTTCTATATAAAGGATATCTTGACATAAGCAGTCATCCACTCAGCTATCTACATAAAACGCAGATCTCTGATCTGCATGTACGACTTCTTTGCAGCAGCATATTAACCCTCTGTGCTACTTTATGGCAAGCGAAAACTGCCACTAGACAAAACCCTGATCTCTCTGTCTAGCAGGAACATTAATCACAAGAGTTACCTTGACATTTCTAATGCTCCCTCAAAACTGGGTGCACAAGAAACTCTGCAGCAGGTGTTTTTAAATTATAAGTTATTGCTAAACACAGCGCCCCCCCTGAGGTCAGCACCCCCCCTTCCAGGTCAATGCCCAGTGTGGCCTAACCAGTCGCACTGCCCTAAAGCTGGCCCTGGGGATAGGTATCAGAATTAGGCCTGGGCACTCACAAAAAAAGTGGCCCACATTCCAGAATCGTTCTTTTTTTGTAGTTTTATATGGTGTGAACTCGGCCTCTGACAGGAAAAGTAGAACAACAGAGACTAATTTATGCACTCCCACTCCCCTGCACTGGCCCTAAGCAACCCCCCACCACCCTAACATTCAAGTTCTCCACCCTACCCCAGTCCTCTGAAAAGCGAGTGCTAATAGCTTCCCATCAGCAGCTCCCTGAGGCCTCAGTTGCACCTGGAGGGAGCCAGGTGCACACCTTCTGCTGTGACAGAAGGAACAGCCCATTGTCATTCTGCCTCTGACAATTGCCAACCTGGGGTGGGTCAATCTCAATATATGCATGCAAAGGCTGTCATAACAGCCTTTTCAGTCCTGCACTTGCAGTGTATATAGGGATGGCCCTGGCTGATTGGACTGCTTTGTCCACCAAAAGAAATGGCCCTCCAACTAGCTTCGGCAACAGGCTTATCAGCCCATGTCCGATTGCCCGCCTTGCCAATCCGAGACTGGTGGGGATCAGTGCTATCTGCTACTTACACTCCTGTGAATTGTCTCTTCTGTTGTTGATTGGTATAATCCTTTTTAATTATGTGATGTTCAATTACTGCTATAGGAGCAGATCCTTTTAGAGTCAGTCTCCTAAGATGCAGCTGGCAACAGTGGACAGTGAATTATGTTTTATCTCAAAATGAGGGTAACTGAATCATCTCCATTTTGCTAATTTCTAATGCTAAGCATACTTAGGTGGTCTTTTATTCACAGTGTTTGCTTTTGATCATGTCCAATAGCATGATTATATGTTGAGGTTTTTCATCTGTTTGAATGTATAGAAGTGTTTATGATTCTAATTAAGTGAAATAACATTTCTAGTACTAAGTACTCTTTGAAGCCTTTGAGAATCAGCCCTGAAACGCGCAACTCCCTATTAGTAATATAGAGCATACAGTCTTTTCTAATTGCATTATTTGTATTGGTCTATTCCTTTAGTATTTTAATTTTTCCGACCAACCTAACACAGATCAGTTTGCAAAAATGTGGGGGCTGATTCACAGAACTAATCTGAAACAAAATCCTAAACTTACTAGTTCTGGTATTCACAATTTTAGGTATTCACAGAAATCACTTACGACTCCTAACTTTACGTCCGCAATCAGGCCGGAATCTCCGCACCCGGACCGTACTCTTCCACACCTAGACGGTACTCTCCGGCTTGGGCTGTACTCTACAGCTCGAGCCGAAATCTTCAGCTCGGGCCAGATAAAGTGCAATCAATGGGCTGGAATGCAATTTTTTGCAAAAAGGAACATTAGGAATGTGTGATAAATGGTAGAGGATGTCATGAAAAATGTAATTCCCTTAAAATAATTCGGATGAAGCTGATGAAGGTATTTTATAATCAGACACCCAGGGTGTTTCGTATAACTAAGGCGGCACTTCTAATAAAATCTTCCTAGTTACACTTCTTTGCCCATGCCTTTTTCAGAGTACCCTTTCAATTTTTTTTATCCCACTTACAGTGCTAGATAGTACCCCTATGCATGTAGGCCCCATTGCCAATGTGTTTCTGCGCTTGAAGAATATTTGCATGCACTTCCATTTCTACCCATGTCAGACGTGCCAACACACCTGTCTCAGCAGGGTGACTCATGATTTTTTAAACCATATACAGCTTTATTTTTGCTGTCTCCTCCCTAAAATTGCCTCCAAATCAATGCAAGCCAAATAAATTCCTCTGATTTATTTTTGAACGTCCCTCTTTCTTGCTTTCAAATGTTAGCATTATGCCAGTAAAAAAGTTATTAACCAAAGGATGTACATAGTCAAAACGACGTACCTTCAAACAATATATAACTGTGTCCAGAATATCCAATCCTTGTCAGTTGTAACCAGCGAATATGTAAAAATTAAAGTGTATAAGCATCTGACTGTCCAATGGTAGAGTTCCGCCTCATATAATGAAAAGTGACATAATATCGAGCAACCATCGTATTCCCAAGTACCACACAATATAGCTAACACACAGTTCGTAGTATCTGTTACCATACTTCAATATAAACTAAGTACAATTGCTGTGAATCTCTATTTCGCACACTACTTGAAATGCTATTGGGTTGGGTGAGTGCAATACAAAAGTCAAAACCATCATAGTCAGTCCTTACCCAAATGCGGTCCGGCGTCTCGAATATCTCAGCACAGTGTTTCGGTGTCAGTTACTCTGGGACTAAGCAGAAGTGTGTAAATATACACTCAGAGAGCGTAAGGTCAATAATCACCACCATCTTGAAATGGTAAACAAAGTGTTTATAGATTAAATTAGAACTATTAACCACATATTCCTGTAATATTACCGAACTTTGATTCTATAATTCATCCAGAAAGGGAATTGATGGGTCCATGTACTATAATCCTTCTTTCTATATTAAAATAGTGAAAAATCGTCAGGGTCAGAAAAGTCGCAAGTATTCTTATGTCACAACGCACGTATCTTGTCTGTGATCTAAATCTAACCTGCCATCTTTAAACTGGCGATCCCCAATTATTATAGCAGATAAGTTTCCATCTACTCCGTTCTGTGGACCAATTCTATACTACAATATAACAACAACATATGAAAGAACTCCCCGCACCTAAATAAATAATTTATGTCTATGAGAAAATGTTCATTAAAATAATTAAATAACCTGGCAAAAAGAGCCACCAGCAAAAAGAAACAGTATTCAAATATTCCTGGGTGAGCAGTGGCAATCAAGTACAGTGTAAATACATAAGGAACACAGTCACAAAGAAACAGTATCCAAATCTTGCCCATAAGTGGGGAAACGTGTCCAACATCCCATATTAAAACCACTGCAAGGTGACAATATTAGGTCTAACACTCGTATCTTGAATAGTCATTACCCAAGTACACATATACTCCTGCATATTAGTCTTTGTTAATTCAAGGGACGTGCCAGTGATATACCTAGTACATTACATTACACTAATTACTGATTGTGATACAAATGTTCTGAGCTCAGGGCACACTGAATAGGTGTGATAGACATCTCTATGGTAACAATTCCACAGTAAATAATTTATTATTATAATCGTGAGCACAGAGACCTCATGATGTATATAATCATAATAGGGGAATTCTATCATCCAAATTACCTGTCTCTTAATAAAAAATAATTAAGTTCCTGATCTGTATTAAGCCCAGTTACAGCTGTCTCCTAAGGGTTAATTATCTATTTCCTCCCCTTGCATCTCGTGGTATATGATCTATACCGAAGAACTCAAAGTTCTTGTGAAACCCCTGTGTTCTACACTCTCTTATGTGTACGGCTATAGGGTATTTGAGGTCATTTCTTTACTGCTCTCATGTGCTCATATAAACTATCCTTGAGAGCCCTTATCGTACTCCCAACATACATGAGTGCACAGTTGCACATTATGGAATAAACCACAAACGTAGTGTGACATGTAATATTGTGTTGTATACTGTAGTTTCTCGGTCTCATATCTGTAAAACATTTGGGGTTGTCCCTGGCCCCTCTGCACATCGTGCAATATCCACATTCAAAAAAACCCAACGTGTGTATCGTGAGTCAATTGTCTTGTGATCCTTTCCTAGGATAACTAGAACATAGTATGGTCCTTAAGGTCTGGCCTCAATGGTAAGTGACCAATGGATATTCTGTCAAAGCCTCTTCCAACATTTTGTCACTCTTCAACAGATGCCAATATTTATTTATACATTTACGCTATTTAGTAGACATGCTATTGTAATCGTTATATGATAAACATGTTTAGAGTCACTTTTTTGTTAGTACGATTCTTCAGTGTTTGTTGTCTATCTATGCTCATCATTGTACTTTTTGCTAATCTTCCCACATGTATACTATATCCTCTTTCTCTGAAGCGCTACGTATTCCATCGATCTGACTTTTAGGATGGGAGCTAGAAGCGTGTAGGGTTGCATTGCATGAAGTGGGTTTCCGAAAGAGTTTACTGTGTAGTTTGTCATCCTTAACAAAAAGTTCTGATTCCAAGAATTTTATATGGTCCTTACTGTATTTGGTAGTGAATCTGGCATAATTGGAATTAGGATAAGTAAAGAAATCCTTCAACTGTATCTCGTTGCCTGTCCAAACCAACAGGCAAGTATCGATATACCACCCCCAGTATAAAATGTGATCAATCCATTTTGAACCTCCTGGGCCCCAGACATGTCCCTCCTCAAACACCCCCATAAAGAGGTTTGCATAAAAAGAGGCAAATCTGGAGCCCATCGCAGTCCCCTGCAACTGTCTGTACAGCGAATGGTCAAACAAGAACACATTATTCTCCAGAATAGTCCTAGTCATTGATAATAGAATCTGTGTGTGTGCATAATAATTTACTGATTTAGTGTTTAAAGTACGATTCAAGGTTGATATACCATTCTCATGTGAAATACACATGTAAAGAGATGTCACATCAATTGTGACTAACCACAATCCAGGCTCCCACTGTACATCCTGTTATATATTCAGAACATGTTTAGTATCTCTTATATATGAGGGAAGTTTTCCCACATAAGGCTGTAGAAACAGGTCAACATATTCTGAAATCCTCTCTGTAGGTCCCCCAATACCTGATATGATGGGCCTCCATGGCGGGATTGCAGTATCCTTATGGTCTTTAGGGAGCGTATACAGACATGGATATCTTGGTCGGTTAATACGTAAATAGTAACATTCATCCATAGTCAACAAGTCATCATCATATCAATTTTTCAGTTGTAGAGTAATCATCTTACACAGCTCAAACATAGGATTATTATGAAGTCTCTCATTCCAAAGCGTATTGTTAAGTTGTGACATTATTTCCTTGTTGTAATCAGAACGTTCATAATAACGATATTGCCCCCTTTGTCTGCTTCTCGTAAAATAAGATCAGTACTTTGTTGGAGTAGTTTGAGGGCATCTTGTTCACCTCTACTTAAATTATCATCAATCTTGTTAGGTCGCGACTTTTTATCTGTATCCCATTTCTCCATATCTCTACTCATTAAGTTGTAAAATGTGTCAATAGTGTTGCCACTTGACAATTGTGGCGTCCATTGAGAGTTACTTTTCAGTCCACTATCAACACTCTTATCAGATAGCACATTAAGAGATTATAAAACACTTTCTGCAGTGGTTGCATCACCCTCCATGTACGTAATAGATAGTAACATTACTGTATCATGTAAATCCTGGGAGAAAAGAGAAGGGTTACTCGTGGACACAAAGGTAACCACTTCTCTACCTACTGTCTCACGTAGCCCTGCCAAGCACAACCATCATGTTTCCTACGACTTACCAAAACCAAACAGCAATAGACATGCAGTTTACCCAAATGGACTCATACGTAATAATCTGGGCACAGTCACCCAGCACAGACCCACCCTAATTCCGTATAATTTCTACGACCCAAACACAGACAGAGTCTTGCTTT
Source organism: Triturus cristatus (assembly GCF_964204655.1). Taxonomy (NCBI): domain Eukaryota; kingdom Metazoa; phylum Chordata; class Amphibia; order Caudata; family Salamandridae; genus Triturus; species Triturus cristatus. The sequence goes on from NC_140583.1 coordinate 911,535,262, forward strand.
GGCCAAGAGGCTCATCCTCATCCAGAAGCCCCCACCTGTGCAGAACAAGCAACTCAAACTGATACCACGCTATTTGTCCAGAGGTGAAGGACTGGGTTATTCTTAAGACCCAGCGGTGCCAGGGAACAACACCTGAAACCTTCGTGGGTTACCTGTTCTGGCGTACTAAACACAGAGACACGGAACACTTCCAGCGACGTCAGAGATCAGCGTTTATTTACTGCAGGGATACAGAGGTCACAAGAAGTACACAACGTGTAGGTTCTCGGAGACTGCTTCAAATTCGTAGAAGTGGGTCGGTCCTTTTATACAGGTTTTTGCCATAGCGCAGTATGGCGAACAAAGGTTACAACTCAGTTCCCACAATAAACTTCAAAAGGGTCGCGTTCATGTCTCAGGAGGCCGGAACATAATTACGACAGTCTTGCCGGTTCCCAACTGTAAAAACATATTTCCTCCGCAATAAACACATTCCATCCTAACCATAAACACATTAAGAGGAAGGACGAAAAACAGATGCAAGGAAAGGACAAGGATGCACAACAGGTTAGAAAAGAGTGTTGGGGGCAATAAAGGAAACTTGATAGAGGGGTCAAAGACCCCATGTCTAATGCCTGCATGGCTGAAACAATAGACCGGCGCGGCAAGATGAGCCTCGAGCGGGGCCATCTGCCTTAGTCGTGTCGTTTCCCTCATCGTAAAAGTCACCTCAAAGAAACACGTGGCCTTCGTGTAAGCTTGAGAGTCCCAGGGTCACGGAGCGGACAAGAAGCCCGTTCGCTGGCTACCTGAGGGCAAGAAACAAAATGGATGCTGTATCTAAAATGGAACCCGAGAGTCCAGATGAACGAACCCAAAAATGAGACGAACCATACGTGACTGCATAGCGAAACTGCGTACACCCATTATACTCGTCATTTGCGGTTCGTAGATACCAAACTCGTCCATATTCGTTACCACTCAAAACTGCGGTCCCGTGTCATACGGAACCTCAGACCCTCCTTTTGCCCTCATGTAGGCAAGCACTAGTCAAGATCTGAATCTATGTCAATATTCATCAGATCGTTCAGCTGCTGCTGGAACATCATCCTATTCATCAATGTCTCCTTGGTAACAGATGGCCGCCTTATACACGTCGCAGCACATAGGCCACATAAGGCAGGACCACACTGTACACATAGACAACACGTGAACAGAAACGTTACAACAGCCCCTACGATCATTAGAATCTTCCAACCCCAGGTTGACATTAGGCCCCACAACCATCCTAGGAGCGTCCAATTACCTTCGTCCACGTGTATGGACTCGGAAATCTTGTGCAACTTCGAGATGGCTTGGTATACAGTTGGAGCATTGTCAGGAATAAAAATGCAACAACTCGAATGGATAATTTTACACACACCCCCTCTATCTGCAAGAACAACGTCTAGAATCATACGGTTCTGCAACGTCATGAGTCTATCCGCCTGTAGTTCAGCTGTTAGATTACCAAGGGCATTTGCAGTAATATTAGCAGTCGACTCAACTACACGGGTAAACTGTCTTAGGTTCCTACTATTAACCATAGGTCCCCAAAACGGCAAGAAACCCTTAAAGAAGTCTCCTGCTTCTTGACCAGCAGTGTCCTCTTTGCTAATAACGCCTCTCACGACTCTAGTTCTGTGGTAGTCTGAAGCAACTGTGAAAGTCGGAGGTAAAAGATTCGCAATATAACAGGTACCCGAAAAGTCGCGGGGTAACCATGTATATGCGCGTTCATAACATACAAAATAGGTGCCCTTAGCAGTTAGAAAAACAGGGGAGGAGAGCATGGGTAGAACATACGTATCAGTGCAAGCACTGTTCCCAAGTTGTGCTCTCGGATTTCGACCCAAACCTTTCAAGCAGAAATTACCAAGGTGCGGTACAATCCATATCGGGGACGAGCTCTTAAGCTGTCTATCACCCACTGACGTACTATACTCAGTCTCACTCAGATCCTTATAGGCCTGCACTTCTTCATCTGGAATGAGTGATGCATCAAAAACATCTCTATCCAGATCTGCTATGGCTATCGCCAAAGGCTTGTGGTACGGCCCAGGACCAAAATTGACAGACCGTGGCTCTCGACTCGGGTAGGAATCTAGTGCACTACGGAACATAGTTTGGAATGCTCGAGCTGAACCCTGGGAGCTGTAAGGAAGGACCAAATACGGAATACCCCTATCCATAGTGTGTGGCATTAAACCACATACCCAACAATTGGTAGTATTCACCACCAACTGATGCTGATGTAGAAGTTGAACAAAGGAATTATTCATGAATTCCGCACGTCTAACCTGCTCATGCTGAGTCAAAGGATGAAAGGAATGTGGGGAGACAGTGGTGAGGGAACTTAGGTTAGGAGAAAAGGTAGGCGAAACAGAAGGCAAGAACAACGATACTCCAAAATACACTCCACCCACCAATAGCATAGATAAAGTCAGAAACAGTAGAAACACCTGAAACAAAAAACATTTTGTTCGCACAACCCTCCATAACTCTAATCTCTGTGCCGACACCCTTTCTTCTTCCAACAGCTTAGAGAATGCCATCCTCTACAAACCGTCCGTGACGTACTTGACGCACTTCGTTCTGAATAGCGATTATCAATCCCCAGGAGTTCCCAGAGATCGACAAAAGTAACCGACCTAGCGTCAGAAACCTGCTAAACAGAAAGAAGTACCCGCACGGCCCTACGGTAACCCGGATGGAGAGGTTTCCTCGAAACTTTCAAATTTATTACAAATCTCTTAGCAGTGGAAAGGCACATAAAAACTCAAAAAGAAAGGATGTAATTGTCCATAATATTCGTAACGTCAAAACCATCATACTATTAATTTTTATTAGTCCTTGAACGAAGAAAGTATCGATTTCTTCCAGGTCGAGTTTGCTCTACAAACAATTGTTCCGCTGGCGCAACAGGATTCGATGAAGTGGACAACGAGTCAGACCTTGGGTTTTCTGCTACTGATGACTCCACATATGGGTTTGGCAGTGACGAATCCTCATCCACAAGTTGAGCGTCACTAAACGGCACAAAGTGCAAAGGAGTCTCAGTTTCTGTGGCCGAAATCCCAGTCCTCACCCAACCGTCAGTTGGTAAAGGGATCGGTACCTTCTTTGTGTGGCTGGCATGGACCCAGTTTTTCCGGCCCTCCAGTCGAACCGCTGTCCTCGTCGTCAACAAAACTTGAAAGGGTCCAACGAATCTTGGCTCCAAGTTACGTTTCCGACCAAAATTTCGGGTAACCACCCAGTCCCCTGGCCGGAGCTGGTGTCCAGAACCCTCTGTCTGCGCCGGTAGAGCTTCAAAGACCTGTTGATGGATTAACCGTTGTTTTGGTGTCAAATCATGCAGATAATCAATCAACATTGGATACTCAAGACTATCAAAAGCCCTAGGCCTCGGGACTCCCCAAATATTCGCAGGGCGACCGAACACAATCTCATATGGGCTAAGCCCTACTCGAGAGTGTACGGTTGCTCTGGTCGATAGGAGAGCCAGAGGCAAGGCATCAGGCCATGACAGACCAGTCGTAGCTTGAATCTTAGCGAGTTTCAGCTTCAGGGTACCATTGTACCCTTCAACCAAACCCGCTGCCTGAGGATGATTAGCACTGTGGAATTTCTGCCGAATTCCAAGGCCCTTACACACACTCTGCATCACACTTCCCACAAACTCGCTTCCATTATCCGACCACACAATCCGTGGCATTCCGTACCTAGGAAAGTACTCCTTCAGCAGGATTTTTGCTGTGGACAGGGCAGTATTATCCTTAAGAGGATAGGCCTCAATCCATCTGGAGAACGCGCAAACCACAACCAAAACATACTTCAGGTTATTGCATCTCTCCATATGGATAAAATCCAACTGGATAACCTCAAAGGGACAAACAGGAGGAGCGAAATGACCAGGTGGAGTGGGGGTACCTTTTCCGGGATTGTGCATCAAACACACCATACAATTCTTAACCACTCTTTCGGCACACTTAGCAATACCCTCATTCCTCCATACAGGGGACAAGAACTTACATATTCCTTTCGCACTAATATGTGACAACCCATGAGCCATCGTCACAACAGCTAATACATACGCATCTGGTAACATCCACCTCTGACATTCCGTCAGGTCAACCCAACATCCATGCATATCCAATTTTCCTGTACTTTCTTCCCACTTGGTCTTTTCAGCTTCAGTAGCTTCATTCTGAATTGCTTTCACACTCTCAACAGTATTCTCACACATACCAGTCTCCGTCGGCCACCTCACTGAACTCGTGGCATACATTCGAGTCGCAAGATTCTTAGCCGTTTCCTTAGCAATCTCATCCGCAAACGCATTACCACGACCAACATCATCCGTCACTTTCCGATGTGCACTACATTTAACGATCGCCACTTGTTTAGGCAATGTAAGTGCATCCAAAAGATCATTCACAAGCTGCCCGTGTTGGATCTTCGTACCATGCGATGTCATAAATCCTCTTTCTCTCCACAATCTTCCAAAATTATGCGCAACACCAAACGCGTACTGACTGTCAGTAAACACATTCACTCGCTTTCCCTTCGACAAAACACATGCTCTTGTTAATGCAATTAACTCTGCCGCTTGTGCGGAGTTCTGATTCAATCTCGCAGTTTCCACAACCGTGCTCAACGTCACTACAGCATACGCAGTCGTCACATCGCCATTCGGCAATTTGAAGCAAGAACCATCCACATACAAAGTACCATCGGGATCTGCCAAGGGAGTGTTTTTCAGGTCCACACGACCTTTTGTTTCTTCCTCAGTCCGTAAATAACAATCATGTGGCAGCACATCATCTGATTCCATATTAATCGGCAACAATGTCGCCGGATTCAGTACATTACAACGTTTAATCTGTATATGACTTGCCAAAAGGGTCAGCTCGTACCCAGACAACCTTGCACTCGTCAGATGTTGAGTCTTTGTCCGATTCAAGAGCGTATCAACTGCATGCGGAACCATTACTATGAGCATATTATCCATGACCAGGCCTGCGGACTGTCGAATAGACGCCGCCGCTGCCGCTGTCGCCCTCAAGCAACTCGGCAACGCTCTAGCTACCGGGTCTAAGGTCGAGGAAAAATATGCACACGGACGCTGTTTATCACCAAATTGTTGCGTTAAAACACTCAACGCACAACCGGCCCTCTCATGGACGTATAATGTGAAAGGCTTACTGTAATCAGGAGTACCTAACACAGGAGCCGAACACAATGAATCACGTAATTCAGAAAAACTTTTCTGACATTCCTCCGTCCAAGGCAAAGGAGTCGAAACGTCCTTGCACGTGAGAGCTACCAATGGCTTCGCTAACAGTGAAAAGTTCGGAATCCACTGTCTGCAGTATGACGTGATACCTAGAAAGGCACGCACATCTCTCTGAGTTGTTGGCACAGACATTCGAGCAATTGCTGCAATTCTTTCAGGGGTCAACCTTCTTCCCGCCTTTGACAATAAGTGACCTAGATAGGTTACTTCTTGACAACAATATTGCAGTTTGGAAGGTGACACTTTATGATGTAAGTCACAAAGATGCTGTAACAGTGACACTGTAGCAGTCCTACAAAGCTGTTCGGTGTCAGCAGCGATCAACAGATCGTCAACGTACTGAATCAAGGCTGCACCAGCCGGTAACACAAACGCATCAAGTTGGCTCTTAAGAGCTTGGCTGTAGATTGATGGACTCTCACAGTAGCCCTGTGGTGCGCGTTTGAATCTGAAGCTGCGACCACCTAATGAGAAACCGAACAAATCTCTGCTTTCCTCAGCAATCGGAATGCTAAAGAACGCATTCTTCAGATCGATGACCGAGAACCATGACGCAGTGGCTGGAATCAGAGTCAGTAAAGCTGTAATGTCTGGCACCACAGGAAACTGCGGAACAACGACTTTATTCACCTCCCGTAAGTCGATAACTAGACGGTACACAGGAGGCTTGGAGGGATCCGTTCGTTTCAGAATAGGCAACACGGGACTATTGCACACATTACCCCGTGTCTCCTCAATAACATCTTTACCGATCAAGTCGTAAATGATCGCTAATAGTGCCCTTTCACCATCAAGGGAAATACGATACTGGGGTATGCGTGGCAAACGCGCACCAACTTTCAGTTGGACAACATAAGGTGGTATATCCAACAGGCCCACGTCATTGGGACCTGTCGCCCACAAGGAGTCCGGAAGAGATCTCAATTCTGGTGGGAGCTTGTCGATCGATAAATACATAGGGGAAATCACGCTCTTACCCAACGTAAGCTCCACACCCGTAGGAGAACAGTACAAAGTCGCATGTAACCTTTTCAACAAATCCAGACCCAAAAGATTCTCACCACAACCAGTAGTCAAAATCAAAGGAGCTTCTAGCTCATGAGACCCAATTGTAAGGGGCAAAGGGCTAGAAACTGGATTGCTAACGGGGGCGCCAGAAAATCCAACGGAAACATTCGTTAAGCCAGACAAAGGCGCGCCAGGGAGTTTCGAATGCATGATGGAACTTTTTGCTGCACCAGTGTCCAACAGAAAAGGCTCAACGACGCCCAAAGTGGCTACTGCAACATAAGGCCCTCTCTGATCAACCGGAACTGATACTTCTCCCTTCCTTTGTCTATGGCTGTCCTAGTAGATACCATCCGTATCAACATCACACTCAACATAACAGTCATCCACATGATACTGTGCAGACCGACCGGACGATGGTTCGCGCCTATCGAAACAATTCTGCGAGTCCGAAGACGTTGCAAAGCGTTCGGCCTGATTCTGGGTAACTCCACGACCTCTACCACGGGAAGCCTGTTGAGGGCCACTACGTCCTCCTCGAGCCGACACACCATTGTTCCTATCACGGAGAACCGGACAATCGAACTTCAGATGGCCCTCCCCACGACAATATGCGCATTGATTATATCCCAGCACAAAACGAGGTGCGGGAGAAGCATTTCGCGTCTGCGATCTGGAGAACTGTGATTGTGATTTATTTTGCTGTTGTGTATCACTGAAATGCGAACGCGGAGGATAGGCTTGCTGCAATAAGACCTTAGTTTTAAGATCCTTCGTTTTCTTATCTGCACGCTCACTTTCCTCTTTTCGCCTTTCTGCATTTTTGCTGTGACCTGGTTGGAGTTGGGAGCTTGGAGTTTGCCATCAGCCATCAACTCACTTCTGCGCTTGGAGTGCTGCCTGCCATTGTTTACAGGGGGATGCTGAGGGAAGGATATTGGTAGGGGCTGCGAGCGAGCGCGCGCGCTGCACTGGGACTACATATCCCAGGAGCGCCCGCCTGCCTGCCTGACTTGCTACACCTGGGCCGCTCTCCCCGACCCCTCCCCCCTCTCACCGAGCATTTATCAGCTGTTCTTTGGATCTGGCAAGTGGGACGCCTTTCTGCATTTTTGCTGTGACCTGGTTGGAGTTGGGAGCTTGGAGTTTGCCATCAGCCATCAACTCACTTCTTGCGGAACCCGCTCCGCGGGTCCCGCTGCGCTTGGAGTGCTGCCTGCCATTGTTTACAGGGGGATGCTGAGGGAAGGATATTGGTAGGGGCTGCGAGCGAGCGCGCGCGCTGCACTGGGACTACATATCCCAGGAGCGCCCGCCTGCCTGCCTGACTTGCTACACCTGGGCCGCTCTCCCCGACCCCTCCCCCCTCTCACCGAGCATTTATCAGCTGTTCTTTGGATCTGGCAAGTGGGACGCCTTTCTGCATTTTTGCTGTGACCTGGTTGGAGTTGGGAGCTTGGAGTTTGCCATCAGCCATCAACTCACTTCTTGCGGAACCCGCTCCGCGGGTCCCGCTGCGCTTGGAGTGCTGCCTGCCATTGTTTACAGGGGGATGCTGAGGGAAGGATATTGGTAGGGGCTGCGAGCGAGCGCGCGCGCTGCACTGGGACTACATATCCCAGGAGCGCCCGCCTGCCTGCCTGACTTGCTACACCTGGGCCGCTCTCCCCGACCCCTCCCCCCTTCTCACCTATTCGTGCATATATTACGGGCTCTGCTCTTCCGCTGCGCGGGAGCGCGCGGGAGGGCGCCGGGAGAAGCCCGGGACAAGGGCGGGACCGTCTGTGGCCGTCAGGGGCCAAAGGAGGCCGGGCTGGGCCACCCCACTGACGAGTAGGACTCGAGATCTGTTTCTTGTAATTCGTTGTTCTCGGGACTCCATTGATCCATTATATTGTGTGCCCCACTGTGTTTATGTACTCGTAAAACCTACCAATAATGTCTCACATGTTAAATACTACCAGCTTACCACCTCCCCATTCTGAGGGTGGTACGACCATTCTAGGCCCCTTGGACAAATTCTTTTCCAATCGTTCCAATCAAGATATAGACAAAGAGATCTCACTGGCGGAGAAACGTGCAGACCGTAGGCTGTCCATTGAGCTTCTTAAAAGCTCTATGGAAAAAAGGTTGCCGCAAGCCTATCCGGCATTGGTAACCCCTCTGTCCTCTATAACTTTGCCTGGGGTGATTGAAATACAAAACACTTCTCCCTCTACTTTGGAGATTGAGGACGGCCCACTACAAAGATTGGACAATGCCACTCTGTCCACTTCTTTACCTTTAGACCCCATTGTTCATTCATCTACAGTGAAAACCATAATTAAAACTAGTATGTCAGGCCTAAAACCATGTGTAAAAAGGAAAAGGATTACTGCCCCAAGGAAACTCCATCCTTCCAAACCCCCTAACAAGGTAAGAAAAGTGGTAAAAAACCCTTTATTTACACAAAAGGCACACAGTGGGGTAAGTGGAAGTGGCGACTTATTAAATGAGGGGGACAATGTAGTTATAGAGAGTTCTAATCCACTATTTAGTGATCCCCAGGGGAACGGGTTGGCTGCGAACATTCCTCCAATAGACTCATTGATACCTGAGCTGGAGAAATTACTAAGGTTGCTTCTGACACCCATTGAGGCCAAAGTAAATAAGCTAATGGATCGATTAGACCACTTTGAGCAGGCCACCTTGGATAATTTTTTCCATACTAAGTCACTAATTAAATTACAGCCCAAGATAACTGAGTCTAGTAGGGCTGAGGAAATTTCAGAAAAAGCACAAAATCTGCCTGTTGTTGTAACACTCCCCCAAGCAGGCTGCACTATAAGTAAGACCCAGGCAAAGGGACCAAGTCAACCGCTTATTTCACCAGAGCAGGTCTGTCCGAGCACTAGTGCAAGGGAAAAAGCATCTAAGGTCCAACACCCTATGGTAAAGGACAAGAATAAGACGGGCCTACAAAACAGCAACATTGTTGCAAGTAACCATCGGCGAATGCCAAGTATTTCCAATCCCGACATAAATATTGGAGCAGAGGGCCTTAATGGCCCCAGGACAACTAAAGCTTTATCCACAAACCCTCAGCAAAAATCAAATATCCCTAACCCTTGTCCTAGTGCCCCGGTTAATAGACCACCACCGACTTATTTGGAGAAACAACCCCGAAAGATTCCTCCTGTGAATCTTACCCCGGATTCCCACCCTTTCGTGGCGGTTCTCACTAATGTTCCACCTCTTTTAGTCGGTCAAGGAGAAAACTTCCAGATGCTCAAAAATAAAGTAATGCACTGGTTGAAGGAAAATAGACCACTCCCGGGGGGGCTGGACGGGTTGATAATAGGGGCAAGGAGGATCGACTGGATTGGGTACACCAGTAAAAACTTGGGGGGTGACTGTATTATCATCAATTTTCAAGACCCCAGGGTGGCTGGTTGGATTACAAGGCAGGGCTGGGGTATAAGTAGTGGTGGAATTGGTATCGTGGATCTTTCTTTTTTCTACCCAAGACAAACATGCTTATTAAAAGGTGGGCCCATGAATCTAAATAGTTCCACCAATCCTCCGTTGGTAATGATTGCACCCTCACCCTCTACCCTACTGCAATGGCAACCCCAAAATATTGGTTCAAATTATAATAATCTGGAAGGCACTGAATGTTTGAACTGGGGATATTGACCAAAGCTTAATATAAGGGGATGCCTTCCACACCAGAAGCCAATTTGGGTCCCCGAAACCCCGGAAATGACTACTGATGCTGTGTTGAAGGTAATAGAAGGCGATGAAAATGTTGCATCTGTAGAGGAAATTACCGGGGATTTAATGCAAAACATGAGTGGTGAGGTGTTAATGGAACAGAATACTGTGGACAATGCTCACAATTTGGGAGATGAGGATGATGGACAATTGAGTCCCATGGGATTGCCCATTTCTGATATAATGGGTAGTGATAGCCCTGCTATGGAAAGCTTTGTATCTTGGAACGTTGCAGGATTGGGGAGTAAGTTGATGTTACAATCGTGGGCCGACTTTATTAACGGGTTTGAACTGTGTTTCTTCCAGGAGACTTGGGCCTGTGATCCTATTTACCTCCAAGGCTATTTAAATTTTTCAATCCCGGCATGTCGAGGTCCTAGGGGTAGATCCAAAGGAGGCCTCACAGTTTGGATTAGACAGAGTTCCGGACTTACTGTGAAAATGTGGGACTTGGGCTGCAGAGATATTCAAATGCTACGAATTTCCTCAGTAGAGTGGGGTGTGATAGATTTATATAATGTCTATGCCAGAGGTTGTAATAAAGGGAGTTCCCCCACTTTAGAGGCTCTATTTAATTTTCTGCAATCAAAGTCCCTTGGAAACAGAATAGTAATAGCTGGGGATTTAAATAGGACTTTTGAGCCTCTGGATAGTACCGAAAACCCATTAGGACAGGAAGAGGACAATCTATGGGGTGTTCCCTCCCTGAATCTTGCCCCTGTCAAACGTTGGTCAAAAGATATTCTTTCCTTAAATGCTATGTGTTTAGAATATGGGATGCGTGCCCTCAATGGTAGAACAAAGGGAGATAAGGAAGGTATGTGCACATATGATAATGGTCATAATAGAAGCAGGATAGACTACGTTATTTGTAGTCTTAATCTTTGGCAGGGGGTTTGTGACATGGAAGTTAAGGGCAGGATAGAAAGTGATCACAACCCCCTCTGTGTGACCCACACTTGGTGGAAGCACACTCAGCCTTATCTACATGCTAGTAATGGGTTGCTCCCAGACATGGCGAATAATATGCGTAGATTGAAATGGCCCTCGGTATTGGCGAATGCAGCCTCCATGGATTTTATTGGGTCTGAAGTGGACAAAGCAATTGTTTCCATGGAATTAGCTAGTGCAACACTGCCAGGATCTAGGGCGATCACTGAAATCCATAACAATCTTTTCGCCACCCTAAAACCATACTTTATGAGAACATGTAAGGGTAATCGCACAGCTTCCTCTAAACCAGCAGGGTGGTTTAACAAACAGTGCAGGGCAGCCAGATTAACACTGGGTAATGCTATTAGAAGCAGGGACAGTGTAGCAATCAAAACTGCCAGGAAGCAATACAATACTAGCATTTTCTTGGCCAAAAAAGACTGGGATGAGAAGCATTGGGAGGAACTGAAGGAGGCTTCTGGAGCAAAGGATTCCAGGCTTTTCTGGAAGATAGTAAAGTGGGGCAGAGGCGGTACCCCAAACAAACCGGATAATAATGTTGCTGAATCCGATTGGGTGAATTACTTTAGGCCCCAATATGCTGAAACAAAGGAGTGGGGTGGTGGGGATGTAATCTTGGCTGTATTTCCTAAGGATGATCTGTTTTCCTCCAAGGAAGTTGAATTTGTAATTAGCTCCGTTCAAGGGGGTAGGGCCCCGGGATTAGACGGGATACCCTCGGACGTTTTTAAAAATGATAAAGATAGGTGGGGCAGATATGTGCTCCTATTGGGGAACGCAATTGCAAAGGGTGCGCAAGTCCCGGAACAGTGGAGGGGAGCCATCATTATACCCGTCCACAAAAAAGGAGATCGATCCCTTCCAGCTAACTACAGGCCCATAAGTTTGATTGCCACCGTCCAAAAAGTAATTGGGAAGATGGTGGTAAACAAACTTATGGACTGGGTGGACGAAAATGATTCTCTTTCCCCTTTTCAGGCAGGCTTTCGAAGGGCTACCAGTACCATCGACCAGGTGTTTCGCTTCACTATGCTACGGTGGGGGACGGTTCTTCTTGGTGGGGGCAGCCTGTATGTCGCTTTTGTCGACCTGCGGGCTGCCTTCGACCTAGTCCCAAGGGGTAAGCTCTGGGCAGTGTTAAGTAAGATAGGCATTCCCGCAGAATTGCTTACTTTGGTTATGAGGTTGCACGAATGCAATTTTGCCAAAGTACAGTGGGGGTCAAATGGCCAATCCTCTACTGACTTCCCTGTGGAGCGTGGGGTGCGCCAAGGTTGTGCAATGGCGCCCTTGCTCTTCACATTATATATCAATGGGATAGTCAGCAGGATGCAGGACGCTAGTGTGGATGCGCCTTCGTTGGCGGGCATCAGGGTTCCGATCCTGATGTTCGCTGACGACACTTTGATAATATCCAAAACCCCAGCTGGATTGCAACGGGCCCTGAATGTTTTTGATGACTTTTGCCAGGAGCATGGCCTGGAAGTAAACATAGGCAAGACCAAGCTGATGGCTTTCTCCCAAGGACAGAAGCCTCGCCCTAGGATACACTTGAATAATATCGGGCTTGAGGTCGTAAGGGAGTTCACCTACTTAGGGGTACAAATCGCAAGTAATTATGGTTGGTCCCACCACATAGAAAAGGCGGTCCTGAAACATCAGCAAATATCGGGGGCCTTACGGGTGGAGCACAATAGATCCAAAACAAAACCCATAAAACCTGTCCTCGCTGTATACGATGCTAAGGCAATAGGATCGGCCTTATATGGGGCGGAGCTGTTTGGCTTTGACAACTTAACCTCATTACAGATAGCTGAGAACTGGTTTCTTAGGGGCATTACGGGATTGCCCCAGAGTACACCATTAATCCCCCTTAGTCTTGACCTGGGAAGAAGATCGGTAACCGACCGAGCCAGACTGCGTCCCATCTTATACTGGAGGCGACTTTGGTCCACCCCTGAAATTAGGCATTATGGGGAAGGCTTCCTGGCAATAATCAAGAGTGATATATTCCATAAAATATCATGGCTAAAAAACCTAAGGGTATTGCTAGGTGAACTAGGTCTTTCCAACCTTTGGGACAATCCGTCGGGGGAAGTGTTCCCAAGCAAAAATATACTTAAAGCACTATATTGGGAATGGATAGATGAGAGGCTTTGGAGAAGGGTTAAATCTGACTCAATGGGAGGTCGCTTTTTGGAAAGTAAAATGTGTCCTGCTTTAGAAAATTACTGGGACAGTATAACTGTTCCTATGGACAGAAAGTTGTTTTTCCAATTAAGATCTGGTTCCCTCCCGTTGAGAGATCTAACAGGCAGGTGGAAGAGTTTGAACACCCAGTGCTGCCCAGCATGCGGCGCAACTAAGGAAAGTGTGGGACACTTCCTATTTGCTTGTAAGGCTTATGCCTCCCCAAGAAGGGTCTGGTTAACCCCTATCTGCAAGAACCTTGGGACATCCAGTGCGGTTGAGGCACAGAGAATTATTTGCACTACTTCTGAGGAGCCTATTGTTATGGGAATAGCAAAGTACCTGGGGTGGGCTTGGTCCATTAGACGGAGAGCCCTTTCTGTTTCTCCTAATGTTTCTTGATTATGTTTTATTTGTATAATGTTTTGTTTTACAATGATTAAGCTTGCGCAACTGTTTTAATGTATTGAATGAAATGCCCTGATTAAGTGTGATGTTTTTATAATATGCATGTTGTGCTTTTATGAGTTTATAACTCGAATAAAGCCTTCTACTACTTTCCTCTTTTTCTCTGTTTTCGTAATATTGGGCCGTAGCCAATATTTGGGCAGTGGTAGAAACAGCCCATGAACTCTCAGAATTCTTCAACTTGTTGCTAAGGTCGGGCAGCAAGTTCGATACAAACTTATCAACAAACAGCCGCTGACCACCCTCAGATCCCATGTCCTGACCACTATGATCAACAAACGCTTCCTCGAATCTCGTAAAGAAATCAGAAACGCTTTCATCCCTCTTTTGCTTGCATGCTGATAATTTGTCCCAATTGACGCGCATCGCTGGCATAAGCGTTTTCATGAGGGTGATTATCCTCTGAGGCAAAGCCACAATAAGCTGTTCAGGTTTAGCCCCACCGACCTGCTGGGCATCTGCCGCCGTAAGGGCAGCCCAGTCACCGCCTAACTCGGCTGCGTGATTCTCGTGACGAATTTTTGCCCAAATCGGCTGAGGCACCACATTGCCAAACAACATATCAATATCGGCTAGGTTCATAACAGTAGCATCCACCAATTGGGACAGCTCCTTATAATAACCTGCAGGATTCTTACGGGGATCGGGCAAAGATTGCTTCACTTGTAAAACTTCCGATCGTTTCCAAGGGAGGTGTATCCACACTCTCTGGAAACGGCCTGGAACAGGAGGGTTAGCAGCAGGATCACCTGGCATCCATACCGGAGGAACTTCTCGCATAGGATATTGACCAGGTTGTGCCATCCATTCTGCAGTCTCGTCCTTAAACAACGCACGAGGTTGCACTGTACATCGAAAGGATAACAAGCGCTCTAAAGCCTCTCGAACTTTGTCGCCTACGATTACACCCGAAGCAAACCGATGCTGCAGCTCAGAAACTTCTGACGGTACATTATCTGTCACATCATCGTCCCACTCCTCCTTCAACGAGTTACACAGTTCTTCAAACACAAATCGTTGCGTAGGCACATTAAACTGGGAGAACGTTTCAAACACTACACGTGAGGTGTATTTAACAGGGTTACGAATCCATCTACGTGCCGTTTTCACCAACGATTCACGTTCCCTACCATCAGGAAGCTGACTGCGCCTTTGAGCGACATCTGAAAGAGTCGAGCCAAGTATCGGCCCAAAAAGCGGAGAATAAAGAGAAGCAACAGTAGTCAAAAGACGACTACGAACAGAAGGAGAAGAGGAAGAAGATGCGGGCGCAGCAACAATAGGGGTGGAAACAGTAGAAGTAGACGCAGCAGCAGGAGCAGCGGGAACAACAGGCTGAGGAGGGACTTGGAAAGGCGCAATAGGGAGAGAAGCCGGAACAAGAGGATGTACGATCTGGGGCCCAAGGGGATTCGGGAGTACGAGAGGAACGGCGGGCTGACCAGCAGCCGCAAAAACAGCGGGTTGAGGAAGAGGTGGACGCACGGGACCCATAACATCGGGAGCATAGGGAGGTGGCGATTTCATCAGATAAGACAAGAGCGGATCCTCCATCGCTTCTTCTCCTGTCTTATCGATATTAGAAGGTAGCACCGGATAACACTTATCCACTGCCATATGGTGTAGCCGAGCACTAACTTCCTGCTCTTTCTCATCTGTGTCTAATTGATATTGTTCGGCATTTTGCATCACTGCAATAACACCTTCTCTTTTATTTTTCTTATTCTGTTTGATTTCTTTCTGCTTGGCGTCTTTCCGCCACAACCGGAAGGAATCAAACATGGCCGGCCTAGCTTTCTTTTTAAACAATTTAGTTTCCAAATTATCTAAAACGGCAGTCTCGAAACTACCATGAGATGGCCAACTGAGGACGCCATCCTTTTTAGTGTAGCGGACCCAATATTCATTATATACGATAGGACCCACGCCATGACGACTATAGAGCTCGTAAATCGGAGTTCCAACCGGAGGTATCGGACATGAATCCTCCAGCCGGGAATCCATGCTGCAACATTTGAGAAACCCAAACAAAGTACTACGGCCAGGCATCGTGCACACTAACCGAGTTTACAAACTTCAAGGGTTTATCGAATTACGATGTCCTCACAAAAATGCAAGACCCTCGGTTTTGGCAATTGCAATCGTCAAATAAAACCCAACTACTAAGAACCACGAATGCTATGGAACCATGCAAACGACAAAGCAACACTGGGAGCGACCCACAAATACTTAACTGAGAGAACAATGGCGTCACCAGGAAGGCCCGTCAATCGTCTCGCCGTACAAAGGACTACGCCAGGCGCCAAAACAGGTCGACAGTCAGGGCATCGGTCCGTCGCAGCCGTCAGGAGGCGGGGATCTTCGCGGGAAAAGACGTCGGGCCACTTATTTCGACAACTGGATCGATGAAGCGGGGTGCACCTTCCCTCGGAGATTTCACACGAAGTTCCTCACGATCGTCGGGCTTTGGACCGGTACCGTTGATGTCGCTCCACGTTGGGCGCCAACTGAAGGACTGGGTTATTCTTAAGACCCAGCGGTGCCAGGGAACAACACCTGAAACCTTCGTGGGTTACCTGTTCTGGCGTACTAAACACAGAGACACGGAACACTTCCAGCGACGTCAGAGATCAGCGTTTATTTACTGCAGGGATACAGAGGTCACAAGAAGTACACAACGTGTAGGTTCTCGGAGACTGCTTCAAATTCGTAGAAGTGGGTCGGTCCTTTTATACAGGTTTTTGCCATAGCGCAGTATGGCGAACAAAGGTTACAACTCAGTTCCCACAATAAACTTCAAAAGGGTCGCGTTCATGTCTCAGGAGGCCGGAACATAATTACGACAGTCTTGCCGGTTCCCAACTGTAAAAACATATTTCCTCCGCAATAAACACATTCCATCCTAACCATAAACACATTAAGAGGAAGGACGAAAAACAGATGCAAGGAAAGGACAAGGATGCACAACAGGTTAGAAAAGAGTGTTGGGGGCAATAAAGGAAACTTGATAGAGGGGTCAAAGACCCCATGTCTAATGCCTGCATGGCTGAAACAATAGACCGGCGCGGCAAGATGAGCCTCGAGCGGGGCCATCTGCCTTAGTCGTGTCGTTTCCCTCATCGTAAAAGTCACCTCAAAGAAACACGTGGCCTTCGTGTAAGCTTGAGAGTCCCAGGGTCACGGAGCGGACAAGAAGCCCGTTCGCTGGCTACCTGAGGGCAAGAAACAAAATGGATGCTGTATCTAAAATGGAACCCGAGAGTCCAGATGAACGAACCCAAAAATGAGACGAACCATACGTGACTGCATAGCGAAACTGCGTACACCCATTATACTCGTCATTTGCGGTTCGTAGATACCAAACTCGTCCATATTCGTTACCACTCAAAACTGCGGTCCCGTGTCATACGGAACCTCAGAGGGTGACACAACACATTTAACAGAAGTGCCATACTAAAACAGGTTAATACAATTGATACATTAAGACACTTGAGAACCCACCACATCAAAGCCATTGAGTTTAAACTCCATCCTGAAGCGATGGGCAGATGAGTAACCATGGTGATCTGGGCCAATCCAAAAATAGCCATGGAGGTATGGCAATACAAGGAATGCTATAAGACATGGGGCATAGAACTGAAAATAACAGAACCAGAGCGTTACCCAGGTCCTTTATGCCCAAACCCAAAAAGTCTAACAAACAACTCTTTAAGGATATAGGGGGTACTGAGAGACGCAATAGGCACAGAAGAACAGTCCTTCAAATGCCATCAAAATCTTAGCATATATCACACAGCAGACCCAGGACCTCCCAGCTACATGAGGCAGGTTTCTCTACCATCACAGCAGGGACCATCTCAACACAAGCTAGAGGCATGATTACAGCAGCACATGGTATAAAAAAATAGACCATTAAATTTGGGCTCATACAACAGCAATGGCCTTAGCAGCAAGGTGGGGGATACTGACTATAATTCCTTTCTCTAAGCTTTAACATCTTCCAACTCCAGGAAAACATGGGCTGAGCAACTGTCGCCAATTACGGGCTTTAAGGAGTACCATCAACCTGCGGTAAAAAGGAAAAAAGAGGGCAGAGACTCTGGCAGTCTTTCAATATTCACAACAAATCATCTAAGGTGGCAACATGAACAGGTTGACTTAGGCTTAACCTGGGCACAATGCATTCACTGTTAGTTCGGCAAGATCACACAATGCTCAGACACAACTCCAAACATAGCCTACTAATTTGCACTGTATATATTCACCCCAGTTAAAAGAGCAAAGCAGAAAAAATAAACTAATTATTATCAATCTTAAAATCTTTACAATACACTTTTCCTCAGTCAGGTATAATTCTGTCAGGAGATTTTAACATGCACTTATTACAAACTAATAATCATCAGCTGGATCAAGACTACAAGCAAGCCGCACAGTGTGTACCCCCAGTCATGGCCAATTATCACAGAACAGACCGCCAAGGGAAAGAACTCATTGTAGCCCTCAGAAACTTAGGCATGTTCATGCTCAATGGCCGTCTACCTCAAGACCATCGGGCATCCACCACAAGAACATCAAACACAGTTCACTCCATTCTGGACTACACATTAGTAGACACTGAACTGTTCCAGTTGATCACAAGCTTTCACATAACACCTAGAATAGATAGCGACCACGTCCCGCAAGTTATTGACCTCCAAATATGCCCGTCAAGAGCACCAAAAACCAACATCTTGATAGTTCCACAGAGTGCCTACAACCTGAAACGGCTCTCTTGGAATGGAACGGTGGCATCAACCATAATGGATTTTATAACTAGTTTTTCCACCCAATTGAGTAATACTCACCAGAACCTACTGTGGCAATTTTGGAAGCCTTTAGCAGTGGCACTAATTGCCAACTTCCAGCCAAACCAATTATCTAACTCAAAAACATCAAGCAAAGCAGCAATCTGGTTTACAAAATCCCTTTTATGGAAAAAGAGAGCCCTGAATAAGGAAATCAGGAAAATGCGTAAAAGCGACCCATCACATATTTTCTTCACCAAGCAACAAATTAACAATTTAAGGTAAAAATACAAAAAGGCAATTTGGCCGGCCAAAAAAACTCACCAAGTAACTATTTGGACTAATCTACTGCACACAAGCAAAACAAATAACAACAAACAGTTCTGGGCTGAAATTAACACACTGGCCAATGGCAGATATCAACACCACAACGCTGATATATCAGAAGAAGATTGGATAACTCATATTGATTCGGCCAGACTGCAGGCTATTTACATTCCAAATGAAACACACGCAACCACAATAAAACTCACGTTTCAGGACTCCCCCTCTGAGCGTCAATTGTTGAAAGAAACCCAAGTCAGGAAAACACTAAAGAGTCTAAGAGTAGGTATGGTGCCCAGACCAAATGGCTTGCCAAATGCGCTATTTAAGTATGATTAACCCTTCCGGACAACGCATTTCATCCCGCTGTTTAATCATGCTTTTACCACCAACATCATTCCGGCTTTTTGGAGAGGCAGTGTGCTCCACCCTATATTCAAAGCAGGTTGTCGTTCCAACCCATTAACCTACAGATGATCGCCCTTATCAATGCTGAAGCGAAACTCTACGCCACTAATTTACTAAAAGAACTTGAGACCTGGATCAAATACAGAAATATTATACCGGTCACCCAAACGGGATTCAGAGCTGGTATGAGCCCCATTTCCAACCTCATTGCCTTGAGTCTTGTTGAAAAAGCTTTTCATAAAACCTCCAAACTCTACACCTGCTTTATAGACTTAATCTCTGCATTTGAAATGGTCCAGAGAGAGAGCGTCTCTGTGCAAAGATGGCTAGATGAGGTGCTCCCCCGAAGCTACTGCGTGCCAGAGGTCAACCTGTACTCAGAGACCTGGGTACGAGGCAAAATAGGGAAGGATGCTAGAACAACCAGCAAGAGCCCCAAACACACCAGCTTGAAGCAGGGGTGTGTGCTTGCTCCCCGCTTATTCAACATCTACATGGCGAACCTCGATGCTCGTCTCTCAGAAGTACAAAGCAATGATCCCAGTGCTGTGCCTACAATATGCGGATGATATAGTTCTATGTAGCCAAACCTGGATTAACGTCTGGCGTCAGATAAACAAATTACTTTCCTACACAGAAACACTTGGTTTGGAACTAAATTACAAGAAAACCAATGTCATCTGCATCACCTTAAAGCCCACTCTTCATTACATCAAATTCATGTGGAAAGCAGCAGGGAACAAGTTAGAGTTTTTCAGATCGTAAAAATACGTAGGTGTGTTCATCAACTCAGGCCTAACGTTCAAGGAGCACTTACTCCAAAGAAGAGCTCTGACACATAAGCTGCTTTTTGCATTTAAGATTCTTGATAAAAAGCTTTGATTTATTGCGAATAATAGGAGCCAAGTTTCTTCCCTCACTCACGGCTTAGAACTGTTGAAGGAAAAGGACGAAACCACGCTAAATTAATTGCAGTCGATCCTATTTAAACTTATTTTTTTATCTTCCCCAACATATTCCCCAAGCACAAGTCTGACTGGAATTTGGGCTATTCCATCAATCCCCAATAAGGATGGCTGCACTCATTAAATTATGCTGGAAAATTAGATCTGCTTTACCTGATTCACTGGCCGCCTTGTGCTGGACATTAAAAACAATTGGAAAATGGTTCTTAAGCAGAAACTAACCACTCTTAATCCGTCCGAAGTGTGGGGCCTAGGTATCAGTTTCACAGCATTAAAAAAAATAGTTAACAAAGCCGCCAATCTACAAGTCTACAAGAGATAAAGCCTAGATGGCACATAACAAGCACAGATAGTCGGTTCTTCAAACCTACAACAATTGGGGAACACAACTTTATCTTTCAAGTCACAGAGCCCCATCAATTCAGCACCTCTTGCTTTTAATCGGTCTGGGAGCCTTTCTGTCAAAAGACCAGGTGCCAGCCTGGAAACAAACCTGGTCGGACCCTTACTGCCTTTTATGTGGATGTTTAGAGGAATGTGTATTACACTTCCTGTGCATCTGCTTCGCTGTTAGTCAGCTCAGATGTAAACTCCTAGGGCCAGTCTTTCGGGTCCTCCAGATAAGAGCCTGTCGCCCCCCCCTGTGATGACTCTATTAAATAGCCATCACCTTCAGCACTCCTGCAGGGCAACAACGTTTTTACTACAAGTAAAAAAGACTGCTATTCATGAAGCAGGGACACAGTGTGGGGACAGTGATGCTCAGACTAGTTGACTCTACGGCACCTTACATCTTGGCTACACAGCACCTTGGCTAGTAGACATTTTATTGCCTCATAGTCCAGTCAGGGCTCTTCTTTTACATCTTTAACATTATTTACGCAGCACACTGTATAAATGGAATTGTGTATAATTTTCTAGGTCTCATGTAGACTTTTTTAAAAAGAGAGAGATTTTGTAATGATTCCTTTATTTGTTTTTGCAATGATTTTAATTAATCAGCAAATAAAGATTCACTTAATATGTTTAACTATTTATTAAAGTTTGACCAGCTTCCTCTATTCCAGAAATCTTCTGGACAAAATTCCCTTTTAAATCCCGAAAGCCTTGTAAGGATAAAAATGTGTTCATTGGTCATTAACACTTTTGAATTCTGATTAAAAGTTTTTAATGAGAATCTAGTCAGTTAGACTTTTAAGCATTATAGAATTAAGCCCAATCAGAGAGATGCCATTCTGGGACTGTTATTATTCACAAATAAACACAATCCCTTCAATTAGATTTTGCAGAGGTTATGGAAACCCGCATGGCAGAGACTTTCTGTGAGGCAGAAAAGACATTCGACCTATTTCAGTTTATGGGATTGTAACAGTGTAAAAGCTGATTGTTCTTTACACGACATAAAACGGAATGTGACGAATGAAAACTAATGTGCACTTTGCACGCGTTTAGGAAAACAACAAAGAAAATGTCACTTGTCAGCACCTAAAAAGTGTACTTGGATTTATAACAATAGAAGAATTTACTTACTATAAGTATTAAATGATTATTAATCGATTATGAATTTTATTAACAAGATCATAATGAAAAGTTATTAATGAAGATGTTTGCTATAATGGTAAATTAACAAATAATTATTTTTGTAAATGATCCTCACACGGAATTATGCTAACATGAATGATGAAAACTAGCATCTTTAGCTTCTTTATTGTAATGCATCATGGAAAGAAGAAAGTGGTGCAAAATTATCATGCAATGTCGTATATGAAAGAAACTTTCAGAAATAATGCTTAATGTAATTTGGGTCTTAGATTTATTAAAATGAAACTTGTATGTTGACCTTTGAGAATATTTTGCATGGATGTCCTTTTACATTTTTTTCAGTAGTAGGCCATACATAGGTTTGAACATTTCAATGTAATAATCGTTGACAAAATCATAAAATATTTCCAACATATGATATACTAATTGAATTTCGTTATGCTTGAAAGTAATTTTGAGATTCTTTTGCTAAATAAGAAATGCTGACTTTAAATATATTAAACTGCCTTTTTCCCTCAGGTTTGCATTTTTAATAGTAAGCTATGTTCCTTAAAATGTTGCATTACCTGTTGTCTTCACATCATGTTTCCACACACATGAGCTACTTTTTCTTTATCTCTTTGTGTGAAAGCATAGGAACCTGTGTTTTTACTTCGACTCATGAAGAGCAACAAATTAAATAATTTCTTTTTCGACTAATCTATGAGGATGGAATAGGCAGTTGTTTCTCATGAGCAACA
This sequence comes from Triturus cristatus, assembly GCF_964204655.1. Taxonomy (NCBI): domain Eukaryota; kingdom Metazoa; phylum Chordata; class Amphibia; order Caudata; family Salamandridae; genus Triturus; species Triturus cristatus. Next base: position 911,557,715 of record NC_140583.1, read on the forward strand.
TGGGAAAATATGCTGGAGTATCAATTTTGTAACTGGTGAACGGAAGAAATTATCACATGACAGTCAGACCATTGAATGCTGGCAATTTATGTCACAAATAGATGATTTGGAGTATAAAAATTGACTTTCCCTAGGAGGAGCGAGAGTCAGCTTCAAGGGAGCCCTACTACTGCCACAGACTCAGCCGAGTCATTTATGCGTCTTGCACTTGGTCTCTCTCTTCACTCCCATTGCCTTACGCCTGCCTGCTGGACTATCTTTACATGCCTTTGCCTTTTTCCGTTTGCTGATGAACTTGCCCTTTGGACAATATGGAGCTATCTGATGAGAGACCAGACTTGACCTTTCCTGATTACTGCTCCAGCTCATTTGCCCTTTCTCCTAGAGGACTTTAACTTGATCCCCTTTGCCATGCTTAGAGAACTCTTTTGAAACCATCCTCCTGCCTTTATTGGTGGTAGGAAAACTCTGATTCAAACCATCATTCTATGGATTTCTGCTATTCATTTATTCTAACTAAATATATGATTTGATATTATATGTTGTAAAACTCATTACCAAAATGCTTAAAATGTTCCTTAATTGCATTGATTTTGTATTTTTACTACAATAACCAAATACTTCAGAATTTCCCTGAGACTTTTATTAATTGTGTCTAATTTGTTTCCATATACCAGATTTGATTTCTAATGCATTATAGAGATAATCATAGATTGTTTTCAGAGCAAGAGGTTCTACTACACCTATTCTGCGTAGCAATTGCAGAATTGCTTGTCTGTATGATTTTTCCTAGACTGAACTTTTTTAGAAGGGTTGGTCTCCCTGCCGCCATCCGTTATGTTTATAGTATGGTCCTGATGGGGGTATATTTGAATTTAATCCCTTATTTGTGAGTTGGCTACCAATTAATTGGTCCTCATTGGGTGGCCAACAGTTCAACACCTTACTTCTAACCCCACACTACGACCAGCAACATCCATTGGAGGACCAATGCCTCTGATGGAAGTAGTTATAAAAATAATTAGGATTTTGGGCCCAGTACAGAAAATAAAACCTGCTTCCGCTGCAACAGGATTTACCTCAGTAGTTCGCAAGGGTGGTATGGCAAGTCTCTAAAGTGCCTATGCTGTGTTACTACTAAAAGCCATTTTTTTGCGTCTGGCTGAGTAGAATCTCTGTGGGGGATACCGACCCACCAGATTTAAAATTCACCATGTGTAATCACATGCTGTAAGTCCCTCTTTTTTCCACAGAATAATGTTTAAAAACTCCAATTTCCTATATGGTGTCTTGGGATTAAGGTTCTGTCTACAGGAAATGTATGCCTTGAATTGTACCTAAATGCTCAAAAATCTAGAATGATCAGATCTGTTTAGAGACACCCTGCTATGAGCTAATCAATTTAGTGAAAATTATAATTGTGTCTTAGTGTTTATTTCCATTTTAAGCACTTCAATGTGGAATAAACAAGAGTTCTTGAAAGAATCAAAATGGACTAGTACCACTATTTGCATAGACCAATAAATCATATCATCTAAACACAGTGAAAATATGTAGAACATTGAAGGAGGAGGGATGTACCCTCCTTGATTTTTAGATCTGTTATCTTGCAGTGACAGGGCTCCCTTTACTAAAGAAAGTAGATATGGAGTATATTTTGTCCATCTGGCAATATGGGAGAAAGTGGCATTGGGACATGAGCAATTAGAAATTGCTCACACGTATTTTAAAAAAGAATTTGGATTTGAATAATGTGATCAATGTGTGAATGGTATGTTAGAATTTTGAATAAATTGTACGCAGCTGATTGTAATGGGCTAATCCCTCTATGGCTAAATTTGTGGTGGGTTTTCTGGAGTTTACACTGTTGAGGGAACTAGATCTGCACACTTATATTTAGAGATAAAGAATCCGTATTTGTTGTAGAATGGTAGAGGTTTTTCGAATATTTGTATGTGAGTGATTTGTATGTAGTGTTTTAATGTGAACTGTATTAATTTGTAATTATTTGTACATTTGTGTTCTATCAGCTCTGATGAAGCCCTTGTGCAGGATGAAAGACATTGACTGGGCTGACATTCTCTTTTTTAAATCTGCATATACAAAAAAGAATATTTATAAGAAAGAACGGCTGGCAATAAATCCTTTATGATTCTGGACTTACATTGTTGTATGTAGTTCCTCTCCTGAACCTCTCAAATAGATAAGTGTTGAAATTGAAAGACATTATGCTGAACCTGTATACTGCTTTTCAAAAAATTAAATGCATTACATAGTTAACGCTCGATGAGTGCCTTCTCATAATGTATTTGTTTTGGGTAAGACATTTGGGGCCAGGTTTATCAAAGTTTTGCATTGCCCTGGGTCCACGCAAGGTAATGCAAGGGCTACATAAACCTAGATGAGATTTATCAAGCAACACGTGGCCTTGCGTGACTTGCTAAATTATAGAGTGATGCAAGTCGCTGCCTTGCATTATTGTGGTGGGGGTGTTACATAGATGGATTTGAGGCATTCCCAGATTTACCAACACTGGTAGACCTGGAATGCATCACAATTGTATGACTTTCACCAGAAGTGCAACAAGGTGAAATATCTTTATTTCTCCTCATTGTTTCCCCTTTAAGTGAATGAGTAATATGCCTCCAAGTATTGTTGTGTGCTGGAAGGTGTCCAAGGGTGCCTGCGTTGGTTCTGGGCTGCTATATGTGCAGCAGCACAGAAAGAGGACAGGAATGCACCATTTTTATCAAGATCTGGTGCATTCCTGCCTTCCCTAACTCTTTCACGCAGCATAGTGCGCGTAGCGCAGTAAGGTGCCTTGTTGCATTGAGCCACGTGGAAGTTTGATAAATCTGGCTTTTGGTTTAAAAGCGCCTGAACCTGTAATAGGTAGAGCACCACTTTACTTAAATCCACTAACGGGGTAGGTGCAATATAATGAAGCCATAATTGTCTTTGCTAGATAGAAGTTAATTATATACATTTCTACATCTTCGATATTTTATGAATTTGCATATTCTTGCATCACTCCTCCAATGCATTGTAATGAGATTATATATATATTTTTTAGATTATGATTGATGGAATTGTGATGTACTTCTTCATACAAAAAATGTAAGTACTGCAACGGTAGAGTAGTTTAGTTTATTGCATAATTGACAAAAGTGAAAGAAAGGAGCATGTTGCCTCCTTACAACAAAATCTATACAAATATTAGCAGTTCGAACAGGTTGCAATGAGAAACACATTGCAAAACTACAGTTAGATCACTCCAGATATGTTAAAAAACAACAAGTTAAAATACTACCTAAAAAGTGTCAAGGCTCGATCAATTTATTTTACAAACCAACTTAATAGCAAACCTGTTCCATTGAGACAGACAGCAACAGAATTCTCGTAGGTACTGTATTACAATCAGGAATTCACAATACAGCACTTTGAAAAGATTATTTTCTGTCACAGAGATTTTTTTGCACTTACAAATTAATAGAACAGTGGTTATGAATTCTAGTTTGAAAGCTTTCACTGTTCATCAACTACATTGTATTAATAATATATCGAGAGGTGAAAGTATCAGATTAAAGTAATTTATAGCACACCATCCAGCCAAAATAATATTCTGGTCAGGCAGGCCTTACTAACGTGTAAATGTATCCACAGTGTGAGTATTAAAAATTAGGGTGGAGGTTTAGACGAATATTTGGAGTCCCTTCCCTTTTCAATCAATCATAAAAGCTTTATTCGACAATATGTCATAAAAGTACAATCCTTCCCTTTTCAAACATCCTCTCAGCTAGGATATACACGAAAATAGATGTCAGTGAGGGCCCATTACAGAGTGGCTTACTGCTGCTCCTTTTTTTAAAAAATAAAACAAAGCACAGCATCTTTTGGCCAGAGCCTGGTGCTCACCTGGGATCACTTGAGGCACCCCCCCCAGGAGGACCCACCCCTCAGTTTGAAGACACCTGACCCAGGGCAATAACCTTTTCTAAAAAAAGGTAGGGGGCTACAGGGCCCCCCTCCCTAACCTTTAAAGGCCCCAGAAACCCAATCCCCAGTGCCGATTGTTAAAAAAACCGGAGAGGGCAGATGCGCCGCCACTCCTCCCCAAGCCATTTTAGGTTCCGGGGAAACCATCCACCGGGGCTAGCTCAGTTACTGTGTCCCAGGGAGCCCACCCCCAGGACACAGTATTTTCCCTGATGCACAAGCACCAGCAGTGAAACATGTGTTTGCTCCTGCCTGGCAGGAGCATTTTTAAATCTCCCACCAAATGGGAGCAAACATGCAAGTCAGCTCCCAGCCGGTGGGAGATTTAAACATGCTCTAGCTGGCTGGGAGCAGACTAGTGTTCTGTTGTCCTGCCCGCAGGAGTGCAGGCGGGGAAATATAATAAATATTGCTCCCTCCCGGAGGGAGCATGCATAATTAGCTGGTCCCTCCAGGCGGAGCAATGCCAGCTCCTGCACTATTCAAGGAACAGCTGGGGCCATTGGGAACCCTGGGCGTCTCCTCCTGTGACCCACAACTTGTGGTTTGTAGGTGCCCTGGTGGGCTTTGGGACACCCACCTCTGGCCCATGGGGTTGGGCTTCCAGGGGACCACAGGGCCCAAGAAGGCTGGTGGAGGTAGCTACATACCACCGCCACTTAAATACATTACGGCCCCTGGGGATGGTCCCCAGGGCCTAATAAGGCTTGAGGAGGGTGGGTGTGTGGCTCCCCTCCCCTTTTTAACTACATTTGGCCCCTTGGGATGCTTAATAAGCAGTGGGGAGAGGGATGTAGAGCCCCCTCCCCTTTTTAATTACATGTGGCCCAGTGGGATGTGGTTTCGAAGGCTGAAAAAGGCTCGTGGATGGGGGCTGCATGCTCCCCTCCCCTGTTAATTGCATTTGGCCATGGGACTAGGCCTATGTTTTAATTATAATTTATTTGCATGGCTCTCCTCCCCAGGCCGATTTCAGCCCTGGGGACCTCATCCCCTGGGGATTGGCCATGTCTTTTTCTTTTTTTAAATTTATTTTAAAGGAGGTGGGCCCCCTTCCCAGGATGATTTCGACCCCTGGAACCCCATCCCCCAGGGCCCAGCAACCCTACTGGGCCATTTTCGGCCTGGGGACCCCATTCCCCAGGGCCTGGCCTCTCGTTGGGGACCATGGGGGGATCCTCAAGGCCCCTGCAGTAGCCGGCACTGCTTTTGGGCAGAGGGAGCTACAAACAAGCAGCTCCCTCTGCCCACAAGCAATTCTGCTTTGCTTCATGGAAGCGAGAGCATTTTCCATGCTCTTACTTCCATGAACAAAGCAGTGTTTGCTATGTCTTTGTGGCATAGCAAACTGCAATGTCCCGGGTGACATTGCTGGAGCTGGCTTAGGGGCGGCAGTTCCCAGGGCCATGGAGGGATATAGCCCCGGGGAGGTGATGGTCCCTGGGGGTCCTCAATGGACCCCGCATTTACTTAATTTGTGACCTGGGGAGGTGGTGGTCCCTGGTGCTGTGTGGGGCGCTTGAGCTCCCACACTTTACTTTAAAAAATAGCCCTGTGGAGGTGGTGGTCCGAGAGGCTGCGGGGGGGACCACAGGGCCCCTCGCATTGAAGATAATTAGGCTCAGGGAGGTGGCTGGCCCCGGGGCTGCATGGGGGTGGCAGGAGCCCCCCAGGCATTTTCTTAAACATTTAAGCCACAGGAAGGTGGCGGTTTCCAGGGCTGCAGGGGACCACGTAGCCCCCGCATTCAATTTAAACCCTGGGAGGTGGCAGTTCAAAGGGCTTCCGCGGGCCCGCGCAAACCCCGCATCTCATATGTCATTGTCCCCGGAACATGGCTCACCCAGGGTCCTAAAGAAAACAAAGCGCGGGAGACAGCACTTTAAATTTTTTTTTTATTTTGGGCGGGATCTGCAAACCCAACGCGACTCCCGCAGAATTGTTTTTAAAGAAAATGTTTTTTTGGGCCCTCTGGGTCCCTATGGGACCCTTTGTGCAGGCCTAGGGGGTCAGGGTTTTTCTACCCTGCCCCAAGATGGCTTCAAACACTTCCTGGTTTGAAGTGTTGGCAGCCAATCAGAATTCAGGCACAAGATTGGGAGGGTTCGCAGATCCTCCACCTCCACAGTTGTATATCTGAGAAATATTTAAATTTCTCAGGAACTACTGAACAAATTTACAACATTTAACAAAAAGAGTGCTTTCTGAACCAAGAGCTACCTTTTTGCAAAATTTGGTGCAATTCCATTCAGCAGTTTGGGCTGTAGCCGTGTCTAAAGTTTCCTAGGGAAATTAACATAGGAAAAATTCATTTTGGGACCTCCCCTTTCTCTCGGCCCCCGCTTGATGAATCTCCCCAAAACTTTCAACACAGGAGCTGGCTTGACCGCCCCATTAGATTTGCAAATTTCACGAAGATTCTTCAAAATGCGCTAATGATTTTGGCAAAAGAATAAACGCTTTTTGAATAGAAACAAAGTACTAACTATAATTACCTACTGGCGACCACCTCTAGGCAATCCTACTGTGTGGGGCTAACTGGAGGTAACAGGTAGGCTAGTTGGCCCCTAAGGACCCAAGCAGCGAAGGGGACTTTATCCCCCAACCAAGAGCGTGCCAAGAAGGGGGTTTGCAGAGTGGTGGACAAAGGGGGTGTGGCCTGGTATCATAGCTCAGCAATCCTGCTGTGTGGGACATACTGGAGGTCATCAGAGGGGTAGTTAGCTCCAAAGGACGTCCTTGGGGGCTAAATACCTCTCCTGTTTCCATCAATAAGTTCCACACAGTGGGATTGCTCAGAGGTTCTCGGAGGCCACCCCCCTTTCGCCATAACTCTCCAAACGCGCCTCCTGGTGCAATACAGGTTGGGGAATAAAGCCTAATTTACTCCTAGAGGGCCTTGGGGGCCAAGAAGTCCTCCTGGCCCCTCCTGTGAGTCCTATTCATCGAAATTCCTGAGCGGTGGTTGGAGGCCCTGCCCCTTTTCTCCACCAATCTGCAAACACAACTGCTAGTTACAAAAAAACATAGCAATTCACTGAAAAAAACACAGGTTTGAGGGATGGTATAGTTAGAAATTAGCATTTATAAAACCTTAGAACTTCACTGAAAAAACCGTAGGCTTCAGGGACATTATAGTTAAGAATCAGCATTTTAAAAAACCTCAGAAATTTACGGGAAAAAACAAAGGTTACAGGGACGTTATAGTTAGGCTGACATTTCACTCGTACAAAACCAGAGAAATTCAGCAGTTATAGTTAGCTGAGCTAACTATAACTCACTGCCCCGCAATACACTGCTTATGACCTCACATATTACATCACATGGTCAGTGACATCGCTAATGTCATCACTGATGACATCAGTGATGACATCATATAGTGACTGTGAGTGTTTTTCAAAAGTTTATGTGGCATATTCTCAAGGACTTATCGCCGAGTTAGCGGCACTTTAACTCAGCCAAAGTGGCAGTAAATTTATCGCCCTATTCACAAGCTGGTGCTAACAGCCGATATCACCAGTTTCCATGCGATAGCAGCCGCAAAAAACATCACCACAGGTGACACTGGCAACTAACGCTAATGAGATGTAGAGTGGGCGTTCCCGTGCAAAAGCCGCGACAACACCACTTCGCAACATTCTCAACGACCAGCCAGATCGGTGATAAGATCACAAAACATGCGATAAGGCGCGTTAGCAGCAGGGATTTAATACCTGCTCCTACCTGGTGTTAAGTCGGACAATAACCTGCACCATAAAAGGGATCCCAGCCCAGAGCCACACCTGAAGAACAACAGATGCCATGGAGCTACTGATCATGCATCTCGGACACCCAAGAGGGCCACAACACCCACCGCCACCACCCACAGCACCCCCCGGGCACTACCCCAGGCACCCCTGGACAAAGATACTTCACATCAACTTTACGAAATCCTGAACAAAACAATTCGCCTGATGTTGCACAATTACAACAATTAATATTCATGTGTGGTCAAAAAATGGAGAATCATTCATTCATCATTGAAATTCCACACAAAATATTTCATTCAAATTTAACTCAAAACAACTATTTGGAAGAGTCATGACAGGTCTTCACTGGACAATCTGTAAGTCACAGTCAAAATTCAAGATAAGAAGGTGTGTCATGAGCTCATCAAAGGACAGAGAGAGAGAAAGAGAGAGATAGAGAGCAAGAGAGAGAGAGAAAGGGAGAGAGAGAGAGAGAGGGAGAGGGAGAGAGAGGGAGAGAGAGAGAGAGGGAGAGAGACTGTACAAGGAGTGCAAGGCCGCTTGGGCTTCTGGCTCATACATGCCAAGTGTTGTGTGTGTATCGCTATTGGTGCACCATGAGCCTTAGGCCCAGCCTCAATTGCTGTGCGAAAGCCACATCACATTTCCAGAATTCAACCAGTAGTCAGACCAACATTAGGGATAAAAGCTCCTTTGTCTCAATACATAAGGCGGAAGGACTTCTGTACCTCTGACCTTGGTCTGGCATGCGGCTGGCGCCCCCTGAGAGAAATACCCTTGCAGATGATGATGACCCCACACCACGCACAGCACTAATGAAAGACCAACGTATCCACACCCCACATACAGAAGTCCTTGCATGAGGTACTCCTGCATGGGATGCCTTTGACACTCACGTACACAACAACCCATTCTTCAAAACGTTGCACACACATATGACTCATTGCTCCAAGCTGTGGCATATCATCCACATAACTGCCGCAGGTTACAAGAGTGCCGGTTCTACGAGAGCCACCAACGCAATGGCGGGACATCCCGGGCACATGCACAATCCCTGTCACGTGGAACTGTACTGTGCAAGTATGCTGCATTTGTTGGGAGCACTGCCACAGCTTCTGTCTTGCGTACGTCACCTGCGTCCAGGCCTGGTTCCACTGTCGATCATGCACATTCAAGTGGCCCATGAATGTCTGCCTATCCAACACAATGGTAGCTGAACTGGATTATGACTTGTGTGTGTGCCCCCTGTTGGCCCACGACCAGGAGTGTAACCGTGATACCTGTGCATGGGATGACTTGATATTTGGCATATGTGCTGGCAGTTGGGTTTGGGAGATTCCACAAGTCCTCGTGTGCAGTGACCACATTGAGGCGCTCCCCTATTGGGCTGTTTTGCGGATTGGTGAAACGGCATGGAAGGAGTCCAGACCAGTTAATGGATTGGCTCTCCCTCGTGTTCATTGAATTTGACAATGATGTACTCTTGGAACTGATTGCCCAGGAAGCTGCGCTCGCATTTATGGACGAGTAACTATGTTCCTGCAGCCACAACTGTAACCCAGAGCACAGGTCCCAACACCTTGTTGCATCTCAGAGGAATGGCCACATATCCCACCACAACAGTGGACAAGTCTGCATTCGCCTGGACTCAGAATGCATGTGCGTGCACTATGCGTGTTGACACACACCTGTGCAAGGTGAGGCAGTCCCATGGGCGGAGCTGCACAGCGTCATTTGGCAACGTTCCTAAATCTGACATACTGCTGGAGGGAGAGTACACACATGGCAATATAGTACTACATGCGACCTTGTTGAACTCTTTCACCTGCTCACTGTCAGCAGAGCAGACAGTCAGCGCAGTCCGGTGGAACAGCACTATGCAGATCCCATGGGCTGTGAGTCGTGTCCCCTGACACGGGGCAATGGGCATACGACAAACATCACATGACTCGTCCAGCAAGGCAAGGTGGGCTGAGACCGTTGCCATCCGTAATGATTGGTGTTCATTTTTGCCTCCCCATTTCTTGCACCTCTACATGTTCATATGCTGCTTATGCTGCCTGTTAGTGTCTGAAGCATTGATCTGCACGTTGTGGCCCTTGTCTTGCCCGTACTGACACGCATATTCTAAGAAAGTCTAGGCAACTTCACTAGTGTTCAACTGTGATGAGTGTTGATTAGAATGACAAATCGTGTGCCTCAATGAGCATTGTCCGTACACAGGGAGGGACTGACTGACACATTTCACTTGGGGGTGATCCCTATTGACAGATCCACCTCTGTGAGCCAAACATTGTGGTTGTGATAGTTGCTGGTAGACCTGTGCTCTTACGTGTCTTCAGCAATGTGAGTATGGTGTCCAACTTCCTGCCATGTGGATCTACGTGATCCATCAAAACAGGCTGAGTCCACACAGTTGAGTGTGAGTAGGTATGCGAAGAGATGTTCTGCTGTCACATGTGATGGGGACACTAATCTGGGCCGGCTACAGAATTTGAAATTTTTACACTCTATATGTAATACATGGACGTGGGGCTAAGTTGGGGCGGTTGCGAGATTGTTGTTCATGAGCAATGAGTCCACAGCTAGTTCACACCTTCACAGTCATCTAATTGGCTATGTGGGTCAGGCTCAAACATGTGCATTGATGTCATTTCCCAGGGTGTACCTTTTTGTGCAATCAATGTCCATAAATTCCTCCATACTTTTATACTTGATTGAACATAGACATGATACATCTGTGTGATTTGGAATGTTTTATTCACATTCTGTGGTGTCTCGAAGCTGGAGCAGTACATGGCCATGCAAACCCCACATTACATGGTTGCCCAGTGGAGGGCCAACCAGAGTCCTTTAGGGAATGATAAGTTAATCAGAAGAGGAAGAGTTCAGTCCGCAGCCTGATTGCTGTGTCATTGGTAACCAGAGCAGATATGGCACTTCATGTTGGGGTCCAGGTGAATTTCGCAGAGTGTTTCGGGGGACAGTGGAAGGTGTTGTTCTAGGGCATGATGCAGAGGGCTGAACCACACAGGAACAGGCCATATGGCGGGGATGAATGCTACAACCTCCTTTCGCACACAGAGTCATTACCATCCACATCTTAGTCCTCTGATATGTCTTCTGTGTCAGGTGTGTGTGGTGGTGTTATGGCTGCCTCACTGTGTGCCACTGGCACATCAGGGTCTGGAGGTGGTATGGCTGCCTCTCTGTGTGCCACTGACACATCAGGGTGTGTGTGTGTGTTCGAAGTTCCTGCAGCATTCATCTGGGACAGGCTCTGTGGCAGCAATTGCAAATGAGGTTCTGCAGGGCATGGAAGATCTGCTGGTGTACATCCGTGGCAGCCATCCTTCCAGCCTGCATCCGCTCCATGTTCTCCATTGTCCTCCACATGTGTCCCAACTGCCGGCTGACATTGCTGGAGCCTGTCTGACTAGACAGTTCTTGTATCCGAGTAATAACTGCAGCGAGGTCAGCCAAGGAGTGTTGTTGAGAATGGTGTGGACTGTGGGTGCCTGTTGGGGACTGTAAGTGGTCCCTGATGGGACTCATACACCCATGTATGGCATCAGGTTTGGCTGCCATGAGGTCAAACCCCACCTTATTTATTTATTTATTTATTTAAAGGTTTTATATAGCGCTGGCTAGACCCAGAGGTATCAGAGCGCTTTACATGAGGATCAGACATTAATTGCAGGTTACATCTTTACAAAGGTTACACAGTTATTAGAGCATGGCAAAATAGTGACAAGTAAGGTTGATTCAAACAAAAAGGAACATATAGGTAAGGGAAAAGCAGGCAAGGAAAGAGATTCCGGGGAGGGGGGTGGTAAGAGCAGGGAAAGTAGACAGACAATGAAGGAGGGAAAGAGGAGGGGAGGGTGAGAGACACAGCATGGCAAGAGGAGGGGGAGGGTGATGGTGACACAAACCGGTAGACGAGTCAAAGCTGCGCCCAAAGTCCAGTAAGCTGTGATCCCAGGGGGAGTGGTATCATTTCCCCATCTCTGTTGCGAGAGCCTCCCTAAGCACAGTGGACTCTCTCAGAGGGGTCTCTGAGACTCCAAGGCCTACTTACTGGATCCTTCCCCAAAAAGGGGAGAGGGAGTGCTTTGGCAAGGGGTGCCATACCATACCTCAATTGTGAGTGGCTCCCTTGGCGCTGTGGACTTTCTCAGCGGGTATGCTGAGACTCCAGCGTATATATCTTGGATCTTTCCCCAACAACGGGAGAAGGAGTGCTTAGTCAAAGGGCACAAAAGGACAGGGGACTGGGTGGTGTAGCGGTCAAGGGGAAAGATTCAGGTGAGAGGGGATAGGAGCAAAGGAAGTAGACAAAGAACAAATGAATGCTGAATGGGAACAGATAGATAGATAGGAGACAAGGAAAAAGCAGAGTAACAGAAATACGATGGTGGGTGGGTGAGACAGGAAGACGGGGAGAAAAACTGTGCCCAAAGTCCGGCTGGGTAGGTGACGGTCAGGGGATGAACCAAGGCCGATCTCCTCGATAGCTGAACAGAGCAGCTCCACCAGGCGTCGGATATAGTGTTCAGACTCCGCTGTTAGGGTGGAGATCAGGAGTATGCTCAGAGATTGTCATTGTGCGTTGATTAGGTGGTGGTCGCTTCCACCCAGCCAGCCCCCTCTGGCAGTCTAACACACGGCGTTGGAATGCCATATGTTTTTCTGCAAGGTGCTGGGACCCAGCCGTGGTGGTGGATGCTTCCTGCTGTGTGGGCTGTGCAGGGGGTGGGGTCACCTCGATGCAGTTGGACTGTATGAGTGAGTGAGTGAATGTGAGAGTGGCTAAAGAGATGAGTGCATGCTTCTGTCAGTGTCTGTATAGCTGAATGACTATGCATTACTATTTATATGAGTAAGTAAGTAAGTTGCTGTGTAACTGTTTGAGTGAGTAAGTGGCTGTATGATTGACAGTATGGGTGAGTGTCTAGGTGTATGAGCAGTTCTATGGCTGACTCACTCGATGTGTGAGTGCTTATATGGCTGCATGAGTGGGTGGGTCTATGAGTGGCAGTATGGATGAGCGAGTGGATGTGTGTATAGATCAATGAATCAATGGGTGTGTAAGTACTGGCATGGCTCTTTGAACATTTTTGTGAATGGTTGGCTGGGAATGGCAATGAGTGTATGAAAAATTATATAGGGGTGCGAGTGGGTGCGTCAGAGATCATTTGAGATGTCATCAGTGATGTCATCAGGGATTTCACTGACCATGTCATGAGTGCTGTGTTATGTGAGGTCATAAGTATATATATATATATATATATAGATGTATATGTATATATGTATATATACATATACATATCTATATTTTCACTGAAAAAACCATAGGTTTCAGGGGCGTTATAGTTAGTTGGACATTTCACTCGTACAAAACCAGAGAAATTCCCCCGTTATAGTTAGTTCAGCTAACTATAACTGGCGCCCCTGCAATGCACTGCTGATGACATCACATATTACATCACTCATGACATGGTCAGTGACATCACTGATGACATCTCAAATGACATCACTGATGACATCACTGATGACTTCATCCAGTGAATGTGTGTTTCTGTAAAGTTTAAATATGTTTAATATATATAGGGAAAGGCGTATTGAAAAATGAGTGGGTGTATAAGTGTCTGAATGGATGATTTAGTAGGTGCATGACTGACTCTATAAGTAAATGATTAAACGTATCTTACTGAATGCATGGGTTAGTGACTAATCTGTGTGAATGTCTGTATCTGTCTGTCTGTTGGTGTGTAAGCGGCTGCATGGGTTTGTGAATAGCTACATGAGTGTCTATATGGGTTATTGATTGGTTGTCTGAGTATCTGTATGGGTGCCTGAGCGTTTGTGTGGGTGGGGTGTGTGTGACTCTGTCCATAGATGTGTGAGTGGGTGATTCACTGGGTGCATGGTTTCAAGAGTGCATCTGTGATGGACTGTATGGGTGGGTGAGTGTGTATGGGTGTGTTAGTGAGTGAATGTATATCTCAGTGGTACATGTGTGAGTAACTACATATGTGAAAGGCAGTATATTTGTGTGTTGGAGTATATAAATGGCTATAAGTGAGAGTGGCTGTATGGATGAGTGTGTGCTTGTATCAGTCATTGTAAGAGTGTAAGAATGTGCTAGTATTTGTATGAGTAAGTTAGCTGGTGTGTGTATAACTGTATAGGTGAGTAAATGGCAGTGTGATGAATTATTTGCATGACTGACTAGGTGTGTGAGTACCTCTATGGATGAGTGGTGGTGTGTGAGTGTCTATATAGGTGTATGAGTGCATATGATAGTCCTGTACTGAGTGACCATAAGTAGGAGTGACTGTACGGATGAGTGAGTGGATGTGTTTGCAAACCTAAGAATCAGTGAGTGGGTATGTAGATATTGGTGTTGGGGTGTCTATGGTTTTGAGAATGGCAGTCTGTAATTTAGAGTGAGGTGTATCAAAGGTTATATTAGGGTGTGAGAAGATGCATCAAATTATCACAGGATGATGTCATCAGTGATGTCATTTGAGATGTCATCAGTGATGTCGCTGACCATGTCATGAGTGATGTAATATGTGACATCATCAGCAGTGCATTGCGGTAGCGTGAGTTATAGTTAGCTGAACTAACTATAACGGGGAAATTTCTCTGGTTTTGTACTAGTGAAATGTCCTACTAACTATAACGCCCCGAAACCTATGTTTTTTCAGTGAATTTCTAAGGTTTTTTAAATCCTAATTTCTAACTATAACGTGCCTAAAACCTATGTTTTTTTCAGTGAATTTCAAAGGTTTTTTAAATGCTAATTTCTAACTATAACATGCCTGAAACCTATGGTTTTTTAAGGTAATATCTAAGGTATTTTAAATGCTAATTTCTAACTATAACGTACCTGAAACCTATGGTTTTTTAAGTGAATTTCAAAGGTTTTTTAAATGCTAGTTTCTAACTATGCCTACAGAGGTAGGACATGTGAAGAAAGAAGAAAAAATGCACAGAAAGAAGCAAAAGAAATGCAGAAAGAAGCAACAGAAGTCCACAAGACGAAGAAAAGTACAGGAAGAATCAAAACATGTGCAGAAAGAACCAACAGAGGAGCAGAAAGAGGCCTTGTTGGAAAATCATCCTGTGCCCACAACTTTTTCTGACGGGTACTGGTGGTAACTGACTCACCAGGCCTAGAGCCAGTGCTATGCTAAAAGACACTTAGAATACAGTGGTCTGCCACGAGGCACGTTTGCAGAGTGATAGATAAAGAGGGGTATGGCCTCTGAAGACGTCTTAGCAAACCCACTGTGTGGGAATGACTGGATGTAGCAAGAGGGGTAGTTGGCCCCCAAGGACATCCTTGGGGGCCAACTTCCCAAACTATTACCTCCAGTCAGTCCCACACAGCAGCATTGGTAAGTACTCATACCAGGCCACGCCACTTTGCCCACCACTCTACAAACACGCTCCCTGGCACGCTCTTGGATGGGGATTGAAGTCCCCTTCAGTGCTGGGGGCCTTTAGGGGCCAACTAGCCTACCTTTTACCTCCAGTAAGCCCCAGACAGTGGGATTGGTGAGAGGTAGACAAAGGCCATGCCCCCTTTCTCCACCACTCTGCAAACATGCCCCCTGGTGCGTTGTTAATTGGGAGATTAAGTCCCCTAGAATCCTGAGGGTCCCTGGGGTCCAACTAGCCTACCAGGTAACTCCAGTAAGCGCCATAGAACTGCGTTGCAGAGAGGTGTAAAAAGGGGCATGGCCAGGGCCACCACTCTGCAACGCAGACCTGTGGTGCTTACTGGAGGTACCTTGTGGGCTAGTTGGCCCCCAGGGGCCCTCAGGATTGAAGGGGAATTAATTCTCGAGCCCCCCCACACAGGTGTAGTTTTTTTTTATAAAAGCCCCGGGGGTGGCGGTCCCTGGGGCAACGGGGGTGCTGTGTGCCACCGCAAAATAAACAATAAAAGCCCCGGGGGTGGCAGGGAGGCTCCCCACCCATTAAAAAAGAAGCCCTGGGGTGGCGGTCCCCGGGGCTGCAGAGGGGCCATGAGCCCCCCGCAAATATATAATGTAAGCCCCGGGGGGTGGCGGTCCCAGGGGTTGTGGGGGCCTGCCTGGGCCCCCGCAATTTCAATTTTGCCCCTGGGACTTGGCCCACTTGGTTTATTTTCGGCCAAAATTCACGCTGGGTGCGCGAATCCCTCCGATTTTTTTTTTAATGCTTTTCATTGCCCTGGGGGTCCTTGTGGGACCCCCTGAGCAGGCCTAGGGGGTCAGGGTGTTTCTACTCTGCCTCCTTTTGTTATTTTTCACCTTTTGTTTCCCTGTTTTCTTGTGCCTTGGTTACCGAGGCACAAGATGTCTGCCAACACTTCCTGCTTTGGAGTGTTGACAGGCAATTAGGATAAAGCTTGTGATCGGGAGGGTGCGCGGATCCACCGTGCCTCTAAATATCGAAACTTTTTTTATTTTTATTTTCTCAGCAACTACTGAATGGATTTAAACCATTTAACTAAAAGGGCGCTTTCTGAACCAAGCACTATCTTTTTGCCAAATTTGGTGTCATTCCGTTCAGCAGTTCGAGCTGTAGCCGTGTCTAAAGTTTCCTATGGGAAATGCATTTTTTTTACCTCTATTGTTTGATTTTCTCAGCAGCTACTGAATGGATTTACACCATTTAAAAAAAGGGCGCTTTCTGAACCAAGCACTACCTTTTTGCCAAATTTGGTGTAATTCCGTTCAGCAGTTCGAGCTGTAGTCATGTCTAAAGTTTCCTATAGGAAATAACATGGAGAAAACTCGTTTTGGGACCCCCTTTTTTCTCGGCCCCTGCTTGGCGAATCACCCCGAAACTTTTCAACATAGGAGCTGACCGGAGCAGGCCATACGTTTTGAGAATTTCGCAAAGATTCGTCAACTGGCGCCAAAGTTATTGGGAAAACAAAAAACGAGTTTCCTATGGAAACTAGGTCCTAACTATAACTACCTACTGGTGACCGCCGGTAGGTAATAAATATATATTATCTACTGGCGGTCGCCAGTAGATAGTTATAGTTAGGACCTATTTTCCATAGGAAATCCGCAACATTCTATTCCCAATAAGTCGGGTGCCGGTTGACGACTCCTCGCAAAATTTTCCAAACTTTTGGGCAGCTCCGATCCGCTCCCACCCTGAAAGTTTTGCGGTGATCCATCAAGCGGGGGCCGAGAAAAAAGGGGGGTCCCAAAACGCGTCAGTAGTTCCTGAGAAAATTAGGGTAAAAAAGTCAGTGATATCTATGGCCGCGGAGGATCTGCGGACCGTACCCGCACCTTAAGCGCATCCTCCCTGAACCGAGCGCGCACCCTCCCGATTGCGCGATGAATGCTAATTGGCTGTCGAGTGTCTCTCTACATTCGAAACCAGGAACTTTTGGCGGCCATTTTCTGCCTCGGTAGAAGCGAGGCTGAAGAAGCAAGGGGAAGAAGTGTGTAAAACATATAAAGGGGGCAGAGTGGAAATACTCTGACCCTCTAGAGGTGCTTAGGGGGTCCCAGAAGGACCCTCTGGGGCCCCCTTTATTTTTTTTTTAAAATGGCGAAATGCGCGCACGGTGCGCGCATCCTATCGCGTTGGATGCACGGATCCTCTCGCGGTGGGTTTGCGGATCCAAGGGAAAAAAAATGAAATTGTTGGGAGATAAAGATTAACCTTAAGTGTTTTGTTCTTGAGTGGCTCTAAAAGAGCCGTTGTGTTCATTGACAGTTTTTGGTACTTATAAGTAAGTACCTATACAGAGTCTAAAGTTGTTGAGGAAGACTCTGTTTCCTTCATCAGTAAAGTGTACTCCATCTCTCCTATACATCTCTTGCATATGAAAGTGCAGATTGTTATTGTAAATGGACCCCATTCTATAGTCTCGGAGAAAAGCAGAGACAGATTTATTCACATGTTTCCTAGCTTTCTCAATCTGTGGACAAAAATGATCGGACCAGTACATATTTCAAGACTGCACTTTTGAGTCAAAGCCTGACTCATTTAATCAAAGCATAAGCCATAACTGTCTTCTAATGCTACTTCACAAAATGACAGGTTTTAAAACAGTTATCTGTCAGCAAATACACGATGTTACCAAACACTTCTCTCACAGTGGTTCCCAAATGCACACAGACTCACAGTGTGATTCTAGACAAGCACCACTATCCCTAGGAGTTTACCAAAAACTCTCAATGAACACAACGGCTCTTTTTAGAGCCACTCAAGAACAAAACACTTAAGCTTAATCTTTATCTCTCAACAATTTCATTTTTTTTCTCTTGGATCCGCGAACCCATCGCGAGAGGATCCGTGCATCCAACGCGATAGGATCGAGAATGGTGCGCATAGGGTGCGCGGATCCAAAAACATTGAAAAAAATGTATAAAATACAGTTTTGCACATATAGTTAAAAAAATATTTTGAAAAATATAAAAAAATATGTTTGAAAAACCCATTAAGTTCAAATAATATTTTTTAATTTTTAAAAGAATTAATTGAAAAAATAAGTTTAAAAAATGGTGATAAAAAAGTATTTTAAAAAAAAAGATAATTAATTAAATTGACACACGGAATTTGAAAAATATAGAAATCCAATCAAAATCATTAAACATGATATCTTCAGAGATAAGTTATAGATAGGAATTAGCATTTAAAAAACCTTTGAAATTCACTGAAAAAACCATAGGTTTCATGCACGTTAAAGTTAGGAATTGGCATTTAAAAAACCTTTGAAATTCACTGAAAAAACCAAAGGTTTCAGGGGTGTTATAGTTAGCTGGACATTTCCCTCGTACAAAACCCTAGAAATTCCCCTGTTATAGTTAGTTCAGCTAACTATAACTCGCGCCCCCGCAATGCACTGCTGATGACATCACATATTACATCACTCATGACATGGTCAGTGACATCACTGATGACATCACTGATGACGTCATCCATGTGATAAATGAGTGCATCTTCTCACACCCTAATATAACCTTTGATACACCGACTCAAAATTTCAAACGGCCATTTTAACAACCATAGATACTCCAATACCAATAACTACACACCCACTCATTGACTTTTAGGTCTACATACATATCCACTCACTCACCTGTACAGTCACTCATACTTACAGTCACTCTGTGCATTTATACACCTATATAGACACTCACACACTGCCAATCATCCATTGAGGTACTGACACATCTAGTGAGTCATGCAAATAATTAATCACAGTCCAATTTACTCACCTATACAGTTAAACACACTCAAGTTCACTTACTCATAAAAATACTAACAAATTCTGTGTCTTCCTGCAGAAAAACAAACAGCACATGACACAGATGGCGCATACAGCCACTCCCAAAATCACACACTCTCACATATAGATAGTTATATACTCTTACACACATATACACTGCGTTTCACATATGTAGTTACTGATACATGTACAACTGAGATATACATTCAATCACTAACACACCCATACATACACTCACCCAACCATACAGTCCATCACAGATGCACTCTTAAAACCATGCACCCACTGAATCACCCACTCACACTAGTCACAGAGTCACACACACCCTACCCACACAAACACTCAGGCACCCATACAGATACTCAGATAACCAATCAATAACCCATATAGACACTCATATAGCTATTCACAAAACCATGCAGCCACTTATACACCAACACACAGACACATACAGACATTCACACAGTTTAGTCACTAGTCTGCAGTAAGATACATTTAATGACTCACTTATAGACTCAGTTACGCACCTAGAAAATCATCCATTCACACACTTGTACACCCACTTATTTTTCAACAGGCCTTTCCCTATATATATAAAACATATTAAAACTGTTCAGAAACACATACTCAATGGATGATGTCATCAGTGATGTCATCAGTGATGTCATCAGTGATGTCACTGACCATGTCAAGAGTGATGTAATATGTGACGTCATCAGCAGTGCATTGCGGGGGCGCGAGTTATAGTTAGCTGAACTAACTATAACAGGGGAATTTCTAGGGTTTTGTACAAGGGAAATGTCCAGCTAACTATAACACCCCTGAAACCTATGTTTTTTCAGTGAATATATATATATATATATATATATATATATATATATATATATATATATATATATATATATATATATATCAGTCGAAACTGCTCCCCAGGCGTGGCTGAATCCCTGTAGCCTCTGACCCAGAAATCACAGACACGGACCAGTTTCTTCGTGCAAATTTATTAGCTTGTTCGCAAAATTGTCGCCATAACGTTTCGGCTCCCTTGTTCACATGACAACACATAAAACCAAAACACTTCCTTAAATAGGAAGACAGATACTCTGCACGTGATATGGTTCAACATGGACATGGAAAACAGACTTATAAAGACGAAGGTTTCAAAGGCAACACAGCGATTTTTTTGCATATGTACATTCGTATACTTCCGTAGATTTCCCAATGTAGACATTCAAACTATAGGACAATGTACTAGCAAAATGCATTCAGGAATACAAGCAAGAAATATGCTTAATATTTTGCTGGGCCTCTCATTATTGCTGCAACCTACTCGCGGTGCATCGTAAGCAATAGAGTATTCAGGATACTATTTACATTGCCAGTGAATACTAATGTGGCCCAGTAGGTCCTGTACTTGCGTATAAACCTTGTAATGTCTGTATAATTCATAAATCACGGGATAAATCCCCATATGTTCCATGTTTAGTCGTTCTTAACCAATTTTGGACTGCAGATCCCTGCAGTTGTGCACGAATGTAAGGAAGTGTGTAAAGTGCAAAAAGTGCCAATAAATAAACACATCATTAAATAATTTAACACTCAACCATTATACATATATATCAATTCCCATAAAAATATATATATGAATATGTTAACAACATTGATAAAGTTAAACTCTGAAAGTGCAGGAAATGTACGAGGTATAATAGAGACCCGCTGACTGATCCCAGTCACCGAGCTCGATTGCATCTACATGTAATTATTGTACTACGTATCATTTCTGAAGCAACTACTGAGTTACTAGCACCATAGATCTGGGTGTGGCAAGGTCACCCTCTCCCCCCAAAAACATTATTATACAGACAACGTATATGGGCAAAACACCTGTTTGCAGACATAGAGGTGATTTATTACCGCTGGTATTTTAAGTACCTCGTCGGATTTATACAATCCTGTTCAATTTAGTGCTGTTCTTTGTGGGGTATGGTGATATTAGGAACTTGATGATATCACCAATCTATATTATGGTAAGTGGAATATGTGATGTCTAGCCTTAGTTAAGAATCATCAAATAAGTAGTATACACAGTATGACTGATAAAAGGTATACTGATGCTAAAACAATAAATAAAGTACAATTTGGTTAAAATTATTTTCCCACAACAATAAAACCATTGGTAAAATCCATTGTTTAAAAGGCTAGATATTGGTAAATAAGACCACATTTGAAATGCATCATTTTCACATCCTGACAACCATAATAAATAAAAATATTGAGAAGTGTGCCCCTAATATAGAATTGTATGTAGGTCCTCAGTGACATTGAGCCCACCCGGAGATTTGGAGTCTAGTTGGAGTATATATTTTGTTTCCAACCGCCTTAACCTAGCTTCCCTGTTGCCACCACGTCTGCTAGCTGGTACTGCATCAATTACAAAGAAAGACAATTCTTTGCTATTGCTATGGTGTATATCCTTGAAATGGCGGGCCACTGGGTAGGTATTGTCCTGGTTAACTATTGCCCTCAGGTGCAGTAGGATACGTTTATGTACCTCTAATTTGGTACTGCCTACATACCTTAGTGCACATGGACATTGGAGCACATAAACAGCGTATTCCGTTTTGCATGTTAAAAACTTCTCAATTTGGTGCTTCCTGTCGCTAAAACCATCTTTATATTGTTTGGTATTGACCCCATGTGTACACGCTTTGCAGGTTTTACATTTGAAAAAAACCCCATTTGTTTGAAGCCAACTCGTCTTCTCCATGATTTCCGGATTGGTATCAACTATATGATCTTTCATGGAGAGTGCTCGGCTAAACGTTATAGTTGCTCTTCGTGGCAGGGTTGGACCTAGAATAGGGTCACTCAATAAAATGGGCCAATTCCGATTAAAAATACGATACAGTTCACAGTGTTGTTTGTTAAAACCTGTTATAATTCTAAAATCATTTGATGGTTTCGAAATTGTTTGGATTACTGTATCACTCTTAAACGTATTATCATATTTTTTAAGTAAATCTTGTCTGGATTTGATTCGGGATTTACTTATAGCCCTGTCAATAATCTTTTCTGAGTAGCCCCGTTGTAAAAATCTAATTTTACTAGCTGCTTGAGCCTCATCTAGTTCAATCTCGTTGCTGCAGACTCTGCGCAGTCGTAGCATCTCACCATATGGTATACTGGTGATAAGATGCTGTGGATGGGCGCTAGACGCATGTAGAATGGTGTTGCCAGCCGTTTCTTTTCTAAATAATTTCGTTTCAATGGCACCATTGGAGATATATACCTCCGTGTCCAAAAATGTAACACTGGTCTGGCTCATGCTAACTGTAAAACTGAGATTGAGGTTATTGTTGTTGATGGACCTAACAAATTCTTCAGCAGCTTCCTTGCTGCCCCCCCATACCACGAACAGATCGTCTATGTAATGATACCAGGCAATAACAAGAGAATCCATTATATCATTGTATTGAGTCCTGAGGACCAGCTCCTCCCAGGCTCCCATGTGCAAACATGCGTAGCTTGGAGAGAAGCTGGCCCCCATGGCTACTCCTTGCATTTGACGGTATACCAGATTGTTATACATAAACACATTATTATGGAGGCATATTTTTAACATTTCCATTAGCATGGTTGTATGATCTGTGAATTGTTCTTCCCTTTTAGATAGGTAGTGTTCAACCGCTGCCATGCCATCCTGGTGTACTATGCTGGTATACAATGATGATACGTCGAGTGCAAGCATCCAATATCCCTCCTTCCATTCAATCCTCTGTAGTTTGAAAAGGAAATCACCAGTGTCTTGAATGTACGATTCCAGTGCTTTCACAGATCCCTGTAGAAAGTAATCAATATAGACAGAAGTCTTTTCCAGGAGACCCCCTCTGGCAGAAATAATCGGCCTACCAGGGGGATTAACCATGTCCTTGTGGACTTTTGGGATAAAGTATATGAATGGCACTTGGGGATAATCCGTCTTAAGAAATGTGTATTCATCATTGGTTAACATAGATTTGTTTCTCCATTTTAACAGTTTCTTGTGATATTCAACTTGCATAGTTCTTAGAATAGACATATTGCTGCGTTCATAGTGCTGTCTATTGTTCAGCTGGGAGTAAGCCTCTTTGTCATATAGCGATCTGGGCATAAGTACAATATTACCTCCTTTGTCACTGCCACGTGTCAAAATGCTTTTGTCTTTGTTCAATTTCTGAATAAGTGCTTGGTATTGAGCATTCTTCACATCAAAGCTGTGTTTCCGGTTGCTAACTTTTCTGTAAAGATCTTTGATCTGAGATGTAACGTTCTCATTGAAAACATCTATGGAGTCCCGTAACAATACCGGTACAAACGTAGAGGCAGGTTTAAATGGCGTAACAGGCGAGATCTGTCTCATGGCCGCTTCCTGGCCGATGACACCAGTCCCTGCCTGTATGCCCGCCTGGGAATCAGTTCCGTTGTTGCACCATAACTCAAAATTTTCCCTAGGTATGGACAGATCAGAGTCAGGCCCTGTACCTATTGGCTCAGGTGTTTTAGGTGTTAGCCTATTCGTCTCTCGCGTGGCATGGAATTTGCGGAGTTTCAGCTTTCGTATGGCTTTGTAGGTGTCAAATCTGGTGTCAGTGTAGTTAAGGTTGGATTGTGCTGCGAAGGAGAGGCCTAGTTTTAGTATATTTTCCTCTGCTTGAGTAAGAACAATGTTCGTTAGATTGATAATCGTGGTGTCATCAATGATTGGATTTATTGATTTTTCATAGTTTTCCACTGGCCTCTGCCTCTCTTCCTGTAATAGGTGCCGCCTCCTTGTCCTGAACCTCTGCCTGCGCCTGTAATTGGAGCGTTTTCTCCGTAACTCTTTTGTACTCGGGCCGTAGAGATTGCATCCTTTCCTGACATAAAAAATGTATCTCCTCCCCCGGGTGTGGTTTAACAGTGCTGCTCGATGCGTTAGCTCATTGGTCCGATTCCGATTCACTGCTGGTAAATGAGCTTAAATCTGACCTGGTTGTGTCAGCTTGTTCCTTGCTGCTTGTTGTTACCTTGCGCGTATTTTGAGGCTTATTGTTTGGGCCCCGATATGTATCATACTTCTTGGAGAAGGTAAAGATTTGCCCCAGCTCGTAATCGTTTCGGTCCCTTTGGAATTTATAGGCTTTTCTATCCACTATCTTTATTTGCTCTTTTTTTAGCCTATCTCTCATTTCTTCCATTAATTTTTTCTTTTCATCGTTATCCTCCATGGTTTCCAGATCATCTTGTAAAGTAGCAATGTCTTTTAATAATTGTGCCCTATCGATTTCCGCGTATTTAACCAAAATCTGTACTAAACGTCTTGACGCTTCAAGGTTACTGTCAGCCCATTCTTTCATCATCTCGGGGTTGGGGATCTCATAGTTCGGTGCCGTTAAAATACGTAATCCTCGGGGGATCCGGTTTACATCTAGATAGCTTTGTAGGGACTTAGCCTCCCACCACTTGCTTTGTTCATTGCGCATCTTTTTTTCAAGAATTTTAATTTTATCTCTAATTGTACTGTTTCTTATCACAGGTTCACTGCTGCTCTTGTCCCGTGTATTTATTGATGTTTGGGGATTATCCGAAAACATTTTCAATGCAGCTTCCTCACGTTCGTTCATGTTGTCGGCTGACATGATAAATAAATATTGCGTATGATTATAGCTAGATTCTGATATCAAGGGAATGAACATTTGATACTTCAATTAGTTCTCACTCAGCATATCCCCGACTGCACTTAGACTTTCCTCCCCAGTAAATCAGAATATTGCAATTTGACGTGTTCACTAGAGTAATTACCTCCGGCGTGACGTATCCTCCGACTCGGCACCACCCGAGGGTTACTCCTCCGTGACTCCAGCCTTGTGCTCGTTACTCCGTTACTCGTGGGGGGACCCACGCCGTTCCTCTTCCAAGGATTCACAAGTGCCCAGAAGACCGGGTAATGGCTCCGTAGCTGGCGTTGTCCTTCGTGGAAAGGGTCTCGTGTAATGGCCGTACGTCGCCACTTGGCCAAGTATATCAGTCAAAACTGCTCCCCAGGCGTGGCTGAATCCTCGTAGCCTCTGACCCAGAAATCACAGAAACGGACCAGTTTCTTCGTGCAAATTTATTAGCTTGTTCGCAAAATTGTCGCCATAACGTTTCGGCTCCCCTAGAGCCTTGTTCACATGACAACACATAAAACCAAAACACTTCCTTAAATAGGAAGACAGATACTCTGCACGTGATATGGTTCAACATGGACATGGAAAACAGACTTATAAAGACGAAGGTTTCAAAGGCAACACAGCGATTTTTTTGCATATGTACATTCGTATAATTCCGTAGGTTTCCCAATGTAGACATTCAAACTATAGGACAATGTACTAGCAAAATGCATACAGGAATACAAGCAAGAAATATGCTTAATATTTTGCTGGCCCTCTCATTATTGCTGCAACCTACTCGCGGTGCATCGTAAGCAATAGAGTATTCAGGATAATATTTACATTGCCAGTGAATACTAATGTGGCCCAGTAGGTCCTGTACTTGCGTATAAACCTTGTAATGTCTGTATAATTCATAAATCACGGGATAAATCCCCATATGTTCCATGTTTAGTCGTTCTTAACCAATTTTGGACTGCAGATCCCTGCAGTTGTGCACGAATGTAAGGAAGTGTGTAAAGTGCAAAAAGTGCCAATAAATAAACACATCATTAAATAATTTAACACTCAACCATTATACATATATATCAATTCCCATAAAAATATATATATGAATATGTTAACAACATTGATAAAGTTAAAGTCTGAAAGTGCAGGAAATGTACGAGGTATAATAGAGACCCGCTGACTGATCCCAGTCACCGAGCTCGATTGCATCTACATGTAATTATTGTACTACGTATCATTTCTGAAGCAACTACTGAGTTACTAGCACCATAGATCTGGGTGTGGCAAGGTCACCCTCTCCCCCCAAAAACATTGTTATACAGACTACGTATATGGGCAAAACACCTCTTGCAGACATAGAGGTGATTTATTACCGCTGGTATTTTAAGTACCTCGTCGGATTTATACAATCCTGTTCAATTTAGCGCTGTTCTTTGTGGGGTATGGTGATATTAGGAACTTGATGATATCACCAATCTATATTATGGTAAGTGGAATATGTGATGTCTAGCCTTAGTTCAGAATCATCAAATAAGTAGTATACACAGTATGACTGATAAAAGGTATACTGATGGTATATATATATATATGAAACCAGGATCCCAGTGAACGACCGCAGTGGCCAAACAAGGGCACAGACTCCAGTTGAAGATGCAATGAATCAGTTTATTGTTTTTAGCATGTCAGGATGACGCGTTACGACCACAAGCCTGTGGTCTTGATCACATAGCGCGCTTTGAAAATGGACATTGTTTTTATAGTATCTATTAGTGACTTTTCTATGTTTATTGTGACATGGCAAAAACGTGGCAATTTTGCAGCATGCAGTAAAAACATCATGTCATCAGCCGATGACTAGGCGCAAAAATGACAAGCAAACTTCAATGACATGGCAAAAACATGGCAATTTAGCAGCATGCAGTAAAAACATCTTGTCATCAGCCGATGACTAGGCGCAAAGATGACAAGCAAACTTCAGTGACAGACATAGACAAAAGACTAGCTCTATATAACAGTACAGATGGCCCAGCATTCTGTAACTCCAGTGATGCGCATTGTGTTAAGTGGTAAGCAAGTGTGGGCAAAGATAGAGGCATTGTCAATGTGTGGAAAACTGCGTTATGATAGTCTTCCAATACAATTTCAGTGATAGAAACTAGTTCTATAATTAGATGAGATAACACAAGTATATGTTCCTGAAAACCACCAAGGATGCCATGTGGCACGGGTAAAATGCAAGGAACCAGGTATGCCATCATCAGTGACTGGAGAACATTCGAGGAAGCGCATCTATTGCAGCCTTTACGTGTTAGTACCCATGCAGTTAAATATTATGCGCAAGCACATGTGGAGTCATGTTGCTATGTATGCTAAGTGCGGGTACTTAAGTGGGCCTAAGTGTGATATGAGTCATATCTAGCATGTAGAAGTCTGCGTGTGATGTGTGTTGTTCACTAAATGGCAAAAAGATGTGAGTATGTTAATCTACTAAACAAAGGGATCACTAATAAATAATATAGGAAACAAGTGAAGTACGACGGGGGAAGTGTTGAGGAGCTGTAACGTGCGAGTATTAAACCCTAAAGTTGCTCCCAGAACTGGCGAGCCTGGTGCAGTGTGTTAACACAATGTTCCTAATCATGAGAACAAGAAATGCAGTGGGTTAAAAACAACCAACTAAAAGTCAGCTGACTTTTGGAAGTCAAATGGGCGAAAGTGTGTAAGCGCAACTGTGGTAACTGCCTTTTACAGGAAGTTGTAAAGGTCTTCACTGAGATTCAGTCCTGTCGGGGCATTGATGTTGAGTTCAATTATATATTTGGACTCCAGTTGTCTTAACAATTTCTCTCTATTTCCCCCACGTCTGAGTGGTGGGATGCAGTCAATTACACAGTACTTAAGGTGGTCCAAATTGTTTTGATGTATTTCTTTAAAGTGCCTGGCAACAGGGTATTCCGGGTCACTGTTGACAATTGTTCTAATGTGTTGCAAGATACGTAGGTGCACCTGGAGCTTAGTGCTCCCTACATACCTGAGCCCGCAGCTGCAGGTTAGAATGTAAACTGCGAATTCTGTTCTGCAAGTGAGTTTTTGTTGGATCACTATGGGTTTATTCCTGAACTCCGCCGTGATTTGGGTGGTGTTAACTCCAAATCTGCACACCCTGCAGCTTCTGCACATGAAAAACCTTTTGACACCTGATAACCAATTTGTAGTGTTAGTTATTTCAGGGCTGTTTCTAACAACAGCATCATGCATGGAACTCGTTTTCCTACAGGTGATGTCAGGCTTGGGGACAACCATGGGTCCTAGTGTGGAATCAGTCTTGATAATGCCCCAGTGTTTGTTGAAAATGGATTTGAGTGCACATGCCTCAGTGTTGTGAGTGATGATTAGGCTCGTGGTTACCCAGCTCTCAGGGGTCAGCTCTGGTTGAGTATCTATGTTGTTAGTAATGTCAGCACATGTGCCCTGTAATAGCATCTCTCTGGGAAATGAGTTAGCTTTGGTAATCGGTGCCCTGATCGTCTTTTCAGTGTACCCCCTGGCCCTCAATCTCATGTGAGACTCCAATTGGCACTTGGTTAGGTCTGTAGTGTTGCTGCATATTCTGCGCAAGCGCAGCATTTCCCCATAAGGAATGCTTGCTATCAGGTGTTTCGGGTGGAGAAGAAGTAGGGGACACGCTGGAAGACCTTTATTGGAACAGCTCGGGCATGAAATGAAATGAAACAAAAATGGCACTTATAAAGCGCATGGCTGCCCTAAGGCCTCCCAATGCTGAGAACCAGACCTAATCAGTGAGCGTTTTAGATGGTTGGAAACAAAAAGTCTTTAACTGTCTGTGAAAAACTAGGTGGTTATCTTCCAAACGAATGCGGTCTGGAAGAACATTCCACCTCTTGGAGGCAATATAGGAGAACCTTCGACCCCCACTTTTGGCCCTCTGAGTTCTAGGTACTATGGCCATCCGTTTGTTTTCTGAGCGAAGAGCTCTGCTGGGATGGTAATGGGAGATGATAGACTGTAGAATTGGTGGGGCTTTGGAGGTCATACTCTTGTGGGTAATGCAGAGGGATTTGAACTGGATCCTTTCTGCAATTGGCAGCCAGTGTAAAGAGGCTATAGATGCTCGCGCCGATTCTCTGTGAGGAGTATGTAGAAGCAGTCTAGCTGCACAATTCTGAACCATCTGAAGTCTTTTTATTGTGGATCGGGGAGAGCCCAGATAAAGTGCATTTGCATAGTCCAGGCGAGACAGAATTAAAGCCTGGACCAGCAGTTTCTTTGCACTAAATGGGAGTAAGGGTAGGACTTTCCTTACCACCCTAAGTAATCCGTAGCAGCAACCTGCTACCTTCTGGGCTTGTACCTTCATGTCTAGCTTGTGATCCAAACAGACTCCCAAACTTTGTATTTGTTCTTTGGGCGGTGGTATGCTGCCCAGGCATTTAGGCCATAGGGGGGTGAAACCTACTGGAGACGGCTTTCCTAGAAACATCATGTCTGTTTTTGCTCCATTTAGTTGTAAAAAGGAGCACTCCATCCACGCCAATACTTTTTCCTAACAATTCGCTAAGTTGTTTGGCTTGTTTCCAGGTTGATTAAAGGAAACTATCAATTGAGTATCGTCAGCGTATGTAACAATTTGTATGCCAAAGGGTTCAACAATTTTGGCCAAAGGGCTCATATAGAGTGGGACTTAGGGATGAGCCCTGTGGCACCCCACACCTCAATGGCATACTCTTGGAGATGGAGTTGTCCTCGAAGACCTGAAATGAGTGGAGATCTAAAAAAAGACTCCAGCCACATTAGCATGGTTCCTGATACCCCTACCTCTCTGGTTCTGGAGATCAGCAGTTGATGGTTCACGTTATTGAATGCCGCACTCAGATCTAAAAGGACGATTGCTGCCGAGCCTCTACAGTTTAAAATTTTTCTAGTTTCCTCAACGACAGCAATCAGAGCTGTCTCTGTGCCCTGATGGGATCTAAATCCTGTTTGCGTAGGATGAAAACAGTCATTTTCCTCCAGAAAGGTGGATAAAATGGAGTTGACGTGTTTTCCTGCAATTTTTGTGATCCCTGGCAGCAAAGAGATAGGGCGATAGTTGGACAACACTTTAGGGTCCGCCCCTGCTTTTTTGAGCAGAGCTCTCACCGTGGCTTGTTTCCATAACGAGGGGACAATCCCTGTACCCAGGGACATATTAATGAGTTTTAAAATAGTGGGGGCAACTGTTTGGAAAACTTGGTTCAAAGCAGTGGGAGGGGCCATGTCCCTGGGAGAACTTGATTTTAGATTCCTAAGGTAAATTTTAAGAGATTTAATATCCAAAGGCGGAAAGATCTCCAATCTAGTCACTGGTGGATCTCCCCTGTTTTCCAGCGGAGGGTAATTTAGAGGGATAGTGGCAGTGGGGAATGCTAAATAGGTAGATTGAATCTTTGTATGAAAGAACTAAGCTATCTCATTGCAGCGTCCTATACTATCAACCGCAGGTAAGGCTGGCGGTAGAGGGGTAGCTAGTGCTTTAAAAATCTTAAACATTTCCCACGGAGCATTAGATGCTGAGGAGATTTTAGTAGCGTAATACTTAGATTGTGCATAATGCATTTCAGCCTTATGGCCTTCTTTGGATGCTGCTGATTGCAAGGTACTGCTCCACACCCACCTTTGAATGTCCAGGCTCTCTCCCATTGGCGGTAATCCGCTTGACCTCCGGTTACATGGTCGCAACTCCACTGTAGCTTCAACAAGACTACAGTTCCCAAAATGCAGTGTTATCGGGTAAGTGTTGCCTGGGGAGAGCCCGATCATTGTAGGCTCTTGAGGGGGTTTGATGTTAGGCAAAAGGTGCGGAGTGTCCGAATTTGAACAACTACAAAGCATTGTGGGCGCTGTGGTCCGAAACATTTTGATAAATGCACTAAAGTTAACTACAGTGAAAATCGAAAATGCAAAGATATGCAAGACTATTCGAAGGATTGCTTTAGCAGAAATATATGACAATTTTCACATTTGTTGTGATTCAGAGATCGTGTAAAACTCTTACTAACCCACTGCCACTTTAAAAACTGATGGTGATGCATGGATGTTTGTCCCTTTTCATTGTCTGCAGCTTTATTTAAAAGTAGCAAGTGACTGCTCACCCCTCATTCATTGCATCTGATGAAAACTTGCACGAGTTGAAATGCGTTATAAACTTGCCTTGAAATAAAGAACCTTTGTATTGAAGCACGAGTGGTTGGGCCTGTTTGCACGGCATTGAACTGGCACATGTTTTCTTTTGGAAATATTAAGGTGTTTGACGCACCCAAAACAGGCCCAACCCGAGATGCTGGGTGTCTATATATATATCTACACTGCAAAAAACAAAGGTTACAGGGACGTTATAGTTAGGTTCAGATTTCACTCATACAAAACCATTGAAATTCAGCAGTTATAGGGGCTTGAGCTAACTATAACTTACGGCCTGGCAATGCATAGCGTATGATTTGTACAGGTCTAAGGAGCACGTTTCCGACCAATTTATTACGATGTTGGATTCGGACAGCCTTTCTGACTCGGTTTGTCTGACACGGATCAGCTGTTGAAACCGACTTTGGGGGCTCTTAGCAGGCCCCCCTTCACCTGGAGTCCTCCGGGTGGAGCCCGTGGGGGTACCCATCGGTCCCCTCTTTCCAACCATACATGGTGTGGCAGGTACCATGGGGTGCCCGCCACAGGTTGCAAGACTTTCTGTAACCACCCCTTTCTTCAATGGGAGCCTGTCTTGTCGGTCAGAACACAGGCTCCCATTGAAGTCAATGGAAGTCCGACCGAACGGTGTTCGGATCCATCATAATCAGTCGGTCCGACTCCCATAATCCGATTTGGTTGGAAACCATTCTGAAAAGGAGTCGGTCGTAATGCTTTCTGACTGACATTGTAATGAGGCCCTAAGTGTTGCTATCTTACCAACCAGAAAATGTTTTAATGCCTTATATTTTGTATGGAGAGTGAAGGTATTTTGTAGAATATATTAAGGCACTATTGCCCAATTGTGAGATGAGATCCACTGCACTGGATGTGAGAGTGAGCAAGAATATTTAGATTTATCAAACTCTGCCACTGATCAAGGGAGTTGCCAGAAAAATAAAATACACCCCATTTTGACCCATACATAGCAATAAATGTGTGCATAAAGTGAGCGTTCTCAACCCTTCCTACAAAACGTAATGGTAATTGTACCCATGAGAAAACGTTGCAGAAAATGGTGACTAATATAGCATGCTTTTAAAGCGATTCAGCCAAAAACAACACATTTACCAGTATAGACCTATTTCTCTCATTCATCTTTTCCATCATCTTTCTTTCTTTTATGCTTCTTTTATTCCTTCTTTCAATCATCTTTCTTTTTTTTTTGTGTATTTCATTTTTTCTTTATTTCTGTCTATTCTTTTCTCATTCCATCAGTCCTTTTTTCTTACTTCCTATCTGTCTTTATATGAGTTTCTTCTTGTGTTGCTGTTGGCATTCTTTCACGCCTTCTTTGTATCTTTTCTTTTTGTATTCCTTACATTCATTAAATCTTTCTTTCTCTTCTTTCCTTCAATCACCAATCCTTTCATCTCACATTTCTTCTTTATTTCATTATATTTGTCTGCTTTTCTTTTTTACTCTCCTTTCATTTTTTCTATTTTATGTCTTTGATCTTTCCTTTTCTTCTTTCCACCCTTCATTCTTTATTTTCTTTCTTCCTTTTCTTTTCCTCACACCATTTGTCCTCATTTCCTGTGTTCATTTGCACCCTTTTTCCTGCATGCCTTCTTTTTCCTTCCCTCGTTATTTGCACTTCACTTGCTTTCCTTTCCACTGTCTCACTCCATTGGCCTCTTTGTTTGTCATTTTGATCGTTTTTCTTTTTGTCTAGCGCTGTTTTAGACTGCGTTTAGGTTTTCTTTTAGCCCTCACCCCACAGCTGTGTTATAGTTTATTCTTGCATAATTTATTAGTTTTAACTTATGGCCTGCTGTTGACCTGCCAGCCAAAGTTAAATGTTGAGAAGGGCTATAAAAATGTTTAATCTCCCTCAGTAGCATCCCCGCTTAAGCTGGTATAGTGGGTGGTTCACTACATCCTTTCTCCTGATTCTTTTTTCCCCACTATCAGACTTGTCTTGTTTGTTTTGCAAGTATTTGACATGGGTTAGCCTCAAATATATCACTAAAGGAATCCCAGGAAGATTCATTTCTATTGTTGGTTTGATTATAGTTTAATATTTCATAGGCATCATCAGTAGTTGGTAGATTGATTGCTTTCTCCCGTTTCCGATTGCAAGAGCCATGAATATTTGTGTGTCAGTACTGGTGGGTGATTCACATTAATTAGTATACTGAAAGGTATCTTTTGTAGTTGATAGATGTACGCAATTATTGTACCAGTGAAAGTTCCTATAAACTGAAAAGCAAAATCTCATAAACAGATTACAAAAATAAGGAGCTAATGAGTGTTCACCTCAATTTTCCAAATATGCTGTTTAGTATACCCATAAAACCAGGCAAATGTACAACTCAATTTTTAGCAGTAATATCAATTAATGGTTTTTCAAGTAAACCTTATTCATTCAGCAGATCTACCTCTATTTGAGTGAAGAGTTTCTGCCTTCAAAGAATTAGTATGTGTTCTTTTATATATAGTATTTGGGGATTGGATTTGTTACAGACTTTGGTCCTGGTATAGGGTTCATTGGACAGGTTACTCATCACAAACATTACCGATATTCCATTCACCATACTACATTAGGGATAAAGTACCCCCTGCCCTACATTATGAGGATATTGCAAGTCACTAAGGAGTTCGATTACCATACAGATGAATGAGGCTGAAGGCTGTTTTCCTTCATAAGGTTATGGAACTCCAAGTTGACTTACAATATCCTTATCATGTACTCCAGGGGTACTTTATCCCATATAATGCATGGTCACACCATCACCTTTCCCACAAACCACTTAAAACCTTGCTTCATAGGGATTTCATATGAAAGCACAAGTCTGTTTGCAAACATGAAGAATACAGATCAATCCTCTAGTGAAAAATTAAACAAATCAAACTCCTGTTAGATATTTAATGCAAACAGATATTAGAAACAGTTCAATACAAGCCAGTTTAAAAAAAAAAAACTGCAGGAGCTCAGAGTGTGCACAAAGAATCTAGCTTTTTATATCTAAGGAGTGGAAAAAATAAACATGTTCGCTCTGCTTGTGATTGTAAGCTATTAATATAGAGAAGAAATAAAAGCAATGTCCTGTTTGTTACTTTAAACCATACGTACTCACAAACATTTTCCCAGGGGCCGCGTGATGTGACCAAGGGCTGCATTGATACCAGCACGGTGACGGTCGAGGTTTGGGGAGGGGTTTGTGGTAAGGTAGGTGTGAGGGAAGCTAGGCATATACATGTAGTGCCTGAATTGCACAATGTGAAACCAAAAACCTGGGAATAATGCTGGCTTCTTTGCTTAACCAAACTGTGTGATTGGAGGTAATTATTTTATTTCACTTTTTTTCATTAGCACATAAGGACCTCGAAATACATAACTGCAGGGTGTGTGCTGTACAAAGCCTTCTCCAGTGTTTGATTTAATAAACTATAGGTTGTTCATGTATAAAAGAAACACCAGCCCTCAAAAGGAGCACATGACAACTGACTTGCCTCTTCGTACACTATTGGCATTGTTATCAGTCTGTAGGCAAAAATGAATGTTTCTCAAATCAATATAAAAAAAATACTTCTCAATGCACTGATGATCTGATGTACGAAGGTGAAACGGTTCTGCAAGTTAATGAGTTATTAATAGACTTAATCATATTTTTACTGCAAGATGTTTTTATAAATTATTGTAATCCTAAAGTTAAGTGATTTAGGGCACCCTAGTTTCTTACTTTCTTTCGTTTCAATAAACCTTTAAATAAAAGCGTGCCAGTTTATTTAACATATTTTTTATTTTAGAGCTGAGTCACGTAAACATTAGCCCAGTGCTTCTCTTGACCAGGTGGCCACATGCAAAGGTCAGAAGGTCCGCATGTGGCCCCCCGGGCCGTACTTTGAGTATCACTGCTTTAAACAGATGCTTTAATTATTCTCCCGGACCTGACCTGCCTTTCACCTCTGGCAGCAGGCATTGTGACTTCAGAACTTCAATAACCTTATAATAGCTGAGCTCTGATGTATTTTCTTTATAATCCACAACTTGTTGTGTCGCCGATTATAAAGAAATTAGTGATTACCTTTTATACAGGGATTACAGAATACCATGTTATATAAGTGTATAGTGTCCAATGACACTGATAATATGGCGCACCGGATATCTCTCATGTTTCTGATGGAGTAATCTGTCTGCCAAATTCTAAATCAGGCCCTTTATTCTTATCCTGTTGCTTTGGGTTTAGTGGTATTCTCACACTAAAGGACTGGGGGACACAAAATGAGCCCCTTAATAAATGCAGCTGACCATTTGATCGATTCTATTTTACCATTATATAAAGCACAGATAACAACGTATGAAAAGTTTCCATCATCCTGTTACTCTGTCAATTGTTGAAATAAGGTATAATAGTTATTTGATA
The DNA here is from genome assembly GCF_964204655.1 of Triturus cristatus. NCBI lineage: Eukaryota > Metazoa > Chordata > Amphibia > Caudata > Salamandridae > Triturus > Triturus cristatus. The sequence goes on from NC_140583.1 coordinate 911,593,008, forward strand.
TAATTTATCAGATGACACAGAGGCTGTGTTGCCATGTTTTTTAAATATGAATTAAATGAGAAGAATTGGTTAGATGACAGCTTGACATCTGAAATATGTTCTTGGTATTTTTTTCTTACTGTTAATTAGAATGCTGATTTTGAAAAAAATCAATTGTTTCTTAGGAGCAGTAAAAATGTAGGTTTTTTTTTACAATAAAATGGAAAATCTGAGCTTTAAATCTGCTACATTTTGACAGAAAATATTTTATATTGTGGTTGTGATTAACGTTCAGCAAAGACTTGGAATATATTAACCAGTATAATGAACAATTATTTTGTGTGTGTGTTCTGTGCGTTGTACATTAATATTCAGATTTGAAATTAACTGTGCTAGTTATTCAAAAATTGGTTAAGGGGCAGAGGTAAGCAAAGACGACATTATGCGAGCCAACTATATGGCAGAGTGAAGTGATAGCTCAGAAAATGAAAAAAATGCAGAATTTAGAAAAGGTTCATGCACCAGCTGAGGTGAGAGTGGCTGCCATATGTTACATGTGCTTCTTGCTTCTATTTTCCGTTCAGCTGTTTGGGAAAGGAATATCCATATTTAACAGTGAAATCCGCTCTGCAGCTTCATGGAATGATCTGAGAACATCATAGTTTTAATGGATTAAATGCAAGACCTGACTCTGTGGAAATGCTCCTACTGTGCCTGCGCATGCAACTCATATACAGGAGTATGGATTTTATAATGTATATTTACAAATGCATTTGGTCTGGTGTGGTGCCGGGCTGGTAGCATGATAAAATCTTAAAAAATGATATTGACTACTAACAGAAAACTACTGAAACAGAAGATGGTGAGAGCCCACATCATTTGAAAGGATATGGTCAAATTAAGGATCATATGAATGCAGACTGAGGTGATTTAATCACACACCCCATCCTGCTTCAACATGCATGGGCCCATTTATAAAATAATCTTAGTTTCTTGCTGGTGTGCAAGTGGGCTTTTCCGTAGATGTCTCAATTGTAATCAAATTCACTAAGATGCTGACCCAATGTCGTTCTTGTCTCTTAAGTGCAGTTCCACCTCAGGATAAGATGTGAGGTCTCCTGCAATTAGAGCACAGACTCGGTGCCGTTTGCTACGTTTTCTCGACATCCACAGTAAATAAATTTGCTATCAATAATTGAAATTATTTTTGATATACTCACTTGTTGGCTAAACATCTGTAACTGATCTGTCCTGTCTAGGCCTACGCTGGACACCCCAGATACATTAGATACCAAGCCTGTCGCCTACTGTCAGTAGCGTCTCTAGAATTTAATGTTAGTGGGGGCACACATTGGGTCACAAATAAAACTTGTAGGACACCCTATAAAAAGGTCAAACAAAAAGTGTGTTTATGTGTGCATTTATAAATGTAAGTTAGTGCGTTTGCTTAAAATATTTTAATCTGACTTAGCATATTTGTGTGCATATATTTGACATGTTGAGTTAAAAAAAGGTGCTTTGAAGTGAAAGGTGGTTGTACAAATGAATGTGCGCTGCAAGGTGCAGTGTCCCTTATTTTCTTTTTGTTTCTTCCTGGCACATGCAACGGCTATGGTGGTGTGCCCGGTGGAGGAGCAGGACATCTAGAAGGGGTGGGGGGGGGGGTTTGGGGGGGGGGGGTGCACGAGCCCCAACCCCATCATGCTCCCTTCTAGAGACTCAAGTGCATGTTATTAAGCTGGGGCGGCCGTTCAATATGTTGTAGGCGAGCGCAATGCAGAGATATGTTGAAAAACTCCTCACACACAATTCTCACGAGGAACGCAGAACCTTACTAGTGTGTGTATAATGTGCATCTGTGTGTTATGCAAATCAGTGCGGCTCAGATCGTTACGTTTGTTTTTAAATTTCCCTTGTTTTCATACTTCTATACCTCTTTTTGTTACTTCGACATCGGTTTTTATCTAGCAATACTGGTTTTAGTAGCTCTGATCTCCAACGAAACAAAGTGGTTCGTGTTTTCCCAACCCGTGGATTATAGTCAAGGGAAAAGCTGACAGGAAATGGTGGACTTTCCCTTTAGGCCTCCAGGAGCCATCTATCATTCTGGCACAGAACGGGGATATTATAAGGCATGGGGTAATATTTATTTCATTGAGCAGTTGAGATGCCTGTTTAACCTTAATCAAAAACGGATTAGGACATCATCAAAAGAGGTCTGAAATACGACCAGCTGCCCACATGTCCTCCTCTTCCATTCTGCAATTGAAGTTTTAAACAGTGGATTGTATCCAATATTTTAAATCGTGTACTTGTAAAATATACACATATGCCTGCATAGGGAACATCCTCCCCCATATATCCCTGACCACCGTCTTAGATGAGTATGCACAACATCTCACCAAGGCCTCGTATAGAATAAAAGTACAAGTATACATCATTCCTCTCACCACAATCAGTGACGTCTACAGAGTGTGCATCATGTCTCTGTTAACAATGCCCAATAGCAAACTTATTAATCTGCACAGTAGTCAGGTGAGAAGACAAAAAGGTGTGCTTGGTGTCCCAAGTGATCACACATCAGCACAACCAATAGAAAAAGGTGCACGTTTATTTACATAAGAATAAACAAAAGTCTTTGTTTAAAAACAGGTAGCATGTGTCAATATTAATCATGTTGCGACACTTTACAATCAATTACTCTAGACACAGTCAGTCTGCTACTTTGTCTATCACATTGTCTATCACGTTTCTACCCTGTTAATAATTTCAAGGTCATCATCAGGAAAAACCCTTTAGGGGGCACGATGATGCCTTGGGACTCAACCCCCAAATAGACAAGTCAAGTCAAATAAAACTTTATTCGGCCACGAGGCCAGGAAAGCATAACACAAAGGTAAAAAACATACAATGCAATTTTAGAAAGATCCAACGGAATGTATCCATATGGATGCTAAACATAAATCAAAAAGATGCATACACATTTTAAATTCATCCGTTAAAAGTATTTCGTTAAGTTTCATATCGTTTCCAAGTATAAAAAGCAGTTTTCATGACATTTAATAATGAGTAGCACAATTCTACCGAACCCAAGAACTTCAGAAATATTAACTGTTCCTCATGGAGTCTCAGGCTGGATTTGCATAGTATTGGGACCAAGAAGGAAAGTCTTGTCCCGAATATAGAGTGCAAACTAAGATAAAGTGCCTAGTGCTCTGTTTTGACGTACCATCGCACCCGCAGGGTGAGAGATCCCTTTTCCAGGCCCCTGCTATAGGAAAGGCAAATTTAAAATGCAAAATTCCCAGCCAAAAAATGGTTAGGCAATATTGATATGTGGAATTCTCAATCCACCCTAGTTAAGGCTCAGTGCTGCAGTTGTGGCGACTAGGGCGTACCTAACAACTGAATCCTTGACCTCGGCAATTTCCAGGAGTGTGTTTATACAGTAATCCATACAACATTGTTTCATGTGAGATTCGTATTTGTGCTCAATCATGGAGGGATTGTCGTACAAATCAGTTAGGCCTAAAGTCTTAAAGGTGCTTTTCACATAAAAGATAGCCATGGTACCTGATTAGCTTTATCTAATGACAGGCATTCAGCAATGAAGGTTCTGATCACAAAGGACTCGGGCGAAGCCCAGATTTAAAACCCAAAGTCATAAAGGGACTAGGCTGATTAGGTCTTCCATGTATGACAGCCTCAGTTCTTAATGACATATTGAAGTAGCTGTGCTACCCCAAACTGGCAACAGTCTACGGGTAAAGTTGTTTTCTGGCTGTATGTGGTATACCAGCTTTACTATGAAGCCACAGCCCGGTGCCATAAATGCTGCTGAGATGCACTAGCTCCTGTATAAACTCCTGTATAAACTCAACATTTATATTATTGGTTTGTTTTGCAGCTTTCGAACAAATCTAAATATGGCTTCAATCTTCCTATTAAAAGACTGAAGTCTCAGCGTTAAAATATATGCCCAGCTAAATGATTGGTTAAAAAGAATTCCTAAATATTTTAAATGATTTACATTTGCTAAAATATGGTCCCCCATTCTAAAAATCTTAGGGCCTGATTATGAGTTTGGTTGTGTGGGAGCGGGACTCCAACACCACTGCCCTGCTCTCACACCGCCCCGCCAAATATCACCGCCGCCCGCCAGCCATCTTACGAGTTATTTTGTGGTCTGGCAGGCTGGCGGGCGGCATGGCGGTCCCGTGGTGGCCCAGTGCAAAGGCTCATATGTGAGCCTTAGAACTCCACTGCAGCGGGACCACCAATGCACTTTCGAACATGGCTTTGACTGTGCAGTCTATGCCGTGCTGGAACAGGGATGCATACACACAAGGAGCACAAAATGTGCCCCAATGCATGCACCCCCATGTATAGAGGCAAGAGGTGGCCCTGCAGAGCCCCCTTTGTTTCCTCACCGCCAGCAGTTTCACAGCATGAAAACTGCCATAAGACCGCTAGTGGTGAGGAAACCCTTAATACGCTTGGCAGCCCCACTAAGCATATTGCGGCCTCAAGACCGCCACACCAATGCCGGGATCGAGTATTCCTAGGAGTTGCAGCGGTACCATGGAGGTCCGACTGCTGTACTTGTAATAGGGAGGTTGGACTGCTCGTGCGGCGGTCCCTGACCACCACCAAACCGCCACTCGTAATTAGGACCTTCGTTTTTGTGTTGGGTCAGCCGCACTTCCTTATGAAAGACTTTGAATAGTTAACTTGAAGATCTAGTTCTTTCATAAATGCCAGAAATAGATCAAGGAGAGTCTGGAGCCTATTTGCTGTGCATTTAATCAGTACTGTGTCATCTGCGTATAATAAAATGGGGATGGGCTTATTTCACATACCAGGCACGTCTTTCCCGTTTTCCATCAAAATTGTGTTTATCCCATTGATGTATAACAGGAAAAGAGGGGGGCAGGATGCACCCCTGCCTGACTCCCCATGTGGACTTACTGTCAGAGCTTGGTGTAGGTGGCAAATAAGGGTTAAAAGTTCTGGCTCTACACCCATACTTCTCATTATGACCCACAGTTTATCACGATTCGCAAGGTCAAATGCGCACAATAAATCTATGAAACCCAAGGGCATGGATTCATTTTTGGCCGTCATATCTTTTCCCAGGATTAAGTAGGGATTTACGCATTGTTCAACCATCCCTAGACCAGATCTAAAACCAAATTGGGCTTCGGAGAGTACATTATTTGCTGAAGCCCATTCTTCAAGTCGGGACAGTAAAACTCGGCCCAAGGTTTTTGCACTAGAATAGATGCGTAAGATCGGTCAGTAGCATGTCGGTTGGGACCTGTCCCCTTTTTTAAATATTAGGACTAGTAGTAGGACAGTCTTCAGGAGTTGGAAATAGGGGCCTGGGTTAACGCCTTAAATATGTTTGTTAGTAATGGGACCCACAAAAGGGTATTTGACTTAAAAATGTCTGCGAGGGCACCATCTGCTCACGTTGCCTTTCCTGGATTACGTTTATTAATAGCTGTGATGACCTCATTGATATTAATTGGGTTTTGGGGATCACAGCCTACTGTGGCCTGAAGGTCACATCTTCCCCTTGTGAGAGTACCACCTCCCCCGGGGCAAAAAAATGTGGAAGTAGATGAGTCAAAATTCAACTAGTGGAGGACACAATGTTCACAACATTTTGCCTTTACAGTAATAGTTGAGAATCTGTTGAAGGCAGGTCCTTCTACAAGAAGATCTCAAGGGTACAAGGGACGATTGAGAATCAATCTTAGTGTGAATGAGTAATTTAATGTTACAATCACGATTTCAGAAAGTCCTGAAAAATCGGTAAGTGGGCTCCAGTGTGATGTTAGAAAAGTATCATTTTCACTTTGCAGCACAGACAGCGAACGTCACACCTGTTCATGTTGTATTGGGCCGTATATATGAAAGTCAATTGTCAGCATCATTCCACCACTAGATTTGTGCCATATATGAGCCCACTTCCCGAATATGAGTTTGTAAGTGAAGGGATGGGGAGCATTTATAATAATTATATTTTTATATTAATTGTAATATTTTTATAGACATATCGGGCCTAATTACAAGTCTGTCAGTCCTTGGACTGCCACATTACGACTCTAGTGGTCGTGCTGCCCTGGGCCCATCGACTTTGCCAGGGAACCGCCATTCCCTGGCAATGGTGCGTTGGTCCAGGGGAATCCATATGCTTGGAGGGACCGCCGTGGTCCCGACAAAGATATTACAAGTTTCCTCTTTGCCAGGGTTTACATGGTGGTTTCTCATCCATGAAAGCCCTGGGGGAGAGGAAACAGAGCCCCCCATGCCCTGTGGATGCACACGGGGGGCATATCATGTGCCCCCCTGTGTGCATTCACACAAGTTCCAGCACGGCATGGCCTTTTCAATCCATGCCATGCTGGAACTTATTTTGACATTCCCATCGCGGTGCCTATTCGATAGGCACTGCTGTGAGAAAGCCAAAAGCATTGCCCGTCAATGACGAAAACATTCATTATTGGATGGGCGGTTCTCATGCGGGTTTGGCGGTGCGGCTGCAATACGGTTCTGCCGCCCCACCATCAACCGCGTAATCAGCCCCATACTTGCTTTTATAATAGTAATATTTGAAAAAATTGACTAATATGTTTTAAATGCAAACTTTTATTGAAAATGTTTTTATTGCTTTTATTGTATATTTTTAGAAAATATCTTTGTATGATGTTTATTTTATGATGATTCTTTAGGTAATTGTTTGAATGGTTTATTATATTTGGATATTTGGATATTTCTTGTAGGTTATTTTTTTTTGTTTCAATTTAAGTTATATAATTATATTTCATATAAAATGTTAATATTTTGGTTATATTTGTTATCATGTTTAAATATTTCGTTTCTATATATTATGGTTGAAATGTTTAACATTGGTTTAATTATTGTTTAAGTGAATAAGGTATTATTAATGTGATATTTTAAAACATTTGTTACACATTTATTTTGAAAATTAAAATATTTAGTTATTTAATTTTGTTTGGGAAATTTCATATTTTTTTTGTTGCAAATTTGTTTAATTTTCATTTACAATTTAAAGGTTTTTTAATATTTTTATTATTGTATGTGTTTATGTTATATATTACTGTGCTTTTTAATTGTGGGAAGTTGCTTTGTTGTGTATTTTCTTTTTAGATTTATTTATTTAATATGTACTGTAGGCTGTTTTATTTAGTGTGGAAATAGTAAATCTGACCCTTCTAACGTCTAGCACTTTCTCTATCGTGGTCAACCTTGGAGTTGATATATTAAGTCGGACATTTACAAAGAGCAGCACTTTCCCCAATATTGCTATGATTGGAGCAATATTACCCCTTGTGTGCTCATGACGAGCCCAGCTCGTCATGAGGCACAGTGGAGCTGTGCTCATGATGAGCTGGGCTCGTCATAACGGTCGCGCCACTCCCACACGTAATTGATTCCCCGCCTGCGTGGGAGAATCAATTAGTGGGCTGAGTTGTGACGAGCCCAGCTCGTCATGAGCACAGCTCCACTGTGCCTCATGACGAGCTGGGCTCGTCACGAGCACAGCGCCACCGCCCCCCCGCACCGCAGGGGAATTACCCCCATGGCGAAGGGGTTAATAAATACGCAACCCCCAATAAACAAAAAAAGTCCAGTACATTCCAGAATGTGGCTTACTTTGGAGGAGGAATAGTAAATCTGCCCCCTGCAAAGGCCAACACTTTTCCCAGTGTGGTTTAATTTGGAGTGCAAAAGTGAATTTGAGATCCCACCCCCTCAGCAGAGTCCAACATGTTCCTCAATGTGGTTAAGTTTGGAGTTGAAATATTAAATCTGATCCTCTAAAAGTCCAACACTTTCCCCAATGTGGCCACGTTTGGAATGAGAATAGTAAATCTGATCAACTGCCCCAAATACAACAGTTTCTCTAATGTGGGTTAGTCTGGTGTGGGAATAGAAAATACGACCCCCCAAAGTCCAATATTTTTATCAATGTGGATAAGTTTGGATTTAGAACAGTAATTCTGATCCCTCAAAGTCCAACACGTTCCCCAATGTGGCTACGTTTGAGTGGGAATAGTAAGTGTGAACCTGCAAGGTGCAACAATTTCTCTAATGTGGCTACTTTTGGAATGAGAATAGTCACTCTGATGTCTCCAAATTGCAGCACCTTCCCCAATATGCCTTACTTTGAAATAGGAATAGTAAATGTGACCTCCATAATGTATCACCAATTGGTAAAAGTGTACTTTGTGTAGTTTACATATTTCAATTATTTTTACTACAAATATTTTGTATTTACTCACATAATTTTTTATTAACTAAAATGTTTTACATTATTTAGTTCTGTTTTTCCCCTTCCCACTCGGTTTGTTGCTGCTTGTTGATGGGTTAACATGCTTCTCTCAACCCCTCCACTGTTATTATCCTGTCCCTCCTGTACCTCTTGTGTTATTCTAATTTTCTTTTATTTTTACTCTTTAGTAGGGCCTACTACTTGCAATTTGCCATTGGGCCACTCCCTTCTTTAAATGCACTTTTACACACCTTTTTTGTATGTACCACTTCAAGGTGGCTGTCCAAGATATTAGAACCGTAATTGTTTTTGTTTTTAAAGCAAAATGGCTTCTGCTTCATGACGTATGCATGCAAGGTCATCATGTTGGAACACAGTTTTGGCTTTTTTTGCCTATACAGGTTAGCATTGGCAACAAACATTGGCAAAGCCAAAAGGTCGGTCACAACCTCAAAGGTGAGACCTCTTAGCTTTGCCAGTGCTTGTTAAACTCAGAGAGCACCCTGCCACCTATTAAAAAACACACGTGCTGCATTAGCACTAAACTGTGGACTCGAGTCCACTCTATTACGTAGCTCATAGGGGGCTATCGAAAGATGACTTTTAGAGGGCAGTAAAAGAAACGACTGCTAAAAAAAATATACCCTCAGTTCATTCCTCCTTTACCTTAAAGTAAAGCATGCTTTTTTTCAATCCTATCTCTTCGATGAGATTAAGAACATTTAAAGAAGTAACAGTAATGAATACAGACCGAGAGTTCACAGAGAGACACATGACCCAAAGAAATAGATTGTTAATGTACAATACTATCATAGGTCTACACGTATTATATACATATCAAATTCTCTTTAAAAAATTGCAATTTATCTTACACGCTCCAAATCGTGTCTGAAGACTACAAATGCATTTCAATTCTTGCTATGCCTGGCCAGATGGCAACAGCAACCACATTTCGCCTTCTTCTTTCAAGTTCGTGTGCCTTAACAACAGATCTATTTTTACTATTGATCTCTTGACACAAATTAACCATGTCCTATCATTCAACAGCTTTACATTTTTTTAATCACGATTGCTCTTTTTTTCCTCCAAAAAAAAATGAATACATCGGCCAGTGCGTACTTAAAAGTCTAACGTCCAATTCTTAATTAATTAGTTTAAGTATTTTGAGGAGTCAGTCGCCAATTTCTATTGATGTCAGTATACTTCTTGTATTATATTTGACTCAGATCCTGACTCCAACATAGCTCAGGTTTAATTCTCACCACTAGAGTGACCTGTAAATTTCATCGGCAGCCCCATTGTAACACTGATTTGAATAGTAGTCGGTGCACTGTGAAAAAATGCCTATCCTACTATTTCAAATAATTTGCTACAATGACCCAGAAAGACCATAGTCATTATTTAGAGTTTGTTATTGGGTATCTTTAATGACACCTGTTTCTCTCATGGCTTTTTACCATGTTATTTCTAAATAAAATCCTCACTGACAGCAAAGCATGAGATGAAGGCTCTTGTTCAGCAAGACTGGAGTTCTGTGCATTGTTATTTTTTATTATCAGTCCTTTCAATGCCAAAATGTTTGCACACTCCCGGCAGGGCCTGAGTTTTTAAAATCATTTTCACAATAATGTATTTAATATCTTTACCACCTTTGACTTGTAGTGTGCATTTATGCTTTTTTAGCACAACCACCTTGTAAACCAATCAGCGCGCCAAGGCGATTGAGCATACAGAAATCAGTATTTTTTATCTTTGCAGTAGAAAATTGGTATCGCTTTGAACTGTCAATAAACTAAGATGAATGTACAGCAAATATTTAGCTTGCGTTGCATTTTATTTTCCATTAAAAGAACACGTTGTGTATTGCTAATAACGTCGGTCCCTTTTCCATCTACACAAACGTTTCAGAAACGGTGTTTGATACTTAGTATTTTCAAGTGGCTTAGTCAGGGGAAGATCGAATTTTAAGGTTGTGAGTTCAGCATTTCCCTTGGTTTGAAGACAGAGGCCACTGCTTCAATGGGGTGGAAATCCACTTACCATTTTATACATTGCCTAAAAATAAAAAAAACGATTTAATAAGGCACAGATATATTAATCTGACCTAGCAATCTGATTGGATGCCTGGACCCAAACAGATTTGCCCTGGTTATTCTGTAATCTGAAAATCAGATTCTCAGTCTGTGATAGGCATGGTGGCCACACAAATAGGAGAGAACTGAGCATGCGATATAGGTATGTAAAAATGTGCAACCCCTCACAATGAAAAAGGTGTGCTGTTGGGTTTTGATATTGAATGAATTGGTTAGTTGCCTAAAATATATTCACACATAGGAGAGGAAGAGAATCTGTATTCAAGCACAGCCTCCTGCACTAAAATTAAAATCACAACGGTTGCTTGAATCAAATTCTAATCTCGATATTATGTGCTAGTCGTAGTACTCTCTGGAGATTATCAGTATTCAAAAGATAGTGGAGAGGATGCTTCACCCACAACTTATCGTGGCATACTTCATCATAGGCGTCCTCACCACATCAGAGTAGGTGAATACCACGCAGGCTAACGCAAGCACATTGGGAGTTCCTATATAATTCTTATGCTGGATTTAAGCAGGGATCCAGTAGTAAAAACACCTAAGGGTAAGCCCAAGAGATTCCTTTCATTAGCGGGTACCCTTGATATGATCAAAAGAGAATCTTTAAAGGATTTTAGAGGAAGTACAATGGTTTGTCAATCCATTTTTCTGCCGACATATATCAACCGATTTTGTAAGCCCACAGGGTCCACGGTCTTCTTCAGGGCCTAACCAATCCCTCCTTACTAATTGCATATATTTCTTGCAAAACCATGAGGTGTAAGGCTCTCATACCTGTCTTATGCTATCCCCTATTCTAGGATGTCATGTAGCGATAGAAGATGGTGTGCCTAGTCGGTCAAAACATGTTGGCAGAAAAATTGATTTTTGAGCCATTGTACTTCTCCTAAAACCCTTTCAAGATTCTTTTTTAATCACATCAAGGGTACCTGTTAATAAAAGGATTCTCTTGGGTATACCTTTAGATATTTTTAATACTTGATCCTTGCTCAAGTTCAGAGCAAGAATTATATAAGAACCACTTGGTTGTGTAAAATCTTGATATCCACTATTTTATTGACCTGCCATCTTTGGAATAGTCTTAAAGAGTGTCAAACAAAATGAAATGATAAAATGTTTTGCAACATTCACAGACCATGTTTTAAGATTGTAGAACACAAGCAGATTCAGAAAGGAAATATAATGAATGCGGCAGCTCTGCTCGGTCTCCATTCTCCATGGCCACAGACCAAACCCGGACACTCCTAAGGGCATTGGCAGTAGACACAGGGTACAGCCAACTCGATGCTGTGGTCTTAATAACCATAGGTTATAGCACATTGATACTGTCAGAGCAGAAAACTCTCATGAGATAACTAAAGAATATACAATTTAACTTGTATCTTCAGTGCTTCATGAACATTTATGCTCTGCAGGTACTGCAGAAATGGGTGATGGGCACAGGTAATGGCCAAAGTCTATTTTACTAAGTAGTGGCCACTGGGAATGGTCACTGTTCATGCATTTTGGGTATACAGGATGGGAACTGGACCAAAAGCGTGGCAGAGTGCCATGCTCTCTGTCCAGTGTCTGCAGGTGACTGTAGGAACAGAAGTACTAAGGAAGTAGCACAGGCAGATACAATAAGGACATGGTAAAACACAAGGACAAAGGATGTGAATGAATGAACAAACTAATGAATGAATGAATAGCTTTATTGTTCAGTTAATGAAAACTTAAAATTAAAACACAAGCTGAAACAGAACCACAAAAAGGACCTGATATTTAAGATGGCAATAAAAGTCCAGCTGTAAACAAGTGTCTCTGTGTTCTTAATAGCTCTCCAGATGAAAGAGCTTAGTACAGTTAAAAAAACAATTTCAAAAACGGAAACGCAAAAAAAAAAATATTGGTGTTTGATAAGTGTAAGAGTCTTTCTGTCAGCCATTGTCTCCATGCTCCTGATGGCTCGCTATATAAAGATGCTTAGTGTAGTTAGAAGCAGCTATACTTAGATATTATTGGCTAAATGCAAGCAGCTGACATGGCTCACTGAGTAATTAGCTTGCCGGTTTGTGCATTGTCAGGTAATAGTTCAACTTCGCAGATTAAAGGGCTAAGCGTGTTATTCAAGGAGGGCAAATACTAAGCTATGGTAATTACTAAGCTGTGAAGGACAGACTATGGTTTATAAAATTATTAAATATATATTTTAATATATGTGTGATTTATTATGTTTACTTATTTTTTTTTAATGTTTATTATGTTTGATAAATTATATATCATTTAGTAGAGTGAAAGTGTTTTTTAATATATTTTCTATCCATTTTAAGTTTCATTATTACATTATTACTTATTCATTATTAAAATGTAATATTTATGTAAATTAAGTGTTTGAATGATTTATATTGACTGCACACATGTTTATTTTTTACATTAAACACCAAATTTGGCAAAAAGGTAGCTCTTGGTTCAGAAAGAGTCCTTTTTAGGTCTCGGCTGCGAAGGCTGCGCTTGCGCAGTCTCGCTCCGAGATTTAATGTTTTTCAGAAGAGGGGCTTGAACCCGCCCCTCTTCTCCCCTCTTCTCCATTGGCTGGCCTCTTAAATGCTGGTCAGCCATTGGAGAAGAGCTTTGTCTCTCCAAAGAAGCCCCGTCTTTTTCGGATTCGGGGGCATGTTTTTTACTTTCTTTCTCTCCTCTGGAATGTAAACATTCCAGCCAATGGCAAGAGGAGAGAAAGAAAAACACGCCCCCGAATCCGAAAATGCCGCTGCGTTTCTCCGAGGCATTTCTGCTTGACCTCGGAGAAAGGCGGTGGTGTTCATGGCGTCATATGGCGTATAATGAGGCTTGTTATGTTGTGGTTTGTGTCTTTTGCTTTCCCCAGAGTCCTTCGTTTATACATGTCCTTCATGTTTGCTTTGCCCATGTCCCTCGGTGTTGCTGTGCCTGAACATTTTTTTTGCTGTTCTTTGTGTCTGTGTCTATTTACCGTTCCTATGCGTTTATATTTTCCATGCCTGGGTTAATTTGTGTCGTTTTCCATCTTTCTGAGTGAGTGAGTGAGTGTGTGGTGTGGTGTGTGTGCGTGTGCGTTTGCGTGTGCGCGTTGGACCCTTCGTCTTTGCCGTGCTTGAGTTTAACTGTGCTTCGTGTGCTTGAGTCCATGTGTTTGCTTTTCCTGGGTAATGGTGTTTGCTCGCAGACCGGTTTTCTTGTGTGTTTGCAGTGCCTGGCTTCCTGTCTTCAGAGACCCATTTCTGTTTGTTGTGTCGCGATCATGTGTTTCCTGTTCCCCACTCCTTATGCGTTTACCGTTTCTGAGTTGTTGCCCCCACCCAAACACACACACACAGTAGACCACACAACTTATATCTGATTAACCAAGCATAAATTTACCCTTGAACATGTGTTGAGAAGGGCGTGTTCAGGCACAAAGTAAACGTCACAAAGTATAGAGAAATGAAGGGGAAGGCTGGGAAGTAAGTTTTGTAACTTTATTTACTGCCTCGGTAAAGCATTTTGAATTAAAATCAAGGCAAAAGGACCCGTAAAAGGTAAATAATTAAATGGTTTCAAAAATTCCGACTGGATTGGCACCTGTTGTGGCGAGTGTTAATATATATTTTAGTCCAAGTCAGAAAATGTGCATTGCTCTCTTGTTTTGTCTGGGATGGATTGACTTATTGCTGTCAGGCTGGCGCCGACAGATCCGCGATGAATCCCTCTTTATTCTATTTTCTCGCTGAAGGTTTACCATGAAACATAGGGGTGCTCCCGGTGGAATCTTGGGCCTGTCTTCGGACTGACCTGTTTATTAGTTTGCGTTAAGCTGCCACGAAACAGCACATGCCACAATTAATAAAATCTTCATTCTAAATCTGCAAGTGGAGACTTCTTAATAAAAGGACATTAATGTTGTGAACTTGGTATTCAGTGGGTAGATGAAGTTCAGGGGCTAGTTAAAATTTGAAGGCGCATTTACATTTTACTGCACGGGCCTTCATCTACGGCCGGGGCACAGAGCTCAGTGGGCGAATGCATCCACCGGGAATTGAAATCCTGACGGTGCCTCTCAGCCGCTCATCTTTCCGGGCTCTGGGTAGCAATGAAGTTCTATAACGCCGTGAGGTCCCAGCGCTCTTTATATGGTTTACACATACACCAATTGGGTAGTAAGTAGCGGCGTGGAACATTTTTATTACGTGTATGTGAAGTTGCATTTCGGAAGAGTTAACTTTGGCCCTTTTTAGGTCTCGGCTAGCGTAGGTGGCTCTGTGTGGGTGGCTCTGTGTGTGTGGGTGGCTTTGTGTGTGGCTCTGTGTGTGGGTGCAAATGCAATAGGTCTCGCATTTGAGAGAGATTAAGCTATTGACATTGTAAATAACAATGGCGTTTCTTTAAATGTTTTGAAAACAAAAACATAAACAAAAATAATGTCATGAGCAATGCCAATAGCTCTAACTTTAACAATGCCGAGACCGTTGCATTGTAAATGCTTGTTGTTAAATGGTGTAAATCCATTCAGTAGTAGCTGAGAAATTAAAGAAACAAAAAAATGTATATATCTGAGCTCCGAGGAGGGTTCGCGAATCATCCTGGGCACGAGTTTCATTCTGATTGGCTGCCAACACTCCAAACTAGGAAGTGTTGGCAGCCATCTTGTGACTCGGTAACCGAGTCACAAGAAAAGAGTAAATAAAAAGGTGAAAAACAAGAAAAGGGGGTAGGGTAGAAACACCCTGACCCCCTAGGCCTCCTCAAGGGGTCCCAAAGGCACCCCCAGAGCCCAAAAAAGCATTTAGAAAAAAATAATTTCGGCTTAATTCGCGTTGGGGTTGCGAATCCCGCCGAAAATGTTTAAAAAATGAAGCGTGGGCTCCTGCGCTGCATTTTAATGAGGCCCCCGGGTGGGCCAGGTCCCGGGGGCAATGACAAAAAAATAATAGCAGGGGCCCGCGGAGCTATGCAGATTATGTGCGGGTCCCCGGGGCAATCTTTATTTAAATGCGGGGGTCCATTACAGACCCCCGGGCACCAGGGACCACCACCTCCCCGGGGCTTTAAATGTTAGGAGGGGGGCGCTCGGCTCTCCTCCTGAAGCCCTTGATGGCCCTGGGGACCGCCACCCCCCATGGCCGGCTCCTGCAGTGTCCCGGGGTGCCCACCCCTGGGACACTGCTGTTTGCAATGGCTCCCGCCCTGTCGTAGCAAACTCTGCTTTGCTTCGTTGAAGCGAGAGCAGGGAAACCTGCTCTCGCTTCAATGAAGCAAAGCAGAATTGCTTTTGAGCAAGGGGAGCAGCATGTCAGCAGCTCCCCTGGCTCAAAAGCAATGCCGGCTCCTACAGGAGATGGGGAGGGGGCGGGCACGTGGGGACATTGGGGCTCCCCCCACGGTCCCCAACACAAAGGGCCGGCCCCGGGGGATGGGGTCCCCTGGGCCAGAAGTGGCCCAGGAGGGGGACCACATGCCCCCATCAATAAATAAAAAAAATATATAAAAAATAAGAGGCACAGCCCGGGGGATGATGTCCCCGAGGCCAATAGTGGCCCCAGGAGGGGGCCACGCAGCCCCCTCCTTAAAAAAGATTTACTTTTTTTTACAAATTTGTTGCCCTGCCCCGGGGGATGGGGTCTCCGGGTCGAAATTGGCCTCAGGAGGGGGCCGTGTGGCCACCTTCCTGTTTAAAAAAAAAAAAAAAAAGTAAAAAACACAGGTCAGGCTCTGGGGGATGGGGTCCCCAGGGCCCCAAATATTGTAAAAGAAGGGGGGGCCACACAGCCCCCCTTCTAAACATTTTTTTTTTAAAACCCGGCATTGCGCCGGAGGCCCCGTCCCCTCCCTGCAGCACTCAGCAAACGCGCCCCCTGGTGCGTTGTAAGTTGGGGAATTAATTCCCCTTGAATACTGAGGGTCCTTGGGAGCCAACTAGCCCACCAGGTACCTCCAGTATGCGCCACACAGCTGAACTGCAGAGAGGTGTTCTGAGGCCACTCCCCTTTTTACACCTCTCTTCAACCCAATTTACAATGCGCCAGGGGGCATGGTTGCCCAGTGGTGCAGGGAAGGGGCAGAGCCTAACAAAAAAAGTGTGCAAATGTGCCCCCTGGCGTATTGTAAATTGGGGGATTAAGTCCCCTTGAATCCTGAGGGTCTCTGGGGGCCAACTAGCTCACCAGGTACCTCCAGTATGTGCCACAGGGCTGTGTTGCAGAGAGGTGTTCCGAGGCCACGCCCCTTTTAACACCTCTCTGCAACGCAGCTCTGTGGCACTTACTGGAGGTCCCTGGTGGGCTAGTTGGCACCCAGGGACCCTCAGGACTCAAGGGGAATTAATCACCCAATTTACTATGCACCAGGGGGCATGTTTGCACAGTGGTGCAGGGAGGGTCGGGGTCTAACAAAACAAGTGTGCAAAAGTGCCCCCTGGCTCGTTGTAAATTGGAGGATTAAGTCGCCTGAGGGTCTCTGAGGGTCACCTAGCCCGCCAGGTACCTCCAGTAAGTGCCACAGAGCTGTGTTGCAGAGAGGTGGTCCGAGGCCATGCCCCTTTTTACAAGACTCCACAAACGCGGCTTCTGGCATGCTGCTGGTGGGGTGATGAGGTCCTCTTGTGTTCTGGGGCCCCAGGACACAAGTGGACTTCATCCTCCAAGCAGCAGTGCACCAGAAGCCGCGTTTGCAGCGTGGTGTAAAAAGGAGCATGGCCTCGGAACATCTCTCTGCAACGCAGCTCTGTGGCACTTACTGGATTTACCTGGTGGGCTAATTGGCCCCCAGGGACCCTCAGTATTCAAGGGGACTTAATCCCCCAACTTATAATGCACCAGGGGCATGTTTGCACAGTGGTGCAGGGAGGGGGCAGGCCTAATATAACAAGTTAGCAATCCTGCTGTGTGGGACTTACTGGAGGTAATAGGAGGGGTATTTGGCCCCTAAGGTTGACTTGGGGGCTAACTACCCCTCCTGTTACCTCCAGTAAATCTCACACAGTGGGATTGCTAAGAGGTGTTCAGAGGCCACGCTCGCCTTTCTCTACCACTCTGCAAACGTGACTGCTATGTTATAGTTAGTAATTAGCTTTAAAAAACCTTTGAAATTCACAGAAAAAAACAAAGGATTCAGGGACGTTATAGTTAGAAATTAGCATTTAAAAAACCTTTGAAATTCACAGAAAAAAACAGAGGTTTCAGGGACGTTATAGTTAGTTGGCCGTTTCACTCATACAAAACCAGAGAAATTCGGCCGTTATAGTTAGTAGAGATAACTATAACTCGTGCCCCCACAATGCACTCCTGAGGACATCACATATTGCATCATTCATGACATAGTCGGTGACATCACTAATGACATCACTCATAAAATCTCAATATGCATATGTGAAAGGCGGTATAGGTGAGTGTTGCAGTTTATAAGTAACTGTATGTGTAAGTGAGTGATTGTGAGAGTGGTTGTATGGCTGACTGTGTGCTTGTGTGCTTCTGGCAGTGACTGTATAGGTGAGTAAGTATGTCTCAGTATCTGTATGAATAAGTGAGTTGGTGTGCATATAGCTGTATAGGTGAATAAGTGGTTGTGTGATTGACTCTATGGGTGAGTGAGAAGGTGTGTGAGTAGCTCCATGGGTGACTGAGAGTGTGTGACTGGCTTTGTGGCTGTATGAGTAGATAAATCAGTGGCTTTATTAGTGGGTTAGTTGGTGTGTGAGTGGCTGTATGAGTAATTGAGTGGATGTGTGTGTAAACCTATGAATCAGTGAGTGGGTGTGTAAGTACTGGTTGGGGTGTATCAATGTTTTTGAGAATGGAAGTGTGAAAGTTGGAGTGGGTGTATGAAAGGTTACATGGGGGTGTGAGTGGTGCATCAGAAATTCTGTGGATGACTATAACAGCCCCGTAACCTTTGGTTTTTTCAGTGAATATTTAAGGTCTTTTTAATCCTATTTCCTAACTATAACAGCCCCGCAACCTTTGGTTTTTTCAGTGTATATATATATATATATATATATATATATATATATATATATATATATATATTATCTCCTGGCGGTCGCCAGTAGATAGTTATAGTTAGGACCCTGTTTCCATAGGAAATCCGCAACATTCTATTTGGAATAACTTTGGCGTCGGTTGACGAATCCTCGCGAAATTTTCAAAATAGGTGGGGCGCTACGCTCCGCTCCTACCCTGAAAGTCTCGGGGGGATTCGTCAAGTGGGGGCTGAGAAAAAAGGGGGGTCCCAAAACGCGTTTTTCCCATGCATTTTTCCATAGGACCTTTAGACACAGCTACAGCCCGAACGGCTGAACAGAGTTACTTGAAATTTGGCAGAGAGGTAGTCCTCAGGTCAAGGAAATGCCTTTTGTAGGTTTGGTGTAAATCTGTTCAGTAGATCCTGAGAAAATAGCATTTAAATCAATAAATATATATGTGGCAGCTTACGGTGCGCTTACCGTGCGCTTACGGTAAGCTTACCGTACGCGTACGGTGCCGTGCGCGAGCGCGATTCTGATTGGCTGTTAGATCTAAGTAAACATTCGAATCGGTCGAATCCAGGAAGCGGCAGCCACCATTTTCTCTCTCGCACTCTGAGTGAGGCAGCAAAAACAAAGGCAAAAAACATCTAAAGGGGCAATGTATTCAGTTCCTAACCACCTAGCATTGATGATGGTGTACCCAAAGAACCCCCAAGGCCAAAAATTCAATTTTTTTTTTTTTATGAAAAATCGCCGATTACGCTTACGTGTACGGTAAAAATTAATAAAAAAAAAAAAATATCCACAATATCCCCTCCTCGTGTGCAAACGGTGCCCGGAGGGTACCTTTTGTGCATGGCATATTTCTCAAAAATGAAAATATAAATGATTACCTTTCACAACGAAGCGCATATTATGTCCTCCATGTGCGCACGGTGCGCGAAGCGCATCGTGCGTACATGGCCCATCCCGCGTAACGTGGGCACGCGGTGCGCGCAGCGCACCGCGTGACCACCGTGCGTGCACGGCACTAACTGCGTAAAGTGGGCGCGCGGTGCGCGAAGCGCACCGTGCGCGCCCGGAACGAACTGCGTTAACTGGGCGCGCACGCCACGAATGGCGTAAAGTAACTTAGCATTTAAAAAAATGTACAAATTCACTGAAAAAACCATAGGTTTCACACACGTTATAGTTAGGAATTAGCATTTAAAAAACCTTGCAAATTCACTGAAAAAACCATAGGTTTCACACATGTTATAGTTAGCGGAAATTTTAATCATAAAAAACCATTGAAATTCCCCCGTTATAGTTAGTGCAGGCAACTATAACTCACGCAACCGCAATCCTCTGCTGATGCTAATACTGTATTTAGACACTTATTTGCCCATGTCTTCTTCCATTAAATTTTAGCTATACATATATTGCAAATATTTTTTTTTCATAAAGACACATATGTCATCAGCAGAGGATTGCGGTTGCGTGAGTTATAGTTGCCTGCACTGACTATAACGGGGGAATTTCAATGGTTTTTTATGATTAAAATTTCCGCTAACTATAACATGTGTGAAACCTATGGTTTTTTCAGTGAATTTGTATATATATATATATATATCCACACGAAAACTGCTCACACAATGAAGCGCCCCCTCGACGTTGAAATTTCACCTTTTTATTTTTTTATTTCAACTGACAGCAGCGAGGCCAGTGCACCGACACAAGCAGGGTTTCTTCAAGCCTTTTACCGACGCGTTTCTGGAGACATTTCTCCCTTCCTCATGGCTGGCTTATGGAGGAGAGATTCAGCTGCCTTGCATTTTCATGTGTTTGCAAATTACATAGTCCCGCCCTCTGGGGCGTGTTGCACCGTGGCATTCTGGTTCTTGTAGTGAGGGTAATTGTAATCCATAGTGGAGGCAGCAGTCACTCAACCTTCCCAAATTAAGATCCATCAGGTTGCTCGTATATAGATATACATATAGATATATAGATATATTTATAAAAAAGTCTCAATCCTGGCCCACCTCGTTGCCGATAGTTCACCCAGGTACGGACCACCTCACACAGAGACAGAAATAATCTTCAATAAAGTGCTTTAATCGTGCCAATAGAACACAGTCTATATCAGGCTAGTGCCTGCCATGACACGTTTTGGCCGTCTGAATGCGGCCTTGATCACATGACATGCCACTAACGTGCAAACATTTAAATAGTGCACAACCCCAAACCGTGATCGAAAATACCATGCACAGTTGAAAGACATAAAAATAAGACATCTTACAAATGTATAAAACATATGTGCTGCATTGATGGCCACTCAAACAATTGCCAACTGTTTTTTTATGTTAAACCCTTCGCTGCTAGGCCTTTTCCCCTCCTGTGCTAAGCCTTTTTCGGGCTATTTGGGGTAGTGCGCGCTTAGGCCCCTGTAACTTTTTGACCACATTAGGTATCCACGCCAAATTTTCGTCCTTTTCTTCCAACATCATGGGGATTCTAAAGGTACCCAGGGTTTGGGGATTCTCCTAGAGGGTTCCCAGAAATTAGTCAAAATACAGCAACATTTTGTTTTTTTGTGAAAAATGGGAAAAACTGGCTGCAAATGAAAGCGTCTGGGTTTTTCTCTGCAAATGGTATCAAAAAAGGGTTTATGGGGCTGAAATCACCATTTCTCCAGCTTTTAGGGAATGACAGATTTTTGTCAGAATTCCAACATTTTTTACACAGTTTTGGCATTTTTCTGGGACATACCCTATTTTTGTTATTTTTTGTGCTCTCAGCCTCCTTCTAGTTAATGGTAGAAATGGGTACAAAAGCAATAATGGATCCTGGAAAGCAATACATTTTTGAAAAGTAGACAAAATTCATTCTGAATTCAGCAAGGGGTCATTTGTGTAGATCCATCAAGGTTTCTTTATAGAAACTAACAGTTAAATATAGGAAAAATTGAAAATTAGTTGAAAAAAGCAGCCTTTTGTGTCAACGTTTTCACCTGTAACTTCTTCTAATTATGACATCTCTTTGAAAGCAATGTACCGTTACATCCGCTGGACCTTCCTGGTTGTCGGGATATATAGGACTTGTAGGTTCACCAAGAGCCCAACGAACCCAGAGTAAAAAACTGAGCAGCATTTTGTAATGGTTTTTTATCACGTTCCGGGTATATAGCAATTATTGTGGGAAAATGTATACATGGAAAAATCGGTATGAAAGACACCTATGTATTTCTGAAATGGGAACAAATTACAGAGTTTAGAAATAGTGCATATTTGCACATTTTTGGAATTGGGAATACTCATACTAGCATGAGAATTATTGGTCATTTTTCAAAATGACTTTTTTTTTTACACAATATCTTTCATTTGGAATGGAGAAATGCATATATATATATCCACACGAAAACTGCTCACACAATGAAGCGCCCCCTCGACGTTGAAATTTCACCTTTTTATTTTTTTATTTCAACTGACAGCAGCGAGGCCAGTGCACCGACACAAGCAGGGTTTCTTCAAGCCTTTTACCGACGCGTTTCTGGAGACATTTCTCCCTTCCTCATGGCTGGCTTATGGAGGAGAGATTCAGCTGCCTTGCATTTTCATGTGTTTGCAAATTACATAGTCCCACCCTCTGGGGCGTGTTGCACCGTGGCATTCTGGTTCTTGTAGTGAGGGTAATTGTAATCCATAGTGGAGGCAGCAGTCACTCAACCTTCCCAAATTAAGATCCATCAGGTTGCTCGTATATAGATATACATATAGATATATAGATATATATATAAAAAAGTCTCAATCCTGGCCCACCTCGTTGCCGATAGTTCACCCAGGTACGGACCACCTCACACAGAGACAGAAATAATCTTCAATAAAGTGCTTTAATCGTGCCAATAGAACACAGTCTATATCAGGCTAGTGCCTGCCATGACACGTTTTGGCCGTCTGAATGCGGCCTTGATCACATGACATGCCACTAACGTGCAAACATTTAAATAGTGCACAACCCCAAACCGTGATCGAAAATACCATGCACAGTTGAAAGACATAAAAATAAGACATCTTACAAATGTATAAAACATATGTGCTGCATTGATGGCCACTCAAACAATTGCCAACTGTCTTTTTATGTTAACCCCTTCGCTGCTAGGCCTTTTCCCCTCCTGTGCTAAGCCTTTTTCGGGCTATTTGGGGTAGTGCGCGCTTAGGCCCCTGTAACTTTTTGACCATATTAGGTATCCACGCCAAATTTGCGTCCTTTTCTTCCAACATCATGGGGATTCTAAAGGTACCCAGGGTTTGAGGATTCTCCTAGAGAGTTCCCAGAAATTAGTCAAAATACAGCAACATTTTGTTTTTTTTGTGAAAAATGGGAAAAACTGGCTGCAAATGAAAGCGTCTGGGTTTTTCTCTGCAAATGGTATCAAAAAAGGGTTTATGGGGCTGAAATCACCATTTCTCCAGCTTTTAGGGAATGACAGATTTTTGTCAGAATTCCAACATTTTTTACACAGTTTTGGCATTTTTCTGGGACATACCCTATTTTTGCTATTTTTTGTGCTCTCAACCTCCTTCCAGTTAATGGTAGAAATGGGTACAAAAGCAATAATGGATCCTGGAAAGCAATACATTTTTGAAAAGTAGACAAAATTCATTCTGAATTCAGCAAGGGGTCATTTGTGTAGATCCATCAAGGTTTCTTTATAGAAACTAACAGTTAAATATAGGAAAAATTGAAAATTAGTTGAAAAAAGCAGCCTTTTGTGTCAACGTTTTCACCTGTAACTTCTTCTAATTATGACATCTCTTTGAAAGCAATGTACCGTTACATCCGCTGGACCTTCCTGGTTGTGGGGATATATAGGACTTGTAGGTTCACCAAGAGCCCAACGAACCCAGAGTAAAAAACTGAGCAGCATTTTGTAATGGTTTTTTATCATGTTCCGGGTATATAGCAATTATTGTGGGAAAATGTATACATGGAAAAATCGGTATGAAAGACACCTATGTATTTCTGAAATGGGAACAAATTACAGAGTTTAGAAATAGTGCATATTTGCACATTTTCGAAATTGGGAATACTCATACTAGCATGAGAATTATTGGTCATTTTTCAAAATGACTTTTTTTTTTACACAATGTCTTTCATTTGGAATGGAGAAATGCATCAAAAATCAATAGGTAATAACAGTTGGTTACAAATCTGAACTACTCTAAGTCTCCCGATAAAAATGGTACCTCACTTGTGTGGGTAGGCATAGTGCCCACGACAGGAAGTGGCTCAAAACCTAGCGTGAACACACCACATTTTCACAATGAAAATTTACACATTTTTTGCGAAGAGTCTAGCTGTAGTTTTTTAACCCTAGACCTAGGGAAACCTAGCAAACCTATACATTTTTGAAAAGGAGACACCCAGGGGAATCCAGGATGGGGTGACTTGACTGCCTCCCACCATGATCTGTTACCCAGAATCCCTTGCAAACCTAAAAATTGACAAAAAAACACTTTTTCCCCACATTTCTGTGGTGGAAAGTTCTGGAATCTGCGTGGATCCACAAATTTCTACCCACCCCGTGTTCCACAAAGTCCTACGAGAAAAATGGTACCTCACTTGTGCGGGTCAGGCTAGTGCCGGCGACAGGAAACTGCACAAAACGCAACATGGTCACACCTCAATTTTGCAGTGAAAAATGACCTTTTTTTGGCAAAGTAACTAGCTGTAGTGTTTTAACCCTAGCTCTGCCGGCACCTAGGGAAGCCTAGCAAACCTATATATTTTTGAAAACTAGACACCCAGGGGAATCCAGGATGGGGTGACTTGAGTGCCTCCCACCAGGGTCTGTTACCCAGAATCTCTTGCAAACCTAAAAAATTGACAAAAAAAACACTTTTTCCCCACATTTCTGTGATGGAAAGTTCTGGAATCTGCGTGGATCCACAAATTTCCACCCACCCCGCGTTCCCCAAAGTTCTAAGAGAAAAATGGTACATCACTTGTGCGGGTCGGCCTAGTGCCCACGACAGGAAACGGCGCAAAACGCAACGTGGTCACACCTCAATTTTGCAGTGAAAAATGACCCTTTTTGGCAAAGTGACTAGCTGTAGTTTTTTAATCCTAGCTCTGCCGGCACCTAGGTTAACCTAACAAACCTATATATTTTTGAAAACTAGACACCCAGGGGAATCCAGGATGGGGTGACTTGAGTGCCTCCCACCAGGGTCTGTTACCCAGACTCCCTTGCAAACCTAAACAATTGACAAAAAAAACACTTTTCCCCCGACATTTCTGTGATGGAAAGTTCTGGAATCTGCGTGGATCCACAAATTTCCACCCACCCCGCGTTCCCCAAAGTCCTACGAGAAAAATGGTACCTCACTTGTGCGGGGCGGCCTAGTGCCCGCGACAGGAAACGGCACAAAACGCAACGTGGTCACACCTCAATTTTGCAGTGAAAAATGACCCTTTTTTGGCAAAGTGACTAGCTGTAGTTTTTGAACCCTAGCTGTGCTGGCACCTAGGGAAACCTAGCAAACCTATATATTTTTGAAAACTAGAAACCCAGGGAAATCCAGGATGGGGTGACGTGAGTGCCTCCCACCAGGGTCTGTTACCCAGAATCCCTTGCAAACCTAAAAAATTGACAAAAAAAACACTTTTCCCCCACATTTCTGTGATGGAAAGTTCTGGAATCTGCGTGGATCCACGAATTTCCACCCACCCCGCATTCCCCGAAGTCCTACGAGAAAAATGGTACCTCACTTGTGTGGGTCGGCCTAGTGCCCGCGACAGGAAACGGCACAAAACGCAACGTGGTCACACCTCAATTTTGCAGTGAAAAATGACCCTTTTTTGGCAAAGTGACTAGCTGTAGTTTTTGAACCCTAGCTCTGCCGGCACCTAGGTAAACCTAGCAAATCTATATATTTTTGAAAACTAGACACCCAGGGGAATCCAGGATGGGGTGACTTGAGTGCCTCCCACCAGGGTCTGTTACCCAGAATCCCTTGCAAACCTAAAAAATTGACAAAAAAAACACATTTTCCCCACATTTCTGTGATGGAAAGTTCTGGAATCTGCGTGGATCCACAAATTTCCACCCACCCCGTGTTCCCCAAAGTCCTACGAGAAAAATGGTACCTCACTTGTGCGGGTCAGCCTAGTGCCCGCGACAGGAAATGGCACAAAGCGCAACGTGGTCACACCTCAATTTTGCAGTGAAAAATGACCCTTTTTTGGCAAAGTGCCTAGCTGCAGTTTTTAAACCCTAGCTGTGCCGGCACCTAGGGAAACCTAGCAAACCTATACATTTTTGAAAAGTAGACACCCAGGGGAATCCAGGATGGGGTGACTTGACTGCCTCCCACCATGATCTGTTACCCAGAATCCCTTGCAAACCTAAAAAATTGACAAAAAAAACACTTGTTCCCCACATTTCTGTGGTGGAAAGTTCTGGAATCTGCGTGGATCCACAAATTTCCACCCACCCCGTGTTCCCCAAAGTCCTACGAGAAAAATGGTACCTCACTTGTGCGGGTCGGCCCAGTGCCCGGGTCAGGAAACAGCACAAAACGCGACATGGTCACACCTCAATTTTGCAGTAAAAAATGACCCTTTTCTGGCAAAGTGACTAGCTGTAGTTTTTGAACCCTAGCTGTGCTGGCACCTAGGGAAACCTAGCAAACCTATATATTTTTGAAAACTAGAAACCCAGGGAAATTCAGGATGGGGTGACGTGAGTGCCTCCCACCAGGGTCTGTTACCCAGAATCCCTTGCAAACCTAAAAAATTGACAAAAAAAACACTTTTCCCCCACATTTCTGTGATGGAAAGTTCTGAAATCTGCGTGGATCCACGAATTTCCACCCACCCCGCATTCCCCGAAGTCCTACGAGAAAAATGGTACCTCACTTGTGCGGGTCGGCCTAGTGCCTGCGACAGAAAACGGCGCAAAACGCAACGTGGTCACACCTCAATTTTCCAGTGAAAAATGACCCTTTTTTGGCAAAGTGCATAGCTGTAGTTTTTGAACCCTAACCCTGCCGGCACATAGGGAAACCTACCAAACCCATACATTTCTGAAAACTAGACACCCGGGGGCTTCCAGGGAGGTATGGCTTGCATGTATCCCCCAACGTTTCCTTACCCAGAATCCCCTGCAAACCTCAATTTTAGCTGAAAAAATCACTTTTTACACATATTTTGGTGTGGGAAAGTTGTGGCATCACCGGGCTCACACAAATTTTCCACCACCCAGCGTTCCCCCAGGTCTCCCAGTAAAAATGGTGCCTCACTTGTGTGGGAGGCCCAAGTACCCGCGGCCCACGGCCCAAGTGACCCCCCTTGCAAAACCAGGTGGTTTTGCGATAGGCCATTTTGATGTCGCCTCACTATGTTTTGGGCCCTTGCCTGCCACGGGTACTTGGGCCTCCCACACAAGTGAGGCACCATTTTTGCCGGGAGACCTGGGGGAATACTGGGTGGTGGAAAATTTGTGTGAGCCCGGTGATGCCACAACTTTCCCACACCAAAATGTCTGAAAAAAGTGATTTTTTTCAGCTAAAATTGAGGTTTGCTGGGGATTCTGGGAAAGGAAACGTTGGGGGATCCACGCAAGCCATACCTCCCTGGAAGCCACCGGGTGTCTAGTTTTCAGAAATGTATGGGTTTGGTAGGTTTCCCTAGATGGCCACCGAGCACCGGGCCAAAAACCCAAGTGACCCCCCTTGCAAAACCAGATTGTTTAGACATAATTATTGGTTTGTTCCTACAGCGTGAGAAATTTGGGACAATATTGCAATGAAAATGTGGCAGACATTTTGAGGTTTGCAGGACATTGGGGATAAAAAAACTTTTTGAATTCACAAGAGAGAAATCACCATGAACTCCCATGGGTTTTCGACAATATCTACAGTTGGTGGGTTATTCTTACATGGAAAGTACACTTTGGCAGAGAAACTAAAGACAAAGATTACTGCACAACCATCTATTCCTCAAACACACACACATACTGGTTGGATTTGGCACGAGGGTGAGTGATGGTTCAGTATCTACAATTGTATTAGCAAGTGATTTCACAAAAATGAAAAGCACTGTTAATAATTGAAAGGGCGAGAAACTGAACCATTGACTCACAGCTCGTGAGCTGTAAAGCCACGACAAGGCACCAACCTCTTTACAGGCCATTCATACACCTTTCATACATGTGAGACATACAAAACCATTCACACCGCCAGCCGCGGGCCCATCACATAACAAAACTCACACCAGCACACAGCGCCATTCAAGGGCCCATCACTTTCACACGCCCACAATCCTGACACAGCAACTACACAGGCAGATGGATTCCGTGGAGTGGCACTCAGCTAGCAGTGTGTGTAGTGACCAGCAGAAAGTCACTACTCACACACAGCCAGCCGAGCGCCAGTCCACACACACCGCTAGCAGAGCGCCAGTCCACGCACACCGCTAGCCAAACACCAGTCCACGCACACCGCTAGCCAAGCGCCAGTCCAGGCACACCGCCAGCCAATCGCCAGTCAATCGCCAGTCCAGGCACTCAGGCAGCCAATCGCCAATCCACGCACACCGACAGCCAAGCTCCAGTCCACGGACACCACCAGCCAAACACCAGACCGCACACACCACCAGTCCACGCACACTGCCAGCCAAGTACCAGTCCACGCACACCGCCAGCCAAGCACCATTCCACGCACACCGCCAGCCAAGCTCCAGTCCACACACACCACCAGCCAAGCACCAGTCCACGCACACCGCCAGCCAAGTACCAGTCCCCGCACACCGCCAGCCAAGCACCATTTCACACACACCACCAACCAAGTGCCAGTCCACACACACCAACAGCCAAGCGCCAGCCTACACACACCGCCATCACATTTAGGATTTTTTTAGAAAAAAATAAAAACACAAACAAATCGCAAATAGATACAAATCTACAAACACAAAATCAGCAACTAAATACATTGCACTAACGCCAACCTTGAAACAGAATCACATTTTCCAAAGAAGACAGATCAGGCAGTTCACTTTACCACTCATGAATGCTCCCAAAAATTATTTTGCGTGTGGTATGCTCTAAAACAAGCAGGGACACACAGCCCAGGTTTAGAAGGACAGTCGGGGCAGTACATACGAATCTCCTTCCGTGTACCTCTTCGCCAACAGACTCTACATCTCCTACTGGGAAAATCTTTTGAGGGTGTGGGAGGAATGTGATCAGGAAAGTGGCGATCTCTCAATCTAGCAACATCCTCCACCACTCCTACTCTAGGAACACTTGCCTGTTCCACTACAACAAGGCTGCCTATTACAGACTCCTGAAACTTAGCAAAAGTCATCTTTGACTCAGGGCAAGAATCCTGGAACACAACAAAAGCATTAAAGATTGCCAAGTGGAATAGATGGATAGCCAACTTCTTGTACCAAATGTAAGCCTTACGAAGAGCAGCGTAAGGTTCCAACCTCTGATCTACTCTGTCAACACCACGCATGTGCCTATTATAGTCTAAAATGCACACAGGTTTGCGCACTTCAGCAACCTGACCCCAAACAGTCACAGGTGCAGTGCTTTCATCATGGATGGTAGTCAGCATGTAGACATCGCTCCTGTCTGAAAACTTCACAGCAAGAAGCTCCTCGCAACGCAACGCACTGCACTGTCCCCACACAAGCTTTTGACAAACAAGTTCTTTTGGGAAACCTTTACGGTTAGAGCGGATTGTGCCACAAGCAACAGTGTCCACTTTGGCCAATTCCCTGAACAACCGCACACCAGCATAGAAGTTATCTACATATAAATGGTGGCCTTTGTTAAAATATCCTCTACCAAGTTCCCAAACACGTTTCTCAGTCACTCCAAAAGTGGACGGACAACCAGGGGGGTTAATCCTGGATTCCTTACCGGTGTACACCCTGAAATTAGAGACATATCCAGTCCTACTGTCACACAGCATATACAGCTTAATTCCATAGGGTGCCCTCTTACTAGGAATGTATTGCCTAAAAACCAAGCGGCCCTTGAACAACACCAAAGACTCATCCACTGCAATTTCTTTCCCAGGAGCATAGATCTCAGAAAATCGATCAACAAAGTGATCAAGGACAGGCCTAATCTTAAAAAGACGGTCACACTCAGGGTGATCTCGTGGCACTGCTAAACCATTATCAACAACATGCATCATCCGAAGCAGAATCAAATACCTGTCACGACTCATGACTGCCGGAAAAATAGCAGTTGCCAACAAGGGACTAGTAGACCAATATGAAGACATTGATGGCTTCCTTAGCAAGCCCATCAATAAAGTTAAACCCAAGAACTTCTTCATCTCTTCAAGATTTGTGGGAGTCCACCGGGTAGCTCTAGAGTGTGGCTTAAGACTGGCACAGTTGTCCCTCAAAAACAGTTTGGCATACAAATTAGTCTGCTCAACAATCTCTGCCAAAAACACATCGTCCATAAACAACAGAAAAAAATGTATCGGCAAAAAATTTTCAGTATTCACTCTACACCCTGGAACACCAGTAAAGTCTGGCAATGCCGGCTGCACCATGCCAGGGGCAACCCAGAGGTCATCACTTTCAAAAGGAAACCTTGCAGCCCCAGCCTGCAGCCCAGATGCCTCTTTGCCACACTACACCAACGGGAAGCCTTGCAGCCGCAGTCTGCAGCCCAGAAGCCTCTTGCCGCACTACACCAACGGGAAGCCTTGCAGCCCCAGGCTGCAACCCAGATGCCTATTGCTGCACTATCGGCACATCAGTGTCCTCCTCTAACACAGGGACTTCATCCGCACTAAGAGTATCTTCATCATCCGATGACTCCATATGGAGAGAAACTCACTGCCAGAATCGTCCCCTGCCTCCTCTCCCTCAGATGCAGAGTCAGTCTCTGAACCATGGTCAGAGGAAGACTCAAAAAGCAAACCAACAACCTGCTGAGCAGTAATCCAGCGGCTAGCCATTATACTTACTAAGATAGAAGACTGCACAAACAAGTCAACAACAACCAACAATGTGCAAACCAAGTAAGTAAAGAAATGTGTACCTTTATCACAAAGATCAATGTACTCAAAAACTATAGAATTCAATTACAAGAGACAGCTACACTCACCAGAACCTACTCTGCAGTGACACAGCAAAACCAACGATATCCAACTAGAAAGAACAAAAAAAAAAAAATTATTCACAAGACAACAAAATACACATCGAGCACAAATGCAAACAGTTTTTGACACTCAAAAACCAAATATACTGCTATTATTACACCATTTGCAAAAGAAATTCATGCAGAGAAATCAAACACATTTACATTGTACAAAAAAAGTCTCTTACCAAACTACACAAACAGCAGAACCACCAGTAACGAAACCGCAAACTGAAAAGAGCAAAAGCCTTCACCTAGAACAAAAAAGTAAAAATAAAAACAATTACAATTGCAATTCACAAAAAATATAACAATAAACATTATAACATGCTATGCTACTACCCAAATGGTAAATCGGGTTGTGTGCCAGGTGGGGCAGAAAACAGCAGGAAAAAAAAACAGGCTAATCTGTCCCGGGGCGGGGGGGCAAAATACATATTATAGAAAATTGCCCCCTGGAAGCGACCCTTGCCCAAGGGGTCACTTCCTTTTTTATTTAAACTAATTCCCTGGTGTCTAGTGGGCTTTTCTGCCCCCCGGGACCAGAAACGGCTACACAAAAGACTGATCTGCCCCCAGGGGGGCAGAAAAGTCCTAATAAAAATGTGGGCCCCCAGGAAGCGACCCTTGCCCAAGGGCTCGCTTCCTTAATGCTAAAACAGACATCCCTGGTGTCTAGTAGGCTTTTCTGCCCCCCCCCCCTGGGAGCAGAAATGGATACAAAGACGACCGATCTGCCCCCAGGGGGGGCAGAAAAGTCTTAATATTTATTTTGCACCCCAGGAAGCGGCCCTTGCCCAAGGGGTCACTTCCTTAAGTCTAAAAACAGACATCCCTGGTGTCTAGTGGGCTTTTCTGCCCCCCCTGGGAGTAGAAACGGATAGAAAGACGACCAAAAAGTCTTAACATTATTTTTGCCCCAAGGAAGCGACCCTTGCCCAATGGGTCACTTCCTAATGCTGAAACAGACATCCCTGGTGTCTAGTGGGCTTTTCTGCCCCCCCTGGGAGCAGAAACGGATAGAAAGACAACCAAAAAGTCTTAATATTTATTTTGCCCCCCAGGAAGCGACCCTTGCCCAAGGGGTCGCTTCCTTAATTCTAAAAACTGACATCCCTGGTGTCTAGTGGGCTTTTCTGCCCCCCCTGGGAGCAGAAACAGACAGAAAGATGACCGATCTGCAGAAAAGTCTTAACATTATTTTGGCCCCCAAGGAAGCGACCCTTGCCCAAGGGGTCGCTTCGTTTTGCAGAAACAGACATCCCTGGTGTCTAGTGGGCTTTTCTGCCCCCCCGGGAGCAGAAACGGATACAAACACGACTGATCCTGCCCCCAGGGGGGGGGGGGGCAGAAAAGTCTTGACATTTAATTTTGCCCCCAGGAAGCGACCCTTGCCCAAGGGGTCACTTCCTTTCTGCACAAAAAGACATCCCAGGTGTCTAGTGGGGCATCCCTGCTCCACGATCGCGACGCTGTGCGCGATCGTGAAGCAGGAATGCCCAGCATTGAGACATCAGGGAAGAGGAAATACTCTTTCCTCTCCCCCGATGCCTCAATACTTTCAAACATGCCCCCGCGGCCCCACCGGACAAGAAAACTCACCTGCTGCTCGCTGGGACGCCTGGAAGCAAATGGCTTCCAGGCGTCCCAGCGCTTACTGATGACATCAGCGCGAGCTGTGCGCGCTGACGTCATGGGGAAGTGTGGGGGGGTTCGGGGGTGGCAGCGGAAACTCTTCCGCTGCCATCCCCCTCTGTGGGGGCAAGATAGATGCCCCAGGGGGGAGCGCCAGCGCTTCCCCCAGGGGCTGTGCTCATGACGGAGCGGTTCCGTCATAAGCACAGCCCAACCGATGCTCATGACGGAACCGCTCCGTCATGAACATCGAAGGGGGTAAACTACGTTTTATAATTGTTATGTGTAAGGTAAAATCTAACAACACGCTATTGTTTCACCGTTAGATCTTGAATAGACAATATTATTACCTTCAATAAAGTGCTAGTGCTATCTAAATCCATTGATGACAGATCCATAAATAGGACATTTTTGGCACAAATACCAATATTCTATTGAAAGCTTGAGCCAGGCATCTGTGTTATATAATGTAGAAACTGCTTTGATAATCATTGCAGTGTAAGTACCTATAAGAATCGTTTTGAAAAGATAACTAAAGTGATCTTAAAAATTGCTATGTGCTTGTTTACGACAATTACAATTGTCTAAAACAACGGAGCCACCCAGAAACGCCTTTCTGAACCTGAATAATGTTTATAATGTGCAAGTGCTGGAACCAATAATGGCTGGTCAAACAACATAATTTTCTGTTAAAAAGTGAAAAAACACAATACTGCCTTGTCTAAAAACAAAGAGTAACATACTTGTTAGAGTAATCGAAATATTTCTTTGAGACACACTGATGGCTTGACATGGATGGATGTGTACGAAGCCAAGGTGACCACCAGGAAAGAAGCACGCATGATCAAACCCCCTACGATCGTTTTGATAATATTAGACAATTGCTAAAAATCAAGAACAAGATGTTGATATACACATACATTATAAAAAATTGTGCAAGTCCTCACTTGTGTTTAAACCATTTGGCATCTTTGTATCAAGTGCCAGTATGAAGTGAGGCTCTAACTGTCGTAAACGTCTCTTTATGTTACCACCACGTCTAGATACCGGGACAGCACCTATAACAGTACGTAAGTACTTAAGCTCCTTCAAATTGTTATGATGTACTAACTGAAAATGTTGGGCTACTGGATAGTTAGAATTTGAATTGACCACTGCCCGCAGGTGTTGCAAAATTCTGTTGAATACAGGGAGTTTAGTACTGCCTATGTACTTGAGCCCACATGTGCATTCTAACACATACACAGCGTGGTCAGTTCGACATGTGAGATGGCCTTTGATTTGTACAGGTTTTGTGCTGAATTCTGTTACATATTCAGTAGTATTGGTGCCAAATTTACAAGCACGGCATGAACTGCACTTGTAAAAACTTGTTTTACATAACCACGTTTGTGTGGGGATGAATTCTGGGCTACTTTTTACTAGTGTGTCGCTCATCGAAGATGCTCTTTTGAACAAGATGGAAGTGCTGGGAGAATTTGGTTTAATTTTATATCGTGAGGACAATTGGCCAATGCGAATAGATTAGGGGTGGGCGGAATTTGCGAAATTCACTTTCGCAAATTATCGCGAAAATGTTAAAAATCTCTGCAAACACGAGGAAATATCGCGAAGATGCGGAAGTATTTTTACCGCTCGTTCGCGGTATTTTCTGCGTGGTCGCGGCTCGCCAACTTACCCATGCGGTTGCTCACGGACACGGCCATCTTGTTTTCACTTGTCTCGCGGTACATGATCGTGAGAATAAAGACGTGATCGCGTGACGAATGACGTTACTGCAGGCGCGAACTGTCGCGAGACAGCGCAAAGGACTACCAACAATCCAACATCTCGTGGAGAACGCGACCGGATCGGGAAACTTGTCGGCGAACGCGGGGATTCAGGTAAGGCGATCGCGCGCATGCGAGAATGTATTATTTTACAGCGCGAGCAAGCAAAAAAATTTCTGGTAAAATGCGGATTGCGGAAATTTTGACATTCTCGCGCTCTCCGCGGAACGTGAAAATGTCAAATTATCGCAATTTCCGCGAGCCGGACGGAATTTTAGCCCAGGCCTAGAATAGATGATGTCTCTGATTTTGTTCTCTTGTTTGCTAAATGTTGTAATTAATCGTGTAGCCTGTAATGTCTCATCTGTTGGAATGCTGAGGGTGGGGGTGGTGGAGACAACAACTCTCTCGACTTTTGGTAAAAGGGAAAACTCTCTTGTGAGTGAATTCGCCTTACAGAGAGCCTTCTGCACCTCAGAATTTTTATATCCACTGGTAATAAAATGTTGTACAGCTTCTTGTTGACACTGAACCAAGTCTATGTTGGAACTACAGATTTGGCGTATATGTAAAAATTCGCCATAAGGAATACTGTTTATAAGGTGTCGGGGGTGAGAACTACTGGCATGGAGAATGGAATTTCAAGCTGTGCTCTTACGATGAAGTTTGGTTTGGATCTCACCCCTACACAAATTGAGCTGCACATCTAAAAATTCCACCTTGAGATTGCTAATCTCAGCTGTGAATTTTAAATTTAACTTGTTGTCATGAATAGCCAATACGAAAGCTTGTGTCTCTTTCTGAGTACCATTCCATATTATACAAACATCATCTATATGTCTTCAATAATGCTTAACATGTGCATCCCACATCAATTTGTGTTGATCTTGAGGACATGCTCCTCCCACCAGCCCACATGAAGACATGCGTAGCTGGGGGAGAAGCATGCCCCCATCGCCACTCCCCTCAATTGCTGGTACACTTCCCTGTTGAAAAGGAAATAATTATTGTGGAGGCAAAGTTCAATCATCTTAAGAATCATACAATTATGCTCATGTAAATAGATCGGTCTTTGGCCTAAATAGTGCTTAATAGCAACCAACCCATCCGTGTGATGGATACTCGTATAAAGTGATGTTATATCCATTGTATTAAAAAGGCAGTCTTGGTCCCAATGTATATCATTGATCTTTCTCAAAAAGTTCCCAGTGTCTTTGATGAAAGAGGGTAAACTAGTTACATGTTCTCGTCTCCATGATGCTCTTTCTAGCAGAAATAATTGGTCTTCCTGGAATGGGTGACACATTTTTGTGTACTTTTGGCATAATGTGCAGGTGTTATTGGGGTGTTCGATTTTAGTCAATAGCCCCATCAGTTTCCATGATGATAAATGTTGGAAAATCGTATCCTTAATTGTCCGAAGATCATGTACTGAGGATTTCTTGTAGCAAGATGAGTCCCCTAAATGTCCCTTGGCCTCTTCGAGATATTGTTGTCTGGGCCACAGAACGATGTTACCGCCCTTATCTGCTTTATTGCTTGTGATTTCATGATTATTTCCCATCCATTTGCGAATGCCACGAGATTTGGTAGCTGGCCGCACGGTCCCGCGAGAGTGTGCGATCACAAACACGTCATTCGTGCACGCTATCAGACTACCGGCGGAAGTTTTGTGAAGAACGCGATCCCGAACACACAGAATTTGCAATCTGGAGAAGAATCTCTCTCAAGCAGCATCAAAACCTTCTTGAAATGATGATTTGGATTAAAAAACCTCTTCAGATTGACATTTGGCTGTGCTTTTTTGTGCAAGGAGTCCTTTTTCTTTTTTTACTTTTTTTTTAAGAAAAAGGAAGTACCCCAGAGTCCCCATCTTCCTGTCCAGCAGGCTCCTCCCAGTGCTTTGTCCATCTCCCGTCCACTATTCATTTGGATTTTGATCTGGAAGGCTCACTTTTTGTGTCTGCTGCATCATATATCATTGGATTTGAGGACTTTTGGATTTTAGATTTCACAAGTAAGTTGGAAAATTGGTGTTGTTTGTTTGATTGGGGCATTGCACCTACATTTATTTGTACTTTTCATTGTTTTTTAAAATAGTATTGTGGTGGGTGTCCTGTAGTTTCAATAGGGACCTAGTTGTCCTAGGGCACGGAAGACATTGGATTGAAAAGCAAAATGTGTTTTTTTTGGTATTTAGCTTTTTTATGTGTGTTAAATAAATTCCTTTGTTAGATGTGTGTGGTTGTAACTTGCAAACCTTTTTTTGCCCTTTGGATTTTCGTTTTTGGCATTGTTGCATTAAAGCTGTGTTGTTTAGCATGCCTCCTTTGTCTGACCAGTGTGTGAGTGTGTTTGTAATAGTGGGTCAGAATTTGCCTTGGCTTAGCCTCCCCGTGTGGCCAGGGGCCATTTTGTAAAGTCTGTGTCCATATAGGCCTGATTGAGTTAATTGTTTTCCAGGCCACCTGCTTCTTGTTGTGGCCTGCCTGGCCATGTGGCTGGCAGCCATTTTGTGAAGGCAACCAGTGTGCTTTTGCCATAGGACTGCATTGTCTGTCTTCCCTTTCTTGTTGTTGTGCCTGGCCATGTGGCTTGCGGCCATTTTGTGAAGGGGCAGCCAGTGTGCTTCTGCAGTAGGCCTGCAAGCCTTCTTTGTGCTGGCCATGCCTTCTTGCTGGTTGTTGTTTTGCATGCAATTTTTTCTTTTTTTATCCAGCAAAAAATGTAGCACAGTTCACTACATTTTCTAATACGTTTGCAATATAAATCCCACGTGATGCACAATGCCAAACAGGGTCTGTTACATTTTTGTTGTTCTTCTTCTTTCCTATCCTTCATCAGTGTACTGTACACTAGTACACCAACCATGAAGGCCCTTGTTTTTGTCAGTTTTACAAATGTCTACACTGTATTAAGTTTTTTAAATAACTGAGGTAATAATACATTTAATAATATGAATAAGTGTGACCACACACAACGTTATATATTATATTTGTTTGTTTGTACTAGTAGTAATTGAACCACAACAATGAATACCACGTTTCACTGATGTTCTTCTTGCTTCTTTGCTTTTAGGTGCACAAAAGAGGAGGAGGAGTCATCACCCATTGTACTACCAGACAGATGTCCTGCTGCACACAACATCACGTGACATGTGACCACAGACATCTCTTCAATTTGTGCCACTGCGTGCTGCTTACATCTGAAGAGGATGGCCCCAAAGAAAGGTACCAGGTCCTCTAGTGCCAAGAAAGTTGTCAGTGAGAAGAAGGAACTGCCACTTACCAAGACTGGTGTGCCCCCCAAGATCTTTTTTGGGGAACAAAAAATTGCGCCTGCAGCAGCGGTGTCCGGGGAGAAATCTGGGAGCAGCACTCCCGCATCAGTAGACCCACCCCTTCAACCTAGGCCCAAACCCATGTCTGTCGCAGAGGCAGCCAGTCTAATCACGGCAACGCCGACGAGCAGTGATGTTGAATTTGACTTATCGTTATCGCAAAGTAGTACCCAATCAATGCAGGGAACTGATATAAATGGGCAACAAGAGCCGCAACCGCCCCCAATAGTAGTTGTTCCTCCCGAAGTTGGGGCCGTTCATGAAATAGAGCTTCCTGCAGAGGGAGAAGAGCAAGCCACTCTTTCAGAAGATCCTTTGTCTTTCAGATCCCCAGCAAGGAAAAGGAGGGTTAGTCCATCAACTTCTTCTGCAAGCCCCCTTTCTGATGATCTAGACGCCACTTGGATCCCACCTCAGTCTGAGATTGAGACACGCCACGAGGCAAGGCTAGGGAAAAGGAAGGTGCCACAAAGCCTTAGAGTTATGGAGGTATATGTAGAAGAGGAAGATGATGATGAAGAGCCAGTCATCATGGACATTAGTCCCGCCCCAGTGGAGACCGACATTACCCCATCCCAATTTGCTGTGAGGGATGTGGCACGGATACCACTAACAGAGATCATACCACCAATACCACCTCCAGCTTCCATATTTCGCGTGCAGCCATGTACATCCACCACAAGTACCACAACTGTAGACGTAGATACTGCAGACAGTCAAACTTCACGCCCACCTACCAGTTCATCCGCCATTGCAAGTGGCACCAGCAACAGCACCAGGAAGTTGACCTTCCCAGTTTGGGACTGGTTAGCACGAAGGAGGTGAACATTGCTATATGCTCCATTTGTGGACAAGGCATTAGTCGGTGTAAGTTTGGGACAAACTATGGTACCGGAGGCCAAACAACCCATCTGAAAAAAAATCACTTGATCCAGTGGGAGGCGCACCTTAGCGGCCAAAAAACTGCACCCATTGCTGTTGGTGGGGATGAAGAAGATACGATTGCGGTGGAAGGTGAACAAGAGGGAGACATTTTCTCTGGTACACAAAGTAGCCCTGTCCCCAGCAGTGCAGTGGTACCGCCCACATCCTCATCAGCAACATCTCAGTGGCACAAGAGTAAGAGTCAGGCTGAGACACCAAAGGGTCCCAGCCACAGAGTACCACAACGAAAAAACATGCGGCGTTGAGCCGAACAACATCAGGCGTCAAGAAGTCACCTGCATCAGTGGCACCAGAAAAGAAAATAATCCAGCCTACCATTCTCAGCATGTTTAGATTGGAGGGGCAGTACAAACGCAACCACCCAATGGCACATTTGTACAATGCGAAGCTAGGTAAAATGTTAGCACTAAACCTCCTCCCTTTTTTCTTTTGTGGAACCGGTGGGTTTTCTTGCATTTGTGACAGCCATCTGCCCAAAATGGAAGGGTCCCAGCCGGTCCTATTTCGCCAGAGTTGCTGTTCCAGCACAATACAACGACGTGCTGGAATTGCTTGGACAAGCTTCGCAGCAGAGTGCTGTTTACACTATCCACCTGACAACAGACATGTAGACCAGTTGCCAAGCCACTGATTACATGTGCATCACTGTACACTGGATCTCTTTTTTGGGGGTTAGAGAAAAGATATCTGCAGCAGGTGTTGTTGACACGGCTGAGATTTTTAATGCCACTTGGAAACATGACACTGTAGCCATGTTTGCCATGGAGAAATCTCATACTGCTGCAAACATTTTTGAAGACTTTGACATAAAGGTCTTTGAAAGGATGCGCCCAAGAGGGTTTAACATTGGTTTTGTTGCCACGGACAATGGCAGTAATATAGTTAAGGCCATGTATGATGGTGGCTATTTCAGGGTCCTGTGTTTGGCACAAGGCATTAACATCATTGTTCAAGACTTTCTGGAAAAAGAAGACCGAGTCAGCAACTTACTGACCAACTGCAGAAGAATCTGCACACATTTCAGCCATTCTTTTAGAGCCTGGAAGCAGCTGGGGATCATTCAATGTGAGCATAGAGTGCCAGTTAAAGCACTCATCCAGGAGGTGCCAACACATTTGAACACGCTTGAACATCTGTTTGAGCAGTACAGACCAATCAATGGATATGTCACGCAAAGAGGGGATGCTACTGAGAAAGGCATGACCATTTAGATGGACCAATGCGGCCTAGTTAAATGCCTGACAGAGATGCTACTTCCTTTCAAGCTCTTCACACGTAAAGTCAGCAAAGAGGACTGTACCATGGACCAAGCTATCCCTTGTTGCACATGCTACAGGAACAGCTGAAGGGGGTGTCTGCAATGTACTCAGGTGTGGAGGAAAAAAAAGAAGCATATGAGTTGGTGGAGGGTTTAACCCTTCGCTTATCTGAAAATACAAGGGTGCAAAGAGGAATTGTGTCATCCAACCATTACATTTCTGCCACAATTCTGGATCCACTGTACAAACCAGTACTAAACAAATTGATTCCTTTTTCAGAAGGGGATTTTGCCGAGTACAAAACTTGGATAGCTGCGGAAGACCATCGCTCAGAAAAAGAATGGCTGGGAATTAGAGGCCCGCTACTCCAGCCCACAACAAGTACTGCAGGGCAGCCGGCATCAAGTTCAACAGTGCGTTTGGCTCACAGCAGTCAAAATCACTAGCAACACCAAGAACGACATCAACAATAATAGGAGCATCAGACCCACCAAAATCGGCACAGGAATGGTTTCTATAGCAATGACTTGTTAGGTCCAGTGCTGAGTCAAAGGCAAAAGAGCCTGAGCAAAGCAGTGCACCCCTGAGCATTGAGCGGATGGTCCAGGCCTATCTGGAAGACCCAACAGAGGTCTACATTGATCAAAACCCATTGGTGTATTGGTATGGGATAAGGCACCAATGTCATGAACAGTGGAGCGCCTTGGTGCTCCATCCACCAGTCGCACAGCAAATTAAGGATGTATTCCACAAATTCCATCGTAAATTAAATACTCAGTTTAAATATACCTGCACAATGTTTCTTAGCAGTGAAACTGACATCCCTCCTCTTTATCTCATCGCTATGCAAACACTAAAACAAACTTACTGCTACTACATGACCGCAATTAAACCATTCCCCCTTGTGAGCCTCCCACCTATTCACCTGTTATTATTTGTCAGTTCAAAACAAAGCCTATGTGTTTTACGCAATTGGAAGTCATCGTCCCCACCCTCACAGGAAGAATGGTTAGTGGCAATGATACAGACGGCTTTACATGAACGTACGATCTATAACCTTCAGGATCAAGCTGATATGTTTCTCCAGACCTGGTCTCCTTTCCTTGGAAATGTTTAGCAAAATACGTGTGCTGGGTGGCATTTTTACCTAAAAATACACGATGTTCTGCATGTTAAAACCTTCCCCACGGGCATTATGATAGGTGTAAAATCAATTTCCTTTTGTAAAGTTCGATATTTCTAGGCAGCCTTTTTTTGTGAAATCATTTCGTTCTTTTTTTTCTTTTCATCCTGGTTGTGGATGCAAATGGTCCATGGGGCAAAA
The DNA here is from genome assembly GCF_964204655.1 of Triturus cristatus. Taxonomy (NCBI): domain Eukaryota; kingdom Metazoa; phylum Chordata; class Amphibia; order Caudata; family Salamandridae; genus Triturus; species Triturus cristatus. Next base: position 911,633,768 of record NC_140583.1, read on the forward strand.
ATTCATTGAATGTATGTTTAATATGACAGGATGCACGCCTTCATGTTTAACAGTCCATATTTACAATATACTCATAGGCAATGTTTAGCTAAACATTGTGCAGGTAAAAATTAGTTTGATTAGTTTGTGGAAGGTACCATGTTGAGTGGGTTTAGATTGATACACACTGTGGGAGTTTTAGTATTTGAGTTTTAGTATTTGAGTTTTCAATGCTGGTGGGGTTGTGTGTTAATTCACCAGTTTTGTTAGACAACTAAGCATTATAGTTTAAAGAATGTGTCAAGATATTACAGTTTGTACATGTAGTCGAAATGTTATAAAATATTAATATTGGTTTGAATTTGGATTTGTAGCTACCCCTGATGAAGGGCTGTCTAACCCGAAGTGCATTGGGTTCAAGAGATCTCAGCTGTCTAGGATGAATTGCGTATTCCCATGTACTACAGACAAAGGCTTGAGGCCTATCTATAGCATTTGAAAAAATGGGGATACACACAGCCTTTTATGTGGATGGAAAACGCTAAGAGAAAATGAGAAAATTGTGAATAAAATAAGGATCAAAAAGGATTACAATGGATCAAAACGGAGTATTTAGTTTACAATGGAATTTGTGGAATACATCCTTAATTTGCTGTGCAACTGATGGATGGAGCGCCAAGGCGCTCCACTGTTCATGATGTAATACCTATGTGCTGCTGGGGCAGGGCACATTGCCAGTCTGCGCGCTAAACATTACCTATGAGTATACTGCAAAAATGAACTGTTAACCCCTTCGCCGTGGCACAAATTTTGCGACGGTGCTGGGGGGGTTTGGGGGCAGCGCGGCGCCCCATGCTCGTGACGGAACCACTCCGTCATGAGTCACGGGCGCGCTGTGCTCATGATGGAGTGGTTCCATCACGACTCCGCCCACTGTGCTAATCGCCCGCACAGGCAGGGAATTAGCGCTGCGTGGGCGGAGCGGCCGCCAACGGCCGCAGCATGACGGAACCACTCCGTCATGAGCACACGGCACCCGTGGCTCACGACGGAGTGGTTCTGTCATGAGCAGGGAAGGGGTTAAACATGAAGGTGTGCATAGTGTCATATTAAACATACATAAAAGGCACCAATGGCCAGTGCTCAGCAGGATGGTGATAAACTATCTGGCTTGCCCTGTCTGAGCATGTATTCAGTGCTGCTGGTGCTGTTCTGACAGTGAAAAGGACCTGTCTCTCACCCTAAAATGTGGAGAGGTTAACCATGATCAAAATGAATCGGCACTTTATACCACCGGATTACACCATACCTGAAGTAGAACAGCAGGATGATGATGACTGCGACTTACGTCATGGAAGTAGTGTGTTAGATGACCTACTTCTGGGTGAACCACCAGAGTTTGAGGACAAGCTCTACTTCCCTGACAGCTAGGCTTTCAACTTGCTTCTTTCACTCTGCTTATTTACTTTTATTATTTGGGTGTGTCTCTCTCTTTCTGGTTCAAATCACAGCAAATCCATCATTCTTACTCTTTTATTGCTGGATTGCAGTTGCAACTGTGTGCAGTCAGTGAAGAAGTAAGTCCACTCCTCCGAGTCCTGTTCCAGTCCACTCCTGACTCGCCCTAAATTCATTTACCTCAAGCCAGACATTGGATGGAGAATAGTAGAAGAAATGTGTACCAGCCTCGTCGAGCCCCTCCAAAGAAACTGACTATAGCTATCCTCCTTTCCGAGCAGAGAGGGACGGCCCCCTAAGAGCAGGCAAATGATGGCATGCATTGGACGCTGACTCTGAGTGATTGGTGTTTGTGTTGTTGTTGTGCATGAAGTCTACTTGTATAATCTACACACAAAAAAGTGACTCAAGTCAATGTTTCCCTTCTTGTTTAATAACATTGCGGCATATTATCAAGCCAGGCCATAAAATTATCGCCGCTTTAGCGGAAGAAAACTGCCGCTAAAACGGCGATAATGGGCTTGATAATATGCTCTATGGAATTCCAATTGAAGCCCATGTTAGATGTGAAGGACGTCTAACATGGGCTTCAATTGGAATTCCATATAGCATATTATCAAGCCCATTATCGCCGTTTTAGCGGCAGTTTCCTGAAGCTAAAGCGGCGATAATTTTATCGCCTGGCTTGATAATATGCCCCATGATTATACTACTGCAGGCCGATCCATTGCATTTTTGATTCTGGAATCTGGACTCACTCGGTACACTACAGAGTTGGACACCATGACAACTATACTATACTCGCAGTCAGTCAGTAGGATCAGAGATGATTGATGGAATAACTCTGGCATTTCATGAAGTGGCCTAAAAGGTAAACAAGTCAACAACAACCACACCAGACCTACATGTATGTGCAGAGGTGGAGGCGAGTGTAGTGGTATGACTGACAATGTTGCATTGATTTAGTTACTTAATTTGGAAAATGCTATGTTGCTGTATATGTGTGCTCAGTGCTGCCTGGCTCAAAATCTAAGCTAAGTAGAGGTTGGGTGGGCGCAGCAGGCCTGCTCTGTTCTGTTGTTGTTGAAGGTTAATGCTGGAAACAGAGTAGTCATGATTTGGCCATGCCACCTCTGAAAGTGTTCTTGTTGCACTCCTCCTCAATTTATGCATTTTAACTTTTCTCCTTGATTTTTCAATATCCCTTTTGTTTTTCCATCTACACGTAAACGCCGGACTTTACCCTGTGCTATACTGGGAAAAACAACTCACACTTACCTTACCAATCCTCATCCGCCAGGCAGGCAGTGGCACCCAAGATTGATGGACGATGCCTCCATGGAAGGAAGGACCAAGAGGAATACCGAGATGCAACTCCCAATTTGACCATAACATAGTAACTTATAGTATCATCATCTTTTAATTTGATTCATTTTTTCTCTTCAATCATTACAACTGCGTTTGGTGTAGTTTATTATGTTTCCTTATATATTTGACCCCTTCACCTCTTTTTAATTTTCTTTGCTAGCTTTAAAAGGAAGCCCGCTACAACAGAACATAAAATGTATGTAATTTGGGTCACTCTGGGGGCAGACAGGCAAGGCAATTGCATAATAATAATAATTAATAATATAATGCTGCCCTGTACTACTAGTCTAGTACTACTCATCATTAACCATCAAGACATCATCATGCATTCATTTCCTTTTTTCTCCCTTAACGTTCTCTGCCAAGATTGTGCGTTGTCCATGCGTAGTGTTTGTCTTCCCCTCAAATACCCCTGCCCCACCATTCGTCAAACAATAACCCTCTTCCCCCGGGCTGTGTGATTTATATGGAGGTGTGACTAAATTAAATTTACACCAATAATTGATCACACATTTGCTGGGGGGCAGATGTGGTGAAAGCAACACTAATTCAAGGCAGGGCGTGGATCTTCTTCTGCTCTAAATATATATATATATATATATATATATATATATATATATATATATATATTACCTACTGGCGGTCGCCAGTAGGTAGTTATAGTTAGGACCACGTTTCCATAGGAAAACCTCAACATTCTATTTTGAATAACTTTGGTGCCGGTCGACGAATCCTCGCGAATTTCTCAAAATAGGTGGGGCGCTACGCTCCGCTCCTACCCTGAAAGTCTCGGGGGGATCCGTCAAGCGGGGGCTGAGATAAAAGGGGGGTCCCAAAACACGTTTTTCCCATGCATTTTTCCATAGGACCTTTAGAACGAGCTACAGCCCGAACGGCTGAACAGAATTACTCAAAATTTGGCAGAGAGGTAGTCCCTAGGTCAAGGAAGTGCCTTTTGTAGGTTTGGTGTAAATCTGTTCAGTAGATTCTGAGAAAATAGCCTTTAAATCAATATATATATCTGAGCCCGCTTACGGTACGCTTACCGTACGCTTACGGTAAGCGTACGGTGGCGTGCGCGAGCGCGATTCTGATTGGCTCTTAGATCTTAGTAAACATTCGAATCGGCCGAAACCAGGAAGCGGCGGCCGCCATTTTGTGTATTTCACTCTGAAAAAAAAGAGTGAAAACAAGGAAAGGGGGCAATGAGGAGAGTTACAGACCCCCTAACAATTGTAAGGGGGTCAAAGAAGGACAGAAAAGTACAAAAAATACATTTATTGATTTTAAAAAAAATCACGGGGTACGCGTACGGTAAGCTTACGGTAAGCGTACGGTAAAAAAAAATAAAAAAAAATAAATGATAAGCAGATTTAAGAGTTTAGAAATTAGGGAGCTCTAAAAAGAGCTGTTGTGTTTATGGAGTCATTTTTTTAGTGGTACCTACAAGTAAGTACCGATGCAGAGTCTAAGGTTCAAGAGGAAGACTCTGTTCCCTTCATCATTGAAGTGCACACCATCTCCTCTATAAATGTCTTGCATGTCGTAACGCAAGTTGTTGTGGTAAATGGCACCCATACCATAGTCACGGAGGAAAGCAGAAACAGATTTGTTGACGTGCTTTCTTGCTTTGTCAATCTGAGGACAGAAATGATTGGACCAGTTCCATTTTTGCCTTTGGCATATGTTGGAAAACACAAAGGCAGTTTTAGGGAAAAGTGTAAACAGTTGTGCAAAGGTGTCCTTCATAAGCATTTCCAGACCTACCCCAGTCAAAGTGCCTAGGTCATTGCCACCACAGTGCACTATTATGAGGTCAGGGTGTTGGATTTGAATGAAGGATTTCACCAATGGCATCAATTGGTGCCACTTTAACCCTCTCTGACCAATCCATTTAATGTCTACATTTGGCAAAGCAAGGTCTCTCACCATATCTGTTTTCTCTGCAAACTTTTCACTCCAGAAGACATAGCTGTGCCCTACAATCCACACTGTGAACATCTTCAAAGGAGAACTGGATGCACTCAGGAGGTGTCTTTCAGTAGAATGGCAATATGAAAAGAAAGACAGTTTGGAAATGGAGGCATACATATTTTTTACAAAGCAAAAAGAACTGATTGGCTGTTTCATACCATTCTAGAAAAAAAACTAGGCTGTATGTGAAAATTAAAAGAAGCATGTTTTGTATTGGTACAAAAAAATGTGTAACCAAAGAACAGTACTATGGATTTGCTGTTAGGTTTGAAAAGTCAAGCACTCTTGCTCTGTGGAATTGAAACATTGTGTGTCGAACTTCTGACCTAACTGCACACAGCAGTGTTCCATGAGCTGTTGCTATGGTAGCAGGCAGAAGTCAAGTTGGGGGAAGGGTACTAGGCAGAAGTCAAGTTGGGGGCAGGGTACTTTTGGAAAAGGGTTGGTTTTCAACCAATAGAAATGTGTCATTACATTTGAAAAAAAGGGGGAAGCACTGAGATTTGAAACTTACATGTATATGTGTGGAAAAATAGAGGGAAAGTTTGCCATTATCTGGTTCTGCTGAGAGGAGAGAGGTGAACACAACAGAGATCCTGGCTCTGATAATCTGCTGTTTGAGTGTCACATTTCTTTCACAACTAACTAATTTTAAAGGTGAGTTTACAGTTTGAGAGGGGATGTATGTGGTAACTTAAGAAATGAATAATAGAAATGGGAATTGTTTTTGTTGTAGTTACACATGGTGGTTTCATAATGTGTCAGTCTGTAAAAGTGATTTTCACTTGGCCCGAAAAAAAAAGAGCAGTAAGTGTGCTTTCAAATTGGCAAAGAAATTTCGTTTTGGCACTAATGTGAAAACATGACTCTGTGTGCATAGAAGAATTATAGGCAGAGATTTATTGCGTCTTGCTCTGGTGATTTCACAGTTGCAGTAGATGGAAAGGGGGAGCGAATTTTTGGGGGAAGAAGCAGAGGCTTAGCACACACCCATGTGCTTGCCATGTATAGTCATGCACAGTAATTAGAAGCGAGTGGGGTTTTCAGGTTTAAGTCTGTAATGCAAATACATTCAGCATCACTAAGGCTGGTTGCCCCTGCTGGAGTGTAGGCAGTCACAGAGAATACACACGGTGGTGGTCTGAAAAAAAAACAGCTTGGACATGTGCATTTAAATAAATTTAAAAAAAAGGTTTCAGAATGTGTCAGTCTGTAAAAGTGATTTCAAATTGTAAAAAGAGATTTTCACTTGGCCCGAAAAAAAAAGAGCAGTAAGTGTGCTTTCAAATTGGCAAAGAAATTTCGTTTTGGCACTAATGTGAAAACATGACTCTGTGTGCATAGAAGAATTATAGGCAGAGATTTATTGCGTCTTGCTCTGGTGATTTCACAGTTGCAGTAGATGGAAAAGAGGAGCGAAATTTTGGGGGAAGAAGCAGAGGCTTAGCACACACCCATGTGCTTGCCATGTATAGTCATGCACAGTAATTAGAAGCGAGTGGGGTTTTCAGGTTTAAGTCTGTAATGCAAATACATTCAGCATCACTAAGGCTGGTTGCCCCTGCTGGAGTGTAGGCAGTCACAGAGAATACACACGGTGGTGGTCTGAAAAAAAAACAGCTTGGACATGTGCATTTAAATAAATTTAAAAAAAAGGATTCAGAATGTGTCAGTCTGTAAAAGTGATTTCAAATTGTAAAAAGAGATTTTCACTTGGCCCGAAAAAAAAAGAGCAGTAAGTGTGCTTTCAAATTGGCAAAGAAATTTCGTTTTGGCACTAATGTGAAAACATGACTCTGTGTGCATAGAAGAATTATAGGCAGAGATTTATTGCGTCTTGCTCTGGTGATTTCACAGTTGCAGTAGATGGAAAAGAGGAGCGAATTTTTGAGGGAAGAAGCAGAGGCTTAGCACACACCCATGTGCTTGCCATGTATAGTCATGCACAGTAATTAGAAGCGAGTGGGGTTTTCAGGTTTAAGTCTGTAATGCAAATACATTCAGCATCACTAAGGCTGGTTGCCCCTGCTGGAGTGTAGGCAGTCACAGAGAATACACACGGTGGTGGTCTGAAAAAAAAACAGCTTGGACATGTGCATTTAAATAAATTTAAAAAAAAGGTTTCAGAATGTGTCAGTCTGTAAAAGTGATTTCAAATTGTAAAAAGAGATTTTCACTTGGCCCGAAAAAAAAAGAGCAGTAAGTGTGCTTTCAAATTGGCAAAGAAATTTCGTTTTGGCACTAATGTGAAAACATGACTCTGTGTGCATAGAAGAATTATAGGCAGAGATTTATTGCGTCTTGCTCTGGTGATTTCACAGTTGCAGTAGATGGAAAAGAGGAGCGAAATTTTGGGGGAAGAAGCAGAGGCTTAGCACACACCCATGTGCTTGCCATGTATAGTCATGCACAGTAATTAGAAGCGAGTGGGGTTTTCAGGTTTAAGTCTGTAATGCAAATACATTCAGCATCACTAAGGCTGGTTGCCCCTGCTGGAGTGTAGGCAGTCACAGAGAATACACACGGTGGTGGTCTGAAAAAAAAACAGCTTGGACATGTGCATTTAAATAAATTTAAAAAAAAGGTTTCAGAATGTGTCAGTCTGTAAAAGTGATTTCAAATTGTAAAAAGAGATTTTCACTTGGCCCGAAAAAAAAAGAGCAGTAAGTGTGCTTTCAAATTGGCAAAGAAATTTCGTTTTGGCACTAATGTGAAAACATGACTCTGTGTGCATAGAAGAATTATAGGCAGAGATTTATTGCGTCTTGCTCTGGTGATTTCACAGTTGCAGTAGATGGAAAGGGGGAGCGAATTTTTGGGGGAAGAAGCAGAGGCTTAGCACACACCCATGTGCTTGCCATGTATAGTCATGCACAGTAATTAGAAGCGAGTGGGGTTTTCAGGTTTAAGTCTGTAATGCAAATACATTCAGCATCACTAAGGCTGGTTGCCCCTGCTGGAGTGTAGGCAGTCACAGAGAATACACACGGTGGTGGTCTGAAAAAAAAACAGCTTGGACATGTGCATTTAAATAAATTTAAAAAAAAGGTTTCAGAATGTGTCAGTCTGTAAAAGTGATTTCAAATTGTAAAAAGAGATTTTCACTTGGCCCGAAAAAAAAAGAGCAGTAAGTGTGCTTTCAAATTGGCAAAGAAATTTCGTTTTGGCACTAATGTGAAAACATGACTCTGTGTGCATAGAAGAATTATAGGCAGAGATTTATTGCGTCTTGCTCTGGTGATTTCACAGTTGCAGTAGATGGAAAAGAGGAGCGAATTTTTGAGGGAAGAAGCAGAGGCTTAGCACACACCCATGTGCTTGCCATGTATAGTCATGCACAGTAATTAGAAGCGAGTGGGGTTTTCAGGTTTAAGTCTGTAATGCAAATACATTCAGCATCACTAAGGCTGGTTGCCCCTGCTGGAGTGTAGGCAGTCACAGAGAATACACACGGTGGTGGTCTGAAAAAAAAACAGCTTGGACATGTGCATTTAAATAAATTTAAAAAAAAGGTTTCAGAATGTGTCAGTCTGTAAAAGTGATTTCAAATTGTAAAAAGAGATTTTCACTTGGCCCGAAAAAAAAAGAGCAGTAAGTGTGCTTTCAAATTGGCAAAGAAATTTCGTTTTGGCACTAATGTGAAAACATGACTCTGTGTGCATAGAAGAATTATAGGCAGAGATTTATTGCGTCTTGCTCTGGTGATTTCACAGTTGCAGTAGATGGAAAGGGGGAGCGATTTTTTGGGGGAAGAAGCAGAGGCTTAGCACACACCCATGTGCTTGCCATGTATAGTCATGCACAGTAATTAGAAGCGAGTGGGGTTTTCAGGTTTAAGTCTGTAATGCAAATACATTCAGCATCACTAAGGCTGGTTGCCCCTGCTGGAGTGTAGGCAGTCACAGAGAATACACATGGTGGTGGTCTGAAAAAACAGCTTGGTTTCATAATGTGACAGTTTGTAAAAGAGATTTTCACTTGCCCAAAAAAAAGAGCAGTTTGTGTGCATTCAAATTGGCAAAGAAATTTCGTTTTGTGACTATTGTGAAAAGAAATGTAGTAATATATTTAAATACAATAAAGGATTTTTTTTTTAGTTTTTTTCAGGTATTACTGAAGAACAGTGAACAAAATTTAAGATGCCTACAAAATCTCGAGTTCAAAAAACGCTAAAAAAAAAACTATATTTGAAGACAACTGGAGGACCAAAGTTAGTAGAAGATGCTGATGTTGGGAAAAAGAAAAAATCTTCTGGTAAGCAAAAAAAACAATTTCTAAACAAAATATTCAAAACAAAGAAAAATGTACAAAATGTCTGTTCTCAGAAAAATGTAACAAAACATAGAGAACAGCAAAAAATTGAGAATTTAGTTAATGCAAATATACCTTCTGCAATTGAAAAGTTTAACATAAACAGAAAAACAGCATTTAAAGAGATACGTAGAAAAATGTTTCAGAGAAGAGTTATGTCCAATTTGATAAAGGATATAAAGAAATATAAGCAAAAGGCTAAATATTACAAGAGAAAAAAAGAAATTGAAGCCATTGCAGCAAAAGCATTAGAATTAAAAAGGAAACTATTCATATTAATTTTGAATAGGATGCGTACATTAGATAAAATGGTTAATGTACTGAAATCACAAAGCAAAAGCAAAAGAGTAGTGAACAGAACAAACTTTTGTAAAGTGTTTTTAGGAAAGTGGATGCATAGTTCAAGTAGTGAACCTTTTTTTAATGAAGAGAGCTATTTTCAAAGTAATAGTTTGCTGCATGCAGTTGACACCAGAGGTCGTTCATACGAAGTAAAAAATGGTTGCATAATGGAGAAGGAGATAATGGTTCCAAGAGATGAGGTACAAGTGATGGCAGATGAGGCAATGGGGAGACGTCCTAAAGCCCCAGTGTACACTTGGAATTGTAGTAGTATTTGCACTGTGCGTCAGGAATCTATTGACAGATTTCGAGAGTTTCTAAGAGAATATAGTAAAAAAAGTGTAAAACAAAAGATTAAGGTGCTTCAAAGTCTGGATCCATGCAGAGTGAGAGAGAATACTGGTTTGCAGGGTCATTCTCTTGCTTGTCTATCTAGAAAAGTGTGCAATAGTGTTTTCCATCATTTTAGGATGCTGGCTGTTCATCATACTGAAATGAGAAAGTTTGTGAGACGGTTGTATTTTGCCAAAAGTCCAGCAATAAAGTTAAATGAATTGAATAGGGCTCTGTTCCGAGGAACGGTATCAGATGTAGAGAAGGTTGTTGATGAAATTCAGTTTTGTTACTTTGGTCCTGAACAAAACAGTGCAGAGAAGGACACAGTAAATGAGGCAGAAGTGGAAGAGAATGTAGAACCTTGTGTAAGTAAGACATTTAATGATCACATAACAAAATTTGCAATAATCTCTAATGAAAGACCAAATGTTACTTGTATTTGTTGCCGCAGAACTCATTATAGAAAACAAACTAGGAATGTTGATCTCTACAGAAAGAGTGAAAATGAAGATAATTATAAGTGGATGGATTTTGCCACATATATATTTCTTGAAAATTGTTTTGAATTGGGTGAAGATCAGCGTATTTGTAAATACTGCTACAACAAGTTAGAGGAAAATAGAATGCCGACCAGAGCTGTACATAATAATTTAGAATTGGATGCTATTCCTGCTGAACTTTCTGAATTAAATACATATGAGTCTATACTCATTCAATGTGTTCATCCGTTCCAGACCATAGTACGTATGGAGCCCAAAACTGGTAAATTACCTCCTTCAGATTTACTGAGAGGTTTAAAAGGTAGAGTGGTGTATTTGCCCTTGGATTTGAAAAAAAATATGGAAACTATTGATGCGGATACTTTGGAAACTGAACCATTAATTATTCTGGTTAATGGTGTACCTACAAAGAATAAGAAGATTTGGCAGGAGCTGGTAGATGTGCGGAAAGTACAAAGAGCAAATTTGTATTTGAAAAAAAATAACAAATGGTATGAATCAATTTATATAGAAGAAGAAGAAGAAGAAGAAGATTTACAAGGAGACACAGAAACACCAACTGGACAAATTGAAAAAGTGGACAAGTCAAAGGAAGAAGAAATTTATGAACATTTTAGCATACATCCTCTCCATTCGAAAGAAGTTATGGGAGACAATATTGATCTCTTTCAGATGAAGAAAGCAAAAGGAAATCCCGTGAGTGTATGGGAGGAGAGCTTGGAAGCTCGATGTTTTCCCCAGCTGTTTCCTAAAGGAAAAGGAGGACGATACGATGAACGTCCAGAACAGATTCCAGCTTCAGAGTATCGAACTACAAGACTATATGCTGAAGATCCCAGATTTCGACAAAGTATTCCTTATTTGTTCCATCTTTTATTTGAAAGCGACTTGTCTGCACTGTCTTATGCAGTAAATCACATTTTAAAAAGTGGAGTACATTTACAAAATGTGTCTGCTAAGGATTTTATGGAGAAAGTGCAGCACCGAGATGATCATTTGGAAACACAACTGATCAATCTGATGGCTTGTCAGCGTGGGACAAATGAATATTGGTACCGACGCCATGGTGAACTAAAATGCATGTTACGCAATTTAGGAACACCAACATGGTTCCTTACCCTAAGCTGTGCCGAGTACGCTTGGGATGATTTACTGGATTTTCTACGAGAGGCCAATTCAAACATTAAAAACATCGAATACAAGACAGCAGGAGAACTGTGCTCATTGGATCCGGTTAATGTTTGCAGATATTTCAATCATAGATTTGAGGCTATGATGTCCTTCATCTGCAATAAAAAAAATCCACCCCTTGGAGAAGTAGTGGATTTCTTTTGGAGAAAAGAGTACCAGGCAAGAGGTGCTCCTCATATTCATATGCTGCTGTGGATCAAGGATGCCCCAAAGTTTGGAACAGATACTGATGAAGCAGTGTTATCTTACATTGAAGAATATGCAACATGTGCTATACCTAAAAGCACAGAAGAGAACAAGTTAAAGGAGCAAGTTCTACGTTTCCAAAGTCATCGGTGTGGAAAATACTGTCGACGGAAATACAAGAGCAAAGAAAAATACTACACTAAATGTCGATTTGGATTTCCTAGACCTGTTCTTACAAATGGAAGAGTCAACAGTTTTATGTCAGCTGTGAGACATACTATCACAAGAAAATCACCTAAGAATACCTACAACCTTAAAAGAAAAGAAGAATCAAAAAATATAAATGACTACAACCCAGTCATTTTAACCATGTGGAACGCTAACATGGATATACAGTATGTTGCTGACAATTCCATTGCTGTTGCTCGATATGTAACGTCTTACATTACGAAATCAGAAAAAACAGAATTGAAGGAAATGTGGGAAGAGATTTCTCACGAGAAGACTGTCAGTAAGAAGCTGTACAGTTTCAGTTTGAAGATGTTATCGCATCGAGAAATTGGATCCTACGAATGTTCAGATAGGTTATCTTCTGCAAGTCTCTACTCGAAGTCAAGAAGAATAATTTGGGCAAGTTTAGGCCTTGCAGCAATGAGAAATCGGGTACTGAAATCTGTTGGAGAAATTGAATATTTGGCCGAGAATGACCAAGAAAGTACAGACATATTGAAAACAAACATGTTGGACACATATTATCCCAAGAGAAGTCATCATCTGGAGAACATGTGTCTCTATGAAGTGCTGCAGAACTACATTTATTCACGGAAAGCTGCAGAAGACATCAACAGTGGAAAATATAAAGTTGTTGGTGAAGAAGGATGTTTGGTGAAGCAAACCAAAGGAAGTTTGATAAATCACCGGAAGCTGAGTTGCGACACTACCGACAAGAAAGAATTTTACTACTTGGCTCTTTTACAGTTGTTTAAACCATGGCGTACAGAGGATGAACTACTGGGAGAATTCCAGAGCTATGAAGATTCTTTTAATGCTTGCAAAGACAGCATACAATGCAGTACATTCTCAACTTATCTGCAAATGTTAAATGAAGAAATTGAACAGGAAACTACAATTGCAGCAGAAATAGCTAGAGACAGTTCTTAGGACAGCCAAAGTTCAGGAACACACAGTCAAGATCCCCTAGGACAACCAATCGTTGAAAATGAAGCATCAATAGCCATGAATGAAGTGGAAACGGCTATGAATCAAGCTCAAGAAGAATTTATAGACTTAGAAAATTTGGAAAGACAACTGAATCAAGAGCAGCAACAAATTTATGAAGAGATCAAAAACAAAATTGATCACGGATTTCTACATATCAAAAAAGAGTGCTCATGCACATCATTTCATCCAATCAGGATGTATGTAAGCGGACAAGCTGGCACTGGAAAAAGTTTCCTAATTAAAGTCATCAGAAGCTACCTAAAGCAAAAAACGGATTCTACTTTGTCTTGTGTGGTTACTGCTCCAACTGGGTTAGCAGCATATAACATAAAAGGAATCACCTTACATCGTTTGCTAATGTTACCAGTGGAGCATGAGAACAAAATACAATTCAACAAGCTAACTGGAGAAGCATCCTTGGAAGTTTCACGAGTATTGAAGAAGATGCAAGTTCTCATTATTGATGAGGTGAGCATGGTATCAAACTTAATGCTTGCCTTTGTGCATTTAAGAATGCAGCAAATTTTGAAGACAGACTATGACGTGTTATTTGGTGGAAAACACGTCATAGTTTTTGGGGATCTTTTGCAACTTACTCCAGTTAAAGGACAACCAGTGTTTAATACTGTGACACATGAAGACACAAAGAAGTCATTGGGAAGCATTGGAAATACAAATATTTGGTCCTTCTTTGAGTACAAGGAACTTACAACTAATATGAGGCAAGCAAACGATGAAGAATATGGAAGTATTCTGAAAGATATCAGGATTGGACTACTCACAGATGTTGGGAAAAAAGCATTACAGAGTCGGCTGCTACATAATTTATTTCCAAAGGAAGAAATAGTTGCAGAGAAAATATACAAGAATATTGCAGAAAACAAAAGTGTCATCTGCTTAATGCCAACTCTACGTGAATGCTCAATATTTAATGAGGAGCTTTTGAAATTGGAAAAGGAAGACATCAGGAAATTGGAAGCAGTGGACAAAATTGAGGATGGAAGAATTACAGTCACAGTAACAGGCAAACTGAAAAATAAATTGGACTCACTAGAGAAGAACATCTCCAAAACAGCAGGATTAGAAAAAAATCTTTATGTTTGCATGAACTGTAGAGTGTTTTTAAGGAGAAATTTGGATGTTGAGAAAGGCTTAGTGAATGGAGCGATGGGAAGAGTTGTGGGTTTTATTAATTATCAGAAAAAAGAAGGAATTGAATGTTTACAGATAAAATTTGATCAGATAGAGGAAGTTAAAGACATTTGTCGTTGTTCAGTTCGTTTCATGCTTGTGAAAGACTTATATGTACGTAGGAAGCAGTTTCCGTTTTCACTAGCATATGCTGTAACTATCCACAAGTCTCAAGGATTGACTGTAGATTGTGCATTTGTGAACATTGGTTCAACTGTGTTCAAAGAAGGTATGGCATATGTAGCTTTGTCACGAGTCAAAACATTATCAGGTTTATTCATGATAGACTTTGATGACTCAAAAGTTAGTGCTGATACAAACTGTGTAAAGGAGTATAATAGATTAAGAAGAAGCTATGCTCCTCATTTAGGTCAGTATCCTGTGTTGGAGAAACGTGTAGTTTCTCGTAAAAGGAGAAATGAGAATATCTGTAATGAAGATATAGAGAAGAGGAAAAAAAAGAGGAGTGATGTAATTGCAAACAGAAAGAAAAAGGACAATGAAGAACAGGTTGTAGGATGTCATTTTGAAAATAGCTCTGGTGTCAACTGCTACGCTAATGTAGTGCTGAATGTTGCATTTTATCTGGAAAGTTTGCAAGAGCAGATAATAGTAAATCAGGGAAAAAGATTCTGTTCAGAGCTCAGTCTCCTTTTTCAAAAGCTGAGTAAAGATAAAACTCAAATAGAAAGTGCTACTGATATTAGAAAACTTTTAGATGTATGTTCAGGACGAACACAGTTTTCTCAAAATGAACAGCAAGATGCACACGAATTTTTGATGTATTTTCTTCAGGTAGTGGAAGAAGAAGGAGTTCCCATTGACATTTTTTTTGGTCTCTCTTATAAATGGGAACATAGTTGTGATAATTGTTATAATATATGTGGCTCTATTGTTGATAATGAAAGGTTTATTTATTTGACATTGCCAGAGAGTAAAACAGTCACTTTTGCAAAATTAGTTAAAGATGCTAATCATAGCATGAAATATGGTGAGTGTAATTCTGACATGTTATCAACATTAATTTTAAGGGAATACGGACAGTATGTAATTTTAATGATGCAACGATGTAGAGCTGATGGATCAAAATTGGATACTTTAATAAAGAAGTTTACAGGACAGCAATTATCAATTTCAGGAAAAACTTTTGTAACTGTTGCAATAATTTTCCATGATGGACCTACTGTTACTTCTGGACATTACACAGTTTATCTAAAATGTGAAAAAGGCTGGACACTGTGTAATGATTCCCAATTGATTTTCAAACAACGTTTGCCTTTTGATTTAGCAAATTCCTATCTAATCTTCCTGAAACCTAAATTTTAGAGAGATTTGGCAAGATCTGGACAAAATAATTTTACCATTTTACTGGATTACCATTGCAATTTTGTAGAAAAAAGATTTTTAAAATTATCATTTGGCCTAAAGGAAAGATAACCAATTGTAATGTGGACTTTTTTAAATTTTAATGCAATTTTCAAAAACCAATAATTTAGAGATAATCGGTAACTTCTGCACATTTTAAATTATGGAATGCTATTGGACTGCCATTGGAAATTTTTTCAAAAATGATTTAAAAAATTACTATTTGGCCATGTGGAAAAGTAAGCAATTCTATTGTGGACTAAATAAATTATTCAAAAAATTTTCGTGAACCAAAATGTTACAGAGAATTGGTGAGATCTGGACAGATTAAACTTTAGAATTTTAATGGTTTTCCCTTGGAAATTTATTCCAGGAAAAAAAAAAAAATACTATTTGGCCTAAAGGAAATAAAATCAGATGTATTTTGGAGTTATTTGAGATATAATATTGTGATTATACTTCTGAAACAAACATATCAGACGGTATTTTAAAGAAAAAAGTATTGTTTTTAGATGATATTTTTTTAGAATAATATGCATTTCTGTAATGATAAGTTTAAGTGAGAAGAGATTCTGGGCTTTTTTAATACAATCTTTGTGATTGTTAATTTTTTTTGCCCGCTGTAAAATGATGAATGCAATTGCTTTCACAATTAATAGTGAAATGCAATATATTCTGAAAACAGCAAAAATAAGGCAAAAATATTTTTTGGTAAAAAATGTAAATATGTGTACTGTATTATAAAATGGATAAAAAATATTAATACTTTTTTCTTTATTTTCAGATCGATATAGAAAATTTTCGGAAACTACAACCATTTTAAAAACTATTTTTTAAAAAAACAAATGAATAAATATTTTTTTGAGTGAGTATGGTAAGTTAAAAATAAAAATTGTAGTCTCTCAAGGACTTTGTAATGAGATAAATGATTTTTAGTGTTTTTTTTTAAAAAATAAAAAAAAGGTACGCTTACCGTACGCGTACGGTAAAAAAAAAAAAAAAAAGTTTTTAAAAAAAAGAAAAAAAAAGATGAAAGATAAGGTTGGCTCTTAAAAGAACCGTTGTGTTCATGCAGAGACAGAGGAAAGAAAGATTGGGAATATTAGACGGTACGACAAGTGTGCTGATCTATTTTACTGTTCACCAGGGAAACACTGGTCTCCCTATAAGTAATTAGATCGTGACAAGTGGCGCACCGTACTTCAACCCTCGCAAACCGAGGGTTAATTTCCAGAGGGCCAGCAAAAGGAGATTCTCCCCCCACAGATGAAGGGCTCACCTGACCTGCAGAAGAAGGAGTCTGCCCTGCAGATGATGGTCCAGGCTGAGCTGCTGTGGATGTACTGGCTCGTCTTTCTGAAGAGTTACCTCCAAAAAGATGACCATGTGTCCTTCTGTGTACATCCTGGAGGTGTCTCTTCATGGTGTGATTCCCAAAGGAATACTTCCTGTTAGGATTACCTCTAGAAAGTACACGCTTACACAGCTTGCAAGTAACTAAGGGTGCATTCACCTTTTGCTGGCCTTCTGGAAAAGTAAAATAATCCCAAACATAAGAAGGCTTTACTTTCCTCGCTCTCTGCCTCAAGACAGTGCTGCTGGTGCTAGCCTCACTCTCAGAAGAGCTCTGCTGTTCTGCCATCGTATCCCAAAGACAAACCAGCTCCTTCTCCCAAGGGATCACAAGCAGAAATGAGGGGAATGGGTGTGGTGTAGGAGAGTTCTAGAACTGAAAGTAGTTTCAACCAATCAAAAGTTGTGTTTCAAGATCACATGACCTACCGTACGCTTACGGTACGCTTACGGTACGCTTACGGCAAAAAGTACGCGTGCGCGTAAAAAAGACACGCGCTTGCGCGCATGCGCATAACAGTCACTCCCCGGCACTTCCGCGTAACGTGCGCGTGTTGCGTAAGCGCGCACGCGTCCCACGCGCAGTACGCGCGGCTACGCAAAGTACGTAACTATACGCAAGCAGCGTAGATAGATTACGGACGTTGCGTAAACCGTACGCTTACCGTGAGCTTACGGTACGCGTACTATAAAAAAAAAAAAAAAAAAAAAAAAAAAAACTGGAAATACATTTTACATGTTTATTTTAAAAAATATATATAAAAAAAATATTTAAGGATTTTAAAAATTTAAGCATAGTCTTTATAAAAGATAAGAAAATTAAATTAAAAATATGTTTGAAAAAAATGAAGAATAAAAAAAAAAAATAGCATTTAAAAAACCTTGCAAATTCACTGAAAAAACCATGGGTTTCACACACGTTATAGTTAGGAATTAGCATTTAAAAAACCTTGCAAATTCACTGAAAAAACCATGGGTTTCACACACGTTATAGTTAGGAATTAGCATTTAAAAAACCTTAGAAATTCACTGAAAAAGCCATAGGTTTCACACACGTTATAGTTAGGAATTAGCATTTAAAAAACCTTAGAAATTCAGTGAAAAAACCATAGGTTTCACACATGTTATAGTTAGCTGGACATTTTACTCGTAAAAAACCAATGAAATTGCCCCGTTATAGTTAGTTCAGCTAACTATAACTCGCGCGCCCGCAATGCACTGCTGATGACGTCACATATTACATCACTCATGACATGGTCAGTGACATCACTCATGACATCACTGATGACATCTCAAATGACATCACTGATGACATCACTGATGACATCATCCTTGTGATAGAGTGGCAGACCTCCTCTCACCTTAATATAAGCTTTGATACACACATTCAAAAATAGAGACTAAAAATTTCAAAACAATGGACATACCAATACCAGTTACAACAACCTCTTCAGTAATTCTAAGATCCACATACACATCCACTCATTCACCAACAGTCCTATACAGTCACTCATACATGTACTCACTCATCATATGTACTCATACATCTATACATCCTGTTACACAATGCCACTCATCCATAGAGTTACTCACACACATAGTCACTCATGCTAATAAAGAATAAAACATACATTTACTTGCATATACAGTAATACACACACCACCATACTTACTTCTACGGAAACTTACACATACTTAGTCTTTTAAACAATCACTTATAGAAACACATACTTATTCATACAGGAACTCTTTCAATCTCTCCCTCTCACATATACTCACATATATACACCAATAGTCACATATACTAGTTAAAAACATATGTAGTTACTCCTGAAGACACTATTGAGACAGTCATTCACTCACTAACACACCCATACACACACTCATCCACCCATACAGTCCTGCACACATGCTGTCTTCAACACATACAAACAGTGAGTCACTCATTCATGCATCTATGCACTACGTAATACCCCCCACCGTACCATACAGACACTCAGACTGATACTCAAAAAAACAACTAATAACCTATATAGACACCCATGTAGCTACTCACCAACCCATGCAGCCACTTATACACAAAGTGAGAGATACACTTAATCAGTCAGTAACACAATCAATTTTTCAAAAACAAATCATCCATTTAGACACTTATATACCCATTTATTCTTCCATCGACCTTGAGATACACATATATAAAACATATTTAATTTTCAGAAAAACACACATTCACTGGATGATGTCATCAGTGATGTCATCAGTGATGTCATTTGAGATGTCATCAGTGATGTCATGAGTGATGTCACTGACCATGTCATGAGTGATGTAATATGTGACGTCATCAGCAGTGCATTGCGGGCGCGCGAGTTATAGTTAGCTGAACTAACTATAACGGGGCAATTTCATTGGTTTTTTACGAGTAAAATGTCCAGCTAACTATAACATGTGTGAAACCTATGGTTTTTTCACTGAATTTCTAAGGTTTTTTAAATGCTAATTCCTAACTATAACGTGTGTGAAACCTATGGTTTTTTCAGTGAATTTCTAAGGTTTTTTAAATGCTAATTCCTAACTATAACGTGTGTGAAACCCATGGTTTTTTCAGTGAATATATATATATATATATATATATTATCTACTGGCGGTCGCCAGTAGATAGTTATAGTTAGGACCGTGTTTCCATAGGAAATCTGAAAATTCTATTTTGAATAACTTTGGCGCCGGTTGACGAATCCTCGCGAAATTTTTACAACTAATGGGATGCTCCGCTCAGCTCCTACCCTAAAAGTCTCAGGGTGATTCGTCAAGCGGGGGCTGAGAAAAAAGTTCCTGAGAAAATTGCAGTTAAAAGTACATAAATAACTATATGCGCGCACGGTGCGCGCAAGGTGCGCGCACGGTGCGTGCACCAAATGTCCGCGAGCGTAATTCTGATTGGTGGTTAGATGTCAGTCAACATTCCAATCGGTCGAAATCAGGAAGTGTCGGACGCCATTTTGTGTGTGACAGTGAAAAAGAAATGTGGAGAACGTGAAAAGGGGGCAGGGCAGGGTAGAGAGTTCCTGACCCCCTAGCCTTTGTCAGGGGGTCCCTGAAGGACCCCGAAGGGTGACATTTAAAAAAAAAAAAATTTAAAAAATCGTGGGGTGCGCGCACGGTGCGTGCACCGTGAAAAACCCTTAAAAAAACATTTTAAATTGTTTATAAGTTTATAGAAGATATTAACTATGCTGTTCAACTTTATCCAAATTAAAAAAAAAAGAGCTGAGCCATTCCATATTACAGGATACTATATACATACTACCTATGTATATATATATACATAGGTAGTTTATTGTAAAATAAATACATAAAAAATATAATAATACATACATAAATTAGCATTTAAAAAAACGTACAAATTCACTTAAAAAACCATAGGTTTCACACACGTTATAGTTAGGAATTAGCATTTAAAAAACCTTGCAAATTCACTTAAAAAAACCATAGGTTTCACACAGGTTACAGTTAGGTGGACATTTCACTCGTAAAAACCAATTAAATTCCCCCGTTATTGTTAGTTCAGATGACTATAACTCGCACGACCGCCACTCTATCACAAGGATGATGTCATCAGTGATGTCATGAGTGATGCCACTGACCATGTCATGAGTGATGTAATATGTGACGTCATGAGCAGTGGATTGCGGGCGCGCGAGTTATAGTTATCTGAACTAACTATAACGGGGGAATTTCATTGGTTTTTTACGAGTGAAATGTCCACCTAACTATAACCTGTGTGAAACCTATGGTTTTTTAAGTGGATATATATAAGTATATATATATATATATATATATATATATATATATATATATATATATATATATTACCTACTGGCGGTCGCCAGTAGGTAGTTATAGTTAGGACCACGTTTCCATAGGAAAACCTCAACATTCTATTTTGAATAACTTTGGCGCCGGTCGACGAATCCTCGCGAATTTCTCAAAATAGGTGGGGCGCTACGCTCCGCTCCTACCCTGAAAGTCTCGGGGGGATCCGTCAAGCGGGGGCTGAGATAAAAGGGGGGTCCCAAAACGCGTTTTTCCCATGCATTTTTCCATAGGACCTTTAGAACGAGCTACAGCCCGAACGGCTGAACAGAATTACTCAAAATTTGGCAGAGAGGTAGTCCCTAGGTCAAGGAAGTGCCTTTTGTAGGTTTGGTGTAAATCTGTTCAGTAGATTCTGAGAAAATAGCCTTTAAATCAATATATATATCTGAGCCCGCTTACGGTACGCTTACCGTACGCTTACGGTAAGCGTACGGTGGCGTGCGCGAGCGCGATTCTGATTGGCTCTTAGATCTTAGTAAACATTCGAATCGGCCGAAACCAGGAAGCGGCGGCCGCCATTTTGTGTATTTCACTCTGAAAAAAAAGAGTGAAAACAAGGAAAGGGGGCAATGAGGAGAGTTACAGACCCCCTAACAATTGTAAGGGGGTCAAAGAAGGACAGAAAAGTACAAAAAAAACATTTATTGATTTTAAAAAAAATCACGGGGTACGCGTACGGTAAGCTTACGGTAAGCGTACGGTAAAAAAAAAAAAAAAAAAATAAATGAAAAGCAGATTTAAGAGTTTAGAAATTAGGGAGCTCTAAAAAGAGCTGTTGTGTTTATGGAGTCATTTTTTTAGTGGTACCTACAAGTAAGTACCGATGCAGAGTCTAAGGTTCAAGAGGAAGACTCTGTTCCCTTCATCATTGAAGTGCACACCATCTCCTCTATAAATGTCTTGCATGTCGTAACGCAAGTTGTTGTGGTAAATGGCACCCATACCATAGTCACGGAGGAAAGCAGAAACAGATTTGTTGACGTGCTTTCTTGCTTTGTCAATCTGAGGACAGAAATGATTGGACCAGTTCCATTTTTGCCTTTGGCATATGTTGGAAAACACAAAGGCAGTTTTAGGGAAAAGTGTAAACAGTTGTGCAAAGGTGTCCTTCATAAGCATTTCCAGACCTACCCCAGTCAAAGTGCCTAGGTCATTGCCACCACAGTGCACTATTATGAGGTCAGGGTGTTGGATTTGAATGAAGGATTTCACCAATGGCATCAATTGGTGCCACTTTAACCCTCTCTGACCAATCCATTTAATGTCTACATTTGGCAAAGCAAGGTCTCTCACCATATCTGTTTTCTCTGCAAACTTTTCACTCCAGAAGACATAGCTGTGCCCTACAATCCACACTGTGAACATCTTCAAAGGAGAACTGGATGCACTCAGGAGGTGTCTTTCAGTAGAATGGCAATATGAAAAGAAAGACAGTTTGGAAATGGAGGCATACATATTTTTTACAAAACAAAAAGAACTGATTGGCTGTTTCATACCATTCTAGAAAAAAAACTAGGCTGTATGTGAAAATTAAAAGAAGCATGTTTTGTATTGGTACAAAAAAATGTGTAACCAAAGAACAGTACTATGGATTTGCTGTTAGGTTTGAAAAGTCAAGCACTCTTGCTCTGTGGAATTGAAACATTGTGTGTTGAACTTCTGACCTAACTGCACACAGCAGTGTTCCATGAGCTGTTGCTATGGTAGCAGGCAGAAGTCAAGTTGGGGGAAGGGTACTAGGCAGAAGTCAAGTTGGGGGCAGGGTACTTTTGGAAAAGGGTTGGTTTTCAACCAATAGAAATGTGTCATTACATTTGAAAAAAAGGGGGAAGCACTGAGATTTGAAACTTACATGTATATGTGTGGAAAAATAGAGGGAAAGTTTGCCATTATCTGGTTCTGCTGAGAGGAGAGAGGTGAACACAACAGAGATCCTGGCTCTGATAATCTGCTGTTTGAGTGTCACATTTCTTTCACAACTAACTAATTTTAAAGGTGAGTTTACAGTTTGAGAGGGGATGTATGTGGTAACTTAAGAAATGAATAATAGAAATGGGAATTGTTTTTGTTGTAGTTACACATGGTGGTTTCATAATGTGTCAGTCTGTAAAAGTGATTTTCACTTGGCCCGAAAAAAAAAGAGCAGTAAGTGTGCTTTCAAATTGGCAAAGAAATTTCGTTTTGGCACTAATGTGAAAACATGACTCTGTGTGCATAGAAGAATTATAGGCAGAGATTTATTGCGTCTTGCTCTGGTGATTTCACAGTTGCAGTAGATGGAAAGGGGGAGCGAATTTTTGGGGGAAGAAGCAGAGGCTTAGCACACACCCATGTGCTTGCCATGTATAGTCATGCACAGTAATTAGAAGCGAGTGGGGTTT
This sequence comes from Triturus cristatus, assembly GCF_964204655.1. Classification (NCBI taxonomy): domain Eukaryota; kingdom Metazoa; phylum Chordata; class Amphibia; order Caudata; family Salamandridae; genus Triturus; species Triturus cristatus. Next base: position 911,656,797 of record NC_140583.1, read on the forward strand.
TCAGGTTTAAGTCTGTAATGCAAATACATTCAGCATCACTAAGGCTGGTTGCCCCTGCTGGAGTGTAGGCAGTCACAGAGAATACACACGGTGGTGGTCTGAAAAAAAAACAGCTTGGACATGTGCATTTAAATAAATTTAAAAAAAAGGTTTCAGAATGTGTCAGTCTGTAAAAGTGATTTCAAATTGTAAAAAGAGATTTTCACTTGGCCCGAAAAAAAAAGAGCAGTAAGTGTGCTTTCAAATTGGCAAAGAAATTTCGTTTTGGCACTAATGTGAAAACATGACTCTGTGTGCATAGAAGAATTATAGGCAGAGATTTATTGCGTCTTGCTCTGGTGATTTCACAGTTGCAGTAGATGGAAAGGGGGAGCGAATTTTTGGGGGAAGAAGCAGAGGCTTAGCACACACCCATGTGCTTGCCATGTATAGTCATGCACAGTAATTAGAAGCGAGTGGGGTTTTCAGGTTTAAGTCTGTAATGCAAATACATTCAGCATCACTAAGGCTGGTTGCCCCTGCTGGAGTGTAGGCAGTCACAGAGAATACACACGGTGGTGGTCTGAAAAAAAAACAGCTTGGACATGTGCATTTAAATAAATTTAAAAAAAAGGTTTCAGAATGTGTCAGTCTGTAAAAGTGATTTCAAATTGTAAAAAGAGATTTTCACTTGGCCCGAAAAAAAAAGAGCAGTAAGTGTGCTTTCAAATTGGCAAAGAAATTTCGTTTTGGCACTAATGTGAAAACATGACTCTGTGTGCATAGAAGAATTATAGGCAGAGATTTATTGCGTCTTGCTCTGGTGATTTCACAGTTGCAGTAGATGGAAAGGGGGAGCGAATTTTTGGGGGAAGAAGCAGAGGCTTAGCACACACCCATGTGCTTGCCATGTATAGTCATGCACAGTAATTAGAAGCGAGTGGGGTTTTCAGGTTTAAGTCTGTAATGCAAATACATTCAGCATCACTAAGGCTGGTTGCCCCTGCTGGAGTGTAGGCAGTCACAGAGAATACACACGGTGGTGGTCTGAAAAAAAAACAGCTTGGACATGTGCATTTAAATAAATTTAAAAAAAAGGTTTCAGAATGTGTCAGTCTGTAAAAGTGATTTCAAATTGTAAAAAGAGATTTTCACTTGGCCCGAAAAAAAAAGAGCAGTAAGTGTGCTTTCAAATTGGCAAAAAAATTTCGTTTTGGCACTAATGTGAAAACATGACTCTGTGTGCATAGAAGAATTATAGGCAGAGATTTATTGCGTCTTGCTCTGGTGATTTCACAGTTGCAGTAGATGGAAAAGAGGAGCGAATTTTTGGGGGAAGAAGCAGAGGCTTAGCACACACCCATGTGCTTGCCATGTATAGTCGTGCACAGTAATTAGAAGCGAGTGGGGTTTTCAGGTTTAAGTCTGTAATGCAAATACATTCAGCATCACTAAGGCTGGTTGCCCCTGCTGGAGTGTAGGCAGTCACAGAGAATACACACGGTGGTGGTCTGAAAAAAAAACAGCTTGGACATGTGCATTTCAATAAATTTAAAAAAAAGGTTTCAGAATGTGTCAGTCTGTAAAAGTGATTTCAAATTGTAAAAAGAGATTTTCACTTGGCCCGAAAAAAAAAGAGCAGTAAGTGTGCTTTCAAATTGGCAAAGAAATTTCGTTTTGGCACTAATGTGAAAACATGACTCTGTGTGCATAGAAGAATTATAGGCAGAGATTTATTGCGTCTTGCTCTGGTGATTTCACAGTTGCAGTAGATGGAAAGGGGGAGCGAATTTTTGGGGGAAGAAGCAGAGGCTTAGCACACACCCATGTGCTTGCCATGTATAGTCATGCACAGTAATTAGAAGCGAGTGGGGTTTTCAGGTTTAAGTCTGTAATGCAAATACATTCAGCATCACTAAGGCTGGTTGCCCCTGCTGGAGTGTAGGCAGTCACAGAGAATACACACGGTGGTGGTCTGAAAAAAAAACAGCTTGGACATGTGCATTTAAATAAATTTAAAAAAAAGGTTTCAGAATGTGTCAGTCTGTAAAAGTGATTTCAAATTGTAAAAAGAGATTTTCACTTGGCCCGAAAAAAAAAGAGCAGTAAGTGTGCTTTCAAATTGGCAAAGAAATTTCGTTTTGGCACTAATGTGAAAACATGACTCTGTGTGCATAGAAGAATTATAGGCAGAGATTTATTGCGTCTTGCTCTGGTGATTTCACAGTTGCAGTAGATGGAAAGGGGGAGCGAATTTTTGGGGGAAGAAGCAGAGGCTTAGCACACACCCATGTGCTTGCCATGTATAGTCATGCACAGTAATTAGAAGCGAGTGGGGTTTTCAGGTTTAAGTCTGTAATGCAAATACATTCAGCATCACTAAGGCTGGTTGCCCCTGCTGGAGTGTAGGCAGTCACAGAGAATACACACGGTGGTGGTCTGAAAAAAAAACAGCTTGGACATGTGCATTTAAATAAATTTAAAAAAAAAGGATTCAGAATGTGTCAGTCTGTAAAAGTGATTTCAAATTGTAAAAAGAGATTTTCACTTGGCCCGAAAAAAAAAGAGCAGTAAGTGTGCTTTCAAATTGGCAAAGAAATTTCGTTTTGGCACTAATGTGAAAACATGACTCTGTGTGCATAGAAGAATTATAGGCAGAGATTTATTGCGTCTTGCTCTGGTGATTTCACAGTTGCAGTAGATGGAAAAGAGGAGCGAATTTTTGGTGGAAGAAGCAGAGGCTTAGCACACACCCATGTGCTTGCCATGTATAGTCATGCACAGTAATTAGAAGCGAGTGGGGTTTTCAGGTTTAAGTCTGTAATGCAAATACATTCAGCATCACTAAGGCTGGTTGCCCCTGCTGGAGTGTAGGCAGTCACAGAGAATGCACACGGTGGTGGTCTGAAAAAAAAACAGCTTGGACATGTGCATTTAAATAAATTTAAAAAAAAGGTTTCAGAATGTGTCAGTCTGTAAAAGTGATTTCAAATTGTAAAAAGAGATTTTCACTTGGCCCGAAAAAAAAGAGCAGTAAGTGTGCTTTCAAATTGGCAAAGAAATTTCGTTTTGGCACTAATGTGAAAACATGACTCTGTGTGCATAGAAGAATTATAGGCAGAGATTTATTGCGTCTTGCTCTGGTGATTTCACAGTTGCAGTAGATGGAAAAGAGGAGCGAAATTTTGGGGGAAGAAGCAGAGGCTTAGCACACACCCATGTGCTTGCCATGTATAGTCATGCACAGTAATTAGAAGCGAGTGGGGTTTTCAGGTTTAAGTCTGTAATGCAAATACATTCAGCATCACTAAGGCTGGTTGCCCCTGCTGGAGTGTAGGCAGTCACAGAGAATACACACGGTGGTGGTCTGAAAAAAAAACAGCTTGGACATGTGCATTTAAATAAATTTAAAAAAAAGGATTCAGAATGTGTCAGTCTGTAAAAGTGATTTCAAATTGTAAAAAGAGATTTTCACTTGGCCCGAAAAAAAAAGAGCAGTAAGTGTGCTTTCAAATTGGCAAAGAAATTTCGTTTTGGCACTAATGTGAAAACATGACTCTGTGTGCATAGAAGAATTATAGGCAGAGATTTATTGCGTCTTGCTCTGGTGATTTCACAGTTGCAGTAGATGGAAAAGAGGAGCGAATTTTTGAGGGAAGAAGCAGAGGCTTAGCACACACCCATGTGCTTGCCATGTATAGTCATGCACAGTAATTAGAAGCGAGTGGGGTTTTCAGGTTTAAGTCTGTAATGCAAATACATTCAGCATCACTAAGGCTGGTTGCCCCTGCTGGAGTGTAGGCAGTCACAGAGAATACACACGGTGGTGGTCTGAAAAAAAAACAGCTTGGACATGTGCATTTAAATAAATTTAAAAAAAAGGTTTCAGAATGTGTCAGTCTGTAAAAGTGATTTCAAATTGTAAAAAGAGATTTTCACTTGGCCCGAAAAAAAAAGAGCAGTAAGTGTGCTTTCAAATTGGCAAAGAAATTTCGTTTTGGCACTAATGTGAAAACATGACTCTGTGTGCATAGAAGAATTATAGGCAGAGATTTATTGCGTCTTGCTCTGGTGATTTCACAGTTGCAGTAGATGGAAAAGAGGAGCGAAATTTTGGGGGAAGAAGCAGAGGCTTAGCACACACCCATGTGCTTGCCATGTATAGTCATGCACAGTAATTAGAAGCGAGTGGGGTTTTCAGGTTTAAGTCTGTAATGCAAATACATTCAGCATCACTAAGGCTGGTTGCCCCTGCTGGAGTGTAGGCAGTCACAGAGAATACACACGGTGGTGGTCTGAAAAAAAAACAGCTTGGACATGTGCATTTAAATAAATTTAAAAAAAAGGTTTCAGAATGTGTCAGTCTGTAAAAGTGATTTCAAATTGTAAAAAGAGATTTTCACTTGGCCCGAAAAAAAAAGAGCAGTAAGTGTGCTTTCAAATTGGCAAAGAAATTTCATTTGGCACTAATGTGAAAACATGACTCTGTGTGCATAGAAGAATTATAGGCAGAGATTTATTGCGTCTTGCTCTGGTGATTTCACAGTTGCAGTAGATGGAAAGGGGGAGCGAATTTTTGGGGGAAGAAGCAGAGGCTTAGCACACACCCATGTGCTTGCCATGTATAGTCATGCACAGTAATTAGAAGCGAGTGGGGTTTTCAGGTTTAAGTCTGTAATGCAAATACATTCAGCATCACTAAGGCTGGTTGCCCCTGCTGGAGTGTAGGCAGTCACAGAGAATACACACGGTGGTGGTCTGAAAAAAAAACAGCTTGGACATGTGCATTTAAATAAATTTAAAAAAAAGGTTTCAGAATGTGTCAGTCTGTAAAAGTGATTTCAAATTGTAAAAAGAGATTTTCACTTGGCCCGAAAAAAAAAGAGCAGTAAGTGTGCTTTCAAATTGGCAAAGAAATTTCGTTTTGGCACTAATGTGAAAACATGACTCTGTGTGCATAGAAGAATTATAGGCAGAGATTTATTGCGTCTTGCTCTGGTGATTTCACAGTTGCAGTAGATGGAAAAGAGGAGCGAATTTTTGAGGGAAGAAGCAGAGGCTTAGCACACACCCATGTGCTTGCCATGTATAGTCATGCACAGTAATTAGAAGCGAGTGGGGTTTTCAGGTTTAAGTCTGTAATGCAAATACATTCAGCATCACTAAGGCTGGTTGCCCCTGCTGGAGTGTAGGCAGTCACAGAGAATACACACGGTGGTGGTCTGAAAAAAAAACAGCTTGGACATGTGCATTTAAATAAATTTAAAAAAAAGGTTTCAGAATGTGTCAGTCTGTAAAAGTGATTTCAAATTGTAAAAAGAGATTTTCACTTGGCCCGAAAAAAAAAGAGCAGTAAGTGTGCTTTCAAATTGGCAAAGAAATTTCGTTTTGGCACTAATGTGAAAACATGACTCTGTGTGCATAGAAGAATTATAGGCAGAGATTTATTGCGTCTTGCTCTGGTGATTTCACAGTTGCAGTAGATGGAAAAGAGGAGCGAATTTTTGGGGGAAGAAGCAGAGGCTTAGCACACACCCATGTGCTTGCCATGTATAGTCGTGCACAGTAATTAGAAGCGAGTGGGGTTTTCAGGTTTAAGTCTGTAATGCAAATACATTCAGCATCACTAAGGCTGGTTGCCCCTGCTGGAGTGTAGGCAGTCACAGAGAATACACACGGTGGTGGTCTGAAAAAAAAACAGCTTGGACATGTGCATTTCAATAAATTTAAAAAAAAGGTTTCAGAATGTGTCAGTCTGTAAAAGTGATTTCAAATTGTAAAAAGAGATTTTCACTTGGCCCGAAAAAAAAAGAGCAGTAAGTGTGCTTTCAAATTGGCAAAGAAATTTCGTTTTGGCACTAATGTGAAAACATGACTCTGTGTGCATAGAAGAATTATAGGCAGAGATTTATTGCGTCTTGCTCTGGTGATTTCACAGTTGCAGTAGATGGAAAGGGGGAGCGAATTTTTGGGGGAAGAAGCAGAGGCTTAGCACACACCCATGTGCTTGCCATGTATAGTCATGCACAGTAATTAGAAGCGAGTGGGGTTTTCAGGTTTAAGTCTGTAATGCAAATACATTCAGCATCACTAAGGCTGGTTGCCCCTGCTGGAGTGTAGGCAGTCACAGAGAATACACACGGTGGTGGTCTGAAAAAAAAACAGCTTGGACATGTGCATTTAAATAAATTTAAAAAAAAGGTTTCAGAATGTGTCAGTCTGTAAAAGTGATTTCAAATTGTAAAAAGAGATTTTCACTTGGCCCGAAAAAAAAAGAGCAGTAAGTGTGCTTTCAAATTGGCAAAGAAATTTCGTTTTGGCACTAATGTGAAAACATGACTCTGTGTGCATAGAAGAATTATAGGCAGAGATTTATTGCGTCTTGCTCTGGTGATTTCACAGTTGCAGTAGATGGAAAGGGGGAGCGAATTTTTGGGGGAAGAAGCAGAGGCTTAGCACACACCCATGTGCTTGCCATGTATAGTCATGCACAGTAATTAGAAGCGAGTGGGGTTTTCAGGTTTAAGTCTGTAATGCAAATACATTCAGCATCACTAAGGCTGGTTGCCCCTGCTGGAGTGTAGGCAGTCACAGAGAATACACACGGTGGTGGTCTGAAAAAAAAACAGCTTGGACATGTGCATTTAAATAAATTTAAAAAAAAAGGATTCAGAATGTGTCAGTCTGTAAAAGTGATTTCAAATTGTAAAAAGAGATTTTCACTTGGCCCGAAAAAAAAAGAGCAGTAAGTGTGCTTTCAAATTGGCAAAGAAATTTCGTTTTGGCACTAATGTGAAAACATGACTCTGTGTGCATAGAAGAATTATAGGCAGAGATTTATTGCGTCTTGCTCTGGTGATTTCACAGTTGCAGTAGATGGAAAAGAGGAGCGAATTTTTGGTGGAAGAAGCAGAGGCTTAGCACACACCCATGTGCTTGCCATGTATAGTCATGCACAGTAATTAGAAGCGAGTGGGGTTTTCAGGTTTAAGTCTGTAATGCAAATACATTCAGCATCACTAAGGCTGGTTGCCCCTGCTGGAGTGTAGGCAGTCACAGAGAATGCACACGGTGGTGGTCTGAAAAAAAAACAGCTTGGACATGTGCATTTAAATAAATTTAAAAAAAAGGTTTCAGAATGTGTCAGTCTGTAAAAGTGATTTCAAATTGTAAAAAGAGATTTTCACTTGGCCCGAAAAAAAAGAGCAGTAAGTGTGCTTTCAAATTGGCAAAGAAATTTCGTTTTGGCACTAATGTGAAAACATGACTCTGTGTGCATAGAAGAATTATAGGCAGAGATTTATTGCGTCTTGCTCTGGTGATTTCACAGTTGCAGTAGATGGAAAAGAGGAGCGAAATTTTGGGGGAAGAAGCAGAGGCTTAGCACACACCCATGTGCTTGCCATGTATAGTCATGCACAGTAATTAGAAGCGAGTGGGGTTTTCAGGTTTAAGTCTGTAATGCAAATACATTCAGCATCACTAAGGCTGGTTGCCCCTGCTGGAGTGTAGGCAGTCACAGAGAATACACACGGTGGTGGTCTGAAAAAAAAACAGCTTGGACATGTGCATTTAAATAAATTTAAAAAAAAGGATTCAGAATGTGTCAGTCTGTAAAAGTGATTTCAAATTGTAAAAAGAGATTTTCACTTGGCCCGAAAAAAAAAGAGCAGTAAGTGTGCTTTCAAATTGGCAAAGAAATTTCGTTTTGGCACTAATGTGAAAACATGACTCTGTGTGCATAGAAGAATTATAGGCAGAGATTTATTGCGTCTTGCTCTGGTGATTTCACAGTTGCAGTAGATGGAAAAGAGGAGCGAATTTTTGAGGGAAGAAGCAGAGGCTTAGCACACACCCATGTGCTTGCCATGTATAGTCATGCACAGTAATTAGAAGCGAGTGGGGTTTTCAGGTTTAAGTCTGTAATGCAAATACATTCAGCATCACTAAGGCTGGTTGCCCCTGCTGGAGTGTAGGCAGTCACAGAGAATACACACGGTGGTGGTCTGAAAAAAAAACAGCTTGGACATGTGCATTTAAATAAATTTAAAAAAAAGGTTTCAGAATGTGTCAGTCTGTAAAAGTGATTTCAAATTGTAAAAAGAGATTTTCACTTGGCCCAAAAAAAAAAGAGCAGTAAGTGTGCTTTCAAATTGGCAAAGAAATTTCGTTTTGGCACTAATGTGAAAACATGACTCTGTGTGCATAGAAGAATTATAGGCAGAGATTTATTGCGTCTTGCTCTGGTGATTTCACAGTTGCAGTAGATGGAAAAGAGGAGCGAAATTTTGGGGGAAGAAGCAGAGGCTTAGCACACACCCATGTGCTTGCCATGTATAGTCATGCACAGTAATTAGAAGCGAGTGGGGTTTTCAGGTTTAAGTCTGTAATGCAAATACATTCAGCATCACTAAGGCTGGTTGCCCCTGCTGGAGTGTAGGCAGTCACAGAGAATACACACGGTGGTGGTCTGAAAAAAAAACAGCTTGGACATGTGCATTTAAATAAATTTAAAAAAAAGGTTTCAGAATGTGTCAGTCTGTAAAAGTGATTTCAAATTGTAAAAAGAGATTTTCACTTGGCCCGAAAAAAAAAGAGCAGTAAGTGTGCTTTCAAATTGGCAAAGAAATTTCATTTGGCACTAATGTGAAAACATGACTCTGTGTGCATAGAAGAATTATAGGCAGAGATTTATTGCGTCTTGCTCTGGTGATTTCACAGTTGCAGTAGATGGAAAGGGGGAGCGAATTTTTGGGGGAAGAAGCAGAGGCTTAGCACACACCCATGTGCTTGCCATGTATAGTCATGCACAGTAATTAGAAGCGAGTGGGGTTTTCAGGTTTAAGTCTGTAATGCAAATACATTCAGCATCACTAAGGCTGGTTGCCCCTGCTGGAGTGTAGGCAGTCACAGAGAATACACACGGTGGTGGTCTGAAAAAAAAACAGCTTGGACATGTGCATTTAAATAAATTTAAAAAAAAGGTTTCAGAATGTGTCAGTCTGTAAAAGTGATTTCAAATTGTAAAAAGAGATTTTCACTTGGCCCGAAAAAAAAAGAGCAGTAAGTGTGCTTTCAAATTGGCAAAGAAATTTCGTTTTGGCACTAATGTGAAAACATGACTCTGTGTGCATAGAAGAATTATAGGCAGAGATTTATTGCGTCTTGCTCTGGTGATTTCACAGTTGCAGTAGATGGAAAAGAGGAGCGAATTTTTGAGGGAAGAAGCAGAGGCTTAGCACACACCCATGTGCTTGCCATGTATAGTCATGCACAGTAATTAGAAGCGAGTGGGGTTTTCAGGTTTAAGTCTGTAATGCAAATACATTCAGCATCACTAAGGCTGGTTGCCCCTGCTGGAGTGTAGGCAGTCACAGAGAATACACACGGTGGTGGTCTGAAAAAAAAACAGCTTGGACATGTGCATTTAAATAAATTTAAAAAAAAGGTTTCAGAATGTGTCAGTCTGTAAAAGTGATTTCAAATTGTAAAAAGAGATTTTCACTTGGCCCGAAAAAAAAAGAGCAGTAAGTGTGCTTTCAAATTGGCAAAGAAATTTCGTTTTGGCACTAATGTGAAAACATGACTCTGTGTGCATAGAAGAATTATAGGCAGAGATTTATTGCGTCTTGCTCTGGTGATTTCACAGTTGCAGTAGATGGAAAGGGGGAGCGAATTTTTGGGGGAAGAAGCAGAGGCTTAGCACACACCCATGTGCTTGCCATGTATAGTCATGCACAGTAATTAGAAGCGAGTGGGGTTTTCAGGTTTAAGTCTGTAATGCAAATACATTCAGCATCACTAAGGCTGGTTGCCCCTGCTGGAGTGTAGGCAGTCACAGAGAATACACACGGTGGTGGTCTGAAAAAAAAACAGCTTGGACATGTGCATTTAAATAAATTTAAAAAAAAAGGATTCAGAATGTGTCAGTCTGTAAAAGTGATTTCAAATTGTAAAAAGAGATTTTCACTTGGCCCGAAAAAAAAAGAGCAGTAAGTGTGCTTTCAAATTGGCAAAGAAATTTCGTTTTGGCACTAATGTGAAAACATGACTCTGTGTGCATAGAAGAATTATAGGCAGAGATTTATTGCGTCTTGCTCTGGTGATTTCACAGTTGCAGTAGATGGAAAAGAGGAGCGAATTTTTGGTGGAAGAAGCAGAGGCTTAGCACACACCCATGTGCTTGCCATGTATAGTCATGCACAGTAATTAGAAGCGAGTGGGGTTTTCAGGTTTAAGTCTGTAATGCAAATACATTCAGCATCACTAAGGCTGGTTGCCCCTGCTGGAGTGTAGGCAGTCACAGAGAATGCACACGGTGGTGGTCTGAAAAAAAAACAGCTTGGACATGTGCATTTAAATAAATTTAAAAAAAAGGTTTCAGAATGTGTCAGTCTGTAAAAGTGATTTCAAATTGTAAAAAGAGATTTTCACTTGGCCCGAAAAAAAAGAGCAGTAAGTGTGCTTTCAAATTGGCAAAGAAATTTCGTTTTGGCACTAATGTGAAAACATGACTCTGTGTGCATAGAAGAATTATAGGCAGAGATTTATTGCGTCTTGCTCTGGTGATTTCACAGTTGCAGTAGATGGAAAAGAGGAGCGAAATTTTGGGGGAAGAAGCAGAGGCTTAGCACACACCCATGTGCTTGCCATGTATAGTCATGCACAGTAATTAGAAGCGAGTGGGGTTTTCAGGTTTAAGTCTGTAATGCAAATACATTCAGCATCACTAAGGCTGGTTGCCCCTGCTGGAGTGTAGGCAGTCACAGAGAATACACACGGTGGTGGTCTGAAAAAAAAACAGCTTGGACATGTGCATTTAAATAAATTTAAAAAAAAGGATTCAGAATGTGTCAGTCTGTAAAAGTGATTTCAAATTGTAAAAAGAGATTTTCACTTGGCCCGAAAAAAAAAGAGCAGTAAGTGTGCTTTCAAATTGGCAAAGAAATTTCGTTTTGGCACTAATGTGAAAACATGACTCTGTGTGCATAGAAGAATTATAGGCAGAGATTTATTGCGTCTTGCTCTGGTGATTTCACAGTTGCAGTAGATGGAAAAGAGGAGCGAATTTTTGAGGGAAGAAGCAGAGGCTTAGCACACACCCATGTGCTTGCCATGTATAGTCATGCACAGTAATTAGAAGCGAGTGGGGTTTTCAGGTTTAAGTCTGTAATGCAAATACATTCAGCATCACTAAGGCTGGTTGCCCCTGCTGGAGTGTAGGCAGTCACAGAGAATACACACGGTGGTGGTCTGAAAAAAAAACAGCTTGGACATGTGCATTTAAATAAATTTAAAAAAAAGGTTTCAGAATGTGTCAGTCTGTAAAAGTGATTTCAAATTGTAAAAAGAGATTTTCACTTGGCCCGAAAAAAAAAGAGCAGTAAGTGTGCTTTCAAATTGGCAAAGAAATTTCGTTTTGGCACTAATGTGAAAACATGACTCTGTGTGCATAGAAGAATTATAGGCAGAGATTTATTGCGTCTTGCTCTGGTGATTTCACAGTTGCAGTAGATGGAAAAGAGGAGCGAAATTTTGGGGGAAGAAGCAGAGGCTTAGCACACACCCATGTGCTTGCCATGTATAGTCATGCACAGTAATTAGAAGCGAGTGGGGTTTTCAGGTTTAAGTCTGTAATGCAAATACATTCAGCATCACTAAGGCTGGTTGCCCCTGCTGGAGTGTAGGCAGTCACAGAGAATACACACGGTGGTGGTCTGAAAAAAAAACAGCTTGGACATGTGCATTTAAATAAATTTTAAAAAAAGGTTTCAGAATGTGTCAGTCTGTAAAAGTGATTTCAAATTGTAAAAAGAGATTTTCACTTGGCCCGAAAAAAAAAGAGCAGTAAGTGTGCTTTCAAATTGGCAAAGAAATTTCATTTGGCACTAATGTGAAAACATGACTCTGTGTGCATAGAAGAATTATAGGCAGAGATTTATTGCGTCTTGCTCTGGTGATTTCACAGTTGCAGTAGATGGAAAGGGGGAGCGAATTTTTGGGGGAAGAAGCAGAGGCTTAGCACACACCCATGTGCTTGCCATGTATAGTCATGCACAGTAATTAGAAGCGAGTGGGGTTTTCAGGTTTAAGTCTGTAATGCAAATACATTCAGCATCACTAAGGCTGGTTGCCCCTGCTGGAGTGTAGGCAGTCACAGAGAATACACACGGTGGTGGTCTGAAAAAAAAACAGCTTGGACATGTGCATTTAAATAAATTTAAAAAAAAGGTTTCAGAATGTGTCAGTCTGTAAAAGTGATTTCAAATTGTAAAAAGAGATTTTCACTTGGCCCGAAAAAAAAAGAGCAGTAAGTGTGCTTTCAAATTGGCAAAGAAATTTCGTTTTGGCACTAATGTGAAAACATGACTCTGTGTGCATAGAAGAATTATAGGCAGAGATTTATTGCGTCTTGCTCTGGTGATTTCACAGTTGCAGTAGATGGAAAAGAGGAGCGAATTTTTGAGGGAAGAAGCAGAGGCTTAGCACACACCCATGTGCTTGCCATGTATAGTCATGCACAGTAATTAGAAGCGAGTGGGGTTTTCAGGTTTAAGTCTGTAATGCAAATACATTCAGCATCACTAAGGCTGGTTGCCCCTGCTGGAGTGTAGGCAGTCACAGAGAATACACACGGTGGTGGTCTGAAAAAAAAACAGCTTGGACATGTGCATTTAAATAAATTTTAAAAAAAGGTTTCAGAATGTGTCAGTCTGTAAAAGTGATTTCAAATTGTAAAAAGAGATTTTCACTTGGCCCGAAAAAAAAAGAGCAGTAAGTGTGCTTTCAAATTGGCAAAGAAATTTCGTTTTGGCACTAATGTGAAAACATGACTCTGTGTGCATAGAAGAATTATAGGCAGAGATTTATTGCGTCTTGCTCTGGTGATTTCACAGTTGCAGTAGATGGAAAGGGGGAGCGATTTTTTGGGGGAAGAAGCAGAGGCTTAGCACACACCCATGTGCTTGCCATGTATAGTCATGCACAGTAATTAGAAGCGAGTGGGGTTTTCAGGTTTAAGTCTGTAATGCAAATACATTCAGCATCACTAAGGCTGGTTGCCCCTGCTGGAGTGTAGGCAGTCACAGAGAATACACATGGTGGTGGTCTGAAAAAACAGCTTGGTTTCATAATGTGACAGTTTGTAAAAGAGATTTTCACTTGCCCAAAAAAAAGAGCAGTTTGTGTGCATTCAAATTGGCAAAGAAATTTCGTTTTGTGACTATTGTGAAAAGAAATGTAGTAATATATTTAAATACAATAAAGGATTTTTTTTTTAGTTTTTTTCAGGTATTACTGAAGAACAGTGAACAAAATTTAAGATGCCTACAAAATCTCGAGTTCAAAAAACGCTAAAAAAAAAACTATATTTGAAGACAACTGGAGGACCAAAGTTAGTAGAAGATGCTGATGTTGGGAAAAAGAAAAAATCTTCTGGTAAGCAAAAAAAACAATTTCTAAACAAAATATTCAAAACAAAGAAAAATGTACAAAATGTCTGTTCTCAGAAAAATGTAACAAAACATAGAGAACAGCAAAAAATTGAGAATTTAGTTAATGCAAATATACCTTCTGCAATTGAAAAGTTTAACATAAACAGAAAAACAGCATTTAAAGAGATACGTAGAAAAATGTTTCAGAGAAGAGTTATGTCCAATTTGATAAAGGATATAAAGAAATATAAGCAAAAGGCTAAATATTACAAGAGAAAAAAAGAAATTGAAGCCATTGCAGCAAAAGCATTAGAATTAAAAAGGAAACTATTCATATTAATTTTGAATAGGATGCGTACATTAGATAAAATAGTTAATGTACTGAAATCACAAAGCAAAAGCAAAAGAGTAGTGAACAGAACAAACTTTTGTAAAGTGTTTTTAGGAAAGTGGATGCATAGTTCAAGTAGTGAACCTTTTTTTAATGAAGAGAGCTATTTTCAAAGTAATAGTTTGCTGCATGCAGTTGACACCAGAGGTCGTTCATACGAAGTAAAAAATGGTTGCATAATGGAGAAGGAGATAATGGTTCCAAGAGATGAGGTACAAGTGATGGCAGATGAGGCAATGGGGAGACGTCCTAAAGCCCCAGTGTACACTTGGAATTGTAGTAGTATTTGCACTGTGCGTCAGGAATCTATTGACAGATTTCGAGAGTTTCTAAGAGAATATAGTAAAAAAAGTGTAAAACAAAAGATTAAGGTGCTTCAAAGTCTGGATCCATGCAGAGTGAGAGAGAATACTGGTTTGCAGGGTCATTCTCTTGCTTGTCTATCTAGAAAAGTGTGCAATAGTGTTTTCCATCATTTTAGGATGCTGGCTGTTCATCATACTGAAATGAGAAAGTTTGTGAGACGGTTGTATTTTGCCAAAAGTCCAGCAATAAAGTTAAATGAATTGAATAGGGCTCTGTTCCGAGGAACGGTATCAGATGTAGAGAAGGTTGTTGATGAAATTCAGTTTTGTTACTTTGGTCCTGAACAAAACAGTGCAGAGAAGGACACAGTAAATGAGGCAGAAGTGGAAGAGAATGTAGAACCTTGTGTAAGTAAGACATTTAATGATCACATAACAAAATTTGCAATAATCTCTAATGAAAGACCAAATGTTACTTGTATTTGTTGCCGCAGAACTCATTATAGAAAACAAACTAGGAATGTTGATCTCTACAGAAAGAGTGAAAATGAAGATAATTATAAGTGGATGGATTTTGCCACATATATATTTCTTGAAAATTGTTTTGAATTGGGTGAAGATCAGCGTATTTGTAAATACTGCTACAACAAGTTAGAGGAAAATAGAATGCCGACCAGAGCTGTACATAATAATTTAGAATTGGATGCTATTCCTGCTGAACTTTCTGAATTAAATACATATGAGTCTATACTCATTCAATGTGTTCATCCGTTCCAGACCATAGTACGTATGGAGCCCAAAACTGGTAAATTACCTCCTTCAGATTTACTGAGAGGTTTAAAAGGTAGAGTGGTGTATTTGCCCTTGGATTTGAAAAAAAATATGGAAACTATTGATGCGGATACTTTGGAAACTGAACCATTAATTATTCTGGTTAATGGTGTACCTACAAAGAATAAGAAGATTTGGCAGGAGCTGGTAGATGTGCGGAAAGTACAAAGAGCAAATTTGTATTTGAAAAAAAATAACAAATGGTATGAATCAATTTATATAGAAGAAGAAGAAGAAGAAGAAGATTTACAAGGAGACACAGAAACACCAACTGGACAAATTGAAAAAGTGGACAAGTCAAAGGAAGAAGAAATTTATGAACATTTTAGCATACATCCTCTCCATTCGAAAGAAGTTATGGGAGACAATATTGATCTCTTTCAGATGAAGAAAGCAAAAGGAAATCCCGTGAGTGTATGGGAGGAGAGCTTGGAAGCTCGATGTTTTCCCCAGCTGTTTCCTAAAGGAAAAGGAGGACGATACGATGAACGTCCAGAACAGATTCCAGCTTCAGAGTATCGAACTACAAGACTATATGCTGAAGATCCCAGATTTCGACAAAGTATTCCTTATTTGTTCCATCTTTTATTTGAAAGCGACTTGTCTGCACTGTCTTATGCAGTAAATCACATTTTAAAAAGTGGAGTACATTTACAAAATGTGTCTGCTAAGGATTTTATGGAGAAAGTGCAGCACCGAGATGATCATTTGGAAACACAACTGATCAATCTGATGGCTTGTCAGCGTGGGACAAATGAATATTGGTACCGACGCCATGGTGAACTAAAATGCATGTTACGCAATTTAGGAACACCAACATGGTTCCTTACCCTAAGCTGTGCCGAGTACGCTTGGGATGATTTACTGGATTTTCTACGAGAGGCCAATTCAAACATTAAAAACATCGAATACAAGACAGCAGGAGAACTGTGCTCATTGGATCCGGTTAATGTTTGCAGATATTTCAATCATAGATTTGAGGCTATGATGTCCTTCATCTGCAATAAAAAAAATCCACCCCTTGGAGAAGTAGTGGATTTCTTTTGGAGAAAAGAGTACCAGGCAAGAGGTGCTCCTCATATTCATATGCTGCTGTGGATCAAGGATGCCCCAAAGTTTGGAACAGATACTGATGAAGCAGTGTTATCTTACATTGAAGAATATGCAACATGTGCTATACCTAAAAGCACAGAAGAGAACAAGTTAAAGGAGCAAGTTCTACGTTTCCAAAGTCATCGGTGTGGAAAATACTGTCGACGGAAATACAAGAGCAAAGAAAAATACTACACTAAATGTCGATTTGGATTTCCTAGACCTGTTCTTACAAATGGAAGAGTCAACAGTTTTATGTCAGCTGTGAGACATACTATCACAAGAAAATCACCTAAGAATACCTACAACCTTAAAAGAAAAGAAGAATCAAAAAATATAAATGACTACAACCCAGTCATTTTATCCATGTGGAACGCTAACATGGATATACAGTATGTTGCTGACAATTCCATTGCTGTTGCTCGATATGTAACGTCTTACATTACGAAATCAGAAAAAACAGAATTGAAGGAAATGTGGGAAGAGATTTCTCACGAGAAGACTGTCAGTAAGAAGCTGTACAGTTTCAGTTTGAAGATGTTATCGCATCGAGAAATTGGATCCTACGAATGTTCAGATAGGTTATCTTCTGCAAGTCTCTACTCGAAGTCAAGAAGAATAATTTGGGCAAGTTTAGGCCTTGCAGCAATGAGAAATCGGGTACTGAAATCTGTTGGAGAAATTGAATATTTGGCCGAGAATGACCCAGAAAGTACAGACATATTGAAAACAAACATGTTGGACACATATTATCCCAAGAGAAGTCATCATCTGGAGAACATGTGTCTCTATGAAGTGCTGCAGAACTACATTTATTCACGGAAAGCTGCAGAAGACATCAACAGTGGAAAATATAAAGTTGTTGGTGAAGAAGGATGTTTGGTGAAGCAAACCAAAGGAAGTTTGATAAATCACCGGAAGCTGAGTTGCGACACTACCGACAAGAAAGAATTTTACTACTTGGCTCTTTTACAGTTGTTTAAACCATGGCGTACAGAGGATGAACTACTGGGAGAATTCCAGAGCTATGAAGATTCTTTTAATGCTTGCAAAGACAGCATACAATGCAGTACATTCTCAACTTATCTGCAAATGTTAAATGAAGAAATTGAACAGGAAACTACAATTGCAGCAGAAATAGCTAGAGACAGTTCTCAGGACAGCCAAAGTTCAGGAACACACAGTCAAGATCCCCTAGGACAACCAATCGTTGAAAATGAAGCATCAATAGCCATGAATGAAGTGGAAACGGCTATGAATCAAGCTCAAGAAGAATTTATAGACTTAGAAAATTTGGAAAGACAACTGAATCAAGAGCAGCAACAAATTTATGAAGAGATCAAAAACAAAATTGATCACGGATTTCTACATATCAAAAAAGAGTGCTCATGCACATCATTTCATCCAATCAGGATGTATGTAAGCGGACAAGCTGGCACTGGAAAAAGTTTCCTAATTAAAGTCATCAGAAGCTACCTAAAGCAAAAAACGGATTCTACTTTGTCTTGTGTGGTTACTGCTCCAACTGGGTTAGCAGCATATAACATAAAAGGAATCACCTTACATCGTTTGCTAATGTTACCAGTGGAGCATGAGAACAAAATACAATTCAACAAGCTAACTGGAGAAGCATCCTTGGAAGTTTCACGAGTATTGAAGAAGATGCAAGTTCTCATTATTGATGAGGTGAGCATGGTATCAAACTTAATGCTTGCCTTTGTGCATTTAAGAATGCAGCAAATTTTGAAGACAGACTATGACGTGTTATTTGGTGGAAAACACGTCATAGTTTTTGGGGATCTTTTGCAACTTACTCCAGTTAAAGGACAACCAGTGTTTAATACTGTGACACATGAAGACACAAAGAAGTCATTGGGAAGCATTGGAAATACAAATATTTGGTCCTTCTTTGAGTACAAGGAACTTACAACTAATATGAGGCAAGCAAACGATGAAGAATATGGAAGTATTCTGAAAGATATCAGGATTGGACTACTCACAGATGTTGGGAAAAAAGCATTACAGAGTCGGCTGCTACATAATTTATTTCCAAAGGAAGAAATAGTTGCAGAGAAAATATACAAGAATATTGCAGAAAACAAAAGTGTCATCTGCTTAATGCCAACTCTACGTGAATGCTCAATATTTAATGAGGAGCTTTTGAAATTGGAAAAGGAAGACATCAGGAAATTGGAAGCAGTGGACAAAATTGAGGATGGAAGAATTACAGTCACAGTAACAGGCAAACTGAAAAATAAATTGGACTCACTAGAGAAGAACATCTCCAAAACAGCAGGATTAGAAAAAAATCTTTATGTTTGCATGAACTGTAGAGTGTTTTTAAGGAGAAATTTGGATGTTGAGAAAGGCTTAGTGAATGGAGCGATGGGAAGAGTTGTGGGTTTTATTAATTATCAGAAAAAAGAAGGAATTGAATGTTTACAGATAAAATTTGATCAGATAGAGGAAGTTAAAGACATTTGTCGTTGTTCAGTTCGTTTCATGCTTGTGAAAGACTTATATGTACGTAGGAAGCAGTTTCCGTTTTCACTAGCATATGCTGTAACTATCCACAAGTCTCAAGGATTGACTGTAGATTGTGCATTTGTGAACATTGGTTCAACTGTGTTCAAAGAAGGTATGGCATATGTAGCTTTGTCACGAGTCAAAACATTATCAGGTTTATTCATGATAGACTTTGATGACTCAAAAGTTAGTGCTGATACAAACTGTGTAAAGGAGTATAATAGATTAAGAAGAAGCTATGCTCCTCATTTAGGTCAGTATCCTGTGTTGGAGAAACGTGTAGTTTCTCGTAAAAGGAGAAATGAGAATATCTGTAATGAAGATATAGAGAAGAGGAAAAAAAAGAGGAGTGATGTAATTGCAAACAGAAAGAAAAAGGACAATGAAGAACAGGTTGTAGGATGTCATTTTGAAAATAGCTCTGGTGTCAACTGCTACGCTAATGTAGTGCTGAATGTTGCATTTTATCTGGAAAGTTTGCAAGAGCAGATAATAGTAAATCAGGGAAAAAGATTCTGTTCAGAGCTCAGTCTCCTTTTTCAAAAGCTGAGTAAAGATAAAACTCAAATAGAAAGTGCTACTGATATTAGAAAACTTTTAGATGTATGTTCAGGACGAACACAGTTTTCTCAAAATGAACAGCAAGATGCACACGAATTTTTTATGTATTTTCTTCAGGTAGTGGAAGAAGAAGGAGTTCCCATTGACATTTTTTTTGGTCTCTCTTATAAATGGGAACATAGTTGTGATAATTGTTATAATATATGTGGCTCTATTGTTGATAATGAAAGGTTTATTTATTTGACATTGCCAGAGAGTAAAACAGTCACTTTTGCAAAATTAGTTAAAGATGCTAATCATAGCATGAAATGTGGTGAGTGTAATTCTGACATGTTATCAACATTAATTTTAAGGGAATACGGACAGTATGTAATTTTAATGATGCAACGATGTAGAGCTGATGGATCAAAATTGGATACTTTAATAAAGAAGTTTACAGGACAGCAATTATCAATTTCAGGAAAAACTTTTGTAACTGTTGCAATAATTTTCCATGATGGACCTACTGTTACTTCTGGACATTACACAGTTTATCTAAAATGTGAAAAAGGCTGGACACTGTGTAATGATTCCCAATTGATTTTCAAACAACGTTTGCCTTTTGATTTAGCAAATTCCTATCTAATCTTCCTGAAACCTAAATTTTAGAGAGATTTGGCAAGATCTGGACAAAATAATTTTACCATTTTACTGGATTACCATTGCAATTTTGTAGAAAAAAGATTTTTAAAATTATCATTTGGCCTAAAGGAAAGATAACCAATTGTAATGTGGACTTTTTTAAATTTTAATGCAATTTTCAAAAACCAATAATTTAGAGATAATCGGTAACTTCTGCACATTTTAAATTATGGAATGCTATTGGACTGCCATTGGAAATTTTTTCAAAAATGATTTAAAAAATTACTATTTGGCCATGTGGAAAAGTAAGCAATTCTATTGTGGACTAAATAAATTATTCAAAAAATTTTCGTGAACCAAAATGTTACAGAGAATTGGTGAGATCTGGACAGATTAAACTTTAGAATTTTAATGGTTTTCCCTTGGAAATTTATTCCAGGAAAAAAAAAAAAATACTATTTGGCCTAAAGGAAATAAAATCAGATGTATTTTGGAGTTATTTGAGATATAATATTGTGATTATACTTCTGAAACAAACATATCAGACGGTATTTTAAAGAAAAAAGTATTGTTTTTAGATGATATTTTTTTAGAATAATATGCATTTCTGTAATGATAAGTTTAAGTGAGAAGAGATTCTGGGCTTTTTTAATACAATCTTTGTGATTGTTAATTTTTTTTGCCCGCTGTAAAATGATGAATGCAATTGCTTTCACAATTAATAGTGAAATGCAATATATTCTGAAAACAGCAAAAATAAGGCAAAAATATTTTTTGGTAAAAAATGTAAATATGTGTACTGTATTATAAAATGGATAAAAAATATTAATACTTTTTTCTTTATTTTCAGATCGATATAGAAAATTTTCGGAAACTACAACCATTTTAAAAACTATTTTTAAAAAAAACAAATGAATAAATATTTTTTTGAGTGAGTATGGTAAGTTAAAAATAAAAATTGTAGTCTCTCAAGGACTTTGTAATGAGATAAATGATTTTTAGTGTTTTTTTTTAAAAAATAAAAAAAAGGTACGCTTACCGTACGCGTACGGTAAAAAAAAAAAAAAAAAGTTTTTAAAAAAAAGAAAAAAAAAGATGAAAGATAAGGTTGGCTCTTAAAAGAACCGTTGTGTTCATGCAGAGACAGAGGAAAGAAAGATTGGGAATATTAGACGGTACGACAAGTGTGCTGATCTATTTTACTGTTCACCAGGGAAACACTGGTCTCCCTATAAGTAATTAGATCGTGACAAGTGGCGCACCGTACTTCAACCCTCGCAAACCGAGGGTTAATTTCCAGAGGGCCAGCAAAAGGAGATTCTCCCCCCACAGATGAAGGGCTCACCTGACCTGCAGAAGAAGGAGTCTGCCCTGCAGATGATGGTCCAGGCTGAGCTGCTGTGGATGTACTGGCTCGTCTTTCTGAAGAGTTACCTCCAAAAAGATGACCATGTGTCCTTCTGTGTACATCCTGGAGGTGTCTCTTCATGGTGTGATTCCCAAAGGAATACTTCCTGTTAGGATTACCTCTAGAAAGTACACGCTTACACAGCTTGCAAGTAACTAAGGGTGCATTCACCTTTTGCTGGCCTTCTGGAAAAGTAAAATAATCCCAAACATAAGAAGGCTTTACTTTCCTCGCTCTCTGCCTCAAGACAGTGCTGCTGGTGCTAGCCTCACTCTCAGAAGAGCTCTGCTGTTCTGCCATCGTATCCCAAAGACAAACCAGCTCCTTCTCCCAAGGGATCACAAGCAGAAATGAGGGGAATGGGTGTGGTGTAGGAGAGTTCTAGAACTGAAAGTAGTTTCAACCAATCAAAAGTTGTGTTTCAAGATCACATGACCTACCGTACGCTTACGGTACGCTTACGGTACGCTTACGGCAAAAAGTACGCGTGCGCGTAAAAAAGACACGCGCTTGCGCGCATGCGCATAACAGTCACTCCCCGGCACTTCCGCGTAACGTGCGCGTGTTGCGTAAGCGCGCACGCGTCCCACGCGCAGTACGCGCGGCTACGCAAAGTACGTAACTATACGCAAGCAGCGTAGATAGATTACGGACGTTGCGTAAACCGTACGCTTACCGTGAGCTTACGGTACGCGTACTATAAAAAAAAAAAAAAAAAACTGGAAATACATTTTACATGTTTATTTTAAAAAATATATATAAAAAAAATATTTAAGGATTTTAAAAATTTAAGCATAGTCTTTATAAAAGATAAGAAAATTAAATTAAAAATATGTTTGAAAAAAATGAAGAATAAAAAAAAAAAATAGCATTTAAAAAACCTTGCAAATTCACTGAAAAAACCATGGGTTTCACACACGTTATAGTTAGGAATTAGCATTTAAAAAACCTTGCAAATTCACTGAAAAAACCATGGGTTTCACACACGTTATAGTTAGGAATTAGCATTTAAAAAACCTTAGAAATTCACTGAAAAAACCATAGGTTTCACACACGTTATAGTTAGGAATTAGCATTTAAAAAACCTTAGACATTCAGTGAAAAAACCATAGGTTTCACACATGTTATAGTTAGCTGGACATTTTACTCGTAAAAAACCAATGAAATTGCCCCGTTATAGTTAGTTCAGCTAACTATAACTCGCGCGCCCGCAATGCACTGCTGATGACGTCACATATTACATCACTCATGACATGGTCAGTGACATCACTCATGACATCACTGATGACATCTCAAATGACATCACTGATGACATCACTGATGACATCATCCTTGTGATAGAGTGGCAGACCTCCTCTCACCTTAATATAAGCTTTGATACACACATTCAAAAATAGAGACTAAAAATTTCAAAACAATGGACATACCAATACCAGTTACAACAACCTCTTCAGTAATTCTAAGATCCACATACACATCCACTCATTCACCAACAGTCCTATACAGTCACTCATACATGTACTCACTCATCATATGTACTCATACATCTATACATCCTGTTACACAATGCCACTCATCCATAGAGTTACTCACACACATAGTCACTCATGCTAATAAAGAATAAAACATACATTTACTTGCATATACAGTAATACACACACCACCATACTTACTTCTACGGAAACTTACACATACTTAGTCTTTTAAACAATCACTTATAGAAACACATACTTATTCATACAGGAACTCTTTCAATCTCTCCCTCTCACATATACTCACATATATACACCAATAGTCACATATACTAGTTAAAAACATATGTAGTTACTCCTGAAGACACTATTGAGACAGTCATTCACTCACTAACACACCCATACACACACTCATCCACCCATACAGTCCTGCACACATGCTGTCTTCAACACATACAAACAGTGAGTCACTCATTCATGCATCTATGCACTACGTAATACCCCCCACCGTACCATACAGACACTCAGACTGATACTCAAAAAAACAACTAATAACCTATATAGACACCCATGTAGCTACTCACCAACCCATGCAGCCACTTATACACAAAGTGAGAGATACACTTAATCAGTCAGTAACACAATCAATTTTTCAAAAACAAATCATCCATTTAGACACTTATATACCCATTTATTCTTCCATCGACCTTGAGATACACATATATAAAACATATTTAATTTTCAGAAAAACACACATTCACTGGATGATGTCATCAGTGATGTCATCAGTGATGTCATTTGAGATGTCATCAGTGATGTCATGAGTGATGTCACTGACCATGTCATGAGTGATGTAATATGTGACGTCATCAGCAGTGCATTGCGGGCGCGCGAGTTATAGTTAGCTGAACTAACTATAACGGGGCAATTTCATTGGTTTTTTACGAGTAAAATGTCCAGCTAACTATAACATGTGTGAAACCTATGGTTTTTTCACTGAATTTCTAAGGTTTTTTAAATGCTAATTCCTAACTATAACGTGTGTGAAACCTATGGTTTTTTCAGTGAATTTCTAAGGTTTTTTAAATGCTAATTCCTAACTATAACGTGTGTGAAACCCATGGTTTTTTCAGTGAATATATATATATATATATATATATTATCTACTGGCGGTCGCCAGTAGATAGTTATAGTTAGGACCGTGTTTCCATAGGAAATCTGAAAATTCTATTTTGAATAACTTTGGCGCCGGTTGACGAATCCTCGCGAAATTTTTACAACTAATGGGATGCTCCGCTCAGCTCCTACCCTAAAAGTCTCAGGGTGATTCGTCAAGCGGGGGCTGAGAAAAAAGTTCCTGAGAAAATTGCAGTTAAAAGTACATAAATAACTATATGCGCGCACGGTGCGCGCAAGGTGCGCGCACGGTGCGTGCACCAAATGTCCGCGAGCGTAATTCTGATTGGTGGTTAGATGTCAGTCAACATTCCAATCGGTCGAAATCAGGAAGTGTCGGACGCCATTTTGTGTGTGACAGTGAAAAAGAAATGTGGAGAACGTGAAAAGGGGGCAGGGCAGGGTAGAGAGTTCCTGACCCCCTAGCCTTTGTCAGGGGGTCCCTGAAGGACCCCGAAGGGTGACATTTTAAAAAAAAAAAATTTAAAAAATCGTGGGGTGCGCGCACGGTGCGTGCACCGTGAAAAACCCTTAAAAAAACATTTTAAATTGTTTATAAGTTTATAGAAGATATTAACTATGCTGTTCAACTTTATCCAAATTCAAAAAAAAAGAGCTGAGCCATTCCATATTACAGGATACTATATACATACTACCTATGTATATATATATACATAGGTAGTTTATTGTAAAATAAATACATAAAAAATATAATAATACATACATAAATTAGCATTTAAAAAAACGTACAAATTCACTTAAAAAACCATAGGTTTCACACACGTTATAGTTAGGAATTAGCATTTAAAAAACCTTGCAAATTCACTTAAAAAAACCATAGGTTTCACACAGGTTACAGTTAGGTGGACATTTCACTCGTAAAAACCAATTAAATTCCCCCGTTATTGTTAGTTCAGATGACTATAACTCGCACGACCGCCACTCTATCACAAGGATGATGTCATCAGTGATGTCATGAGTGATGCCACTGACCATGTCATGAGTGATGTAATATGTGACGTCATGAGCAGTGGATTGCGGGCGCGCGAGTTATAGTTATCTGAACTAACTATAACGGGGGAATTTCATTGGTTTTTTACGAGTGAAATGTCCACCTAACTATAACCTGTGTGAAACCTATGGTTTTTTAAGTGGATATATATAAGTATATATATATATATATATATATATATATATATATATATATATATATATATATATATATATATATATATTACCTACTGGCGGTCGCCAGTAGGTAGTTATAGTTAGGACCACGTTTCCATAGGAAAACCTCAACATTCTATTTTGAATAACTTTGGCGCCGGTCGACGAATCCTCGCGAATTTCTCAAAATAGGTGGGGCGCTACGCTCCGCTCCTACCCTGAAAGTCTCGGGGGGATCCGTCAAGCGGGGGCTGAGATAAAAGGGGGGTCCCAAAACGCGTTTTTCCCATGCATTTTTCCATAGGACCTTTAGAACGAGCTACAGCCCGAACGGCTGAACAGAATTACTCAAAATTTGGCAGAGAGGTAGTCCCTAGGTCAAGGAAGTGCCTTTTGTAGGTTTGGTGTAAATCTGTTCAGTAGATTCTGAGAAAATAGCCTTTAAATCAATATATATATCTGAGCCCGCTTACGGTACGCTTACCGTACGCTTACGGTAAGCGTACGGTGGCGTGCGCGAGCGCGATTCTGATTGGCTCTTAGATCTTAGTAAACATTCGAATCGGCCGAAACCAGGAAGCGGCGGCCGCCATTTTGTGTATTTCACTCTGAAAAAAAAGAGTGAAAACAAGGAAAGGGGGCAATGAGGAGAGTTACAGACCCCCTAACAATTGTAAGGGGGTCAAAGAAGGACAGAAAAGTACAAAAAAAACATTTATTGATTTTAAAAAAAATCACGGGGTACGCGTACGGTAAGCTTACGGTAAGCGTACGGTAAAAAAAAAAAAATAAAAATAAATGAAAAGCAGATTTAAGAGTTTAGAAATTAGGGAGCTCTAAAAAGAGCTGTTGTGTTTATGGAGTCATTTTTTTAGTGGTACCTACAAGTAAGTACCGATGCAGAGTCTAAGGTTCAAGAGGAAGACTCTGTTCCCTTCATCATTGAAGTGCACACCATCTCCTCTATAAATGTCTTGCATGTCGTAACGCAAGTTGTTGTGGTAAATGGCACCCATACCATAGTCACGGAGGAAAGCAGAAACAGATTTGTTGACGTGCTTTCTTGCTTTGTCAATCTGAGGACAGAAATGATTGGACCAGTTCCATTTTTGCCTTTGGCATATGTTGGAAAACACAAAGGCAGTTTTAGGGAAAAGTGTAAACAGTTGTGCAAAGGTGTCCTTCATAAGCATTTCCAGACCTACCCCAGTCAAAGTGCCTAGGTCATTGCCACCACAGTGCACTATTATGAGGTCAGGGTGTTGGATTTGAATGAAGGATTTCACCAATGGCATCAATTGGTGCCACTTTAACCCTCTCTGACCAATCCATTTAATGTCTACATTTGGCAAAGCAAGGTCTCTCACCATATCTGTTTTCTCTGCAAACTTTTCACTCCAGAAGACATAGCTGTGCCCTACAATCCACACTGTGAACATCTTCAAAGGAGAACTGGATGCACTCAGGAGGTGTCTTTCAGTAGAATGGCAATATGAAAAGAAAGACAGTTTGGAAATGGAGGCATACATATTTTTTACAAAACAAAAAGAACTGATTGGCTGTTTCATACCATTCTAGAAAAAAAACTAGGCTGTATGTGAAAATTAAAAGAAGCATGTTTTGTATTGGTACAAAAAAATGTGTAACCAAAGAACAGTACTATGGATTTGCTGTTAGGTTTGAAAAGTCAAGCACTCTTGCTCTGTGGAATTGAAACATTGTGTGTTGAACTTCTGACCTAACTGCACACAGCAGTGTTCCATGAGCTGTTGCTATGGTAGCAGGCAGAAGTCAAGTTGGGGGAAGGGTACTAGGCAGAAGTCAAGTTGGGGGCAGGGTACTTTTGGAAAAGGGTTGGTTTTCAACCAATAGAAATGTGTCATTACATTTGAAAAAAAGGGGGAAGCACTGAGATTTGAAACTTACATGTATATGTGTGGAAAAATAGAGGGAAAGTTTGCCATTATCTGGTTCTGCTGAGAGGAGAGAGGTGAACACAACAGAGATCCTGGCTCTGATAATCTGCTGTTTGAGTGTCACATTTCTTTCACAACTAACTAATTTTAAAGGTGAGTTTACAGTTTGAGAGGGGATGTATGTGGTAACTTAAGAAATGAATAATAGAAATGGGAATTGTTTTTGTTGTAGTTACACATGGTGGTTTCATAATGTGTCAGTCTGTAAAAGTGATTTTCACTTGGCCCGAAAAAAAAAGAGCAGTAAGTGTGCTTTCAAATTGGCAAAGAAATTTCGTTTTGGCACTAATGTGAAAACATGACTCTGTGTGCATAGAAGAATTATAGGCAGAGATTTATTGCGTCTTGCTCTGGTGATTTCACAGTTGCAGTAGATGGAAAGGGGGAGCGAATTTTTGGGGGAAGAAGCAGAGGCTTAGCACACACCCATGTGCTTGCCATGTATAGTCATGCACAGTAATTAGAAGCGAGTGGGGTTTTCAGGTTTAAGTCTGTAATGCAAATACATTCAGCATCACTAAGGCTGGTTGCCCCTGCTGGAGTGTAGGCAGTCACAGAGAATACACACGGTGGTGGTCTGAAAAAAAAACAGCTTGGACATGTGCATTTAAATAAATTTAAAAAAAAGGTTTCAGAATGTGTCAGTCTGTAAAAGTGATTTCAAATTGTAAAAAGAGATTTTCACTTGGCCCGAAAAAAAGAGAGCAGTAAGTGTGCTTTCAAATTGGCAAAGAAATTTCGTTTTGGCACTAATGTGAAAACATGACTCTGTGTGCATAGAAGAATTATAGGCAGAGATTTATTGCGTCTTGCTCTGGTGATTTCACAGTTGCAGTAGATGGAAAGGGGGATCAAATTTTTGGGGGAAGAAGCAGAGGCTTAGCACACACCCATGTGCTTGCCATGTATAGTCATGCACAGTAATTAGAAGCGAGTGGGGTTTTCAGGTTTAAGTCTGTAATGCAAATACATTCAGCATCACTAAGGCTGGTTGCCCCTGCTGGAGTGTAGGCAGTCACAGAGAATACACACGGTGGTGGTCTGAAAAAAAAACAGCTTGGACATGTGCATTTAAATAAATTTAAAAAAAAGGTTTCAGAATGTGTCAGTCTGTAAAAGTGATTTCAAATTGTAAAAAGAGATTTTCACTTGGCCCGAAAAAAAAAGAGCAGTAAGTGTGCTTTCAAATTGGCAAAGAAATTTCGTTTTGGCACTAATGTGAAAACATGACTCTGTGTGCATAGAAGAATTATAGGCAGAGATTTATTGCGTCTTGCTCTGGTGATTTCACAGTTGCAGTAGATGGAAAGGGGGAGCGAATTTTTGGGGGAAGAAGCAGAGGCTTAGCACACACCCATGTGCTTGCCATGTATAGTCATGCACAGTAATTAGAAGCGAGTGGGGTTTTCAGGTTTAAGTCTGTAATGCAAATACATTCAGCATCACTAAGGCTGGTTGCCCCTGCTGGAGTGTAGGCAGTCACAGAGAATACACACGGTGGTGGTCTGAAAAAAAAACAGCTTGGACATGTGCATTTAAATAAATTTAAAAAAAAGGTTTCAGAATGTGTCAGTCTGTAAAAGTGATTTCAAATTGTAAAAAGAGATTTTCACTTGGCCCGAAAAAAAAAGAGCAGTAAGTGTGCTTTCAAATTGGCAAAAAAATTTCGTTTTGGCACTAATGTGAAAACATGACTCTGTGTGCATAGAAGAATTATAGGCAGAGATTTATTGCGTCTTGCTCTGGTGATTTCACAGTTGCAGTAGATGGAAAAGAGGAGCGAATTTTTGGGGGAAGAAGCAGAGGCTTAGCACACACCCATGTGCTTGCCATGTATAGTCATGCACAGTAATTAGAAGCGAGTGGGGTTTTCAGGTTTAAGTCTGTAATGCAAATACATTCAGCATCACTAAGGCTGGTTGCCCCTGCTGGAGTGTAGGCAGTCACAGAGAATACACACGGTGGTGGTCTGAAAAAAAAACAGCTTGGACATGTGCATTTCAATAAATTTAAAAAAAAGGTTTCAGAATGTGTCAGTCTGTAAAAGTGATTTCAAATTGTAAAAAGAGATTTTCACTTGGCCCGAAAAAAAAAGAGCAGTAAGTGTGCTTTCAAATTGGCAAAGAAATTTCGTTTTGGCACTAATGTGAAAACATGACTCTGTGTGCATAGAAGAATTATAGGCAGAGATTTATTGCGTCTTGCTCTGGTGATTTCACAGTTGCAGTAGATGGAAAGGGGGAGCGAATTTTTGGGGGAAGAAGCAGAGGCTTAGCACACACCCATGTGCTTGCCATGTATAGTCATGCACAGTAATTAGAAGCGAGTGGGGTTTTCAGGTTTAAGTCTGTAATGCAAATACATTCAGCATCACTAAGGCTGGTTGCCCCTGCTGGAGTGTAGGCAGTCACAGAGAATACACACGGTGGTGGTCTGAAAAAAAAACAGCTTGGACATGTGCATTTAAATAAATTTAAAAAAAAGGTTTCAGAATGTGTCAGTCTGTAAAAGTGATTTCAAATTGTAAAAAGAGATTTTCACTTGGCCCGAAAAAAAAAGAGCAGTAAGTGTGCTTTCAAATTGGCAAAGAAATTTCGTTTTGGCACTAATGTGAAAACATGACTCTGTGTGCATAGAAGAATTATAGGCAGAGATTTATTGCGTCTTGCTCTGGTGATTTCACAGTTGCAGTAGATGGAAAGGGGGAGCGAATTTTTGGGGGAAGAAGCAGAGGCTTAGCACACACCCATGTGCTTGCCATGTATAGTCATGCACAGTAATTAGAAGCGAGTGGGGTTTTCAGGTTTAAGTCTGTAATGCAAATACATTCAGCATCACTAAGGCTGGTTGCCCCTGCTGGAGTGTACGCAGTCACAGAGAATACACACGGTGGTGGTCTGAAAAAAAAACAGCTTGGACATGTGCATTTAAATAAATTTAAAAAAAAAGGATTCAGAATGTGTCAGTCTGTAAAAGTGATTTCAAATTGTAAAAAGAGATTTTCACTTGGCCCGAAAAAAAAAGAGCAGTAAGTGTGCTTTCAAATTGGCAAAGAAATTTCGTTTTGGCACTAATGTGAAAACATGACTCTGTGTGCATAGAAGAATTATAGGCAGAGATTTATTGCGTCTTGCTCTGGTGATTTCACAGTTGCAGTAGATGGAAAAGAGGAGCGAATTTTTGGGGGAAGAAGCAGAGGCTTAGCACACACCCATGTGCTTGCCATGTATAGTCATGCACAGTAATTAGAAGCGAGTGGGGTTTTCAGGTTTAAGTCTGTAATGCAAATACATTCAGCATCACTAAGGCTGGTTGCCCCTGCTGGAGTGTAGGCAGTCACAGAGAATGCACACGGTGGTGGTCTGAAAAAAAAACAGCTTGGACATGTGCATTTAAATAAATTTAAAAAAAAGGTTTCAGAATGTGTCAGTCTATAAAAGTGATTTCAAATTGTAAAAAGAGATTTTCACTTGGCCCGAAAAAAAAAGAGCAGTAAGTGTGCTTTCAAATTGGCAAAGAAATTTCGTTTTGGCACTAATGTGAAAACATGACTCTGTGTGCATAGAAGAATTATAGGCAGAGATTTATTGCGTCTTGCTCTGGTGATTTCACAGTTGCAGTAGATGGAAAAGAGGAGCGAAATTTTGGGGGAAGAAGCAGAGGCTTAGCACACACCCATGTGCTTGCCATGTATAGTCATGCACAGTAATTAGAAGCGAGTGGGGTTTTCAGGTTTAAGTCTGTAATGCAAATACATTCAGCATCACTAAGGCTGGTTGCCCCTGCTGGAGTGTAGGCAGTCACAGAGAATACACACGGTGGTGGTCTGAAAAAAAAACAGCTTGGACATGTGCATTTAAATAAATTTTAAAAAAAGGATTCAGAATGTGTCAGTCTGTAAAAGTGATTTCAAATTGTAAAAAGAGATTTTCACTTGGCCCGAAAAAAAAAGAGCAGTAAGTGTGCTTTCAAATTGGCAAAGAAATTTCGTTTTGGCACTAATGTGAAAACATGACTCTGTGTGCATAGAAGAATTATAGGCAGAGATTTATTGCGTCTTGCTCTGGTGATTTCACAGTTGCAGTAGATGGAAAAGAGGAGCGAATTTTTGAGGGAAGAAGCAGAGGCTTAGCACACACCCATGTGCTTGCCATGTATAGTCATGCACAGTAATTAGAAGCGAGTGGGGTTTTCAGGTTTAAGTCTGTAATGCAAATACATTCAGCATCACTAAGGCTGGTTGCCCCTGCTGGAGTGTAGGCAGTCACAGAGAATACACACGGTGGTGGTCTGAAAAAAAAACAGCTTGGACATGTGCATTTAAATAAATTTAAAAAAAAGGTTTCAGAATGTGTCAGTCTGTAAAAGTGATTTCAAATTGTAAAAAGAGATTTTCACTTGGCCCGAAAAAAAAAGAGCAGTAAGTGTGCTTTCAAATTGGCAAAGAAATTTCGTTTTGGCACTAATGTGAAAACATGACTCTGTGTGCATAGAAAAATTATAGGCAGAGATTTATTGCGTCTTGCTCTGGTGATTTCACAGTTGCAGTAGATGGAAAAGAGGAGCGAAATTTTGGGGGAAGAAGCAGAGGCTTAGCACACACCCATGTGCTTGCCATGTATAGTCATGCACAGTAATTAGAAGCGAGTGGGGTTTTCAGGTTTAAGTCTGTAATGCAAATACATTCAGCATCACTAAGGCTGGTTGCCCCTGCTGGAGTGTAGGCAGTCACAGAGAATACACACGGTGGTGGTCTGAAAAAAAAACAGCTTGGACATGTGCATTTAAATAAATTAAAAAAAAAGGTTTCAGAATGTGTCAGTCTGTAAAAGTGATTTCAAATTGTAAAAAGAGATTTTCACTTGGCCCGAAAAAAAAAGAGCAGTAAGTGTGCTTTCAAATTGGCAAAGAAATTTCATTTGGCACTAATGTGAAAACATGACTCTGTGTGCATAGAAGAATTATAGGCAGAGATTTATTGCGTCTTGCTCTGGTGATTTCACAGTTGCAGTAGATGGAAAGGGGGAGCGAATTTTTGGGGGAAGAAGCAGAGGCTTAGCACACACCCATGTGCTTGCCATGTATAGTCATGCACAGTAATTAGAAGCGAGTGGGGTTTTCAGGTTTAAGTCTGTAATGCAAATACATTCAGCATCACTAAGGCTGGTTGCCCCTGCTGGAGTGTAGGCAGTCACAGAGAATACACACGGTGGTGGTCTGAAAAAAAAACAGCTTGGACATGTGCATTTAAATAAATTTAAAAAAAAGGTTTCAGAATGTGTCAGTCTGTAAAAGTGATTTCAAATTGTAAAAAGAGATTTTCACTTGGCCCGAAAAAAAAAGAGCAGTAAGTGTGCTTTCAAATTGGCAAAGAAATTTCGTTTTGGCACTAATGTGAAAACATGACTCTGTGTGCATAGAAGAATTATAGGCAGAGATTTATTGCGTCTTGCTCTGGTGATTTCACAGTTGCAGTAGATGGAAAAGAGGAGCGAATTTTTGAGGGAAGAAGCAGAGGCTTAGCACACACCCATGTGCTTGCCATGTATAGTCATGCACAGTAATTAGAAGCGAGTGGGGTTTTCAGGTTTAAGTCTGTAATGCAAATACATTCAGCATCACTAAGGCTGGTTGCCCCTGCTGGAGTGTAGGCAGTCACAGAGAATACACACGGTGGTGGTCTGAAAAAAAAACAGCTTGGACATGTGCATTTAAATAAATTTTAAAAAAAGGTTTCAGAATGTGTCAGTCTGTAAAAGTGATTTCAAATTGTAAAAAGAGATTTTCACTTGGCCCGAAAAAAAAAGAGCAGTAAGTGTGCTTTCAAATTGGCAAAGAAATTTCGTTTTGGCACTAATGTGAAAACATGACTCTGTGTGCATAGAAGAATTATAGGCAGAGATTTATTGCGTCTTGCTCTGGTGATTTCACAGTTGCAGTAGATGGAAAGGGGGAGCGATTTTTTGGGGGAAGAAGCAGAGGCTTAGCACACACCCATGTGCTTGCCATGTATAGTCATGCACAGTAATTAGAAGCGAGTGGGGTTTTCAGGTTTAAGTCTGTAATGCAAATACATTCAGCATCACTAAGGCTGGTTGCCCCTGCTGGAGTGTAGGCAGTCACAGAGAATACACATGGTGGTGGTCTGAAAAAACAGCTTGGTTTCATAATGTGACAGTTTGTAAAAGAGATTTTCACTTGCCCAAAAAAAAGAGCAGTTTGTGTGCATTCAAATTGGCAAAGAAATTTCGTTTTGTGACTATTGTGAAAAGAAATGTAGTAATATATTTAAATACAATAAAGGATTTTTTTTTTAGTTTTTTTCAGGTATTACTGAAGAACAGTGAACAAAATTTAAGATGCCTACAAAATCTCGAGTTCAAAAAACGCTAAAAAAAAAACTATATTTGAAGACAACTGGAGGACCAAAGTTAGTAGAAGATGCTGATGTTGGGAAAAAGAAAAAATCTTCTGGTAAGCAAAAAAAACAATTTCTAAACAAAATATTCAAAACAAAGAAAAATGTACAAAATGTCTGTTCTCAGAAAAATGTAACAAAACATAGAGAACAGCAAAAAATTGAGAATTTAGTTAATGCAAATATACCTTCTGCAATTGAAAAGTTTAACATAAACAGAAAAACAGCATTTATAGAGATACGTAGAAAAATGTTTCAGAGAAGAGTTATGTCCAATTTGATAAAGGATATAAAGAAATATAAGCAAAAGGCTAAATATTACAAGAGAAAAAAAGAAATTGAAGCCATTGCAGCAAAAGCATTAGAATTAAAAAGGAAACTATTCATATTAATTTTGAATAGGATGCGTACATTAGATAAAATAGTTAATGTACTGAAATCACAAAGCAAAAGCAAAAGAGTAGTGAACAGAACAAACTTTTGTAAAGTGTTTTTAGGAAAGTGGATGCATAGTTCAAGTAGTGAACCTTTTTTTAATGAAGAGAGCTATTTTCAAAGTAATAGTTTGCTGCATGCAGTTGACACCAGAGGTCGTTCATACGAAGTAAAAAATGGTTGCATAATGGAGAAGGAGATAATGGTTCCAAGAGATGAGGTACAAGTGATGGCAGATGAGGCAATGGGGAGACGTCCTAAAGCCCCAGTGTACACTTGGAATTGTAGTAGTATTTGCACTGTGCGTCAGGAATCTATTGACAGATTTCGAGAGTTTCTAAGAGAATATAGTAAAAAAAGTGTAAAACAAAAGATTAAGGTGCTTCAAAGTCTGGATCCATGCAGAGTGAGAGAGAATACTGGTTTGCAGGGTCATTCTCTTGCTTGTCTATCTAGAAAAGTGTGCAATAGTGTTTTCCATCATTTTAGGATGCTGGCTGTTCATCATACTGAAATGAGAAAGTTTGTGAGACGGTTGTATTTTGCCAAAAGTCCAGCAATAAAGTTAAATGAATTGAATAGGGCTCTGTTCCGAGGAACGGTATCAGATGTAGAGAAGGTTGTTGATGAAATTCAGTTTTGTTACTTTGGTCCTGAACAAAACAGTGCAGAGAAGGACACAGTAAATGAGGCAGAAGTGGAAGAGAATGTAGAACCTTGTGTAAGTAAGACATTTAATGATCACATAACAAAATTTGCAATAATCTCTAATGAAAGACCAAATGTTACTTGTATTTGTTGCCGCAGAACTCATTATAGAAAACAAACTAGGAATGTTGATCTCTACAGAAAGAGTGAAAATGAAGATAATTATAAGTGGATGGATTTTGCCACATATATATTTCTTGAAAATTGTTTTGAATTGGGTGAAGATCAGCGTATTTGTAAATACTGCTACAACAAGTTAGAGGAAAATAGAATGCCGACCAGAGCTGTACATAATAATTTAGAATTGGATGCTATTCCTGCTGAACTTTCTGAATTAAATACATATGAGTCTATACTCATTCAATGTGTTCATCCGTTCCAGACCATAGTACGTATGGAGCCCAAAACTGGTAAATTACCTCCTTCAGATTTACTGAGAGGTTTAAAAGGTAGAGTGGTGTATTTGCCCTTGGATTTGAAAAAAAATATGGAAACTATTGATGCGGATACTTTGGAAACTGAACCATTAATTATTCTGGTTAATGGTGTACCTACAAAGAATAAGAAGATTTGGCAGGAGCTGGTAGATGTGCGGAAAGTACAAAGAGCAAATTTGTATTTGAAAAAAAATAACAAATGGTATGAATCAATTTATATAGAAGAAGAAGAAGAAGAAGAAGATTTACAAGGAGACACAGAAACACCAACTGGACAAATTGAAAAAGTGGACAAGTCAAAGGAAGAAGAAATTTCTGAACATTTTAGCATACATCCTCTCCATTCGAAAGAAGTTATGGGAGACAATATTGATCTCTTTCAGATGAAGAAAGCAAAAGGAAATCCCGTGAGTGTATGGGAGGAGAGCTTGGAAGCTCGATGTTTTCCCCAGCTGTTTCCTAAAGGAAAAGGAGGACGATACGATGAACGTCCAGAACAGATTCCAGCTTCAGAGTATCGAACTACAAGACTATATGCTGAAGATCCCAGATTTCGACAAAGTATTCCTTATTTGTTCCATCTTTTATTTGAAAGCGACTTGTCTGCACTGTCTTATGCAGTAAATCACATTTTAAAAAGTGGAGTACATTTACAAAATGTGTCTGCTAAGGATTTTATGGAGAAAGTGCAGCACCGAGATGATCATTTGGAAACACAACTGATCAATCTGATGGCTTGTCAGCGTGGGACAAATGAATATTGGTACCGACGCCATGGTGAACTAAAATGCATGTTACGCAATTTAGGAACACCAACATGGTTCCTTACCCTAAGCTGTGCCGAGTACGCTTGGGATGATTTACTGGATTTTCTACGAGAGGCCAATTCAAACATTAAAAACATCGAATACAAGACAGCAGGAGAACTGTGCTCATTGGATCCGGTTAATGTTTGCAGATATTTCAATCATAGATTTGAGGCTATGATGTCCTTCATCTGCAATAAAAAAAATCCACCCCTTGGAGAAGTAGTGGATTTCTTTTGGAGAAAAGAGTACCAGGCAAGAGGTGCTCCTCATATTCATATGCTGCTGTGGATCAAGGATGCCCCAAAGTTTGGAACAGATACTGATGAAGCAGTGTTATCTTACATTGAAGAATATGCAACATGTGCTATACCTAAAAGCACAGAAGAGAACAAGTTAAAGGAGCAAGTTCTACGTTTCCAAAGTCATCGGTGTGGAAAATACTGTCGACGGAAATACAAGAGCAAAGAAAAATACTACACTAAATGTCGATTTGGATTTCCTAGACCTGTTCTTACAAATGGAAGAGTCAACAGTTTTATGTCAGTTGTGAGACATACTATCACAAGAAAATCACCTAAGAATACCTACAACCTTAAAAGAAAAGAAGAATCAAAAAATATAAATGACTACAACCCAGTCATTTTATCCATGTGGAACGCTAACATGGATATACAGTATGTTGCTGACAATTCCATTGCTGTTGCTCGATATGTAACGTCTTACATTACGAAATCAGAAAAAACAGAATTGAAGGAAATGTTTGAAGAGATTTCTCACGAGAAGACTGTCAGTAAGAAGCTGTACAGTTTCAGTTTGAAGATGTTATCGCATCGAGAAATTGGATCCTACGAATGTTCAGATAGGTTATCTTCTGCAAGTCTCTACTCGAAGTCAAGAAGAATAATTTGGGCAAGTTTAGGCCTTGCAGCAATGAGAAATCGGGTACTGAAATCTGTTGGAGAAATTGAATATTTGGCCTAGAATGACCCAGAAAGTACAGACATATTGAAAACAAACATGTTGGACACATATTATCCCAAGAGAAGTCATCATCTGGAGAACATGTGTCTCTATGAAGTGCTGCAGAACTACATTTATTCACGGAAAGCTGCAGAAGACATCAACAGTGGAAAATATAAAGTTGTTGGTGAAGAAGGATGTTTGGTGAAGCAAACCAAAGGAAGTTTGATAAATCACCGGAAGCTGAGTTGCGACACTACCGACAAGAAAGAATTTTACTACTTGGCTCTTTTACAGTTGTTTAAACCATGGCGTACAGAGGATGAACTACTGGGAGAATTCCAGAGCTATGAAGATTCTTTTAATGCTTGCAAAGACAGCATACAATGCAGTACATTCTCAACTTATCTGCAAATGTTAAATGAAGAAATTGAACAGGAAACTACAATTGCAGCAGAAATAGCTAGAGACAGTTCTCAGGACAGCCAAAGTTCAGGAACACACAGTCAAGATCCCCTAGGACAACCAATCGTTGAAAATGAAGCATCAATAGCCATGAATGAAGTGGAAACGGCTATGAATCAAGCTCAAGAAGAATTTATAGACTTAGAAAATTTGGAAAGACAACTGAATCAAGAGCAGCAACAAATTTATGAAGAGATCAAAAACAAAATTGATCACGGATTTCTACATATCAAAAAAGAGTGCTCATGCACATCATTTCATCCAATCAGGATGTATGTAAGCGGACAAGCTGGCACTGGAAAAAGTTTCCTAATTAAAGTCATCAGAAGCTACCTAAAGCAAAAAACGGATTCTACTTTGTCTTGTGTGGTTACTGCTCCAACTGGGTTAGCAGCATATAACATAAAAGGAATCACCTTACATCGTTTGCTAATGTTACCAGTGGAGCATGAGAACAAAATACAATTCAACAAGCTAACTGGAGAAGCATCCTTGGAAGTTTCACGAGTATTGAAGAAGATGCAAGTTCTCATTATTGATGAGGTGAGCATGGTATCAAACTTAATGCTTACCTTTGTGCATTTAAGAATGCAGCAAATTTTGAAGACAGACTATGACGTGTTATTTGGTGGAAAACACGTCATAGTTTTTGGGGATCTTTTGCAACTTACTCCAGTTAAAGGACAACCAGTGTTTAATACTGTGACACATGAAGACACAAAGAAGTCATTGGGAAGCATTGGAAATACAAATATTTGGTCCTTCTTTGAGTACAAGGAACTTACAACTAATATGAGGCAAGCAAACGATGAAGAATATGGAAGTATTCTGAAAGATATCAGGATTGGACTACTCACAGATGTTGGGAAAAAAGCATTACAGAGTCGGCTGCTACATAATTTATTTCCAAAGGAAGAAATAGTTGCAGAGAAAATATACAAGAATATTGCAGAAAACAAAAGTGTCATCTGCTTAATGCCAACTCTACGTGAATGCTCAATATTTAATGAGGAGCTTTTGAAATTGGAAAAGGAAGACATCAGGAAATTGGAAGCAGTGGACAAAATTGAGGATGGAAGAATTACAGTCACAGTAACAGGCAAACTGAAAAATAAATTGGACTCACTAGAGAAGAACATCTCCAAAACAGCAGGATTAGAAAAAAATCTTTATGTTTGCATGAACTGTAGAGTGTTTTTAAGGAGAAATTTGGATGTTGAGAAAGGCTTAGTGAATGGAGCGATGGGAAGAGTTGTGGGTTTTATTAATTATCAGAAAAAAGAAGGAATTGAATGTTTACAGATAAAATTTGATCAGATAGAGGAAGTTAAAGACATTTGTCGTTGTTCAGTTCGTTTCATGCTTGTGAAAGACTTATATGTACGTAGGAAGCAGTTTCCGTTTTCACTAGCATATGCTGTAACTATCCACAAGTCTCAAGGATTGACTGTAGATTGTGCATTTGTGAACATTGGTTCAACTGTGTTCAAAGAAGGTATGGCATATGTAGCTTTGTCACGAGTCAAAACATTATCAGGTTTATTCATGATAGACTTTGATGACTCAAAAGTTAGTGCTGATACAAACTGTGTAAAGGAGTATAATAGATTAAGAAGAAGCTATGCTCCTCATTTAGGTCAGTATCCTGTGTTGGAGAAACGTGTAGTTTCTCGTAAAAGGAGAAATGAGAATATCTGTAATGAAGATATAGAGAAGAGGAAAAAAAAGAGGAGTGATGTAATTGCAAACAAAAAGAAAAAGGACAATGAAGAACAGGTTGTAGGATGTCATTTTGAAAATAGCTCTGGTGTCAACTGCTACGCTAATGTAGTGCTGAATGTTGCATTTTATCTGGAAAGTTTGCAAGAGCAGATAATAGTAAATCAGGGAAAAAGATTCTGTTCAGAGCTCAGTCTCCTTTTTCAAAAGCTGAGTAAAGATAAAACTCAAATAGAAAGTGCTACTGATATTAGAAAACTTTTAGATGTATGTTCAGGACGAACACAGTTTTCTCAAAATGAACAGCAAGATGCACACGAATTTTTTATGTATTTTCTTCAGGTAGTGGAAGAAGAAGGAGTTCCCATTGACATTTTTTTTGGTCTCTCTTATAAATGGGAACATAGTTGTGATAATTGTTATAATATATGTGGCTCTATTGTTGATAATGAAAGGTTTATTTATTTGACATTGCCAGAGAGTAAAACAGTCACTTTTGCAAAATTAGTTAAAGATGCTAATCATAGCATGAAATGTGGTGAGTGTAATTCTGACATGTTATCAACATTAATTTTAAGGGAATACGGACAGTATGTAATTTTAATGATGCAACGATGTAGAGCTGATGGATCAAAATTGGATACTTTAATAAAGAAGTTTACAGGACAGCAATTATCAATTTCAGGAAAAACTTTTGTAACTGTTGCAATAATTTTCCATGATGGACCTACTGTTACTTCTGGACATTACACAGTTTATCTAAAATGTGAAAAAGGCTGGACACTGTGTAATGATTCCCAATTGATTTTCAAACAACGTTTGCCTTTTGATTTAGCAAATTCCTATCTAATCTTCCTGAAACCTAAATTTTAGAGAGATTTGGCAAGATCTGGACAAAATAATTTTACCATTTTACTGGATTACCATTGCAATTTTGTAGAAAAAAGATTTTTAAAATTATCATTTGGCCTAAAGGAAAGATAACCAATTGTAATGTGGACTTTTTTTAAATTTTAATGCAATTTTCAAAAACCAATAATTTAGAGATAATCGGTAACTTCTGCACATTTTAAATTATGGAATGCTATTGGACTGCCATTGGAAATTTTTTCAAAAATGATTTAAAAAATTACTATTTGGCCATGTGGAAAAGTAAGCAATTCTATTGTGGACTAAATAAATTATTCAAAAAATTTTCGTGAACCAAAATGTTACAGAGAATTGGTGAGATCTGGACAGATTAAACTTTAGAATTTTAATGGTTTTCCCTTGGAAATTTATTCCAGGAAAAAAAAAAAAATACTATTTGGCCTAAAGGAAATAAAATCAGATGTATTTTGGAGTTATTTGAGATATAATATTGTGATTATACTTCTGAAACAAACATATCAGACGGTATTTTAAAGAAAAAAGTATTGTTTTTAGATGATATTTTTTTAGAATAATATGCATTTCTGTAATGATAAGTTTAAGTGAGAAGAGATTCTGGGCTTTTTTAATACAATCTTTGTGATTGTTAATTTTTTTTGCCCGCTGTAAAATGATGAATGCAATTGCTTTCACAATTAATAGTGAAATGCAATATATTCTGAAAACAGCAAAAATAAGGCAAAAATATTTTTTGGTAAAAAATGTAAATATGTGTACTGTATTATAAAATGGATAAAAAATATTAATACTTTTTTCTTTATTTTCAGATCGATATAGAAAATTTTCGGAAACTACAACCATTTTAAAAACTATTTTTTAAAAAAACAAATGAATAAATATTTTTTGGAGTGAGTATGGTAAGTTAAAAATAAAAATTGTAGTCTCTCAAGGACTTTGTAATGAGATAAATGATTTTTAGTGTTTTTTTTAAAAAAATAAAAAAAAGGTACGCTTACCGTACGCGTACGGTAAAAAAAAAAAAAAAAAGTTTTTAAAAAAAAAGAAAAAAAAAGATGAAAGATAAGGTTGGCTCTTAAAAGAACCGTTGTGTTCATGCAGGGACAGAGAAAAGAAAGATTGGGAATATTAGACGGTACGACAAGTGTGCTGATCTATTTTACTGTTCACCAGGGAAACACTGGTCTCCCTATAAGTAATTAGATCGTGACAAGTGGCGCACCGTACTTCAACCCTCGCAAACCGAGGGTTAATTTCCAGAGGGCCAGCAAAAGGAGATTCTCCCCCCACAGATGAAGGGCTCACCTGACCTGCAGAAGAAGGAGTCTGCCCTGCAGATGATGGTCCAGGCTGAGCTGCTGTGGATGTACTGGCTCGTCTTTCTGAAGAGTTACCTCCAAAAAGATGACCATGTGTCCTTCTGTGTACATCCTGGAGGTGTCTCTTCATGGTGTGATTCCCAAAGGAATACTTCCTGTTAGGATTACCTCTAGAAAGTACACGCTTACACAGCTTGCAAGTAACTAAGGGTGCATTCACCTTTTGCTGGCCTTCTGGAAAAGTAAAATAATCCCAAACATAAGAAGGCTTTACTTTCCTCGCTCTCTGCCTCAAGACAGTGCTGCTGGTGCTAGCCTCACTCTCAGAAGAGCTCTGCTGTTCTGCCATCGTATCCCAAAGACAAACCAGCTCCTTCTCCCAAGGGATCACAAGCAGAAATGAGGGGAATGGGTGTGGTGTAGGAGAGTTCTAGAACTGAAAGTAGTTTCAACCAATCAAAAGTTGTGTTTCAAGATCACATGACCTACCGTACGCTTACGGTACGCTTACGGTACGCTTACGGCAAAAAGTACGCGTGCGCGTAAAAAAGACACGCGCTTGCGCGCATGCGCATAACAGTCACTCCCCGGCACTTCCGCGTAACGTGCGCGTGTTGCGTAAGCGCGCACGCGTCCCACGCGCAGTACGCGCGGCTACGCAAAGTACGTAACTATACGCAAGCAGCGTAGATAGATTACGGACGTTGCGTAAACCGTACGCTTACCGTGAGCTTACGGTACGCGTACTATAAAAAAAAAAAAAAAAAACTGGAAATACATTTTACATGTTTATTTTAAAAAATATATATAAAAAAAATATTTAAGGATTTTAAAAATTTAAGCATAGTCTTTATAAAAGATAAGAAAATTAAATTAAAAATATGTTTGAAAAAAATGAAGAATAAAAAAAAAAAATAGCATTTAAAAAACCTTGCAAATTCACTGAAAAAACCATGGGTTTCACACACGTTATAGTTAGGAATTAGCATTTAAAAAACCTTGCAAATTCACTGAAAAAACCATGGGTTTCACACACGTTATAGTTAGGAATTAGCATTTAAAAAACCTTAGAAATTCACTGAAAAAACCATAGGTTTCACACACGTTATAGTTAGGAATTAGCATTTAAAAAACCTTAGAAATTCACTGAAAAAACCATAGGTTTCACACATGTTATAGTTAGCTGGACATTTTACTCGTAAAAAACCAATGAAAT
Source organism: Triturus cristatus (assembly GCF_964204655.1). Lineage (NCBI taxonomy): Eukaryota > Metazoa > Chordata > Amphibia > Caudata > Salamandridae > Triturus > Triturus cristatus. Next base: position 911,699,109 of record NC_140583.1, read on the forward strand.
TGCCCCGTTATAGTTAGTTCAGCTAACTATAACTCGCGCGCCCGCAATGCACTGCTGATGACGTCACATATTACATCACTCATGACATGGTCAGTGACATCACTCATGACATCACTGATGACATCTCAAATGACATCACTGATGACATCACTGATGACATCATCCTTGTGATAGAGTGGCAGACCTCCTCTCACCTTAATATAAGCTTTGATACACACATTCAAAAATAGAGACTAAAAATTTCAAAACAATGGACATACCAATACCAGTTACAACAACCTCTTCAGTAATTCTAAGATCCACATACACATCCACTCATTCACCAACAGTCCTATACAGTCACTCATACATGTACTCACTCATCATATGTACTCATACATCTATACATCCTGTTACACAATGCCACTCATCCATAGAGTTACTCACACACATAGTCACTCATGCTAATAAAGAATAAAACATACATTTACTTGCATATACAGTAATACACACACCACCATACTTACTTCTACGGAAACTTACACATACTTAGTCTTTTAAACAATCACTTATAGAAACACATACTTATTCATACAGGAACTCTTTCAATCTCTCCCTCTCACATATACTCACATATATACACCAATAGTCACATATACTAGTTAAAAACATATGTAGTTACTCCTGAAGACACTATTGAGACAGTCATTCACTCACTAACACACCCATACACACACTCATCCACCCATACAGTCCTGCACACATGCTGTCTTCAACACATACAAACAGTGAGTCACTCATTCATGCATCTATGCACTACGTAATACCCCCCACCGTACCATACAGACACTCAGACTGATACTCAAAAAAACAACTAATAACCTATATAGACACCCATGTAGCTACTCACCAACCCATGCAGCCACTTATACACAAAGTGAGAGATACACTTAATCAGTCAGTAACACAATCAATTTTTCAAAAACAAATCATCCATTTAGACACTTATATACCCATTTATTCTTCCATCGACCTTGAGATACACATATATAAAACATATTTAATTTTCAGAAAAACACACATTCACTGGATGATGTCATCAGTGATGTCATCAGTGATGTCATTTGAGATGTCATCAGTGATGTCATGAGTGATGTCACTGACCATGTCATGAGTGATGTAATATGTGACGTCATCAGCAGTGCATTGCGGGCGCGCGAGTTATAGTTAGCTGAACTAACTATAACGGGGCAATTTCATTGGTTTTTTACGAGTAAAATGTCCAGCTAACTATAACATGTGTGAAACCTATGGTTTTTTCACTGAATTTCTAAGGTTTTTTAAATGCTAATTCCTAACTATAACGTGTGTGAAACCTATGGTTTTTTCAGTGAATTTCTAAGGTTTTTTAAATGCTAATTCCTAACTATAACGTGTGTGAAACCCATGGTTTTTTCAGTGAATATATATATATATATATATATATTATCTACTGGCGGTCGCCAGTAGATAGTTATAGTTAGGACCGTGTTTCCATAGGAAATCTGAAAATTCTATTTTGAATAACTTTGGCGCCGGTTGACGAATCCTCGCGAAATTTTTACAACTAATGGGATGCTCCGCTCAGCTCCTACCCTAAAAGTCTCGGGGTGATTCGTCAAGCGGGGGCTGAGAAAAAAGTTCCTGAGAAAATTGCAGTTAAAAGTACATAAATAACTATATGCGCGCACGGTGCGCGCAAGGTGCGCGCACGGTGCGTGCACCAAATGTCCGCGAGCGTAATTCTGATTGGTGGTTAGATGTCAGTCAACATTCCAATCGGTCGAAATCAGGAAGTGTCGGACGCCATTTTGTGTGTGACAGTGAAAAAGAAATGTGGAGAACGTGAAAAGGGGGCAGGGCAGGGTAGAGAGTTCCTGACCCCCTAGCCTTTGTCAGGGGGTCCCTGAAGGACCCCGAAGGGTGACATTTTAAAAAAAAAAAATTTTAAAAATCGCGGGGTGCGCGCACGGTGCGTGCACCGTGAAAAACCCTTAAAAAAACATTTTAAATTGTTTATAAGTTTATAGAAGATATTAACTATGCTGTTCAACTTTATCCAAATTCAAAAAAAAAGAGCTGAGCCATTCCATATTACAGGATACTATATACATACTACCTATGTATATATATATACATAGGTAGTTTATTGTAAAATAAATACATAAAAAATATAATAATACATACATAAATTAGCATTTAAAAAAACGTACAAATTCACTTAAAAAACCATAGGTTTCACACACGTTATAGTTAGGAATTAGCATTTAAAAAACCTTGCAAATTCACTTAAAAAAACCATAGGTTTCACACAGGTTACAGTTAGGTGGACATTTCACTCGTAAAAACCAATTAAATTCCCCCGTTATTGTTAGTTCAGATGACTATAACTCGCACGACCGCCACTCTATCACAAGGATGATGTCATCAGTGATGTCATGAGTGATGCCACTGACCATGTCATGAGTGATGTAATATGTGACGTCATGAGCAGTGGATTGCGGGCGCGCGAGTTATAGTTATCTGAACTAACTATAACGGGGGAATTTCATTGGTTTTTTACGAGTGAAATGTCCACCTAACTATAACCTGTGTGAAACCTATGGTTTTTTAAGTGGATATATATAAGTATATATATATATACATATATATATATATATATATATATATATATATATATATATATATATATATATATATATATATATATATATATATATATATATATATATATATATATATATATATATATTACCTACTGGCGGTCGCCAGTAGGTAGTTATAGTTAGGACCACGTTTCCATAGGAAAACCTCAACATTCTATTTTGAATAACTTTGGCGCCGGTCGACGAATCCTCGCGAATTTCTCAAAATAGGTGGGGCGCTACGCTCCGCTCCTACCCTGAAAGTCTCGGGGGGATCCGTCAAGCGGGGGCTGAGATAAAAGGGGGGTCCCAAAACGCGTTTTTCCCATGCATTTTTCCATAGGACCTTTAGAACGAGCTACAGCCCGAACGGCTGAACAGAATTACTCAAAATTTGGCAGAGAGGTAGTCCCTAGGTCAAGGAAGTGCCTTTTGTAGGTTTGGTGTAAATCTGTTCAGTAGATTCTGAGAAAATAGCCTTTAAATCAATATATATATCTGAGCCCGCTTACGGTACGCTTACCGTACGCTTACGGTAAGCGTACGGTGGCGTGCGCGAGCGCGATTCTGATTGGCTCTTAGATCTTAGTAAACATTCGAATCGGCCGAAACCAGGAAGCGGCGGCCGCCATTTTGTGTATTTCACTCTGAAAAAAAAGAGTGAAAACAAGGAAAGGGGGCAATGAGGAGAGTTACAGACCCCCTAACAATTGTAAGGGGGTCAAAGAAGGACAGAAAAGTACAAAAAAAACATTTATTGATTTTAAAAAAAATCACGGGGTACGCGTACGGTAAGCTTACGGTAAGCGTACGGTAAAAAAAAAAAAAAAATAAATAAATGAAAAGCAGATTTAAGAGTTTAGAAATTAGGGAGCTCTAAAAAGAGCTGTTGTGTTTATGGAGTCATTTTTTTAGTGGTACCTACAAGTAAGTACCGATGCAGAGTCTAAGGTTCAAGAGGAAGACTCTGTTCCCTTCATCATTGAAGTGCACACCATCTCCTCTATAAATGTCTTGCATGTCGTAACGCAAGTTGTTGTGGTAAATGGCACCCATACCATAGTCACGGAGGAAAGCAGAAACAGATTTGTTGACGTGCTTTCTTGCTTTGTCAATCTGAGGACAGAAATGATTGGACCAGTTCCATTTTTGCCTTTGGCATATGTTGGAAAACACAAAGGCAGTTTTAGGGAAAAGTGTAAACAGTTGTGCAAAGGTGTCCTTCATAAGCATTTCCAGACCTACCCCAGTCAAAGTGCCTAGGTCATTGCCACCACAGTGCACTATTATGAGGTCAGGGTGTTGGATTTGAATGAAGGATTTCACCAATGGCATCAATTGGTGCCACTTTAACCCTCTCTGACCAATCCATTTAATGTCTACATTTGGCAAAGCAAGGTCTCTCACCATATCTGTTTTCTCTGCAAACTTTTCACTCCAGAAGACATAGCTGTGCCCTACAATCCACACTGTGAACATCTTCAAAGGAGAACTGGATGCACTCAGGAGGTGTCTTTCAGTAGAATGGCAATATGAAAAGAAAGACAGTTTGGAAATGGAGGCATACATATTTTTTACAAAACAAAAAGAACTGATTGGCTGTTTCATACCATTCTAGAAAAAAAACTAGGCTGTATGTGAAAATTAAAAGAAGCATGTTTTGTATTGGTACAAAAAAATGTGTAACCAAAGAACAGTACTATGGATTTGCTGTTAGGTTTGAAAAGTCAAGCACTCTTGCTCTGTGGAATTGAAACATTGTGTGTCGAACTTCTGACCTAACTGCACACAGCAGTGTTCCATGAGCTGTTGCTATGGTAGCAGGCAGAAGTCAAGTTGGGGGAAGGGTACTAGGCAGAAGTCAAGTTGGGGGCAGGGTACTTTTGGAAAAGGGTTGGTTTTCAACCAATAGAAATGTGTCATTACATTTGAAAAAAAGGGGGAAGCACTGAGATTTGAAACTTACATGTATATGTGTGGAAAAATAGAGGGAAAGTTTGCCATTATCTGGTTCTGCTGAGAGGAGAGAGGTGAACACAACAGAGATCCTGGCTCTGATAATCTGCTGTTTGAGTGTCACATTTCTTTCACAACTAACTAATTTTAAAGGTGAGTTTACAGTTTGAGAGGGGATGTATGTGGTAACTTAAGAAATGAATAATAGAAATGGGAATTGTTTTTGTTGTAGTTACACATGGTGGTTTCATAATGTGTCAGTCTGTAAAAGTGATTTTCACTTGGCCCGAAAAAAAAAGAGCAGTAAGTGTGCTTTCAAATTGGCAAAGAAATTTCGTTTTGGCACTAATGTGAAAACATGACTCTGTGTGCATAGAAGAATTATAGGCAGAGATTTATTGCGTCTTGCTCTGGTGATTTCACAGTTGCAGTAGATGGAAAGGGGGAGCGAATTTTTGGGGGAAGAAGCAGAGGCTTAGCACACACCCATGTGCTTGCCATGTATAGTCATGCACAGTAATTAGAAGCGAGTGGGGTTTTCAGGTTTAAGTCTGTAATGCAAATACATTCAGCATCACTAAGGCTGGTTGCCCCTGCTGGAGTGTAGGCAGTCACAGAGAATACACACGGTGGTGGTCTGAAAAAAAAACAGCTTGGACATGTGCATTTAAATAAATTTAAAAAAAAGGTTTCAGAATGTGTCAGTCTGTAAAAGTGATTTCAAATTGTAAAAAGAGATTTTCACTTGGCCCGAAAAAAAAAGAGCAGTAAGTGTGCTTTCAAATTGGCAAAGAAATTTCGTTTTGGCACTAATGTGAAAACATGACTCTGTGTGCATAGAAGAATTATAGGCAGAGATTTATTGCGTCTTGCTCTGGTGATTTCACAGTTGCAGTAGATGGAAAGGGGGAGCGAATTTTTGGGGGAAGAAGCAGAGGCTTAGCACACACCCATGTGCTTGCCATGTATAGTCATGCACAGTAATTAGAAGCGAGTGGGGTTTTCAGGTTTAAGTCTGTAATGCAAATACATTCAGCATCACTAAGGCTGGTTGCCCCTGCTGGAGTGTAGGCAGTCACAGAGAATACACACGGTGGTGGTCTGAAAAAAAAACAGCTTGGACATGTGCATTTAAATAAATTTAAAAAAAAGGTTTCAGAATGTGTCAGTCTGTAAAAGTGATTTCAAATTGTAAAAAGAGATTTTCACTTGGCCGAAAAAAAAAGAGCAGTAAGTGTGCTTTCAAATTGGCAAAGAAATTTCGTTTTGGCACTAATGTGAAAACATGACTCTGTGTGCATAGAAGAATTATAGGCAGAGATTTATTGCGTCTTGCTCTGGTGATTTCACAGTTGCAGTAGATGGAAAGGGGGAGCGAATTTTTGGGGGAAGAAGCAGAGGCTTAGCACACACCCATGTGCTTGCCATGTATAGTCATGCACAGTAATTAGAAGCGAGTGGGGTTTTCAGGTTTAAGTCTGTAATGCAAATACATTCAGCATCACTAAGGCTGGTTGCCCCTGCTGGAGTGTAGGCAGTCACAGAGAATACACACGGTGGTGGTCTGAAAAAAAAACAGCTTGGACATGTGCATTTAAATAAATTTAAAAAAAAGGTTTCAGAATGTGTCAGTCTGTAAAAGTGATTTCAAATTGTAAAAAGAGATTTTCACTTGGCCCGAAAAAAAAAGAGCAGTAAGTGTGCTTTCAAATTGGCAAAAAAATTTCGTTTTGGCACTAATGTGAAAACATGACTCTGTGTGCATAGAAGAATTATAGGCAGAGATTTATTGCGTCTTGCTCTGGTGATTTCACAGTTGCAGTAGATGGAAAAGAGGAGCGAATTTTTGGGGGAAGAAGCAGAGGCTTAGCACACACCCATGTGCTTGCCATGTATAGTCATGCACAGTAATTAGAAGCGAGTGGGGTTTTCAGGTTTAAGTCTGTAATGCAAATACATTCAGCATCACTAAGGCTGGTTGCCCCTGCTGGAGTGTAGGCAGTCACAGAGAATACACACGGTGGTGGTCTGAAAAAAAAACAGCTTGGACATGTGCATTTAAATAAATTTAAAAAAAAGGTTTCAGAATGTGTCAGTCTGTAAAAGTGATTTCAAATTGTAAAAAGAGATTTTCACTTGGCCCGAAAAAAAAAGAGCAGTAAGTGTGCTTTCAAATTGGCAAAGAAATTTCGTTTTGGCACTAATGTGAAAACATGACTCTGTGTGCATAGAAGAATTATAGGCAGAGATTTATTGCGTCTTGCTCTGGTGATTTCACAGTTGCAGTAGATGGAAAGGGGGAGCGAATTTTTGGGGGAAGAAGCAGAGGCTTAGCACACACCCATGTGCTTGCCATGTATAGTCATGCACAGTAATTAGAAGCGAGTGGGGTTTTCAGGTTTAAGTCTGTAATGCAAATACATTCAGCATCACTAAGGCTGGTTGCCCCTGCTGGAGTGTAGGCAGTCACAGAGAATACACACGGTGGTGGTCTGAAAAAAAAACAGCTTGGACATGTGCATTTAAATAAATTTAAAAAAAAGGTTTCAGAATGTGTCAGTCTGTAAAAGTGATTTCAAATTGTAAAAAGAGATTTTCACTTGGCCCGAAAAAAAAAGAGCAGTAAGTGTGCTTTCAAATTGGCAAAGAAATTTCGTTTTGGCACTAATGTGAAAACATGACTCTGTGTGCATAGAAGAATTATAGGCAGAGATTTATTGCGTCTTGCTCTGGTGATTTCACAGTTGCAGTAGATGGAAAGGGGGAGCGAATTTTTGGGGGAAGAAGCAGAGGCTTAGCACACACCCATGTGCTTGCCATGTATAGTCATGCACAGTAATTAGAAGCGAGTGGGGTTTTCAGGTTTAAGTCTGTAATGCAAATACATTCAGCATCACTAAGGCTGGTTGCCCCTGCTGGAGTGTAGGCAGTCACAGAGAATACACACGGTGGTGGTCTGAAAAAAAAACAGCTTGGACATGTGCATTTAAATAAATTTAAAAAAAAAGGATTCAGAATGTGTCAGTCTGTAAAAGTGATTTCAAATTGTAAAAAGAGATTTTCACTTGGCCCGAAAAAAAAAGAGCAGTAAGTGTGCTTTCAAATTGGCAAAGAAATTTCGTTTTGGCACTAATGTGAAAACATGACTCTGTGTGCATAGAAGAATTATAGGCAGAGATTTATTGCGTCTTGCTCTGGTGATTTCACAGTTGCAGTAGATGGAAAGGGGGAGCGAATTTTTGGGGGAAGAAGCAGAGGCTTAGCACACACCCATGTGCTTGCCATGTATAGTCATGCACAGTAATTAGAAGCGAGTGGGGTTTTCAGGTTTAAGTCTGTAATGCAAATACATTCAGCATCACTAAGGCTGGTTGCCCCTGCTGGAGTGTAGGCAGTCACAGAGAATACACACGGTGGTGGTCTGAAAAAAAAACAGCTTGGACATGTGCATTTAAATAAATTTAAAAAAAAAGGATTCAGAATGTGTCAGTCTGTAAAAGTGATTTCAAATTGTAAAAAGAGATTTTCACTTGGCCCGAAAAAAAAAGACCAGTAAGTGTGCTTTCAAATTGGCAAAGAAATTTCGTTTTGGCACTAATGTGAAAACATGACTCTGTGTGCATAGAAGAATTATAGGCAGAGATTTATTGCGTCTTGCTCTGGTGATTTCACAGTTGCAGTAGATGGAAAAGAGGAGCGAATTTTTGGGGGAAGAAGCAGAGGCTTAGCACACACCCATGTGCTTGCCATGTATAGTCATGCACAGTAATTAGAAGCGAGTGTGGTTTTCAGGTTTAAGTCTGTAATGCAAATACATTCAGCATCACTAAGGCTGGTTGCCCCTGCTGGAGTGTAGGCAGTCACAGAGAATGCACACGGTGGTGGTCTGAAAAAAAAACAGCTTGGACATGTGCATTTAAATAAATTTAAAAAAAAGGTTTCAGAATGTTTCAGTCTGTAAAAGTGATTTCAAATTGTAAAAAGAGATTTTCACTTGGCCCGAAAAAAAAAGAGCAGTAAGTGTGCTGTCAAATTGGCAAAGAAATTTCGTTTTGGCACTAATGTGAAAACATGACTCTGTGTGCATAGAAGAATTATAGGCAGAGATTTATTGCGTCTTGCTCTGGTGATTTCACAGTTGCAGTAGATGGAAAAGAGGAGCGAAATTTTGGGGGAAGAAGCAGAGGCTTAGCACACACCCATGTGCTTGCCATGTATAGTCATGCACAGTAATTAGAAGCGAGTGGGGTTTTCAGGTTTAAGTCTGTAATGCAAATACATTCAGCATCACTAAGGCTGGTTGCCCCTGCTGGAGTGTAGGCAGTCACAGAGAATACACACGGTGGTGGTCTGAAAAAAAAACAGCTTGGACATGTGCATTTAAATAAATTTAAAAAAAAGGATTCAGAATGTGTCAGTCTGTAAAAGTGATTTCAAATTGTAAAAAGAGATTTTCACTTGGCCCGAAAAAAAAAGAGCAGTAAGTGTGCTTTCAAATTGGCAAAGAAATTTCGTTTTGGCACTAATGTGAAAACATGACTCTGTGTGCATAGAAGAATTATAGGCAGAGATTTATTGCGTCTTGCTCTGGTGATTTCACAGTTGCAGTAGATGGAAAAGAGGAGCGAATTTTTGAGGGAAGAAGCAGAGGCTTAGCACACACCCATGTGCTTGCCATGTATAGTCATGCACAGTAATTAGAAGCGAGTGGGGTTTTCAGGTTTAAGTCTGTAATGCAAATACATTCAGCATCACTAAGGCTGGTTGCCCCTGCTGGAGTGTAGGCAGTCACAGAGAATACACACGGTGGTGGTCTGAAAAAAAAACAGCTTGGACATGTGCATTTAAATAAATTTAAAAAAAAGGTTTCAGAATGTGTCAGTCTGTAAAAGTGATTTCAAATTGTAAAAAGAGATTTTCACTTGGCCCGAAAAAAAAAGAGCAGTAAGTGTGCTTTCAAATTGGCAAAGAAATTTCGTTTTGGCACTAATGTGAAAACATGACTCTGTGTGCATAGAAGAATTATAGGCAGAGATTTATTGCGTCTTGCTCTGGTGATTTCACAGTTGCAGTAGATGGAAAAGAGGAGCGAAATTTTGGGGGAAGAAGCAGAGGCTTAGCACACACCCATGTGCTTGCCATGTATAGTCATGCACAGTAATTAGAAGCGAGTGGGGTTTTCAGGTTTAAGTCTGTAATGCAAATACATTCAGCATCACTAAGGCTGGTTGCCCCTGCTGGAGTGTAGGCAGTCACAGAGAATACACACGGTGGTGGTCTGGAAAAAAAACAGCTTGGACATGTGCATTTAAATAAATTTAAAAAAAAGGTTTCAGAATGTGTCAGTCTGTAAAAGTGATTTCAAATTGTAAAAAGAGATTTTCACTTGGCCCGAAAAAAAAAGAGCAGTAAGTGTGCTTTCAAATTGGCAAAGAAATTTCGTTTTGGCACTAATGTGAAAACATGACTCTGTGTGCATAGAAGAATTATAGGCAGAGATTTATTGCGTCTTGCTCTGGTGATTTCACAGTTGCAGTAGATGGAAAGGGGGAGCGAATTTTTGGGGGAAGAAGCAGAGGCTTAGCACACACCCATGTGCTTGCCATGTATAGTCATGCACAGTAATTAGAAGCGAGTGGGGTTTTCAGGTTTAAGTCTGTAATGCAAATACATTCAGCATCACTAAGGCTGGTTGCCCCTGCTGGAGTGTAGGCAGTCACAGAGAATACACACGGTGGTGGTCTGAAAAAAAAACAGCTTGGACATGTGCATTTAAATAAATTTAAAAAAAAGGTTTCAGAATGTGTCAGTCTGTAAAAGTGATTTCAAATTGTAAAAAGAGATTTTCACTTGGCCCGAAAAAAAAAGAGCAGTAAGTGTGCTTTCAAATTGGCAAAGAAATTTCGTTTTGGCACTAATGTGAAAACATGACTCTGTGTGCATAGAAGAATTATAGGCAGAGATTTATTGCGTCTTGCTCTGGTGATTTCACAGTTGCAGTAGATGGAAAAGAGGAGCGAATTTTTGAGGGAAGAAGCAGAGGCTTAGCACACACCCATGTGCTTGCCATGTATAGTCATGCACAGTAATTAGAAGCGAGTGGGGTTTTCAGGTTTAAGTCTGTAATGCAAATACATTCAGCATCACTAAGGCTGGTTGCCCCTGCTGGAGTGTAGGCAGTCACAGAGAATACACACGGTGGTGGTCTGAAAAAAAAACAGCTTGGACATGTGCATTTAAATAAATTTTAAAAAAAGGTTTCAGAATGTGTCAGTCTGTAAAAGTGATTTCAAATTGTAAAAAGAGATTTTCACTTGGCCCGAAAAAAAAAGAGCAGTAAGTGTGCTTTCAAATTGGCAAAGAAATTTCGTTTTGGCACTAATGTGAAAACATGACTCTGTGTGCATAGAAGAATTATAGGCAGAGATTTATTGCGTCTTGCTCTGGTGATTTCACAGTTGCAGTAGATGGAAAGGGGGAGCGATTTTTTGGGGGAAGAAGCAGAGGCTTAGCACACACCCATGTGCTTGCCATGTATAGTCATGCACAGTAATTAGAAGCGAGTGGGGTTTTCAGGTTTAAGTCTGTAATGCAAATACATTCAGCATCACTAAGGCTGGTTGCCCCTGCTGGAGTGTAGGCAGTCACAGAGAATACACATGGTGGTGGTCTGAAAAAACAGCTTGGTTTCATAATGTGACAGTTTGTAAAAGAGATTTTCACTTGCCCAAAAAAAAGAGCAGTTTGTGTGCATTCAAATTGGCAAAGAAATTTCGTTTTGTGACTATTGTGAAAAGAAATGTAGTAATATATTTAAATACAATAAAGTATTTTTTTTTAGTTTTTTTCAGGTATTACTGAAGAACAGTGAACAAAATTTAAGATGCCTACAAAATCTCGAGTTCAAAAAACGCTAAAAAAAAAACTATATTTGAAGACAACTGGAGGACCAAAGTTAGTAGAAGATGCTGATGTTGGGAAAAAGAAAAAATCTTCTGGTAAGCAAAAAAAACAATTTCTAAACAAAATATTCAAAACAAAGAAAAATGTACAAAATGTCTGTTCTCAGAAAAATGTAACAAAACATAGAGAACAGCAAAAAATTGAGAATTTAGTTAATGCAAATATACCTTCTGCAATTGAAAAGTTTAACAAACAGAAAAACAGCATTTAAAGAGATACGTAGAAAAATGTTTCAGAGAAGAGTTATGTCCAATTTGATAAAGGATATAAAGAAATATAAGCAAAAGGCTAAATATTACAAGAGAAAAAAAGAAATTGAAGCCATTGCAGCAAAAGCATTAGAATTAAAAAGGAAACTATTCATATTAATTTTGAATAGGATGCGTACATTAGATAAAATGGTTAATGTACTGAAATCACAAAGCAAAAGCAAAAGAGTAGTGAACAGAACAAACTTTTGTAAAGTGTTTTTAGGAAAGTGGATGCATAGTTCAAGTAGTGAACCTTTTTTTAATGAAGAGAGCTATTTTCAAAGTAATAGTTTGCTGCATGCAGTTGACACCAGAGGTCGTTCATACGAAGTAAAAAATGGTTGCATAATGGAGAAGGAGATAATGGTTCCAAGAGATGAGGTACAAGTGATGGCAGATGAGGCAATGGGGAGACGTCCTAAAGCCCCAGTGTACACTTGGAATTGTAGTAGTATTTGCACTGTGCGTCAGGAATCTATTGACAGATTTCGAGAGTTTCTAAGAGAATATAGTAAAAAAAGTGTAAAACAAAAGATTAAGGTGCTTCAAAGTCTGGATCCATGCAGAGTGAGAGAGAATACTGGTTTGCAGGGTCATTCTCTTGCTTGTCTATCTAGAAAAGTGTGCAATAGTGTTTTCCATCATTTTAGGATGCTGGCTGTTCATCATACTGAAATGAGAAAGTTTGTGAGACGGTTGTATTTTGCCAAAAGTCCAGCAATAAAGTTAAATGAATTGAATAGGGCTCTGTTCCGAGGAACGGTATCAGATGTAGAGAAGGTTGTTGATGAAATTCAGTTTTGTTACTTTGGTCCTGAACAAAACAGTGCAGAGAAGGACACAGTAAATGAGGCAGAAGTGGAAGAGAATGTAGAACCTTGTGTAAGTAAGACATTTAATGATCACATAACAAAATTTGCAATAATCTCTAATGAAAGACCAAATGTTACTTGTATTTGTTGCCGCAGAACTCATTATAGAAAACAAACTAGGAATGTTGATCTCTACAGAAAGAGTGAAAATGAAGATAATTATAAGTGGATGGATTTTGCCACATATATATTTCTTGAAAATTGTTTTGAATTGGGTGAAGATCAGCGTATTTGTAAATACTGCTACAACAAGTTAGAGGAAAATAGAATGCCGACCAGAGCTGTACATAATAATTTAGAATTGGATGCTATTCCTGCTGAACTTTCTGAATTAAATACATATGAGTCTATACTCATTCAATGTGTTCATCCGTTCCAGACCATAGTACGTATGGAGCCCAAAACTGGTAAATTACCTCCTTCAGATTTACTGAGAGGTTTAAAAGGTAGAGTGGTGTATTTGCCCTTGGATTTGAAAAAAAATATGGAAACTATTGATGCGGATACTTTGGAAACTGAACCATTAATTATTCTGGTTAATGGTGTACCTACAAAGAATAAGAAGATTTGGCAGGAGCTGGTAGATGTGCGGAAAGTACAAAGAGCAAATTTGTATTTGAAAAAAAATAACAAATGGTATGAATCAATTTATATAGAAGAAGAAGAAGAAGAAGAAGATTTACAAGGAGACACAGAAACACCAACTGGACAAATTGAAAAAGTGGACAAGTCAAAGGAAGAAGAAATTTATGAACATTTTAGCATACATCCTCTCCATTCGAAAGAAGTTATGGGAGACAATATTGATCTCTTTCAGATGAAGAAAGCAAAAGGAAATCCCGTGAGTGTATGGGAGGAGAGCTTGGAAGCTCAATGTTTTCCCCAGCTGTTTCCTAAAGGAAAAGGAGGACGATACGATGAACGTCCAGAACAGATTCCAGCTTCAGAGTATCGAACTACAAGACTATATGCTGAAGATCCCAGATTTCGACAAAGTATTCCTTATTTGTTCCATCTTTTATTTGAAAGCGACTTGTCTGCACTGTCTTATGCAGTAAATCACATTTTAAAAAGTGGAGTACATTTACAAAATGTGTCTGCTAAGGATTTTATGGAGAAAGTGCAGCACCGAGATGATCATTTGGAAACACAACTGATCAATCTGATGGCTTGTCAGCGTGGGACAAATGAATATTGGTACCGACGCCATGGTGAACTAAAATGCATGTTACGCAATTTAGGAACACCAACATGGTTCCTTACCCTAAGCTGTGCCGAGTACGCTTGGGATGATTTACTGGATTTTCTACGAGAGGCCAATTCAAACATTAAAAACATCGAATACAAGACAGCAGGAGAACTGTGCTCATTGGATCCGGTTAATGTTTGCAGATATTTCAATCATAGATTTGAGGCTATGATGTCCTTCATCTGCAATAAAAAAAATCCACCCCTTGGAGAAGTAGTGGATTTCTTTTGGAGAAAAGAGTACCAGGCAAGAGGTGCTCCTCATATTCATATGCTGCTGTGGATCAAGGATGCCCCAAAGTTTGGAACAGATACTGATGAAGCAGTGTTATCTTACATTGAAGAATATGCAACATGTGCTATACCTAAAAGCACAGAAGAGAACAAGTTAAAGGAGCAAGTTCTACGTTTCCAAAGTCATCGGTGTGGAAAATACTGTCGACGGAAATACAAGAGCAAAGAAAAATACTACACTAAATGTCGATTTGGATTTCCTAGACCTGTTCTTACAAATGGAGTCAACAGTTTTATGTCAGCTGTGAGACATACTATCACAAGAAAATCACCTAAGAATACCTACAACCTTAAAAGAAAAGAAGAATCAAAAAATATAAATGACTACAACCCAGTAATTTTATCCATGTGGAACGCTAACATGGATATACAGTATGTTGCTGACAATTCCATTGCTGTTGCTCGATATGTAACGTCTTACATTACGAAATCAGAAAAAACAGAATTGAAGGAAATGTGGGAAGAGATTTCTCACGAGAAGACTGTCAGTAAGAAGCTGTACAGTTTCAGTTTGAAGATGTTATCGCATCGAGAAATTGGATCCTACGAATGTTCAGATAGGTTATCTTCTGCAAGTCTCTACTCGAAGTCAAGAAGAATAATTTGGGCAAGTTTAGGCCTTGCAGCAATGAGAAATCGGGTACTGAAATCTGTTGGAGAAATTGAATATTTGGCCGAGAATGACCCAGAAAGTACAGACATATTGAAAACAAACATGTTGGACACATATTATCCCAAGAGAAGTCATCATCTGGAGAACATGTGTCTCTATGAAGTGCTGCTGAACTACATTTATTCACGGAAAGCTGCAGAAGACATCAACAGTGGAAAATATAAAGTTGTTGGTGAAGAAGGATGTTTGGTGAAGCAAACCAAAGGAAGTTTGATAAATCACCGGAAGCTGAGTTGCGACACTACCGACAAGAAAGAATTTTACTACTTGGCTCTTTTACAGTTGTTTAAACCATGGCGTACAGAGGATGAACTACTGGGAGAATTCCAGAGCTATGAAGATTCTTTTAATGCTTGCAAAGACAGCATACAATGCAGTACATTCTCAACTTATCTGCAAATGTTAAATGAAGAAATTGAACAGGAAACTACAATTGCAGCAGAAATAGCTAGAGACAGTTCTGAGGACAGCCAAAGTTCAGGAACACACAGTCAAGATCCCCTAGGACAACCAATCGTTGAAAATGAAGCATCAATAGCCATGAATGAAGTGGAAACGGCTATGAATCAAGCTCAAGAAGAATTTATAGACTTAGAAAATTTGGAAAGACAACTGAATCAAGAGCAGCAACAAATTTATGAAGAGATCAAAAACAAAATTGATCACGGATTTCTACATATCAAAAAAGAGTGCTCATGCACATCATTTCATCCAATCAGGATGTATGTAAGCGGACAAGCTGGCACTGGAAAAAGTTTCCTAATTAAAGTCATCAGAAGCTACCTAAAGCAAAAAACGGATTCTACTTTGTCTTGTGTGGTTACTGCTCCAACTGGGTTAGCAGCATATAACATAAAAGGAATCACCTTACATCGTTTGCTAATGTTACCAGTGGAGCATGAGAACAAAATACAATTCAACAAGCTAACTGGAGAAGCATCCTTGGAAGTTTCACGAGTATTGAAGAAGATGCAAGTTCTCATTATTGATGAGGTGAGCATGGTATCAAACTTAATGCTTGCCTTTGTGCATTTAAGAATGCAGCAAATTTTGAAGACAGACTATGACGTGTTATTTGGTGGAAAACACGTCATAGTTTTTGGGGATCTTTTGCAACTTACTCCAGTTAAAGGACAACCAGTGTTTAATACTGTGACACATGAAGACACAAAGAAGTCATTGGGAAGCATTGGAAATACAAATATTTGGTCCTTCTTTGAGTACAAGGAACTTACAACTAATATGAGGCAAGCAAACGATGAAGAATATGGAAGTATTCTGAAAGATATCAGGATTGGACTACTCACAGATGTTGGGAAAAAAGCATTACAGAGTCGGCTGCTACATAATTTATTTCCAAAGGAAGAAATAGTTGCAGAGAAAATATACAAGAATATTGCAGAAAACAAAAGTGTCATCTGCTTAATGCCAACTCTACGTGAATGCTCAATATTTAATGAGGAGCTTTTGAAATTGGAAAAGGAAGACATCAGAAAATTGGAAGCAGTGGACAAAATTGAGGATGGAAGAATTACAGTCACAGTAACAGGCAAAATGAAAAATAAATTGGACTCACTAGAGAAGAACATCTCCAAAACAGCAGGATTAGAAAAAAATCTTTATGTTTGCATGAACTGTAGAGTGTTTTTAAGGAGAAATTTGGATGTTGAGAAAGGCTTAGTGAATGGAGCGATGGGAAGAGTTGTGGGTTTTATTAATTATCAGAAAAAAGAAGGAATTGAATGTTTACAGATAAAATTTGATCAGATAGAGGAAGTTAAAGACATTTGTCGTTGTTCAGTTCGTTTCATGCTTGTGAAAGACTTATATGTACGTAGGAAGCAGTTTCCGTTTTCACTAGCATATGCTGTAACTATCCACAAGTCTCAAGGATTGACTGTAGATTGTGCATTTGTGAACATTGGTTCAACTGTGTTCAAAGAAGGTATGGCATATGTAGCTTTGTCACGAGTCAAAACATTATCAGGTTTATTCATGATAGACTTTGATGACTCAAAAGTTAGTGCTGATACAAACTGTGTAAAGGAGTATAATAGATTAAGAAGAAGCTATGCTCCTCATTTAGGTCAGTATCCTGTGTTGGAGAAACGTGTAGTTTCTCGTAAAAGGAGAAATGAGAATATCTGTAATGAAGATATAGAGAAGAGGAAAAAAAAGAGGAGTGATGTAATTGCAAACAAAAAGAAAAAGGACAATGAAGAACAGGTTGTAGGATGTCATTTTGAAAATAGCTCTGGTGTCAACTGCTACGCTAATGTAGTGCTGAATGTTGCATTTTATCTGGAAAGTTTGCAAGAGCAGATAATAGTAAATCAGGGAAAAAGATTCTGTTCAGAGCTCAGTCTCCTTTTTCAAAAGCTGAGTAAAGATAAAACTCAAATAGAAAGTGCTACTGATATTAGAAAACTTTTAGATGTATGTTCAGGACGAACACAGTTTTCTCAAAATGAACAGCAAGATGCACACGAATTTTTGATGTATTTTCATCAGGTAGTGGAAGAAGAAGGAGTTCCCATTGACATTTTTTTTGGTCTCTCTTATAAATGGGAACATAGTTGTGATAATTGTTATAATATATGTGGCTCTATTGTTGATAATGAAAGGTTTATTTATTTGACATTGCCAGAGAGTAAAACAGTCACTTTTGCAAAATTAGTTAAAGATGCTAATCATAGCATGAAATGTGGTGAGTGTAATTCTGACATGTTATCAACATTAATTTTAAGGGAATACGGACAGTATGTAATTTTAATGATGCAACGATGTAGAGCTGATGGATCAAAATTGGATACTTTAATAAAGAAGTTTACAGGACAGCAATTATCAATTTCAGGAAAAACTTTTGTAACTGTTGCAATAATTTTCCATGATGGACCTACTGTTACTTCTGGACATTACACAGTTTATCTAAAATGTGAAAAAGGCTGGACACTGTGTAATGATTCCCAATTGATTTTCAAACAACGTTTGCCTTTTGATTTAGCAAATTCCTATCTAATCTTCCTGAAACCTAAATTTTAGAGAGATTTGGCAAGATCTGGACAAAATAATTTTACCATTTTACTGGATTACCATTGCAATTTTGTAGAAAAAAGATTTTTAAAATTATCATTTGGCCTAAAGGAAAGATAACCAATTGTAATGTGGACTTTTTTAAATTTTAATGCAATTTTCAAAAACCAATAATTTAGAGATAATCGGTAACTTCTGCACATTTTAAATTATGGAATGCTATTGGACTGCCATTGGAAATTTTTTCAAAAATGATTTAAAAAATTACTATTTGGCCATGTGGAAAAGTAAGCAATTCTATTGTGGACTAAATAAATTATTCAAAAAATTTTCGTGAACCAAAATGTTACAGAGAATTGGTGAGATCTGGACAGATTAAACTTTAGAATTTTAATGGTTTTCCCTTGGAAATTTATTCCAGGAAAAAAAAAAATACTATTTGGCCTAAAGGAAATAAAATCAGATGTATTTTGGAGTTATTTGAGATATAATATTGTGATTATACTTCTGAAACAAACATATCAGACGGTATTTTAAAGAAAAAAGTATTGTTTTTAGATGATATTTTTTTAGAATAATATGCATTTCTGTAATGATAAGTTTAAGTGAGAAGAGATTCTGGGCTTTTTTAATACAATCTTTGTGATTGTTAATTTTTTTTGCCCGCTGTAAAATGATGAATGCAATTGCTTTCACAATTAATAGTGAAATGCAATATATTCTGAAAACAGCAAAAATAAGGCAAAAATATTTTTGGGTAAAAAATGTAAATATGTGTACTGTATTATAAAATGGATAAAAAATATTAATACTTTTTTCTTTATTTTCAGATCGATATAGAAAATTTTCGGAAACTACAACCATTTTAAAAACTATTTTTTAAAAAAACAAATGAATAAATATTTTTTTGAGTGAGTATGGTAAGTTAAAAATAAAAATTGTAGTCTCTCAAGGACTTTGTAATGAGATAAATGATTTTTAGTGTTTTTTTTTTAAAAATAAAAAAAAGGTACGCTTACCGTACGCGTACGGTAAAAAAAAAAAAAAAAAGTTTTAAAAAAAAAAGAAAAAAAAAGATGAAAGATAAGGTTGGCTCTTAAAAGAACCGTTGTGTTCATGCAGGGACAGAGGAAAGAAAGATTGGGAATATTAGACGGTACGACAAGTGTGCTGATCTATTTTACTGTTCACCAGGGAAACACTGGTCTCCCTATAAGTAATTAGATCGTGACAAGTGGCGCACCGTACTTCAACCCTCGCAAACCGAGGGTTAATTTCCAGAGGGCCAGCAAAAGGAGATTCTCCCCCCACAGATGAAGGGCTCACCTGACCTGCAGAAGAAGGAGTCTGCCCTGCAGATGATGGTCCAGGCTGAGCTGCTGTGGATGTACTGGCTCGTCTTTCTGAAGAGTTACCTCCAAAAAGATGACCATGTGTCCTTCTGTGTACATCCTGGAGGTGTCTCTTCATGGTGTGATTCCCAAAGGAATACTTCCTGTTAGGATTACCTCTAGAAAGTACACGCTTACACAGCTTGCAAGTAACTAAGGGTGCATTCACCTTTTGCTGGCCTTCTGGAAAAGTAAAATAATCCCAAACATAAGAAGGCTTTACTTTCCTCGCTCTCTGCCTCAAGACAGTGCTGCTGGTGCTAGCCTCACTCTCAGAAGAGCTCTGCTGTTCTGCCATCGTATCCCAAAGACAAACCAGCTCCTTCTCCCAAGGGATCACAAGCAGAAATGAGGGGAATGGGTGTGGTGTAGGAGAGTTCTAGAACTGAAAGTAGTTTCAACCAATCAAAAGTTGTGTTTCAAGATCACATGACCTACCGTACGCTTACGGTACGCTTACGGTACGCTTACGGCAAAAAGTACGCGTGCGCGTAAAAAAGACACGCGCTTGCGCGCATGCGCATAACAGTCACTCCCCGGCACTTCCGCGTAACGTGCGCGTGTTGCGTAAGCGCGCACGCGTCCCACGCGCAGTACGCGCGGCTACGCAAAGTACGTAACTATACGCAAGCAGCGTAGATAGATTACGGACGTTGCGTAAACCGTACGCTTACCGTGAGCTTACGGTACGCGTACTATAAAAAAAAAAAAAAAAAAAAAAAAAAAACTGGAAATAAATTTTACATGTTTATTTTAAAAAATATATATAAAAAAAATATTTAAGGATTTTAAAAATTTAAGCATAGTCTTTATAAAAGATAAGAAAATTAAATTAAAAATATGTTTGAAAAAAATGAAGAATAAAAAAAAAAAATAGCATTTAAAAAACCTTGCAAATTCACTGAAAAAACCATGGGTTTCACACACGTTATAGTTAGGAATTAGCATTTAAAAAACCTTGCAAATTCACTGAAAAAACCATGGGTTTCACACACGTTATAGTTAGGAATTAGCATTTAAAAAACCTTAGAAATTCACTGAAAAAACCATAGGTTTCACACACGTTATAGTTAGGAATTAGCATTTAAAAAACCTTAGAAATTCACTGAAAAAACCATAGGTTTCACACATGTTATAGTTAGCTGGACATTTTACTCGTAAAAAACCAATGAAATTGCCCCGTTATAGTTAGTTCAGCTAACTATAACTCGCGCGCCCGCAATGCACTGCTGATGACGTCACATATTACATCACTCATGACATGGTCAGTGACATCACTCATGACATCACTGATGACATCTCAAATGACATCACTGATGCAATAGCAAAGTAACTCAAATGTTTGGGGTTGCTGTCATGGGCCGTCTGAAAATGCCTTGCCACAGGGTAATTCTGATCTTTGTTGATTATTGCCCTGATGTGTTGCAAAATGCGTTTATGGACTGCCAGTTTGGTGCTGCCGATGTACTTTAATTGACAGTCACATTCTAAAACATAAACACAATATTCTGTCTTACACGTTAGATGTTGTTTGATTTCTTTAACGGTTTTGGAGAAAGCAGTGGTATATGTTTTTGTGTTAGTCCCAAACTGTCAGACCTTGCATGACAGACATTTAAAAAAACCTTTTCTTATAGTCAACCACATATCTTTTCGACAACTCTCATGGCTGTTTTTAGCTAACATTCTCCCCATACTCATACCTTTTCTAAATGAGATTGCAGGATTGGAAGGCATCAAATCACCTATCACAGGATCATCCTGGATAAAGTGCCAATTGCATCTAATAATGCTCCTTAGTTCTTTTTTCTGTTTTGAGTATGTTAACATAAACCTTACAGGTTGTGGATTTTGCTCTACAGCTGACTGTGATGATTTAGACTTGTAGACAAGGAGATCCTCCCTTGCCCTCGCTTGTGATTTTCTCATAGCGGCATCCACAATTTCAGTACCATAACCCTTGGCTAGAAATCTGGCACGACTTTCCATCTGTTTTATCCTCGCATCTTCTGGGTTACTACAGATGCGACGGATACGGAGCATTTCCCCATAGGGGATGCGCTTGATTAAATGAGACGGATGTGCATTCGACGCATGTAAAAGTGTATTACCTGCAGTCGTTTTTCTAAAAAGGGTAGTGACTAAGACATTATTTTCGACTAAAACTTGAACATCTAAAAAGGTCACTGAGCGCCTACTTATGGTAAAAGTGAATTTAAGATTAAAGTCATTTTGATTAATTTCATTTATGAATTCCAAGGCACTTTCCTCCCCTCCTCGCCACACAATAAAAAGATCATCAATAAAACGCATCCAAGAAATGACATTGGTGGTATATACATATTCGTATTTTCGCATGAGGACCAGTTCTTCCCACCAGCCCATAAACAAACAGGCATAGCTGGGTGAGAAACTGGCCCCCATCGCAACGCCCTGAATCTGTTGATAAAACTGGCCATTAAAAAGGAATAAATTGTTCTCCAAGTTGAAAAGCAGCATATCTAACAACATTCTGGTGTGTTCTGCATACATCATAGGTCTTGTGTTTAGGAAATACTCCACAGCTCTCAATCCATCCTGGTTTCGAATGCAGGTATAAAGAGAGCATACATCCAATGTAATTAATAGTAAATCTTTATCCCAAGCCAACTCCTTGATTTTGTTTAAAAAGTCGCTTGTGTCCTGGATGTATGACTTTAATTTCTTCATATGGACCTGCAAAAAATAATCAATGTACCTGGAGAGATTTTCCAGTGGCCCATCACATGCTGCAATGATAGGCCGACCTGGCGGTGCATCTATGCTTTTGTGGACCTTTGGTATGAAATAAATATAAGGCACCAGGGGATGTTCTTTCTTAATAAATTTATATTCATCCCAGCTCAAAAGTCCTACACTTTTCCAGGCCAGCAAATTCTTAAACAGAGAGTCTTGAGTGCTTTTGTATTTAAATGGAGTACTTTTCCTATAGCATTGGGGATTGTTTAGTTGACTGTATGCTTCCTTTAAATAGTCTTTCATAGGCCAAAGGACAATGTTCCCGCCCTTATCAGAGGTCCGTATTGCCACATCCTCACTTTTTAATCTTGTCATTAGTTGGTTATATTTTCTTTCACTGTTGGTATAAGTTCTTTTGGATTTGTTGGTGGCGTAGGTCAATTTTTTAATCTGGCCCACTACATAATCACTAAAGGAATCCAGTCTGTCGCGTGCTGTTAGGGGGAAAAACTTTGATTTGGTTTTGAAAGGTGTTTCTGGCCTGGTCTGGCCACATAGGGACATTGTGTCCTGACTGATGAGTTGATCCCCACTCTCCAGTTGACACATATCACGAAATAAATTGATATCTGCAACCATTAGCCCCGGGGTGTCTTTGTTAAAAACAGGTGCAGCGACTGTCGATATTAGATCAGTGGATGATCTTTGTAAGTGAAATTTTTTGAGTTTGAGTTTACGTATAAATTGGTAGACATCTGCTCTCGTTCTGGTGTATTGAAAGTTGGATTCAGGGCAGAAGGATAATCCCAGGGAGAGTAACTGCTCTTCCGCTGATGACAGGTTGATGTTGGATAGATTTATAATAGTGTTTGATTTTTGTATTTCCACTACACTGTCAGAGCGTTGTTGTTCATCACTTGAATTGATTAGTTGCGTTTGCCTCTGCCACGGCCCCGCTTCCTGAATTCTCCAATTCCTGCGGGCCTGGCGTCTCCCCCTTCTCCTTTGGGATTTTGTGTTGTGACCATACCTTGGTTCTTTGGCAGCAGGGTATCCCTTCTGCCCTGCTTTAAAATGTCCAGCTCTTCCCCCAATGTAAACTTTATTCCTTGTTCTGCATTTTTTCTGGCATTTTCATTGTCCGAATCACTCTCCGGTGCCGAACTCAACCCCGACTGTGAGGATATTTCAACATGTTGACTGTTAGTATTGTTTTCCCCCTGCATACGCTTACTGGTTGTTGCTGCCATTAGTGAATCATAGCGCCGTGAAAATGCAAAAATTTGACCGTTAGCATAGTCGTGACGGTCTCTTTTGAATTTGTAAAATTTGCGTGTTTTTATTTTCTCCTCCTCTTTCGGCAGTCTTACGGTAATTTCTTCCCTCATTTTTTGTCCTGCCCTAGAGTCTCCTTCCTGCTGTTTAATGCTCTCTTCTAGGGACTCAATTTTTCTTTGTAATTCAGCCCTATCTATTTCAGCATATTTTACCAGTATTTGAACCAATTTTTTCGATGATTCGAGGTTACATTCACCCCACTCAGCCATCATCAGGGGGTTCGGCGCCTCGTAGCTGGGGGCTATCATGATACGCAGCCCCCTGGGGATTCTCCCTACATCGAGATATCTTTTCAATGAGCGCGCCTCCCACCATTTGGACTGTTCCTGGTGCTTGTATTTCTCCAGCAGCTTAAAATTTTCTTTAAGACCATTTGTCCTGGCATTGGAGTCATTGGATCCCTCTGCTATGGCATTTACTGAATTCTCTATAGAGTCTGAAAACATTTCATCCGCGGCGAGCTCGCGGTTCCTGAGCGCGTCGGCAGACATTGGACTTTATCTTTCAATAGATTTATTGCTCCTAGAATCAGTCCCAGTGATGTTGCAGAGATAAACTCACGCAGTGTCCTGGGCTTTCAAGGAGACAGGCACACCTCCCCACCCTCGCTGCACCGATGCGATCTGAAATCGGAATGCGTTTAGCTAAGCGCCAAGACTCCGGAAACACCCCACGTCCTGTACTTGCTTAGCTGGGCGATATCCTCCGGCGGGTGGGGGCTTCCTTGCTTAGCACTCTCACACTTCCTGTTCATTGATCGACGTGCAGCAGCCGGGGGGCTCCGTCCGTTTTCCTTCCAAAACTTTCTTTGATGCCCCTGGGGTCCCCGCCAGAGCACTATTACGTGCCCGTGATACAGCTGACAGGGAACCTTGACGGGCAGACGGACCGCTTGCTACGGAGCCTTCTTCCTGGGAGGGGGTCTGCTGACCGGCAACAGTCCAATGCCGGTAAATATCACTCCAGCTCGTATCACCTCGTGATTGCTTGCGCATGAAAAACGAGTGCAGACCTCCAATGGTGCCAAATTAATTTATTTTTATTTTAGTCCTCTGCCATAACGCGTTTCGGCCGTTCAAGCGGCCTTGATCACATGACGACGCTCAGCTGGTTTGTCCCGCTATTTAAAGTGCCAGTGCATAAAGTTCATGAACATAGTAAAATTACTATAGTAATAGTACTATAGTTTATAACAAACATATTCTCTTAAATGCTCTTGTATGTTATTAATAGACATTTTATGCATTTCCTACGTTTTTAGACATAAAATATGTCCACATTAAATAATATAAATATAATTTTCTGGAAATGTACAATCCATGCTGATAAAACATCTCAAGATTGCGGCCTAAATGCCAAGTTTGACCCTCTTTATACAGCTCATGAATATTGAATAAAGTGAATGAACAAATGTTAAACGTGCTCCATAACCGTGAAAAAATGCTAACATATACTTCACAAAACCAATAATGAAAATGCTAATTTTCTATATATATATATATAAACAAAGAAAAGAGAAAATTTGTATCATAGCCATATTGAATCCATTATACCTAATTCTATAAGTCGCCTACTTTTCTTGGGGTTGATTCCATACTATGCTTTTAACCTCATACCTGGCTAATGCCAATTGGGTATCTCATTAGTGTTTATTCTTGTTCTGATTTTGCATCCCCCCCACACAAGATTAAAGTGACATTGTGCTACAGTACTTTGGATTAAAGTAAACATTTTAGTGCAGTATGTCAAATATAACTGAAAAGTTGGTCAAGAGAAATTGTAGAGCATAATATTAAAATCAGATCATCTTCCTAAGTGGACTGTGAGTTCCTCCCCGCTATTGAGTCCATTTGGTGTCTTAGTCTGCAAATCAATTATATAGTGGGATTCTAATCTCCGCAACTTCAAAACCCTGTCCCCACCTCTCAGGCTAACAGGCACATGGTCCAAAAAAAAATATTGCAACAGTTCCCTGTTGCTCTGATGTTTGAATGCAAAATGTCTTGCTAAAGGATAATTAATATCCTTATTGGCAATGGCACGTTGATGTTCAAGAATACGTAGCTTCACATTATGTATGGTGCTCCCTATGTACCTTAGCCCGCAAGGGCAGACTAGACAATATACCACATGCGATGTTAAACATGTGATGAATTTTTTTATCACTTTATGTTTTGTGACGCCTGGGATGGTATAATTTAGGACTCTTTTACTGTTGGTACAAGCCCTGCATTTACCGCAGGGAAAGAAACCTTTCATGTCTTTCAGTGTTCCTGTCCTCTGTGTAGTGGGTGGCAGGTGGCTCTGGACCAACTTATCCTTAAGCGATCTCGCTTTACGGAAAGTAATTAAAGGTGCTGGAGGAATGTCCCTACCTATTGCTACATCCGTTTGGAGGATATACCAATTCTTTTTCAGTATTTTCCTTAAAATATTGGCATCGTCTGAGTATGTGGTAATCATACGAAAGGTGCCACTTTCTAGATCTGAATTATTTCTTCCACTACTTCCTACTTCCTTAGTTTTTAGAAGCTCTTTTCTGGGAATTCTCTGCACTTTTTTATATGCAGCCTGCAGCAAATCCTGGTTCATAACCTCTCGTTCTGAACCTAGCTAAACATCTATCTGCTGCCATTTCGAAATCCATATCACAAGAGCAATTTTGTTTTAAACGTAAGAGTTCCCCATACGGTATGCTATTGATCCATTTGGGAGGATGACAGCTGTCAGCATGTAGGATCGAATTGCCGGCAGTAGGTTTTCTAAACAATTCGGTCTCTAATGTCCCATCCTTAACATACACTCTGAGATCAAGATAGTTCACTGCCACTGAACTGATTTTGTATGTAAATCTCAGGTTCAAGTTGTTATCATTTAGTGCATGAATGAACTCATCCGCTTGTTCGACTGACCCTCTCCATACCAGGAAAAGGTCGTCGATGTAGCGATGCCAGACAACCACATGCTCCTCCCATTTGGCCCTGGTTCCGGCAAGGGCCACCTGCTCCTCCCACCAGCCAACGAATAAATTCGCATAGCTGGGGGCGAAGCAGGTGCCCATCGCCGTCCCCGATATCTGTCTTAATAGATCTCCTTGAAACAGAAAAATATTGTTGAGTAGACAAAATTCGATAAACTCAATCAGCATGAGGCTGTGTGCCAAAAACTTCAATGGCCTTTTGTTTAAGAAGTATTTCATAGCTTCGATCCCCTGCGTGTGATCTATACACATGTAAAGGCTGGTTATGTCTAAGGTAATTAATGCAAATGTTGACTCCCATTGTACATCACTAATTTGGATGATAAAATCCTTAGTGTCCTTCACATAAGAAGAGAGTTGCAGAAACAACTGAAAAAGAAAAGAATCTATATATCTGGACATATTCTCGGTGAGTCCTCCTTTGGACAAAACAGGAGCTTGATATATATATATATATATATATATATATATTATCTACTGGCGGTCGCCAGTAGATAGTTATAGTTACAACCTAGTTTCCATAGGAAATCTCAAAATTCTATTTTGAATAACTTTGGCGCCGGTTGACGAATCCTCGCGAAATTTTCAAAACTAATGGGGCGCTCCGTTCAGCTCCTACCCTGAAAGTCTCGGGGTGATTCGTCAAGCGGGGGCCGAGAAAAAGGGGGGTCCCAAAACGCGTTTTCCCCATGCATTTTTCCATAGGACCTTTAGTCGCAGCTACAGCCCGAATGGCTGAACAGAATTACGTGAAATTTGGCAGAGAGGTAGCCATCAGGTCAAGGAAGTGCCTTTTGCAGGTCTGGTGTAAATCTGTTCAGTATATTCTGAGAAAATAGCATTTAAAAGCATATCAATATCTATACGCGCGCACCGTGCGCGCTCTGTGCGTGCACCCTGCCGTGCGCCAGCGCAATTCTGATTGGTTGTTAGATGTCGGTAAACATTCGAATCGGTCGAAACCAGGAAGTGTCGGCTGCCATTTTGTCTCTTGCAGTCTGAGGGGGTTAAAATAAAAGGTGGAGAACTTGAAAAGGGGGCAGAGTGGACAGTTCCTGACCCCCTAGCCTTGGACAGGGGGTCACAGAAGGACCCCCAAGGGCGAAAAATTATTATTATTTTTTTTTTTTTTTAAATTGCGAGGTGCGCGCACGTTGCGCGCACGGCGATCCGTTGGTGCTCGGTACGCGAAGCGCACCGGGCACCCACAGCGCGCGCACGGTGCGCGATGTGCGCACCGTGTGCGCACGATGCGCGCACGGTGAAAAACCTGGAAAAAAAAAAAATAAATAAATACATAACTTAGCATTTAAAAAACCGTACAAATTCACTGAAAAAACCATAGGTTTCACACACGTTATAGTTACGAATTAGCATTTAAAAAACCTTGCAAATTCACTTAAAAAACCATAGGTTTCACACATGTTATAGTTAGCTGGACATTTCACTCGTAAAAAACCAATGAAATTCCCCCGTTATAGTTAGTGCAGGCAACTATAACTCACGCGACCGAAATCCTCTGCTGATGACGTCAGATATTACATCACTGATGACATATGTGTCTTTATGAAAAATAAATATTTGTAATATATGTATAGCTAAAGATTAATGGAAGAAGACATGGGTAAATAAGTGTCTAAATAGAGTGATGTAATATCTGACGTCATCAGCAGAGGATTGCGGTCGCGTGAGTTATAGTTGCCTGCACTAACTATAACGGGGGAATTTCATTGGATTTTTATGAGTGAAATGTCCAGCTAACTATAACATGTGTGAAACCTATGGTTTTTTAAGTGAATATATATATACATATATATCTATATATATATATCCTACTGGCGGACGCCAGTAGGTAGTTGTAGTTAGGACATAGTTTCCATAGGAAAAACGTTTTTTGTTTTCTCAATATCTTTGGTGCCGGTTGACAAAAGAGGGGGTCCCAAAACGTGTTTTCCACATGTAATTTTCCATAGGGAACTTTAAACACAGCTACAGCCCGAACTGCTGAACGGAATTACACCAAAGTTGGCAAAAAGGTAGGTCGTGGTTCAGAAAGATCCCCTTTTTTTAAATGTTGTAAATCCGTTCAGTAGTTCCTGAGGAATTAGAAAAATAAAACGTTTCAATATATAGGGCAGCGGTGGGTCCGCAAACCCTCCCAAGCATGAGCTTCACTGTGATTGGCTGCCAACACTCAAAACCAGGAATTGTTGGCAGCAATCTTGTGACTCAGTAGAACCGAGTCACATGAAAAACAAGAAAAAAGGGCAGGGTAGAAACACCCTGACCCCCTAGGCCTGCTCAGGGGGTCCCACAAGGACCCTCAGGGCCCAAAAAAACATTTTATTTTCATAATTTTGGCATAACTGGCACTGGCGTCCCGAATCCCACTGAAATTATAATATATATAAAATATATCTATATATATATATATGTATATATGAAGCAGTCTCGTTCACAAAGTTTCAGACAAACAAACGAGAGTGGACCCAAGATAAGTGCTCGTTTTCTATTTTATTCCTTTAGAAATATCGCCATGACGCGTTTCGACAGCTCCCTGCCTTGATCACATGACAGCGTTACCTCGTGTGCTTAATCTATTTAAAGTGACGGCATCCAATCATATAATTCATAGACATAAAAAACATCAAACAATGAATAGTTTGCAAGATGTTTCAATAACTTGAACAATAAAGGCATAAATGCTTAAAATGTCATAAAGCTAACAATCATAGAGTATAAATATATAAATATAAATAAAACTCAGTTAACAACACCTTATTGTAAAATGCATATATATACAATAACATAATCAGAACTTAGTAATTTGCATAAATGCTTGGTTCCTAATTTATGTGTTGTAAGACCTTACCGGTTCTATTACAAATGTTAATAACTTTCAGAAATAGTTTGCTTAAATGCAAAAAAGGACCGGTATTACCTAATGTCTATTGTATTGAATGGACCCAATTTTTTAGTGCCTAAAATGTGAGAAAATTAATAAATTGTGAAAAATCTATCATACTACAAACAGCTTTGTTTTACCCTTCTTTTTCCCTTGTTTTAAAGTGCTCGTGCTATAATTGGTAAAATGTTATCCTGCTCCCTTTGCCTCATTTATTTCTGATTAATTTCATTTCAAAATTGAATTTGGAGGCAGTAAGGGGTATTTGTTGTATAAGTGTTGAGACTAGGGTCCAGGAGAATTTATAGGTTGTATTTTAGAGTAATTGATTCCCACTATTGTACTTAAAATTAATATAAATATGTATATAAATATTAAATACATAAAATGTTAATAAATACAATCCAATTACTAAAATCTACTCCATAAAAACACCTAAACATTACAGCATATAAACAGCATAAAAAGAAGAAAATACAAAGAGGATAAAACATCGCAGTGCTCAGCATATCTGTTTGATTAAAACAATTGGGTTGCAGTAGGCATATTTGTTACAGATTATACTATTATAATTGTTCTTAGTCAAGGTAAGTATGCAGATCCTCACTAGTATTGAGGCCTCCTGGCTGCTTAGTATCCATCTCCAAAATATATTTTGTTTCAAGGCGCCTTAATTTGTGTTCATGATCCCCTCCTCTTTTTAGGGTAGGGATAGCATCAATGACAAAATATTTCAGAAATTGTAGATTACTATCATGATGCAATTTAAAGTGCCTAGCCACCGGGTAACTCGGGTCATTGTTAACGATAGCCCTTGTATGTTGTAAAATGCGTTTATGGACAGATAACTTAGTGCTGCCTATATATGATAGATTGCAACTACATTGTAGAACATAAATAGCATATTCTGTCCGACATGTCAGGTGTTGTTTTATATCAAAAGCTTTATCACTAAAAGCAGTGTGATATGAGGTTTTGTTTATACCATACTGACATGCTTTACAGCTAGAACATTTAAAGAAACCATTTCTAGCCACCAACCATCCTATTTGCTGTTGTTCTTCAGGGTTTTTTCGAACTAGTGCATTAGCCATTGAGAATGATTTTCTATAAGTTACAGCCGGATGCTTAGGGAGCATATATATATCACAAAAGCAAAACTGTCAAGACTTCCACTGCGGCGAAATGAGAGAAACTGACCCAAACGGCTCTGGCAGGTAGATGTCTATTCTTCAATTTTTCCCTCTGCCACTGGATGTCATCAGTGATGTCATTTGAGATGTCATCAGTGATGTCATCAGTGATGTCACTGACCATGTCATGAATGATGTAATATGTGACATCATCAGCAGTGCATTGCGAGGGCGCGAGTTATAGTCAGCTCAACTAACTATAGCAGGGGAATTTCTATGGTTTTCTATTAGTGAAATGTCCAACTAACTTTAACATCCCTGAAACCTATGGTTTTTTTCAGTGAATTTCAAAGGCTTTTTAAATACTAATTCCTAACTATAACGTCCCTGAAACCTATGGTTTTTTCTGTGAATTTCTAAGGTTTTTTTAAATGCTAATTTCTAACTATAACGTTCCTGAAACCTATGTTTTTTTCGGTGAATTTCAAAGGTTTTTTAAATGCTAATTTGTTCATAAAACCTATCTTTTTTCTGTGTTTTTTAATTATCAACCCATTCTCAACTTGGTGAAAACTGCAAATCTCACCACTCTTTCATCGATACGTTACGCCAACAAAATCGCCACAAAACGAGAGCCACAACTAACGGTAAAGAAATGCAAAGTAGGCGTTCCCGTGCAAAAAAAACATGAAAACACCACTTCCCCATATTTTCAAAGACCAGCCAAATCTGCAATGCGATCCAAAACGCAGGCGATAAGCCAAGTTAGCAGTAACAAATTAACATCAACCTTTAACTGGTGTAAGGGGGTCGACTATCTACTCTGTGAATTGGACCCAACTCACAGCCACATCTAAAGACCAACACGTGATACAGCTACTGATCATGCAGGTCCGACACGCAACAAGACCTCAACACCCAGCGCCACCACCACCAGAACCTCCCCCCCAGACCACCCCCCTACTACCACCGAGGCAGCGCAAAACAGGACAACGGACCTTCCCAAAACGCCATGCCCCTCAGCCACACAATAACTGTATGGTGGGAGATGTGGGAACCAACTATATATGAAGGAGGCAAGTCACCATTCAACCACCCTTCAACAATAAAGCACACAATGCCAAGTGTAACGCTGATGTGCTGCACAGACCTCACTATGCAAAGCACAAACCTCTCCATGTGGAGATATACTGTTGATGCTTGTAGTGTAGTGCACAGTGGGCGCAACCATGTTACCTCAGGCAGTGGGGAAGATCTCAGTCATGTAGCTGTGTTGTCCCCCCGGAAGCGGAAGCGGAGTGGGCTGCTCCAACGTACGCCACTCCAGCATACCAGTATGAATAAATAGGCCAGGCCCTAGGTGTGGTTCACTTGAGGGAAGACCTACGAGTCTGTCACAGTGGCAACCCTCACCCTGGCATGTGGCTGCCGCCATAACCGTGGGCCTCCTCGAGACAGGCCCCCTGTGAACCCAGCGGCACAGCACTGCAGACTTATGTCTGTACCGACTATTGCCTTTGATCTACACTGCGGTCAGCAGCACTCACAACTCAGATGCAGTGGCGATTGCAGATGTCGCAGTCCAGTTTGCAAGACACTTTGCTTCCAGTGCGACCCGCCCAGACCACGCATCATCGCATGGTGCGCACATGCTGTGTGCTTCAGGTGCTACTAACTCACTACACCATAAATCATTGCCACGTAGCTGTGTGCCCATCCTGACCTCTGCCTCTGCCCTACACTGGGGTTACACGTTTCACAATTCAAGATTAGTAGCGACGCAAATTGTGTAAGACAGTATAATGGGTTAATCTCTCAATCTCTGCAGCTCAAGTCAACGTCACCTGCCTGTGGGCCTTTGCTGACCGCTGCCTCCAGCCTACACTGTGGAAGACCGGCGACACGTGGTGCCAACTAACCCTGTTCAACACAAGCCGATCCCACATGTGTAACTGTGTCCTGAGTCCTCAAATGGCAGTGACCACAGCACCACACTCCCTTCGATCACCGAGGGGTATTTCCACATGGAAGACCAGCGACACGTGGTGCTACTGAACCTGTACTACGCAAGGTTTGTTTGGGTCACCAGTGAACGCACGTGGCTGTGGACCCTAGTTCACCGCTACCTCTGCCCTACTCTGTTGGCGACCGGTGACAAATGGTACCACTAACCGTCTTCAACACAAGCCGATCCCACACGTGTAAGTGTGTCCTGAGTCCTGAATTGCAGCGACCACAGCAAGTCAAGTCAAGTCAAGTCAGAAGTACTTATATCGCTCACATATCACTCTTGCGAGTCTCATGGCGCTTGCAGAGGCTCTGAAAATGAAGAACGGACCAAAGACTAGTTTCCAAAGAGCCAGGTCTTTAGCTTCTTACGGAAACAACTATGATCTGACGTATTGCGAAGATGGTAAGGCAACTTATTCCAAGATGCTGGGGCCAGATAAGAAAAAGCACGACCCCCCTGTCTAGCAGTGTGAATTTTAAGGGGGGTAAGCAGGGCAGAGTCACTGGAGTGCAGAGCCCTAGAGGGTTGGTACCATCGGAGTTTCGGCAACCAATATTTTGGACCGTTTCCATACATTTGCTTGTGGGTTAGACATAAAGTTTTAAAGAGAGTTCGTTTTCTCACAGAGAGCCAGTGAAGAGTGTTTAAGCAAGATGACGCCGAGGTTCTATACGGGCGGTCAAGGACTAGCCTGGCAGCCGTATTCTGGAGAACTTGATGTTTGGTTAAAAGATCGGAATTGATAGCGTGCAAGAGAGCGTTGCCATAGTCCATTCTATTCACAATTAGACCTTGTATTGAGGGTCTGCGGGCCTCGTGGGGAAGCCATTTAAAAACTTTGCGAAGGCTCCGCATGACACCGTAACACGTGCCTATGACCTGATTCACATGCCCCTTCATAGACAAATTATTATCGATGTAGAAGCCGAGAATTCGGACCACATTTTTATGGGGAGGACACGGGCCGAGCCTAGACGGCCACCAGTCCTGCGTCCAATGGTCAGTTGCTTTACCAAAAAGCATCATCTCTGATTTGGCCCCATTTAATTGGAGATGATTAGATAACATCCATTCATCCACATGAGTCAAGCAGTCTTTAAAGCGTTGCTTGGTTTCTCAAGGATCGGGACCAAGAGTGATTAGAATCTGAATGTCGTCAGCGTAAGATATGACATCAAAGCCATATTGCCTAATCACTGCAGCTAATGGGGTCATATAAAGATTAAAAAGAGTGGGACTCAGGATAGAGCCCTGGGGAACGCCCATCTTAACTGGACGTTCACTGGAAGTGATGCTACCCATCTGGACAGTAGTTTTGCGATCCCTCAAATAGCTGCTGAACCATTTCAGGGCCGGCCCCCTGACCCCCATCTCCCAAAGTCGTCGTTCAAGAATACGATGGGATATGGTATCGAAGGCCGCCGACAAGTCAAGCAAAATGAGGATGGCTGACTGATGTTTGCCTAAGGCTAATCTGATATTGTCAGTGACCTCGATCAGAGCAGTCTCTGTGCTGTGTAACCAGATTGAGAGGGATCCAAAAGTCCATGGCACTCAAGGTGGCTCACAAGTTGCTTATTTACCAGAGACTCCAATATTTTCCCAAAATAAGGTAGCAGAGAGATTGGCCGATTATTCAGAAATATCTCTGGATCCGCCATAGGCTTTTTTAGAATAGGCCTGATTCTGGCTTTCTTCCAGCATGACGGAAAGTCGGATTCTGCCAGGGATTTATTGAATATTTTGACTAGTCCCGTTAATATTGTAGGAGCCAAAGTAGAGAAAATTTTAGAAGGGAAAGGATCATCTGGAGAGCCAGATTTTATTCTTATCATGGCCTCGGTGACAGATTTGGGATCGCAGTCCTTGAAATTCTGTAAAAATTCACCTGGACTAAGTGGGGTGTAGGGGCTCTCTTCCAAGTCGGTGTATATAAGGACAGGGGGAAAGGTACAATGGATGTTCATGATTTTTTCCACGAAAAATTCTGAGAGGGAGTCGGTCCCTCTCAGTCGATCGAAGGGAGCAACAGACTCCCTTCGATCAGTGATGGGTATTTCCATATGGAAGGCCGGCGACACGTGGTGCCACTGAACCTGCACTACGCAGGCCGGTGGGGCCACCAATGTATGCACGTGGCTGTGGGCCCTTGCTCACCACTACCTCTGGCCTACACTGTGGAAGACTGTTGACAAATGGTGCCACTAACCATGTTCAACACAAGCCGATCCCACATGTGGATCTGTGTCCTAAGTCCTGAATGGTGGTGACCCTAACTCAGTGAGACAACCACAGTACCAGACTCCCTTCGATCAGTGAGGCATATTTCCATATGCAACTGCGGTGATACGTGGTGCCAATAACTCTGTTAAACACAAGCCGAACAATCCCACATGTGGAACTGTGTCCTGAGTCCTGAATGGCAGTGACCCCAAGTCCATGGCAGCGACCACAGCAGCATACTCCCTCTGATTAGTTAGGCATATTTGCATATGCAACGGCGGTGACACATGGTGCCAATAACTCTGTTCAACAGAAGCCGATCCCACATGTGTAACTGTGTCCTGAGTCCTGAATGGCAGTCACCCCAAGTCTGTGGCAGCGACCACAGCACCACACTCCCTTTGATCAATGAGGGGTATTTCCATATGCAACTACAGACTCCAGTAGGCAACTAACTATCACAGTCCTACACCCTACATGTTATCCTTTTAGTATCCTCGCTTCAAGATTTTTTTTATATATCAGTTATAGCTTTACTACAATGACCAAATTAATCTTCAAATGCAAACTAACATGGAATAGCAGTCCACACTACAGGCAGTACAGCTAGCAATTTCAATTTTAAATGCCACTCGTAATAGACTCCGTTGCCTTTGCTGTTTTGGAGCCCTGAATTACCGCCTGCGCTACAGGAGTAGCAAAACCACCTTTACCCTGCGCTGCTGGATCGGCTAGGACGCCGGCAAACACCGCGTGGCCGCAGAGGAGGGTGAGGCGCTGGCCCCGGGACTGCGAGGACCAGCATACAACAGCTCTAGCTGGTCCTCTTCCCGCGAGAGCCGCGCCCCCTCACAGTGCCTCGCCCCCACAATCCATCACATCTTAAAAGCGATCCCCGGAACGTGCATCGCGGGACGCGCGCGGGTCGCAGCCCGGGGCGAAGACCGGGCAAAGAGCGGGCCGTTTGAGGCCGTTCGAGAACGTGAGAGTCCGGTCCGGCCCACCCCCCTAAGCTCTATATTTTGGACATCCAAATACAGGTATCTATCACTTCTCTGACATCTCCTACAAGCTAACAGTCGCCACACAAAGTTCTCCCTATAAACACTCATCGGAAAATGAATACGAGATCTAGCAAGCAAAAAAAACTTTTAAAAAACGGGATAGGAGAAAAACTGCTAGGCCCAATGGATGATTTTCTCGCCAAAGCAAATACATTCATTGACCAAAGTATAAGTCTAATTGAGGGGAGGGTCTCAACCGAACTTGCAATCGCACGTCGATCCTCAATGGGACTATTAGCAACCGCAAGAACTCCAGATATACAGTCACCGCCAACCCAAACCTCTGTGGCTGCAAACAGACTTAGCCTCCCAAACAATGTAGACCTTTCAGCCTCCCAACTCTCTGTAACTTTCACAGAAAGTGACCTAGAAAAAACCCCAGACATCTTCCCTGATCCAACCCTTGAAGAAGTAAGGCAAATGAGAGGGAGGCGGGAGGGAGCCATAAAGAAAAGGAACGCTAGGAAAAACCCAAACCACACTGAAAATACTAAAGCAACTGAGCACATAGTTTTGGTTGGTGATACAAACCCAGCAGTATTACCCCATCACTCTGACCCCCCAAATAACAACGTAGTAGTAATACATCAGCCACCACATGACCTTCAAGATACCTCTATTCCAGATCCCCCAAGCCCACAACAATTAGGCGAAGAAAGAGAAGCAGCGAGATTAATCAAGGAGATAGCTTCCCTCCTAAATTCCTATATTCGCCCTTTAGAAACTAGACTTAGTAACATCGAGATTCAATGAACAAAAATTTCCGGTTCTTTTAAACCTATACCCCCACAAGCCCTTCCAAAACCAGCCTCAAATCCCACGACTACTCTTCCTATACTTAAGAAACTTGTAACCTTACCTCCTCCGCAGACCAAAAAACAACCCACAGTAAAACTCCCTACAGTACCAAACCCTCCCACTGTACAAAAACCGATCCCCAAGCCCCTGACCATTCCCCCACAAACTAATTCCCAACCTACACCAATAGTAAATACCTCAATCATAAACACACCTGCCTCTAAAACCCCTGTCATAACAAACACAAATCCACCAAAAACAAAAGGAGCCCCGAAAGGGACTACTGATCAAAGACCTACTTTAAACATGCCACCTGAGGCATGTCCATACGTGGTAGTCATGACGGGGGTCCCCGAACTTACAGGTGAGGGGACGGAACCCAACTGGTCATTGAAGAACAAAGTCCAGTATTGGCTGAATACAAACCGCCCCGTCCCGCCACCCTGGAAAAGCAGAATAGCATCAGTCTGCAGGACTTCGTGGGTGGGCCATAGGAAAAAAACTACCCGGGGAGACTGCGTTGTAATCACGTTTGAGGACCCCAGTATAGCTGAGTATATCTGCTCCTGGGAATACAATAACACCACAGGGGGGATCGCCACAAGATCTTTGTCATACTTCTACCCAAAAAGATATAATAACAACAATTACATACGTGACACTGATAACATCTGGCGGAAACCTATTCCACAGCCGTGGGAGCTAGATGTCGCTGGACCAAAACTACTGCCGCGACATAGTGACCCTGATAACTCCTGGTGGTCAGTAAATTAGAACCACCAGCAAAGAGAAGTCCCGTGGCAGATTATGGGCCCACAAAACAGACCTAGAAACTGGGAGCAGTGGGAGAGACCACCCCACCAACTATACGGATCCAACTATAGAGATACCATCAATGGGCAAAACTGGCCAGGCATACCGACTATGAATCGGTTCAGCGGCCTGGAAATGGTCGATTGACCAATAATCAAATCCCCGGAGCCCCCACAAACAACCTTGGCCCCATCCATCTCCACTCCAGCCCCTCCACAAATGAAAATCTCAGCCTTAGATAACACATCCTCACAGCTTCCTGTGATCTTTTGGAACGTGGCGGGTCTCCGAAACAAAATAGAGGCCGGTTCGGCCGCTGGTTTCTTGAAGGACGCCCAAATCATTTGCTTACAAGAAACCTGGGCAACGACGCCCCTACACCTTGAGGGATACAGGACATTTACATCCCCCGCCCTTCCTAGCATTTCAGGTAGACCTAAAGGGGGACTGGTAATCTACCTAGCAAATACAATTTCTGACATGAAGATCATCAAGGTAGACCTATTATCAAATTTCCAGATCCACACCTTCATAATTGGGAAAAAACTCTTCATCACAATAATCAACTTATATAACAACTTAGAGGATGACAACTTTTTTAACGTTCTTTCCCTAATTCAAGAAAAAATAACCGAACATTGGCATCCCAAACAGAAAATCGAAAATGCCCATATAATTTGGGGAGGAGATTTCAATCTACATCCCTGCCCCAACAACGACACCTGTGGAATGGTGGATGAATATGAGAACTCTATAGTCCACTTTATCCATTCAGGAGTGGGGCTAGCCATGAACAAAATACTTTCCGATCTGGATCTGCAAATTATAAACCCCATCCAACAGTCAAATAACAAACTAGAACCCACCTACAGAGGAAGGGGCCATGAGACCACCGTTGACTACGTAATAGTCTCAGAAGGCCTCAAAGATCAAATTAATAATTTTAAATTTTTGGAAAACAATCTTAGTGATCATTCTGCTCTAAGCCTAAACTTTCAAACAAATCAACCAAGAACACTGATGGCAATTATAGCAAAAACTCTAACACAGAACAGGCTAGAACTGGGCAAAAATAATGGATATACCATAAAATGGGAAAAAGTGGATCCCAATATTCTCACAAAACGGTTAGTAAAATCTGCCTATAATAACATTTTGATCTGTCTCGACCCTCATGCGGAGCCGAATCAAATCGTGGAAAACTTCAAGACAATAATAGAGCAAGTCAAAAAACTGCTAACCAAAACACCTAACCAAAATAAAACAAGCTCCATAGGTTGGTTTAACCGAGACTGTACCAAGGCACAGACTAACCTGAAGAAAGCTCTCGGAAATCCAAATAGAGACAAAACAAACATCCAAGCTCTTCGACGGGAGTATAACACTGCTAGAAAAGCAAGGAAAAAAGAACTGAAACAATCTTTGTGGAACGCTCTGCACAAGAGTGCACTTCTGAAAGACAGCCAGGCATTCTGGAAAATAGTTAAATCCCCCTTGCTAACGGACCCCAACGGCCCAAAAATAGACGTGGCCATCGACGAGGATTCGTGGGTGAACCACTTTTCAAAAATCTTCAAATTGACATCTACTAGTGAAGAACACCATCCTAACATCTACCCAGTAGTTTACCCAATTTCATTGGATGTTGAGCTGCAGGATTTCGAAATGGCGTTATCTTTAAGTAAGAGTGGGAAAGCTCCCGGCCCTGACGGGGTCCCAGTCGACTTATTTAAACATCTTACAGACCTCTGGGTACCAATACTCACAAGAGTTTGCATAGCAACAACGAAACTCGGCCTGTTAGAATCATGGTCCCAATCTTTAAGAAGGGGGACCGACAAGACACTAAGTGCTACCGACCAATCTCGCTCCTCGACTCCTTGGGCAAAGTAGTTGGCAGAGTCCTTCTTGAAAAGCTACAGCAATGGGTAGAAGACAAAAACATCCTCTCGGACTTACAGTTCGGGTTCAGGGAGGGCTTTGGAACTGTCGAACAGGCCCTAAATCTAAGCTTGTTAACATCAAAATATACCCATGCTAAACCTGGTCCCATCTACATGGTATATGTGGATTTGTCCTCCGCATTCGACTGCGTTTCGCACGCGAAGCTCTGGTCACTGCTGAGCGCAATGGGGGTAGACCCCCCTCTTTTGGACTTTCTGAGGGAGCTATACAGTGAAGCCACGGCGAGAGTGAGGTACGGGACAAAAGGAGAACTGATGTCACCATTTAGGGTAGAGCGGGGAGTGAGGCAAGGCTGCGTCCTGGCCCCCTTCCTCTTCTCTTTGTACACCAATGGCCTAGAAGAGACTATGTTGAGAGGGGGGAGGGACCTCCCTAGAGCAAAAGATCGCTTGATCCCCGCGCTGCTTTACGCGGACGATGCAGTCATTTTAGCACGTACCCCCATCGAACTGCAGAAATCTTTATCTAAATACGCAGACTTTATGGGTGCCTTGGACTTGCACATTAACATCAAAAAAACTTTTGTCATGGTAGTCGGTGGATCAAGAAAAGTAACTAAGTCCATCTTTCTGAAAGATCAAAAAATTGAAAAGACCTCACAATATCCCTACTTAGGCATTATGATCGATGACGCCCTAAACTGGAAAGCCAGTACTGCACTTCAATTCAATAGTTTCTGCTAATTGAGTAACAATCCTCAATTCGGAAAGACCAATCTTTTAGTCTGGTTTCTTATGAACATTTCTTTTTATTTTGGATTTTATTCCTAAAGTTTTTTTCTATTTTTTGTTGGACCTTCTTTAAACAAAAATTATTTCACAACAAATAGAGACTTGAAAGGTATATACAAAAACATCCAATATATACAAAGACATCAAAAAATGTCACAACTCACATATAATGTATATCACTTTGCAAAATATTTAGTGGACACATTAAACATTCAAAGGACAACATTAAGTGCACTTAGAGACATGAACATACAAGACTGGACAAATTGACGACATATTAACAAATATAGCCTGTTCAGAAACAAGTGTAAACGCCCTGTGTTAAATAAAGTTTTTTGAGAACAGGTGCGGATACTAGTGATTAGTACAAGATTTGTTTGTTCATATTTTCATATAATAGACCATCAGATAGTTCAATTTTTAAGTTGTAATCCTGGGGAGATTGGTCTATTTGAGAGAACGGAGGTAAAGAGAACAGGGGTCGACGCGTTTCGAATCCCTTATGTAGCAGGGATTCTCATCAGGACCGTGAAGATTCAATCTACAGAAAAAATAATAAAAACATTCTGTCAGTCATACTCACAACACTCGACTTCAATCAATCACGCACACTCTCAGATCATACCTGTATTTATGATTCAGTGGTCGGTCTCCCAACAAAGTGTCTAATCGTGTAGCTGTAATGTTAAGAATTCAATGGGCATAATTAGTGTTGGTTAGCCAGTAAAAGGGAAACAATGATGACGTTCGTTAATCTGGGTACTTACATAGAGATGCGGTATGACCGCGTGGTCAGTTACTTGTTGTCAGTTTCTTCAAACAATTCTGTAATGAAGAAAAGAAGAAATGTCCTATTTACTTTGGCGAAAAAAGGCACGCAGATGCTCATATTTAAAATGACCGGCTTAGTGGGGCGGGTGTAATCGAGCTCTTAAGTTTGTTAGCACGCAGCAAGCCTGATTTCTAGGTGAGGGTGTGCCAATAAATGGAGTGGTTTGGATTTTAGGATCAGCATTGCTTCTCGTTGCTTTAGTTTGGTCTCTAGATCTCCGCCCCTCTGGTCATGCTCTAACTTCGAAATGACGGTCCATCTGAAGTCAAGATCTCCGTGTGACTCGTCAATCCAATGTTGTACAAGGGGTGCTGTGGTGATTTTTTTCTTTATTCTTGATTTATGTTGAGAGATTCTCTGTCTGATTTCCTGATTTGTTTTCCCTATGTACAATTTGGGGCATGGACATAGGATGGCGTAGATCAAGTTTTTTGATTTACAATTCGTAAAGGTGTTGTGTTTCCATGAGATTCCTTCATGTTGGAATACATTCCCCTCAATTGTGGAATTACAACACATGCATGTTCCGCACTTCTTATGTCCTGTAACAGGAGGTAAATTGAC
Source organism: Triturus cristatus (assembly GCF_964204655.1). Lineage (NCBI taxonomy): Eukaryota > Metazoa > Chordata > Amphibia > Caudata > Salamandridae > Triturus > Triturus cristatus. Next base: position 911,740,528 of record NC_140583.1, read on the forward strand.
AAATTCACGTATTGTGGGGGTCTTCTTGACAGGGACGGCTGCCCTAATGATTTGGTTCGCAATGCTCTTATCTTTTTTGAAGGCGAAGAGTGGTTTGGCGTTCAACTGTATGTCAATATCCTTTATTAGATGCCAGTTCTGGTGGATGACCTTAAGCAATGCTGATCCTAAAATTCAACTCGGCCACTCAGGGCTTGAACGAAATGTCGGAACTTTATAACTTATGAACATAGTGGTTTTTTCTCTCTCCCTCCATTTTACATCTACTGTGGCAAGAATTCATGGATACATTGGACAGCAATGACACATTCCACCACTAGACAATCGATCTACAATGCACTTACACGGGTTGCTAAGTAACAGCTGTCAAGTTTTTTTTTAAAAACCTCCAGACCTACGGAATCGGCATATCCTGCCACCAAAAACGGACTAAACCACACTTTTACATACCCCTAAACAAATATTGCAATCAGCACAACATGTTCAAAACTTAAAACTACGATTCCCAGAAGCCTTAGCAGCAGGCTCCAATCACTTATACAACCGGGTTAACCGGGATAATCACAAACGCGCCTCAGTGATGGACGTGGACGCGTATGGAGGAGACTTGAGAAACTAATACCGGTAAGATTTCCTTAGCGCGCAGCCGAAAAGCTTCAACCCATCCGTGCACTTGGAATGCCGCCTGACGAAATCTGTCATTTAACACGAGCATAGACACACCATCGAATTACAGAACGCAGAAGTGCCTAAGTGAATTCTACATTCTTCCTAAATGAACGCTACCGAACGCCAAACCACTCCATTTATTGGCACACCCTCACCTAGAAATCAGGCTTGCTGCGTGCTAACAAACTTAAGAGCTCGATTACACCCGCTCCACTAAGCCGGTCATTTTAAATATGAGCATCTGCGTGCCTTTTTTCGCCAAAGTAAATAGGACATTTCTTCTTTTCTTCATTACAGAATTGTTTGAAGAAACTGACAACAAGTAACTGACCACGCGGTCATACCGCATCTCTATGTAAGTACCCAGATTAACGAACGTCATCATTGTTTCCCTTTTACTGGCTAACCAACACTAATTATGCCCATTGAATTCTTAACATTACAGCTACACGATTAGACACTTTGTTGGGAGACCGACCACTGAATCATAAATACAGGTATGATCTGAGAGTGTGCGTGATTGATTGAAGTCGAGTGTTGTGAGTATGACTGACAGAATGTTTTTATTCTTTTTTCTGTAGATTGAATCTTCACGGTCCTGATGAGAATCCCTGCTACATAAGGGATTCGAAACGCGTCGACCCCTGTTCTCTTTACCTCCGTTCTCTCAAATAGACCAATCTCCCCAGGATTACAACTTAAAAATTGAACTATCTGATGGTCTATTATATGAAAATATGAACAAACAAATCTTGTACTAATCACTAGTATCCGCTCCTGTTCTCAAAAAACTTTATTTAACACAGGGCGTTTACACTTGTTTCTGAACAGGCTATATTTGTTAATATGTCGTCAATTTGTCCAGTCTTGTATGTTCATGTCTCTAAGTGCACTTAATGTTGTCCTTTGAATGTTTAATGTGTCCACTAAATATTTTGCAAAGTGATATACATTATATGTGAGTTGTGACATTTTTTGATGTCTTTGTATATATTGGATGTTTTTGTATAAACCTTTCAAGTCTCTATTTGTTGTGAAATAATTTTTGTTTAAAGAAGGTCCAACAAAAAATAGAAAAAAACTTTAGGAATAAAATCCAAAATAAAAAGAAATGTTCATAAGAAACCAGACTAAAAGATTGGTCTTTCCGAATTGAGGATTGTTACTCAATTAGCAGAAACTATTGAATTGAAGTGCAGTACTGGCATTTTTTTGTTGACTCTTGTATTGGCGCAGCCTTACTGCGTTGGAGCCAGAACCCCTATTGTTGCCACTAAACTGGAAAGCGGCGGTTGAGGCCAGGAGACATCTCTTCAAACGAGCGATCATGGCGTTGATGAAATTCTCCAATAAACTTGGGAAAAGACCACCAGTAGAATTGCTACAGATTTATGCTGCGAAATGCCAAGCCATCGCACTATACGGTGCAGGGATCTGGGGACATACACCCACCGGCTCTATACAAAAAGAGGAGAATATCTTCATGAGATTCCTTTTATCAACTCCAAGAGGCACCTCCACCTATGCCTCACACATGGAACTGGGAATCCCACATATCGAAGATTTAATGAAAATCCAACCTCTTTTACTTTGGAGGCGAGTTTGGTTGTCGGAAAAAAATAGCCTGACTATAAGCATTCTACACGACACTATGGATTTGGACCACGCTCACAAAATAGCCTGGCTCTCCTATGTAAGACATTTTTTTTCCGACCTGGGTCTACAAAAATATTACCACACGCCAGAAAATTTGAAAGAAATATCCAAAAAAGAACTGAAACTAGTTGCGCTGAGCCATTTGGAATCCCTGAGACTGACTTCGCTGATTGCGAAAAAATCTGTTACTCACGCAACTATGACACAGCAGTCCCCGAAAATTCAGTCATTTTTGACTCTGGAGATCACAACATATGAAAAGATGCTCCTAACAAGGTTCAGAATGAATCTCTTCTTCAGACTAGTGACATTTCCTGAAAAAAATAACTGGAATACTCAGATGGATCCGTGCCCATGTGATGATCTTTCCCAACAGTCCACCATGCACACAATATTGTTTTGCAAGTTTTTCCATACCCACCGAAAAATCTGGCTAATCCCTTTACTAAAAAAATGGGGCCACAGACAATGCCGTCCAGCTATGCTGGCACTTCAAACTTTGGACTCCGAATGTACTGTTTACCACGTACTGAATTTTCTAAAGTGTATCATGAGGCACAGAAATAACCTGTAAAAGAGAGGACTAATTTGCATACCATCTAACCGTTTGCATTTTCTCTTTTTAACTGTATATTCAACTATACTTTTTAAACAAACTTTACTGTGAATATTTGTATGCTATGATATCTTTTATGGTTTTGCAATGCTAAAAAAACGAATAAAGATTATTATTATTATTATGTTAATTTCTAACAAGATTGTACTCAGAAAATACAACACTTCGTCAATGTATTTTATACTTATTTCATCTTTTCATCATATGCCTACACTGCACTCAGTAGGGCTCACAACGAAAATTATTTCTTTATTCATTAACTACAGAGTCCACTAGGCAAGTAACTATTATAGGCCTCAAATCTACATTATATCCTTTTAGTATCCTTTCTTCTTGAACACTTTTTATATCAGTTATAGCTTTAGTACAATGACCAAATTAATTTTCAAGTACAAATGAACACTCAGCAGTCTACACTGCGGGCAGCAGACCTCACAATTTGAATTTTGGACACGTGGTGCCAACTAACACTGTCCAACACAAGCCGATCCCAGATGTGTAACTGTGTCCTGAGTCCTGAATGGCAGTGACCCCAAGTCCATGGCAGAGACCACAGCACCAGACTCCCTTCGATCAGTGAGGCATATTTCGATATGCAAGGCCGGCAACACGTAGTCCCACTAACCCTCTTTAACACAAGCCGATCCCACATGTGTAACTGTGTCCTGAGTCCTGAATGGCAGTGACCCCAAGTCTGTGGCAGTGACCACAACACCAGACTCTCATCATCAGTGAGGCATACTTCCATATGCAAGGACAACAACACGTGGCGCCACTGACCCTGTTCAACACAAACTGATCCCACATGTGAAACTTGTGTCCTGAGTCCTGAACGTCAGTGACCCAAACTTTGGAACAGCGACCACAGCAGCACACTCACTACGATTAGTGAGGGGTATTTGCATATGGAAGGCCGGCGACACGTGGTGACTGAACCTCCACTACGCAGGCCAATGGGGCCAACAACGTATGCATGTGGCTGTGGGCCCTTGCTCACCGCTACCTCTGGCCTACACTACGGTCACCACGCCTCACAATTCAGATAGAGTCCTGATTCCACATGACGCAGTCCAGTAGCCAAGACACATTGCTCCCAGTGCGGCCCGTCCACACCAAGCATCATCACAGGCTCATACAGTCTCAATACTTCTGCTGCCACTAACCCTCTTTAACACAAGCCGATCCCACATGTGTAACTGTGTCCTGAGTCCTGAATGGCAGTGACCCAAGTCCGTGGCACCGACCACAGCACCACACTCCCTTCGATCAGTGACGTATATTTCGATATGCAAGGCCGGCGACACGTAGTCCCACTAACCCTCTATAACACAAGCCAATCCCACATGTGTAACTGTGTCCTTAGCCCTGAATGGCAGTGACCCCAAACTCGTGGCAGCGACCACAGCACCAGACTCCCTTCAGTCTTATTTGTTGTTCTTTTCTTTAAATATTTTTTTTTTATATGTTAATCTATACATGACTGAGATTCTTCTTTGTCCAACCGCACAGGGACACTTCCAGGCCCAAGAACGTTGTTGGTGGTATGATGCTAATGTGGGAAGAGGGTGCGTTACCTGCTGATGTGGGGAGAGGCAGCGTCAAAGGGGTATCTATCACAGAAAGAACTCCGATATGTTTTTACAAATGCCTCGGACAAATGCCAGCTGAAGGACTGAATCACAAAATGGTTTTTCAATGCTTATGTAGTGGGAGTTATAAACAGTTCGCACCCAGGCTCGCAGAGGGCCAGCTGCGGCCCGTCCGCTCGAATCACAGACGCAGTACTATGAGCCGTCCTCATTATTGTAGCTATCCCGGCGCTGTTCCGTCGTACGCCACTCCACGCCACTGCGATTACGTTCCGACGTTGGCCCCACATAGCTACCTGTCGCAGGCGTACTTGCTGTTGGTGTGCATGTCAGTGGTCTAGTTATCAACATCTCACGGCCACTGGCTCTTGGCAGGTTTGCACACACACCACACCCATCCGGCACATGCGTCACAGGCCATGTGACCACGCAAATATAATAGATCGACAACGTCACATTCTTTATTGCCGGTGCTGACTAGATGGCGGATGCTCCACGTGACTCAACCATAAAGAGTCTTTGAAAAGTTCCGCAGAAGGTTAGTCGCACCCTGATCTGTATAGCCATCAGGGGCCTATCACCCCCTTGGCCCGGACTTCAGATGTACAGGGTTAGTGCCACCCAAAGCTCAAATGGCCATCAGGGGCCTACCACCACGTGGCACAAACTTAACTTCCACAGGCTTAGCGGCCCCAAAAACTGATGTGGTCTCCGCCAATGATGACTCAGGACTCAGCGACATGTGTGAGATCTGCCGGGCCGTCGAGAACATGATGTGGTCCCCGCCATTCATGACTCAGGACTCAGCGACATCTGTGCGATCTGCCAAGCACCTGATGAGGTCTCCGCCATTCATTACTCAGGACTCAAAGACATATCTAGGATGACTTTTGACGGGCACGTGGAGTGCCCACTGCTCCACACTCCGGTTGCACCAGGTAATTATTTGCTCATGCTTGCGCAGAGGCGGCAGTGTCTGTCTCTCTATCTCTCTCTCTCTCTTCCTTCTTTTCATTCTATCTCTCTAACTCTCTCTCTTCCTTCTCCCTTTCCCCATTCCCTTTCTTTCTTTCCCTCTCTTTTTCTCTCTGGCTTTTTTTTCCTTCTCTGTTTCTCTGTGCCTCTCTCCTTTGATATGCCCATTACAGACGTCCTTATTTTGTGCTTAATTTTCCAGGTTAGCTCGTCGACATCCATGGTCCTCACAGGAGTGTTCCGCCTTCTTGTTTTCTATTATTTTTGTTACATTTTGTTTATTAGTTTATCATTTATACATATGTTTATAAAAAAAAAAATTTGCAAATATTTTTTCGTTTATCGTTATATATATATTTATAAAAAAATAAAGTGAAAAAAATAATAACGTTTTGGGTTATTTTCTTCACTGCTGTGTGACTCTTTCTTGTTCTTATTACTGTTATTTGATGGAATCCACCATGGTGTTAAATTGTGGGGCACTTATCGTGGGAATACTGGTGATGTCTGCAGTTTACACCATCTTCTGAATAGTGTGTTAGATTTATCTCAACTTTACTTCCATTAAAGTGCTGATAATGAAATGCAGACTAGTCGTTCCCGTACAAAAAGACACAAGGAGCACCTTTGCGATTTATTCTAAATACTAAAATCCTGTATTGAATTGCACTGAGGCAGTGGCTGCACTTACAGTGTACACACAAAATCAATTAAGAACTCTCATTGTATTTATATTGATTGGGAATAGTACGTCAAGTGCTGGATCTTGACGAGATACACTGCTCAGTTCTATATTGTTCTGCACACGAAAAAAATCACATCACAACTTTCACACCAACTGCAATGCGAAACAAATTCCGTCGATAAGCCACGTTTGCACCAAGTATTTTGCACCTGCTTTCTGCTGGTGTTAAGCAGGACGACTACCTGCACCATGAAACGGAACACAGCCAAGAGCCTCGTCAGAATACCCACAGGTGCCATAGAATCAATGAGCATGATGCAGGGATACCCATGAGGGCCACAAGACTCATCGCAACAACTCCAGGACTGCCAACGCCCCCCAAACCCGCATCTGAGCAAGTGTGTCCCTGTGGTCATTGTCTTAGCATGATAGGCACGAGCCCTGCAACATCACAGTGTGCTGCCACCTCAGCGTTGGCAATGAGCCTGGACATGTAGCTACGCATGCATCCTCCTTCATGCACAACCGGCATGTGCTGGTCCGGAGTACACAGGTCAGTGCAGGGGTATGCCTATCCGGCAAAGGGAACAGAATGTCTCGGACCGGAAGTGCGGTAAGTGTGTCTGTGTTCTGGTGTGGCCTGCCACAAAGGCCGCAGCACTCGATGTTGTAAAGTGCCATGCACCACCTCCAAACGGCACTGTGATGGTGTAGTTTGAATGTAGCAGGACATGCGCGAATAGGCATTACAATGGTGTGTCGTACGAGTGCACAAGATACAACAGCGTACCGTAGAAAAGTGTGGGGGCTCATGGGAGGGAGAAGCAGCTGTTTGGCAATATAACACACAGTGAACTCACCCATGTGCCACGCGCTTGGCATCGCATCCATGATAACCACAGTCGCAGATATCCCGCAACACCATCGACTGGCATTTGTACACATCCTGTATGAATGCAGCATGGTTTACACTTCTATGCTCGTTCAGTGGTGTGATGTTGGCAGGTTGTGTGACTTGTTCACCTTGATGGTGTGTTTCATTTTGGCCATTGTTTGTCTATACTTGTGCTGTACTTAATTGTGCATGTGTGCCATTCTGCCCAATTCCCCTTGTCCCCCCACTCCCTGCTTCTTCCTCTTCCTGGTGCTGTTGTGTCTATAATTGTGTTGCTCCACACATAAACACATGTAAAGAACAAATTCGAATAGTTCCTTGATTCTTTTAGGTTTCAAAACTTCTCTCTATTGGTTTCTTTTTAATTTTCCATATAAACCATTTTTTTAATATTCACATAGAAGTCAGAAGTGCAACGTATTCTATCAACACACTTTCTAGAACATTCTACAACATGTGCAGGTTAAAAGTTCATAAATTTTTTTAAACTTAACGATATTTTTTTGCAACATTTTCTCGAACATTTAACGGCACGTGCAGGTTAAAACTACACGATTGTTTTAAGTTTGAACAGTGCCTTCCAAATGCAAGTAGCAGCTATGTTTCAGTTGAGCAAATGTTGTCCTATGATATGTAATCCACGTTGAAACTGCTTTTTCTTAACCAATCACAAAGATGCTTTTCCACAAAATGAATGTGCACCCTACTTTTAAAAAAGAATGCTTTTCAACTCCCAATCATGTATTGTTTTGTATGGCAAAAACAAGTACTTCCCCATCTTTAAACATATCTCTTATTCAGCACCTTGAATACTCCCGCGCTGCGGACGTAAGCGCTGCCGAGGGTTGGGAAATCCTTCGCCTACAAAAGCCGGGCTGATTACAAGCTCGCGCTCAGAGGTAATTGACACTCCTGAGGCGGAACCCGGGAGAGAATGCTCGTGTTTTAAAATTGTTTGTTCTCGATCTCACTGATCTTACCTGATTGCTCTCTTTTGCTTGGCACTTCCCCACCAACAACAGCACCTTGAATACTCCCACGCAGCAGACATAAGCGCTGCCGCGGGTTGAGAAATCCTTCGCAGCCATCAACCCTCAGGCCACGCCCACTGATGTGAGGCCATGCCCCTTTTTAAAAAAACCCATCTTACAAAAGCCGGGCTGATTACAAGCTCGCGCTCAGAGGTAATTGACACTCCTGAGGCGGAAGCCGGGAGAGAATGCTCGTGTTTTAAAATTGTTTGTTCTCGATCTCACTGATCTTACCTGATTGCTCTCTTTTGCTTGGCACTTCCCCACCAACAACAGCACCTTGAATACTCCCGCGCAGCGGACGTAAGCGCTGCCGCGGGTTGGGAAATCCTTCGCCGCCATCAACCCTCAGGCCACGCCCACTGACGTGAGGCCACGCCCCCCCTGGCCTATAACTATGTGCATTTTTCGGACGCGCAGTGGACGAGTGCAGCGGGCGCGCCAGCAGCGTGCCTAAGGCAAGCCCGTCTGCGACTGGACGGGGCTAGGGGCACAGCTCCATGCCCATTTTATTTCCTATCCCCCTGAAACACTTTGCGCCCACCAAGGCCCTTGGGATTTGAACCAAGCAGTGAAGGATCATATCATAGAGGCCGGGATCATGAGCGCCCATTCCCTACCCTCTTTACCACCCAACCTGCCTTCAACAACTCGACTCTCGATCTGCACCAGTTCCACCTCTGCTCAAGTAAGTGACTCACCGATTATTTCTGCCCCCCTACTTAACACTCGGTCGGCAGTAAAACACCTCCTTGACCTGTTTATTCTCCTAGACACTCAGAAACCTAACTTACTGTTCCTCACGGAAACCTGGTTTCACCAGGACTCCCTGCCCAACTTGCTTGCGGCTCTGCCCTCCTCCTACTATGCCCTTCGGGCAGATCGACCCCCTGGCAAAACGGGGAGGGGGGAGTGGCTCTGATCATTCACTCAGATCTACACTTCCAATCACTACCTCACACCCCTATCCCAGAAGTGGACTACTTAGTTGCACGCTCAAACTCCTTCCAGATCCCTATCACATGTGTCCTGATGTATCGGCCCCCCAAAAATATGCCGCATTTCCTTCCAGCTTTCCAGGACCTGCTAGCCACATTAGCCGTGAACAACTCGGCAGTCCTGGTACCGGGGGACTTCAATTTCTGGCCATTGAATCCAGCAGAAGATGCCCCCTCCAGAGATTTCACGGAATCACTTCAAAACCTGAATTTTATATCCCATATTCATACCCCCACCCATGTTCAGGGCCACATACTAGATCAAGTTTGGTCCCTTAACATCCCTATCCTTGAGCCTACTGTTTCCCCTTGCTTGTGGTCAGACCACCACTTGATCTCTTTCTCCCTGGACTCAAGTTCGACCACAAAACCCCCCCTGCCCAAAAACACCTGGGCTCGCAACTGGGGCAAAGTTGACATCCCAGTGCTGTGTTCTTCTCTACTATCCTCCAGTCCAGCTATAGAGGAACAGGCCCCACCCCTTCAGGCAGCAATACTAAATAATTGGCTGTCCAATGCCTGTGATCAGGTGGCACCCCTTAGACGCATTAGGGTAAGACGCGCCCATGACGTCAACAAATGGTTCACCCTAGTACTTAAGGAGAAAAAACTGGCCGCCCGCCGCGCAGAACGTGCGCGGAGACGCACTTACTGCACAGCCTCCAAATCACTGTACTCCTCCACCCAGGCAGAGTACAAGAAAGCCATTCTTGATGCCAAAACCTGCTACTTCTCAAACAAGATCCTCCGGGCAGAGAACCAACCCAGAGAAATCTTTGCCACAGTCTTCGAATTAGCCTCTTCGGACAGGACTTCATCCAAGCCGGTACCTTCCCAGCACTTGTGTGACTCGCTGAACAACTTCTTCATCAATAAAATTGCAGATATGAAGGCCAATATACCTCCACCCTCCCAAGCTTTCCTAAACCCCGACCCACAACCCAATGTCTGCCACCTTGACTCCATCGCCCCACTGTCTAAAGAAACCTTCCTCTCCTTGCTCCCATGCGTCAAATCGGGATCCCCCGCTGACATCTGCCCGGCCTACATCTTGCGCGATATCTTCCTCACTTGCCCACTTCCCCCCCTTACCTTTCTCAATCAGACCCTCAAATCAGGCACTGTCCCTTCATGTCATAAATCAGCCACGGCAAAAATCGGCTGAACAACACGGAAACGAACGGATTCTCCGCTCCGAAAATCCTCTGACTTATACAGAGTCGGCTAAAAACTCTCCTGACGAAAAGCAGCGTCCATACACCGAACGTACAGACCCAAAATAACCACAAGATACTTCTACTAAAGTTTTCCAACGAGGACTAGCCCAACACGCTCCCTTCCTGTTTTTCTTAAGCATAAAGCAATCTCTTTCGGTCGAGTCACTCCACACCACAATTAATTCCGTCCGTCTCCATCTGATACAAGGTCCTGACGAGAGACCCAATGATCTAAGGGTCTCGAAACGCGTAGACCTTATACTCTGACCACAAGAAGTTAAAACACTGAAAATTAAGAATTGTTTGTAGCTAAGCTTGTTGCTCTAACAATTGACTCTGTGGTCCTTTGACTGTAAAAACCGTTTTTCCATTTGTGTGCCAATGAACAAGCCTGTGTGATTGTAGGAATGGATGTGAATGCATGAGACATGTTTGTGATATGACAGTATTGAATGTATAATTGTTGTAATGTAAATATTGTATTAATCACTTTTTCTAAATTCAGCCCCTCTGGCAACAGGAAGGTTCTAAAAATCTATAAATTAGATTACTAAAACATTGATTTAATCAAACAAAAGAATAAATTCATTTTTTGTGACACATTTTGTTTCATTTTCTCTAAATGTGTGTTCCAGAATAATATGGAAGCTTTAATTCTAGGGCAGTATTAGCACTCTAATTGTTTACATAAATCAGCCACCATCATTCCAATCTTGAAAAAAACAGGCGCAGACCCCAGAGCGCTAGTAAATTATCGGCCCATTTCCCTCCTCCCCTACCTGGCTAAAGTCCTCGAACGCCACGTAACCAAAGTCCTTAGCTCTTTTATAGAGGACAGCAGCTATCTATCACCATGCCAAGCAGGGTCCCGCCCTCTCCATTCCACCGAAAAAGTGGTGCTCTCTATCATTGACACACTCAGAGCGGGGCAAGATGCTAATCTCTCTCAGGCATTGGTTCTCCTCGATTTGTCGGCCGCCTTCGACACGGTCGATCACACCATTCTCCTTTCCCGTGTCGAGGCGGCAGGCATCGGAGGTTCTACACTGGCCTGGATCAGCTCGTTCCTGAGCGACCACTCACAGGCAGTCCACCTGGCAAATTTTTCCTCCGAGGCCCGCAAAGTGCCTTGTGGCGTCCCTCAGGGCTCCTCTCTCTCCCCCCTTCTTTTTAATTTATACGTCTGCCCGCTCATTTGTGCTCGGCAGAGGATGGAGGTCGCTGTGTTTAACTACGCCGATGACCTCCAATTCATTTTTAACCTCAATAACTCCCCCGATTCTATTTCTAATTTCCAGTCGGTGATGGTCTTTATCAGGGATTGGATGTGCTTTAACCACCTCAAGCTCAACCCTGATAAGACCGAGCTTCTTCTCACTGGCGGCAAACTCAACCCTTGGTCCCCCTTCTTCTGGCCCCCTTCCTTTGGTCCCCCTCCTTCTCCCTCTCCCGCCGTTAAGACATTGGGAATCACCCTCAACCAACAACTGACCCTACACTCTCAGATCAGCACAGTGGTCTCTTCCTGTTTTTTTTACTTTGCGCACCATTCGCAAGATCTCACGTTTTTTTTTCCTTTTCAGCCCTTAAATTGATCTTGATGGGTATGGTCCTTTTTCGGTTGGATTATGGGAATGCACTACACAACGGCGCCACTGCTTACGCCATCCAGAGGCTCCAACTGGTGCAAAACCAAGCTGCCCGCCTGGCCCATGGTCTACCCAAGTCACACCATACCACTCCCTTTCTCAGATCCCTCCATTGGCTTCCAATTAGAGAAAGGGCCCTCTTTAAGATGGGATGTATCACGTTACAGGCTCTTGCGGGAACAGCCCCATCTTTTATCACGTCAAAAATCGTCCCCTATACCCCCAGCAGACAACTCCGATCCTCCTCTCTGTCCCTACTGGTGGTGCCCAGATTCAAGAAGAGCAGAATGGGAGGCTCAATGTTCTCCGTTCTTGCTCCACAATTTTGGAATTCTCTACCTTTCCAAATGAGATCAACACCCTCGTACCTGGAGTTCCGGAGCACCCTGAAAACCAATTTGTTTGCACAGGTTTTTAAAATCTAAGCCGCATCATCCTCTCACTCAGGTATCATTTCCTCTACAGCGCCATGAAACTGCTTGGTGTCCGAGCGCTCAATAAATATTTTTAAATTCAAATTCAAATGTGTGGAAAATGAAAGGGAAACTTTGCCATTCTTTGGTTTTGCTGAGAGGTGCACAGTGCAGAGATTCTGTATAAGAAAATCTGGTGTGTGACTGATATCTGGTGTATGACTGATATACTTCTTAATCTACAAAACAACTTGAAAGGTGAGTTATTTAATTTTGAGGGGATGTATGTAGACTATTTTGATTTTAATCAGACTAATATATTTCTCCTGCTAAAGTGTAAGGAGTACTTTTTTTCTCTACAATATTATTGACAGTGTGTGTGCATGTAGAAACCCTTCTGTGATAAGCATTTGTGTTTTTCATGCGTTTGCAGACAGATAACTGTGCTGTTTTATATTTTGGTAGAATTAGAAACCAGTCATTGTTTATGAATTTGTGAAATTAGTTATGTTTCTGCACTAAAATTTAGTACTCCTTCTAGATGAAGAAATGTGTTTTGGTATAGTGCAAGGGATAGTGTTGTTTGCCTAGAATCACACAGTGAGTATGTGTGCATTTGGGAACCACTGTGAGAGAAGCATTTGGTAACATCGTGTATTTGCTGACAGATAACTGTTTTAAAACCTGTCATGCTATCAAGTTTTAGTAGCATTAGAAGCCAGTCTTTGCTTATGCATTGATAAAATGAGTCATGCTTTGACACTAATGTGCTGTACTTTAATATGTAGATTGTGTGTAGTCTCCTTACCCCTTGCACAGTAGTGAATGAGTTTTGGTAAGCTGCTAGGGATAGTGTTGCTTGTCTAGAATCACACTGTGAGTCTGTGTGCATTTGGGAACCACTGTGAGAGAAGCATTTGGTGACATCGTGTATTTGCTGACAGATAGCTGTTTTAAAACCTGTCTTGTTGTCAAGTTTTAGTAGCATTAGAAGGCAGTTTTTGCTTATGCTTTGATTAAATGAGTCAGGCTTTGACACAAAAGTGCAGCCCTGAAATATGTAGATTGTGTGCAGTTCCCTTACCACTTCCACTGTAGTGAATGAGTTTTGGTAAACTCCTAGGGATAGTGGTGCTTGTCTAGAATCACACTGTGAGTGTGTGTGCATTTGGGAACCACTGTGAGAGAAGCATTTGGTAACATCATGTATTATCTGACAGATAACTCTTTTAAAACCTGTCATGTTGTCAAGTTTTAGTAGCATTAGAAGCCAGTCTTTGCTTATGCATTGATAAAATGAGTCATGCTTTGACACTAATGTGCTGTACTTTAATATGTAGATTGTGTGTAGTCTCCTTACCCCTTGCACAGTAGTTAATGAGTTTTGGTAAGCTGCTAGGGATAGTGTTGCTTGTCTAGAATCACACTGTGAATATGTGTGCATTTGGGAACCACTGTGAGAGAAGCATTTGGTAACATTGTGTATTTGCTAACAGATAACTGTTTTAAAACCTGTCTTGTTGTCAAGTTTTAGTAGCATTAGAAGCCAGTCTTTGCGTATGCATTGATAAAATGAGTGATGCTTTGACACTAATGTGCTGTACTTAAATATGTAGATTGTGTGCAGTACCCTTACCTCTTCTAGACTAGTGAATGAGTTTTGGTGAACTCCTAGGATAGTGTTGCTTGTCTAAAATCACACTGTGAGTCTGTGTGCATTTGTGTAAGGATTGTGAGAGAAGCATTTGGTAACATTGTGTATTTGCTGACAGATAACTTTTTTAAAACCGGTCATGTTGTCAAGTTTTAGTAGCATTAGAAGCTAGTCTTTGCTTAAGCATTGATAAAATGAGTCAGGGTTTGACACTAACGTGCAGTACCATGTACTATTCTCTTCACTGCGCCAGAACTGAAAATTTAAAAGTTTTACCCAGGCACTGTCCTAGCAGTAGTCTGATGATTTAGTCAGTTTCCAAGTACTCATGTTGTGAACCATACATTACCACATAGACTGCTTCAAATGTCTATGCAGTATGCATGCTGTCGTCTAACATAATATACACTTGTCTTTCACACCTTCAATTCCCTAGTCAGTATCCATACAGTCCAGCAAACATCCTGTCACTCCCTTTGCACTCCTCTAGTGACCCATTCAGTACCAAGTACTAATCCATTCACTGTGCCAAAAGCCAACCACTTATAAATTCACCCAGGCACTCTGCTTGCTGTACTCTAATCATTCAGTCAGTACCCAAGTACTCATGCAGTGAGCCAGGCCTTAGCACATGGACTGCTTCAAACGCCTATCCACTATATATGCAGTCCTCTTAACCACCTACACAGTTGTCTTTCACACCTTCAATTCCCCAGTCAGTATTCATACACTTCTAGCAAACACTCTGTTACTCACCCAGCGTGTCTCCTTATAGTACTGTAATCATTCAGTCAGTTAGCATGTAGTCTTTTAGTGAGGTAGGCTTTAGGGTATGAACTGCTTCAAAGTAGTATGCACTATGCATGTATTGTTTTAACCATTGTCACACTTGTGGTTCAGGGCTATAGTTTCTTAGTCAGTTTTCATATAAAATGTGTTTGTACAGTAATGGAATAGTATAAATTTGAAAGTTATTAATATACATTTATTTGTGATTCTTTTTTACAGATACTGTTTTTCAACGTAAAAATAGAGAAATCATGCCAGAAAAAAAAAGAAAAAGAAAAGAAACTCAGAAAGGCGCAGGAGCAGGAGTGTTTCTCATCCGTTTGCACTCTTCTCATGCAAGATTGTTCGGATGAAGGGTCCTTAGGTGTTTCATCATACTTGCCGTGCCGCACGAGTATTTCTTGTTAGGATCCCCTCGCGACAGCACTCTTTTGCAAATCTTGCCCGTGACCAAGGTGGCATTGGTCTTTGTTTGCCCCTCAGGAAAAGTAAAAAATTTCCACACCACGGAAAAAAAATGTTTTAGGCGTGGTGCCTCCTCCAAAAATTCATCCTCAGATGAATGAGGAGATGCAGGTGATGCCTGCTGCCCTGAAGCCATTTTTTGTTGAAAAAAGTTAGAGCTAAGTGTAGACTTAGTCTAAAAAATCTTCTTCTCTGCAAAGAGAGGCTCCTCCAAAGAAGGTGAAAGAAGAATGATTGAATTGGGTGGGGTCTTTCAATACTTAGAACAGGAAGTGTAATGAACCAATCAAATCTCTTTTTTTGCAGGTCACATGGGATCCGCGCACCCTGCGCTTACGCATCACGCACCCAGCGCGCATCCGCGAAATTGAATTAAAAAAATAAAATAGGATTAGATGTAAAAATATATTACTTTTAAGACTAGTTTAGAGTTTGTCTTCAATTAATATTAACATGAAATACATATATATGTTTTTTAAAATGTTAAATATTTTGCGGGATCCGCGCACCTACTGCGTCATAGACGCAGATGACGCATCGCGTAAGTGCGTAAATGTCACATTACATACATCGAACGTGTCGCGTATAGGCTGGGAGTCGCATACCGGTCGCATTGCGATCGCGCGCTAAACACGTACCCAATGCATACCATACGCGGATGCTAACGCGTAGGGATCGAGAACGGTGCGCATAGGGTGCGCGGATCCAAAAACATGGAAAAAATGTATATAAAATAAAGTTTTGAACATACAGTTAAAAAAAAAATTTAAAATATAAAAAAATATGTTTGAAAAACCCAATAAAACCAAATAATGTTTTTTAATTTTTAAAAGAATTAATTGAAAAAATAAGTTTAAAAAATGGTGATAAAAAAGAATTTCAAAAAAACATAATTAATGAAATTGACACACTGAATTTGAAAAATATGGAAATCCAATGAAAATCATTAAACATGATATCTTTAGAGATAAGTTATATATAGGAATTAGCATTTAAAAAAACCTTTGAAATTCACTGAAAAAAACATAGGTTTCATGCACGTTATAGTTAGGAATTGGCATTTACAAAAACCTTTGAAATTCACTGAAAAACCATAGGTTTCAGGGGCGTTATAGTTAGCTGGACATTTCCCTTGTGCAAAACCCTAGAAAATCCCCTGTTATAGTTAGTTCAGCTAACTATAACTCGCGCCCCCGCAATGCACTGCTGATGACGTCACATATTACTTCACTCATGACATGGTCAGTGAGATCACTGATGACTTCTCAAATGACATCACTGATGACATCACTGATGACATCATCCATGTGATAAATTAGTGCATCTTCTCACACCCTAATATAACCTTTGATACACCGGCTCAAAATTTCAGATGGCCATTTTGAAAACCATAGATACTCCAATACCAATAACTACACACCCACTCATTGACTCTTAGGTCTACATAAATCTCCACTCACTCACCTGTACAGTCACTCATACTTACAGTCACTATGTACAGGACTATCATATGCATTTATACACCTATATAGACACTCACACACCGCCAATCATCAATTGAGGTACTGACACACCTAGTCAGTCATGCAAATAATTAATCAC
Source organism: Triturus cristatus (assembly GCF_964204655.1). Classification (NCBI taxonomy): domain Eukaryota; kingdom Metazoa; phylum Chordata; class Amphibia; order Caudata; family Salamandridae; genus Triturus; species Triturus cristatus. The sequence goes on from NC_140583.1 coordinate 911,757,431, forward strand.
AGTCCAATTTACTCACCTAAACAGTTAAATACACTCAAGTTCACTTACTCATAAAAATACTAACAAATTCTAACGCTCTTATACAATTACTGATACAAGCACACACTCATCCATACAGCCACTCCCGCAATCACACACTCTCACATATAGATAGTTATATACTCTTACACACATATACACTGCGTTTCACATATGTAGTTACTGACACATGTACAACTGAGATATACATTTAATCACTAACACACCTATACATACACTCAATCAACCATACAGTCCATCACAGTTGCACTCTTAAAATCATGCACCCATAGAATCACCCACTCACACATCTATGCACAGAGTCACACACACCCTACCCACACAAACACTCAGGCACCCATACAGATACTCAGACAACCAATCAATAACCCATATAGACACTCATATAGCTATTGACAAAACCATGCAGCCACTTATACACCAACACACAGACACATACAGACATTCACACAGTTTAGTCAATAGTCTGCAGTAAGATACATTTAATGACTCACTTATAGAGTCAGTTACGCACCTAGAAAATCATCCATTCACACACTTGTACACCCACTCATTCTTCAACAGGCCTTTCCCTATATATATTAAACATATTAAAACTTTACAGAAACACAGACTCACTGGATGACGTCATCAGTGATGTCATCAGTGATGTCATCAGTGATGTCACTGACCATGTCATGAGTGATGTAATATGTGACGTCATCAGCAGTGCTTTGGGGGGGCGCGAGTTATAGTTAGCTGAACTAACTATAACAGGGGAATTTCTAGGGTTTTGTACGAGGGAAATGTCCAGCTAACTATAACGCCCCTGAAACCTATGTTTTTTTCAGTGAATTTCTAAGGTTTTTTAAATGCCAATTCCTAACTATAACGCCCCTGAAACCTTTGGTTTTTTTCAGTGATATATATACATATATATATACCAACAATCAGAGACCAACTCTATTTTCCATTTAAGCTGACCTTTATTCGTCAAGCGCAGCAGCAGCCAAACACTCATTTGTCCTTACATGTTTCAGCTAGTTGCCTTGGTTACAGGTGAGTGTGATTATATCCCAGTGGTCACATGGCCTGTCACAGAGTCCTACAGGCCCCAGGATGCACCATAGTGATGATTTCAAAACGTGACATGGTGCAGTCTTCAGATTATGCTTAATAGCGTTATTTCAATCATCACTGTCACGATGATTAATGCCATAATTTCAAGGTGTGTACTGTTCAAATATACATTGCACAGTGCATTTAGCTGCCACGCTGTAAAATATGCTTAAAACGTGGAATCTTTGGAGAGAGTCATCTCCCTTTCTCTTTAGCCTTGCCAAAATTACCTTGGAAATCCACTGGTTGGCACGTTAGTTGAGCGGGTCATGCCCCCTCCATCAAATGTTTATGAAGAGCTCCATTTTACCGGGGACCCCTGACCCTGCAGGGCGGTCTTCCGTTCCTGTGTGCAGAGACTGCCCTGCAGGGTCGGGGGCCCCCAGTAAAATGGAGCTCTTCATAAACATAAATATATATATTTTTCCTCCCAGCTTGGGTAACTGCCACCGCAACTCCTGAACAGAGTGTGCGTCATCGTGAACGGAACGGACCACCCCAGCAAGGTCCGTAAACTATGCAAAACTCCTCGTACTGCCTCATAACAAAGGATGACGATGCCGTGTTCTGGCCAATAATAATTTATTTAAGTCGACTGGAAGGACACGTTTCACCTGTCCAGCAGGCTTGTTCACCGACAACTTAACCATTTAAATCAGCCATTTTTAAATACAATGTTCACGTCATGTCACATGACCGAACTACAGAAACAGTGTATTAGACGAAAGACTAACTACACTTAAAGCTTATCAAACTGGAATTGTTATAAATGTGTAATCAGGTCTTCTTCAATATTCAATCCTGAAGGGAATCATTTATTCAATTCCAGAATGTAACAGGACTTCAACTTTCGCAGCTTTCATAGTGGATATCTGGGCAACGAGGTCAAAAAACAGAACGCTTTTTTAATTACAAAGCTGTTATTGATTATGGCAAAAGAATTATGCACAATTACAATGTAAATGACATGTTTTTTATGAATTTAAAACACGACCGAGTTCGCGCTAACTTGATGCGATAAACTACTAGTCTTTCATCTAGTTAAAAAGATAGATATATCTGGGCGGAGCCTAACCACACATCTCATCGTGAGATCTGATTGGCTGTCAGTACTTCATCCAAGAAGTCTTGGCAGCCATCTTGGGACCAATATACATGATAGCACCGCAATAAAATACATTGAAGTTAATAGAAGGTTTTAAGACTTTAGTTACATTATAAATCATTTGTTGATGGTACCATACTCATTTTAGGAATTGTGGTGTGTTCTAAGGTGATTTTACCATGTGAAAAAGCCTTCCGCTGTGATATCATGAATCATGTTTGAGAAAAAACTATTTTCTCATGAGGTTTGGAAGGTGATCTATAAGCTAAACTGAGAGCATATTTTCTGTAAATTCACATTATCTTTCTCAGTCATGTGAAAATGAAGTCTGACATTCTCAGTAAAACATGTACATCCAAAAAGGGCAGAGACTCTCAGTTGATTCCTTTGTGTTCTACTGCAGCTTCCCAGAGTGTTCTAAAGAACAACTAGAGCGCTAACAGTCCTACTTATGACAAACGTATTGCACACCTGAAGCCATCTTGATTGGAATAAAGTGGTAACTCTTAAAACATTTAATTTAAAAAGGAACAAAATGAGGGGCTCATTTTGCCATAGAAAGTATGATTAGTGCTGCAGAAAGAAAAATTAGGGCGCATTTTGAGTGACTTCTAAAATCCTCTTCTATTTTATTAAAAAATTCTGACATGCAGACTGAAACATGCACTTTCAATACCAGCAGCAGACTTCCCTGGTGAGCAGTAGCTTTACTACAGTGATCTAATAAGCAACTAGAGTGCTAACATTCTGAATTTATGGCAAATGTGTGACACATCTGAATGCCTTCTTGATGGAATCAAAGTAAAAAACTGAAAGTATTTCCTACTGAGGAGACTGTAGTAAATGAGGAAAGCAGGAAACTTCATAACAAATAAGTCTCCGAAATGGCCACCAGAGACAAAAGAGCCCAAATGTAGCCCAAATATCACCCAGATGTAGCCCAAGTATAGCCCAATGACAGAATGTCCCAGAGTGTTCTAACGAACAACTAGAGCGCTAACAGTCTTACTTATGACAAAAGCATGGCACACCTGAAGCCATCTTGATTGGAATAAAGTGGTAACACTTAAAAAAATTAATTTACAAAGGAACAAAATGAGGGGGTTCATTTTGGCATAGAAATTATGATTAGTGCTGCAGAAAGAAAAATTAGGGCACATTTTGACTTCTCAAATCCTCTTCTATTTCATAAAAAAATTCTGACATGCAGACTGAAACATGCACTTTCAATACCAGCAGCAGACTTCCCTGGTGAGCAGTAGCTTTACTACAGTGATCTAATGAGCAACTAGAGTGCTAACATTCAGAATTTATGCCAAATTTGTGACACATCTGAATGCCTTCTTGATGGAACCAAAGTGAAAAACTGAAAGTATTTCCTACTGAGGAGACTGCAGTAAAAGAGGAAATTAGGAAACTTCATAACAAATAAATCTCCCAAGATGGCCACCAGAGACAAAAGAGCCCAAATGTAGCCCAAATATCACCCAGATGTAGCCCAAATATAGCCCAATGACAGAATGTCCCAGAGTGTTCTTAAGAACAACTAGAGCGCTTACTGTCTTACTTACGACAAAAGTATGGCACACCTGAAGCCATCTTGATTGGAATAAACTGGTAACACTTAAAACATTTAATTTAAAAAGGAACACAATGAGGGGGTTCATTTTGCTATATAAATTATGATTAGTGCTGAAGAAAGAAAAATTAGGGCACATTTTGAGTGACTTCTCAAATCCTCTTCTATTTCATAAACAAATTCTGATATGCAGACTGAAACATGCACTTTTAATACCAGCAGCAGACTTCCGTGGTGAGCAGTAGCTTTACTACAGTGATCTAATGAGCAACTAGAGTGCTAACATTCAGTATTTATGGCAAATGTGTGACATATCTGAATACCTTGTTGATGGAATCAAAGTAAAAAACCGAAAGCATTTCCTACTGAGGAGACTGCAGTAAATGAGGAAATTAGGAAACTTCATAACAAATAAATCTCCCAAGATGGCCACCAGAGACAAAAGAGCCCCAATGCAGCACACATATCACCCAGATGTAGCCCACATGTAGCCCAATGACAGAAGTGTGCAAAACACTTATTTTTTATGTATTTGCAGTTTTATATAGTGCAGACTTGTCAGGTATTGGAGTGCTTTACATGAACATTGGTTATATCACACAAGAGCAAATTCATTTTGGTTGTAGACATGGGGAGATTAAGTGATTTGACCAGAATCACAGAATGTTGAGCTGAAGCAGAAACTCCAACCTGGTTCCCCAGTTGCAAAGTCTGCAGCTCTGGAAGTAACACCACATCCTCTCCCCTAAGTGCAACATTTAATCAAGTGGTCAACTGGATAAAAAAACATAAAGATTACAAATAATTTAAAAGTTCTTTGTCGCTATTTGAAAACTCAGAAAATATGTCCTCATTTTAGTTTTTTAGAGCACTAACCATAATTTTGATGCAAATAAGACCCTCTCATATATGTAATTTCTAAAGGAAATGCTCTAGGTATTACAGTTTTGATTACATCAAGATGATGTCAGGCGTTGCACACTTTTGTAATAAATATAGAATGTTAGCAATCTAGTTGTTCATTGGGATACTGTTGGAGGCAGAGGCCAAGGGCACGGACTCTGAAAATTGAAGGCAGGTAGGAGAGTGCAGAGGCAACAATTTGACCACACTGGGCAGGTAGGAAGGGCAGTGGCAGCACAACAGACTATGGAGGGCAGTGGAAAGGGGGGCAGGGGCAACAAACCAACAATACAGGACTGGCAAGAGAGGCTGTGGCAATATAATAGACCATTGTGGGCAGAAGGAAAAGGCAGTAGTAGTACAACCATACATGCCAACAGACCCGTTTCAGCCAGGAAACGTCCAATGTTTTTGAGCTCAAATGGGCTATATTTGATCTGTCTCCTGTCTACAATCTCCTCTTTTTCAATGTAACTCAAAGGGCAAAATCAATAGCCCAGTTTTTTTTAAAATCTCCCTCTTACCAAGTTCAAAATGTTCGCAAGTATGGTACAGTGGATCATGGTAGGCAGGAGGAATTGGGGTAGGGACATGGACTCGGATAACAGAGGACAGGTGGGACATGGAGAGGTGCACCAAACTGACCCTACAGGGCAGGCATCAGGGTTTGCAGCAGCACAATACACCACACAGGGCATGTGGGACGGGAGTGCAGCACAACAATCCATAGAAAGCAATAGGGAGGGGACAGGACCATGCACATGGACAACAGAGAACAGAGGGGAAAGAGGCAATGGTAGCTAGCTGACCATAATGGACAGACAGGAGAGAAAGCTGCAGCATAACAGACCATGAAGGGCAAGAGGGACGGATCAGGGGCATTACAATGCAACAGATAAGCCAGGAGGGAGGGAATAGGGGTCTGCACATGGAAACAAGGCACACCATGGAGAGCAACAGTGAGACTATGATGGCATACACACAGACCATGGAGGGAAGGTGGGAGGGGGTCAGGGGCAGCTAGCTGAACACAGGGGGAAGTTGGGAGGGGCCATGGCAGCTCATAAGACCATGCATGGCAAGCGGGAGGGTTAGTCGCAGCACAATGGCTATGATGAGCAAGAAGGAGGGTGCAGGGGCATGCACAAAGGACCATGGAGGATAGAAGGGAGGGTCAGGACCTGGGCACAGACAAGAGAGTTCAGAGGAAGGGGCCTCACAACAGACCGTGCGGGGCAGGCACGAGGAGCAGTTGCAGCACAACAGACCAGGGAGGGCAGACGGGTGTGGCAGTAAAATAGACCATGGAGGACAGGAGGAATGGGATAGGGACATGGCATGTGGACAGGCAGGGTGGAGGTGGCAGGGACAGGTTACAGTCATCTGACAATGCTAGGCAGGTGGGAGGGGAGTGGCAGCTCAACAGAACACTCAGAGTAGATAGGAGTGGCAGGTCCATGAAACATGGTGGGCAAAAAGGATGGAGCAGGGGCATGCACAAAGACATCCGAGAGCAGGGGGAAGGAGAATAGGGGCAGCAAGCTAAGCACAGAGGCTAAGCAGGAGGTCAATGATGGGCCTTAAAATTGGGCAATGGAGGGCAGGAGAGTGGACTGGTACATCATGCTAAATGGAGGGCAGTGGCAGCACATCAGACCATGCATGGCGGAGGGAGGAGGCTAGTCCATGGATTCAGACAACAGAGGATAGGGAGGAGGTGGATGGGGCAGCAAACTAACTGTTCAGAGAAGGTGGGTATTAGGAACTTTATTGTTTTTAAAATGTGTGTCTGTGCGAACTACTTAAAATATGAACAAGCATGCAGCATAATCTCACTTTTATTCAGGAAGAAAAGGACGTTTGTGACTGTGACTCCGGGCTCACTTGGCAGAAACCCCCCCTGACCCTCCACCCCCCATCGCAAAATGTAATGCCTGTGAAAAGGGTAGGCGGATGCAGTGTTGTATAGAACATAGTCCTGAGAGCACGATTGAAAATGAAAACTAGATATAGTATATGCACCAAAAAGTGTGATATGTGACGTCATCAGCAGTGCATTGCGGGTGCACAAGTTATAGTTAGCTGAACTAACTATAACAGGGGAATTTTAATGGTTTTGTATGAGTGAAAAGTCCAGCTAACTATAACGTCCCTGAAACCTATGGTTTTTTCATTGAATTTTTAAGGTTTTTTAAATGCTAATTCCTAACTATAACGTGCCTGAAACCTATGGTTTTTTCAGTGAATATATATATATATATCTATCTATATCTATATATATATATATATATATATATATATATATATAGATAGATAGATAGATAGATAGATAGATAGATAGATAGATAGATAGATAGATAGATAGATAGATAGATAGATAGATAGATAGATAGATAGATAGATAGATAGATAGATAGATAGATAGATAGATAGATAGATATAAATATATTATCTACTGGCGGTCGCCAGTAGATAGTTATAGTTAGGACCGTGTTTCCATAGGAAATCTGAAAATTCTATTTTGAATAACTTTGGAGCCGGCTGCCGAATCCTCGCGAAATTTTCAAAACTAATGGGGCGCTCCGCTCAGCTCCTACCCTGAAAGTCTTGGGGTGATTCGTCAAGCGGGGGCTGAGAAAAAAGGGGGGTCCCAAATTGCTTTTCCCCATGCATTTTCCCATAGGACCTTTAGTCGAAGGTACAGCCTGAACGGCTGAACAGAATTACTTGAAAATTGGCAAAGAGGTAGTCCTCAGGTCAGGTATGTGCCTTTTGCATATATGGTGTCAATCTGTTCAGTAGTTCCTGAGAAAATTGCATTTAAAAGCACATAAATATCTATAAGCGCGCACCGTGCGCGCACCATAACGTGCGCAAGCGTAATTCTGATTGGTGGTTACATGTCAGTCAACATTCAAATCGGTCAAAATCAGGAAGTGTCGGCCGCCATTTTGTGTGTTTTGTGTGTGACAGTGAAAAAGAAAGGTGGAGAACGTGAAAAGGGGGCAGGGTAGAGAGTTCCTGACCCCCTAGCCTTTGTCAGGGGTCTCTGAAGGACCCCGAAGGGTGAAAAAACCATTTTATTTCTTTTTCAAAAAATCACGGGGTGCGCGCACCATGCACGCACGGTGAAAAACCTTAAAAAAAAAACATTTTAAACGAGCCATTCCATATTACAGGATACAGTCAATCTATAACTATATACATAGGTAGCTTATTGTAAAATAAATATATAAAAAATGTAATAAAACATACATAACTTAGCATTTAAAAAACCTTACAAATTCACTTAAAAAACCATAGGTTTCACACACGTTATAGTAAGGAATTAGCATTTAAAAAACCTTGCAAATTCACTTAAAAAACCATAGGTTTCACACATGTTATAGTTAGCTGGACATTTCACTCGTAAAAAAACATTGAAATTCCCCCGTTATAGTTAGTTCAGATAACTATAACTCGCGCGACCGCCACTCTATCACAAGGATGATGTCATCAGTGATGTCATGAGTGATGCCACTGACCATGTCATGAGTTATGTAATATGTGACGTCATCAACAGTGGATTGCGTGCGCGCGAGTTATAGTTATCTGAACTAACTATAACGGGGAATTTCAATGGTTTTTTACGAGTGAAATGTCCAGCTAACTATAACATGTGTGAAACCTATGGTTTTTTAAGTGAATTATATATATATATATAGGCCACACTGGCAACAGTTTAGATTGCCCACCCATGCTCAGTAGTATTCGCTATTCTATTTTTTTCGAGAGTAACATAATTATCCCATTATTAATTGCCGGCATTGATGTATCATCCTTCCAGCAATTAAGGTTACGCTTGTCCACCTCATAGGTCGAGTCAACTACAGTTTGTTGTAACTTGTACTAGGCTATCGCTGACACCATTATGTTTTATTTTACTTTGGCATTGCTTATCATTCATCATCTAGTTTCTTGTTTGGCAGTCTTCTTCTTGTGTACTTACTGTACTTCTACTACTCGTTCCCTAGTCTCCCTCAGGTGACTGACTGTCTCATTTTCTTTTTTTGCAAATGCAACTGTCTACTACTGATACCACCACCCACCATGGCATCTTAGGAAACCAAACCATCACCATGCAGCCATCGCTTCACCTAAACATCAATCACAGGTAAGAGAAGAAGTGTGGGGGAGTCAATAATGTATATACTATAGAAATTAATGAATTCACGCACCCACATCCATCCGAATACATACTACAAAGGGGCTTTAGTTGAGGAATGCATAGACTAGGAGGAGAGACTGACAGTAGAAGGACAAGTGAGGGTACTGCAGCTATCTGTTGGTGTGTTACACTATTGGCAGATTTCAAAAACTGGCTGCGGCCCTGAAGGAAAAGGAAGAAACAAACAATCTGACATAAAAGCATAACCCCCAGAAAAGATTTGGATTATATGTATTGTAAAATTAAAAAATATTTATTATCCTTACCAAAATAAACCCGAAGAAGAAAAACCCACAACACCTGACCCACCCCTCTCCCTAACCCCAACCAATGTCCAGTAAATTAAATAAATGTCCATCCATTATTGTCAATGTCCACGTCGAAGTCCAAGAATAGTACCCCAAGTTTCCCCAACTCCCAACATCCCACCCCCCCAAAAAAAGATTTAAAAAGTGGCAAGGGTCAAAGTCTGAGGTCTAGAGGTGGGAGTTCTGGCTAGTGTGGTCCAGGACCTCCTCCAGCTTGGCCTCTAGGCACGCCATCTGAGGAGCATGCGGTGCTGCAACTTCAAGCATGTACAACAGGGGTGGGCAGCAGTGGATGATGTTGCTGAGCTAGATGATGGGCGGCGGGTGGCTGCCAGAACACGGCACCGTACCACCGGAGGCATGGGGGGGCCTGGTTGGGGCCAGGGGCAGTGGAGGAAGAAGCTGCAGCTGCCACCTCCTCCTCCGCCAGGACAACCAGCTGGTGATATTCGTCCCGGTTGGCCTCCAGCTTCCTTTGCCAGGCCCTGGCTGCTAACTCCTGCCTGTTGGGTTGGGAAGAAGTAGCTATATCAAGAAAGAAAAAAGACAATTGTAACCAATACTCTTAGCAAAGCAGTAACACAAAATTACACACGTACAAATTATAGTGGCACAGTAGCACTAGCAATTGTGGTATCCTCCTCACTTCCTCTGCCCCTAAGATTTGGATGTGATGATGATTAGCATTTCAGGCACTAAGCACTACAGAGTAGAGTAGAAGTATTCTTCTTCTCTCTCCTGTTTAGCACAATTAATGTTATAGGCATGCCAGCTCAGTCAGCTTGTGCCCTAGACAGACATACTTGTGTCGCAGACTCATGTTACTTTACTACCGTCTGCATGTGGGGCAGCTGTACTACACAATTATGTATTTTTCCATTACGGACATACTTTGTTGAATCAATTGCAAATGCTCAGATTATTTCACTTTCACCCTGACTACTGCAATAAGACACATGAAGATGATGACATGATTATGAATTATGTCATACAGCGGCTTGACATCATTTCACTCACGTGATGATGATGATGACATACTGATTTGTAAGTACTAGTTACCAAGCAGCCGATAGGCCACTAATGGCTGACACAAACAAAAATGACATGGGTAGGGATTGGAGCGGAAGTGGGCCTCGGAGTTGGAGGGAGGCGATTGATGATGGGTGGGTAGGATACATAATAGAAATGCACAATATATACTGTGTATGGAGTATTCCATTCTGAAATACAACCTCAAACCTTTGAATCAAAAACCTTGCAAAAAAACAGTCCTTGTTCGTCCCAGGACTTTTTTCATTTATCATTGCATTGCTCTTCTAGCATTATTATTGAATTTTTCACCCTTGGCTTTGGTACACTAGCACGGTTTCATTTTCTTTTACATTCTCTTCATCCAGTCTGACTCTGTCTTCACCTACTATCTAGGATACCATCCAGGCATCTATCCATCCAAACATGGCTATCATAAACCTTTCACTGACAACATACATTTGTCATAGATATATTCAACCACCACCCATGCGTCCTTTTTTGCCTTTGAGTTTGAACCCTCAAACCCCCCTCCCCGAGGATTCCTTTCACCCATACAGTTTCACCCACCCAGTCAGGCATCCTTTTGGCTTTCTTTCACCTTTCACCCATCCTTCAACTATCCATGCATCCTATCTTCTTCATCAGCCACCCATATGCATCCCGGGGCCCCTTCCTTCACCCACGCATCTTTCTCTGCCAGTCATATATTACATGTCATCTGACTCTTTGTCTTCCTCATAAAACTTTCTCTGCTGAGTTGAAGATAGAATAGAATAGGCCATTAGTTACTCAACCTCCGACGCTAATGCTAATGTTAAGAAAAGGGTGTCTTCTTCAACTGTTCAGTGTTCACAACAACTTAGTCTCAGCAGAAGTACAATGTACTACTGAGTGTACACCCTTGCAGCGAGTGTATTCATCATTCTCAATAAGTATGGAATATGACTTTCCACCGCCTGCCACTGCTGCTGGCTCACCCCCTGCAGCTGCCGAATCTGCTCCCTCCAGAGTGGCATGGCCCTCACCGCTGGCCCTGGCACTCGTAGACGGTATGCCTCGAAAAAACATTTTACATTTTTAGATGCCATATACGCCTCCCCTATTTATTTTTTTCATTAGCAAGATTGAAAATACATAATTAATAATACATACACCACACACATCACTATCTACAATTCAGATACTAGAGTACAGTAGACATTATAGTCCTATCAAAAATAACAAAATGATATCGGGTTGGGCATCAATAAGAGGACAACCCAAAGGACTGGACTCAGTGGCTAGAGCAATTGGTGCATCTCATTTTTTGAAAAGAGGAAAGAGTGGCCAACTGGGCGGACATGAGGTCTCTCTTAGTTGGAAAATAATGATGCCGTCCTCCTGTTCCTCATACTTCCTTCCAGCCATGGTGCACGGTAATCAGTTGTTCAGTGTTCACCATCAACTGCTGCTAATAAAAAAAATACTAGGCCTGGATTAGAAAAAGTAAAATGCACCACTTTGAGGTGTCCAACGTGAGTGACCACCATTTACTGATTGAGCATGATGAGACAGTAAAAGAAAGCAAAGCCTTCTCATCTCACAAACCTGCATAGAATAACTTACTTGGGCATGCAATCTGCACAGCAGATGAGTGCTACTAGTACTAGTAGTAGTAAAGAGTCCTTACTACTGCTAGTACTAGTAGTAGCCTAGGACCAATGGATTCTCTTAGTCTTACAGTACCACTACTCGGCAATCCACATATAAGGGCAGAGGGAGAGCTGAGTGGAAACAGAGGTTAGTCAGATGCAGTTTGCTTTGATGTGGAAAACAAAACAGACACTAGAAACAATGTTAGTACTTAGTAGTAGGTAATGGAGCAAAAACAAGAATGTAGAAACAAATAGATTGAAGAGGATTTTGAAAAAATTTCAATTAGGAAATGGAAATAATAGAGCGGTAAAAGTTAGGGAAATATTTGGGAAATATTAATATATAACAACACCGGGAGGACTTACTAGGGCCAGCAGCAGAGCCATCTGCTTCTCCTGGGAGGCCCCTCCAGCTCCCGCACCCGCCTCAGCACTGCCAGCAGACCTAATCTTCTTCTTGCTCCTCGATGCTGATCAAGTAAGACATAATTAAAAAGACAAAAAATGATTTGTGTTAAATAAATAAATATAATTGCTCTAAAAATATTTTTAGACTGGAAACGACAATTGCAATAACATTGACCGCTCCAAATTCAGATCGACTTATTCGACTAGTAGTAGTCAACTAGTATGTATCGCAGTCGAGTACCATCAGATCATTATTATTCCAGTTTAATTCCGATTCCTGAATCCTAAACATACCTAGCCTGCCTATTCCAGACTTTGGAATGAATTACAAAAAAATTATATTTGCTTCTAAGTTCCGATCTCATTCCCAATCATTTCTCAGTCTCAACTCCAACCCCCTTTGACAGGCCAATTACTAAGTCTGCATTTATTCTTCTTAATGCATAGATGGACGCATGCATATTGCATACACCAAATTGTTTGGTTGCTATTCAATCACTATATGAACTACAAAAGGTTCTACTAGGACTGAAGTCATGTGAGAAGACGCGTCACGCAGACCGCTAAATTACCAAATAATACTAACTAACTAACTAACTACTACCACTATCTTAGTGACAAGAGACAGGACAGCCTGACAGGACAAAGGAAAGGACTGGTGTCTTTCCTATCTGCATTACCTAACTTAAATTCTCTAACTTCTCTTACATAACCAGCCCAAGAGAGTGTAAAGTTGTAAACAAGTACGATTAGTTATTAGCGCCAAGCAAGAGCACCTGTCTGGAAGTAACAATCACATAATATAGGATTTTTAAACATAAGTTACCTGCATGTAAGCAGCAGCATGTTAGCTATTTGCGAAAAAATTATATTTGCAATAACACAGAACAGAAGAACACAATAGTAATATAATTAGCTACTCACCAAGCCCCGGGACCTCAACACCTTTCTGGTCCAGCAGGTCCTGCTCCCGGTCCAGGATGTTGGACCACCGGTGCGTCAATTATTTACGGGTGCGCCAGACCCCAGAGCAGCGAAACACTGCCCTGCGCACTCTCGCCCACCACCGGTGACTCTCCCGGAGCCCATGCCCGGACCCAGGCCTGACGCCTGCTGCCAGGGTTAAGGGAAGGTGGCGCTGGATTAAAAAAACCAGTGCGACCACCACCGCCTCAGTGAATAAGGCCCGTGGCTGCACCCCTTGTGGGCGCTGCTGGCGGCTCTCACGCCCCGGCCTCTTCCCCTGGCCCTTAGTTTTTTAAGGCTCTTCACCATGGTTCTGGGTAGGTGGGGCGGAAAAGAAAATGTAGGAAGTAAGAAAGTAAGTAAAAGAAATGAGAACAGCAAGTAACAGAAAAAGCGTAAAAAGAGCACCAAAAAACCACACAAAAAGTAGAAAAATATGCAAAATATACAATCAGCAATAGACAGGGATAGATAATAAATAAAAAAGATCAGAAAAAAGTTTCTGGAAACAAAGGATTGAAAAGATATAGGGAGGTTATAAAAACAGGCCCAGAACCATAGCAAAAAGTGAAAAACAAGATGGCCGCGACCGCGTGGTGTTGTTCGCGCAATATTTTCTCTGAGCATACAATAAGCGTCCCCGAACACGCAATACGGGTTCCCAAATGGCAAAAACACACATCGCAAACGGGCAGAACAAGCAACTCTGTGCGCTCACAGAATTCTGCTTAGCTCGCTGAGTTTTTTTGCAAGTTTGTGGAATTCCACATAGCGTGGCTATGTGAAACTCCACCCAGGGTGAGTTGAGGTATCTTTCTTGTGGTGGTGGTGGTTTTGCCAACCTTGGTTCCTGAATGCTTGCAGGGACGTACCCTCTTTCTGACAGACGAGGGATCTGGACCTGCTGAGCCAGGGGTGCTAGCAGGAGTATTCTCCTCTGTCAGGACCTCCCTTCCTGCGGTTGCAGCAAATGTTGATGCTCCCGAAGTACTAGGACCACATGAAGGGGGAGATGCAGTACCAAAAACCCTGCAGAGGGTGGTATTGATTGCCTGCAGCACCTCAACCAGGGAGGCCACTTCTGTGCGGCGGGCGGCCACCATGGTGCAGACCCTAGCCATCTCATTTCTTAGGTATGCAACCTCAGTATAGATGTAGGCCACCTTGAACTGTATTCCATGGAACTTCCTGGTATGTGGTTTTGTGCAGCTCCTTCATTTCCTGCACCTCTGTGATGACCTGTCCCAACACACTGTGGGAGTCCTGGTACAGTACTAGGACTTGTGTGATGGCAGCCAGGGTGTCCATACTCTCAGTGGGCTCACTCTGAGGGCCCACATTTACCCTCCCATGATGGCTAGCCCCACAGCCCTGTTCCCTAGACACAGACTGCACCCTCTCAGTGGATCCTGGCTCCTCACTGGCTAGGGTGGTGGTGGCCATCTGAGATTCTAGGACTAGGGGGCACAGGATAAAACTGACTGTGCTAGGTGCACGGGTTGTAGGCCAGTGGTTAGCGGTGTTGTTGCCACTGTGATGGGAGGTGTAGGCACAGTGAATCCAACTGTTGGAGTATGCCCATGCTGACCAGATGTGCCAAGATGGTCGTTGAGGTCCACCGCTTCAGGAGTACTATCATGACTGAGGGCTTTTTCTTCCTGGGGTGGAGAGGGCTTGCCTGCCTCTGATAACATGCAGTGGTGAATTCACCTGTCGAAAAATGACAAGCACTGTCAATGGTAGAATTGAGGTATTTATAGCCATACTGTTTGCGTGATGTTAATTGTGGAGATAGAAAGGGAAAATAAGTTAGTAATTACTTCAGTTAGTGATTTTTAAAGGAATTGCATTTGGTTACTATGCATTAGGTGAAATTCAATCTATGTATCTTATTTCACCAGCTCATTGGATGTGACACTTCATGTTATTTTGGGTTTAGGGATAGACTTGACATCTCCAACACTCAACTACACACACACAGTGTAGTCATATCATGTGTATTTATCCATTCCAAGGCCAACTTATGTTGAATTCTGACAAACAGTCAGCTTGGTTGTATGAGTGGCTTTGTTCATCCTGTTATGAGTCTGTAGTCAAGGGGTCACATGGCATTGTAAATGAGCTGTGTGTCTTTCATGGCTGACGTACATTAGGGAGACTCCATTGTTATGGCGTAACTTGGGCCATCAATAGTTTGAGTTGATATGCCCTGGACACCATCAACCAAAGTGTTTAGACGTGTATTTGTGATGAACATTGTACGCTACACATTTCATGAGTAGTGTAACTCAGTAGTAAGTTGGCCGACAGGTGAGAAAGGGGTAAAGGAGGGTAGCATCTTGTTTGAAGTTGGAGTGACAAGGGCTTCTGGTAGTTGTTGTCAGTTCAATGTCACTTTAGCGAAACTTGAGATTTGCCAAGCTGCATGAGTAGTCTAGCTCAGTGGTAGGATGAGCGACTGGTGAGAAAGGGGTAAAGGAGTGTAGCATGTTGTTTGGAGTGGGAGTGACAATGCCTCCTGGCAGTTATAGTCAGTTCAATGTCACTTTAGTGAGACTTGAAATTTGCTAAGCTACATGAGTATTCTAGCTCAGTGGTAAAATGGCACCCAAATGAGGAAGGGATAAAGGAGTGTAGGATGGTGTGTTTGGAGTTGGAGTGACAAGGCCTCCTGGTAGTTGTAGTCATTTCAATGTCGCTTTAGCGAGACTTGAGATTTGCTAAGCTGCATGAGTACTCTAGATCAGTGGTAAGATGGCCGACAAGTGAGAAAGGGGTAGAGGACTGTAGCATCTTGTTTGGAGTTGTAGTGACAAGGCCTCCTGGTAGCTGTAGTCAGTTCTATGTTACTTTTGCAACACTTAATGAACATTAAGTGTACCATAGCTGTTGACAACATGCATTTGTGATGAACCATACATTTCCATATTGACACATGTTATAGATCCTGGTTTGTTATTTTGTATGCACTTAAAGACAGCACTGCAACATCTTGTAGGGCAAGGATTTGTAAGCATGTAGTGTCATCTGCACCAAATACTCATTACCACAGACAAACGTCTCAGATACTTTCTATGTTGCATGTTATGTAAGTAGATGGAGAAGACCATAGCAAAGGGAGAGTTGTTAGCAAACAGGAATTTGTGTTTTGGTGGCACTTTTTGAAGTATAACTTACCAGAGTCCAGTCCCCTAGGTAGTCCTGACAAGCCCTCAGTTTGCAGGATGGCCAAGCCTTCTCCCCGGGTAAGAGTTATAATGGTGCACTGGGAGGGTCACTGCCAGTGCTCAGTGCCTCCAGGTAGTGCTTCTGCACTTGCCACGCACCTTCTGCCTGAGGTCGTTCCACCTCTTCCTGATGTCTGGGACCTGTTTATCTTGAGATGTATATCTTAAATAAAAAAAGGTATGGGCGCGTTGTGCCCCCACTTCAACTACTATTTGCATTTAGCTCTGATGTGCAATGCATTGAGACTGTTGTGGCAATGGGAAGTGTTGAGGTGTGCTAAAGTGCTTTTGGATGATCTATGATCTGTACCTCTCGAATCAGGTTGTATGACAGAATCACGCATGGCTGAACCATGTGTGCCTCTACAACGTGGTGCCAACAACAAATGCATCTTAATCATACATTCCTTTACCACACATGCCTTTACCACGCATGCCTTTACAAAATTTAGTTGTAAAGGCATGTTTGCTAAAGGGATATGTGTGGTAAATTACCCCTACCCCTGCCTCCTTAGCCCTAAAATCCTATCCCCCTACCTTGGCCCCCCTGCCCTAAGTCCTAAAACTGACTTGCCCTCCCTGAGGCCTAAAACTCTTCCCTCTACCAAAAACTACCTCAAGCCCAGCCTCCCACCCTGAGCCCTAAAATGTACCCCTGCCCTTAAAACTACCCCTACCCCTTCCCTTTCCTTGAGACCTAAAACCCTGCCCCCTTTAAAAAAAACTACCCCAAACCCCCGTCCTGAGCCTTAAAACCAACCAAACCCCTATAAACTCCTCCCAAACTTGGCCCCAGCCCTTAAACGACCCTGACCCCCACCCTGGGCCCTAAAACCCTGCCCCCTTTAAAAAGACTACCTCAACCCTCTGCCCTGAATCTTAAACGGACTCCCACCCCTAAAATCTAGTCCCCCAAACCCAGTCTCAGCCCTTAAAACTACACTTACCACCTGCCCTGAGCCCTAAAACCCTTCCCACTTCACAAAATGACCATGACCCCCTGCCCTGAGCCGTGAAACCAACCCCATCCCTAAAAACTAACCCCCCAAACCCAGCACCAGGCCCACTTACCTGTCTGCATTCGGAGCTTCCTGTTCCAACTGTTCCTGTTCCTCTCCCCGCCCATCTGGACACTAGACCGCTATGTGCTTTAGCCAATCATGTGCATGGTTAAGGCAGATGTGTGGTTCAGGCAAGCGTTGTTACTCCTGGGGGTAAATGGTACATGTGGCTCAGCCCACGTTGTAAAGACCATTTCCCCTCGAATCAGAGTGTAGATTAACTCATTCAACCAAGGTTGTTAAGCCTGAATCCTGTCAGGAAGCCAGTGTTGCACAGCTTGGCTGAAAGAGTTCATCTAAACTCTGATTCAAGACATTGAATAGTTAAATGCATCTGGCTGAACAGCTTTTGACATGCAATAATTGGCCTGCTTTTGAAAGAGCAAGCCTCTTTGAGGAGATTTACAGTACAGTTTGTCTAGGTGTCCAACACTTCAGACCACAGTGCGAGTGAAGAGTTACCCAGAGACCCAGTGGCTCTTGGGCAACTCGTTTACCTGGGCAGACAGCTGTTATTTTAATGGCGCAGTCCCGGAGTGAAGGGAATGCACTTCTCATGCTAGAACCAGAGGGGGATTATGTCCTAATTACAATATGTAATACCCTATGGGCGTAGGGCAATTGGTATGGCTGACATCACGTCAATGAGATAATAAAGGAAGATCACCCATGTTGGGTGTGGTCAAAGTTCTCAAGCAGATCCTTGTGGAGCTTGCTACGCCGGTGGGCCCATAACGTATTGCGGCCTTCAACCCCACACTTTGCGACAAGGGTGCCCTCGCCCATCAGCTGCACCCAGCCAGGGAACCCAGAGGCAGCAAGCATTGTTCCCCACCTGCAGCTGCACTCCTCACGGGGATCTTCATGAAACAGGCTTGCTTCCCAATGGGTGGCGAACTCCTCCACTGCCAGCCCCACCACAGGCTGTGAAGGCAAGGCTTCCTCCAATGACCTGCCCCAGCCCCTGCTGTGCCGTTTCTTGCTCCTCAGGTCTTTTGCTGGCCTACAGGAGGATGCACCCTACCCAAGACCTCCTGGTGGTGTTCCTTTTCGTGTGACCAGCACCCCGCTACTAGTGTACCGGTGACCCAGCCCTAAGCAATCCAGCACCCCACCTACCAGTGACCCAGCCATCAGTTGGCTGCCTCTCACACCCTTATCCAGGCAAGTGAGCCCCAGCAGCTCATGCCCCACCCCACAGCACTGAGACAGTGCCAGGCCTTCTGGAAAGCCCAACCTCCACCAGCGACCTCACCTCTGCATCTGACCAGGGTCTCATACCTACTACTTCTCCTCCTCTATGTACCTGGCTCATTGTAATGCCAGCCCTTGCACCCTCCATGCAGGACAGCCATGCAGCCTCCTGTACCCTTCGACATGACCCACATCCCTGCCATTGAACCTTTCATAGTTGAAGGAATCTCCTACACACAGGCTCCCCGATTGAAGCTGTGGATTGAGTGCCTCAACCTGTTCTTCTACACCACAGGGGTGTGAGAAGAGAGGAAAAGGGCACTACTGCTTCACCTTACAGGGGCTGCCATATATAAAATCTCACAAAACCTCCACAAGTCAGGTCCACCTTACACCTACAACAGGATGGTTGTGGCCCTCACCATTAATTTTTAACATTTAGCAAATCCAGAGTACAAACGCTTCATCTTTCGCTAAGCACGCCAGGAGCCAGAAGAAGCTATGGTCAGTTTCCACGCAAGACTCAAAGACTTGGCAAGTACTTGTGAGTTTGCAGATAAAGCAGAAGAGATCAGAGCCCAAATTATTCAGGGGTTTGCCTCTGCCATATTGAGGTAGCAAATCCTGGAAGTCACTGTAAAATCACTGCCAGACATTTTGACACCAGCGTGGTCCAAGTAATAGCCGAAGACCAGAGCTTCGCACATAGAGGTGGTACTCCAAAGCAATCAAGGCAGAACCTGTTAACCTAGTCAACCCTAATCCCAGTGGAGACAAAGGCAGAGAACACCCACCACAGCTGCATCCCCATGTCGATACTGTGGAGGCCCATCACACCATCAGATTGCCCGACTTGAGGGAAAAAATGTGTGACCTGTGACAAGTTACACCACTTCGTGTAAGTCTACAGATCAAGCCAATCCCAGAAAGGAAAGAAAGCGGCACAAGATTGAACTAGAGGCCACAGACATGGGCCAAGATGAAGACATGGATTACGATGACCTCAATGCAACAGTACACTGTCCTAGCGGTACACCATGTCACATGAGTAGCCACGCAGCCTACTAAATGCTTGTTCAAAATAGGGCAGAAGGAAGTCCTAGCCATCACCGATACATGAATGTCCATTAATGTTGTGGCCAGGGTCATATAAGCCACACTAACACCAGCCCCAAGGTTCACCCAATCGAGGATCCTAGTCTTGGCATATGGCCAGCAGGACCCCTTGTCGATAGCAGGACAATTCACAACCATGATATCCCATGATCAATGGAAAGCAGACACCCCAATATATGTGACCAACACGGGGTTAGGCATGCTCATGAGTGACAGCACGGCAGAACACCTTGACCTGGTCCAGTTTTCATTCAGAGTCCACGAAACTTTAAAAGACCAACTCTTGCAGGAGTTCCGGGACCTATTTGAAGGTGCTGGAAGCCTGAAGGACAAGCTATTCTCTCTACACATTGATCACTCCGTTCGGCCAGTAGCACACAGACATCGGTGCATCGCATTGCATATCAGGTTAATAGCAAAAGTTGAACTGCAAAAGGTAGAAGAGGCAGAAATAATAGAAAGAGTGGAAGGACTGATGCCCTGGTTTTCACCCATAGTAGTCATCTGGACGCCCAAACAGCTGGGGGAAGTCCAGCTGTGCATCAATATGCACCTCCCAAATACTTCCATCAAACAGGAGTGGCACCCAACAGCCACAGTTGAGAGCATCATTGGAGAACTAAGTAGAGCAGGGTGGTTCTCTAAAATGAATCTTTGGTCTGGATGCCATCAATTCATGCTACACCCTGACTCATGCAACATCACGACCTTCTCCACACATGTTGGTCTTTACCGCTACAAAAGGCTACATTTTGGGATACCCAGTATGACAGAAGTCTTCAAGAACATGATGCAAGAAGTACTGGATGGATTGGACGGAGTAAGGAATGTCAGTGATAACATTCGGGTACATTCCAAAAACCCAGAAGAACACCGTAAGAGACTGAGGTACACATTGAACAATCGGAAAGAGAGTGGACCTACAATACAATGTGACGAATTCACGTTTATTTGGACACCTGGCTGCTTCTTTGAGTGCCACTTTTCAGCGGAAGGTGTGGCCCCTGACCCAGGAAAGGTGAAAGATGTACAGGATGCACTGCCCCCCTCCAACCTCTCAGAGATCCAATGTTTTTAGGCATGGTCAACTACTGTGGCCGCTTTATTAAGGGTATAGCTACTCTCACTGAACTGCTTCGTAAGCTGACCAAAACGGGCACGCTGTGGCCATGGGGATGAGAGCAGGAAGAGACATTCCAATGCATTAAAAACACCCTGTCAACAGACACAACATTGGTATATTTTGATTCAGGGAAGCACACATCACTCACAGTTGATGCCGGTAGGTAGTGACGGTGGTGTAAGCCAGTTGGGCGCTTACACCAATGGAGCAACAATACTGCCAGATTGAAAGGGAGGTAATTGTGATGCACTGGGGATGTCGCTATTTCCACCTCTACGTATATGGACATCCAGCCATTGGTACCACTGTTCAAAGGCACCTAATCTCAATATCCTCCAAGCATCGAAAAATGGGTACCTTAATTACAAGTTTACAACTTTCAGCTAGAGTATTGACCAGCAGCGGTCCTTGCATGTAAGCGTGATACGGCAGGGCGGGGGGATGTCGACAGACGATGGAATAGGATTTTTTTTATTTAATTCATTTTCCCTATTCTGTCATCTGTGGACTTCCCCCCCTCCCTCCCCACCCAGCTGACCTCTATCCAGACACCTGAGAGCTGCAACAGCCAAGAAAGAAATGGAAGCAGCCGAGACAGAGGAGTATGTGACACTGGTGCTGGAATGATCCCAACTGCTGCCAGTTTTGCTAAAGAACATTCAAGAAGCAATGCAGAGGAATAACTGCCTGCAACTGGCACTCAAAGTCGTAGCTACAGGGAAATGGGAACTCCTGAAAGACACAGTGGGCCAAACGTACACTCTAGGCACAAATGACGCATCAGATGCTCTACTATAATCGCCACGAGTGGCAAAGGAGCAGAAGGTTTCCTCCGGCGAGGTCCAAGACTTGTAATCCTGAGGAGTCTTGCCCTATGAATAGTAAGGCTAGCTCATGCTGGACACCATGGCATAGTAAGAATGAAGAGCAGAGTTCGGAGTGGTTTGATTCCCAGGACTAGATGATATGGTCAAGGTTATGGTGTGGGGCTGCCTCTGGTGGCAGGCAGCCAAACAAGTGACCCCCAGCACCCATCGTAACTGAAGACAGACCATGCACACTCTGGGGGTGCCAAGCATATATTTCAGCAACCTACTGGATGGACAGCATACCCTAGTAGTCATTGATGATTAATCCAAATAACCTGAAGTCAAAATTATTAACAGTCTGAGTGCATAGTAGATCCTACCTAAATTGGAAAAGGTCATGGCAACCCATGGAATATTGAAGGAACTTCACTCAGACAAGGCCCTGCCCTTTCAAAGCCAAGGGGTTGCAGAATTCCTTTGATCACTGAACATACATCACAAAAGAGTAACCCCAGAGGTGGCTGCAAGCAAATGGGGAAGCAGAAGGATTTATGAGAACTTTGAGCAAAACTATTCAGATTGCACAGACAAGTAGTCACCCACTGGAGTGGCCCATTAACCTATTCGAAGAATAGTTCAGGATGCAGTCGCAGCTGCTGCCTCGAAGCAGCAGTGGGGCGGGTGGGGGTGAAGGGGATGTGCGGGCGGGGGATCACTATAAAAAGAAAATAATCACTTACCTCCCAGCTGACCAGCTGGCAGTCCGCCGCCGCCTCTCCAGCGTTGTCTTCCCGACTTCTTGTAAGAAACAGGAAGCAGGAAGCACCAGGGCTCCCAAGCTTCCCGCAGTAAACCACAATACTGCAATGCAGCGTTGTGATTGGTCTGAGTGCCGTGACACGACACTCAGCCAGGGGCTGTAGGGGTGGGCATATTCTCCATGTAGGCTGTAATGCAGCCTGCATGGAGAAAGGGGAAAGTGCATATGACTGGTTTGTGCAGCCCGAGAGGGCCGACCAAACAGTCACTGCACACTTAGGAGGGTTGTACCCTCCTCTCCTGCTCTTCAGCCCTGCTCCGCCCCTCACGTTTGCTACCGCAGCAGTAGGACAAAATAAAATGATAATAACATTACGTTATCATTTTATTTTTTCCTTTCTTTTGCTGCATCCGGCATGAGGCAGTTGGGCGACACTCCTCTGCCTTAGCGGAGGAGCCACCACTGTCAGGATTTCATCTCTCAGCACCCAGGCCTCCAACCAGGACCCATTAATTAACATAGAGTCCAACAGCGGAGGGAAGCGTAAAACTCTCTAGTTAATGCAAGCTGAACAGCCAGAGATTCAAGCGTAGAAATAAGAGACATCTAGGCAGTAAGTTTCGTATGCCCTTTGAGCCTGGTCGATGGCAAGTGATATGACAGAACTGCAGGATGGTCACAGCAAGAAGAGGGGATGAACAAGTCACATGCAATGTATCATTCTACAAGAAATATTCTTGAGAATGCCGAACAAAGGCCGCGACACCCCCGGAGTGATAAAGGGAGAAATGAATGGGGGACAACAAGAGACCAATGCGAGACAGAATCCAGGCCGGTATTGTCTTCAACATAACCCAGAGTCCTGGAGATGTTGCTGGGGCGGTCGCACGTGGATAGGAGAGGGGGAATACAGAAAAGAACTTACCTTGAGGCTGTGTCACGGGTCTTCTCTGCTCCTGCTCTCCTGCCTCTGACAGGAACAAGAAGCAGGCAGCCAGGCTCCCTCCCCTAAGCCTATCACAACGCTGCAATGCAGCATTGTGATTGGTCTGAGCGCCGTGATACAGTGCTCAGCCAGAGGCTGGAGGGGTGGGCATACTCTCCATGCAGGCTGTACTTCAGCCTGCATGGAAAACAGGGAAGTGCGCATGACTGTTTTGAGTGTTTGTTTTCATTCCCGGTTCGCTTTATTTGTCACTGTCTGTTCATTTCTGTTATTGTGCCTGTGTTCTGCTGCTTTTTCCTGCCGCTGCTGCCCCTGCGGCCCCACCCACCGATCCAGCATGCTACCACCCCCTACCTCTGCACCCGCCCCCTCCCCTTCTTATGGCAACCGCTGTGCGGTCGCGCAGCTGGCGCGCCGAAGGTGCGCCTAAGTCAAGCCCATCTGTTCCCGTCCGCGCCTGTACCACACCCAGTGCCAGACCCCCCGGGCCCCGCAACCACCACAACATTCGATGCCGCTACGACGCCAACACCCTCCACGCACTCAATGCCGGCTGAAATTCAACCTGCTTCCAGGCCTCCCTGAAGCTCACCCACGGACCCTTCACCTGCCGCAACTGCAGCTACACCAGCCAGTGCATGCCTGCACGCTCTGACCACCACACCACGGCAGACCACAACAACCTCATCTGCATACTACTCCACACCCGCTCAGTCCTCAAGCACGCCGTCGAACTCTGGGACCTGCTCGACTCCTCCTCCCCGGATGTCGCCTTCCTGACGGAAACCTGGATGAATACCTCCTCGGCACATGACATAGCCATCGCCATCCCGGATGGCTACAAGATCACCCGCAGGGACCGAAACTACAAACCAGGAGGAGGAATCGCCATCGTCCACAGGAACACCATCAGAATTTCAACCAACACCGAAGACTCCCTAAGCATGGCCGAACACCTACACTTCCAGATCCATGTCAACCACAACACCACCCTCAGAGGAACCCTCGTTTACAGACCTCCGGTACCCCGATCACAGTTCAGCGATTCCATCACCGATCTCATCAGCATGCACGCCCTCGCCTCCACAGACTACATCCTCCTTGAAGACCTGAACTTCAACCTCGAGAACGCCAATGACAGCAACTCCACAACACTGATCGACAACCTCGCCAAGCTTGGGCTCAAACAGCTCATCACGACACCCACCCACTCTGCCGGACACACACTTGACCCCATCTTCTCCGCCAGCGACCACGTCACCTTCAGCCACACCACCGAACTCCACTGGACCAACCACCACTGCATCCACTTCTCCTTCGAGAAACACACCGCGCACAACCAACCACAACGTATCCCACACAACAGCTGGAAAAAAGTAACAGAAGACCAGCTCATCACCACACTCACCCGAGACCCACCACCCGAGCCCTCCGAGACCGACGCAGTTTCAGACAATAGATCGACGATTGCACCAACACCCTCGCCCCGATCAGGAAACCTTCCAACAGGCGCACCAACACGAGAGCCACCTGGTTCAACGCTGAGCTCCAGAACTCCAAGCACAACTGCCGAAGACTCGAGAAACAGTGGCGCGACTTTCAGACACCACACAACTACGCAGCTCTCATGAACACCAGACGCAAACACCACAAACTCATCCGATCCGCCAAAAGAACCTCCTTCAAGGAACGCATCGACAACAAGGCACACAACAGCAAAGAGCTCTTCAACATCGTGAAAGAACTCGCCAGCCCCAGCTCCAGCTCCAATGACGTCCCACCATCACAAGAAATCTGTGACTCCCTGGCCACCTTCTTCCACCGCAAGATCGCAGACATCCACAACAGCTTTGACCCCCAGACGCCAACGACAGACGCCGACACCCCTGACTCAACACCCACCAAACACACCAACCTTCTGCTCTCCTGGCATAACTTCAATGATGAAGACACCGTCAAGATCATGAACACCATCCACTCCGGCTCAACTTCCGACCCCTGCCCCCACCACATCTTCAACAAGGCAAGCTCCATCATCGCGCCCCAACTCCGTAAGATCATCAACAACTCTTTTGAGACAGCCACCTTCCCGGAGAGCTGGAAACACACCGAGATCAATGCACTACTCAAGAAACCCAAGGCAGACCCATCCCCCTGCTCTCGGTGAAAGTCATGGAGAAGAATGCCAACAGATAACTGACCCACTTCATGGAGAAGAACAAAGTCCTGGACTCCTCCCAATACTGCTTCCATACCAATCACAGCATCAAAACTGCCCTCATTGCCGCCACCGACGACATTAGAACCCTACTGGACAATGGAGAAACCGTGGCCCTCATCGTCCTGGACCTCTCGGCCGCCTTCAACACCGTCTGCCACCACACCCTGCGCACACACCTCCACGACGCAGGGATCCGAGACAAAACCCTGGACTTGATCACCTCCTTCCTCACCGGCAGATGCCAGAGAGTCTGCCTCCCCCCCTTCCGCCCTGAAGCCACCAGGATCACCTGCGGCGTACCTCAAGGATCATCCCTCAGCCCAACCCTTTTCAACATCTACATGGCACCGCTCGCCAACATCGTCCGAACACACCACCTCAACATCATCTTGTACGCCGACAACACTCCCTCATCAAGGACCCGGCCACTGCCAAATCCAACCTCCACGAGGGAATGAAGGCCATTGCAGACTGGATGAAGACTAGCCGGCAGAAACTGAACTCAGACAAGACGGAGGTCCTCATTCTAGGCCCCACCCCCTCCGCATGGGACGACTCCTGGTGGCTGGCCATGCTGGGAACTGCCCCGACACCCTCCAACCACAAACGCAACCTGGGGGTCATCCTGAGGTTCTGTAGCGATCCGAACTCGTGAATTCGGTATCGTAGTACTGACACGCTTTTGGTACCAATGAACCGCAAATGATCCATTATATACATGACAGTGTTTTCGCTGCGCAACCAGCATGAATTCACTGGAAAATAGGGCATTCTGTCACTAAAGTCATGGCATCCATTTTAGTTACGGCATCCATTTTGTTTCTTGCCCTCACATAGTCAATGAACGGACGATGACCTCGGCAGAGTCACCTTGTTAAGGACACGTAAGCTTGAGCCCCGAGAAAGGTTGACGCTGCATGACTAGGCAGAATCAAGCTGCCTCCCTTGCCTAAGGCCAGTCCTGCTATACTGGTTCTCGTGTCCGTTGTCCTGACTGAAAGGCCGAAGACGGTAGCCATGCCCGTTTATGATCCATAA
Organism: Triturus cristatus; assembly: GCF_964204655.1. Classification (NCBI taxonomy): domain Eukaryota; kingdom Metazoa; phylum Chordata; class Amphibia; order Caudata; family Salamandridae; genus Triturus; species Triturus cristatus. The sequence continues at coordinate 911,784,205 of NC_140583.1, forward strand.
ACACCTCTTATCCTACATTTCAATCCTTTGCACCTGGCTCTGCTCCTTACCTTCTGGGCTTTTACAATGGGGAGGTTACGATTTTTATGATGGGGAGGATCGGGCAAAGAATGGAAAACTGTCGAGAGGGCCTGATCGATTACCGAAAACCAACGACAAATTATTGTTTGATGTCAAATTTACTGTTTGTTTGGGATACCGGGTTAGGCATGAGAAATATTCGTGTAATGTAGCCCAAAGACATTTTGCATGTATTTAAAGAGTAACCCACTTAATACAAATTTGAACAGTCTCGTAGATTCTGCCTCTGTGTGGTTCCTATGATTTCTGTGTCCCTGCAGTAAATAAACCTTGGTCTTTGACGCCGCCATCGAGAAGCCCGTGTCTCTGTTTATTTGTGCACCGGGACAGGAGGAACTCAGGGGTCTTCGGGTGCTGTTTCCCTGACACCTCTGGACTCTTAAAAGTCCAGAACCTCAATCCTGGACTCAACGCTCTCTATGACCCAGCAAGTCAACGCTGTTGCCTCCTCCTGCTTCAACACCCTCTGCATGCTCCGCAAGATCTACAGATGGATCCCCACCGAAACCGGAAGAACGGTCGCCCAAGCACTCGTCAGAAGCAGTCTGACTACGGCAATGCCCTCTATGCAGGAACCAAGGCCACACTCCAGAAGAGACTCCAACGCATACAAAACACCTCCGCACGCCTCATCCTCGGACTCCCATGCCACAACCACATCACCACCCACCTGAAAGACCTGCATTGGCTCCCGGTCAAGAAGAGGATCACCTTCAAGCTCCTCACCCACGCTCACAAAGCACTCCACAACGCCGGACCAGCATACCTCAACAAACTACTGTCCTCCAAACCGCTCCAAACCGCCAGCTCCGCTCTGCCGACCTCGCCCTCGCCACTGTCCCATGCATCCGCCGAACAACCACCGGTGGCAGATCATTCTCCCACCTCACCGTCAAAACATGGAACACCCTCCCCGTCCTCCTACATCAGATCCAGGACCTGCTGACCTTCTGGAGACTGCTCAAGACCTGGCTGTTCGACCAGTAGCTGCCTCCCCCATTCCCCCCTACCACCCACAAAGCACCTTGAGACCCTCACGGGTGAGTAGCGCACTCTACAAATGTCTGATTCATTGATTGAAACAGTCATTGCACACTTAAGAGTGGGCAAACCACTCTTCCCCTGCTCCCAGAGTAGAGCAGCAATTGACCGCCCGCAACGCAAACGGACACAAACCATAAAATGTTAATAACTAGGTTATTATCATTTTATGTTTCTAAAGTTAGCACTGCTGTGAAGCATTGGAGCGACGCTCCTCTGCCCTAGCGGAGGAGCTGATGGAGCAGGTAAAGCAAAATTTTGTATACCTCCTCTATTTTGCATGAAAATACTAATCACATAACCTATTTATATAATAATTTGAATTAACGTTTTGCTGTGTTATACTAATTCAACCATTTGTATTATATAAACACCAATTACACGTGGGACTAATTGCTAGTTGCATGGCAGAATAACATTAATAACTAACTGTGATACGCATATTAATAGTAGTACGTGTAATCATAGAATATCGCATGATTTATGTCGCTTTTGTGATGTTTGCATTCCTGTGGAGGACCGAAGGGTGAGTTTATTTGCTTTAAATGTTGCTAAAAGCTAGGAAAATACTAATACATAAAGGGATTAGTTAGGGTTTAACATTAGAATCTTCATTTCTTTGTATTAATTACTCATTTGTGTTTGTTTTGCTTAGGTTGTCATTTGGGCCCCCAAATTAACAATAAAAAGGGTTGTAGAATAGGGAGGAACACACACCCGATGCTGCCTTCTTTTTCGATGACCGCAAACCCTATCGACCCCACAGGCGAAGCCAGATGTGTAACGTTCTTAAATAAGTAAGACACGCAGGTAAATGACAAAGTTGGAGGTTTATTTCTTAACACCCCATCCATCAGCCACATCTGAGTAACTGACTCATGAGGCACAAGATGCTTGCACGATTTCTGGTCCTTTGGAGATCTTTGAGACTGTAACGTGCTGAGCAAAGAACTTTCCGGACTTTGAGCTTTGGCCTGCTTTATTTGGACAATTTAAACAGCTAAATTCGATTTATGCAGAGCCAATTGAATTAGAAAAAGCCCGATAGCAAGAATAGGTAAATATAAATTGCCATGCGATTTGTGCTGATTTATTAAAATTCTGAACTTTGATTGACCAAAATGCTAAATTAATTGCAAACAATATTTAGATAAACAAGTAATTGATTAACAGAAATTATGAGTTTGTGGTTTTTCAATTAGGTAATTAGGGGATTCTGAAGCTTTAATGTGTTTTAGCTGTTTCTAAATCACCATCCACCAGTCCAACTAATTGGACCGTCCACCAAGTGGTGGAGTGTCTTGATGTTAAGGTTGGGATCCTATAGGTGGTGATGCAAATGAATATTCTGCAAATAACTTTTCTTCCCTATAAGTAATAAGATACCCCCCATATGTCCAGCGCTAAATCATCATCCCTCCTGTGTGCAGACTCGTGAGAGAAATGTATGAGTGTTGGTGTTATGGGCCCCACCAATGAATGCGAGAGTGAATGAGTTAGTGTGACCTCGAAGTCTGCGACACAGGGAGGATATTTGTAAATAATCCCCCCCAGTTCCGCGCTGGATCAGAGCCACCACTGGTTATTTAACTTGCTGTGCAGGGGGGGGCCATAACTATCTCATCCTTCATTCCCCGCACCTCAACAGCAGCCTGTTTTATTGCCCATTGCAGGAGCAGTTTACAGACTCACTGCCAGAAAGGTGCTGCTTACAATCATTGTTTTCAAACGTGTTGCCTACATATTACTTGTAACAATTAACTTAAAGCACTTACATATCTCACTGCCGTACTAAACCCGTGGGAGGGGGCGTTTTCCGGATGCAACATTTCCAAGGGTTCGACTTATCAAAGACGCACATGCTGAAATCCGATGGAGAAAAATCACGCCCTGTAGTGGTAAAGTGGCGTTACACAATGAGGTGTTTTTACTGCACTTTTCAAATAATGCGGATGCTAGAATCCACATGCAGATCTTGGCTGCAGGAAGCAAAGTTTCTGCGGACTTGGGTTTTGACCTTTTTGCCCTTCTCTTTAGTGGCTCACTTCTAATGACTGTTTGATTCTTTTAAGTGCCAAGGTACCATTAACATCTTGGGCGTGTGAACTGTGTGGGGTGGGGGACGCCTTGACAATTTCTCCCGCAGATTTTGAAGTGCAAACTAAAGATTAAACAGTGACAGGCAGAACATGTCTTTGTGATTATTTCGTTGTAATCATTGAAGTGTTTGTGCTTTTCGAAAATCATTCTGTTTGTCAAGCAAGGCCAGCCGGTTGAGGCAGGAAAGGCAGGAGATGTTATTTTATATTAATGCTACTGCTGTATCAGAGACAAAGAACACCTCAGGGAGTTCTATTAAATAATTAGCAAAAGGGAAGAGTCCCCACAGAGTTTGCTCCTTAGGTTACACCTATTTAAGGGGACTATGGACGTGAATATATATGTGAGTGTGTATAGTGTGTATAGTGTCAGTTTGATTTAATGTGTGATAAGTGTATGTATTAAATTCCATTACCTAACACTAATTAAGAACAATAATTAAATAACTGAACATTGACCATTGGTGTTAGATGAAAGAGAGAAGGATGTAACCCACCAGTCTTTGAACTGCATTATATGCAATCCTAGTCTGAAATCATGGCGCCTCTCTCTTGATCAAATTGTGTGACCATCGGCCAATCGATTTACTTCACTATGCATCATTGTCCTTAGCTATCCTGTCTGAGAGCACACTTAAGTAATTTAGAACCGGCTCTGTGCTCTACTAAAACCTCACTTATATATGTTTAATTTAAAAGAAATGTGTTTCCCATTTAATAGCATTATAGGCTCTACAAATAGAGAACAGGGCAAACTGACAAATTTTGTGCAACTTTGGAATGTAGGCTCATAGTTAACAACAGTGCAGCAGAGCAGTGCCACCAAGGCCCAGGGATTTTCAGGTCCCACTCAGTAGCGGCTGCTACTGGACGGGAGTGGGGTTGGGGGGGAGAAGAAAAGGTAAAAAGAAAAACTTACCTGGGCTGGCGTCTCCTTCCTCCGACCAATTCTTCCTATCTCCGCCGGCAACAGGAAACACCCAGGCTCCCGCGCTCCCCTAAGCCAATCACAATGCATTGGTCTAAGCGCCGTGGATCGCACTCAGACAGGGAATGGGAGGCTTTGCATGTTCCTCACCAGGCTGTGTAAAGCAAGCCTGGTAGGGAACATGCAAAGTGTGCAGGACTGTTTGACCAGCCCGAGAGGGTCCCTCAAGCAGTCATGCGCACTTTAGGTGTGTAAACCGCTCCTCTCCCTGATCTGGCCAGCCCCGCCCAGCCTTGAGAGCCCCTGACTCAATAGGAAAATAAAATTATAAGAACGATACGTTATTATAATTTTATTTTTCCTTTTGAGCAGTGGGGGTGACGCTCCTCCGCCTTAGCTGAGGAGGCGCCACTGGTCCCACTGCACCCCAATTATGACTGTATTTTCCTCCACAATCAGGTGGTAGAAGGGGGCTTTTTCCATCCTTGCAGTAGGGCCTATGTCAGGCTTCCTGTGCCAATGCAGTGCATTGGACTTTCTTGAATGTTTTCATGTTTAAAAAAAAAAAGAATCATTAAATATCATGTGATTCAGTAATATAACTGTACGTGCTTAATTTAGACACTGGGAAATGTAGAAAAACATTCATTTTTCCTTTTTAAAGTCTTAATCATATTTTTAGAGGCCCCCCCCCCCTCTGGATTCACTCAGGAGCCCTCAGGCGAGGGTACTGTGCTGAGGGGGCCCCCTGGAGCATGGGCCTCTCACCCAGAACTGCAGGGCCCTTTGTTACGCCACTGTGTGCTGTAACACAGCAAGAAGGCCAGAGAGCCTGGTGCAAGTCAGGAAAATGGCCCCTTTGACTGCTGTTTAGAAGGTAAAATACAGCAATATCGAAGGTTTCAATGGTCGCCTTCGAGCTCGGTGCCACTGCACCATGGCCAAATTTGATTGCTCCAATTGTTTGCACCATAAAATAACCATGGGGCATATCATCAAGGGCAATATCGCCGCTTTAGCGGCACTTTTTTGCCGCCAAAGCGGCGATATTTTTATCGCCCTATCAGCAAGCTGTCGCTAACAGCTGTTAGCGACAATTTACTGGCAATAGCGCCCCTTGTCAGCACGCCTCCCATCGCATCGCTAATGAGATGCAAAGGAGGCGTGCCTGACAAGACTCCCTTGGGAAAATATCGCTAACCCAGCTTCGTCATATTGACAAGGAGGGTTAGCGATATTTAAATTCACGTTAAGTATGCCTTAACGCAGGAATTTAACGTCTGTTAAATTCCTGACTAAGGCATACCTAACATGAGGGGTGGATTGTGTGGCTAAGACCACAGGCCCTATCATCTAAGATATCGCCGTTTTCCACCTTGGAAAACAGCGATATCCCCTCCATCTCTGGAATTTTTATCGCCTCGGCGATGCGCGTTGTTGATAACGCGCTAACCGGGCGATAAATTCCAGAGATAGCGGCGATAAATATGCAAGCGCTAAGCGCGCTTTGCGATATTTATCGCCGGACCTTGATAATATGCTCCTATATGCCTTGTAAGGAAATCTCAACCAATTTCACTTGAAACGCTTGCTAGTCTGTCCATGTGTATAACAATGATAACACTGTATGCTAAAACATTTTACATAAACTGACAAATTTAATAAAATGACAATATTTCTTGGTGTTCTAGCACACAGTATCTTCTGTATGCACAAATGGCACTTGTGTCAGTCCGCAAGATATTTCTTTATGAGTATTTTCACAAATTCCTAGCGTTAATAAGAAAGAAAACCTTTTGCAAAGAACTGCACTTGCACATGACACATCTTGAACAATTTTGTTGCATGTCTGTGAATTGAGTACTGTGTCTTATGAGCCTATTTGAAAGAGAAGCGATCAGTATTTTTTTTAAACTTTTTCTCGCATGCTTTTGTTTTTAATTTGTGCCTCATTGAACTATACTTGGAGCCGCAAAAGAAATGATAAGTCCTTCTTGAGTTTACGCGTTATTGCTGGTTTATAATTTCTGGGACGAGAACCAGAGAAGAGGTCATTTAAAACATATTCAAGATCTACACCAGGGAAATTCTAATAACGACCAATGCCGTATGCCTGTTTTTCGTGGGTAGAACTCCCAGCGGCCCCACATTATCAGCCCTAAAAGCAATCCTGAATGCGTGATGAATGTTGTGGCCAAACATTGGTAATCCAAAAATCACGAGTCCAGTAGAACTGCAATCACTTGCTCAGTTGGTAGAGACTTTCCCAATGCTGGAATGTGTTTACGTGACAAACAATCTGTTCCTCCCGCCACAAAAGCTACCATTTTTTAAATAAACGTAACGAAATCAAATCATTTCCAATAACAGAGATACTTCTGGGAATGCTTGTGGATTTGCGTTTTCCTTACGTTTCGCTGAATTAATTATGTAGGTTTAGCTAATGATTGCATGTGGCCATTTATTTTCATGCATGGGCTTATTATCACTGTGCATATGTTCCAGCACAAGACATGCTTGCCAAGTGAAAATATCTCTCCTTTCCAGCGATTTGTGTTTGTCTCTATGTTTGTTTTTTTCGGAATATTTTGATAGATGGAGCTTGAAAAAGGCAGGCTGCACAGCACATTTAAAAAGAAAACAATTCTAATTAAGACGTATTATTCGGTTCATTTTTTAAATCTGTGCTTAAGTAAAATATCTCTTCTTCTCAACAAATGAGTGACATATTAAACCGAGTGCCTACTTTCATGCTGGCAATGTCAATATATAGAACTGTGGATGGGTAACAGTGAATCACTGGGATATTTTTCATCCAGGGGTTCTGAGTTACATCTTACAAATAACAAGAGCAAAGCTCGAGGTCTCTGTGATGTCACTCTGAACCCCAAAGTTGAAAACAAGCCTGTAATTCACTTTTTAGCCATCTATAATTTTCATTATTTATGGCCACCAAAGTCATCTGCCCCTGCTTTCAGCTGCTGTGCAGTGGCAGAGGAGAACTGGGTGAGCCTAACATTACATAGCCTCTCCTCCCTCAAACAAATTAAAAAAATACAGGGCCTCCTGCCACCTAATCCTACTATTCGTTCCACCTACCCTTCCCTATACTTCCAACACTGCTCTGACAGCATCTCTGAGAGCCCAGCCAGAGCAGACTGCAATTCCTTTATGGCATAACAACAGTGGTTAACAAGTTGTGTTAGCCACCATTGCTATGTCACAACAGTGACTTACCGAAATTAGATTCCAGTCGTTCAAGCTAATGGCTTTCTATGGGAGCCATGCATAAAACATATCTCTTGCATAGCTTTCATACAAAGCCTCTATCATCTATGCCAGATTCTATATCCGTAATTCACTGTTATGATGTAGCAGAACAGTTGATAACAAAACTTGCTACCCAGTTTGCTACGTCATAAAGGCAAGACTGACAGGGCTCTCCGAGAGCCCATAGCACACAACAGGTGCTTAGGTCCATGAAGTGAACAATTGGTTCAGTCCTTTCAGTAAATAGCAGGTTTCCAAAAGAAATGGATGGGTCAGCTTACCCACTCATTATCGTGACATGCTTCATCATCGGTGACTTATCCTCATATCCTCATCAAGGTACGTAGATATCAACAAGGCGGGCACAACCGATGTGCAGGAGTTCAGATACAATCAAGCGAATATTTGCAGGGATCTAGAATACTGTTAAAAATACATTGGGGTATACCCCTACAGGATAGATATTCCACTTTATTGGTGGGGGACTGCAGATACTATTAAAATATCTATCACATGGATGTTAGATGAGATATAATAAACCATCCATCCACTTAATAATTTGCCTACATGTTTCAACCTTCTCATATGCCTCTACAGGTCAACAGCTTTCATCAGGGTTTTAACTATTGTATCCCTGCTCCTACTTCTGTCATACCGTGCATCACACTAAGGGTCTGATTATGAGTGTGGGGGTCCACAGACCAATAGACCCATGGTGGCACAGTGGTGGTGGTCTAGCTAACGCTGCACCGGGAGTCCACCGCTCAATTACAAGTTGGACCACCATTGCACTGCTGCATCCACCAAGAATAAGAGATACCTGGTGGTCGCGCAGCCGTCTTGAGGCTGCAGTATGCTTGGCGGGACCGCCGTGGACTGTCACACAGTCACTCACATAATATATGTTAGAAGCAGTATCACTCAGTAGTAGTGGACCTAGAATAGTAATGTAACTTTTCTAGTAGGTTAGTATATATGTTGAAAAATTGTAAACTCTTAAAAAATACTTACACTCACTGGATGATGTTATCAGTGATGTTATTTGAGATGTCATCAGTGATGTCGCTGACCATGTCATGAGTTATGTAATATGTGAGGTCATAAGCAGTGCATTGCGGGCGTGAGTTATAGTGAGCTCACCCAACTATAACTGCTGAATTTTGCTGGTTTTGTACGAGTGAAATGTCAGCATAACTATAAGGTTTCTGTAACCTTTGTTTTTTTCAGTGAATTTCTAAGATTTTTTACATTTTATTTACTAACTAAAATGTCCCTGTAATCTTTCATTTTTTTTAGTGAATTTCCAAGGTTCTTTAAATGCAAATTTCCTAACTATAACGTCCCTGTAATCGTTGGCTCTTTCAGTGAATTTCTATGGTTTTTTAACTAGTAGTCACGTTTGCAGCGTGGTGGAGAAAGGGGGTGGGGTCTCTGACCCACTCTCTGGAATTCTGCTGTGTAGGACTCACAGGAGGTACCAACAAGGCTTCTGTGCCCCAAGGTCCCTCAGAAGTAAAGTGGAAGTCATCCCCCAATCAGTAAATGCAGCAGAAGCCATGTTTGCAGAGTGGTGGAGAAAGGGGGCATGGCCTCTGTAGACCTCTTAGGAATCCCGCTGTGTGGGACTTAGTGGAGGTAACATGAGAGGTAGTTGGACCCAACGATGTCCTTGGGTGTCAGCTACTTACCTCCAAACTTTAATGTCCCCGGAGTAGGCACCACAGGACATTGCTGGAGTCGGCCCTGGTGGGTGGCAGTCCCCAGGGCCATCTAGGGCTCCACAAGGGGGGCTGTGCGCCCCCCTCCTTTGTGTAGTAAGCTACAGGAAGGTGGTGGTCCCTGGGGGTCTGTAACAGACCGCCTTTATTGTTGTATGTGTCTCCAGGGAGGTGGCAGTCCCTGGGGCTGTGTGTGGAGGCAGACCCCCCACGCATTCTTATTTATTTTAGCCCCAGGGAGATGGCAGACTGTGGAAATATGGATTTTTCTGATCAGTTATGTCCCCTATCTTGGACCCCAACGGTTTCATGTATGAATCACAAGTACATGTACGTTCCCTCCAGTTCCAGTTATGAAGACGCAAACACATGTGCGTCCACCGTCAACATGTCCTCTTTCAGATCAGCCATGAATGGGCCGGATATTCCATTCCTAAGTATGAAAGGCCACCGGCTTTATACAGTTCACTTATGCCATTTTACAGTCCAGGCAAGTAGGCCCTGATTCTGTCATCAAGCTTTTCTTGCTTTCTGCCTCTGAAGCTCCAGTCTGAGCCTGCATCTGTGACCATGAACTTTGTCTCATTCCCTGCGCGGCTCTCGAAGCCTGACATCAGCCTGTTGCCTGCCAAGAAACTGTATTTCACCTTCGAAATTATCTGCTCCGCTCCCTGCCCAATGCATTCCTGTCTAGTAGTTTAAGTAAACATTCTTCCAGCTACCAAGCAAGGGCCCGGTTTCTCTGTCTTTATGCAAGTAATTCAGAGCCCTGTTACTATGGAAGATTCCTGCCCTCGCATCTAGTGTAGACACTTAGACGCGTGTACACGCACTAACAGTCAGTATAGTCAGTATAGAATAAGATTCTACTCTAAGAGACCTCTCTTTTGGATAACATAGTTCTTTAAACATAGGATGTTAGATATGATTTGGGATTAAGTTGACTTGACCCTCCAGACTTCTGTCGCCACATGTAGAGCTAAATGTCAAGTCCCCCGCACCCCCTAGTTGCACGTCAATCACACGTCATGCTGCTGTGCGCGCATCTCTGCCAAGTATTTCTGCTGACATTGCGAAATTATTTCATAGGTCCACCCATATGTGACATCACAACCAATGACGTTTCTTTGTTACTCCCAGTTCCACCTACTTTTGCTACGTATGTATGTCTTATCTACACTATCAATTGTTACGCCTCTTGCACTTGCTTCACTGTAATGCCTATTGTATAAAAGTGATTAATTATCAATAATGTATGTACTTCACTTCCTGAACCTTCGTGGTGATGGAACTTGGAGCAACCGATTCGAATCGTTCATTGGAATAAAGCCCATTCCGAACCTCTAATACCACGGATTCTGCCTCTTATTTACTGAGCTATTTTTATTATGTTTCTGTATCAAATTAAGTCCCGGTAATTAAATTATTTACCACATGAATGGCGCCCGAATAGGGACACTTTCTCATCTCACGCGCCGGCGGTGCGTTGCAGGCCCGGTCTCCTGCCACAGCTGGACGGACAACAACGCGTACCAGCAGGATTTCCTGTATCTCCCTCCGGTCAAGCGGGGGCGACTGAGGCTGCGATCAACACCCAGACGAGGCGGTGAGAAGTGCGAAGTATCCCGACCAGAGCCTAGCTGAGAGAGCAAGATCCGAGGTATACAGAGGCCCACCAGGTTACCGAAGCTCAGAAGTGTCCGAAGTTTTCGAGTCGAGTCCAGTCCGGTCCAGTTCAGTTCAGTTCCGTTCCGAGGCCTTCCGTTCCGAGCTACCCGGTGAGTACCATTACTGGGGAGGCGTTCTGGCGTGCACATAAGTTGTGCCGGTCCAGACGGGTTTGGGTACACAAATCCGGTCTGCACTGTTTTAGCAGTGTATCTGTACTGTTTAGCAGTATATCTAGTATATCAAGTATATAAATTCAGAATAATTCAGTTAATGCCGAGTATTATGTTTAAGTGATTAAGTTTCCTTAGATCGTTATCATCATTGTTTGCTCATTTAAACGTTAAATATTAAATGTGTTAATACGTTCTGCATATTGTGGTATGAATGACTGTTCATTATCGTGTTTATTGTATTAAGTTTGTTCAAGATCAAGTATCAGATCAGTTCTCAAAATGCCGCTCTTTTCGAAATTAAGACAGATCACAACTAGAAAAGGGGTACTCGAAGAAGCTGTTCCTATTCCTCCTAGGGACACTCCAGGGTACTTCATGTATCATAAACATGGCCTAGACGCCATATTATTTCTTGATTTATGGGTAGACTACACTAAGGAATTACCAGAAAGTCAGAGGTGGCCCGCAGCTGGGACCTGGGATGCAGAGTGCATCGTGAAAGTAGAGGAAGAATTATGGAAAAAGAAAGCTAGACAATCACAGAAAGACGCCATTGAATTATGGCGTAAAGAATCGTATAGACGTACAGAAAAAGCACGTAGACAGGAAGAGAAGAGTAAAGAGAATTCAAATGAAGTCCGAGAAAATCTATTAATTGAAGAAGGTACACGAGTGAAATCAGAACAAGTAGACAGACAAAGAAATGCCCTTATGAAGGGTATGTATCCCCTTCTGGCCGAGGGATTACCTAAGGCTACTGCGGGGATACCAAAAGACTTGCCACCCCCATTGTTTCCAATAAAAGTACATCCCAAGGGGCATCCTAGAACCGCAGAAGATGTTTTTCTTTCCTCATATTTAGATGACGCAGCTCCCGAGTATGCTAACCCCGCCCCGCATAGACCGTTGGCCGGGGAGGTTCAACGCCAAGATCCTGTATCTGTATCTCTACAGCACCAAATCCTGACACAAGTTCCGGCAAGCACATCTGTTTCCACATCTGTTCCTACAGCTACTTCTATAGCTGTGCCCACACCTATAGTTGCTGTATCGCGTTCAACGAATCCTTTCACGCCCGATACCCCAGACGGGGCTACCGGAGGTGCTACCAATATTTTTTCTACGCCACCCAGAATAAATAAACTTACCTTTCAAGAATCAACACATCCACGTACCCCCAAACTCATAAATGCCCGCACGCTTAAGGAACTTCTTGTAGATTGTAGATATGACCCTGTGCCCGGCAAAGAGGACGAAATGATCATGGCATCATTACGTATCCGACGAGCCGCGGTGTATTTAGGGAAGTTACCAGGAATGACTATGCATCTAGATAATATATATCATTTTGTCCAAACAGGGCGAGATTCTGAATGTATTAACAGAGCTATGGAATACCAGAAAGTGGAGATACAGGGGGAACTGTTACGTTTCCTCATAAATTGTGTGATCAGAAATCAAGACCGACCGGGGGTAGACCCGGAAGCAATGCAAATTCTTACTAGATGGAGCCAGAATATATCAGAAGGGAGACATGATAAGCAAAAATGTATAATAGCCATGTGCAGAAAGATCCGTAAAGAAATAGAACGCCTACACGAAGAGAGATTAGCGGTAGACGAGTTTGAACAAAACGAGGAGGAGGAAGGATCAGGACTGCCCACAGGACAGTCAGAAACCATAGCCTATGTAGGTAGAGGAAGATCTTGTAATAGTACTAGATGTTTCACTGATCCGATACGTCCGATATGTCCAGATAATAACAGGAATTTCCAAACACCTATAATAAATATAAGGTCCCCCGAGCATTCGTTCCAAGCCGCTGACAAATTACTGCGAGAACGAAGGGGTTATCATTTTCTCGATTCTATGGATGAACAAGAATTAGCCAGGTCAGCCGTTCATTGGGTTGACAGTCCCGGAAAGTATGATGATGATACAGTAGCACACACATTTTTGAATCTCACCCCAGATGAACAGCGTTTAGCTGGGATTTATATGATTCAACAACTTCTTATACTATATAAAAGCCAACATTCAGATCCTGGTCCCTTACCTGATATATTGACTGAATTACTCACGAATAGATGGAGAGGTTCAGGTACTAAGCTAATTAAAGAAATACTAGAATCAAGAAAGCAGTACATTCTTTTTGTATGTCCAGAACATGTCTCACTGCCCATCAAGGAAAGACCGATGTATTACATGGACAGACAGAATCCCTTACGAGAAGTACACCCAATAAAGGGCGAGGACAATCAGTTTAAACGTGTATTTGTATATACGCCCATATCGAAAATAGAATTGTTAGAAATGAAGAAAGTGGTACCCAGTCATGACAAAGATCCAGCGGGTTTCCACCGAGAAATTAAAGACATGTTACTCATGGGAGAGTATACCTATCCCGACATTATGACAATATTAAAGGTATTGATGCCTGCTGGCATTTATGAAAAACTCAAGGAAAAAGAGTGGGAGGTGGGAGACCAAAAGATAGACTGGACAGCATTAGAAAATGAAGAAAAGGCCCGAGGCCCAGGTTCGGGGCTTGGGGACAAAACTAAAGCACTACCAGGTTTACTAGTACAGGTACTGCCACGTTTATTAACCACGAAAAAGGAAGACTGGGGTGCAATCTCAGCCTGTAAACAAAAGCAAGATGAAGACACTAGTGATTTCAATGCACGATTTGAAAAATGTTTTGGTATAAATAGTGGCATAAAAGCAAGTAGCGAATCATACCCACATCTGTTTGTGACAAAATTAGTTGAAAATTCCTTGCCCCAAGTTAAGAATAGAGTATTAAAATTCGAGAGTACCTGGCAAGGTAACACCCCATCACAAATGTTACAAATGTTACAGTATCATCACAATAGAATTAGAGAGGAACAAGATCATGAACAAAGACGCATGAAAGACACGAAAATGAAAATGCTAGTCTCCCAGACAGTTCCAGCTGAAGGACATAAAAAGGGTACGACACATTCCGGTGATTCAGCAGGACCTGTAAAAGGGACATGCAACTACTGTAAACAACCAGGTCATTATATACACGATTGTCCAGTCCTGAAGCGTAATATCGCCACAGGTATTACAAAAGAAAGACCACGGCCACTTAGACAGGATCAGAATGAACAAGGAGCCCTGCAGCATGCACAGTCCATGCCAGCTCCACAACAGTCTATACAGTTTGTGCCAGCTGCACCAGCACTGCCTGTTGCTGCCACACAAACCACAACACGACAGCTGTACCAGACCGCACAGTACGACTATCCTGATTATCAACGATACGCATGAACCAGCCTAGAGAGGGAAGTTGACTTACCCCTTATCGAGGTCCCTGTAGACCAAGAAGGACCTTATGTACATAGTGAATTATTAGGCCAAGATAGAAAATTTTTACTCGATACAGGGGCAAGTCGAACAACCATAAAACGTAGTGAAGTTCCAGGGGCACCCCTCTCAGGCTCACAGAATATTTCCCTTGGTTTTTCAGGAAAACCTATTGTTAATGAAGTATCACAGCCTCTTCCACTTACGATAGGACCCTTGACCAGAACTACAGATTTATTGCTTACTAAATCATGTCCAGAAAACTTGTTAGGTATAAAAACACTAAAAGCTCTAGGAGCTATAATATGTTGTTCTCCGGAAGGAGTAAGATTGTTTTTACGTGATTTCAAAGGTCACTATGTGTCTCGAGACATGGATCCCCGACTGCAGACTTTACCTACACATCTATGGGCACAAGGCCCTACTGATGTTGGTTGCATGAATATTACACCATATCGAGTTACACTAAAGGCAGGAGTGGTACTACCACGAATGCGACAATACAAGTTACCACCAGATGCTGTAGTGGCTTTACTACAAATCATTGACGAGCTCATTGCCCAAGGAGTGGTTGTCGAAACCGACTCCAATGTATGTAATTCCCCGATAATTCCGATTCTTAAACGAACAGATCCAAAGGCCCCGCCAGTATATCGATTGGTTATTGATCTGCGCGAATTAAACAAGTGCATTGTGCCACAATTCCCTGTGGTCCCAGATATCTCGTCATTACTGACAGCTATTGATTCTGAAGCAACATTCTTTACTGTAATTGATCTCAAAAATGCCTTTTTCAGCGTCCCTATAGATCCGGAAAGCCAATACTTGTTCGGATTTAGTTTAAATGGACGTAGCTTTAAATTCTCACGCGCACCTCAAGGATTTACAGAAAGCCCCAGCATCTATAGCCAAGCACTGAAACGAGAACTCGACAGTATCCACATGCCAGTAAACACTGCCCTGCTTCAATATGTCGATGATCTGCTGATCACCGCTAGAAGCGAACCTGAATGTGAAAAAGCATCACTGACAGTTTTACAATTTCTAGCCGAAAAGGGGCACAAGGTGTCCCCTTCTAAGCTGCAATTCTGTGTCCAGCGAGTTGTTTATCTTGGACACTCGCTGTCCAAGGAGGGAAGGCAGCTTACACCCGACCGCATTCAGTTAATAGCTAACATGCCAATACCCAAGACACAAAAGGAGGTGCGGGCTTTTATAGGCCTCACTTCATATTGTAGGCAGTGGATCCCTCAGTATGCATTTTTAGCAAAACCACTCATTCAGTTGACAACACAGGAGGCAGCCACATCGACTGTTCTCCCTTGGACTCAGGAACATACACAAGCTTTTGAAAGCTTAAAGAAAGCCTTATGTCAAGCACCGGTTTTAGCAACACCATGTTACAATAAACAGTTTACACTCTTTGTTACAGAACGCGAAGGTACTGCCTTGTCAGTACTCACACAGGAACAGGCAGGATCCCACAAGCCATGTGCTTATTTTTCTAGTACATTAGATCCCGTAGCTCAGGCTTTGCCTGCATGCCTGAAATCGGTGGCAGCAACAGCTTTAGCAATCAGACAAAGCGATGCCATAGTGTTAGGACATCAATTGACAGTACAAGTACCACATGCAGTAGAGGTTCTCTTGAACCGCACACAAACACAACACTTGACTATAGCGCGACTTACAGGGTATGAATTAACATTGTTTCAGCCACATATAGAAATCAGACGTTGTAACACATTGAATCCTGCCACACTCTTACCCGTAATCGGAACAGACCCACTAGCTCATGACTGTATTGATGTTATTACAATCACGACGAAACCCAGACAAGACTTGACAGATGTCCCATTGTCAGACCCAGACCTGACGTTGTATGTAGATGGTTCATGTATGAGAACAAGTACAGGAGAGTTAGTGGCCGCTTACGCAGTCACAACAGATACTGAAATCATTGAAACAAACTGCATAAATACCTTGTCCGCTCAAGCCGCAGAGCTCGTCGCTCTGACACAAGCCTGTATTCAAGCCACAAATAAAAGAGTCAACATATACACTGATTCACGTTATGCATTCGGAGTTGTACATGACTTCGGCGTGCTGTGGCGAGAGAGAGGTTATTTAAATTCTCACGGTGCCCACATTCAGCACGGACCCCTCATTCATGCCTTATTAGATGCAATACATCTACCCACTGCAATATCAATTATGAAATGTAAAGCTCATACGAAAGTTACTGATATCATTTCTCAAGGCAATGATCTAGCTGACAGAACAGCTAAACAGACGGCTCAAACTCAAACATCCGACATGACAAAGACAATAGTCCCGACGCCAACACATTGTATGACGATTAAAGATCCCGCTCTTGATGTAATTGACATACAGACGCATGCTACACCAGACGAAATAAAGAAATGGACTGAATTAGGAGGGATTCAAACGGACCAAGGATGGATGACGAAGGAAAAATCTGTGTGGTTCCTTCCTGATTCAATGGTCCAAGTTATTATTAACACTATACATAGTCCAGCGCATCTAGGAGAAAAAGCTATGCTAGACAGCATTCAACACATTTGGTTCAATAAACATTTACGAGCAGCAGCTAAACAAAAAGTTCGTACCTGTATGATCTGTTGCCAGTTCAACCCAGGAAAAAGCGTTCCCGTAGAACAGGGTGGATTTCAGCCTCCTGATCACCCTTTTGAAATCCTTCAGATGGATTATATCCAGATGGAACGATGTCGAGGATTCAAATATGTTCTCGTAGTTGTCTGTGCTCTGTCCCGTTGGACAGAGGCATACCCGGTTTCCGATTAAACTGCCCCGACTACTGCCAAACAGTTAGTTCGAGAATTCTTCCCACGATACGGTTTACCACGTGCTGTCTACTCAGATAACGGCCAGCCGTTCTCATCCGAACTAATGAAACACGTTTCGCTTTTGTTAGGTTATCAGTGGAAATTCCACTGTGTCCGACACCCCGAGGCAGCAGGTCTCGTAGAAAGACATAATCAGATCCTGAAAATCAGATTGTCCAAAATATGCAGAGAGAAAGGTGTCGACTGGGTAGTAGCCTTACCAGTTGCACTCTTTTACATGAGAATGGTAGCACACTCTCGAACAGGGCTATCCCCGTATGAGGTGATCTTTGGCAGACCACCAAATATGTGGGGGACGCCTATACCACGTAAAATAACTGATATTGACTGTAATATGCTGACAGATTATTTGGCTTCCTTGATGTCTGCACTACAATCTTGTCGTTCACAGGTAGCTGCAGCCTTTCCTGACAACACTGAGGTGAAACCCCATGACGTAATTCCAGGGGATCTCGTTTTAGTGAGGAACTTTGATCGAAAGACTCAGCTGGATCCTAGGTGGAAGTCGCCGCAATTGGTCCTGCTCACCACAAGGACAGCCGTGAAGATCGAGGGCAGAAAAGGCTGGATACATTCAAGTCATATCAAGAAATTTCATGGACTACCATCGGACGTAAACACCACACCCCGTGTGTCTTCACCCATTGACTCAAAACTTCCTTTTGTTGAAACCAGTAGTCACGAACAATATAAACTAAAACTCAGATCTAACCGGTCGGGAAATTTGATTGTTTAAGTCCTCTCCAAGGTGAAGCGGTTGAATTTGTCCCTGACATGTATCCCTTAGATCTGAATAGAGAAAACACCCGAAAAATGTTGAAACGACATGCATACTGTAAATCACTGCGTAGTCATTGCACAGTGACGTTATTAATTTTGTTTTTCCTAAGTCTTTTAATAATTACTGCAAGTATATTGTTGCACATATATTATCCTATTTCTAGACATGTTTATAATGTTACTGCTGAACATTCTTTTAGTGAATTACCTCCGCATGAGTTGTCTTATAGATTTGCGCTGCGCAATAATACGTTTATTAGTATGTTACATCATTCCCATCAGGTTAGCAATGCTACAAATTGTTGGATATGTGGCCGACTCCCTCCCTATCAGAATTATAAAGGAATTCTATCTCTTTTTCCATACCCGTTCACACACAACGGCTCCTGTGGAGCATGGTTTAGTTTAATTAATTCCCTAGATTCAAATTCTGCAGTTTATCAAGACAATTGGGTATGGGGAAATTTGAACTTAGCTTTACTTAAAGTCTGCTACCCTAACAAGGAGGGACTTCCCAAGAGAACAGGAACTGATTTAGAAAATGAAGTATATGGATTAGGTAATTTTACGCTTAATCTTATGATCCTAAATGTCGAATCCGAAGCTACTCCAATTTTGCCCGCTATGTCAATATTCTCAGTAAAAGGTGAATTATGTGTAAGAAAGAATGGTTCCATACATATGGGCCATAGTAGATGCACCACTGTAATAGAATTCAGTGATCAAGGCAAGTCGACATTTAGAGCTTCCCGCCATTCCTATTTTATATGTGGTCAGACGGCATATGTACGTTTGCCTCTAGATTGGGATGGTACCTGCTACATTGGATTTCTTTTGCCACCCGTTTTTTTAGCTCCTCCTGATTATCACAGAAATACTCATTTAGTACACAATAGAGAAAGGAGAGATCTCCCAATAGTCGATTACACTGAAACAGCATGGGAAAAATACACAGATTTCAATAAAGGTCTCTTTCCCTATATAGGTACCGTTACTAATAGTAAGCTGATACGTAGATTAACTAGAACCCTTGAAGCAGTAGTGAACGAAACTATTTCCGCCTTAGGCAATTTAACAGAAGAACAGTCTGCTATGCGGATTGTTGTGCTTCAGAATCGTCTTGTCCTTGACGTCATCCTGGCCGATAGGGGCGGAGCTTGTAGGGTCATCGGATCAAGTTGTTGCATTTTCATACCAGAAAATTCGCCATCTGTATATAAAGCCATAACTCGCCTTCATAAGATTGTAAGCCAGATACACCAGAATCCAGGCACCTGGACTTGGTCCGGTTGGTTTTGGAGTGTATTATCTACCTTTGGATGGAAGGTCCTATCCTTCCTAGGTATTGGCTTCCTCATACTATTCAGTTGCTGTCTATGCCTACAATGTGGACCAGCGATCTGTGATCTGTGTGCCACATCGTGTATTCCACCACCAAGATTTCGTTCGTCCCAGAAGAAAAAAGAAGAACAAATGATGCTATATGAACAGATCAATGGATTGATGAAGATTGATATCTCTTGACGGGCAAGTAGGGGACAAGGAGGGAATGTGGAAATATGGATTTTTCTGATCAGTTATGTCCCCTATCTTGGACCCCAACGGTTTCATGTATGAATCACAAGTACATGTACGTTCCCTCCAGTTCCAGTTATGAAGACGCAAACACATGTGCGTCCACCGTCAACATGTCCTCTTTCAGATCAGCCATGAATGGGCCGGATATTCCATTCCTAAGTATGAAAGGCCACCGGCTTTATACAGTTCACTTATGCCATTTTACAGTCCAGGCAAGTAGGCCCTGATTCTGTCATCAAGCTTTTCTTGCTTTCTGCCTCTGAAGCTCCAGTCTGAGCCTGCATCTGTGACCATGAACTTTGTCTCATTCCCTGCGCGGCTCTCGAAGCCTGACATCAGCCTGTTGCCTGCCAAGAAACTGTATTTCACCTTCGAAATTATCTGCTCCGCTCCCTGCCCAATGCATTCCTGTCTAGTAGTTTAAGTAAACATTCTTCCAGCTACCAAGCAAGGGCCCGGTTTCTCTGTCTTTATGCAAGTAATTCAGAGCCCTGTTACTATGGAAGATTCCTGCCCTCGCATCTAGTGTAGACACTTAGACGCTTGTACACGCACTAACAGTCAGTATAGTCAGTATAGAATAAGATTCTACTCTAAGAGACCTCTCTTTTGGATAACGTAGTTCTTTAAACATAGGATGTTAGATATGATTTGGGATTAAGTTGACTTGACCCTCCAGACTTCTGTCGCCACATGTAGAGCTAAATGTCAAGTCCCCCGCACCCCCTAGTTGCACGTCAATCACACGTCATGCTGCTGTGCGCGCATCTCTGCCAAGTATTTCTGCTGACATTGCGAAATTATTTCATAGGTCCACCCATATGTGACATCACAACCAATGACGTTTCTTTGTTACTCCCAGTTCCACCTACTTTTGCTACGTATGTATGTCTTATCTACACTATCAATTGTTACGCCTCTTGCACTTGCTTCACTGTAATGCCTATTGTATAAAAGTGATTAATTATCAATAATGTATGTACTTCACTTCCTGAACCTTCGTGGTGATGGAACTTGGAGCAACCGATTCGAATCGTTCATTGGAATAAAGCCCATTCCGAACCTCTAATACCACGGATTCTGCCTCTTATTTACTGAGCTATTTTTATTATGTTTCTGTATCAAATTAAGTCCCGGTAATTAAATTATTTACCACAAGACCTTGGGCTGCGTGAGAGGCGTAATGCCTCCCCCACTTTGTTGTAAATAAACATTTTTATTGATGTGCCCCGGGTGCATATATTAATGTTACTACCCTGGGAAGGTGACGGTCAATGGGGCTTTGATAAGTCCTAGGAGTGGGGTCCATGCACCCCTCCAATATTTATTATATGCCCCTGGAACCCAGACCACCAGGGGGCAATATAAAAGTAAGCATGGGAGCCCACACTTGCCTTTTCATTTGTCACGAACATCACAATTTCACTGCAATTTAAAAACAAAATGTTTTTATGCAGTGGCTTGGTCCCAGGGGACCCCAAGACCATGGCTTGGGGGTCAGGGTATTCCTAATCTGCCTCCTTTTTTTATTTTCACTTTTTTTCAGAGTCCTGGTGAAGTGCGGGCAGCCAATCAGAGTGGTGCATTTCCCTGCACAAGCTCATCTTTTCGAAAAGCTCTAAGGCTTCACAATCAAAGATATATCTATCTATTTCTTCTCAAATTTCTCAACAACTTCTGAACAGATTAACACCAAATAAGCAAAAGGCACTTCCTCGAACCAACATCTACCTCCCTGCCAAATTTGGTGTAAGTCAGTTCAGAGGTTTGGGCTGTAGCTGTGTCTAAAGGTTCCTTGGAAATTAACATTACAAATGCACTCTTATTTGACACCCCAAGTTATCGTTCCACACTGCACAGATCAGCCCCAATCTTTCCTGACACACAGAACCTACCTTGACACTTGTTGGGGAAAATTTCATGAAGATTGGTCAAAAAACGCCAAAATTATAGCCAAGTGATAAAATGCTCTTACAATGGAAACTAGGTTCCAACTCTTACTACCTACTGGCAACCAATATATATATATAATATATATATATATATATATATATATATATATATATATATATATATATATTTTTTCACTGAAAAAACCATAGGTTTCAGAGACGTTATAGTTAGTTGGACATTTCACTCGTACAAAACCAGAGAAATTCGAACGTTATAGTTAGTAGAGCTAACTATAACTCGTGCCCCCGCAATGCACTGCTGATGACTTCACATATTACATCACTCATGACATGGTCAGTGACATCACTGATGTCATCACTGATGACATCTCAAATGACATCACTGATGACATCACTGATGACATCATTCAATGAATGTGTGTTTCTGTAAAGTTTAAATATATTTTATATATGTTAATACCAAGGTGTATTGAAGAATGAGTTGGTGTATAAGTGTGTGGGTGGAGGATTTAATAGGTGTGTGACTAACTGTATAAGTTAGTGATTAAATGTGTCTTACTGAATGCATGGGTTAGTGACTAAACTGTGTGAATGTCTGTATCAGTCTCTCAGTTGTTGTGTAAGCTGCTGCATGGGTTGATGATTAGGTCCATGACTGTCTATATGGGTTACTTATTAGTTGCATGAGTATCTGTATGGGTGCCTCAGTGTTTGTGTGTGTGTGTGGGTGGGCGGTGTGTGATTTTCTGCCTACATGCGTGAGTGGATAATTTACTGGGTGTATGGGTTCAATAGTGCATGTGGAAATAGCTATATAGGTGAGTGAGTGTGTGTATCAGTGTGTTGGTGAGTGAATGTATGTCTCACTGGTATATGTGTGAGTAACTACATACGCTACATATGTGAAAGGCAGTATATGTGAGTGTTGGAGTATATAAATGACTATATGTGAGAGTGAGTAATTGTGAGAGTGGCTGTATAAATGAATGTGTGCTTGGGTCAGTGATTGTGTAAGAGAGTAAGTATATGTTAGTATCTATTTATAGGTTAGATGGTGAATGTATAACTATATAGATGAGTAATTGGCAGTGTTATTGATTCTTTACATGACTAGCTAGGTGTGTCAATAACTCTATGGACGAGTGATGGTGTGTGAGTGTTTGTATAGGTGTACGAGTACATATAATAGTGCTGTATTGATGAGTGACTGCATGTATGAGTAACTGTATGGGTGAATGAATGAATGTGTGTGTATAGCTAGGAATTAGTCAGTGGGTATATAGTAACTGCTATTGATTTGTCTATGGTTTTGAAAATAAATGGTAGTCTGTATTTAAGAGTGGGTGTATCAAAGGTTATATTAGGGTGTGAGGAGGTGCATCTGATTATCACGTGGATGATGTCTTCAGTGATATAATTTGAGCTGTCATTAGTGATGTCAATGAGGGATGTCACTGACCATGTCATGAGCGATGTAATATGTGACGTCATCAGCAGTGCATTAGCTCTACTAACTATAACATTCGAATTTCTCTGGTTTTCTACGAGTGAAATGTCCAACTAACTATAACTTTCCCTAAAACCTGTGATTTTTTCAGTGAATTTCTAAGGTTTTTTAAATGCTAATTTCTAACTATAACGTCCCTGAAACTTATGTTTTTTCAGTGAATTTTAAAGGTTTTTTAAATGCTAATTTCTAATTATAATGTTCATTAAACCTATAGTTTTTTCAGTGATTTTAAATTATCATTCCATTCTCAACCTAGTGAAAACAGTCGATATCGCCAATTCCAGCAATAGCTTCCGCAAAAAAAATCGCCACAAATGAGAGCAACAACTAATGCTAATAATATGCAGAGTAGGCGTTCCTATGCAAAAATAACATGAAAACACCACTTCCCGATATTTTCAACGAGCAGGCAAATCTGCGGTGCGATCCAAAAACAGGCGATAAGCTGTGTTAGCAGTAGGAATGTAACATCTGCCTTTTACTGGTGTAAAGTAGGACGACTACCTACAGTGTGAAAGGAAGCCCAGTCCAGAATCACATCTGAAGACCAACACATGTCATAGAGCTACTGATCATGCACCTCCCACACCCAAGAAGGCCACAAAACCCACTGCCATCACCCTCAGGACCTCCCCTAGACCACCCCCCTACTACCACCGAAGCAGCGCACAACAGGACAGCGAACTTTACAAAAAGGGCATGACCCCTCAGCCACACAATAGCTGAATGTTGCGAGATGTGGCAACCAAACATGTGTGAAGGAGGCAAGTCACCCACCAATAATAATGCACACAATACCAAGTGTAGCGGTGATGTATTGGACAGACCTCACTATGCAGAGCACAAACTTCTCAATGTGTACATATACTGCTGGTGCTTGTAGTGTTGTGGACAGTGGACACAAACATGTTACCTCAGGCAGGGGGGAAGATCTCGGTCATGTACCTGTGTCGTCGTCGTCTGTAAGCGGAAACACAGTGGGCTGGTCCAACGTATGCCACTCCAGCGTAGAACTGTGAATAAATAGGCCGGGGCTCTGGGCGTGGTTCACTTGTAAAAGCGGTAAATGAGTTCTTCTGGGGGATTCTGTACACAGGCAGCACTTGTACTGACTAAATCTTGAATATTGGCATTCTTGTCGTTTTACTTATTTTAAAAAACTCAATACTTATACCTAATGTGCGTCGCCTTATTTTTGTTAACTTTATATGCTGGGGCAGTCTACTACTGTTTGAAATACAGCGCTAGCATTTACCTCGTTTTAGCTCGCATTTCCTGCCCGTTCCACCGCAGCTCGTGCTGATTGTAGTGGAGGGAGTGGTGTTGCGAAACATTCCATCCTCACTTCCGGTTGGCCATTCCTGGGGTAGCCACTGTTGACAGTGACGGACTAGTTCTCCCTACTCATTCCCCTCACTGCAGGTATAAAAATGACGATGGCGCCGACGCGCAGCGGGCGCGCCTATGGCAAGCCCGTCTGCGCCCGTCCGCGACCCGTTCCCGTCCAGCGCCAGCCAATATGTTGATGTTGGGGTAGAACATTCCGCTGCTCCTGCTCCCAGAGGATTGCTTGCATCTTCTCAGGTAATGGGAGCGCAGGTCAAGGTTGAAGGGGATGCTCAATTAGGGGGTTTGGTAGGTGCAGAGACGGAAACTGATCTGACTGGAACATGGTCCTTAAAATGTGGTATGATTAATGTCAGGTCTCTTTGTAAACATCATTTAGAAACACAGATGTTGCTGGAACTTCATGATTTAGATGTTTTGGTAGTGACAGAGACCTGGACACATCTGGACTCTGATCTAGAACTATAAAGCTTTCCATAAACCTCGTCCAAGCGGTAGAGGCGGAGGGGTTGGGATCTTCTTTAAGGAGGTCTGGAATGTGTCGCCCATAGATCTTGACATGGTTGAAGGGGTCGAACTACTGGGATTCGCCCTAAACACTCTTGGGCACCAGGTGCTGACGGGTATTATCTGCTACAGGCCGCCGGGAGTAGCCAGTCTCTTGCAACAAAAAAACCTGGTAGATGTTTTTAGTAATATGGCGCTTACACATTCTAGGCTCCTTATACTGGGGGATTTTAATCTATGGGCCAATGGAAGTATGGATCCAGGATATAATAATCTTTTACAATCATGGACGGATCTGTCCATTACCCAGTGGGTGGTGGAGCCTACACATACGGGGGGCATAACCTGGATCTGATATTTGCCAGGGAAGATTCAATGGAAGTTGTAAGTGTGACCCCAGTTGGCTGGTCTGATCATCATTTGATAAAATTTGATATGTTTAATATCAACGGCAGCAATATGGCTAGGAAGGAAATAAGATGTTTTCTTGGCAGGGACTAGAAAGGCCTGTTGAGGAATTTTAGCTCCTCCCCGATATTCCATCTGGAAGGTCTGTTCGATCCGGGGAAAGAAGTGGATAATAATTACACCTCTTTTTGTCTACATATTAAGAATCATCTTGATCGGATCGCTCTGCAGAAAATGCCCAGAAGAGGTGGCAAACCCTCTGCGCCATGGTATAATATTGCCCTGACAAAGCTAAAATTGGGATGTAGACAGGCTGAGCGAAAATGGAGGAAGGGGTTTTCGGATGTAGATAAAATTCTCTGGAAAGAGAGAATTTCTAGTTATAAGGAAAGTATTGCTGCTGCAAAAGCTGAGTACTTTGCCGAGATAATTTTGAAGGCTCCAAACAGCTCCAAGAGCATTTTTAATATTCTGAATGATATTGCTAATCCGACATGTACAAAAAATAAGGTCCTTCCCACACAGGAACTTTGTGATAGCCTAGCTGTTTTTTTTAATGGTAAGATTGGAAAAATCATTGAAGGGTTGGAAGAAAATAACAGATCGGCTAAGACCGATGGTCCCATACAGGATAAACAGGAGGAAACAAGAGCGTCAAGAAGGGCCCCGGTTGTGATTTCCGCAGTGGACAATTTTGATGCTCTCTCCATGGAGGTATTTGAGCAACTTGCTATGGGGGTTTCCTCCGGTTCACCCTTAGACCCGTTTGCACACAAGGTCTGGAAAGCGTTCAAATCTGAACTGTTTCCTCCACTTAGACAACTGTGTAATCAATCCCTGCTTAATGGGACGGTCCCTCCCTGCTGGAAGCAAGCAGTTGTCTCCCCCCTTCTGAAGAAGCCTTCACTTAACCTGGAGTGTCTCAAAAACTATAGACCTATCTCACTCCTCCCCTATCCAGTCAAAATTCTTGAGCGTCATGTGAGTCGAGCACTTTCCCAGTTCCTTGAGGCAAACAACCTACTGGACGAGGTCCAGTTTGGTTTCCGCCCGGGGCATGGGACAGAGACTGCCCTTTTGACCGTGTTGGATGATCTTCATTTGCGTGCAGACAAGGGTCATCATGCCATCTTGATCCTATTAGATCTGTCTGCCGCATTCGACATGGTCAATCACAGGGTTCTCCTGGAGCGGTTGGAAGGAGTGGGGGTGACCGGTCTGGCATTGAAATGGTTCCAGTCATATCTTTCGGATAGAAGCCAGGCCATAGCTCTCCCCGCCTTTCAGTCTAAGTTCACCAAAATAAGCCCCATTCTGTTCGATGTCTACATGCGTCCTCTGGTGGATATTATAAAATCTTATGGCATAGGCTTGGTAAACTATGCAAATGATACCCAGTTGATTTTATCACTGGAGGGAGAGCAGTCATCCTCCCTGGAGAATCTTCACGCATGTATGCAGAGTGTGGCTTGCTGGCTGAGAACTAATTTGCTGCAATTTAATGCAGACAAAACTGAAATCCTTTGTACCACGGGCGAGAAAGTATCTTTTCCTCTCCCGGTCAACTTCTGGCCTCTTCCCGCAGACCCCCCATTATGACCTGCTGGGGCAATCCGTAATTTGGGAGTTATATTTAATGAAAAGCTGTCTTTGGAGTCACATGTTAACAAGACTCTGGAGACATGTTTCTCTCTTGTAAGAATCTTGAGGAAGATTCTCCCCCAGCTCCCAGCTCATGTGCGCCCCTTGGTAGTTAGGAGTGTGATCCTGAGTAGATTGGATTATTGTAACTCATTACTGCTGGAATCCCCTCGATTTTTGATCGGGAAATTGCAGCGAGTTGAGAATATGGCAGCCAAGTTGGCACTGATGCGCCCCCGTCACTCTTCCTCCACTTAGGCCCTTGCGGAGCTACATTGGCTCCCCATAGCACAGAGGATTTATTTTAAGTCCCTCTGTGTCATGTTTAAGGCACTGCATGGTCTGGGTCCCATACCATTGCAGAGTAAATTTCGCTGGTATACACCTTCTCGATGCCTTCGATCCTCCACAGCCTGCTGGGTGGGAGTACCTTGATTTAGAAGAACTAGGCTTGGGGTTCAAGCTTTTAGTGTCGCAGCTGCGAGACTATGGAATACTCTGCCCCTGGAGCTGCGCCAGGTGAAAGACCTCATGGTCTTTCGTAAACAACTTAAAACCTGGCTCTTTCCAAAAACGTAATACTCCTCTATCCGTTTTTTAATTCCTTGCTTTTCCCTCTTTAGCACCAGGATGCTCGTTGAGTTGCAGTGCGCTTTATAAGACACTATTACAGTACATTACATTACATTACATTACATTACATTACTTGTGTGAAGACCAATGCGTCTGCCAAAGCGGCGGCCCTCACCCTGCCATGTGGCTGCCGCCATGTCCGTGGGCCTCCTCGACACAGGCCCCATGCGAACACAGCGGCACAGCACAGCAGAGTTATGTCTGTACACACTACTGCCTTCGATCTACACTGTGGACAGCAGGGCTCACAATTCAGATGGAATCACGATTGCAGATGACGCAATATAGTAGGCAAGATACATTGCTCCCAGTGTGGCCCACCTGGACCACGCATCATCGCAGGTTGAGTACACACTGAGTGCCAGAGGTACCACTAACTCAGTGCACTACAAGTCAAAACCATATGGCCTTATTAAGGCAGAATTCATTAGACACAAGACATTGCTACCAGTGAGGCCCGCCGGACCACGCATCATCGCAGGGTGCGCACACGCTGAGTGCTTCAGGTGCCACTAACTCAGTGCACCACAAGTCACCGTGACGTGGACTTACTGAGGCAGAATTAATTAGACAAAAGACATTGCTATCAGTGCGGCCGGCCCCGACCACGCATCATCGCAGGGTGCGCACACGCTGGTTGCTTAGGGTGCCACTAACTCACTGCACCACAAGTCATCGCCACATAGTCTTATTAAGGCAGAATTCATTAGACAAAAAACAATGCTACCAGTGCGGCTCGCCCAGACCACGCATCATTGCAGGCTCCGCACACGCTGACTACTTCTGATGCAACTAACTGTGCAACTCAACTCAACGCCACGTGGCTGTGGGCCCTTGCTGACCACTGCCTCTGGCCCACACTGCGGTCAGCACGGCTCACAATTAAAATTGAGAATTGATTTATTAGTTACAGAGTCCAACTAACTACAATGTCCCTGAAACCTACACAACATCCTTTTAGTATCCTTGCTTCAAGAACTTTTTTGATATCAATTATAGCTTTAATACAATGACCACATTCATCTTGCCAGTCAAAAGGAACACTGTATGGCAGTCTACACTGCAGCCAGCAGAGCTCACAATTTAAATTGAGCCTTGATTCATTAATTTCAGAGTCCAGTAGGCAACTAACTATAACGTCCCCGAAACCTACACATTTCGACAATGTATTCCATACATATTTCATCTTTTGTTACCTACACTGCGGTCTTCAGAGCTCACAATTTACATTGAGACATGATTTAATAATTGCAGACAGAATTGTACTCTATGTCCTCGGATTTTGTCAAGAGGAAGTGACAAAAAGCATTCCTCGATGTCTGTGCTGACTACTGCCTTCCATCTACTTTGCGGACAGCAGGTCTCACAATTCAGATCGAGTTGCGATTGCAGATGAGGCAGTCCAGTAGGCAACAGACATTGCTACCAGTGCGGCCCTCCCGGACCACGCATCATTACTAGCTGTGCACACGCGGAATGCTTCTGATGCCCCTACCTCAGTGCACCACAACTCATGGACCCTTTATGATAGAATCTTTTGTGTATGATTTCAGATCTGCTGCCCCTACCTCACTGTACCACAAGTCATGAACCCATTGCGATAGAATCTCTGTGTGTGATCCGATGATTACTGTTGTACTTGTTGCCAGCACCAACCATTCCCTGAGGGCTGGCTTACACTCACCCCACACACATCCAGCATAGACGTCACTGGACATGTGACCCTGGTAATAAAAAGGGACCGAGCGCACATGCCTGTACCCAGTTCCACTATCTATCTAACTGTGTCCGTGTATTCATTATGTGTGAATGATGCTGCCCCTGGGCCCTAGCACATTACATTCTGCTGTGGACAGCGCTTGCAACCATGTTATCTCTGGCAGTGGGGAAAGCTTTGGTTATGTAACTTTGTCTCGGTCATTGTAAAAGTACATAGGTAGAGACTGGATCATTAGAGTACTGCAAGGAGAGTGTTTAGTGAATTTATAAGTGCTTCAGAATTGGCGGAGTGATTGGATAAGTACATATGTTGGCGGAGCCTAACCCGGAGCACAAGCTTGGCTCTAATTGGCTGCCCTCCATGTGCCAAAAACGGAAATTTGGGCTTTGCATGGCACTGTATTGCTACAGCTGTATCACTCCACTGAATGTGCAATAAACATTCATATCCACACAGATATGTCATGTGCACAATCTTTCATGTGTGGAAATATGAATGAATGTAGGGTCAGTGATTCCCCCTACCTTCCATGTTGGCCATGTTTTAGGACTTAGGTCACAGGGTGACACATTGGCACTTGCGGCCCGGGTGGCAGCAGCACTACAGCAGGGACACCTGCATCAGTTGATTCCTCATACAGCCCAGGACGAAACCCCTCCTAGAGCTCCGGAGTCATTGTTCACAGCCTCACGCAGGACTGTCATACGCCAGGCCAGCCTAATCCGCTTACACATACAGGGAGGGACAACAACGCAACATGGCCCAGATTTTCATTGTTGTGATCTGCTGCTCTCAGGTCTAGTTGTCAGTACGCCACAGCCACTCCCTGACGTCTGGTTTACACCCACACCACACCCATCAAGCACAGGTGTCACAGAACACGTGACCCTGCCAATAAAAAGGACCGGGCGCACATGTCTTGCGACAATGTCTTGCTGCTATCCCTCACCATCACCTCGACAGATGGGAGGTAGCTCCCTCTCTGTAAGGGCTGCTATGGCCTGGAACAGCCTGCCTTTTGAGCTCAGGAACATCCACAACCAACGGCTGTTCAAAAAGCAGTTAAAAACTTAGTTTTTTTAGTCATCCAGTCACGTTTCTCACTTCCGCTCTCCTCTGCACAGGTTTTTTGCGCCGGGACACTTCCGAGTAGCTGCGCGCGTTACAAATGCTGGCTAACATAACATAACATGCTCCACGCCATTTCCATTTCAGACTTGGTGCACCGGATGCACTGTGGCCGGCACAGGCACACCGCCACGGGGCGGTGACTTTCGGTGCACTGAGGCAGGGGTAAGTGCTGAGCGGGTATGCAGCCTGCGATGATGTCCCGTCCCGGTGGTCCGGACAGGTCAGGTTTTGTGGGCCCTGCTGGACCGCAGTGTAAACCTGAGCCATCGACCAGCGGGGGTCTACCGTCACGTGGCATGGCCTCACTGGTCACAGAGTTAGTGTTGGGTGCACTGGCATGTCCTCTGCCATGGTAAAAACAAGACGCAGCACCAAATGTGAGACCTGGTGGCCTGCAGAGCGGGGCTGCATGATGTGGAGGGTGCCCTGACTGCGGAAAGGTGAGCAGTGAGGCCTGGGTGTGCTGGGGCAGGCAGACACCTCTTGGCGGAGGAGGTAGATGGGGTGCAGCAGCCTGGGTGCGCAGCGGCAGGCAGACACCTCTGGGAGTGAAAGTGGATGGGTTGCAGCAGCCTGGATGCACAAAGGCAGGACAGCGATTTAGGCATGCGCAGTCGTATCTACTCTGCCATTACTGATGCTGTACTATGTTTCAGATGAGTGAGCTTGAGGGCTCCACTATATCCAGGCACGTGGTTGGAGACACACCAGTGGTGGAAAGGTGAGCTGTGAGGGTTTTGTCTACATTGTGGGCACTCACTGTCCCTCTCCACCTCTTCCTTTCTCTCCCTCATACTCTTTCTCTCTCTCACACTGTTTCTCTCTTTCTCTCTCCCTTTCCCTCTCTCACTCTTTCTCTCTCTCTTTCTCCCTCTCTCACTCTTCCTCTGTTTCTCTCTTCCTCTTTCTCACACTGGTTCTCTCTTTCTCTCTCTCTCACTGTTTCTCTCTCTCTTCCTCTCTCACTCTTTCTCTCTGTATTCCTCTCACTCTTTCTTTCTCTCTCTCTCTTCTTCTCTCTCACTCTTTCTCTCTCTCTCTTTCTCTCTCCTTTGATGGACGCATGACGCACGATCTTATCTTGCTTTTTGTCTAGCAGGCCTGCGATGATGCATGGCCATCTTGGCAATCAACACCCACTCTGAATTGTGAGCCCGGCTTGACCACGTGTACGCAATGGCTGAGGAGGTTCCTTCGGCACATGGTGGACCCTCTTACACAAACGCCAGTGGCAGAAGGTGAGCAGAGAGGCTTGTTTCCGCAGCAGCGGGCAGTCACCTCCGGGCGGTGGGAGTGGATAGTGTGCAGCAGGCTGGGTGCACAAGAGCGGGCAGACACCTCTAAGCAGTGTGAGTGGATGGGGTACAGCAGCCTGGGTGCTCAGAGGTGGGCAGACACCTCTGGGCGGCAGGAGTTGATGGGGTGCAGTAGCCTGAGTGCGCAGGGCAGACAGACACCTCTGGGTGGCAGAGGAGGTAGATGGGGTGCAGCAGCCTGGGTGCGCAGCGGTGGGCAGACACCTCTGGGAGTGGAAGTGGATGGGTTGCAGCAGCCTGGATGCACAAAGGCAGGACAGCGATTTAGGCATGCGCAGTCGTATGTACTCTGCCATTACTGATGCTGTACTATGTTTCAGATGAGTGAGCTTGAGGGCTCCACTATATCCAGGCACGTGGTTGGAGACACACCAGTGGTGGAAAGGTGAGCTGTGAGGGTTTTGTCTACAGTGTGGGCACTCACTGTCCCTCTCCACCTCTTCCTTTCTCTCCCTCATACTCTTTCTCTCTCTCACACTGTTTCTCTCTTTCTCTCTCCCTTTCTCTCTCTCACTCTTTCTCTCTCTCTTTCTCTCTCTCTCACTCTTCCTCTGTTTCTCTCTTCCTCTTTCTCACACTGGTTCTCTCTTTCTCTCTCTCTCACTGTTTCTCTCTCTCTTCCTCTCTCACTCTTTCTCTCTGTATTCCTCTCACTCTTTCTTTCTTTCTCTCTCTCTCTTCCTCTCTCTCACTCTTTCTCTCTCTCTCTTTCTCTCTCCTTTGATGGACGCATGACGCACGATCTTATCTTGCTTTTTGTCTAGCAGGCCTGCGATGATGCATGGCCATCTTGGCAATCAACACCCACTCTGAATTGTGAGCCCGGCTTGACCGCGTGTACGCAATGGCTGAGGAGGTTACTTCGGCACATGGTGGACCCTCTTACACAAACGCCAGTGGCAGAAGGTGAGCAGAGAGGCTTGTTTCCGCAGCAGCGGGCTGTCACCTCCGGGCGGTGGGAGTGGATAGTGTGCAGCAGGCTGGGTGCACAAGAGCGGGCAGACACCTCTAAGCAGTGTGAGTGGATGGGGTACAGCAGCCTGGGTGCTCAGAGGTGGGCAGACACCTCTGGGCGGCAGGAGTCGATGGGGTGCAGTAGCCTGAGTGCGCAGGGCAGACAGACACCTCTGGGTGGCGGAAGTCAATGGGGTGCAGCAGCCTGGGTGCGCAGGGGCGAAACAGAGAATTACGCGTGTGCAGTTGTATGTACTCCGCCATTACTGATTCTATACTATGTTTCAGATGACTAAACTTGAGGGCTGCACTATGTCCCGGCACGTGGTTGGAGACACACCGGTGGCAGAAAGGTGAGCTGTGAGGATTTTCTCCACAGTGTCAACACTTACTCTCCCTCTCCATCTCTTCCTTTCTGTCACTCACACTCTTTCTCTCTCTCACTCTCTATCTCTTCCTTTCTCTCTCTCACACTCTTTCTCTCTGTCTCTGTCTCTTCCTCTTGCTCTCATTCTTTCTTTCTCTCTTTCTTCCTCTCTGTCTCACTCGTTCTCTCTCTTTCTTCCTCTCTCTCACACTGTTTCTCTCTTTCTCTATCTCTTCCTTGTATCTCACTCTTTCCCTCTCTCTTCCTCTCTCTTTCACTCTTTCTCTCTTTCTCTGTCTTCCTTTCTCTCTCACTCTTTCTTTTTTCTTTCTCTCTCACTTCCTCTCTTTCACTCTTTCTCTCTCTCTCCTTTGATGGACGCATGACGCACAATCTTATCTTTCTTTTTGTCTTGCAGGCTGTGATTCACAAATTGTAGAGGGATGACACGCCATGCCTGTACCTACTTTTATTTAGTTGTTTTGTTTAAATAAAATGTTTATAAATCAATAGATGACTGAGATTCTTATTTGTCCAACCTCACATGCATGTTCTTAATTCTAATTGTGTGACCTCAGCCAATTTGTTACGTTCCAGAATTCCTAAGGTTGCTCTCACATTTGTTTGTGGGGGGTGGCGGTGTGGGGGGATGGCGGACAAGGGGCTGTTGGTGGGGAGTGTCATAGTAGTGTTGGGTGTCCGAGCTGCGTGATCGTTGGCTCCATTGCATCTGTTGTCATTCAGGTGTGGCTCTGGGCTGGGCTCCCTTTCATGTTGCAGGTTGTAGTCCGACTTTACACCAGCTCAGAGCAGGTGTAAACTTCCTACTACTAACCCACCTTATCGCCTGTATTGTACTCTCCTCGACGATCTTGCTGGTGGTTGAGAAACTTGCGAAGTGATGCGTTCACTGCTTTTTGCACGGGTATGCCTACTCTACATCTCATTCGCAATATTTGCTGGGGTCATCCGTGACGATGCTTTTTGAGGCTGCTATCGCTGGTAAACTGGTGATATGGGCTGTTTGCTCCAGCTTGTGAATGGTGCATTAAAAGTTATCACCATTTTGGTTGCGATAAAGTGCCATTGACTCGGTGATGTGTCCTTCAGAATACACCCCTCGGTGTTTGAAAGACTTAAGAAGTACTCGAGTGCCCCGCTGAGTGCCACACAAAAAACAAACGAAAAGAGGGCTGCGTTGACCCCCTCCCATGGCCAATTCCGGCCCTAAGAACCCCATCCCCCAGGGCCTGGCCTCAACGTTGGGGATCGTGGGGGGAGCCCCAATGCCCCCACGGTCCCGCCAGCTCCTCGCGTCCTGCGGGAGACGGCATTGCTTTTCCATACGGGGAGCTGCTGACATGCAGCTCCCCATGTGGAAAAGCAATCAGCTTTGGATTTTGGAAGCGAGAGCAGGTTTTCCTGCTCTCGCTTTCAAAATCCAAAGCAAGTTTGCTATGACAGGGTAGGAGCTGCGCAGCTCCCGCCCTGTCATAGCAAACAGCAGTGTCCCGGGGGTGGGCACCCCGGGACACTGCAGGAGCCCCAGGGCCCTCACGGGCTCCAGGAGGAGGTCCGCGTGCCCCCCTCCCAACATGAGTGAAGCCCTGGGTAGGTGGTGGTCCCTCGAGCTGCAGGGGCCCCAGCGGGGCCCCGCTATTATTTTTTAAGAAATGCCCCCGGGACCTAGCCAACCCGGAGGACTCATTAAAATAAAACATGGGAACCCGCGATTCATTGTTTTTTAAACAATTTCGGCAGAATTTGCGACCCCAGCGCGTATTGCGCCGCTTTCTTTTTTAAGAAAAATGCTGTTTTGGGCCCTGGTGGTCCTTCTGGGACCCCCTGAGCAGGCCTAGGGGGTCAGGGTGTTTCTACCCTGCCTCCTTCTCTTGTTTTATATCTTTGTTTCTCTGTTTTCTGGTGACTCGCTTCTACCGAGTCACAAGATGGCTGCCAACACTTCCTGGTTTAGAGTGTTGACAGCCAATTAGAATGAAGCTCTTGGTCGTGGCAGCCAATTAGAATGAAGCTCGTGGTGGGGAGGGTTCGCGACTCCACCGCTGCCCTAGATATCAAAACTTTTATTTTTTTAATTTCTCAGCAATTACTGAATGGATTTACAGTATTTTAAAAAAGGTCGCTTTCTGAACCAAGCACTACCTTTTTGCCAAATTTGGGGTAATTGCGTTCAGCGGTTTCGGCTGCAGCCTTGCCCAAAGTTTCCTATGGGAAATTAATTTTGTGACTTTTATATTTTGAATTTCTCAAAAACTAGTGAACGGATTTACCCCATTTAAAAAAAGGTCGCTTTCTGAACCAAGCTCTACCCTTTTGCCAAATTTGGGGTAATTCTGGTAAGCAGTTCGGGCTGTAGCCCGTCTCAAATGTTCCTATGGAAATTAAGAAGGAGAAAACGCGTTTTGGGACCCCCTTTTTTCTCATCCCCCGCCTGTCGAATCACCCTCAAACTTTCAGGATAGGAGCTGACCTAGGTAAACTTTTTGGGGGGATAATTTCGTGAAGATTTGTCAAATGACGCCAATGTTATTAGCAAATCAAAAAATGCTTTTCGTATGGAAACTAGGTTCTAATTATAACTACCTTCTGGCGACCGCCAGTAGGTAATATATATATATATTCATACAAAGCAGTCCAAAAAGCGAAGATGCACACAGAAACAAGCAGGCCCCACTGTTTCCAAAGGAGCCTTTATTCGGTTAGCACAGACATGCATTGCTGGGCATTTCCCTAGCCCAACGCGTTTCGGGGATCCTTCCCCTTGTTCACGGGCTGCTTGGAAGATCGGCAGTAACAAAACCACAAGTCACCTCATTGGCTGCTTTTATCATTCTCCGATGGCTCATCCCAATGGCCTCCTGGGACTTGTGGTTCGCATTAACATATTCTCATCCGATGGTTTACTGCCTCCCAAATTTGTCCATATTTTCAAGCCCCAATGGGCCCCCAGTGATGCCGTCTGTAAAATATATATATATATGCTGCTAATTACACGCTGTTACCTGCTCCCTCCTTTAAATATCCTCTGGCACTCCCATTGGCCCAATGGACAACTTCACGTCCCATCATGCATTGTTCGAGTAAGTACTGCAGTCGGGTTCAGGTAAAATTATTGTGAGTTCTGATTAGTACCTCGCAAAAGGGGGGGCCATGTGGTGGCGGGTTAAAATGAACTGTACGTGTTGAAGGCTCCCTCAGTTCCCCAATGTCCAGCCTCAGTAATAAGAACACCCCGGGCCTGAGGCAAGCTGTGATCATGCTCACCTCCCTGTACAGTGACAGGCTGCCTGATAGCAGCGGCCACTGGTCTGGTCCTGATCATATCAATCCCTTGATTAAAAGTCCGAGTTGCCAGCAAAAACCAGGACTGCTTGATGGACGGGTCCCTATATCGTGCTCCTGGCAGGCGCAAAAAACATCACGAAAATGACCTCCTTTGTGCAAAGAAATATATAATTGTATTGCGGTCACCAGTAGGTAGTTATAGTTAGGACCTCTTTCTATAACAAAGTGTTTTTTCTTTTGCCAATATCTTTAGAGTCGTTTAACGAATCTTTGCAAAATTTTTAAAACGAATATGCCATTCACTTTAGCTGCAGTGTTGAAAGTTTTGGGGTGATTCATCAAATGGGGGCCGAGAAAAAGGGGGGTCCCAAAATGCTTTTTCTCTATGTTAATTTCCATAGGAAACTGTTGATGCAGCTACAGCCTGAACTGCTGAACGGAATTACTTCAAATTTGGCTGAAAGGTAGCTCTTGGTCCAGAGATCAACATTTTTATTAAATGGGGTAAATCAATTCAGTAGTTTTTTGAGAAATTTAAAGATTTCTCAGATATACAACTGTGGCCGCAGTGGTTTCGCGAACCCTCCTGATCTTGTGCCTGAGATCTGATTTGCTGCCAACACTATAAACCAGGAAGTATTGGCAGACTCGGGTGAATTGAGCCACAAGAAAAGACATGAAAAAATAAGAAAAGGTGGCAGAGGAGAAACTCCCTAACCCCTAGGCCTGTTCAGGGGGTTCCCAAAAAGCAATTTAAAAAAAAAATTCAGTGGAAATCTCGGTGGATCTGCAAATGCGGCAGAATTGGGTTTTTCTAAACGATGCGCGGGCTCCTACCCTTTGTTTCCATTATTTTATTTATTTATTTTCTTTTAAGAGCTTTTATAGCGCTGGCTAGACCCAGAGGTATCAGAGCATTTTACATGAGTATGATAATATAAAAATGGCATACAATTACATAAAAGATAATGAAACAACATGTGAAGTATACAAATCAAAATAGATAAACAGGTGCAAGAGATAAACACCTAAAGTAATTAGGTAGGTGATGTTAAGGAACTGGACAAATAATTGGACAGATATAACATGGTGATTGGGGAATAAGTGCAGGTCACAGGATTAGGACCCCCAATAATAATTGGGCCAACATGGCATACAAGTAGATAAAGAATAATGAAGACAACATGCAGGATATACAAATCAAATAGGTAACCAGGGGCAAAAGCTATACATTTCAGTTAATTAGGTAGATGATGTTCAGGAAATGGACAGGTTTTACCGGCCAAATATAACATGGTGATTGGAGATCAAGTGCAGGTCACAGGTTAGGATCCCCAATAATAATTGAGGAGGTGGATCTTTAGGTCCCCAGGTGGGTCAGGTCCCGGGGTAAGTCAAAAATAGTGATACGCAGGCCCCACGAGCCCCTGCAGCCCCGGTAACCACCACCTCACTGGGCACATTTTTTCAAATGCGGGGGGCCCCCTCAGCCCTGGGGACTGCCACCTCCCCAGGGCTATATTTACAAAAAATTCATGGGGGTCTCCAGCCCCCATGCAGCCCGGGTACCACCAACTTCCCGCAGCTAATTATGTGAAATGTGGTGGGGCCACATGACCCCCCCATAGCCCTGGGGACCGCCAACTCCATTGAGCTATGTTTAAAAATAATGTGAGGGGGGCTCCTGCCCCCCCTACACAGCTCCAGGGAACCACCATCTCACGTAGGCTAGTTTCCAAATGAGAGGTGGGGCTGCACGGCCCCCCTCCTTGAGCTGTAAATGGCCATGGGGACCGCCACCCCCAGATCCAGTTCCAGCAATGTCCTGGGGGACCACCCCGGGACATTGCAGTTTGCTATGGGATGACGGGAGCACTGCTCCTGCCATCCCATAGCAAACAAGTGCTCCACTTTGGACAAGCAAGCAACTCCCTGGGGCTAAAAAGCAATGCCTGCTCCTGCAGGTGGCGGGAGCTGACTGAGACTGTCGGGGCCTTCAGGCCCCCCGAGGTCCCAAAGGAGATGGCTATGCCCCGGGGGATTGTGTCCCTGAGGCAGAAAATGGCCCAGGAGGGGGGCGGCTTGCCCCCTCCCTTTTTTATTTAAAAGGAAATGTCCAGGCCCTGGTAGATTTGGTCCCCGGGGCCAAAATCGACCTGGGGAGGGGGGCCATGCAGCCAAATAAAATACGGAAAAAAAACGAAATGGCCTCGCCCGGGGGGGATTGCGGCCCCATGGCCCAAAATGGCTGGGAGGGGGGCCGCCTCCCTTGAAAAGATGAAAAGAAATAGCCATGCCCCAGAGATGGGGTCCCTGGGGCCAAAATCAGCCTCCTCTTTATAAGTAAAGAGAAAAAGGAAGGCCTAGCCCCAGGGATTGGCCTCAGGATGGTGGTCCAGTGGACCCCTTTCTTTTTAATTTAATTTTTTTAAAGTGTCAGGCCCTGGGGAACGGGGTCCCTGGTGCCCAAAGGGATCAAGAGAAGGGGGACCACACAGCCTCCCTTCTTAAAATAATAAAAAGGAAGCCGGCAACTTGCTGAGGCCCTGCTTCCTGTCTCCACTACTCTGCAAAAATGCCTCCTGGCACGCTCTTGGTTAGGGGGTGAAGTCCCCTTGCCTCCTGAGGGTCCCTGGGGGCCAACTAGGCCACCTGTTACCTGCAGTAAGCCCCACACAGTGGGATTGCTGAGAGGTGGTCGGAGGACATGCTCCTTTTTCCTCCACTTTGCAAAGGAGTAGGAGCAGTCCCAAGGGCCATCTATGGCTCCAGGAATGGGGCTGCACAGCCTCCCTCCTTTGTTCTGCATGGGTTTGCCCCCCGAGGTCGTGCTCTCTGAGGCCGTATAGGGCCTGGGAGGGGGGCCGCATGGCCCCTCCCTCTTTTTAAAATATATAAATAGCCCCAGGGAGGTGGTGGTCCCTGGGGTCTAGAAGGTCTGCCTGCCTCCCCATGTATTTTTTATATTGCATCCCTGGGGAAGTGCTGGTGTTGCAGCGTGGAACATCAACTTCCCCCTTCGTCACAGACCAAATACCTCAACATCAATTCACTCATATACATTAATTGGTGGGGCACATAACACCAATACTTACACTCCGTTGATCTGTTCTCCTTAGGTAAATAAGCTTCCAAACGCTGACATGAAAGGAATACCTTTACCTTACCCTAAACATATTGAGTTCAAACCTAAGATATCCCTCTCATAAGGAGATGGATCATTTAGTTGTTTGTAGGTTTAGCTTCACAATCATTTATCTAGTCTTTAAATCCCACTAAATTCTCTTCTTAAATGATCGACACAACACATTTGTCAATTAATCAAATATTCTTTATCTAAGAAATATTGCAAGAAACGTTAGAAATCATCATCAGCATTTCAGAGCATCATATTTACCTATTCTGGCTAAAAGTCGTCCTCTAAGTCAGTCAGTCAAGGAAGAATTTTATTCAGCAAAGTTAGGCCACAATTCAGTCTCTCAAAGATTCAGGATAACAGCTGTCCAGCAGTGTCACCGTCCTCTCCGTCAGCATAACGTCAGGAAATAGAGTTCGTCAAAGAAGAGCGTGTCATAACAGTTCAATTCCCTACCTATTTTCATAATGAAAATAATGTCAAAAAGTATCAAGATCAGGATTCAGAAAGTCCTGATTGGTCGACTTGGGGTCGTGAGATGCAGTTCTCAGGGTGTCAAACGATGAACTCATCGTACTTGTTGGTTCCAGATTTTAAATCAAGCATTGTCTTTGGTATTGGTTAGGTTCCCGGAGCGTCCTTGAAGGGTACATGTTCTCCCGGGGTCAGGTCCAGGCCACTGCTGATGGCGGTGACGCCTGCGCACTTCACCCAGAACCTCGTATTGTCAGGGCAGTCACGTTTAACGTCTCGTTCAGCCATCTTGTATAGACCGAAATGGTCAACTTAAGCAAAAGAAACACAAAAACGTAATTAAAACATAGAAATGACTAATAAAATGTTATCCCCTTGCTAATACCCATATGTGTGTGTATTTATCTAGCAGAAGCAACACTCAGAGCAGTTTATACTTACGAAATAAAGCACAAATCACAAATACATCACCAAAGCAACATATAACATGCAATATTCTAATTTCCTACTATTAATATGTGTACTTAAGTTAGTTTACAATTAATATAGCCATGCAAGGTGAAATTCCCACGT
Source organism: Triturus cristatus (assembly GCF_964204655.1). NCBI lineage: Eukaryota > Metazoa > Chordata > Amphibia > Caudata > Salamandridae > Triturus > Triturus cristatus. Next base: position 911,824,701 of record NC_140583.1, read on the forward strand.
GTAATTCTTTTGTTAACCCTTTGGGTGCCAGGCCTTTTTCCCCTCCTGTGCCTGGCGATTCCCTAGTGGGTGGGTGTCATGACGAGATAGTCTCGTCATGGGCACAGCGCGACTGTGCTCCATGACGAGACCATCTTGTCATGGGCACAGAAGAGGTTAATATAATTGGTGAGTTATCACTTCAAACAAATTAATAATATTACAATTAATAGATTATTCGGATTAATATAAACATGCAGAATGGGGGGGTATACAAAATTGTGTACTATCCGCTCCAGCAACACCCCCTTTGGTGATTATATCACCACACTAACCAAAACTTTTGTATCTCTTTTACGGAAATTTTAAATTGATTTCTTGTTTCGTTCATATTTCAGTTTCCCCTGTTTCTTCTCCTTTTGCTGTTTTATACATGCTATCCTTTAACTCTTCTAGTTCTATTTCTTCAAATTCTCTTTCTTGTTTCTTATCCCTTCTCCTTAAGTTTTCTCTTTTTATTATTTTCTGATTTTTATTCTTTCTACAACAAATACAACCTAATCTTATTATTAATACTAAGGTAATCACACATGTTAATGGAAATTATATCTTACCTATAAATGTACTACCTAATTTTACTACAAAATCTTTAATAGCTGATATTTTCTTACCAATATTCTCCCAGACACCTTCAACCTCCAGTGGTACAATTTCGTCATGCAATTCTGTCATATTTTTAATATGAATTTTCAAATCTCTACTTTCGTCAGGAATGTAAGTACAACAATGTTGAACTTTCAGCATTCCACAGACTCCACCCTCTTTTGCCAATAAGATATCAAGGGCAAGTCGATTTTGCATTGCCATAGCACGCATGGCAACCATTTCAGTATTCACCAATAAGAATCCTCCAGCGGTGCTTGATTACAAGCGATCCACTACTGTTGAAAGTTTTCTAATTTTATTTGCATTCAGAGATATTCCCACTGCGGGTATCAGTGCTCCAAAAATGTCACCTACAATTTCAGTCCAAGATTCTCTCTTACTACGTGCTAAATAACTACCTAAACTATGTACACCATCTTCTCCTCTATCCATGTGAAAAATCTTTGGAAAAACCAGGCCAACATAACATGTGCCATACCAATGGTCTGGCAAACGATAATATGTCCTGTTCCCACAAATGAAATACAGTCCTGGAAAGACTGGATCTCTTCCACCTTTAAATCCCCATCCTCCCATGATTCGGTATGTATCAAGGCACTCACTATTCCCTAGAAAATAATTGTCATACGCCGTCTGATTCCTTTTTATACATAATTTCACTTTCTGAGGCCAATCTAAAGCCATAGTTGGACTCGTTTCCCCTCTTAAGTGTTTCTCCTTTTCTACATCCCAACTTTCCCTTCTGAAGCCTTTCTTTGCATTTTCAATCTCCTTTCTTCAACCATATCCAAAATGTCTTCTCCTCTTTCTTTAAACTGCAAGTGAAGTTATTTCTAAATATATATTCTAAGGTTAGTTCTTTAGTCTCTAAGAAAAATTCACCTAATACCTTTGCAGGTTTTACCTTGTTTAGTTTGTTAATTGCTGGTACTTGTGAAAATATAGTATTTACATCTGAAAAATAATACTCTAATTTACCTGTTTGATAAAATAAACTAGCTATTACACTACATGTTATTCCATATGTTACAGGAAGGTGATGATAAGTCACTCCTTCAGATACAGGTGCAGGTAATTGCATACATACATAGCAATCCCTTACGTCCATTGTTTTTACATATTCATACAACAATTTTGAAAACACATTGTTAGAAAAATCTGTTATTGACCTGTCTTTATGTAAATAGTTTTTATCTATTCTAGCTGGAACTACCTTTTGAACTTTCCCCATATTAGTTATGTTATCGCTATGTCCTTCTAATGTATCTATAGTAACTTTAAATGAAATTAGTAGAGCAAGAATGCTCCAAAGAAGCATTAATAATCCTGTACAACAACAACACATTTTGCACCATCTTTTAAGGAAGGCACATCTACATTTACTACTTTCTATGTTTGCCATCTTTTCTAAAATGAGCCGTGTCTTTTGACTTAGCCTCTTCTACTTCACAACTAGTTTCTAACCCAAGGCTTCTAAGCACCTACGTGGTTCTACCAGTTTTTGTCTTTTTCAGTATTTTATTGTTTTTCCATCAGTAACTTCCTTGTCTCATTCAGTTTGGCATCTCATCATCTTTCACTTTCCTCTCGTTTTCAGCATACAGGTTGTCCTGAACATCCGCTTCTTCTCCAATATTGGACAAGATAACTCTCAGGATTTTAGATTCTTCGTCTTCCTCAACCACTTCCGGTACAAACACCTCTGGATTTCCTTGGCTATCCGCCTCTTCCTTCACTTCAGGCAGGGCCACATTTGTCCATTCCGGTGATTTATACTTCTGGTTAGGGTTTCTTGTTCGTTTGTTTTCTTTGACTACTGTCTGTTCTTCTTCTTTCGATTTTTCCTGACTCGTTACTTCATTCACCTGTTCAGCTCTTGGCGAATTTACACGTGTCAGTTGATATCTCAATCTCTTTATTTTGTTTGGCCACACCTCGTCTTTTGCCGCTCTTTTCAATTTACTCCCTTTATCATTCTTTTCAGTTCTCCAAGCTCTCTTTCTCAAAACTCGGCCTTCTGGTATTTCATCTTCGCTTTCCTCAGACTCTATTTCAACTTACTTTTTACCTTCAACAAGTTCTTTTTCCAACTCTTCTTTTGTTTTCCCTACTTCTGTCCCTCCTCGAATCTCCGTCACGCAATCTTCCTGCTGACTACTTGTCCCTGCTTCTAACTGGATGTTGGAGTTCCCTACACCTCTTCGGGGGTCTTCCGCAATAATCTTTCCCTCTCTCTCTGTATCTGGCACCTGTCCATCTAAATGTGTTATTTCGGGTGGAATTTCTCTCAATCTTTCATCTGGCACTTCCTTCTCATGGATTTCTTTTTTTGTCTCTCCACTGTCCTTTTCTTTGTTCTTCCTTTGTTCTTTCTTGGAAGAATGTGCTCTTTGTTCTGTCTCTGAGTCCGAACTGGTATCAGAAATCTGCAACCTTTTCCTCAGGGAATTACTTCTGGGGACCAAAGTTAACCTTGGCTCTGTCTCCCCCCTTTCAGAGTTTTCTCCTTCTTTGTCTTTTGGCTCTACGTCATCTGACACAGTCCTGGATTCTGACTCATCAAAATACTCCTTTTCTTTACAGTCAACTGGATTTGGAATTCTCAAAGTATGACTTGCATGGATCCAGTTCTTCAATTCAGCACACTTCACAGCTGTTGTTGTAGTCAAGATGACTTGCCTTGGTTTTCCCCACCTGGGAACCAAACAGTTTCTTCTTCTGTGTACTTTTATCCTTACCCAGTCCCCTGGGCATAGATCATGAGCTGGCTTCTTTTTAAGAGTGGTAGCATCCACTCCAACCTGATGAAACACAGAATGAACTGCGTCAGCCAGGCTTTTACAGTATTCCAATACCATGTCATCAGTTATTGTCATCAGCTTGTTGACTGGTATAAATACATGTCTCATTGCGCGTCCCATGAGGATCTCATGCGGACTCAAACCAGTAGTTCTGTCTGGTATTGATCTAATAGTCATGAGTACTCGAGGCAAGACGTCGGGCCATTTCATACCTGTGGCTAAACACATTTTCCATATTCTGTTTTTGATGGTACCATTCATGTGTTCTACTACACCATAAGCCTCTGGTCGGTAGGCAGAATGCAGTTTTTGTCGTACATTCAATGCTTCACAAATCAGTTTTATAATTTCATTATGAAAATGTCCTCCTCTGTCTGATTCAATTGTTACTGGGAACCCACACCTAGGTATAAATTCCCTCAACAATAATTTTTCCACTGTCATTCCATCATTTCTTCTTGTTGGGAACGCCTCTACCCACCTGGAGAATAGGCATACCATCACCAAAACATACCTCAAACTGTTACAAGGTGGCATCTCAATAAAATCTACTTGCATTCTGGTGAAAGGCCCTCTCTCTCGACCTATTGTTCCTAGACTCACCACTGTTTTTCTTCCTGGATTATACTGCTGACAAATTAGACATCTTTGACAAATACTTTCCGCCACAAGCCTGAACTTGGCATTATACAAAGTTTGTTTAAAAGACCTTTTTTATTTTTTAAACAAATAGAAAGAGGGTGAAGGCTATAATACCGCACCTGACAGATAAATAGTGTTTTTAATTTACAATTCTATAGTGCAACGAACCGAGGAACACTTCCCTCTAAGCTCCTCAACCAGGAACAAGTCCTATCATAAACATAAACACAACAGGGTTCAGCACTATTAAGAAAAAGTCCACTATGTTTAAAGGAATGTCCAAGACGTCGATGTAATTTTCCAAAAGAAATTCTTTTCTTTATTTCATATTTTCACAAGCATGGAGTATCAAAGCCTCATAGACGTGAAAAAGCCATAGACGACGCGTTTCGTCTCTTATAAAGAGACTTCTTCAGGGTTATTGGAAAAACATATACAAAATATAATTTAATTCCCAAAATACTGACATATATACAAATACAAGATCAGAACATTTAAAACCCATGAATCTAGTAGTACATGTTACTATGTAATTGCCATATAGTAATTGCCATATATAATAAATGGCCAATGGTTATCTCGCATTTTAAGACCTTTTTCTTAAAATGCGAGATAATCATTGGCCATTTATTATATATGGCAATTACATAGTAACATGTACTACTAGAGAGACTCTAGTCCTTCCATTGTCCTACTGTGAAATATTGGTGGATGGATATTGGATACTAGGTTTAGTTTGTTAGTATTAGTTAATAATTGTTTTATGCGGTCTGCGTGACGCCTCCTCTGTCACTGAGTGCTGCTTACCCCAGTCCTCCGTCGAACCTTTTGTACTTTGTTTAGTGGTAGGCTTAGCATGGTCAGTCAGTAGCAGAACTTGATCAGAATCATGCAACCAACCCACAATTTGTTGTATGTATGTATGCACTAATGTATGCATGTGTCCTCCATCTCATCTATGCATTTGATGGCTGAAAAAAATGGAAATGCAGACTTAGTGAACAATTGGCCCGTCTGGAATAGGTGGTGTAGGTCAGGTGGTACTTACTAGGCTTCGTATTGTAATTAGAATGATTATGGAACACTGGAGTGTTCATAAATAAGTAGATGATCCGTGAATGCAGGAAGAAGCCAGTAGTCGATCCATCTGATTAGATAGGTCAATTTTATTGCAATTGTTGTTTGTTTCCTAAAATGTTGTTTGACTTATTTTTCCAAATGATTTATTATTATTTGTTTCACAGCACTCCTTAATGTTTGTCTCTTTCTTTATTATATTTTACATGATCATCAGCACCACCCAGGGGAAGAAGACGGGGTCGGAGTCGGCGGGGGAACCACAGGACCGCTCCTCTACCGAGGCTCCTGCTGCTGGCCCCAGTAAGTCCTCCAGTGGTTATATTGACATTTATATTTCCCTAAGTTTTACTGCATCTTTTTTTTCCGAACTATAAATTATGGCTCCACTTTCTAATTCTATTTTTTACAAAAGCTTACTTCTTTGACCTTGACTATCTGTTTCCAAATTCTGTTTATCCCTGCCTCTAACTAAGTTGCTTTTAACTGCCTCTGCTATGACTCTTTGTACTACTACTACTACTATTACTATTATTACTCTGTGTGTAGCGAAGCTTGCACAGTTGCCCACTCTTTATAGAAGGTTTTCTTTGGAATAAGAAAACTCTGATTGACCAATAGCTCTAGCCACTGTGTCCTGTCCTTTGGGTTGTCCTCTTCAAGTCTTCTCAATGTTGAGGCTTTGACAATTACCACAAACAAAATGGTCAACCAGATATTTGACTAGTATTTCTGATCGGATAGTACATGATACTACTATTGTCTAGTGATTCTGCAGAGCCACATACAGAACTATGCACAACAAAATAGGATGTTGCTGATGGGAGGTTGGACCTTACTGATCACACCTCAGTCCGAAGAACCCAGGATCCCCTGACCGACTAGCTATAGTGTCTCACATTAGGGTTCCACTCCCGACCCCCCCACGAAGAAGATACACAATGTTGATGATGACTGAGACAGACAACCCAGAACATAATAACACCACTTGTGTAAGTCCACCCCACCACACCAAATACCACAGAGTCTATGTGTAAGTTCAAAAGGTTTATTTGAAACAAGTATCAAACTCTGTACATTGTTAATATGAAATTTAATTTACTACAGCCATAGTCAATAAGCCAGCAAAAAGCCTAAGATTAAAACAGTAAACATTTACAAGTGCATGACAACAAGAACAAGAGCCAAGATCTTTAGAATTCTGGAAGACCCCTCACCATAGAACGTAGAAATACTGGTTACATCATCTTGCATCATAATATGTTCTGTAAATCTCTGGTTTGTAGAAGGGAATCTTCCGCCTATTATATGAGAAAAATGCTGCGAGTTAGCCGTTAGATAGTATACTGGTGAATGCAAGCATTTTGCTGTCATGGCAAAAAGTGTAACATGTATGTGATGGCTAAGCAATATGAACTAAACAAACTCAATAAGTGGTTTTTTTTCGACCTCTTCACTTGTACGCAACAGTCAAGGGGCCTCAAAGGCATCTACTGCACATGTCAATAAGCTGGCAGATATAATTAAATATGCGCCAAAAGAGTAGTAGTCGACATGATGAATCTAAAAGGGTTACACATGGCTCAGGCTAACTTTCAAAAGAGTAGAGTAGGACTAGATGACCCTAGGAAGTGGAACCTTATCACTACTAGTGTCTGTCTACTGACTGTATTTACTGTCTAGTGCTGATGTATGTTGCATTAACTTTTTTTTCAATGTTCCAAGTGAACACTTAAAATAGGGGGAGGTTTCCAGGCATCTAAAAATTTGTGATGTTTTTTTCTAGGCACACTACCATCCACCAGTGCCGTCAAGGCCAGCGATGCGGCCATTCCGGAGGGGGCAGGCGAACTGGCGGCACCTGCAGGAGAGACAGGGGGGGATCCAGCAGCAGTGGCCGGCGGTGGTAAGTTATATTCATTACTTCTTGACTTTACAGCTAGATGGAAGTGTGTTCACTATTTCACTGTACTGTGCGACTTATTATTATACAACGGTTGAAGAAGACACCCTTTACTTAGCATTAGCAGCATGAGTAGAGTAACCAATGGCCTCTTCTATTTGACTCCAAAATCAGCTGTGAATGTTTTATGGAGAAGACAAACTCAGATCAGATGACCTTGATGGATGTGTTAAACAAAGAGGGAAAGAACTAAGGGTGGAAGGACGGGCGAGATAAATAATATGACTGACTGGCAGAGAAGGATATGTTGTTGTAAGCATGCATAGGTGGCTGATAGTAATCAGATCAGATGCATGGGTTGTTGAAGGATGGGTGGAAGGTGAAAGAATGCCTGCCTGGATGGGCGACACAGTATGGGTGGATAGTGCTAGATAGCAAAAATCAGCGTTGCTTGGTTCAAATTCAAAGCCAAGGCAAGCAAGGAAGGAGCGGAAGCATGGGTGGTTGTTGGTGAAACCAACTAAGTATGAGAGATATAAAAAAGAAGGATAAACGTTTAATTTAATGGATGTATGCCTGGATGTACTATCATCAATAGACAGTATAGGTGGAAAGTGTCACTGGAGATTCTTACTTTGAAGAAAATGTAAAAGAAACTGCGCGACAGTAGCAAAGCCTAGGGGAATATAGGTAGTATTATCAGAATACAGTACACTTGCAGTAGTTTGCAAGCACGTCATATATTTTTATATATATCTATATTATCAAGCGGAAGCCCCTTAACATAAAAATAAATAAGATTATTTTCAATGTGCGCACTGCACCGCCGAATGCGATGCAGTGCGTGCAACAATTTTTTTTTTAATGTATTGTTTAATTACCTGTGATTGTCCTTAATCCATAGTTTACTATCCCCACCCTGCACCTTCCCACGTCACTGACTCACCGCCCGGCAGCACTCCCACCACCGACCGCTACTGACCTGATCATCTATAATATGAATATAAGCAATGATCATTGGATCAGATAAATAATCAGCCTTTTTGTAGTACCCATGGCAGGATGTAAGTGAAATTGTGCATGCCATTTGCCCTCATGTAGCAGAGTATGGCCAGTGCCAACGGCCGTAAGGCGTCATACAAAAATATGAGCTTCCCCACCTGCAGACAGTAGTAGTAAATAAAACTAACGCGAGTCTGCATCATGTGGCTCATATCAGATTCAGATTTTAATGTCTTTATTTCGATAATAAAATCATAAAAGACAGCAGAATTTACACAAACAGTTTGGGCCATGCTTTACAAACGCCATATACTGTCCAGATTACAAATATTTATACACATGATAAAAGCTATACATTAAAAATAATCCTTGTTAAATATCCCATTTATATTTAGACGATCCGTTTATGTATGCTTTTTAAAAACATAAAATCAATAAATAAAACCATCTTAAAATACTATACAATATCCATCTTTGGATAGGATGTTTTAAGTACGAATCGTATAAGCAATCATTTCTAACTAATTATGGGCTCTAATGATCCAAACCCAGCCAAGGAATTTCGCTGTGCTCACCACAAACAACTCTGAGGTATTGGTCTTCAATGCCCGAATGGCCTCCGCGGACCTACTACAAGTAAGGCGTTGAAACAGAGGTTTTATCCATTTTCTGCGAGGGTCGTGGTACATGGGGCAGGCAAATAAAAGGTGACCCTCTGTCTCCTTATGACCAGGACACCATTGACAGAATTCAGTTACTCCAGTACCCCAATTTTTAGTGAATGTATTCAAGGGCAAAGAACCCACCCGAAACTGATGGTAGAGTTTCTTATCTAGCGGCCTGGTAATGATATCCCAGTAGTTCTCACGGGAGGGATCCAGCTTGTTAGCCAGGAACCTACCTGTTAGACTTGTGGAACTAGAAGCAGACACTAAGGTTTGTCGAACCGAGGCCCAGTACAATGCTTTAAATTCTTGTTTGGAGGGAAACACATTGGTTCCAGGAGACAACCACAGCTGTTCCAAACCTATTTCAACCAAGATGGTTCTAACCGTGCGTAGCCATGGGATTCTCCCGGATCCCTCTATGGACCTAACTTCGACAAGTTCATTAGCAAATAAGGCAAGGTCAGGAGAAGACCAAATCCGTCTCCAAAAGGCAACCAATCTGAACCTCGCCATCTCATTAATTGGATTACAACCTAAGTCCAAACACAGGGGTATAGATGGAGTTGATTGCGGAAGCCCCACTAGATTCCGCAAGAACTTACACTGTGCTTTAAACAGACTAGAAAGATCCATATACGCCCAAAGATCCGCTCCATATAAAATAGCAGCGTTAATCTTTGCGTCATAAATTTTTAGCGATGGGTGCACACGTTTAGTGATGGATCTCTTTTGTTCCCTAAGGAGACAGCCAGTTAAGCGGGCCAATTTAAGCTGCTGTTCGACTACCTGCTCCTTCCATCGCAGGCGAAAGTCTAGTGTAACCCCTAGGTAGGACATATGATCTACTTGTTCCAAATTAACCCCACCCATCCTTACCGAGCTCCGAACCGAGATGTTCTTAGTAAAAACCATAAACTTAGTTTTGCCCACGTTTACCTTCAAATCATTGATGACACAAAACTCCTCAAAGCGGTTCAGAGCCCGCTGTAAACCGCTTCTGGTCTTAGAGAGGAGCAGAGTGTCGTCAGCGAAGATAAGCATGGGGAACTTCTTCCCAGCCAGGGAGGGAGCGTCAGTTGGGAAGGTCTTGAAAAAGTTTACTACCTGGTCAATAAATAACAGGAAGAGTGTGGGCGCCAGGACACAACCCTGACGAACCCCGCGTGTTACTGGGAAGCTGTTCGTCACTTGTCCTTGACCGCCCCACCGAACCCTAGCAAAATTGTCCTCATGCAGTTTAACAATTAAATCCAGAAGTTCCAAGGGCAAACCCAAGTCTCTCAAGACGCACCACAATTTAGCCCTCGGGACCATGTCAAAAGCCGCCTTTAGATCAATAAAAGCGGTGAAAATTTTCCCCCCGCCTAACAGCACCACCTTCCAGTAAATCAGACAAAATCTAAACACCTGGTCGATGGTGCTGATACCGGTTCTAAAGCCTGCTTGCATGGGAGACAAAATGCACTCGGAGACCATCCAACCCTGAACTCTACCTAAAATCATTCGTGCAATGACCTTTTGGAGGGAGTCAATAAGGCTGATCGGGCGATAATTGCCCGGGTTGGACCGATCCCCTTTTTTGTGGATTGGAAGGATCTCAGCCCCCTTCCAGCTCTTTGGGATTCTGGCTCCTTGGGCAATTGCATTAGCTAACCTGGTAATATACGGTACCCAAAGTTCTGGGTTGGATTTAAACAAATCGACAGGGATTAGGTCCATCCCTGGAGCCTTCCCCCGCTCAGTCAAACCCAGAGCTAATTCTGTTTCTTGCTCTGTGAAGAACAGGACCCCACCGTGATCAAACAGTATGTGCTCATAACTTAGCATAGTGGAGGATACCGAGATCTCCGACCTAAATTGGGCAGCATAGAAATCCACCCAAGTTCCGGGGGAGACATGGTTTGTAGGCGTTCGCGAATCTGGGTCCCTGCCCCACTTTACCAGTTCCCAGAATTTAGTCTGGTTATTGGATGTCGATGAATCCAGAAGATCGGACCAATGCCTGTCTTCCCACTCTCTTTTAGCATCCCACTGGTTTTTTTTATACTGTTCCCTAGCTAACTTGACATCACTCATAATCCGAGACTTGACCGCCTTAACTAATTGGCTATAGGCCTCCCTACATTTCCCGTTGTACCATTTCTGACGGGAACCAAGTTTTTTTGACGGGCCTGCCAAGTATGGACTGGATAAGAGAAATTTAAGCTGTTCAAAACAACATTCGTGGGTCTCGGTTACATGATCGGGGCCAACCCCTCTGACACAGTGGGCATGAGTTCGTTCACCGTGTAGGTGACCACTTTTTTAATACTTTCAAGGAGACCTAGACCATTTCAGCCTTCTTCTGTCATTGGTCAAGGTGAGATCTCCTGTCCTAAGAGTATCTGGATTCCTCAATCTATCAGAGCCCAGAAACCTTAAACTAAGCGACAGGGGGTTGTGGTCGCTTTCTGGGCGGGATACCACTTCCATGTCGATCATATATTGCCAGAGTTCCAACTTTAGCAAACTATAATCTATACGGCTTTTCCTTAAAGCATTATCATAGGTGTTGCAGGCACATTGATCTGATAAGGAGCGGCCATTAACTGCCCTTAAGCCCCTGTTCAAACATAGGGCCATCCAATTCAAAGCTGCCTCAGTCCCTTTGGTGATTTTATCAATTGATAGGTCCGGAATGTTCCAGACTGCATCCTCTGAGGACCCCCAACTGTCCCCAACTGCCTGGAGCGGCTCAAAGGTGCAGTTCAAGTCGCCCGCTAGGACAAAGAGATTATCACTTCCTAAACTATCAAGAAACCTATCCACTACATCGACAATACCAGGGCAGCGGCCACCAGGTAGGCCTCGTGCATAGATGTTAATAATAATCAGATCCCGATGGGCAGCTTTGCTCAACTTGATACCCAGGAGGTCTTGATGTTCCAGAGAAATTTCAGATAAATGGACTCCCAAGGATTGCTTCACCCAGATCAATAGGCCCCCTGAAGCGCGCCCTTTGCTACCACTGATTGCAGGTTTTGAAAAATTAATGAACCCAACCCTATGGATTGGGACCGTAGCCCAAGTTTCCTGGAGTAATATAATATCAAAGGTATCTATAAATTCCAACCACTCCTCTGAGTGTAGCCGGCCCTTGATCCCAGCCACGTTCCAGGAAGCTACCTTTAAAATATCGTGTGGGGTTGTTACATTACTTTTATATGATTGAATCATTGGCACAGTGGGGGCAGGGATCTCCGCTACCTTCACAGGTTCAGCCCGTAACTCTAATCTAAGAGTCATACAAGCACCGTCCACCCCCACAATTTCCTCTAAAATATCCTCTGTAGTTGCTTCAACCGACCCCCCCATAAGCTTTAACAATGGACCCCCCTCAACAACATGTCCCATAGAAAATTCCACCCTTCCGGGCCCTGGTATTACATTCCTGTGACTCTCCACAGTGCTGTACTCCTTGCTTGGTAAATGTAGTCAATCGACAGCCTCAAGGTCAGAAAGGGGGCCGTAACGATTGAAAAGTTGAAGATGTTGCGAGTGATAAGGAGTTCTCACAATCGAACGTCTCCTGTCTAAAAATCTCTTGGGATGGGGGCCTGGTGTGAGTTTAGAATTTCTTTCGGGATAAAAATAAGCAAGGTCCAGTGTTTGTACATCCCCCATTCTTGCAAACCTTGCTTCCCTTCGAATGGACTCTACCACCCAGGGATCCTTAAACGATACCAAAATGCAGTCACCCTCTAAATCTTTAGTCCCAAAACCCACCCAATCAACTCTCCTCACTAATAGGATTTCGGTTGAAGTAGATGGCGGGAGAGGGCGGTTTTTATTCAGCCAGAATACTACTTTATTACGTAGGTCCCTGTCTGTCTCTTTAACACCCTCCTTGACGGGTGCTGCCCCAGTTAACACAATGGTATATTGGTTTGCTTCTGGGGGTAGGTCAGTACGGAGGTGAGCACCCTTAACAATGTTTCCCCCGGTATGGATTATGGGGTTACGAATAGTAGTTGACTTTCCTAAAGGAGGCTGGAATGGGGTGCAATGTACAACATTTGCCCTGTCATCGCCCTACCAGTTTGAGCTCGTTGCGCTATTATCATAGAGGAGGTTTTACTGGATTCCTGCACCAGGGTGCCTGCACCAACGGTGCTATCTATATCCCTGAAACCCACCTGTGCCATAGACTTTGTTGCTACAACCCCCATTGCTTTACCAAGGCTCACATTATCTGTATTCTTAATTAGGTTTGCCTGAGAGGTAGAAGCCCCCACTACTATGGAGGGGGCGGTTAGCTTCTGGAGTAGGCGCATGTTCGTATTCGCGACAGACTCCAAGGCATCAATTTTGATGGACATCAACCTAGTTTGCTCCAAGACGGGAAGCAGTAGGGTTTTAAACATGGCCTCCATTTTTACCAGCAGGATTTCATCGCTGTTAAAACAAGTAGGGCAAGGATCTGATGAACCGATAGAGGTTAGAGTGGGGCACAATACGTTGGGAAGTACCGAGGGGGGTTGTCTAACTGTGTGGAGCTGCGAAGCAGCTGCACTGGTGTTATTAGAAACATTTGGTTTAGACGGCTTCTGTACTCTCCCCCCATGTTTGCTCTGAGTGTTTTCCCTTTTACAGATTTTTTTTTTTTTGAAGGAGTCAAACACTTCCGGTGGATTCGGCACCGAATTATTAATTGAGTCCACTCTATCTATGCCACTAACATTTGCCCCACTATGCTGGGTGACATCTGAGCTCAAATCAAGATTGTCTGACGAGTGTAGAGAATCCACCCCTTCTCCCGCAACATGCATTAGTGCCTCTGTCGTTAGTGAATGTAGATGACTAGACGGGACTTGAGCCGCAGGGCTAGAAATTGTAGCAAGGGCACCTATGGAGGAACGCTTACCACTGACTAAGTCTAGGGAGAGCCTTTTCTCGGTCATTGCTATTTCTTTTTCTAAAATCCCAGTTGCTCGGGTTAAAAAAGCATCTAGCGGGCCAGAAACTATTCCCTTGGAAGTTTGCAGTTGGACTATACCGTCTTTACCTGACCTTAGAGGCATGTTAGGGTGAAATAGAAACAAGCAATACCTATGACAAACCCCGAACTGTAGTAATAGGTGGATGCCTGCAGTGATGAAAAACACAATGAAATGTGGCGGAAGGCCCAAAATTGTGGGCAAACTCTGCCTCGTCCAATCACAGGCGGGCACAGACAAGACCCAGACTAGTCCCGGGCTAATCTCAAGTACTCAAAGTTGACCCTATTAACAAGATAGACAATGGACAATAGCTGCTCTGTCTTTATGTTCTTGAGATGGTATACAAGAGTCAGGAGAAGCAAACTATCGTAGAGGGGCCGACTGCCACCGTACTCAGCAGATGGTCAACAGGGAAATCTGGGTTAACAACCAAGAGTGGTACCAAAAATTCGATAGGAAGCAAAGTCCACAGTACCTTGGGGAGACCGATGATGGTATGGCACAACTTAGAGGGGTAGCCCCGCCCCGGCCAACTCCGGTCAGTGACGGGCAAGGACGGGCCCGCCCTTGGCCCGGGCTTCGCCCGGGCGCTGCCCGCGCGCGTCCCGCGCTGCGGTGAGGGTCCTGGGTTTATGAGGGATTCCCCTCAGCTGTTCGCAATCTCGCTGCGGCGCTAGGCCTTCTGGGGGTTGTAGGCAGGATGGTGCAGCCGGCCAAAGCTGCTTCCTTCGTGACCCCTTGGGCACCAGCACGGACAAGCAAGAGCAAGGGCGGCTACACAGGACAGAACCGTTCCCCTCACGGTGTAACTGGAAACTCCTTCGTGCGTATCTGTTTCTCTTGGGTGCAAGCTTAGCTGACTGAGCTGGCATGCCGGCTACAACAAGGTTCTGTAATTGGGCTAAACTACAGATAAGAACAAAACGACTGGTGTACCGGAGTACATAGTACGATTATATTTATAATGTCGGAAACTCCCACAAATGTTAGAGTCCAAGGAAGTAGGATTAGAGATACTTACCACCAAATCACAAATGTTATGAACTGTGCTTGCTAGTGATACTGTGACACTATGTGTTGAATGATTTTAGTGTTTTTGTTTTGCTAAGAGTATTGGCTATAACATGTTCTTTTTCTTTCTTGATATAGATACTCCTTCCACATCCACTAAACCATCAAGGAAGGAGTTGGCCGCTAGGGCCCGGCGCTGGAAACTGGAGGCCATCTGCGAACATTATCGCCGGCTGGTGGCTCAGGCGGAGGAGGAGGAGGGGGCGGCTGCAGCTGCAGCCTCCTCCAATGCCCCGGGCCCCAGTCACGCCCTGCCTCCACTTTCACGGCGCTGTGGTCCGGCATCCGCCCGCCGCCGCGCCTCGATTTCAAGCACTGCTGCCCCCCACCCTGCATGTAACTGCAGGGCATTTTGCCACCAGCTGCTCCGCCAGATGGCCCGCTTAGAGGAGAACCTGGAGGAGCGGGTAAAGATCCTGGTGGACAAACACCTTAAGGCCCGCTGACAATAGAGGACCTCGTCATTTGCCCCTTTTTTAATTCCTTTTGTTGGTGGGTGGGTTTTTGGGCGTTGGGGATTCTTTCGCACATTGGGACTCTTCAACTTTCGTTTCGTTTTGGACATTGGTTGGGGTTAGGGAGGGGGGTGGGTTAGGTCAGAGTGGGATAGTTTATTTTTGTTAGGGGATATTAAATTATATACTATTTACTATTTACTTATACAAAGTTAATGTTTTGTGGTGGGTTACAGTTTTCCGAATTCAATCTAAGTTACATGGTTTGTTACTTTGTTTTCGTGCTGCTGCATGCCCACAGCCAGTGTTTGATTTAAAAGATCTGCCGATTTTGTAACACACAAACCGATAGATGCAGTACCCCTCACTGAGTTATTTTTAATTGTCATAATAGTACTGTCAGTTTCTCCTCCTAGTCCATACCTCCCACCAAACTTATCTTACCTGTGATTGATGATGAAGTTCGGCACACTGATGGCTGCATGGTTGGTTTCCCAAATTAACGGACAAGATGCCATTATTGTGGTGGTAGTAGTAGACACTGGCAATAGCATTTGAAAAAAGAAATAGAAAGTCACTTGACTGAGAGACTGTGGGAGGAGTAGTAGAACAGAACACAAAGTAAACTACAGCATGGGTGGGCAAGCAGAAGAAGATCCTTGCCCTGCCTTAGTTGAAATTCAATTAGTGTTGCTTTCACCACATCTGCCCCAGCAAGCGTGTGATCAATTGGTGTACATTTAATGTAGTCATCACATCACACCTCAATATAAATCACACAGCCCGGGGGAAGAGGGTTAGGGATTGATGAATGGATGGGAAGTGGGGTTTTGGGAAAGGTTTGAGAAAGAAAAACAGACAGTATGCATGGACACAGCAAAAGTAAAACACAATCTTGTAAGACGACCATGATCCATTATCAAAGAAATCAAAGTATAAAGTGAGAAAAAGCAAATGCATGCATGCTGAGGAAGAGAACTTGATGGTTAATGATAATGAGTTGTACTTAATATAACTACTATTACCCAATGAGACACTACAGTCAGGGAAGAAATTGAAATTTGCCTTGCCTGTCTGCCGCCCTCAGAGCTCAGACCGAAACCAATTATATGCTGTACCGGGCTTACTTTTATTTTTCAAGCTAGCAAAGGAAATTAAAAAATAGTTGTAGGGATCAATTACCAAACAAACCATAACACACAGTCGTAATTATTGAAGAGAAAAAAGCAATCAAATAAATTTAAAGACGAATGATGAATGATACTAAAGTTACTGTATTATCCTGAACCAAATGTGGAGTTGCATCCTTCTCGTCATTCCTCTTGGTCCTCCCTTCCATGGACACTCCGCACATCAATCTTGGGTACCACTGCCTGCCTGATGCGGATTGGTAAGGTAAGTGTGAGTCGTTTCTCCCACTATAGCACAGGTTAAAGGCCGGCCTGTAAGTGTACATGGAAAAACAAACGGGGTATTGAAAAATTACTGCATTTAAAACAATAAACTCAATTACAGTGGATTGCAAGACGAGAAGACAACACTCTGGAGAGAACACTTTCAGACTGAGGCAGCTTGGATAGGATACATAGTGTCTACTCTACAGCATTAAGGTACAACAACAACGAGACAGGACTCAGGAGCCATGACAGCCACAGAACCGGAGAACCGCGGCACAGGCCAGGCACCCTACCCCTTACTTACATTTTGACTGAGCCAGAGAAATGTCATATGCACTGCAGCAACCTAGCATTTTCCAAATGAAGTGACTAAATCAATGCGCCACTGTCCCTCATACCACTACACTCTACTCCAGTCCTCACCACTACACGGACATCTAGCCTAGGTCTGCTGTGGTTCTTGTTCAAACTGTTTACCTTTTAAGTCAGCCCATGAAACGCAGTTATTCCATCAATTTTCTCCGATCCAACTGACTGTGTGCAAAGATAGTATGCTCAGCAGCATCATGAAGATGACCGTGTGATACGTATTCTCCAACACCAACTCAGTCTGTAGTGACTGATTAAGTTTATAATATATTCCATATTACAAGATTGCAACGGATATTGGCCGGCACCTGCAGTGGTAGGAGTACAATGTGGTTATTATTAAACAACAAGGAAACATTAACTGTCACCACACCTGAGTCACTTTTACTTTGTCGATAAACTAGTATAGTTCTACTTCATGCACAATTATTCGTAGTCAGCCAGCATCCAATGCAATGCATGCCACCATCATTCACAATAATCACTCATTACCTGTCTTGGTGTTCTCTTTGGCTGTCTGATCTGATGCCTGCCTAGCCTTCTGGCAGTCAGTGATGAGTTTCTTTCAGCTTGGAAACAAAATGGAATATAGCTGGAGTCACGTTTCACTTCTTATGGAGGGACTGTTAGAGGCAACATGTATTGTACTATTCTCCATCTCCATCCAATGTCTGGCTTGCTTGAAATGTACTTAGGGAGAGTAAGGAAGAAGGAGCAGGACCTTGAGGAGTGGAGTGGACAGTTATGCACAGACGTGCAACTCCAATAGGGAAATAAAAATAGGAGACTGTTGATGGATTTGTTGTGATTAGATTTTGAACCAGAAAAACAGATACACAGTCACACAGAAATAAAGGAAGGGAGAACAATTTGAAAGCCTAGTTGTCAGGGAAGAGGAGCTCGTCCTCAAACTCTGGTGGTTCGGACAGAAGTACGTCTAACAACCCACTACTTATGTCATCGAAGTCGCTCTCCTCTTCCTGCTGTGATTCACGTATTTTGTACTCCGGTGGTATAAAGTGTTGATTCATTTTGATCATGGTTAACCTCTCAACGCTTTTGGGCGAGAGACTGGTCCTTTTGACAGTAACAATGGCACCAGCAGCACTGAAAACACGCTCTGAAGAGACACTTGCAACAGGGCAAGCCACATACTTTATCGCCAGCCTGCTGAGCACTGGCCATTGGCTTCTTTTCCCATACCAATACATCAATGGGCTTTGCTCCATGAAGACCTCTGTTGTGTCATCTAGATAGGCCTGAACCATCCGCTCAATGTTCAGGGGTGCTCCGATTTGCTTGGCCTCTTTTGCCTTTGCATCAGTCATGGACGTACAAAACCCTTTCCGTAGAAACCAATCACCTGCCGTTTTTTTAAATGTGCCTGATGATCCTGTTGGTGCTGTTGATGTTATTGCTGGCAGTGTTGTTGACTGCTGGGAGGCAAACGCACTGCTCTCGGCCTCTGAAGTAGAACTTGACCCTGGGTGCCCTGCAGTACTTTTTCTGCCCTGTGGGGGGCGGGCCTCTAATTAAGATCCTTTCATTTTCAAAGTCAGTGGCTTCCTCAGCTATCAAAGTTTTGTACTGGGCAACATCCAGTTCTGAAAAAGGAATTACTTCATTACTGCGCAGCAATAATTTGTAACGTGGATCCAAAATTGAGGCAGTAATGTAATGTGGATGTGACACAATGTTATTTTGAATCCTTGTATTGTCAGATAAGCGAGCGACTAAGGTGTCTGCCAAATAATATGCGTCTACTTTGTCATCCAAACCTGCGTACATTTCTGACACCTCCTTCAGCTCTTGCTCTAGCATGTACAACAATGGGATAGCTTGGCTCATAGTACAGTCCTCCCTGCTCACTTCACGTGTGAAGACCTCAAAAGGAAGTAGCATCTCTGTCAGGCATTTGACGAGGTCCCATTGGGCCATCTCAACTCTCATGCCTTTCACAGTAGGATCCCCTGACCTTTTCATGACATAAGCATTAAGTGGTATGTACTGCTCAAACAGACGCTCAAGAATGTAATACGTTGAGTTCCAACATGTTGGCACCTCCTGGATGAGTGCTTTGACTGGCATTTTATGCTCACGTTGAAGGACCCTCAGCTGCTTCCGGGCTTTAAAAGAATGGTTGAAATGTGTGCATATTCTTCTGCAGGTGGTCAGTAAGCTGCTGACTTTGCTTTCATTTTTCAGAAAGTCTTGAACAACAATGTTAATGCAGTGTGCCAAACATGGGACCCTGAAATAGCTACCATCTTTCATGGCCCTAACTACATTACTGCCATTGGTCGCAGCCACTCAAACACCTTGCTGTTAAACTCATCCAAAATGTTTGCAGCAGTATGAGATTTCTCCATGGCAAACATGGCTACAGTTGCATGTTTGCGAGTGTCTTTAAAAATCTCAGCGGTGTCAACAAGACCGTCAGATATCTTATCTTTAACACCCGAAAAAGAGACCCAGTGTGCAGTGATGCACATGTAATCAGTGGCTTGGCAACTGGTCCACATGTCTGTTGTCAGGTGTATACTCTGAACAGCACTCTGTTTTAAGGCTTTTCCAAGCAATTCCAGCACGTCGTGATGTAGTGCTGGAACAGCAACTCTTGCGAAATAGCAGCGGCTGGGAACTTTCCATTTTGGGCAGATGGTGGTCACAAATTCAAGAAAACCCACCCCTTCAACAAAAGAAAAAGGGAGAAGGTCCAGTGCTAACATTTTAGCCAGCTTCACATTGTACAAACGTGCTATTGGGTGGTTGCGTTCGTACTGCCCCTCCGGCCTA
The DNA here is from genome assembly GCF_964204655.1 of Triturus cristatus. NCBI lineage: Eukaryota > Metazoa > Chordata > Amphibia > Caudata > Salamandridae > Triturus > Triturus cristatus. Next base: position 911,844,506 of record NC_140583.1, read on the forward strand.
CTAAACATGCTAAGAATGGTAGGCTGCATGGTATTCCTTCCTGTGGTCAACGTCGCACTTTTTGGGCCAGCAGTACTCCTTGGTGTCTCAGGCTGACTCTTACTCTTGTGCCAATGAGATGTGGCTGAGGATGTGTGCGTTACCACTGCAGTGCTGGGGACAGGGCTACTCTGTGTACCACTAGCACAGAGAATGTCTCCCTCTTCTTCCTGTTTCACCGTGAGCGGACTTTCTACTCGTTTATGCCCAACAGCAATGGTTCCAGTTTTTTTCATGTGACTAAGGTGCTCCTTCCACTGGATTGCGTGGCGTTTTTTCAGATGGGTCATTTGGCCTCCGGTACCATAGTTTGTACCAAGCTTACCACGATTAACAGAGGTATAACAAACGGAGCATATAGCAATGTTCTCCTCCTTTCCGCTAACCGTAAAGAAGTCCCACACTGGGGAGCTTAACTTGTGTCTCCTGCTGGAGGTGCCACTCCCACTTCCAATGCCGGATGAACTGGAGGGTGTGTGTTGAATTTGTCTCTGTGCAGTACCACTACCTACTTCTGCTGAGGTGGTGCTTGTGCTGGATGTAGGACGCTGCCGGCCCTTTGCTAATATAAATATGGAAGCTGGAGGTCGTGTTGGTGTTACCTTGGTTGGAGGTATGCGTGCTACATCCCTCGCAGCCATTTTGAATAGTGCAAAATGTTGGTCTCCATCTCCTCAGGCCCGGGAGTGATGTTCGTGATGACTGGCTCATCATCATCATCATCCTCCTGCTGTTCTAAATCTATCTCCATAAGTGTAAGGCTTCTGGAACCTTCCTTTTCCCATGCCTGCTCTTGTGACGTGTTTCCCTCTCAGACTCAGTTTGTGGCTTCCAAGTGGCATCTAGATCATCAGAAGGGGGACTTGGTGAAGAACTTGATGTACTAATCCTCCTTTTCCTTGCTGGTGATTTGGAAGCCAATGGAACTTCTAAAGGAGTGGCTTCCTCTTCTTCCTCTGCATGAGGCTCAATTTCCTGAACTGCCCCTACTTCGGGAGGAACTACAGGTACTATTGCAGTAAAGTTGCTGCGGCTATTGACCACTTATCTGCTGTGTCCCCTCCTGCGTTGATTGTGTACTACTTTGAGATAGCGATAAGTTTAGTTCAGACTCAACATCACTGCTTTCCACCATAAGGCTGGCTTCCTCTTCCACACTCATCTGCTTGGGCCTGGGTTGGTGGGTTGGGCCCACTGATGTGGAGGTGCTGCCCCCAGCTTGGCCCCCCGACACCGCTGCTGCAGGCGTCATTTTTGGTGTTCCAAAAAAGGTTTTGGGAGGCACACCAGACTTAAGTAACACTTCCTTCTTCTTCTGTTCCTTCTTCTCCATGGCAACTTTCTTGGTACCGGAGGACCTGCTACCTGCTTTCTTTGGGGGCATCTTCTTCAGATGTCAAAACAGCACTCAGTTGCACAAGTTGCAGAGATGCCTGGTCAGGTCACTCACACATCACGTCGTGTGACTCGTGTACAGCAGCAGGACGTCGGTCTGGCACCACAACGGTCAATGATGATGACACACCTCCTCTGTCTTCTGTGCACCTAAAAGCAAAAAAGCCAGAAGAACATCAGTCAAAAGATCAATAATATAATAGGTAACTTCTTAGTGTCTGGTGAAAGGTCACAATTAGTAAATTTTATGAAGTCAGTGAACAACAACAGTATAGCCAGCCATTAACCCCTTCGCTGCGGTGGGAATTCCGCCGCAGCACTGGGGGGTGCGGTGGGGCAGCGCGGTGGCGCTGTGCTCATGACGGAGCCACTCCGTCATGAGCCACGGTTGAGCTGTGCTCATGACGGAGCGGTTCCGTCATGACTCCGCCCAATTGCGTTGTCCCCCCGCACAGGCGGGGAAACAGCGCCACGTGGGCGGAGAGGCCGCCAACGGTCGTGGCATGACGGAATCGCTCCGTCATGAGCACACGGCAACCGTGGCTCATGACGGAGCGGTTCCGTCATGAGCGGGGAAGGGGTTAAATAGACTGACAAGGCCAGGGATCCTGGTGTATTTGTACTGTGTACACTCAGGAAGAAGAATAGCAAAGAACAAAAACATAAATGTAGTCTAGCCTGTTTGCCCTAAATAAAAATGTGTGCATCTTATGGGATGGATGCAGCATCAGGGAGCAACAACAACGAACATATACACATAAAAACTAAACACCCAAAAAGTGAAATCTACCCCCCAAAAAAAGGAAAGGCCACATTTTACAATTCCATCCAAAGCCATACATGATGTTGAAATTTAACACACAACAAAAAAAAACGTTGTTTAAATTCCATGCACCCATGATTGATGAGTAGTACCCCTGGGCCTACTGTACAACTAGGCCACAAGCTTGGAGGCCTATCGAAAAAGCACAGTGGCTGGTACCACAAAATGGTCACCACCACATGGCCAGGCCACTCACAAAAACAAGAAAAGGTCAGGAATACAAGACAGACAATGCAGGCCTATTGCAAAAGCACAATGCCTGCCTCCACAAAATGACCGCCACACATGCTCAGGCCACCCACCACAATAATAACCAAAAAGTGATTACAAAGGACAGGAACAGGAAGTTGTAGTGTCTGTGGGACTTACTTACTCTCATAAAAAATATTTTAAAAAAAATAAAAGCTTCTCCGTGCTCCAAAACTACAGCTGAATGACAACCTGAGGAGTTTTTTTAGCAAAATGCACAAAATCAGCGTTTTCGAGAGGGATTTATGTTGCTCGCGAGATATTGTTTGCCAGATTGCAAATGCTGCGTGTTCGGGATTGCGAACTGTACAAAAATGCTTTATCGCGTGTGCGAACACGAATATTGAGAGCGCGAAAATGCCGAAATCTGTAAGTCCGCGTTGTCGCGCTGTGCAGAGTTACCGAAAGTACGTGAGGTGAATCCCTAGGGTTACCTACTGGCTGAAAAGCTCCATTTATTTAACACACACCCAAAAACAGCTATCCCACCCCAAAAAACACCTTTTGCAATAAAATCCAAAGCCATCCATGGTGTAAAAAAAAATCAACAGACAACACAAACTGTAAATTTAAATAACGCACCAAAGATTTGAGGCTGACTAACTCTGGGCCTACTGGCAGACTAGGCCACAAGCTTGGAACAGTCAATGTAAGCCTATGGCAAAAGCACAATGCCTGCCTTCACAAAATGGCCGCCACACACATGGCCAGGAGGACACAACAACAACAAGCATAAGCCAAGGGGAACAAAGAAAAGAAATGCAGGCCTTTATGGAAAAAGAAGCACACACTACTAAACTACCACCACAAAATTGCCACAAGCCACATGGGCACTCACAGTCACAACAGGCCATGGAAAAAAATGAACTGAAGCAGGCTTATAATAGATGACGGGACAAAGGAGGCCTGCTAAACAACACAGCTTTAATCCAAAAATGAAAATCAACCGGGCTACGAAAAGATTGGAAAGAAGTTACACATCAAGCACACACATCCAACAAAGGTATTTCACACACACACACCAACAGTCAAATACACCACAGCCACATTTAGCATTTCAATCCTATGCCATCCATGCCCTACATGATGTTGAAAATTCTACAGACACCACGAAACATGGACCCATGGGTACCCTACTGGCAGAAATTGCAGAGAAAAACAACTAGGCCCCTATTAAAAGTACAGGCCACCCGCCCAGAAAAATGTAGGTACACAAACAAGCCCCAATGAAACAAACACACCAATTCTCCAACTTACTTGTAGTAAATTAAATCTCAAATCAAAAAGTCCTCAAATAAATTCAATCCAATGGTATGATGCAGCAGACAGACACACAAAGTGAACCTTTCAGCTCCAAATCCAAATGAAAGTTAACAGCACATGCACAAAGCACTGGGAGGAGCCTGCTGAACAGGAACAGGAAGTTGTAGACTCAGGGGCACTTCCTTCCTCTTGAAAAAAAGAGTTAAAAAAATTAAAGGACTCCTCCTTACACAAAAGACTACAGCAAAATCACAATCTGAGGAGTTTTTCTGAGCAAAATAATCATTTTAGAGAAGGTTTTATGAAGCTCGCGAGATATTCTTCGCCAGATTGTAGTTTTTGCATGTTCGGGATCGCGATCTTACCAATACAGCCGCCGGAAGCCAGCTCGCGCGCCCGAATTACGTGTTCGCGATCGCACACTCTCGCGGGCTTGGGCAGCCATATTACAAATCTCGTGGCGCTCGCGAACGGACAGAAAAGCAAGTTGGCGATTGCAGAATCACGGTAAGATGAATATTGAGCGCGCGAGGAAGCACAACTACTACGCTACGCGCTAGATTGCGTAGCAATATGCAACTTCGCGCTCTACGCGAATCGCGAAGTTGCCTAAACTTCGCAAGCTCCGCGAACGGAGCGTAGTTCAACGCCCAGGCTTACTTCTTTTACAGTTATTTTTACTGGATCTATATTTCTCATCAATCCTACATCTTCTCCTGTGAAATCCCATACTTCTGCTTTTACAGATTGTTTTAATTCTTTTGGTAATTCATCAGGGTTAAATACAGCATAGGTTCCTGTAACCTCTTTCTCTCTGTTTTCCAATGTCATTTTATACAACACATCATCATCTGGTGTTTCAAAGGCTATTCCATCTGGAGTACAAAATATAGTGCAATTCATCTTGCACAATAAATCTCTACCTAACAAATTCACAGGACTGGTGTCGCACACTATAAATCTGTGCATTTCAGAATATTTCCCTATACTAACTTTCACTGGTTCTGTAAGGTAAGTTTTAATCTGTCTGTTGGATACACCAACTACTTGGATCGTTTCATCCGTGAGAGGAAGATTCTTGACATCAGCTGATCTAACAGTTGATCGTGTAGCACCAGTATCAACTAGGAAAGTAATATTTTCATTATTAACTTTTCCATCTACAAATGGGCCTGTCTGGTCTACTTCTAGAGTTACGCCAAGTACGCACTCTTCTTTCTCCCTTCGGCACCGTCAATAACCCTCTTCTGAATCGCTTTCATCGCGTTGCAGCCAATACTGCGAAGCAGCGCTAGCGCTAGCGCGTTGCGGCTTATTTACCTGTTCTTCGTAGTAGAATCCATTCTCCTTACTATACTTCTGGCAATTTTTGTTCTGTGGGAAGGGTGGTTTTGGCACCTGATTCTGTTGTGTTACACCCTGCTGTTGTCGTTGCTGTTGACCACTCACCTCATTCTACACCTGTGGATTCAAGGATGAATATTCATAATTAGTACTTGGTGGATTCTTACACTCGGATTTCCAATGCCCTATCCTACCGCAATTATGACACGGAAATTTCTTCTTAGCTTCCTCAATATTCCCTTTATTTTTCCCAGGATTAAATCTTTTTTTTGAACCAGCTTGTTCTACTAATTGTGCTTCCTGTCTCTCTGCTACTTTTACTTGTGCCCACATAGCCTTCTCTTTTAGTTTTGGCTGTTTTGCTTCAATTTCATCACTGAAATATTTAGCATGCCTCAATACTTCATCTATTTTCTTATTTTGCCAATCTACCGTATGCTGTTTTATCATTTCACTAATTTCTGGACGAAGACCATATACAAATCTGTATACGAAATGACTCAAATCCTTGTCACTTAAATTTTCATCTCCACTGAATTGTTTAAAGGCTAAAATTAACCTCTCATAATAGGCATGTACGGATTCTTTGCTTTCCTGATGTGTCCTGTCAATTTTCACCCAATCTTGTTCTTCAAGAATGCCATAACCTGTTCATATTTCTTCATTACTTCGGGGTCTGGAGCTCCTGTCTTTGGATCCCTTGGGTATTCCTGTGTCGGCCAATCTATTACTATTTTGCATTCTGTCCATAGATCTGCTGGTACTATTATGTCAAACAAGCTATTCAGATCAATCCAAAATACTTTGGAAAGTTTCCCAAATCTGTCCACCTGTCTATACCACTCGACGGGTTTTTCATGCAGTCGAAGGAAGTCATTCGTAAATGACAAAATATCCTGTCTGGTCCATGGGACATGTACATATCCTCCTCCTCCCGGAATCTCTCTCATGGGGTATTCTGTCACAATCTTCTCTTTTTCTCTCATAGGATAGGCTGAGAACGTTTTGTCTGAAACTTCGTCTCGCTTACGATACCATCTGCTCTTCCATTTGTCCACATCTCCCCATTTTCTCAACAAAATAATTATTTCCTTAATCTAACCTATTCGTTCTGTGGTATTCATGTTTTCAATGTCTTTTTTGGTGAAATCTACTCGATAGGGTTTCTGTATAGCTTTTAGCTTTTCAATATCAATACCCATCTCATTTGCCACTTCTTCTAACCTTTCATGAAGACTCTTCGCTCTCCATGTTATGCTTTTGCACAGAAATAACAACTCCTCCTCTTGGTAAGTTTTTAACTTCTCTGTCGGAATAGTTCCTACTATTAATTCTTCCAGTACCATTCGTAATTTAGCTACATCTATTGACTGGGATTCCTTGTCTTTCTTTTGCAAGCTTCTCAACCATTCACTCAACTCTTCTGTAGACGGTCCTACTGGCTTCTCTACATTTTCTTGTCCAAAATCTTTCTGAGTTTCTGACATGGTCTCTATCATTGTCATACGTTTTTCTGCACAGTTCTGACCTACGAACGGGTTATTTGAAAAATTTGGTTCAATCATACTCATAGTCTGTCTCCATGGATTCTCACTCTGACTCATTCTTGGTTGTTCAGCCTGTTTATTACTTTTATAAGGAACTGTCAAACAATGTTCGCTGTCTTTCTGCTTGTCAAAAAAAGGCATTACTGGACCTATCGTTACTGGTACAGTTACCGCTTCCAAATTCTTAGTCAATTCTCCTATTTTCTCGGTTAATTCTAGGGTTGTGTTTGCTAGTTCTGCTGAATTTTCTCCATCCAATTTTCCTCCAGACTTCTTTTCTATCTCTCTAATGGAATTGCTTCTTCCCAAATCTTGGAACTCTGGTTCCGATTTTATGATTCGTACCGTTTCTTTCATTGGGGCACTTGGGGTTAATATTTCTGGTTCTAGTCGGTATGGTGGTGGATTGTTGTAAAACATATCATCAAGAACATCGTCCTCTGTCTCATTCATTCCATACCCTCTCGATTCCACATTATGCCTCTTTTCTACACACTTTCGTCCTTCATTCTCTCCTGCAGTTCTTACGGGAAACAAACCCTCAGTCATACTCGCATTCCGCCACCTTCTCATTCGATCATCATGCGTCTCATGTCCATATGATCTACCAAACAGGTACCTATATCCTCTACCGTTTCTCTGTCTTTCTCGGTCATGCATTTCGTCTTCCCATTCTGTCAAAACCTCGAATTGAGTCGGTCTAGGTCATGGTTCTAAATTCATAATTTTCTCTGTCAAATTTCTCAAAACAGCCAAATTAAATGAACCATGCTCTGGAAAAGCCAACACTCCGTCTTTCTCAGTGTATTTGACCCAATTATCTAACCAACTGCAGGTGTGATATCCATATTTTGCAACCATGAAGGATGCAGGGGTTTTCGGTGGAGGAAGTAACTGTCCTTCCCTAGTTATGATCGGTTTGTCCTTCTTAAACCACTTCTTAATTTTACCAAACCATGACTTATTCTCCTTTTCAGGTGGATCGTAATACATTTTCTTTTCTTTCATATCTCACTAGTCTCCTTTACAACTGTACCGCTTTTCTATCCAATCGCACCACGACTCACACTAACGCACCAATCCGGAGCGTCTACGTCACTATCACAATTCTCAAATCCCAGCGCGACTCACACTATCGCACCAGTTGGGAGCGTTTACGTCACCCTGTATTTCTCCACTCCTAGCGCAGCGCACACTAACGCACCAATCCGGAGCGTTTTACGTTTCTGACCGTCTGTCCAATCCCAGCACGGTCGTTCTGACGTCAGCAGCCGCTGCGGCAGTTCCTGCTCCTGTCTAACCCTCCTTTATAACTCTGCTCAGTAAGTTTTTGTCTCAATTTCTACAATTCTGTTAGTAACAACATAAAAACGCCACCATTGTCCGCTTCGCTCACCAAGGAATAGCAATAGACCTTTCTCACGAGAATTCCGTCTTTCCCGAGAGCAGCGCTTACCTCTGCCCTACTACGGAATCGTTACTTCCGTTGATAAAGTAGCACATCCCTCTACTTCACTCTTCTAACAAGCATTAGCTAACCATTTCTCCAGAATTAAGACACATAGTTGGAGACCCAATGCTCCTGAGAAATAAAACTAGAGTTTCACAATTAACCTGAATGCTATTTCATTCACAAACTTTCACACAAGAAAAAGTAGTACATTCACACAGAATCCTGTCTTTCCCGAAAACAGCGAACAGTCTGTCCTACTACAGAATTATGACATACGTTAACAAAGCAGCGCTTACCTCTCCTTTGTCCTTCTAACAAGCTCAGAGAGTACCTATTACCTTCCCAGTGATAAGCGTTATCGGAATGCCAGTTGAATCCCTGGTACCTAAGACCAGAATTTCACAGGTAACCTTCGCTATCATACACACTTCTCTCACACAGAAAATGTCTCTAATGGCAACACACGGTGATGTCACCGAATCGAACCCAGACAATGCGTCGTGCAACTTCAATCGTCACACGTTGTCTCTTGTGTACCTACAGGACAACAACAATTCTGTCTTTCCCGAGAACAGCGCTTACCTCTGCTCTACTACGGAACCATTACAAACTTCCGACTTCCTACATCCCAGAAGCCGTGCAAACAACATATAACTCAACACAACTCACATAGAATGTTAGTACATAAACCAATATCAATAACCAATAATCAATAAGCTATTTACAAGCAATAATCACCAAACCAAAACAATAAGAACCATCATCTTGCTACCAGAAAAACTGTTGCAGCGTGGAACCTCAAATTCCCCCTTCGTCACAGACCAAATACCTCAACATCAATTCACTTATATACATTCATTGGTGAGGCCCATAACACCAATACTTACACTCCGTTGATCTGTTCTTCTTAGGGAAATAAGCTTCCAAACGCTGACATGAAAGGAATACCTTTACCTTACCCTAAACGTATTGACTTCAAACCTAAGATATCCCTCTCATAAGGAGATGGATCATTTAGTTGTTTGTAGGTTTAGCTTCACAATCATTTATCTAGTCTTTAAATCCCACTAAATTCTCTTCTTAAATGATCGACGCAACACATTTGTCAATTAATAAAATATTCTTTATCTAAGAAATATTGCAAGAAACGTTCGAAATCATCATCAGCATTTCAGAGCATCATATTTACCTATTCTGGCTAAAAGTCGTCCTCTAAGTCAGTCAGTCAAGGAAGAATTTTATTCAGCAAAGTTCGGCCGCAATTTAGTCTCTCAAAGATTCAGGATAACAGCTGTCCAGCAGTGTCACCGTCCTCTCTGTCAGCATAACGTCAGGAAATCGAGTTCGTCAAAGAAGAGCGTGTCATATCAGTTCAATTCCCTACCTACTTTTATAATGAAAATAATGTCAAAAAGTATCAAGATCGGGATTCAGAAAGTCCTGATTGGTCGACTTGGGGTCGAGAGGTCCAGTTCTCAGGGTGTCAAACGATGAACTCATCGTACTTGTTGGTTCCGGATTTTAAATCAAGCATTGTCTTTGGTATTGGCTAGGTTCCCGGAGCGTCCTTGAAGGGTACATGTTCTCCCGGGGTCAGGTCCAGGCCACTGCTGCTGGCGGTGACGCCTGCGCACTTCACCCAGAACCTCGTGTTGTCAGGTCAGTCACGTTTAACGTCTCGTTCAGCCATCTTGTATAGGCCGAAATGGTCAACTTAAGCAAAAGAAACACAAAACCGTAATTAAAACATAGAAATGACTAATAAAATGTTATCCCCTTGCTAATACCCATATGTGTGTGTATTTATCTAGCAGAAGCAACACTCAGAGTGGTTTATACTTACGAAATAAAGCACAAATCACAAATACATCACCAAAGAAACATATAACATGCAATATTCTAATCTCCTACTATTAAAGCGTACTTAAGTTAGTTTACAATTAATATAGCCATGCAAGGTGCAATTCCCACGTGTAATTCTTTTGTTAATATAATTGGTGTGTTATCACTTCAAACAAATTAATAATATTACAATTAATAGATTATTCGGATTAATATAAACATGCAGAATGGGGGGTATACAAAATTTTGGACTAACCGCTCCAGCACTGGTCCCCGAGGCCCAGAGGGTTCACGAGGCCCCCTGAATAATATTAACAGGAGCCACAGGGAGGTGGTGGGCCCCAGGGCCCAGGGGGGTCCATGCAGACCCCCTATGTATTTTTAAATTGCAACCTTGGGAGGTGGGGTTCCCGGGCCCAGGAGGTCCCCAAGGCCCCTGATTATTAATAACAAGAGCCCTGGGGAGATGTTGGTCCCCAGGGCAAAATAAGCCCTTGGAGGCAGGCCCTGCATGCCCCCTCCATTTTGTCATACACCTCTGCATGCCCCCGGGACCTGCCCACCTGGTGGCTTTCTTTCAAAACAAGTGCGGGAGGCTGCAAGGGTTTTGTAATTTTTGCCACAAATGTTTTTGTTTTCACAAAAGAAATGCTTTTTTGACCTGGGACCCTGGGACCAAGGCTAGAGGCTTAGACTATTTGTACCCTGCCCCCTTTTCTTTTTCCCTGTGTTTTTTTGGGGGACTCAGCTGAGTCCTAAGATGGCTGCAAACATTTCCTGGCTGAAGTGTTGGCAGCCAATGATTGGTCTGCAGATCGCCGCACAAGCTCCTCATTATTCACAAAGTCTTCACAACCACAGATATACACATTTGAATTTCCCATAATTTCACGCAAACTACTGAAAGGATTACACTGGATAACTGAAAGCATTATCTGTGAACCAAAAGCTACCTTTCTGCCAAATTCGGTGTAATTCCGTCTGGCAGTTCGGGCTGTAGTCATATTTAAAACTCTTATGGATGATAGGCAACCACAAATGGAATTCTGTCACTTTGTTTCTACAGTTGGTATTCCTAATAAGTGCTTCCCTGGGTAACTGCAAAGACTTGTCAATTTGTTGCTGTATGGTATGCAAAGAATAGCCTTGTTTTTAAATAATGTAGCAAACTCCTGTATATGGTCTTCACAGGTGTCTTCATTGCTGTAGATGCGTCTCTTTCTGGCTGTAGATGATGCTGAGTTTAGTGTAGTGTGGGTGACATGAAGTCCAGTTTAGACACAAATGCAAGTGGTACTGTTTCCATCTCCACCCTCCATCATGCCCGAGATGGTCCATCCAGACATACTTAATCTCTCCATTGCAAGGATGTCTGGGAGGAATATCCAAAGGCTAATGGCCACTCATACCTAGTCATGAGATCCAGGAACAGTCTGCATCAACTTAATGGTTAGGGCATAAAAACGGCCACTAAAAGTGGCATTTTTGGAATTACGACTTAAAATATGACTTTACCAGAGGGTTTACGACACCAATCATGACTAATGTACAGTCCCTCAATCGAAAATGTGCACTTCTAAATGTAATAAGGTAACCCAATGTTATCCCATGGGAGAGGTAGGCCTCACAGTGGTTAAAACAAATGTATACGTGTTTCACTATCAGGAAATGTAAAACTTAAAAGTACATGTCCAACATTTTAAATACACTGCACACTACTCTATGAGCTGTTTAGGGCCTACATTAAGGGAGACATATGTTTGAAAAGGGGAGTTTTAGGCTTGGCAAAAGGGTTATTTTACAAAGTTGAATTTGCAGTTTAAAACTGCACACACCGGCTGCTTTGACAGGCCTAAGCCATGTTTTAAAGGGCTACATAAGATGGTGACACAAAAAGTGCTGCAGGCCCACTAGTAGAATTTAATTTACCATCCCAGGGTATATGGTATACCACTTTACTAGGGACTTACAAGTAAATTAATTATGACAATAAGGTGTAAGTCAATTTTACCAAGTTTTAGGGAGAGAGTGCAAGCACTTTAGCACTGGTTAGCTGTGATAAAACGCAGTCAAAAAATATGAATTTTAAAAAAATAGGAGGGTGAAGGCTAAATATTTGGGGGTGATCCTGCAGAGAATGCCAAGTCAAAAATCCACATATTATGGAAGTGCAATGTCAACAAGAGAGATAGAGATAAGCCCAGGTCACCTTTGAAAAAAAGCCAGAAAATTGATGAGGCCTAACTGTGTGCCAAATATTGGGTCTGGCCTGTGCAAGTCCACTGTTATACTGGTTGTGTATTTAATATTATCTTAATGATCATTATAGTATGAGTATAATGTTAGATCACTGTATTGCCTCCAGTTGACCAAATGGCCACATCTGTTATCACTACACTGATGCGAGATGAACGGTTGAGATCATTTAGCACTTATTGTGCATTAGTTAGGTTGGCATTTGTGGTAAATTTCCACAATCTCCTCCCTCTTCTCTTACATTATGCAAACATACTCACCACAGCTGCTTTTTTTTAGCAGCCTGGGTTTGGGGCTCTTGAGACTAAAGTTATTGTTATAAAGTTAACCACTTGCCACTATTTTTCTACTTGTCTTTTACACTTTAACGCTTTAGAAGATTTTCAACATGTAAAATATCACCCGATTACTTGCCCCTCCAACACCTGTCACAGAACTCCACCACTACTCATACCAAATACAAAATCAAGCACTGTGTGCCGCTGACATTGCCCATCCCAATGTTGACACCAGAGTCCTGTCCAACGTGCCTTCCTGTACAGCTGACCTTTCCTTTTCTCACTCTTCATGAATTATAGTTGTCTCTTTTAATTATTCCAAAAACTCCCAGATATCTTCGGAAATCTACCACTGAGAATCCAAACGTTGACCCCAAATTGTTCCAAAGCTTTTTCAATTGCAATAATAACATTTTACATTGCTAACTAATGTCAAATAAGGTGAAACCATCTTTGCTGTCTACACCAAGCACTTTCCCTAGCTTGAGGCAGGCAATTGTGTGGCCACTAAAACAGTGCCCTTGCCCTCCTTATTTTGGAATGCAGTGTAACTTGTCTTTGAACTGGTCACCAAAGTAGGATAACTTTCAGGTTCCTCAGTAGAGCAATTAAAAAAACTATCACCAAATATTTACCCAATTGTCTTGAAGATCTCCAAAATAAATGGAGATTGGTCGCTTCTATACCACAACCCCTCAACTACCTGCCAAACTTTACACAGTTCCGTCTATGCAATCTTGTAGATTTGCAATACCAGACATATTGTAGCTTAAAGAGGATTTATTTTCCGAAAATACCTCCAGCAGTTTTATTTGTCCTTGGGAATTTTCCCCTTCTTCTTCTGGCATTATTGACCCAGTTCCTTTTCCCTTGCTAAGTGGAAAACGTTCTTCCCTTACCCATTATGTTGAATTAGGAACTTAGGCATGATCTCTGCTTTGCAGCCTTTCCTCATTATGCATTAGGGTATGCTGCAGGAGTCTTCAAAATTAATTATGCATGCTTGGCTAGTGATGTTTTGTGTACAAAAAGAGCACATGGTTCATGGGTGGGACTCAGAGTTGTAACAACCATACGTGCCTGTTAGCCAGGTCTACAGTGAGACTGAAACATCAATTACACACCCCTAGTTTTGTCTAAAACATCACCAATGACATTTAATTCTCAAGGCAGATCTGGCCAGTGGGCAATTGTGGCTGTGCTAGCTCTGAGCCCTGCCCTTGAACCAAAAGATGGCATGTTAGATGGCAGCAACATTATGCCCCAATGCACTGACCTGTACTGCACAAAAGTCAATTGCCCTTATACTGTGTGGCTACCATGTGTCACACACCTAGTGATCAAAGTTATTGAAGCAGTGACCTCTTCACTTGCCAAATACTGCCACCCTTACAGTTAATGCAAGTTAATCTCACCATCCATTAAATATCTCTCGCATGCCCATTTACCTCGCCATGCAGGCTCTGTGAGTAACATGACCAAATATCAAGGCAACAGTGGTCACATGGAATGTCTCTAGTGGCCTCAACCACATCAGCGTAGGCTGAGAGACAATGCCAGGAGACCATTATTTCTACTGCTGGCAAATTGGATAAGGAAATTTAGGTCAGGGTGTAGATGCTGGAATATATTCTTCTGTGAATGAGGAACATGGTGACAGTGTAGTCATCACAGGACCCTCTTCAGCTCCTGAGAGAGACTGAGGAAGTATAAATGATATTTAGGACACAGTATTTCTGTCAGATGATATTTTTTGTAACAAATATTCTGACTTAAAACTCCTATGCACGAACTCTAAAAAGCGTTTCTAGGTAGACAGCTACCTATGCAGAAGAAACAAGACCAAAACTCTCCCAGCTGGCTATAAATCATGCCAACTCAATGCATTCCTTCTAAAATTAAAATATTTTTGGGGGTCCAGTATAGTTGATCTATGGTAAAAAAAAAAAAAGATTGCAAAAATTGTTCAGGGGCCGGCTCGTAGATGTAGAAGGTGTGGCCTCTTGAAAGCCAATGATGAACATGCCTTCTTAACTTGCCCCAGGGTAATGGCATTCTGTTGAGAATATCTTAAAGGATATCCTGGGTGTAAATATCACATTAAGTCTGGTATTAGTTTTAATGGGGGTGGATATGGCCTCACATAACCCATTGAGTAGAGTGCAGAGGGCCCTCTTGTTTTAGCTGGTGCTTTTAGACAGCAGGGAGATCTGTAGACAGTGGACTGTTCCACTTCTTTCCTGTGCAACCATCTGGCTTAAAACAGTATATCGTACCTGCCATTTGGTCATTGATGCTACACCTGGTGGTGCAAACAAGATATGGGCCGACTTCCTCAGGTGGGGTAGAATTACGGGTACAGAATCAACAGTATGAGGGGTCCTATGATTACACCAAGGTGCTGCTTTGGGTGATGAGCCTGTAGCTCGGTCGGTGCGCTTTGGCCTAATGTGAATGCAGCAGGCCATGGCCTGGATATGAAAGGTAAAAAGGCCTTAAAAACTATCAGTTAATTGCCCTTGTAGGTAGCAATGCTAAATTTCTTTGCTAAATTTATTTTAAGGGTAATCAAGATGTGGACTGATTTCAAAGTATTATTCCCTTTTTCGCAAACAATATTTAGAAAAAAACCTTACTAATGTTAATGTACCATGTACATGATGATATTATAAAATGTAGATAACATAAATATGACAATATGGGGCCATAAATATACAAAATAATCACAAGGGTGCCAAATTGTCTACATGTTTTGTGGATCACGCGTTTGTGTTTGAAATAGTAAATTGTTTAAAGTTGTGGCAGAAACCAAATAAATATGGACTTGGCCCTAGGCTAGTGCACCTCTTCATTGAACTCTACACAGATACCTGGATTCAGATGAGATGACTCCCAATAGTCAGTTAACTGGATTCAAACTTATCATGAAGTGAAGCAAGGATTTACACTCCCTACACACCTATTCAGACTTTGTAATGTAGACTTGTAAGCAAAACTTTCTAAGGTGCGGTTCTTTTCTCTTGAATTGGAAGGAACGGAAGTAAGATGTTTAAATACATGGAAAGCATGCAGATGACACTCCATTTTTTGATCAATGACCCTTAGGTTTTCAGAGGTGATAAACAGCTGTATTTGGTTCTATCAAACCCTCAACAAGTGTCCAAATTTCTTACTTCACTTATTCAGTTTTAAAACTTACTTTCCCCTTAATATGGCCATTTCACAGCGCGACTGATTAACTTTATTAGCCGCGAGTTACCTGAATTGTATAATAAATTAACTGGCCCTCAATATAACCTATTAATGAAGTATCTAAACTAGGACCCTTATATATTAACACATTTTCCCAGAGACATAAAATGGGTAAAACTCTTTGATATATGAGGTTTCTAAATTCCGTCACTCTGCATGGCAGTACTGTGATTGCAAGGTTATTAAACTTTGACATTCTCTTCTCTAGCACTTGGAGAAAAGTATTTCTTGACTCCAGAACTTACTAGAATCCTTTCTCTAGCTGTCAAACCCTTCTTTTTATAGTTTCAGGGCTTAATAGAAACAAATGATAACACCATGAAACAGTTTAATTGGTATGAATTACATGTTGAATCTACTTCTACTAATTCGATGCAGCTATTTTACTATATAATTAAAAACTATGTGATTGGGAACACAGCTTTTGAAACATATATGCAAACCCCTTCAAAGAAGCATGTCTCATCTTGTTACTTTGAAGTTCTTCAGATGTAATTCAAGCTTACTCTGTAGCACTGGATCGTCTATATATCTGATATATCTAATAGTTTTTACTTCTAATCACCCATAGGTGTAAAGTCTAATAGGACTGTTTGTTTAAAAACAAAGAAAATTCATATGTGCCCTCTCCAATGCGAAGAACAATGAGGAAAAGAGAAAAAAAATATATCATAAAGAAAGAAAGCAAAGTGAAATCAAAAGAGTCTATCGATACTTAAATGTGTAGCCTGCCACATATGCGTATTCTAACCAATTTATTATTCCCCAAAGTGGACTGCTAATTCCTCACTATTGTTTATGCCTTGCGGGGTCTTGGTTTGTAAGTCTATTATGTAGTGGTATTCTAGCCTTCTGAGTTTTAAGGTTCTATCTAACCCCGGGCGTGTAACTCTGCTCTGCCAGCGAAGTTTCCGGAGTTTTGCCTACTCCGTGTTCCGTTGCAAACGCGGAGTTTAGGCAAAACTCTGACTATGTAACGGAGCGTAGTTAGCCGGCCACTCCACCCTTGATGGCAAGGAGGAGGCTACCACGGCAGGTAAGTGCTTTTTTTACATTACAATTACTTTGGGAGAGGGAGCGGAGTTCCACAGAGTTTTTTTCCAACTCCGTGGAACTCTGCGTAGTCGGGCTACGCTTGCTTCGCCCACCCTTAGTTCTATCCTCTGCCCTGGGGTTATTCAGTACCTGATCTATGCAGAAAAACCTTAGTAAATCTCTATTGCTTTGATGTTTCACGCTAAAATGTCTAGCCACTGGGCATCTTGCATCCCCATTAGTAATGGCCCTCATGTTCTCTAAAATCTATATTTTCGTGGGATGGGTGGTGCTCCTGATAGAATTTAAGCCACAGGGGCACAGTAAGCAGTAAACCATATATAGTGTAGGGGTGGGCGGAATTAGCAAAATTCACTTTTGCAAATTATCGTGAAAATGTTAAAAATCTCCGTAAACACGCGGAAATATCGCGAAGATGCGGAAGTGTTTTTCCCGCCCGTTCGCGGTATTTTCTCCGCAGGCGTGGCCATCTTGTCTCGCGGTGCATGATCGCGAAAAGAAAAACGTGATCGCGGGACGAATGACGTTACTGCGGGCGCGAACTGTCACGAGACAGCGCAAATGGCTACAAACAATCCAACATCTTGTGGAGAACGCGACCGGATTGGGAAAACTTGTCGGCAAACGCGGGGATTCAGGTAAGGCGATCACGCGCACGCGAGAATGTATTATTTTACAGTGCAAGCAAGCAAAAAATTTCCGGTAAAATGCGGAAATTTTGACATTTTCGCGCTCTCCGCGGAAAGCGAAAATGTCAAATTATCGCAATTTCCGCGAGCGGAACAGAATTTTAGCCCAGGCCTAATATAGTGTACTGCAAGTCATAAACCTTTTTATGTGTCTGGGTTTTAGTCCTGGAATTTCATAAATTAATGTTCTGTTGCTGTTAAGGCATGCCTTACACTTTCCATTGGGACGAAGTCTTGTAATGTCCCAAGCATGTCCTTACCTTCTTTGTCATAATGTCTGTGCACCAGCTTGTTACTCACGGATCTGGCTTTCCTGGAAGTCAGCAATGGACTCAGGGGTATATCAGAACCTATGACAGTGTCAGTTTTTAAGGTGCACTAATGTTTGCGGAAAATGTTCCTTAATTCATAAGTATTTTCTGAAAACGTTTTACCCAATCTAAATTTCCCTGTTTCTCTCTTTTCCCTTGATGTTTCCTTTAATAATTCTTCTCTAGGGATAGAATTGGCCTTTTTCAGGGCTTGTTCCAGTATCTGTTTCTTATTGTCCCATGTGTTGAATTTCGCTATGCTCTCTTGAGCCACTTTCTGGAAATCAACATCTCTTGTGTTGTTCCTTTTACTTCTCAAGAGTTAACGATGAGGAATACTTGTAATAAGCTTGTGTGTGTGGCTGCTGATAGCATGAAGTATTGAGTTCCCAGCAGTAGGTTTTCTGTATAGCATGCTGTACAATTTCTCTTCAGACACAAAGACGTTCAAATCCAAGAAGTTCACTCATGTTGAACTCACTTCACCAGTGAATTTCAGATTGACATTATTCATGTTTAGAACATCTATATGTGCCATAGCTGACTCTATGGACCCCTTCCAGATTACAAAGAGGTTGTCTATATATCTATGCAATGCCATCACATTGGCTGTCAAGCTCTCGTTGGCATCTGACCAGGACACCCTCTCCTCCCACCAGCCCACGAATAAATTTGCATAGCTGTGGGTGAAGTAGGTGCCCATAGCCGTGTCTGAAATCTGCCTGCAGTATTGCTCTTGAAATAGAAAAACATTATTATTGAGACAAACTCTATTAGTTCTAGCAACATTGCATTGTGTTCCAAAAACTTTAAAGGAGAAAATCATTCTACTGCTCTAAGGCCGTCCTTATGTGCAATGCATGTATATAGGCTGAAAATGTCTAAAACCAACATTTGAACGTCTGTCTCCCATGTGACTTCCCTCATATGTTGCAGAAAGTCCTTTGTGTCCTTGATGTATAAAGTCAAGCTAGTCACAATTTGGGAGAAAAGGTAATCTATGTAGATAGATAAGTGTTTAGTCAAGCTTCCCTGTGAAGAAACTATAGGACATCCCAGTGGCTGTTTGTCGTCCTTATGAATCTTTGGTAGATGGGATAAGGTGGGTGTTATTGGATTCAGACCTCGTAGGAACAGATATTCATCCGTCTCTAACATGTTCCTCTCATACCATTTGTGTATCAGTTGATGATATTCTGATATGCTCTGATTGTATTCTTTTTATTCACTTTCTGATAACAGTTCTTATCCGATAATTGTCGCAATGCTTCCATGCTGTTTTGTTTACATATTTGTAATACAATATTCCCACCTTTATCCGATAGCTCATATACAATCAATTTGTCCTTGTTTAAGTTATCCAATGCTTGTCGTTGTTCTTTTTATTGAAGTTTCTCTTGGTTCCTCATGTTGTTTCCTTTTCCCTTAGGGGTATGAGATCTTTGTTCACTTGCTTCTGCAAATACGTTTATGGTATCTCCAGGCATTAGGGGAAGTAATTGAGAAACAGGCTTGAAGGGACAATTGCTGCTGCTTTGTTCAATGCCTGCTTGCTTCATCCATTGTATTGCAACCAAGGGAGTCCCGAATGTTCTCTTGTCTTCAGTTTGCAAACTTTCTAGTGTTTCCAGGGTTGCCATGTCTTTTCCCATTAAGATATCAGTTGCCACGGGTTTATTCCCTGTTCTCTTTGGTCTGTTCATGTGCGTTTTTTGTTTGAAATATTTGTGAAGTTTCAGTTTGCTTGTGAATTTTAACAGGTTGGTTCTCGATTGAGTGTATTTCAATCTTTTTTATGGGGCAAATAGTAAGACCCAGTTCTAATACCAACTTCTCGGTGTCAGATAATGTTCTGGGGGTCAAGTTCACGGTTGTCAGATTGTCCTTGGTTATCTCCTTCTGTTTGTCCTCTTACTCCTTGTGACTAGGGGGGACATGTTGCTTCTTGTGCCACCAACTCCCTCTTCTTGTTTGTCTATGTTTCTTTGGTCCTGTTTTTTTCCTTGCCCCTTCTGAGCCAAGATTGGCATATGATATTGAACTCCTCATAAAAAGGGGTCTTATTTGCTAGTTATTTTCGTGAATTGACTCTTCCCTCACCAGACTGTTCGTTGTCTGTCACGTCTGATTCCGATGTTACTCTATGCTCCATGATAGTTAGCGCTTACTTTGTTTGTAATTCTCTACTTGGTGCGTAACATTTTTGGCGAAGGTCAACACCCTACTTAGTGTGTAGTCCTTCTCATCTCTTTCAAATTTATCTTGCTTCCTCTGTTGTTTTTTTTGTTTGATACTCCTTAGGTGTTTTTTTATATGTTCCTTTAGTTTCTCCTGTTTGGCCTTATCTTCATATTTGGCTTTGTCAATATCAAGTTCTTGAATGTCCTTGAATGCTCTATCTCTATCGCTCCAAGCAAATTTGACAAGGATAGTCAGCATACCCTGGCATGAGTATATACACACTTTTATATTCAAAACTAGCAAACTATATATCATACATCAAATGTAAAACCTTAACTAATATTTATCATATAAGTACTCAAATGATTCAAACCAAAACCAAATCAACCACAAAAATAAAAATATTAACAACTTTCACCAATAAAATCAAACAAAAAAAGGCCCATTATTTTAACAGTTAAATACTTCAAAAACGGCAAAGGCTGCAAGCCAAGGAAACTCTGCCAAATTCTCTCACCAGATCATTATAGAAGAAATATATACATCTAAACAACTATCCAACCGATTAGGTAAAACTGATATGTAAACTAAAATGTAAATGTTATTGAACTTAAAAATGTAAAATAGCAAATACATATTAAAACACTCTCCAACTTCCCTCTCCTTACATAAACTTCCTAAAAGAAAAAATTATAACAAGAAAAACCGATAAACTGCCAGAAAATAACAACTATCACAAACAAGCAAAAAGATATAAGAAAGTAAGTATACACAAATGAATAAAAAACTATAAACTCACCCAAATAATAAGCAAAAATAAACCTAAATACCCCACACTCTAGAAACAAACAGAAAATTAACATTTAAAACGAAGCATACATTCTTTTTTCAACCATCAGAAAAGAAAACACCTGCTCCACATTAGAACACCCCCAGTGGAAAATCTGCTAAACCATGAGAAACCTCTAGACACAACATACATGTAAGTGTATAAAATAGAAGCAGGTACAGATTTTTGCATGAAGATAACAAAAATACAAATTTAAAATTATTATATCTATTTATACTATTACACTGCTTTCAGACACAATGACAGAAGGAGCAAAATATATTGTTTCACAGAAAGAAAAGAGTTACTAAATCACATGGGCTACACCTACAGCCAAAAAAGTGCATCATCAGAAAATATAAACTGGAAATGTACTAAATGTTCTTCTAAGGAATGCTACAGGAGGGCAACAACAAAAGATGATGTTGTAATTCTTGTAACAGAGCACAATCACCCTCAAATATGACAGAAATAGAAGTAAGGGACATATTGCAGGATATAAGAGAGGCAAGCACTACCTCCCAGGAACCCACAACCAAAAAGTACTACACAAAAAGTGTAGAATATTCTATAAAACAGACAAACTTAGTGCCTAGCTCCGAGTATGGCTGTCATGGTACTGCTGTCGAAACGGCATTGGAATCACCACCGCACCATAATTCCGTCCGCCCTAGTACGATGCATACGGTTACATAAACGAAAGACCGCCACAAGCCGATGCCGCCACCAGGAAATCTTGACCGCGGCAGTGGCGGGATAGGCCAATGTGTTTGTCAGAGGGCAGACCGCCAGTGTTACCGCCGGACAAATTTCGATGTGTCTTCCCGCTGACTTGAATGTGGTGGTTCAACAACCACTTCTGAGCTGGCCGAAAGGGAGGGATATAAGACTGAAACTCACTGTACTCATCTTCACACATCCTGTGTTGCCATGGAACTGATCATACAAGTCCTGCTGCTGCTGCTCCTGCTTGATGATGCCCAAAACTGACACTGTTGTAGACGCAACTAACGGTGGGCTATACTCTTACCCATTTCCAGTTGCTCCTCAGCAAATAGATGCCCCACCATGGACCTGACAAGGGGTTTGTGGTCCCTGGGTCAAGTATATTTTTGGAACCTTTGTTTGGGATTGTTCTTAATGTATGATCCAATAACAACTCAATGATGCCCTCTTCAGCCGGGTCAATGACACTGCACAGGCACACTCTACAAAAGTTGACATGTGTTCACATCTCATAATCAGGGATAGTGGTGTGCATTAATTGTGTCACATAACAGCACCTCCTCATAAATATCACCCCTATTGATCTATGTGACACCCACACATTGCTCACATGCTAGGTCCTGTTGGGATATCAAAGATACATCTGTACGGATGTGTCATGAAACTGAAACACACCTTCTCTGCTAAATCTCTGTAATGGACAAATCACCCACATTAAGGGTAATGTCAGGTAAATGGGATTCCAAATAATCCCTGTGGGAAGCATTCAAAGGTCACAATGTAAAGACTCTCTGCAGAATAGGTATAACTCTACAAAGGAGACCCTTCAAAGACTGGGGCCCTGGGCCACAGTCCACTTTACACATGCCTTAAGACCTCTATGTGCACAAGACCTGTGGAGTGAAGTATATCAGGGACAATAAATAGCTTAACCAAGTGCCATGCATATGTGGGAAATGTAAAAGTGCAAGTCTTGAAAGCAAACACAGCAGTAACAGCATTTGTCACACAATTAGATAAAGTAGGTACAGCTACTGATACGAAGATCGACATGTCCATGAAAATGTCTACAAAGGTATGACAGTTTAACACCCTCCATGTGTGGATAAATAAATATCTAACTTGTAGTTTTGAAATGCATAGCCAACCTACATCAGAGGGAGAAGTGCAAGCTAAATGATTTTGCCATTGACTAAGCCAAGCTGAAATACTTACCATATAAAATACCACCCAATGCAATGTCAGCCCCAATTGCAATTCATCCCACATATCCATCCATTGAACATTTCGTTGTCCTGTGCGATTCCAGCACTGGTTCCAAGAGCAGATCATACTAACCATTTAAAATGGACCATCAATCAATGTGAAACAAACACAACTGTAGTCAGACACCTCAAAGTATTCAATATCATCAAATTGTTGGAAAAGGGATGGTAGGACTAATGTGTACTAAAACAAGCAAAGCTTTTTTATTTCTCCGAAATAAACACATGGAGCACAGCAAAGGCCAATGGTCTGTCAATTAACACAATGTGTGGTCCAGCACACTGCTGTGCCACTAAACTTGCCTTTCATGACACTTCCATGGGAACCGCCATCCGCCCTATTAAGGGACATCTTGTGGGCAGTCCAGGCACGTCAGTAATGCCACTTGGGAGTGGTGGGGTCAGTATTGGGAGGGGTGAGTGTGGCTTTGGGAAGGGTTGTCATGAATTTGGGTGGGGTGTCTTTTGTTTTTGGAGGGTGTTTGGTCTTCTTGGGGTATGGCTGGGTTTAGCGGTGGGGGATCAGGTTTTTCAGGGGCGGATTGGGATATGGAAGGGATGGGTTGTGGTGTGGAAGAGGTTCTTTTAGCTTTGGGCGGGGAAATTGGCTTTGACGGGGTCAGGGCAAGAGCAAATAAGAGTCTTTCACTGGGAAAATGGCCAATATGTTCTGGAGTGAGTAGGGGTTAGGCGGTAGAGGAAGTGGAGGGGTAAGGTGGGTAACGCATGCATTACAACGCATGTCTGGGGGAATGCTGGGATAGTGGATGGGTCTGTGGGTGTAGGTGTGGTGTCTGGGGTAATGTAGTGGGTGGTTGATGGGTTTGTGGGTGCGGGTGTGGTATCTGGGGAATGTTGGGTGTTGGGGATGGGTCTGTGGGTGTGGGTGTGTTGCACATGTTGGGGGTGGGAGTGAGGGGGTCATGAGGGAAGTGAGTATCAGGCGAGTAGTTGCGTGCTTGTGTGTGTTCTGCTTGGGGTGGTTGAAGAGTGTTCATGTTTATGTGTGAGTGTGCTTGAGACAGGCATTATAATTTGGAATTTGGATGGGGAACAGGCAGGAGGTGAGGTGGAAGTTTGGGATGAGTGGAAGGCTGCAGTGAGGGAGGAGGCCAGAGCCTGAAAAGATATCTGTAGGCCAGACATAGCACAGTGGAGGCCTTCCAGGTAGGCCATCAACTGTTACAGATGGCTGCCTTGCCCCCATATGGCATTCAGTAGTGCCGTCTGACCCACAGAGATATTCTCAGTTGGTCAATAGCCTCCTCACTCAGGTCAGCGAGGATAACAGGGGCAGAGGCTGAGGTGCCTGGAGCAAAAGAGAAGGCTCCCTCCTTAGTGGAGTGGGCCCAGCCAACTGGGTAGGGAGCAACAGGGAGGGTAGAGATGGAAGGGGGTTCGTGGACAAGGATGGTGTGGGTACAGGTCCTTTGTGTTGTGCCACCACTAGGGAGTATCCACTGGAGGGTGACTCTGAAGAAAATGATGTCAAGTCTGTGTCCTCTGTGGCACTCCCCTCACCCTCTGGGCCACTGGCTCCATTGGAAACTGTTCTGTCATGACTGGAGTCACTGTGGCCAGCTGCATCCCCAACAATTTTGGCCCTGTCTCCTCTGCTTGCCAGGGATTATGTTGAAATGACATTTAAAATAGGTTTATTGCATGCACCGGAACACGCTTGACCAATAGCTTTGATCACAGAACATTAACAAAATGTCCAGAGGACTCCAGCTGCAAGGTTCACTTCAGTGGCTTCAACATTAGAATGCATGCCTTCTACATGACCGCTAAACAGTTGTTCACAGTGAAGTCATAACCACCAACAGCGCCAATTACATGAGTAAAGTTGTCTGATATCCATCCTCATGTATCTGGTAGGATATTTGATCACTTGTATAGTTTGGATCTTGTGGTATACCTTAGTAACCAGATGTCATTAAATAGGATGGCAATGCCAAATTCCTTATACAGATTCCACACAAGGCCCTGCAATCAGCAAATGGTCATATACCTAATACAACGTCAGGATGAAATGATGGTCAACTAATACAGCTATTTTGCATCAATATGTACAATAGCAGGAAGAAGGTGACATGGAAATGCTTATTTCACACTGTTGGCACTTCTTAATAGAAACTTCTTCATATTTCCACTGTCAGAATAGTCTCGTGTAAACTGTACTTAAGTAGCTTTGCAATGTATCACATGTAACACAAAAAAGTAGACTGGAGACAATCTGGACCAAATATCTGGGAGATTTGTCTACAAATATCCACAGCTAGGCCTAGGGACATCCCCAGTCTAGATTGGTACTCATGAGAACACCATTCTTACATTGCACACCTAAAAGCCAATATACCATTGAAGGTTGTTGAGGCTCGTGGAATCTCCATTCTGTGAAGAGTTGGTTCAACCTGTGTCCTAATGGGAAGGTACATCACAGTACCTTTTTGTCTCACAAACACAAATTCCACTGTATTACTGATTGTAGACACTCACATATGATCCCTACATTTCTGCATGTCAATCCCCGATGCAGGCTCCTAGACAGTGAATGAACCTTGCCAAATCAATATGTGCAATTGCCATAACTGAATACTCCCACTTCAATGGCTTGGAAATTCACTTTGTGAGAAATTACAGTAATTCTGCCTGTTATGTCTTTCATTGCTTCATCAATTGGATCTGACTAATGACATTGAGTAATGGCTTAGGGTATGTTTGACCCACCCACTAATGTCTACACACTCCTGACTGTGGTAAAACATGAACTATATACCCATCACAAATAACTATTTTCAAATACAGATTGACCTACACACACATTTGCGATGGAATCAGACATCAGCCTGTGAAGACACGTAGATCAGTTAAACTGAAGACCAAAACTTAAACTTAAGACCAAAACTGTGTCTAAGTTAAACCTAAGTTTTGTCTTAAGTTAAACTTAAGACCAAAACTTAAACTTAAGACATCGGGCCCGATTCACAGAATTAACTTAAGACTAAATCCTAAACTTACTACTTTGTGGTATTCACAGAATGCACTCACTACTTTTGGTATTCACAGAATGCACTTACTACTTTTGGTATTCACAGAATGGATTTACGACTACTAACTTTACGTCCGCACTCGGGCCGGAAATTCCGGCCCGGAGGCGGAGCTTCCGACCCGGAGGCGGAGCTTCCGGCCCGGAGGTGGGGATTCCGGCCCGGAGGTGGGGATTCCGGCCAGTGGCGGAGATTTAGCCATGGCCGAAATCTCCGGGCCGGAAAAGTAATCTGAGACAAAATCCTAACTTTACTACTCCTCAATGCGCTTTGTAAATACCGAAAGTCGTAAAGTTAGGATTTTGTCTCAGATTACTTTTGTGAATTGGGCCCAGTAAATTGGTAGTGGACTGGACTCTGAGTTCCTGGTCAGAAATACAATAGCCTAGGCACATTAGCATGTATCTACTAACAGACCTACACAACCAATCACTTTTATAATGTGTTGCACGTGGCCCACCACCAATATTGATGGGGAAATGCCTGCCTGGGACACACACAGTTGGCAATGTAACATGTATGACTCTGGCCAGGACTCACTCTCTTTTAGCTGTTGTTGGGCCCTCAACTGCCCATCAAGCTCTGGGTAGTATGCTGCTAGTATGCTGGCAATTAGGGGAGTCAGGGACCGGCGTGCGCCCCATTTACGTAGGGAGAACATCCTCAGCTGGACCTCTGTGATATTCCGGGTCCAGCACTTCAGGTCCTCCCACCTTTTCCTGCAATGGACGTTGCATCGGTGATAGACCGCCAGGCTCCACACCTTCCGGGCGATGGCTTTCCAAATGGCTTGCTTTTGATGGGTGTAGATCTGTATGAATGCAATAGATGAAGAAACATACTATAACTGCAGGTTTTAGGATATCTGTTTGCTTGACACACATTTTGTATGCCCCTAGCAGAAGCAGGAATCAATAGTTAACACACTATAGGCAGATGTATTATTTTTTCACGTAGCGCAATGCCGCAGCT
This sequence comes from Triturus cristatus, assembly GCF_964204655.1. Lineage (NCBI taxonomy): Eukaryota > Metazoa > Chordata > Amphibia > Caudata > Salamandridae > Triturus > Triturus cristatus. Next base: position 911,871,326 of record NC_140583.1, read on the forward strand.
GCAAATACTGCGCTACGCCACGTGAAAAGGAGAGAGGAGGAGAGCACCCTATTTCCTAAAATTAGACACTCTGCTCCCCTCTCACTAGGGCCTGCACTGAAATCAGCTGCCATGCGCCACAGAGACACCTTTGAGCCATGGTGCAAGGGTGCCTCTGTGAGTCTAGCATAGGTTTTGTACAGGTTGGGTATCCTTCCTATACTAAATACCATGCCTAGACAAGATGCAAAGCTTTTCCCACTTTGTATGCATGCTGCACAGTGCAGCACACATACAAAGTCAGAAAGGAAGAATAAATGAAAGCATTTCTCCTTCCTTGCACCTACTTTAAAAGGGTTCAGTTTTCTCATGCTAAACACAATCTACTTTATTTAGTATCTTGGGTTTAGCATGAGAAACCTAGGGTGGTTGCATGGGAATGTCCATGCTCCACCCTTGGTATGCCCCCATGACGCTAAGTAATGTAAAGCAGTGCCATGCGCTGCTTTGCATTACATTTCCTCGCGTATGACATACAACGTAGGGGTTTCCATGGACGAGGATGAGGAGGAGAGGGAGACCATGGCAAGGAGGAGGCAGCCTGGAGAGATGCCCCAGCAGGTAAGTGCCTTTTTAAAAATAATCAAATTAGGGAGTGCAGAGGGGAGCTAAGCAGAGCGGAGTTCCGCAGAGATTTTTCCAACTCCGTGTTGCGGCACTTTGCCAGCTCCGCCTGGGCTTCCTTGCAACACAAGTAGTATATAGGGCTTATCACACAATGGGGATGTTAAGTACACAAAGTACAATGCTCCACAAACCATTACATGATTGTCCTATGCAGGTTTCACAAAATGTTACAACAGTAATCTGAATTCACTCTGTCCTTTGTGTGCAGCAGGGGACGGTGCGTATGCCACACTATACAGAAGAATGCTGCTTCCCATTCTAGTGTTTTTTACTAGTAGCTTCCTGCCATCACGTAACAAACCTGCTCTTCTGTTTTTTTTTCTTGCGTCTTCGGCGTCCTTGTGGTGGTTCCCTCGTAGGGTTATTGTTTTCCTGGACTACCCTTGCCACACAAATAGGGGATTTTCGCCTTCCTGCAGCGCTTCTTTGATGCATCAACAGTAAACCAATTTGGATTTGTCTGGGTAACGCGTTAGTAGCGTGCTTTACATTCACAGTACTTTTTCTGCTGATACCTATCTGACTTTGTTATGGACTGCCTCTCTGTTTCTGATGTTGTTGGTGCACTTCTGTGGGGGTCATATGAGCCTCAGTCAGCCTTATGTACATATTAGTACTAGGTTTGCAATATATCTGATACTGCTATGAATCTTTGAAGGCTAATCATTTTTATGTTTTCCTTTTTGAATTGTCTAAGTTGGCACATGAAGCAATGCATTTTGTGTCATATGGTGATTTTATTTTTACTTTTACAATCCCTCAGTGCTAGCCTTATGTCAAGACGCTGTTACAAATGTTAAAGATATGCTATATCACAGTTGCGTATTTGCTTAGGAGGTGCAGTGAACCTCCTTGAGTGTTCTATACATGTATTCTTCTCTTTCATCTTAGATACATAAAAAATGTCCTGTTGACCCTAAAACACTACTTGGGTATTAGGACATTTGGCATAGTTTGAAGTCATGTAATAGAAGGATTACCACTGATATATTGTTAATTATTTTACACAGGGAGAACCTAGACGAGTCCTGACAGTCATGCCTCCTACTGAGCAGTAAGCTGTGGAAGTGTGTATCTTCCCCCCTGCTTGGATCTGACTTTCACAATGTTGGGTCATTCTCAGCATTAGGGAAATTGGGACCTTTGTATTTTGATTGCCTCTCACTCCTGCGGAAAATTCAGGTGAGCATTCTGACACTCTGAGACCCACAGGCTTATTGTGGCATGTGGAAATGGTAAGGACAAAGTTAAACAGAGTAAAATATGTATGTGAGATAGTTACCCGTTTCTTTGGTGAGCCGTAGAGCTGGTCATATAGGGGAAGGACCTCTTCAACCACTTTCTCCAGCTCCTTTAGAGGGAAGGCTTGGGCCTTCTCACCTGCTTGGCCTGGCATGATTGCTCCCAGAGGGGCCAAACAGCAGCTAAAGTGCAGGAGGCGTTGATAGCAGCAGTGTCAGGAGGCAAGTGAGTAATTTTTCAATCTGCGACATACATCTATGTCACGTATGTGGTCATCAGCGTAGACAGACACAGCCATTGGGCCGTGACCATCACAATCACCAACATTAGCCTGTGGCTGTGTCCACCATGAAGGAAACTGCCCACCGCATGCTCAACTTCGCCGCTGTCTGTAATTTCTTAAATGTGAGATCAGGCAATGTCCTAAATGTGAGATCTGACATCTGCCATTTTAGCGGTTGGAACTACAGTATTGGTGACTGTCAAGTGCATCACCACCACTACATATGTGTTACTCTATTGATCTGCACTTTCATTTACAAAGACATCAATGTAGTGCATTACTGTGCATAAATGCTCGATTACCACGGTGCACTGTACACCGTTGTTCACGGTATTTTGTGAGAGCATTTCAAACTTTACAATAATAGGGTGCTCATAATACATTTTTGGATGTATAATGTACACATTTATGTTACAGACATATAAAGAGCACAATAGGGATTTTAGGTGAATGTTGGATAGTAGAGAAATATTATGTGAATTATGTGTAATGCAAGCAGTTATGTTTTGTCAAATTACTTTTGCCTTACTCTCCACATATATTACTGTGGACACTGTGACCAATGTTTAAAATTGTTTTCTCCACACATAGGTACCCTGGGAGAGGGAAGAGACAACAGCTTCCAGTTTACTGCTCATTTCCAGACCTTCAGACAATAAAAGAAAGGGATGTCATCAAGAAGTTTCATTTGAGTAGGCAAACAATACAGGATTTATGTCATCAGCTAGAGCCTGATCTCTTTCCTCAAAGCACCATTCCCACATGTATCCCACCTATTGTGAGACTTATGGCAGTATTGCATTTTCTGGCCACAGGTTCCTTTCAATGCACTGTGGCCGTATCTGGTGGTATGTCACAAGCAATGTTCAGTGGTGTATTACACAACGAGCTTTCAGCAATGATGAGATACATTGACAGCTACATCCATTTCCTCAGACTTGAGGATTTAGTCAATGTGAAGGTTGACTTCTATGGATTTTGTTGCATCCCGCATGTGGTTGGAGTAATTGATGGCACCCATATTGCCTTAGTACCACCGCAAGCCAGGGAGCAAGTTTACCGTAACAGGAAGAGCTTCCATTCTATCACATGCAAGTTGTCTGCTTACCGGATTTGTACATTTCAAACATCGGTGCCCGGTTCCCAGGATCAGCCCATGATTCCTTCATAGTGTGGACCAGCACCATACCTCAGCTTATGTCACAACTACTACCAGAGAGGGCCTGGCTAGTTGGTAATTTGATCTGTTCTAACTTTGTGTGGGTAATATCAGGTAGTATGATCACAAAGGGTGTAACTTATTGTTGCACTTATGTCTATCTTCCATCTAGGAGAGCCAATGTATCCCAACCTTCTATGTTTGTTGGCACCGCTGAGGAATCCAACTATGCCAGGGGAAGTCCGCTTCAATGAGGACCATTGAAGAATATGGCGGCCAGTGGAGCTGGCTTTTGGGCTCCGGAAGGCCAGATTTAGATGTCTGGACAAGACTGGGGGAACTCTCCTCTACTCACCCACGAAGGTGTGCCAAATTACCGTGGCCTGCCGTATGCTCCATAAAATTTCCCTGTGACAGAACATTCCTTATATTGCAGAAGATGGAGACCATGACTTGCAACCGGGTGAAGATCCTGAAATGCCAGATGATGATGATAGTGGTGAAGAGGAAGGAGCTGACTTGCGTCAAAATTTAATTGACAACTTCTTCTCATAAGTACAAGTATGTTGTGAGATGTCATGACTTTGACTAATAAAGCAACTCTTGTTGTGATGATGTGAGGAGCATGTTTAGATAACATATTAGGAAGCTAAAGCTCTGGCAAATTTTGTTAGTGTTGCTTTGTTTAGCCTAGAATTTTTTCATGGACTGTGTTCTCCAGAGATTGAGTGTGTGAATTGTTTCATATGGATGGCTTCATAGCTAATCTCTTTATTTTGCATATGTTTTAGGTATCTTCACCATGGCTTCTTCATTTCGAAATTTCAGAATTGTGTCATAAGCAGGTTCATAATGCTGTTTAGACATACGAAATGGAGATGGATTGTTCCTGGGAATGTCTGTCACAGACTTTGGGTGTACAAAACCTGTACCAAGACAACTTGCACCTCAACCGGATAGAAGTTCAGAGGAACCTATTGGGCTTTTTCCTTGTCATGTGGTTGTCCTAATACAATATGTGTGCCATCATGTGCTCCAACAAAATGTTGTTGTGGGTCCAAATCATGCTAGTTTCCCTCCACATTAGCTAAATTCTCATTGTGTATAAACTGTATGTAGCTGTAAATGTATCTCCTCGTTGTAGGCCAAAGGGCTTGTGGCACATCACTGACATTTGTGACATCTACCCAATACAGCAACACTAGATTGGAATGACCCTGTGATCAGAAACTGTTGTACTGCCATATGTCTGTTTATTGAGTTAAATGATGTGGGATTCTTTTTGTGAGGTAGGCCATATAACTCTAGCTGATGGCATAGACCAATTTTATTTTGTATATTCTATAGGAAATTGGCTTATGCACCTCCTCCTTCCATGTTGTTAAGATCTGCACCGGAAAATGTGATCACTAACACAGACTATCTGATTCATGTATGATTTGCTATGTTTCTGACATCATGCCAGCCAATGATTGGAACAGTGGAATAAAGATGTTATAAGACAAGCCACTTGTAAGTATGTGTTGGTGTGACATGGTTGTGATCCTGAACTAAACTTTGTGCACATGCAACAAATCCATACTTACACAAGCAGATTGTTTTGGAATTGTAAATTTCACATAGGAGTACATATTAACATTGCTAAATGTGAGATTTACTACAGCAGACAATGAGTTTGTGACTTGTGTATTTATTAAAGTGGTAAAGGTGATGAGATACATTCTGCAAAAAACAAACAGAACAAAAAAAATGAAGTAGTCAACCATGGTGAATGAAACCATAGTTGTAGATGCCAAATTGCCCGAAGTCCAAAGTCCAAAATACTACTGCCATTAGAAAGGGAAAAGTGTCCCGAAATAGTCCACAGAGTGAATGTATTACACACGCTGGAGGAAATTAACGTTGAGGTTTTTTGCATGTGGTGGTGGGTGTCTTGCCATCCACACGTCCTGGATTTTTGCATGGATGCTGCTTGCGACCACAGGGGGATCCACTGCTACAGGGACAGGGGTGTCTGCAGGTGTGTCGTCCTCTTACAGGGCTTCCCTTCCTGTGGCTGCCGCAGATGTAGATGGCCCAGGAAGTATAGGAAGAGGTATATGGTGGTCGAAAAACGCTACACAGGGTTGTATTGTTGTCCCACAGCACCCCAATTATTGAGCCCATGTTGGTATTGTTGGTGACCAGCCCCTGGTGTATGTCCCTCTGCATCTGCTTCAACTCCAGGATTTCAATCAATACCTGTCCCATCATGTCTTGGGACTCATAATAGACTCCCAAGACTTGGTGGATGGTAGTCTGGGTGTGAGTAGCCCCAGTGGCCTCACGCAGCGGGCTCACAGTACCCCACCCCTGACCCTTACCCTCATGAGCCTGTGCACTTGGCACAGGGTGTACTCTCTTACTGCATCCTGGTTCCACTGTGATTGGGATGGTGATTCTCACCTCAGAATCCAAGACTGGGGGGCTCAAGATTGTAGTAACTGTGCTAGGTACACAAGTTGGGGATATGGGAGTTGACTGAGGTGTTTCAACTGTGATGGGAATTGTTTGTGTGGGCTCAGTGAGATTCAATGTTGCCATCTGCCCAGATGGGCCAGGGCCATCATCCACATCTACATGTACAGAGTGCAGTGCAAGATCGACTTGTTGTGAAATAGAGAACATTGTTATTGGTGGAAGTGTGATATCTACAGCCAAATGTTTTGTGTCACACTAAGTAGAGACCTAGGAAAGAAAAAATAGGTAGAGATTTTTATTGTGATATAGTTCAGTGGTATTGAACTTCATAACAAAACATTTGGAGACAATCAATACATGTACTAGAATTGAGAAGCTAATGTGCTGATATGTTGCATTTTAGATTAAGGAATGAACATGACATCTCACAATCATTTAAGCCAACACAGTGGAGAATTAACATGTGTAATTGATCATTCCAAGGCCTAGTTGTGTGCAAATACAGGCGAACACCGAACCTGGTTGTATATTTAGCATTAGTCATCATGTGAGCGGTACTGAGTCAATGGGTCACTGTGATAAGCTACCTACCTGGATCCCAGATGGTTCCTATGGGGTGGCGACGCTAGTTCCTGAATCCTCCTGAGACTCGTCCTTGGTTCACAGGAGGAGGCACGTCTCCGTGGGCAAGTTTCAGGGGGAAGGGGGTTGGGATGGAGAGAGCATGTAGAGTCAATGTTCCCGTCTGCCCAGATGGGCAAGGGCCGTCATCCACATCCACATGTACAGGAGTGCAGTGCAAGATCGACTTGTTGTGAAATAGAAAACATTTTTATTGGTGGAAGTGTGGTATCTACAGCCAAATGTTTAGTGTCACAGTAAGTAGAGACCTAGGAAAAACAAAATAGGTAGAGATTTTTATTGTGATATAGTTCAGTGGTATTGAACTTCTTAACAAAACATTTGGAGACAATCAATACATGTACTAGAATTGAGAAGCTCATGTGCTGATATGTTGTATTTTAGATGGGTGGCGACGCTAGTTCCTGAATCCCCCTGAGACTCGTCCTTGGTTCACAGGAAGAGGCACGTCTCCGGGAGCAAATCCCAGGGGAAAGCGGGTTGGGATGGAGAGAGCGTGTAGAGTTAAAGATGCTGTGGCTCGTCTACTCAACACCAACACTGCAGCAAGCATTCAGACCAGTCTAACGAATGATACAGGCAGATAAGGTACCTATAAACAAACAAATAATAAGTCTTTAGTCTAGTATTAACTATATCTCTTCAGGTATCACGTCACAAAAGCTTTTCAAATCTCAACCAACCTTTAATTTTGTTGTTGTTTTGTTTTCATTTAGATTATCTGTAGAGGCTCCCTTACCAAAATGTTTGAAATTGTAGTGAGTATGATTTCAGCATCAAACCCACAAGTAAGTTTCCTCTCTGGCAGAGCCCTGCCAACAGTATGTACAAATTGAACAAACACACTGGTTACCTTTGCTTGCAGCATGATGTTGCGAAAACTCAGTCCGTAGTAAAATCAAGTCTGGTAATGTGTTTCTCCTTTTCTTCTTGTTCTTTTTTCCATCCAGGTGCGAGACTAATGCAGGACGTTCTTTGCGGTGAGGTCGAAGTGGGATGATCAAGGGGGCTGGTAAGACAGAGTCTTGGAAGCCAGTAAACAGGTAAGTGGCAGGTGAAGAGGTTAAGCGAATGGGAGGAGTGTGGACAGTCCTTAAATAAGACTGCTTTAGAATGTTCATAAAGGTCACATTCTAATTGTTTGTAACAAGGAACAGGTGCATATAATTGACTTGATGAGGCCACCTGCTAGAGGGTGCGTTAGAGTGTTCACAATGGTCGCATTCTAATTGCTTATAGCAAGGAACAGGTGCAGATGATTAATTTGATGAGGCTGTCTTCTAGAAGGTGTTTTAGAATGTTCACAAAGGTTGCATTCTAATTGCTTGTAGCAAGGAACAGGTGCAGATGATTAATTTAATGAGGCTGTCTTCTAAATGGTGTTTTAGAATGTTCACTAAGGACATATTCTAATTGCTTATAGCAAGAAACAGGTGCAGGGAATTAATTTGATGAAGGCTGTTTTCCAGAAGGTTCACATTGAGGTCATCTATGCCAGTTGCTTGATGCTTATTCTTGTGGATTTTCAGGATGTTTCCATGGCACCTGAAACCTGACCTTGAATCTGCATGGTAAAACATTTGTGAAAGCTGTGAAGGCATTTCAAACAAACTGGGGAACATCAGTTGCAGTTAGCTATCAGCAACAGCTTGTAATATGGTCAAAATGCAGGGTACAAGACGTTTGCTGATTCATAAGTGTTAGGAGGAATGATATGAGTCATGACGTTATATTGTGATAGTCAAGAGAGGTGAGCTGTGGCAGAAATCCTGACAGTCACCCCTCCCAAAGAGTCTTAAAGGTTGTGGTTTGGTGGTATGGAGGGCATGAAATCTCACCAGACGGGGGGCATGAACCAAGGAAGCCGGTTCCCAGGAATGCTCTGGAGGATCAAAAGTCTTCCAATCTATAAGGTAATATAGTTTGAACAGACATCGTGGAGATTCCATGATACGGTGAACTTTGTTTCGGGAGGAAATATAGGAGTCATGCCGGTATATTGTGATAGACAAGAGAGGTGAGTTGTGGCAGGAATCCTGAGAGTAACCTTCTACTTTTAATCAGCTGACCTACCGTAAGCCTTACAAATATTTGAGGTACACACTTGGTATGGTGACACTCATCCCATCAATAGTTTCAGTGGAGGAGACCAGGAAAACATCAAGCTAAATAACCAGACATGTTTTTGAGTAGTCCATGAGAAATGAACATCATTTGTAACATGGCAGACAAGTGAGATTGAGCAGAATCCGTATTGCATCTTGTTTTCTGTTACAGAAACAGTGTCTCATAGTAGTTGCAGTCATTTCAATCTCCAATTCCCAATACTTGATAAAATCATAAGTCTTACATACCTGTTTCCAAAATGCAGTGGGGCTGGACCATGCATTTACATATTGACACATCCTGGGATAATAATTAAATGGCAATACAGACACCATTTCAACATGTGGCATGTAATGGAGATTGATAAATGTGATCTTATATGCAACAATGCACATTGACACTGACAAAGAAACATCTCTTACACTTTGATTATTGAATGTAAGGAGAGTTGACAGACAACACAATAGCAAAAGCTGAGATGACAGCATACAGGACATTGAACTTTTGTGACACTTAGTGAGGTGTAGCTTACCAGACTCCACTCCTCCATCTATTCCTGTCAATCTCTCAGAATGCAGGATGGGCAATACCTTCTGCTCCCAGGGAAACAGTTGTAATGGGGCACTGGGAGGACCACCACCAGACTTCTGGCCCTCCAGGTGTTGCTTGAAGACCAGGGAACACACCTTACCCCTCAGGTCATTCCACCTCTTCCTAATTTCCTCGTTTGTGCACAGGGTGGTACCTACATAGGGTTTTAGAATTCCTTAGGTGCACAACACATAAACCAAACAATTCTACATAGCAATCATATCATGTTTACACAAACAATATATACATAAATACAATTTACTGTTTTGAAGCTGCAGATCTTTCTCTGTTTCCATATAAAAGTATAGAAATGTTGTGTTTGCTGAATCTTATATAAATGTTTATTTTTATCTTGAAGTATATAAGAATAAAGTGTACAAATGTACAATAAATTAACTTTGGAAACATAAATAAAATAAGAAAAATATGTCAAATGTCTTTATTAAACCAAAAAATGTAATTATTAATATGATTGGTTATTAAATTAGAACAACTTTTTAAAAATTATTTTTATCTGTATCCACGTAAAAAATAGGATAAATATGGTCAAAAACCACCCAAACAAATGCAAAAAAAAACATCGACAATAGAAATCCATTGAAGCAATCCAAAGTCTGTAGGAGCCATATAAATCTTTTTTTAAAAGTGCTTGAAATAAAGAATAAAATAAATGCTGCAGGAAATCAAAGTGAAAAGCATTGGTTTATTAAAAAACAAAAATGATTTCCTTAAAAAAACATTATAAACTCCTAGTGCCCATAGGACACGCTCAAAGACAAAAACCTGTAAAGTAAAAGACACCCCCTCCTGCAAAACACATTATATTTCCAAAAATACAGATACATAAGTGCTAATCATCAAAATATAGCTAACATGACACAAGTTAACAAAATATATAGAGATTCATTACTAAAATAGTGTATGAAAAGCCAAAAAAACAAACTAGTAAAAAACAGTAACACTATTACATCTACATATACAAAAACCCACAAACAACACTACAACTATGGGCCTGAAAACAATGCCAGTCGGAAACCAAACCACCCGACTCCTTATTGGATTTGGTCCCGACCGACTCGCGGTGAGCGGTTCCCACCAACCAATTATGATGCTTCCGAACACTGTCCAACCGACAACACAGGCTCCTATGGGAAATATGGGTGTCTGCGGAAAACCTTGCACTCTGTGGCGGGCACCCCATGATGCCTGCCGCACTGTGCATGGTTTTACAGGGGGGTGCCTTGGGTACCTCCTCAACCCCGAACCAGAGACCTCAGGATGAAGGGGGCACTGCTAGGGACCCCCAAAGTCAGTTTCTGACAACCTTTTCATGTCAGACAGACAGAGTTGGAAAGGATGTCGGAATCCAATATCGTAATCGGTAAGTCGGAAACTCGGTCTGTAGAGCTGTATGAATCGGCTCAGACCAACTCGGATTCTCCAAATGCTGGTCGGAACTGATTCAGAATGACTGAATGGTTCCCCTGCATCATAATAGGTTGGTCAGAATTGATTCCGATGAGTCGTGGATGAGATCCGAGACAGTCTAGGAGATTTTCGACTGTCGGTCAGAGGCTTTCCAACCGACATCGTAATGAGGCCCTAACTTGTAGATTTCCCTCCTAGATTCCCTCTAACCTCAAAACCCTTAAACAATCTGTAAAGAAGGGCTTACTTGCTCAGATGAGCAGTAGCACCTTACCCCAACCTGGGTCAGAGAAAACAGACTAAAAATAAAACAAATAGGCTACAAAATAGAAGGTAGAAGTAAAAAATATGGGTGCTAAAGGAATCTAAAATAAAAGACTATCTCCCTATAGAAATACATGGGAAATATTGCAAAAATGTTGAATAAACTTATACAAAATAAAAAATCTATATTAAATATGTAAAACATGTAAAACAATGTTGTGACAATATATAAAACACATTGTAAATTATAAATTAAATAATATACAATTGTTTAAAATATGTACTGAACAATGGTATGTTAAAATAATGTTGAAAAAATGTATATATAAAAGTTAGAAAATCTAAACAATGAAAAAGAAAAGTTGAAAATATACAACAGTATTGAAATATAATTTACATTTGTTATAATAAAAAATAAAAGACACACTGACATTTATATAAATGTTTTTTTTTAACTTGAAGTCTAAAGGATTACATTGTACAGTATACAATAAATAAACTTTGGAAACATAAATAAAATTATTCAAATGTGTCAAATGTCTTTATTATACCAAGAAATATAATTATTAATAATATGTGTTACAGATATACAACAGACTTTAAAAAAAATGATATTTCTTATCACTAAAATTACTAATAAAGTAGTGCAAACTATTTCTACTACATACAAATAAAAGTTAAATAAAATATTTCAGAAAAAAATCTAAACTTAAATAATCAGATTTTAACATAAATCATTTAAAAAAATAGTTTGACCCTAAGGGGAGATGTTTACTATTCCCACTCCAATCTAACCATATAGGGGGATGGTATTGGACACTAAAGGGACAACATTTACTATTCTCACTCCAATCTTAACCAATTTAGGGAAGGTTGTGGACACTAAAGAGGTGGTGTCTACTATTCCAACTCCAATCTAATTCAATTTGAGAAATACATTGGATACTGAAGGGGTGACATTTACTATTCCCACTCCAATCACAACCTATTTAAGAAATGTGTTGGACAGTTAAGGGGTGACATTTACTATTCCCACTCGAATCTAAACCAATTGGGGGAAGGTGTTGGATACTAACAGGTTGACATTTACTATTCCCATGCCAATCTAAACCAATTTGGGGAAGGTTGGGGACACTAAAGAGGCAGTGTATACTATTCCAACTCCCATCTAATAAAATTTGAGGAGTGCATTGGATACTGATGGGGTGACATACACTATTTCCACTCCAACCAAAACCTATTTCAGGAAAGTGTTGACCCTAAAGGGGTGACATTTACTATTCCCACTCCAATCTAAAACAATTTAGGGAAGGTGTTGGACACTAAAGGGGAGAGCTTTGCTATTCCCACTCCAATCTAAAACAATGTGAGGAAGGTGTTGGACACTTGAGGAGTGACATTTACTATTCCTGCTCCAATCTAAACCATATTGGGGGAAGGAGTTGGACACTACAGGGTGAAATTTACAATATCAATTTCAAAATATAACACTTTACAAAATATAATACAAATTAAACATTTAAAATACACCATCAATACCCATACTGTCAAGTACCACGAACCTGAGAACTTTGCTTCCACAGGAGCAGAAGAGATTAGTCCAAATCCCAAACTCCACTGTCAACGGACTAGTTATATCCACGAACAGTGAAGAGGGGCAAAGGTGTTTGGGGATGAGAAAACAGAGAGACTACCATTGCTATGCCTCCTCCTCACTGGATTCCTAGCGAGGATCTTCACAAGCGTCTGTAATCCACCCTCCGTAGAATATCACATTTAACTCTACCTCTATAATATTATGTACCTGTACTAAACAGTGGTTTTGCTGCTCTCTGATATATTATTTGCCTTTATCATATAAATAGATCATTTAATTACTGATTCTTTCTACTGTCCTGTTCTTTCTTTTAGGTTTCGATGAAGTAGGCTGGTAAAGCACTGGTGATGGTAAGTACACACACACACACACACACACACACACACATATATATATTATCTACTGGCGGTCGCCAGTAAATAGTTATAGTTAGGACCTAGTTTCCATAGGAAAAGCGTTTTCTGTTTTCCGAATAACTTTGGTGCCGGTTGACGAATCATCGCAAAACTTTCAAAACTTGTGGGGCGCTCCGGTCAGCTCCTATCTTGAAAGTTTCGGGGTGATTCGGCAAGCAGGGGCCAAGAAAAAAGGGGGTCCCAAAACGTGTTTTCTCCATGTTATGTCCCATGGGAAAATGTAGACACGACTGCAGCCCGAACTGCTGAACGGAATTACACCACATTTGGCGAAAAGGTAGCCCTTGGTTCAGAAAGAGACCTTTTTTTTAAATGGTGTAAATCCGTTCAGTAGTTCCTGAGAAATTCAAAAAATAGAGGTCAAAAAATCAATCAAATTTCTACTACATACAAATAAAAGTTAAATAAAATATTTCAGAAAAAAATCTAAACTTAAATAATCACATTCTAACATAAATCATTTAAAAAAATTGTTTGACACTAAGGGGAGATGTTTACTATTCCCACTCCAATCTAACCATATAGGGGGATGGTATTGGACAGTAAAGGGACAACATTTACTATTCTCACTCCAATCTTAACCAATTTAGGGAAGGTTGTGGACACTAAAGAGGTGGTGTCTACTATTCCAACTCCAATCTAATTAAATTTGAGAAATACATTGGATACTGAAGGGGTGACATTTACTATTCCCACTCCAATCAAAACCTATTTAAGAAATGTGTTGGACAGTTAAGGGGTGACATTTACTATTCCCACTCGAATCTAAACCAATTGGGGGAAGGTGTTGGATACTAACAGGTTGACATTTACTATTCCCATGCCAATCTAAACCAATTTGGGGAAGGTTGGGGACACTAAAGAGGCAGTGTATACTATTCCAACTCCCATCTAATAAAATTTGAGGAGTGCATTGGATACTGATGGGGTGACATACACTATTTCCACTCCAACCAAAACCTATTTCAGGAAAGTGTTGGACCCTAAAGGGGTGACATTTACTATTCCCACTCCAATCTAAAACAATTTAGGGAAGGTGTTGGACACTAAAGGGGAGAGCTTTGCTATTCCCACTCCCACTAGAACCGAGGCACAAGAAAACAGTAAAACAAACGCGCAAAACAACAAAAGGGGCAGGGTAGAAATACCCTGACCCCCTAGGCCTGCTCAAGGGGTCCCACAAGGACCCCAGGGCAAAAAAAACATTTTTCTTTTTAAAAAAGTGGGATCCCACGCTTCGTTATTATTTAGACCCCGGGTGGGCCAAGTCCCGGGGGCAATGTTTATATTGTAATGGGGGGCCCAAAGGGGCCCCCCACCCCCAGGGACTGCCACCCCATGGCTTTCTTTACATATTTGCGCCGGGGCTTGTGTTTTAAATGGGTGGGGGGCCTCCAAGGCCCCTCGCAGCCCTGGGGACCACCACCAGCGGGGGATTGTTTTTTTTTAAAGAAACTACTTGTGTGGGGGGCTCAAGTCCCCCCACACGCCCCCAGCACCACCACTTCCCTGAGGCACTAGCTATGCAAATTTGGGGGTCTGTTATGGACCCCCGGGGACCACCACCTCCCCGGAGCTTTGCCAATGTTGAGGGGGGCCACGCGGCCCCCCTCCTGTAGCCAGTGATGGCCCTGGGGACCGCCACCCCCCCAGGGCCGGCTCCTGCAGTGTCCCGGGGTGCCCACCCCCGGGACACTGCTGTTTGCAATGACAGGGCGGGAGCTCTTTCTGTACCTATTTTGACCCAGTCAAATATCTCTTCAGAAAGAGCAGTCTTGAGTCTGTTCTCCAACTCAGTTAAAGAGATGGTTCCAATGATCTTTTCTTCTGATAGAATCAGTTCCTCTTTAGTCACCTCCTTAACTTCTCCTGTATTTAGGCGAGACAATGTGTCTGCCTTCCCATTAACCGATCCAGGTTTGTAGGTCAACACAAAATTGTAATCGGCAAAGAAAAGAGACCACCTCAACTGTCTGGGGGTAAGAGTTCGTGCTGATTTTAAGAACTGCAAATTCCTATGGTCAGTAAAGACTGTAGTTTGGTGTTTTGCTCCCAAGTGATAGTGCCTCCACTCCTGGAAGGCATCCTTCACTGCCAACAATTCTTTGTCCACAATGGAATAGTTGATTTCAGCAGCCGTTAATTTTCTAGATCGATAGGCAACAGGGTGGAGCTGACCTGTTTGTTTGTCTCTCTGTGACAGAATACCTCCGATGGCTAGATTGAAAGCATCTGCTTCCATGTAAAATGGTTCTTCAGTATTTGGATGCAAAAGAACCGGAGCAGTAGTAAAGGTTTCTTTCAGTAACTGAAAAGCCTTCTCAGTTTCGGGACTCCAGATGAACTTTTCCTTCTTCTTCAGAAGACGAGTAAGTGAGCTAAACTTTTCAGAAAAATTGGGAATGAAACGTCTGTACAAATTGGCAAATCCAAGAAAGCTTTGTATTTGTTTCATATTTTGGGGAGCAGGCCAATCTTTAATTGCTCTCACCTTTACTTCATCCATAGATACGCCTTCAGGAGACAGCACCAAACCCAAAAATTCCACTCTGTTGGTATGAAATTTACACTTTTCCAGCTTCATTTAGACTTGATGATTCAACAGTTTCTCCAGATTAGCTCATATATGCCAATATACACCACTGCGAAACGATCCAAAAGTTCTCTAAGTATGTCATTGACAAAGTGCTGGAAAGCCGTAGGCGCATTGCACAAGCCGAATAGCATTACCTGATATTCAAAATGACCAAACCGAGTGCGGAATGCCGTCTTCCACTCATCACCCTCTGCCATTTGCACCAGATGGTGAGCCCTTCTCAGATATAGTTTGGTGTATATTCTGGCTTCTTTTACCTGATCCAAGAGTACTGAAATCAGGGTCAGAGGTTACCGGTTCTTCTTAGTGACCTGATTAAAGGCTTGGTAATCTATGCAAGACCGAAGTTTTCCATCCTTCTTAGGAATGAAAAACAGTGGTGAGGAGATGGGAGACTGTGAAGGTCTAATGAACCTGTTGGACAAATACTAGTCCAAGTTTTTTTTCAGATTTAGGTTCTCTTCAGATAGGGCATAGGTTCTACTGCAAGGTAACGAAGCACCGGGTTCCAATTCTATCTTACAATCGTACTCCAGATGTGAAGGTAACTTCTTGGCCTACTGCTCATCAAAGACTGCAGCCAGATCACGATTTTCTTTGGGAATCTCTTGAACTTCAACGGTTCCTATCACATGACACTGCTTCACCAACAGGGACGAAGATGATGGTTGAAGAACTGGAATACTCTCATTGTAGCAATGATGTTCACAATATTCAGAGTTCAACTCCACAGTTCTATTGGCCCAATCAATCCTGGGGTTGTGTTCGGTTAGCCACAGTAAACCAAGAATGAGCTGGAATTGAGTGGCATCAATTAGACAAAATTGTAAAAAACTTTGATGATGACCTGGTCCAATTAATAAAACCTGCTTGGTGTCAAAGGTAATGGGTCCGGAAGATAGGTTAGTCCCATTCACAGCTCGGACTGGTTCAGACTTTTCCTTTCCTAAAAAGCGAATTCCAAGAGACTTAGCAAATTTAATATCGCAAAAATTTCCAGTTGCCCCTGAATCGATCATAACTGAGACCTTATCCACCTCTGACTTTCCAAATTTGATTAAACTGGAAATGATTAAATGCGGAGCAGAGGATTTTAAGGTAATGGCAACCAATTGGGAATCGGGAGTAGACTTATCATCCGCACTCACCAGAGCAACTCCTACTACTGGTGAGGCCTGTCTTTTACCCAAGAAGTGTTCTTCGACCTCTTAGGACACTCTTTCACAAAATGCCCAGAGCTTCCACAATTCATACGAAGCTTCCCATTTCTTTGCTTTTCTCTCTCTTCCTTTGTCAAAGGCCCTCAGACCGTGCCTATTTGCATAGGTTCTTCACTTGACGAGGCTTCGCTGGATTTTACCACATCGGATTTGACTCTATCGAATTGAGGAGGGAAATGCCTTTCCGACGTTCACTTTTTCTCTCATTTTGACGTTGGTCAATTTGTAAAACCAAATCGATTAATTGGGAAACATCTGAAGGTCTCTTAGGGATCTGAACCAAACCATCCTTTAATCCATCCTTAAGTCCTCTGTAGAAGATGGTGGCTCTTTTGGCTTCAGGCCAATTGGTTTCAACTACAAGTTTGTTAAATTGTGCAAGATACATAATCAACTCACGGTTTCCTTGCTTAAGGTCTAGAAGTTCATTATCAGTGGTTTGTGAAATGGTGCGAAGATCAAAAATGCACAAAAACTCAATTTTAAATGTATCAAAGTCATAAAGTATTGGATCGTTACTCTTCACCAAAGGCATGGACCAAGCTGCGGCATCTTCACTCAGGTAAGACAAAATTAAGGCTATCTTGGATTGATCTTCTTTGAAAATTATGGGTCTACACCAAAAAATGCAGGGAGCACTGACTAAGAAAAATTTGAGCTTTGTGGGGATCTCCAATGAATCTTTTTTGAGGCTGCTAGAGGAATAGTGGGGGAAATGGCGTGTATCTCCTGTGTAGTTAGCTCAGCAGCTGATGGGGAAGCAGAGAATTGTTGGGATTTTTGTTCCTTGGACTGGGAATGGGGACCACCCACCAACTCATCTACTCTCTGTCTAAGATAACTGGTCTCCTGACTGGATTTCCTCATCTCATTTCTAAGAGCCTTGTTTTCCATCATAGTTTCACATCACTGTTTCTGTAAACCTTCTAGAACGGACGCCAAAGCCTTACTGTCTAACCCTTTGGCCATTCTGCAGGGCGGAAGTACTTTTGGTAAGGGCACTTCAATCTGTCAAGTGCCAGGAACCTGAGAACTTGGCTCCCACAGGAGCAAAAGAGATTAGCCCAAATCCCAAACTCCACTGTCAAGAACTAGTTATATCCACGAACAGTGAAGAGGGGGAAAGGGGTTTGGGGATGAGAAAACAGAGAGACTGCCACTGCTACGCGTCCTCCTTACTGGTGGTTTTGCTGCTCTCTGATATATTATTTACCTTTACCACACAAACTCGTTTAATTAAGCATGAGAAAGGGATACGAGAACGTAAGGCAACCAAGTTCCAACGAGATAGGTTGGACTATGCGAGAGGTCAAATTTATACTTTTGCCAGAAGATTTGACATCATACGAAAACAGAGGCTTTCTAAAGCATCAGCGGCACAATCTAATAAGAAAATAACGATTAATGAGCAAGATGGATTAACGGACATGAGCTCTGAAGCAAGTTCGGCTGTCAGCTCGGAGAGTGAATCAGGAACAGAGGCCATGAATCACAACCAGATGTAGCACCAACAATTGTGGAAGAATTCGGTTTTTTATTAGTAGACAGGACCAAAAGTGTGAGACCGAACTATCAAAAGAGAGTGAGAAACAAAGACCAGCCAGGAAACGGAAAAACAGGCGCCATGGCAATGTAACTGAGGTCGGGAACACGGAAGAAAGATTCCTTTCAACGCAAATAGGTATGGAACCTCTAACAGTCATCAATTTAACCAATTTGACTTTAACAGGAGAAGAAACCAGGATTCTTGCATTAGGTCTTACATTCTGTATAAGAACTAATTTTAACTACACTGAAAGTAGGATAGATCTTTTTAGATTTATCAGAAAATTAAAATTAAAAAAATTCTTTGCGCATAAGAAAATGTCATCACAATTATCTAATATTGACGAGTCTGATAATCTTCAAATCAGAGATCTAGAAACTTTATGTACTTTACATCAATTACATAACGAAGAGGCAGGAGCATGCAATGATTTAAATGATGGTTTCATGTTGGGGGCATTAACAGGTTTAAATTTGTTTGATACAGCAGAGACTGATTTTAGGCCCAAGTCAACATTTATTCCCAATACCCCAAGAGATGCTATTGATCTTTTTTCTGACCATGTGATTAAAGATTTCAAGGATATTTCCTTGAAATCTAGTACCAATTTCCCCAAAAATTACAGCAATTTTGAAAGGAAGTATCGCACGATTATGACTAAAATCAAAGAGAGATCTGTTGTGGTAATTCGTCAGGCTGACAAGGGTGGGAACCTAGTACTCTGGTCATTAGAGGCATACAATAAAGAGGCAAAATCACAATTAAGAGATACTAGCAGCTACCTCAAGGTTCCTGCCAGTAATCTGGATGAGGTGAAAGTAAAATATCATAAGGACCTCTCCAGATGGCGTGGAATGGGCCTTTTATCTAAAAAATAATTTTTATTTTTGAAGGTCGATAATCCAGTCACTGCCGTATTATATCTAATCCCCAAGGTCCATAAAAATCAAGAAACCCCGCCTGGGAGACCGATAATTTCCGCAATTGGTAGTTTATTTGAATCGACTTCAAAATATTTAGATTCGTTTCTGCAACCATGTGTCAAATCACTTCCTGCGTATATTCAGGATACGGGACATTTTTTGAGGAAGATTGCAGAAATTGAGTGGAAGGAAACTTACATCCTGGCAACAATGGATGTGGTGAGTCTCTACACGAGTATCGCTCACGCAGATGGTCTGAAAGCCACAGGGCATTTTTTGAAAGCCAGACCAATACAATTCTATCAACATTCTATGATGCTTTTAGAGATGTGCAGATTGTGTCTTACTAATAATTTTTTCCTTTTTGGTGCCAACATGTACAAACAACAACAGGGCACGGCGATGGGCACCTGCTTCGCCCCCAGCTATGCAAATTTGCATATGGGCTGGTGGGAGGAGCAGGTGCTCAAAGTCCAGTATAAAACGACCTGGGAGAATAACATCATCTTCTGGGTCCGGTTTATTGATGATCTGTTTTTGGTGTGGGATGGGACCACTGCCGAAGTAAAAGAGTTCTTTGATTGTATTAACAGCAATGATCTGAACCTTAAATTTACAGAAACCATTAGCAGATCATCAGTAACTTTTTTAGACTTGGAAGTGTACGTTACAAATGGAAGCATCCACACGAGAACTTATAGGAAAACCACTGCAGGAAACTCGATTCTTCATGCAGGGAGTTTCCACCCCCAGTGTTTAAAAAAGAGCATCCCCTATGGAGAACACATAAGAATCAAAAGGAACTGCAGTGAGAGCACTGAATTATTGAAAGCACAAACTGAACTCAATTTGAGATTCTTACAAAGGGGCTTTGAGACCACTACCTTAAATCAGGTTTTAAAAAAAGTTGAAGTCTTGCAAAGGAATGAACTCCTCTCTACACCCAGTGAACAAACTGTTAAAATCAAAAGAGAAAGGGGTGATGCAACAAGGTTAATAACTGGCTTTTCAGCATATCAAACAGATGTTAGACACAGCCTTACCAGGCATTGGCATTTACTTAAAGGAGACCCAATTTTGAATGACCTTATTCCCAATAGACCACTAGTAACATTCAGAAAGGCTAAATCGATGAGAGACGAACTGGTGGTAACTAGCCCAGAATTAAAATGTAAACATACTTGGCTAAAGCCCAGTCCAGGCTTTCATCGATGTTTTAAATGTAAAGCCTGCAAATTTGGGAAAAACGAAACACAGGTCATGTCAACATTGATAAAAAATCCATGGAAGATTAGGCACTCGCTTAACTGCAGAAGTGAATTTGTGGTTTACATTCTAAAGTGTATGTGTCCTAAGCTGTATGTTGGCAGCACAATTCATATGGTGCATGTTCGTATCTTGCAGCATTTGAGGGCCATCAATAATAAGGATCCGAATTATGCAGTTGCCCGACATATGCATGAGATTCACAGTGGTAATGCGAATGAATTTTGTTATTTTGCCATAGACCAGGCCCCAAAATCCCGGAGGGGAGGAAATAGGGAGCGTGTATTGAGACAATTGGAATCTAAATATATTATGCTGTTTAACACAAAAATGCCAAATGGTTTAAACTCAGAGGAAGATCTGTATGTCCATTTATAATCCATCCTCTCTTAACCAGATCCGTATATTGTTTGTTTTTAAATTGTATTTGGTGTACAAATAATATCTTTTAAGGTCATTACTCATTGTACACAATTATTGCCAATCTAGTTGAGGACCAATAACCTTTTTTCTGAGGGCTTTGATATTCTATAATAAATTACCGGCCAGTTATTTTAGCCATGAAGGATTAATTTTACAGAAAATAGATTTTGTATATAGAAGCACTTGCACTTTTTGTACATAATAGACTATTTAGTTCAGAAACTTACGTGGCAGCCTTATATGATTAAAAATGGAATATGAACTCAAACTGAGCTTGGAAAGTTCTAACATCTGTATTATGCAAAAGTAATAGATCTTGTCTATATCTAATAGATACTTATCGTGTTGCTTTCCTTCATTCTAATTCTTCAAATTGGTTTATTTTCTAGATATTATTCATAATAAGAAAAAATTAAGAAAGAAATTGTAACATTGAAGAACAGTCTGAAAGTGAAGCAACTAATAGACGACGTCAACATATTTTTCTATCAAGAATTCCAATTGAAAATGCTATGCAGATGATAACAGGAATGGAACAAATTAGTGGTTACTCTTTGATATCCCATCAATTTACAAAGTAACTGATTGGCAATTTATGAATATATGATTACACTGTGTAAATATTTTTCACTGGCGAAGGAGAATTTATGAATCAAATTGTTGTGGATTTAAAGGTATATGACACAGTTACGTTCTAGGCTAAAAAATAATTTAGGGCACTTGTTCAAAACTCGTGATTAAGAATCTATCGATTTTTTATTAATATGCAATACGTGAAATGGTTTTTGCACTTTTTTGCACTTGCACTTTATTCTAAATGAGGTTAAGGCACTATGTCACTTTGTTTGTAAAATAATGTTTACAAAAACATCTGTTGGAAATTTTAGAAAAGAAACCTCAAATGTAGTTTTCTTCTTTTAAAATGATGTCCTTATTTCACGTGCATATTTATCCAAGAATGTTAACATTTTTGTTCTGATAGTATTCAAATAGCCAAGAGAAAGAACACACAACATTATGAAGTAATAGGTGGTGTAGGACATTTTCTGTTTAAATAAAGTTTTTCTGTGTCAGGCAAAAAATGAAAACGAAAAGGTTGTATCTAGATAATCCACATGTGAATAACAAGTCTTTCCTTACTGTTTAACAGCCAGTGATTGGTGTAGAATCACCATGTGACCTTTTTTTTGTATTCAACTTTTATGTATTTTAACCCACATTGTGAATTCGTTCCTCATTGCATGATTAAGGCAGGTGATGCCGAAACGCGTAGCAATGGAGTGATATTATTAAATCTGTGAATCCAGTAATGGTCGCTGGTGTCGGTGTCCTTTCTTTTGTGGAAGATTGGAGTTGGTGGTTGATATATATATATATATATATATATATATATATTACCTACTGGCGGTCGCCAGTAGGTAGCTATAGTTAGGACCCCTTTTCCATAGGAAATCCGCAACATTCTATTTTGAATAACTTTTGCGCCGGTCGACGAATCCTCGCGAATTTTTCAAAATAGGTGGGGCGCTACGCTCCGCTCCTACCCTGAAAGTCTCGGGGGGATCCGTCAAGCGGGGGCTGAGATAAAAGGGGGGTCCCAAAACGCGTTTTTCCCATGCATTTTTCCATAGGACCTTTAGAACGAGCTACAGCCCGAACGGCTGAACAGAATTACTCGAAATTTGGCAGAGAGGTAGTCCCTAGGTCAAGGAAGTGCCTTTTGTAGGTTTGGTGTAAATCTGTTCAGTAGATTCTGAGAAAATAGCCTTTAAATCAATATATATATCTGAGCCCGCTTACGGTACGCTTACCGTACGCTTACCGTAAGCGTACGGTGGCGTGCGCGAGCGCGATTCTGATTGGCTCTTAGATCTTAGTAAACATTCGAATCGGCCGAAACCAGGAAGCGGCGGCCGCCATTTTGTGTATTTCACTCTGAAAAAAAAGAGTGAAAACAAGAAAAGGGGGCAATGAGGAGAGTTACAGACCCCCTAACATTTGTAAGGGGGTCAAAGAAGGACAGAAAAGTACAAAAAAAACATTTATTGATTTTTAAAAAAATCACGGGGTACGCGTACGGTAAGCTTACGGTAAGCGTACGGTAAAAAAAATAAAAATAAATAAATGAAAAGCAGATTTAAGAGTTTAGATATTAGGGAGCTCTAAAAAGAGCTGTTGTGTTTATGAAGTCATTTTTTTAGTGGTACCTACAAGTAAGTACCGATGCAGAGTCTAAGGTTCAAAAGGAAGACTCTGTTCCCTTCATCATTGAAGTGCACACCATCTCCTCTATAAATGTCTTGCATGTCATAACGCAAGTTGTTGTGGTAAATGGCACCCATACCATAGTCACGGAGGAAAGCAGAAACAGATTTGTTGACGTGCTTTCTTGCTTTGTCAATCTGTGGACAGAAATGATTGGACCAGTTCCATTTTTGCCTTTGGCATATGTTGGAAAACACAAAGGCAGTTTTAGGGAAAAGTGAAAACAGTTGTGCAAAGGTGTCCTTCATAAGCATTTCCAGACCTACCCCAGTCAAAGTGCCTAGGTCATTGCCACCACAGTGCACTATTATGAGGTCAGGGTGTTGGATTTGCATGAAGGATTTCACCAATGGCATCAATTGGTGCCACTTTAACCCTCTCTGACCAATCCATTTAATGTCTACATTTGGCAAAGCAAGGTCTCTCACCATATCTGTTTTCTCTGCAAACTTTTCACTCCAGAAGACATAGCTGTGCCCTACAATCCACACTGTGAACATCTTCAAAGGAGATCTGGATGCACTCAGGAGGTGTCTTTCAGTAGAATGGCAATATGAAAAGAAAGACAGTTTGGAAATGGAGGCATACATATTTTTTTCAAAACAAAAAGAACTGATTGGCTGTTTCATACCATTCTAGAATAAAAACTAGGCTGTATGTGTAAATTAATAGAAGCATGTTTTGTATTGGTACAAAAAAATGTGTAACCAAAGAACAGTACTATGGATTTGCTGTTAGGTTTGAAAAGTCAAGCACTCTTGCTCTGTGGAATTGAAACATTGTTTGGCGAACTTCTGACCTAACTCAACACAGCAGTGTTCCATGAGCTGTTGCTATGGTAGCAGGCAGAAGTCAAGTTGGGGGAAGGGTACTAGGCAGAAGTCAAGTTGGGGGAAGGGTACTTTTGGAAAAGGGTTGGTTTTCAACCAATAGAAATGTGTGATTACATTGGAAAAAAAGGGGGAAGCACTGAGATTTGAAACTTACATGTATATGTGTGGAAAAATAGAGGGAAACTTTGCCATTATCTGGTTCTGCTGAGAGGAGAGAGGTGTAGAGAACAGAGATCCTGGCTCTGATAATCTGCTGTTTGAGTGCCACATTTCTTTCACAACTAACTAATTTTAAAGGTGAGGTTAGAGTTTGAGAGGAGATGTATATGGTAAATTAAGAAATGAAAAATAGAAATGTAATTCTTTTTGTTGAAGTTGCGTTTATTATTTTCTGTTTTGGGAGAAATTTAAATGTGAGGAACATGTAAAATAATATGGACTATGTTTTCACGATAATATTTTTTTCTTTTTTTTCAGATTGATATAGAAAATGTTCGAAAACTAGAACCATTTTTAAAGCAATTTTTTAAAAAAACAAATGGATAAATATTTTTTTGAGTGAGTATGGTAAGTCAATAATAATAATTGTAGTCTCTCAAGGACCTTGTAATGTGATAATTGATTTTAAGTGTTTTTAAAAAAAAAAAAAAAAAAAGTACGCGCACCGTACGCGTACGGTAAAAAAAAAAAAAAAAAGTTTTTAAAAACATATGTAAAAAAAAGATGAAAGATAAGGTTGGCTCTTAAAAGAACCGTTGTGTTCATGCAGGGACAGAGGAAAGGAAGCATGGGAAAATTATTCAAAGCGACAAATGTGCTGATCTATTTTGTTGTTCACTAGGGAAACACTGGTCTCCCTATAGCAAATTAGATCTTGACAAAATGTGCATCGAATATCAACCTTCCGAAATCGAGGGTTGATTTCCAGAGGGCCAGCAAAAGGAGATTCTCCCCCCACAGATGAAGGGCTCACCTGACCTGCAGAAGAAGGAATCAGCCCTGCAGATGATGGTCCAGGCTGAGCTGCTGTGGATGTACTGGCTTGTCTTTCTGAAGAGTTACCTCCAAAAAGATGACCATGTGTCCTTCTGTGTACATCCTGGAGGTGTCTCTTCATGGTGTGATTCCCAAAGGAATACTTCCTGTTAGGATTACCTCTAGAAAGTACACGCTTACACAGCTTACAAGTCACTAAGGGTGCATTTACCTTTTGCTGGCCTTCAGGAAAAGTAAAATAATCCCATACATAAGAGGGCTTTTGTTTCCTCGATCTCTGCCTCAAGACAGTGCTGCTAGTGCTAGCCTCACTCTCAGAAGAGCTCTGCTGTTCTGCCATCGTATCCCAAAGACAAACCAGCTCCTTCTCCCAAGGGATCACAAGCAGAAATGAGGGGAATGGGTGTGGTGTAGGAGAGTTCTAGAACTGAAAGTAGTTTCAACCAATCAAAAGTTGTGTTTCATGATCACATGACCTACCGTACGCTTACGGTACGCTTACGGTACGCTTACGGCAAAAGTGCGCATGCGCGTAAAAAAGACACGTGCTTGCGCGCATGCGCATAACAGTCACTACCCGACACTTCCGCGTAACTAGCGCGTGTAGCGTACACGCGTACGCGTCCCACGCGGAGTACGCGCGGCTACGCAAATTGCGTAACTATACGCAAGCAGCGTAGGAAAATTACGGACGTTGCGTAAACCGTACGCTTACCGTGAGCTTACGGTACGCGTACTAAAAAAATAAAAAAAAAATAGAAAAAAAGTACTGCAAATAAATTTTACATGTTTATTTTAAAAAATATATAAAAAAAAACATATTAAAGAATTAAAAAAATTAAATCATAGTCTTTATAAAAGGTAAGAAAATTAAAATAAAAATATGTTAGAAAAAATAGAAGAAAAAAAAAAAATTAGCATTTAAAAAACCTTGCAAATTCACTGAAAAAACCATGGGTTTCACACACGTTATAGTTAGGAATTAGCATTTAAAAAACCTTAGAAATTCAGTGAAAAAACCATAGGTTTCACACACGTTATAGTTAGGAATTAGCATTTAAAAAACCTTAGAAATTCAGTGAAAAAACCATAGGTTTCACACATGTTATAGTTAGCTGGACATTTTACTCGTAAAAAACCAATGAAATTCCCCCATTATAGTTAGTTCAGCTAACTATAACTCGCGCGCCCGCAATGCACTGCTGATGACGTCACATATTACATCACTCATGACATGGTCAGTGACATCACTCATGACATCACTGATGACATCTCAAATGACATCACTGATGACATCACTGATGACATCATCCTTGTGATAGAGTGGCAGACCTCCTCTTCCCCTAATATAACCTTTGACACACACATTCAAAAATAGAGACTAAAATTTACAAAACAATGGACATACCAATAACAGTTACAACAACCTCTTCAGTAATTCTAAGATCCACATACACATCCACTCATTCACCAACAGTCCAATACAGTCACTCATACATGTACTCACTTATCATATGTACTCATACACCTATACATCCTGTTACACAATGCCACTCATCCATAGAGCAACTCACACACATAGTCACTCATGCTAATAAAGAATCAAACATACATTTACTTGCATATACAGTTATACACACACCACCACACTTACTTCTACGGAAACTTACACATACTTAGTCTTTTAAACAATCACTTATAGAAACACATACTTATTCATACAGGAACTCTTTCAATCTCTCACTCTCACATATACTCACATATATACACCAATAGTCACATATACTAGTTTTAAACATATGTAGTTACTCATAAAGACACTATTGAGACAGTCATTCACTCACTAACACACCCATACACACACTCATCCACCCATGCAGTCCTGCACACATGCTCTGTTCAACACATACAAACAGTGAGTCACTCATTCATGCACCTATGCACTACGTAATACCCCCCACCGAACCATGCAGACACTCAGACTGATACTCAAAAAACCAACTAATAACCTATATAGACACCCATGTAGCTACTCACCAACCCATGCAGCCACTTATACACAAAGTGAGAGACTGATACAGATATTTACATATTTAAACATTACTCACTAAGCCATGTATTCACTATGATACACTTAATCAGTCAGTTACACAATCAATTTTTCAAAAACAAATCATCCATTTAGACACTTATATACCCATTTATTCTTCCATCGACCTTGAGATATACATATATAAAACATATTTAATTTTCAGAAAAACCCACATTCACTGGATGATGTCATCAGTGATGTCATTTGAGATGTCATCAGTGATGTCATGAGTGATGTCACTGACCATGTCATGAGTGATGTAATATGTGACGTCATCAGCAGTGCATTGCGGGCGCGCGAGTTATAGTTAGCTGAACTAACTATAATGGGGGAATTTCATTGGTTTTTTACGAGTAAAATGTCCAGCTAACTATAACATGTGTGAAACCTATGGTTTTTTCACTGAATTTCTAAGGTTTTTTAAATGCTAATTCCTAACTATAACGTGTGTGAAACCTATGGTTTTTTCACTGAATTTCTAAGGTTTTTTAAATGCTAATTCCTAACTATAACGTGTGTGAAACCCATGGTTTTTTCAGTGAATATATATATATATATCACCAAAAACTCCCTCCTCACGAAAAGAGCAGAAGCCAGCCAGGGAAAATCCACGGAAACACTTTATTGCGGCAAATGCATTTCGGCCTGACGGCCTTCCTCAGTGTCCAAGCAAAGTTTCAGGAGGTTTCTTAGTCCCAATTTGAATATGCCCAGCTCCGTTCTGATTGGACAGCATTGGCTCCACCCCCAACCAGGTGAATCTGCTCACGGATAGTAGCTCACAGGTGACGAGTGAACTACCAGTCCCAGAATGCTGTTGGCTATTCAGGTAAGTGATGCAGGGGGGTATCTTGATGCTAAAATGGTCGTGCTGCGTACTGGACAAACAGTGGGAGTTCCGAAATCACAGTCCTGCTGCGGTGTTTGTCGAGCGCTCCCCTGGGTCCCTGGACCACACCAACCTCTGTGCCTAGGAATCCATCCGGCGGGGGCAGGTATGGCCATGCATCCCATCCAGTGTGAGGCGAAATCACCTCACAACCGCCATACTCCTTCCGTGGCGATGAGGCGAGCCCCAGCTTATCAATACCTTTAAAAGAGTCCAAAGACCGCCAAAGCAGCAGCCAGTAGAGTTGGGGCCAACTTGAAGTGTGGGGGCCTCTGTATCACGTCACTGGCTGACGGGAACAACATCACCAAAAACTCCCTCCTCACGAAAAGAGCAGAAGCCAGCCAGGGAAAATCCACGGAAACATATATATACATACATCTATATATATACATATATATATATATTATCTACTGGCGGTCGCCAGTAGATAGTTATAGTTAGGACCGTGTTTCCATAGGAAATCCGCAACATTCTATTTGGAATAACTTTGGCGTCGGTTGAAGAATCGTCGCAAAATTTTCAAAATAGGTGGGGCGCTCCGCTCCTACCCTGAATGTCTCGGTGGGATTCGTCAAGCGGGGGCTGAGAAAAAAGGGGGGTCCCAAAACGCGTTTTTCCCATGCAATTTTCCATAGGGACATTTAGTCCAAGGTACAGCCAGAACGGCTGAACAGAATTATTTGAAATTTGGCAGAGAGGTAGTCCTCAGCTCAGGGATGTGCCTTTTGCATATATGAAGTCAATCTGTTCAGTAGTTCCTGAGAAAATTGCTGTTAAAAGCACATACATATCTATAGCCACGCACCGTGAACGCACCGTGCGAGCACCGTGCGCGCACCGTGCGAGCACCCTAACGTGCGCGAGCGTAGTTCTGATTGGTGGTTACATGTTAGTCAACGTTCGAATCGGTTGAAATCAGGAAGTGTCCGCCGCCATTTTGTTTGTTTTCAGTGCGAGAGTGAAAAAGGAAGGTGGCGAACGTGAAAAGGGGGCAGGGTAGAGAGTTCCTGACCCCCTAGCCTTTGTCAGGGGGTCCCTGAAGGACCCCGAAGGCAGAAAAAAACAAGGCAGAAAAAAACAACGCGCACGGTGAAAAACCAAAAAAAAACGTAGTTTATTGTAAAATAAATATATAAAAAAAAAAAAATACATACATAACTTAGCATTTAAAAAACCATACAAATTCACTGAAAAAACCATAGGTTTCACACATGTTATAGTTAGGTGGATATTTCACTCGTAAAAAAACAATGAAATTCCCCCGTTATAGTTAGTTCAGATAACTATAACTCGCGCGGCCGCCACTCTATCACAAGGATGATGTCATCAGTGATGTCATGAGTGATGCCACTGACCATGTCATGAGTGATGTAATATGTGACGTCATCAGCGGTGGATTGCGGGCGCGCGAGTTATAGTTATCTGAACTAACTATAACGGGGGAATTTCATTGGTTTTTTACGAGTGAAATATCCACCTAACTATAACATGTGTGAAACCTATGGTTTTTTAAGTGAATATATATATATATACATATAAACTCCAAAGTACCCAACGTATACCATAAAGGCTCTTTAGGAGCATGTTGCCACTCGAGTGCTCCTTGTACGTTGGGTACTTGGAGCTTGGATGAATACGTGGCACACCCTGCCGCAAAGGAGCACCACCACAGGATGCAGGGGCCACGCGGTCCATCTGGGGGCATTCAATGTCACAGCAGCAACATTGCGCGCTCCATTTGGAGATAAAGGACACTACAAGGCCCATAATGCTCTACTAGTCATGGCAGAGCGTCCCATTCAGGGCATGCATTGGAGCATTTAAATGATGAGGGCGGTGTCCTATGCGCTTTCAATTGCCAAAGTCTCTAAAGAGAAGGGGGGACACTTCGAAACATGTCAGGCATCCATGGCATATTGAACTACTTAAAGTTATCATTGTACTGGTGGACTGTATACCAGAAAGGCTCTTTAGGAGCATGTTACCGTTCGAGTGCTCCTTTTACGTTGGTTACTTGGAGCTTGGATAAATACGCGGCACACCCTGCCACGAAGGAGCACCACCCCAGGATGCGGTGGCCCTGTGGTCTGTTATTGAGCAGGCCGATTGTGTGGGGCAGCAACTGATCTAGCATATCCACAAGCACACCGAGGCCCATCTAGGGGCATTCAATGTCACAGCAGCAACATCGCGTGCTCCATTTGGAGATAAAGGACACTACAAGGCTCATAATACTCTGCTAGTCGCGTCAGAGCGTCCCATTCAGGGCATGCATTGGAGCATTTAAATGATGAGGGCGGTGTCCGATGCACCTTCAATTGCCAAAACCTCTGGTAAAAGAAGTGGGGACACTTCAAAATGTGTCAGGAATCCATGGCACATTGAACTGCTTAAAGTTGTTGTTTTACTGGTGGACTGTATACTATAAAGGCTCTTTAGGAGCATGTTGCTGCTCGAGTGCTCCTTGTATGTTGGGTACTTGGAGCTTGGATAAATATGCGGCACATCCTGCCGCGAAGAAGCACCACCCCAGGATGCGGGGGCCACGTGGTCTTTTATCAAGCAGGCTGATTTCGTGGGGCAGCAATGGATCTAGCATATGCACTGGCACACCGAGGCCCATCTGGGCGCACACAATGTCACAGCAGCAACATCGCGTGCTCCATTTGGAGATAAAGGACACTACAAGGCCCATGATTCTCTGCTAGTCGCGGCAGAGCGTCCCATTCAGGGCATGCATTGGAGCATTTAAATGATGAGGGCGGTGTCCTATGCGCCGTCAATTGCCAAAGCCTCTGAAGGGAAGTGGGTACACTTCAAAACGAGTCAGGCATCAATGGCACTTCGCGACCTTTGACCCTGTCACCAGGCAGGTCGCTCCCCCCATCCACCACGCAGCCCCCTGTGGGTTTAACCTCCGTTGCCGCTTTTGCCGCCTGACTGCTCGCTCCCTTTTTTATTCTGTACCCCTGCGCTTGGCTTTCTGTGCCACTTTGTTTTTTTCATTCTGTGCCCCTGTGTTTTGCTTTCTGTACCCCTGTGCTCTGTTGTCCCCCTCCCGCTGTCTTTTCCCGCTGTTTTTTCCCCGGGTTTTCCCCCGCCGCTGAGCCCCTGCGGCCCCGCCCCCTTCACTCCCATTAGCCGCCCCGCTCCCACCTCCCAGCTGCTCCTCCCTCCCTCTGCCCTCATATGGAGGCCGCGAAGCGGTGGTAGAGAGCGACCTTTGACCCTGTCACCAGGCAGGTCGCTCCCGCCATCCGCCACGCAGCCCCCTGTGGGTTGAACCTCCGTTGCCGCTTTTGCCGCCTGACTGCTCGCTCCCTTTTTTATTCTGTACCTTTGGGCTTGGCTTCGGTGCCACTTTGTTTTTTTTCATTCTGTGCCCCTGTGTTTTGCTTTCTGTACCCCTGTGCTCTGTTGTCCCCCTCCCGCCGTCTTTTCCCGCCGTTTTTCCCCGGGTTTTCCCCCGCCGCTAAGCCCCTGCAGCCCGCCCCCTTCACTCCCATTGGCCGCCCCGCTCCCACCTCCCAGCTGCTCCTCCCTCCCTCTGCCCTCATATGGAGGCCGCGCGCAGCGGGTGCGCCTCCGGCGCGCCGAAGGCACGCCTAAGGCAAGCCCGTGAGCACCCGTCCGCGCCTGGACCGCACCCAGCGCTAGAACGCCTGGACCCCGCACCCCCCGCAACGCCAGACTGCACTACGACGCAAGCACCCTCCACGCACTCAACACCAGACGAGACCACACCTGCTACCGGGCCACCCCGAACGCACCCAGGGGCCTTTCACCTGTCGGAACTGCAGATTCACCAGCATCCAACCCTCCACACCACCAGCCAGAGAACCCAACCACCTCCGCTGCATCCTCCACAACACCCGCTCCGCTCGCAAGCACGCCATTGAACTCTGGGACCTCCTAGACTCCACCGCCCCCGACGTCACCTTCCTGATGGAGACCTGGCTGAACGCCTCCTCAGCACCAGACATCGTCATAGCCATCCCACAGGGCTACAAGACCTCCTGCAGAGGCCGCACCAACGGAGTGGGAGGAGGAATTGCCATCATCCACAAAGACTCCATCAAAATCTCAACGAACACCGATGACACCCTCACCACCGCCGAGCACATGCACTTCCAGATCCACACCGACCCCAACACCACCCTCAGAAGAACTCTCATCTACAGACCTCCCAGACCCCGCCCACAGTTCAGTGACACCATCACCGACCTCATCAGCACCCATGCCCTTGCTTCCACGGACTACATCCTCCTCGGGGACCTGAACTTCCACCTCGAGAACAACAACGACACCAACTCTACCGCCCTGATCGATAACTTCGCCAACCTCGGACTCAAACAGCTCGTAACGACACCTACTCACGCCGCTGGACACACGCTCGACCCCATCTTCTCCGCAAGCCCCCACGTCTCCTTCAACCACACCACCGAACCACACTGGACCGACCACAGATGCGTTCACTTCACCTTCAGAAAACCCACCACACACCACCTCACCCAACAGCTACCATGCCGCTGCTGGGGCAAGGTCACCGAGGACCAACTGACTACCGCCCTCGCTCTGAGACCACACACCAACCCCACCGACCCAGACACCACCGTGACCAACCTCACACAGTGGATCAACGACTGCGCCAATACCCTTGCCCTCTCAAGACCTCTACAACCAACCACACCAACAAGAAAGCCGCCTGGTTCACCGAGGACCTCCGGATCTCCAAGCACACCTGTCGGAAGCTGGAGAAGAAATGGCTCCACGACCGAACACCAGACAACCACACAGCCCTCAAGAGCGCCACCCGCAGACTCCACCAACTCATCAGGATTGCTAAGAAGACCGCCTTCAAGGACCGCCTAGACAACAATGCACACAACACCAAAGAGCTCTTCAGCATCGTGAAAGAACTCTCCAACCCCAGCTCCAACACCAACGACATCCCACCATCTCAAGACCTGTGCGACTCCTTGGCCACCTTCTTCCACCGCAAGATCACCGATATCCACGACAGCTTCAACTCCGACTCCCCCGCACCCACCACCGAGTCCACCACCCCTGCGACTACCACTCGCACAAGTCGCCTGACCATCTGGTCCAGCGTCAGCGACAAAGACACCATCAAAACCATGAACTCCATCCACTCCAGATCCCCATCGGACCCCTGCCCTCACCACGTCTTCAACAAAGCCAGCGCAACCATCGCGCCCCACCTCCGGAAAACAATCAACTGTTCCTTCGAGACAGCAACCTTCCCAGAAAGCTGGAAGCACGCCGAGATCAACGCCCTTCTGAAGAAACCCAAGGCGGACCCCAAGGACCTCAAGAACTTACGGCCCATCTCCCTGCTCCCTTTCCCGGCAAAAGTGACCGAGAAGATTGTCAACAAACAGCTGACCCGCTACCTCGAAGTTAACAACATTCTGGACCCTTCCCAATCGGGTTTTCGCAGCAACCACAGCACCGAGACCGCCCTCATAGCCGCCACTGACGACATCCGGACCCTGATGGACAAAGGAGAAACAGCCGCCCTCATCCTCCTGGACCTATCAGCAGCCTTTGACACGGTCTGCCACCGCACCCTATCAGCACGCCTCCATGACGCCGGTATCCAAGAGAAGGCCCTGGCCTGGACCACATCCTTCCTCTCCGGCAGAACCCAGAGCGTCCGCCTTCCACCCTTCCGCTCCAAAACCACCGAGATCATCTGCGGCGTCCCACAGGGATCCTCCGTCAGCCCGATGCTGTTCAATATCTACATGGCCCCCCTCTCCCACGTCGCACGACAACACAACCTCCACATCATCTCCTACGCCAACGACACCCAGCTGATCATATCCCTCACCGAAGATCCCCACACCGCCAAAGCTAACCTCCACAGAGGAATGAAGGCCGTAGTCGACTGGATGAAGGACAGCAGACTGAAGCTGAACTCAGACAAGACGGAGGTCCTCATTCTCGGACCCACCCCATCAGCCTGGGACGACTCTTGGTGGCCCACGTCACTAGGCACAGCCCCGGAACCCACGGACCACGCACGCAACCTGGGGGTCATCCTCGACTCCACTCTCTACATGACCAGGCAAGTCAACGCCGTCTCCACGTCCTGCTTCAACACCCTCCGTATGCTCCGCAGGATCTTCAAATGGATCCCCCTCGACACGAGAAAAAATGTTACCCAGGCCCTCATCACCAACAAACTCGACTACGGGAACGCCCTCTACTCAGGAACTAAAAACAAGCTCCTGAGACGACTCCAACGCATCCAGAACGCCTCGGCCCGACTCATCCTCGACGTCCCCCGCCACAGCCACATCACACTCCACCTGAGAGGCCTGCACTGGCTCCCCATCAACAAAAGGATCACCTTCAAGCTCCTGATCCACGCACACAAAGCACTGCACAACACCAGACCCACCTACCTCAACAACCGACTCAGTTTCCACACCCCCACCCGAAGCCTCTGCTCAGCCAACCTCGCCCTCGCCACAGTCCCCCGCATCCAAAATCCACCGCCGGTGGCAGATCCTTCTCCTACCTCGCCGCCAAGACCTGGAACACTCTCCCCACCATTCTACGACAGACCCAGGACCTGCTGGCCTTCAGAAGACTCCTCAAGACCTGGCTCTTCGACCAGTAGCACCCCCCCCTCCCCAGCGCCTTGAGACCCTCTCGGGTATGTAGCGCGCTTTACAAATGCAGTGATTGATTGATTGATTGATTAAAGTTATCGTTGTACTGGTGGAGTGTATACCATAAAGGCTCTTTAAGAGCATGTTGCCGCTCGAGTGCTCCTTGTACCTTGGGTACTTGGAGCTTGGATATATATATATATTCACTGAAAAAACCATAGGTTTCAGGGATGTTATAGTTAGCTGGACTTTTCACTTGTACAAAACCATTGAAATTTCCCCGTTATAGTTAGTTCAGCTCACTATAACTCGCGCGCCCGCAATGCACTGCTGATGACGACACATATTACATCACTCATGACATGGTGAGTGACATCACTCATGACATCACTGATGACATCTCAAATGACATCACTGATGACATCACTGATGACATCATCCAGTGAATGTGTGTTTTTCTGAAAATTAAATATGTTTTATATATGTATATCTCAAGGTCGATGGAAGAATAAATGGGTATATAAGTGTCTAAATGGATGATTTGTTTTTGAAAAATTGATTGTGTAACTGACTGATTAAGTGTATCATAGTGAATACATGGCTTATTGCGTAATGTTTAAATATGTAAATATCTGTATCAGTCTCTCACTTTGTGTATAAGTGGCTGCATGGGTTGGTGAGTAGCTACATGGGGGTCTATATAGGTTATTAGTTGGTTTTTTGAGTATCAGTCTGAGTGTCTGCATGGTTCGGTGGGGGGTATTACGTGGTGCATAGGGGCATGAATGAGTGACTCACTGTTTGTATGTGTTGAAGACAGCATGTGTGCAGGACTGTATGGGTGGATGAGTGTGTGTATGGGTGTGTTAGTGAGTGAATGACTGTCTCAATAGTGTCTTTATGAGTAACTACATATGTTTTAAACTAGTATATGTGACTATTGGTGTATATAAGTGAGTATATGTGAGAGTGAGAGATTGAAAGAGTTCCTGTATGAATAAGTATGTGTTTCTATAAGTGATTGTTTAAAAGACTAAGTATGTGTGAGTTTCCGTAGAAGTAAGTGTGGTGGTGTGTGTATAACTGTATATGCAAGTAAATGTATGTTTGATTCTTTATTAGCATGAGTGACTATGTGTGTGAGTAACTCTATGGATGAGTGGCATTGTGTAACAGGATGTATAGGTGTATGAGTACATATGATGAGTAAGTACATGTATGAGTGACTGTATAAGACTGTTGGTGAATGAGTGGATGTGTATGTGGATCTTAGAATTACTGAAGAGGTTGTTGTAACCGGTATTGGTATGTCCATTGTTTTGAAAATTTGAGTCTCTATTTTTGAATGTGTGTATCAAAGGATATATTAGGGTGAGAGGAGGTCTGCCACTCTATCACAAGGATGATGTCATCAGTGATGTCATCAGTGATGTCATTTGAGATGTCATCAGTGATGTCATGAGTGATGTCACTGACCATGTCATGAGTGATGTAATATGTGACGTCATCAGCAGTGCATTGCGGGCGCGCGAGTTATAGTTAGCTGAACTAACTATAACGGGGGAATTTCAATGGTTTTGTACAAGTGAAAAGGCCAGCTAACTATAACACCCCTGAAACCTATGGTTTTTTCAGTGAATTTCTGAGATTTTTTAAATGCTAATTCCTAACTATAACGTGCCTGAAACCTATGGTTTTTTCTGTGAATTTCAAAGGTTTTTTAAATGCTAATTTCTAACTATGCCTACAGAGATAGGACATGTGAAGAAAGAAGAAAAAATGCACAGAAAGAAAAAAAAGAAGTGCACAAAGAAGCAACAGAAGTCCTCAAAGACGAAGAAAAGTGCAGGAAGAAGGATAACGTGCAGAAAGAACAAAAAGAAGAGCAGAAAGAAGCCTTGTTGCAAAATCATCCTGTACCCTCAACTTTTTCAGACGGATACTGGTGGCAACTGAGTCTGACTAACCAGTCCTAGAGCCAGTGCTATGTTAAAAGACACTTAGAATACAGTGAAAACACCTACATACACTAGGGTCCCCCTGTGATTAGCATGACCTCCTCTGTAAGCCCCTAGTATATAATAGGGCAGGGGGATTAAAACTACCTCTTAAAACAGGCCACAGGGCGTTTTTGCACACGTTAACTCAGGCCCCGTCCCCTCCCTTCACCACTGTGTAAACACGCCCTGTGTCCATTTTTAGTTGGGAGATTAAGTTCATTTGAATCCTGAGGGTCCCTAGGGTCCAACTAGCCCACTAGGTACCTCCAGTAAGTGCCACAGAGCTGCGTTGCTGAGAGGTGTAAAAAGTGGCACGGCCTGGACCACCTCTCTGCAATGCAGCTCAGTGGCGCTTACTGGAAGCACTTGGTGGGCTAGTTAGCCCCCAGGGGCCCTCAGTATTGAAGGGAAATTATATCCCCAATTTAAAACGTGCCATAGTGCGTGTTTGCACACGTCACCTCAGGCCCCGTCCCCTCCCTTCACCACTGTGTAAACGCGCCCTGTGGCTGTTCTAAGTTGAGAGATTAAGTCCCCTTGAATCCTAAGGTTCCCTAGGGTCAAACTAGACCACTAGGTACCTCCAGTAAGCGCCACAGAGCTGCGTTGCAGAGAGGTGTAAAAAGGGGCTTGGCCCCAAAACACCTGTCTGCAACGCAGCTCCCTGGCGCATACTGGAGATGCCTGTTGGGCTAGTTGGCCCTCAGGGACCCTCAATATTGAAGAGGAATTAATTCCCCAACTTACAACTCGCCAGGGGGCGCGTTTGCAGAGTGCTGCAAGGAGGGGGCGTGGCCTCCGGCACGATGCCAGTCTTTTATTTATTTTAATTTTTTAAGAAGGGGGGCTGTGTGGTTCCCCTACTTCTTCTAATTTATTGGCCCTGATGAACCCATCCCCCAGGGCCTGTCTCCTAATTATATTTTTTTGACCCCAATCCCCAGGGCCGGCCACTGTTTTTTATTATTTTTAAAAAATATATATTTATAGACACACCTAGGACATGCTGGACAAACCGTACGTACCGATCACCATGACTATTTGCGTGATATTCATTAAAAGGCGACTCTGCATACAATGAATCCACGTGGAATGTATTTACACCACTAGTGAAGCTCTGACATGTCTGATGCCCTACCGTGCCAAATCCCGGTAGACACCCTTGTCGTTTATTTCTACAAACATGGGTAGCTATTGACGGGCACATTTAATACACATGCACACCAAGCCATTCAAAGGGGATTCGACAAAAATTCGACCAAAACTATACAAGAAACCCCCCTCACGGTTAATAAAACACACATCCACTGCCGGATGTGTAATACTTTTTATTTTACTCTCTGGAAAGGGGACGAACATCACTTGAGAGTCACAGCGCGCTCCTGGCAGAGCCCAATGCTGTGTTACACCCACCATTGCCTGCTGAGTGCCACACACCTCTGTGTTGTATTCCACTAGCTAGTGCATATGCTATGACACTCTCTAGCCCATGTGCACTGTAACACCACCCCGTGAATATGTCATTCCACACTTGTCTTCGCACGGGTTATATTGCCCCATCTAACGTGCCTTCCTCGATGCCTATGTTATAACGCACAGTGCTATGCCATACATATTACAATCTGGGATCCATATCTTTGTCACAGTGCATATGCAACGTTACACTCCCCAGCACATATTTTATATTAGAACTTTAGAGACTAGTTAGGTTACACAACACTGCCCTGTGCATATTACACTCCAGGGCGCATATCGCATAGCACGCGCTAGTGCCTGTGCTATCTCGCGCTCTCCAATGAATCTGTCATTGCGCACAATGTATTGCATATTATATTTCACGCCCGGTTCATCTTATATCACACTTTTTGGTGCATAGTTTATACCATACACTATATCTAGTTTTCATTTTCAATCGTGTTCTCAGGACTATGTTCTATATAACACTGTGTTCACCTACCCCTTTCACAGGCATTACATTTTGCGATAGGGGGTGGAGGGTCAGGGGGTGTTTCTGCCAAGTGAGCCCGGAGTCACAGTCACAGACGTCCTCTTCTTCCTGAATTAAAGTGAGATTATGCTGCATACTTGTTCATATTTTAAGTAGTTCGCACAGACACACGTTTTAAAAACAATAAAGTTCCTAATACCCGCCTTCTCTGAACAGTTAGCTTGCTGCCCCACCCCCCTCCTCCCTATCCTCTGTTGTGTGAATCCATGGACTAGCCTCCTCCCTCCTGCCATGCATGGTCTGATGTGCTGCCACTGCCCTCAATTTAGTATGATTTACCAGTCCACTCCTCCTGCCCTCCATTGCCCAATTATATGCCCCATCATTGACCTCCTGCTTAAACTCTGTGCTTAGCTTGCTGCCCCTATTCTCCTTCCCCCTGCCCTCCGATGTCTTTGTGCATGCCCATGCTCCATTCTTTTTGCCCACCATGTTCCATGGAGCTGCCACTCCTATCTACTCTGAGTGTTCTGTTGAGCTGCCACTCCCCTCCCACCTGGCTAGCATTGTCAGATGACTGTAACCTGTCCCTGCCACCTCCACCCTGCCTGTCCACATGCCATGCACCTATCCTCTTCCTCCTGTCCTACATGGTCCATTGTACTGCCACACCCTTCTGCCCTCCCTGGTCTGTTGTGCTGCAACTGCTCCTCCTGCCTGCCCCATGCGGTCTGTTATGAGGCCCCTTCCCCTGAACTTTCTTGTCTGTGCACAGGTCCTGACCCTCCCTTCTATCCTCCATCGTCCTTTGTGCATGCCCCTGCACCCTCCTTCTTGCCCATCATAGCCATTGTGCTGCCACTAACCCTCCCACTTGCCATGCATGGTCTTCTGTGCTGCCATGGCCCCTCCCACCTTCCCTGTGTGGTCAGTTAGCTGCCCCTGACCCCCTCCCACCTTCCCTCCATGGTCTGTGTGTATGCCATCACAGTCTCACTGTTGCTCTTCATGGTGTGTCTTGCTTCTAGTGCCCATCCTGCCTGACCTCCATGGCTATCTTGCTGCTCCTGCCCTGCCCCCTTGCCCCCAGCCCTTTTTTTTACATGTGCAGACCCCTACTCCCTCCCTCTGGCTTGTCTGTTCCATTGTAATGCCCCTGATCCGTCCCTCTTGCCCTTTATGGTCTGTTATGCTGCAGCTTTCTCTCCTGTCTGTCCATTATGGTCAGCTAGCTACCATTGCCTCTTGCCCCTCTCTTGTTCTCTGTTGTCCATGTGCATGGTCCTGTCCCCTCCCTCTTGCTTTCTATGGATTGTTGTGCTGCACTCCCGTCCCGCATGCCCTGTGTGGTGTATTGTGCTGCTGCAAACCCTGATGCCTGCCCTGCAGGGTCAGTTTGGTGCACCTCTCCATGTCCCTCCTGTCCTCTGTTATCCAAGTCCATGTCCCTACCCCATTTCCTTCCATGATCCAATGTACCATACTTGCGAACATTTTGAACTTGGTAAGAGGGAGATTTTGAAAAAAAACTGGGGTATTGATTTTCCCCTTTGAGTTACATTGAAAAAGAGGAGATTGTAGACAGGAGACAGATCAAATAAAGCCCATTTGAGCTTAAAAACATTGGACGTTTCCTGGCTGAATCGGGTCTGTTGGCATGTATGGTTGTACTACCATTGCCTCTTCCTTCTGCCCACAATGGTCTATTACATTGCCACTGCCTCTCTTGCAAGTCCTGTATTGTTGGTTTGTTGCCCCTGCCCCCCTTTCCACTGCCCTCCATAGTCTGTTGTGCTGCTACGGCCCTTCCTTCCTGCTCAGTGTGGTTAAATTGTTGCCTTTGCACCCTCCTACCTGCCTTCAATTTTCAGAGTCCGTGCCCCTGGCCTCTGCCTCTCAACAGTATCCTAATGAACAACTAGATTGCTAACATTCTATATTTATTACAAAAGTGTGGAATGCCTGACGTCATCTTGATGTAATCAAAACTGTAATACCTAGAGCATTTCCTTTAGAAATTACATATATGAGAGGGTCTTATTGGCATCAAAATTATGGTTAGTGCTCTAAAAGACTAAAATAAGGACATTTTTTCTGAGTTTTCAAATAGCGACAAAGCACTTTTAAATTATTTGTTATCTTTATGTTTTTTTATCCAGTTGACCACCTGATTAAATGTTGCACTTAGGGGAGAGGATGTGGTGTTACTTCCAGAACTGCAGACTTTGCAACTGGGGAACAGGGTTGGAGTTTCTGCTTCAGTTCGACATTCTGTGATTCTGGTCAAATCACTTAGTCTCCCCATGTCTACAACCAAAATGAATTTGTTCTTGTGTGATGTAACCAATGCTCATGTAAAGCACTCCAATACCTGACAAGTCTGCACTATATAACACTGCAAAAACACAAAATAATAAGTGTTTTGCACACTTCTGTCATTGGGCTATATTTGGGCTACATCTGGGTGATTTTGGGCTACATTTGGGCTCTTTTGTCTCCGGTGGCCATCTTGGGAGATTTATTTGTTATGAAGTTTCCTAATTTCCTCATTTACTGCAGTCTCCTCAGTAGGAAATACTTTCAGTTTTTTACTTTGATTCCATCAAGAAGGCATTCAGATGTGTCACACATTTGTCATAAATTCAGAATGTTAGCACTCTTTTTGCTCATTAGATCACTGTAGTAAAGCTACTGCTCACCAGGGGAAACTGCTGCTGGTATTGAAAGTGCATGTTTCAGTCTGCATGTCAGAATTTTTTAATGAAATAGAAGAGGATTTGAGAAGTCACTCAAAATGTGCCCTAATTTTTCTTTCTGCAGCACTAATCATACTTTTTATGGAAAAATGAACCTTCTCATTTTGTTCCTTTTTAAGAGTTACCACTTTAATCCAAGCAAGATGGCTTCAGGTGTGCCATACGTTTATCATAAGTGGGACTGTTAGCGCTCTAGTTGTTCTTTGGAACACTCTGGGAAGCTGCAGTAGAACACAAAGGAATCAACTGACAGTCTCTGCCCTTGTTGGATGTACATGTTTTACTGAGAATGTCAGACTTCATTCTCACATGACTGAGAAAGATAATGTGAATTCACAGAAAATAAGCTCTCAGTTTAGCTTATAGATCACCTTCCAAACCTCTGTGAAAAAAGCATGAGAAAATATTTTTCTCTCAATCATGATATCCCAGCAGAAGGCTTTTTCACATGGTGAAATCACCTTAGAACATACCACAATTCCTAAAATGAGTATGGTACCATCAACAAATGATTTATAATGTAACTAAAGTCTTAAAACCTTCTATTAACTGCAATGCTTTTTAATGAGGTGCTATCATGTATATTGGTCCCAAGTTGGCTGCCAACACTTCTTGGATGAAGTGCTGACAGCCAATCAGATCTCAGGATGAGATGAGTGGTTAGG
This sequence comes from Triturus cristatus, assembly GCF_964204655.1. Lineage (NCBI taxonomy): Eukaryota > Metazoa > Chordata > Amphibia > Caudata > Salamandridae > Triturus > Triturus cristatus. The sequence continues at coordinate 911,913,242 of NC_140583.1, forward strand.
CTCCGCCCACATATATATATGATTTTACTTTTGATTTTCTCAGGAACTACTGAACAGATTGACACCAGACCTGCAAAAGGCACATCCCTGACCTGAGGACTACCTCTCTGCCAAATTTCAAGTAATTCTGTTCAGCCGTTCGGGCTGTACCTTGGGCTAAAGGTCCCTATGGAAAATTGCTTGGGAAAAACGCGTTTTGGGACCCCCCTTTTTTCTCGGCCCCCGCTTGACGAATCACCCCGAGATTTTTAGGGTAGGAGCGGAGCGCCCCACCTATTTTGAAAATTTTCCGAGGATTCATCAACCGGCGCCAAAGTTATTCCAAATAGAATGTTGCGGATTTCCTATGGAAACACGGTCCTAACTATAACTATCTACTGGCGACCGCCAGTAGATAATATATATATATATATATATATTGCGGGGTAACTTTTCAAAACATAATAGTGACCGACCCCCGGTCACGGACGGCACCACCACAGATTGAGTTTGGGTTCGCCGCCGCCGGAGCACCGAGCGGCATTGAGAAACGGGAATGCCTGGCTGAAATTATGCATTCCCCACATGACTTTGTTTCCTCAAAACGTGATTGTTTTATTGAAAAGAAATTGTGGCACCCAATTTTGGGATGATTGTTGTTAGACTACCAGTCCCAGAATTCAGTGAATGATAATCCAAAAGTAATAAACATAGATGATGGGAATTGCTGGTGGTCGTTTGCCATTTCAATTTCAACACAGCTGCCTAAGGAAGGGCTTATGGCTTGAAACGCGTAGCAGCAACAGATTGTAGAGGCTGTCATTTGGGACCTGTGCTATCCTGGGTGTGCCTCCACTTTGCGGGGTAACTTTTCAAAACATAATAGTGACCGACCCCCGGTCACGGACGGCACCACCACAGATTGAGTTTGGGTTCGCTGCCGCCGGAGCTCCGAGCGGCATTGCGAAACGGGAATGCCTGGCTGAAATTATGCATTTCCCACATGACTTTGTTTCCTCAAAACGTGATTGTTTTATTGAAAAGAAATTGTGGCACCCAATTTTGGGATGATTGTTGTTAGACTACCAGTCCCAGAATTCCGTGAATGATAATCCAAAAGTAATAAACATAGATGATGGGAATTGCTGGTGGTCGTTTGCCATTTCAATTTCAACACAGCTGCCTAAGGAAGGGCTTATGGCTTGAAACGTGTAGCAGCAACAGATTGTAGAGGCTGTCATTTGGGACCTGTGCTATCCTGGGTGTGCCTCCACCTTGCGGGGGATCTTTTCAAAACATAATAGTGACCGACCCCCGGTCACGGACGGCACCACCACAGATTGAGTTTGGGTTCGCCGCCGCCGGAGCACCGAGCGGCATTGCGAAACGGGAATGCCTGGCTGAAATTATGCATTTCCCACATGACTTTGTTTCCTCAAAACGTGATTGTTTTATTGAAAAGAAATTGTGGCACCCAATTTTGGGATGATTGTTGTGAGACTACCAGTCCCAGAATTCCGTGAATGATAATCCAAAAGTAATAAACATAGATGATGGGAATTGCTAGTGGTCGTTTGCCATTTCAATTTCAACACAGCTGCCTAAGGAAGGGCTTATGGCTTGAAACGCGTAGCAGCAACAGATTGTAGAGGCTGTCATTTGGGACCTGTGCTATCCTGGGTGTGCCTCCACCCTGCGGGGTAACTTTTCAAAACATAATAGTGACCGACCCCCGATCACGGACGGCACCACCACAGATTGAGTTTGGGTTCGCCGCCGCCGGAGCACCGAGCGGCATTGCGAAACGGGAATGCCTGGCTGAAATTATGCATTTCCCACATGACTTTGTTTCCTCAAAACGTGATTGTTTTATTGAAAAGAAATTGTGGCACCCAATTTTGGGATGATTGTTGTTAGACTACCAGTCCCAGAATTCCGTGAATGATAATCCAAAAGTAATAGACATAGATGATGAGAATTGCTGGTGGTCGTTTGCCATTTCAATTTCAACACAGCTGCCTAAGGAAGGGCTTTTGGCTTGAAACGCGTAGCAGCAACAGATTGTAGAGGCTGTCATTTGGGACCTGTGCTATCCTGGGTGTGCCTCTACCTTGCGGGGTAACTTTTCAAAACATAATAGTGACCGACCCCCGGTCACAGACGGCACCACCACAGATTGAGTTTGGGTTCGCCGCCGCCGAAGCACCGAGCGGCATTGCGAAACGGGAATGCCTGGCTGAAATTATGCATTTCCCACATGACTTTGTTTCCTCAAAACGTGATTGTTTTATTGAAAAGAAATTGTGGCACCCAATTTTGGGATGATTGTTGTTAGTCTACCAGTCCCAGAATTCCGTGAATGATAATCCAAAAGTAATAAACATAGATGATGGGAATTGCTGGTGGTCGTTTGCCATTTCAAATTCAACACAGCTGCCTAAGGAAGGGCTTATGGCTTGAAACGCGTAGCAGCAACAGATTGTAGAGGCTGTCATTTGGGACCTGTGCTTTCCTGGGTGTGCCTCCACCTTGCGGGGTAACCTTTCAAAACATAATAGTGACCGACCTCCGGTCACGGACGGCACCACCACAGATTGAGTTTGGGTTCGCCGCCGCCGGAGCACCGAGCGGCATTGCGAAACGGGAATGCCTGGCTGAAATTATACATTTTCCACATAACTTTGTTTCCTCAAAACATGATTGTTTTATTGAAAAGAAATTGTGGCACCCAATTTTGGGATGATTGTTGTTAGACTACCAGTCCCAGAATTCCGTGAATGATAATCCAAAAGTAATAAACATAGATGATGGGAATTGCTGGTGGTCGTTTGCCATTTCAATTTCAACACAGCTGCCTAAGGAAGGGCTTATGGCTTGAAACGCGTAGCAGCAACAGATTGTAGAGGCTGTCATTTGGGACCTGTGCTATCCTGGGTGTGCCTCCACCTTGCGGGGTAACTTTTCAAAACATAATAGTGACCGACCCCCGGTCACGGACGGCACCACCACAGATTGAGTTTGGGTTCGCCGCCGCCGGAGCACCGAGTGGCATTGCGAAACGGGAATGCCTGGCTGAAATTATGCATTTCCCACATGACTTTGTTTCCTCAAAACGTGATTGTTTTATTGAAAAGAAATTGTGGCACCCAATTTTGGGATGATTGTTGTTAGACTACCAGTCCCAGAATTCCATGAATGATAATCCAAAAGTAATAAACATAGATGATGGGAATTGCTGGTGGTCGTTTGCCATTTCAATTTCAACACAGCTGCCTAAGGAAGGGCTTATGGCTTGAAACGCGTAGCAGCAACAGATTGTAGAGGCTGTCATTTGGGACCTGTGCTATCCTGGGTGTGCTTCCACCTTGCGGGGTCACTTTTCAAAACATAATAGTGACCGACCCCCGGTCACGGACGGCACCACCACAGATTGAGTTTGGGTTCGCCGCCGCCGGAGCACCGAGCGGCATTGCGAAACGGGAATGCCTGGCTGAAATTATACATTTTCCACATAACTTTGTTTCCTCAAAACGTGATTGTTTTATTGAAAAGAAATTGTGGCACCCAATTTTGGGATGATTGTTGTTAGACTACCAGTCCCAGAATTCCGTGAATGATAATCCAAAAGTAATAAACATAGATGATGGGAATTGCTGGTGGTCGTTTGCCATTTCAATTTCAACACAGCTGCCTAAGGAAGGGCTTATGGCTTGAAACGCGTAGCAGCAACAGATTGTAGAGGCTGTCATTTGGGACCTGTGCTATCCTGGGTGTGCCTCCACCTTGCGGGGTAACTTTTCAAAACATAATAGTGACCGACCCCCGGTCACGGACGGCACCACCACAGATTGAGTTTGGGTTCGCCGCCGCCGGAGCACCGAGTGGCATTGCGAAACGGGAATGCCTGGCTGAAATTATGCATTTCCCACATGACTTTGTTTCCTCAAAACGTGATTGTTTTATTGAAAAGAAATTGTGGCACCCAATTTTGGGATGATTGTTGTTAGACTACCAGTCCCAGAATTCCATGAATGATAATCCAAAAGTAATAAACATAGATGATGGGAATTGCTGGTGGTCGTTTGCCATTTCAATTTCAACACAGCTGCCTAAGGAAGGGCTTATGGCTTGAAACGCGTAGCAGCAACAGATTGTAGAGGCTGTCATTTGGGACCTGTGCTATCCTGGGTGTGCTTCCACCTTGCGGGGTCACTTTTCAAAACATAATAGTGACCGACCCCCGGTCACGGACGGCACCACCACAGATTGAGTTTGGGTTCGCCGCCGCCGGAGCACCGAGCGGCATTGCGAAACGGGAATGCCTGGCTGAAATTATGCATTTCCCACATGACTTTGTTTCCTCAAAACGTGATTGTTTTATTGAAAAGAAATTGTGGCACCCAATTTTGGGATGATTGTTGTTAGACTACCAGTCCCAGAATTCCGTGAATAATAATCCAAAAGTAATACACATAGACGATGGGAATTGCTGGTGGTCGTTTGCCATTTCAATTTCAACGCAGCTGCCTAAGGAAGGGCTTATGGCTTGAAACGCGTAGCAGCAACAGATTGTAGAGGCTGTCATTTGGGACCTGTGCTATCCCGGGTGTGCCTCCACCTTGCGGGGTAACTTTTCAAAACATATATATATATATATATATATATATATATATTCACTGAAAAAACCATAGGTTTCACACATGTTATAGTTAGCTGGACATTTTACTGATAAAAAACCAATGAAATTCCCCCGTTATAGTTACTGTAGGCAACTATAACGCACGCGACCGTAATCCTCTGCTGATGCTAATACTGTATTTAGACACTTATTTGCCCATGTCTTCTTCCATTAAATTTTAGCTAAACATATATTACAAATATTTTTTTTTCATAAAGACACATATGTCATCAGCAGAGGATTACGGTCGCGTGAGTTATAGTTGCCTACAGTAACTATAACGGGGGAATTTCATTGGTTTTTTATCAGTAAAATGTCCAGCTAACTATAACATGTGTGAAACCTATGGTTTTTTCAGTGAATTTGCAAGGTTTTTTAAATGCTAATTCCTAACTATAACGTGTGTGAAACCTATGGTTTTTTCAGTGAATTTGTACGTTTTTTTAAATGCTAAGTTACTTTACGCCATTTGTGGCGTGCGCGCCCACTTAACGCAGTTCGTTCCGTGCGCCCACGTTACGCTAGATGGGCCATGAACGCACGATGCACTTCGCGCACCGTGCGCACATGGAGGACATATGATGAGCATCGTTGTGACAGGTAAAATATATGTTTTGTTTTGCTGTAATATGCCATGCACAAATGGTGCCCTTCGGACACCATTTGCACAAGGGGTAGAGTGAATGTGGATATTTTTTTTTTATTTATTACCGTACGCGTACGGTAAGCGTAATCGGCGAAATTTTCAAAAAAATTAAAATTGCCTTTTTTCACTTGGGGGATCGTTGGGGACTCCTTCGACATGGCTAGGTGCTTGGGAGCTGTCTAAACAGCCCCTTTACATGTTTTTGCACTTTGTTTTTCAACCCCCTGTCAGAGTGCGAGAGAGAAAATGGCGGCCGCCGCTTCCTGGTTTCGACCGATTCGAATGTTTACTAAGATCTAACGGCCAATCAGAATCGCGCTCGCGCACGTCACCGTACGCGTACGGTAAGCGCACTGTAAGCGCACCGTAAGCTGGCTCAGATATATATATTGATTTAAAGGCTATTTTCTCAGAATCTACTGAACAGATTTACACCAAACCTACAAAAGGCACTTCCTTGACCTGCAGACTACCTGTCTGCCAAATTTCATTAAATTCTGTTCAGCCGTTCGGGCTGTAGCTCTGTCTAAAGGTCCTATGGAAAAATGCATGGGAAAAACGCGTTTTGGGACCCCCCTTTTATCTCAGCCCCCGCTTGACGAATCCCCCCGAGACTTTCAGGGTAGGAGCGGAGCTCAACGCCCCACCTATTTTGAAAATTTTGCGAGGATTCGTCGACCGGCGCCAAAATTATTCAAAATAGAATGTTGCGGATTTCCTATGGTAAGAGTGCCCGAACTATAACTATCTACTGGCGACCGGCAGTAGATAATATATATATATATATATATATATATATATATATATATATATATATATATATATACATATATATTTAAACAACTTTGCCCTGTAATTGAAGACGCACTCCACGTTGGTTGACAACCAGTCCTTTTATTTGCAGGAACTCGGCATTTCACTTCGCGTGTAATCTGCCTGACGCGTTTCAGGACCTCTCGTCCCTTCCTCATAGGCTGTGCTGCGCAGTCTCAGTGTTACAAGCCTCCATTCTCTGCAACAATTACAAATGTTACCTCACACGTGAGTATCATTAGAAATAAAGCATCATGGGGCTTGTAGTGCAACTAGTGCCTTTTATCCTCCGGTGGATACCTTGACTGCAACAGTTCTTTTCTCCACAATTTTAGAAACCCTCCAGTGGGCCGCAAAGTGTCATCCGAGTTTCTATTCTGCTCCCAACATGCCGCTATTACCACCCGGCATGATTCCAGGCTCAGCAGCCCCCAGGCATTTTCAGGGGCGGTGCAGTCTTCCGCAGCCGGACCGCCGCGTTTAACACTTAAACAACTTTGCCCTGTAATTGAAGACGCACTCCACGTTGGTTGACAACCAGTCCTTTTATTTGCAGGAACTCGGCATTTCACTTCGCGTGTAATCTGCCTGACGCGTTTCAGGACCTCTCGTCCCTTCCTCATAGGCTGTGCTGCGCAGTCTCAGTGTTACAAGCCTCCATTCTCTGCAACAATTACAAATGTTACCTCACACGTGAGTATCATTAGAAATAAAGCATCATGGGGCTTGTAGTGCAACTAGTGCCTTTTATCCTCCGGTGGATACCTTGACTGCAACAGTTCTTTTCTCCACAATTTAAGAAACCCTCCAGTGGGCCGCAAAGTGTCATCCGAGTTTCTATTCTGCTCCCAACATGCCGCTATTACCACCCGGCATGATTCCAGGCTCAGCAGCCCCCAGGCATTTTCAGGGGCGGTGCAGTCTTCCGCAGCCGGACCGCCGCGTTTAACACTTAAACAACTTTGCCCTGTAATTGAAGACGCACTCCACGTTGGTTGACAACCAGTCCTTTTATTTGCAGGAACTCGGCATTTCACTTCGCGTGTAATCTGCCTGACGCGTTTCAGGACCTCTCGTCCCTTCCTCATAGGCTGTGCTGCGCAGTCTCAGTGTTACAAGCCTCCATTCTCTGCAACAATTACAAATGTTACCTCACACGTGAGTATCATTAGAAATAAAGCATCATGGGGCTTGTAGTGCAACTAGTGCCTTTTATCCTCCGGTGGATACCTTGACTGCAACAGTTCTTTTCTCCACAATTTTAGAAACCCTCCAGTGGGCCGCAAAGTGTCATCCGAGTTTCTATTCTGCTCCCAACATGCCGCTATTACCACCCGGCATGATTCCAGGCTCAGCAGCCCCCAGGCATTTTCAGGGGCGGTGCAGTCTTCCGCAGCCGGACCGCCGCGTTTAACACTTAAACAACTTTGCCCTGTAATTGAAGACGCACTCCACGTTGGTTGACAACCAGTCCTTTTATTTGCAGGAACTCGGCATTTCACTTCGCGTGTAATCTGCCTGACGCGTTTCAGGACCTCTCGTCCCTTCCTCATAGGCTGTGCTGCGCAGTCTCAGTGTTACAAGCCTCCATTCTCTGCAACAATTACATCCTCCACCGGAGGATAAAAGGCACTAGTTGCACTACAAGCCCCATGATGCTTTATTTCTAATGATACTCACGTGTGAGGTAACATTTGTAATTGTTGCAGAGAATGGAGGCTTGTAACACTGAGACTGCGCAGCACAGCCTATGAGGAAGGGACGAGAGGTCCTGAAACGCGTCAGGCAGATTACACGCGAAGTGAAATGCCGAGTTCCTGCAAATAAAAGGACTGGTTGTCAACCAACGTGGAGTGCGTCTTCAATTACAGGGCAAAGTTGTTTAAGTGTTAAACGCGGCGGTCCGGCTGCGGAAGACTGCACCGCCCCTGAAAATGCCTGGGGGCTGCTGAGCCTGGAATCATGCCGGGTGGTAATAGCGGCATGTTGGGAGCAGAATAGAAACTCGGATGACACTTTGCGGCCCACTGGAGGGTTTCTAAAATTGTGGAGAAAAGAACTGTTGCAGTCAAGGTATCCACCGGAGGATAAAAGGCACTAGTTGCACTACAAGCCCCATGATGCTTTATTTCTAATGATACTCACGTGTGAGGTAACATTTGTAATTGTTGCAGAGAATGGAGGCTTGTAACACTGAGACTGCGCAGCACAGCCTATGAGGAAGGGACGAGAGGTCCTGAAACGCGTCAGGCAGATTACACGCGAAGTGAAATGCCGAGTTCCTGCAAATAAAAGGACTGGTTGTCAACCAACGTGGAGTGCGTCTTCAATTACAGGGCAAAGTTGTTTAAATATATATATATATATATACATGTTGTCTCTGAATGTCGCCTTGTAGTTTTGTGTAGATGACTAGACAGCTGGTATTTCACTTCAGAATCCCCTTGCATACATGCTGCTCCTTGAAAAGTCTTTAGTCGAGTATTGAGCTAAATAGTCTGAGAAGAGTTCCACTGGTGTATTCCTTCAAAGCGAAATCTGCTAACTGAACTCTACTTTAGCTCAATGCGTAATGAAAACTAAATTAGAATGTCTCTGAGATTTCTTCTGAGTATAGAAGCTCGAAGTTTGACTGGAAAATAGAGTTTGTTCATTTACTTGAGTAGTCTTCTAATGCCCACAACTGCCAACAAGTGAATTCCCTTCTCCAATGCGGTGCTAAGAAATACTGGTTCATGATACCTGAAGAACCAGGAAATTCACCGCAAGAGAAGGGGGTGGTTCTTCCGAAAATATGCAGACTGAACTGCTGACCAAAACACAATAGAAACGCTAGGCTACGCAGTGAATTCCTGACAGAGAATTGCTGCACCAACAAGAGACACTGCTTCTTCCTCAGCTGTGATGGTTGAAGTGCACTGAACACCAGACGCGCGAGTGCGTTAGCAGCACACTTCTCTTCAGCCCCAAAACACTAGAGAGCTAATCTCCGATCGGCAAGCCGCCATCTTGGAATTCCGCCTTCCACCTACATAAGTCTGCCTGTACATGCTGCCATCTCTCATTACATCAAACTCCGTTGGTCCCGTGACGGGATTGAGCCCCCTACACATGAACTAGTAAATGCAATATATCTAATGGGAGAGGGAGGCCACCTCACTCGCTGGCTATACAGAGGTATTCGGACACACTCAGGGATACTGTTGATTCCACTCCAAACTAAGTGGTCCCTGGAATTGGGAATTGAAATGAGAGACAAAGACTGGACCGCTATTTTAGAATTTCCTAAGAAAGTGTCCTGCAATGCTAAATGCTATTGTTCGTTTGTCTAAGCACCAAATAGCAGCAGCTTATTGTTTACACATGGTCCTGAAGAAAGCCCAGATACTTCTCTACAGATCAATAGGGCTGAAACATGTGGACCTTTTACATCGAGCAGTTTAAAGCTCTATACTGCTCTATTTGCACTGCTTTTTAACCCTGATGGTGAAACCTACAAAATAAAAATATTTTGGTTCTCACCACTCAGTTTTAACTTCATCAAACTCTTTTTCCTAAATTAGCTTATTGTTTGCGCTGCTGTTTTCTCACTCCACTCACCGCATAAGGGACTCAAAAGGATCTCCTTTGTATACAGCCTCATCTTTACATATAACATCCCTGGACTCCTCCCTCACAGTGAGGGGGTTGTAGTCTTCGGTGGAACTAGGTTTTTCCATCAGGAGAAAGAACTCAATGATGAAGCATGTCACCTAGGGTGAGTGAGGGTTCCAGTCCTATAAAGGGATTTTTCCTAGTGGGAGTTTACCGTAACTAACCTCTGTCACTTGTGATCATTGTTCACTCTTAGACCCAAGATAGTTCTTTGTGTTTTGTAGCCAATGATATCCACATCTACATTGACAACTCTATTCCCTAGCTAGCAAGTATTAAGGGATGCCAAATGCCTCCACCGCCTTGTTGTTTAGTGATTCATCTCTAGGGACCCTCAAACAAAGAGATGCATAAATTCTTACTGACTGTAATCCATGCCACTATGGTTTTTAATAATCTGTCAATAACCCTTAACCATTACCAAGTGTACTACTTTATAAACAAATATATGTCTGTTTTATTCATTTGCCTAGATCTCTGTATTTTATGTGGGGTTTAGTGTCCAATATTAACCATCCAGGCCCAGCCAGTGTTCTGAGCTTTGTCGGTGAACATATGCTGGTGATTTTATTAGCTAAACTGGCTTCACACAGAATTCTTACTGGTACGCCTCTGCAAAAAGCAGATTCTGGAGTTGAGTTCTAACACTTGCGCACATGTTGATTAGATTTACTTAGGAACAGAAGATAGAGGGACTCATACCAAAATCCACACATTCGCAGGTGGTAATTGTGCACCCTGTAAATATCAGTGCTGCAGGATGTCGTTTATTTACTGCATGCACAATGACTGCACCATTTTAAGTTTCAGGCCTAGGAATGGCAGTGCTTAATTTGAGCCGGAGGTTTCCGGTGCTCAGCACCGGCACTTAATTGTCAGCACGGTGCTTGTGACTGCCTGCCACAAGGTGGCACTGTCTGGCTATTTAGAGACAACTACAAACACAGTAGATTATTAATGCAACTTGCTTTAAAATGACTATCCTGCTGCCCAAGCCATTCTTACAGCTTTGGGGGCTTGAAATAGTCTAAATTGTTACACTGGTAGGAGTGTGATGGTTAGTAGTTGTGTTGTTCCTATCATTGCAGCATGGCAGGGACAATGTGTGGTGCAAGTTGCAGTGGCCACCGGATGAGAGCCCTGGCACTGATTTTTTTGTAATAGTGGCGTTTTCCGCCATTCTGAGGTGGGTGAACTCGGAATGTGTGCAATTGCCAACCCGAGTCAGAGACGTTTTAAGGCATGGGCACAGTGGGCTCTGGCCCAGGGCCCCAGCCTTTCAAGTGCCCCCCTGATAGGGCCAGCACTGTTCTGCAGAGAGTCTTGTCCTGATGAGCTTGACTAATTCTTAAAGAGATTGTGTTGAATACCACTTCCTTTAATTTACTTTTCCTGTGGGTAATTTGCGAGAGTCTATTATAGACATTTTACACAGAAATGTTGCGTTTAAATTTCAGGCAACAGCCGTATAAAGTTTCTTTTTGATCAAAACAGAACCTCACATAGGAGAAATGAGAGGTTGTCACAGAAATTATTTGCAGTAATATAAGTGAGCGGCTGCCGTGTAACAATATTGAAAACCCACATCACTATGCCTGAATATTAGATGTCAACACATTTAGAATTTGGACGAGTAAGCCTGTGCACTGTCAGTGAGTGACCTGGACAAAGAGGGCATGAAAGAGCTGAAATAGGATTACAAATTCAAAGCTGACTGATCAGAGGCCCTCTAAAAACATTCGGCCCAGGGCCCCCAAAATCCTTAAGATGTCCCTGACCCGAGTTGCTCCAGGTTTTACATTTCCTACATTTTGACAATAGACACCTGTAGGAAGCAATTATCATAACTCATAACTTTCACTAACAAACTCCAGGAATAAAGCCAATAACCCTCACATAAATGTAGTTTCTGTTCAACCCCACTGATGTCGCTTTTCCAGAATTGCTTTTACACCATAAAATGGGAGGCTGTGAGGAAGCTTGCCTTCAATTAAAAGGGGGTTTCCTTGTTACTTCCGAGTAACACACATGCCTACACCATAACTCAGACAATGCTGGGAGCGAGGCCATATTTATGGCAGTCAGCGCTATATACCTGTCTGTAAAATAGCATAAAATAATATAACACAACATAAGATAAAGTTAAAGTTAACCAAAAGTTCAGAAGCACTTAGTTTCATTGCATGGTCCTAATTCTCCGATTGTCTCAGAAGAGAGTGACTTTCTAACAGGTCATACTTTAAAGAATAATTATGCGGAGAAAAGTTAAAACTGATGAGTGAATTGAAGATACTTGACGTACTTCATTTATATACATTCTGAACTACGATCTTAGCTGCATGAATATGCTGGGTCACAATTCAAATGCCTGCGACCTCCGAGTGCAATTTAATTCAGAACTTCGACATTCTGGAAATGTTTTTTTCTAGGGGTTTGTCTGTAAATGAGCCATATGCTGTGCTAGGAAATAAGCGTGCTAATTGCCGAAAGGATACTACACCCGGAAGAGACAGAAATGCTAGAGACAGACAAAGCGGACAGGCTTCCAGTGTGCATTATCTGTGCCAGGGGAATAACATGTTTTTTCAAGCAGGAAGATGAAAACTCTTCGAGTGCTTACATTTACAGCAAATAAAGCATTCACCTAGATATTAATGACTATCAACATATGCCTCATCAGTGGTTGTGACACTGAACTGTAGAACTGTGGGAGGAGCTAGCTGTGTGCAGCTCTTTAATGGCAGGAATACAACAAGCAATGTCAGATAACCTGGCCCCTGATAATTGTGTGTTTTATTATCTGCCGGTTTCCTCTACAACAAGAGAACCACATGCATAGTCTACACAGTTTTAATCGCTTCTGGGGCCGTTTCACATAACGTGAGTACTGGAAGCGCTACTTTTAGACAGTCTCTGCCACCGTTTTAGGCTGCCTGGTGTCCTAAGTAATTGAAGAGCTTGGGGCACTACCATTTTACCACCTTAGACTGTAGCAAATGGTTAATTGACACAGGAACTACACAGCACGTGCTTCTTTTGGCAGGAAATGTAACAACCTTTGTTGACATATCTAAAATAAACAACAGGGCATAACAAAATAGCAACATAACTCAATTAACACAAAACAAAACAGAGCACAGCACAACGAAACAAAACTCAACACAATTGCAGTGCAAAGAAAACAAAATAATATTGCAATAATGCAGCAAAAAACACACCTCAGCACAAAAAAGAATCGACCACATCGCCACCACTTTCTATTACGATTAATGCCACGCAACAAATGTGCACTAAAGTTCTTGTCACATATTGCAACCTTTAGAATCCTGTTTTCATAATGCACTGTTAAAAGGTGTTTAGAACAAGCACTGCCTTAACTTACCATTAAAGACATGAACTAAAGCCAGTAAAAAATGTTTTGTGATCTGGTCCCTCCAGTCTACCCAAGGTCCCATCCCGTCAGCTTTAAGTGGATTTCAGGGGAGTAGCATGGGTGGCATGGCCCCTAGAGCAATTAGAGGAAACAGCCTCCCTTTCAGCTGGTTGGGTAGAAATATACAGCAATAACTAGTGTTCACCTCGTCGCACAGGCCTTTGGACCCCAGTGCCACTGAGCCTGCTGCACCATTGATAGCTAGCTATGCCCTCGGACTGCACATAACCTATGTATATAATGCGTCTGTCGTTTTTTTTTTAATGTACCATTGCCACTCCGTTTGCATGCAATACAAGGCAAATGAGCAAGTGCTGAAGTGACTAAAAAAAGGAACGATTTTGAAGAATTACTACAATTTTTAAAAAACTCCTTCATCCCTATTTAGAATTATTTCTTACAAACACAGACTCCTCGCATAATTTTCCTTTGATATCGAGACATATTAATTGGATGATACAAACTTGACTTTTTAAGGCACTCTCCAGCATCTCTGCTGATCTGAACGTCTCGCTGAGATCCCATCTGCTCCTCTTGGTACGTGCATCTTAACCTCTTCAAATGCTTAAGAAATGTAAATTTCCATATGTTAGCGGTAGCACTTTAATCCAAACTAAACTACTGTCTATGTATGACTGCTAAATTGCAATCCCGAAAGGTGCCATGAAGAAACGGAAAAAAGAGTACTGGGAAAATGCTATCCAAGCAATTTGGTGTAATTGTGATGATAGCACATTAACAAGGGAGTTTCGGAGCCATACATGCTTGCCTAAATTTGAATCATATATGGACACGATTGCTCCCCTCCAAGCGAAAAGATCATATGTACAGTTCAGATGTGGTTCTCCACCTTTAAGATCGTTTTCCTCCAAATGGGATAAATCAGGTGGCTTCCCGACAAAGGCATATTTACAAGGGCATTGTGCCACTGGAGCGTTACTTTTTCCGACCCTTCGGTGGCAAAATGCCATGCTCCATATTCACAAAGCAGCGCTAAACCACTTTGCGTGGCTTAGCACTGCCCTGTAAATATGGCCCTCCTCGCCCCAGTTTTCTGCTGCAAAGGGGCGTGCAATGGGTGTTGCTGTGGGACTTCCCAAGCAACATCTAAGAGAGGAGACTTTCTATCCCTATGGCAATCATAGTTTCTGCTGTGGTTCTTTCCTTCTACCTGTTGAACCACCATGGAAAGGCTGGCGGGGATCCAGCATCCTGATCTGGCGGACGATGCCTGGTAGGAGAGGAAGTGAAGTAATCCGTTTACACATGTTTACATTAGTTTACTACAGCACTAACATGAGTAATCTACGCATTCATGGGTCCAGAGACTCTTCCGTTGTGGGAACCATGGGAGGGCTACAGATATTCCCTCTGTGCACATTCCACGGTTCCAAACCACTAACCATTTTTTGGGACAGCCCCTTGCTGTGTATACAGCGTTCTACCTGAACTTGCACCAGTCCATGTCTGTTTTCCACTTAGCTATGTTAGGTGGCAATGTAGCTCCCCACAACTGTGCTATATTTTGCTAGGCAATCATTAAACCCAATGTAGCCCACAGCTTGTCTTTACTGGGTAGATCTCTGGGCTCCCATACATTCAGGAGGCACCTCTTTGTTTCAGGACGGGCAGTCATTTCAAGCACCTCACTCATTACTCCATGCACTCTGCACCAGTATCGTTGTATGTGCTCACACTCCCATATTATGTGCATGAAAGTACCCAGTTGTTTACAATTCCTTCTGCACTCTCCCCCCCCTCCGCCCGCCCCATATGGACCAGACGGGGCCCCGTAACGTATACTCTGTAAAGTATTTTGAGCTGGACGAGCCGTAGCCTTGCGGAGATGGCCACTTCATGCGGGGAGGCCACCGCCTCCTGCCATTCTTCCTCATCCAGCTCCAGCCCGTCACCCGCCCAATGTCCCCTCGTCTGTACCAGGGGATCTGGAGAGTTGTTTATCAACTTTTTATAAGTCAGGGAGATCGCTTTTTTAGGAAGGTATCCGTCTAGCAACCTGTCTTCTAAGAGGGAGGCTTCTTGGGGGGCGGAGCCTGCCTCCACGTGAGTCTTCAATGCCTGTCAGATTTGTAGGTACCTAAAGTACTTGGAGTTGGCTAATTTGTATTCCTGTTAAAGCGCTTCAAAGGTGAGAATATTACCCTTCTTCCACAGGTCTCTAATTCTCGGGATCCCAATGAGATCCCAGTTGTCAAACCCCTTCAAGGTTATCAGAGTTCCCAGCTGCTCCGAGTTAAAGCGGTGTCGCCTGTGTAAGTTACCACACCCACCCCAGACTTTTAGTCACTGCATGCCAGATTTGGACCGAGTGTTTTGTTGGTCCCGTAAGTTGGAATTTGCAGGGCTTGGAGTAGAGGGCTCTGTTATAGTTCCCCCCAGTTAATTGCCACCAGTCCATGGCATATCCAGGGTCGTTGGGACTCCGATAAGTACCTTGATTGATGGCTGCCAAGTGCGCAGCCCAGTAAAACTTCTTGAGGTCTGGTACCCCGATTCCCCCATCATACCAGGGCAGGACTAATTTATTCAGCACTATACGGGCCTGTTTTCCCACAGTAACTGTCGCTGCAGTCCCTCAATCTCCTTCAAGTACCCTACTGGGACCACATCAGGTGAATTCTGCAGAGCATATAGAAGACGTGGCAGCGCCATCATCTTAAAAAGGCGGCTCTTCCCAGCATCGAGAGTGGGAGCTCCTTCCAACTAGCTATGTCGCGTCGTAACCTCTGTAGCGGGGGGAGTAAGTTGCGGTCATAGCGGCATTTGGGATCCGCCGTGATGAATATCCCCAGGTATTTGAAACCCACCTTCGTTGTTTGAATTGGGCAGCCACTAGGCGGGAGGGAAGGTTCTCCACTGAGAACAAACATAAGGGATTTACACCAATTAATTGAATACCCCAAAAATCTGCCAAATAACGTTAATATATCCAAAGCACTACGAAGGGACCTTTGGGGGAAGCTAGATATAAGAGAATATCATCTGCATACAGAGAGATGCGATCTTCCAAGTTCAACGACCATCGCAACCCATGCATGACTGGATCTTTGCGGATCCATTGTGCTAATGGCTCCAGGGAGAGGGCAAAGAGTAGGGGGGACAGCGGACACCCCTGACGGGTCCCATGAATTAGGCTAATGGTTGCAGATTTATTGTTGTTGACCACCACTTGTGCTAGTGGTTCCGAATAGAGGAGCTTGACCCATCCGATAAAACCAGGCCCAAACCCCAGTTTTTCCAGAACCGCAAAAAGATATGATCATTTGATTGTATCGAATGCCATGGTGGCGTCTAACAAAACAATTACTGCTGCTTCCTGGACTGTTGCCACCCTGCCCAACACTCCATGCACTCTACTTAGGTTCATTGCCGTGTTACGTTGGGGCATAAAGCCCGATTGATCAGGGTGCACCAGTCCACTGATGACTTGTGTGAGCCTGTTCACCAAGAGTTTTACCAAGATTTTGGGTTCTGCATTAAGCAGAGAGATCGGTCTATAAGAGGCACGGTCACATCTGGGTTTGCCCATTTTATGGATAGTGACCAGTATTGCTGTCCTCTGATCCGCTGGCAATGAATGAACCCACATTCCTGCTCTCTACGAACATGGCTCGTAGGTAAGGGGCGAGTCTATCCTGTCTTAGCTTGTAGAGTTCAATGGGCAGGCCTTTCGGGCCCAGCGCTTTCCTGGCCTAGATGTTTCTAATTGCGCATGCAATTTCATCGTTGGTGAGATCGCTGTCTAACTCCGCTGCTTCTTCTGCCGAACGGGTAGGGAGTCATATGTCTTTAAATAGTTCATGGGAGTCAGTACCAACCAACGGGGTGCTCGATTGATATATCTTACTAAAATGGGCTGCAAATTCGTTTGCAATTTCCTGTGGGTCTGTGAGCACTGTACTCTCCTCATCACTAGCCTACTTGCCATTTCTTTTTTGTCGAGTCAAGCTAGCAATTTTCTCGCTTTGTCCCCCAGTTCGTACACTCACCCGTCCTTCTCCCTCCCCCATGTCTTTGCTCTGTCATTGGCTATGGCCTTGTACTCATCTCTCTTCAATTGTAAGGTATGTAGTTTCTCTTGGTTGTCCTCTACCCCAAGTTCTTCCTCCAGCTGTAGGATCTTTTTCACAACCTCAACCAGTTCTTTCTGTTTCTGTTTCTTTACCCCTGCTATTAGAAAAAGTGCCTGCCCCCATATGACTGTCTTAAAAGCTTCCCATACAGTTAGGTGGGAGTCTACTGTACCCTCGTTTTCTTGGAATAGTTTTCTAGGATCTGAAGAAGAGCTTGTTTAACTACCGGGTTAAGGAGGTACCATGGGTTTATCTGACGATTCTTCCCACTTTAGCAGTTCCTAGGACCAGGTGGGCCCATATCTGGGAGTGGTCTGAAATGCAGTGGGCCATGTGTTTGATTTCTCGGATGTTGGCAATTTGTGACGCAGGCACCAGAAGGTAGTCTACACAAGACAGGCTGTTGTGTGCTCCTGAGTGGAAGGTGTATTGATAATCGTTTGGGTGGTACGCCCGCGATACGACAGACAGTTCCAGGCCATCCAAAAAATTCTGGAGCCAGCGGAGAGAAGGACTCATGTCACGGGGTGGATAGCATTCCCTTTCGCCTGAGACCACTGAGTTAAAGTCCCCTCATACCAGTAGGAGGCCCTCCGGGAGGGAAAGTAAAATTGAACCTATGTCTTTGAATGTGATGTTCTGAAAGCCTGGTGGTACATAAACAGACATCAGAGTCAGCGTGGTCTCCTCCCACTGTCCTCTGACCGCCGTGTATCTGCCCCTGTCGTCAGACCATGTTGATTGTATGGAGCCTGGTGTAAAGCCTGCGTGGGCAACTAGTTTGTACCCCCATCTACTCAGCACTCCACAAGAGTGCCCATTAGATGTGTTTCCTGGAGGAGCACTATATCCGGGTAATGTCTTTTAATATGCTGCAGAACAATGCACCTTTTGATTTTGTCCCCTAACCCGTTCACGTTCCAGCTCAACAATTTCAGGCTTTTATCCTAGTGTGTACTCATGTAGACCACATTGATTCCTACGTTCCTCTCGATTCATCTGGACTGACATAGTGGAACTAACTTGAACAAACATAAACATACAAACCCATTCCCAACTCCCCCCTTCCTGCTGCCCTGCACTTTGGGCCTAAAACTGCCCATGCCTATTGCAATGCAGAGTGCCTATCGCCCAAACTGAGAACTAATTGTAGAAACAAAGGGGCGAGGTGTCACACCACACTGTCCCCCCACCCTACTTCGAGCCATTGTTGCACCTTAACTCAGGCGTGTCACCCTTAGCTTTTAACACAGGTCTATATGAATCGTCCTACCGAGCAGTTATCCCTCACTGCCCCGACCATTGCGACAATGCTTGGTTACATACATACTGTGAGACCAGTAAGACAGCAGTTCCCCAGGGTAGGAACAAGATCCAGTCCAGCTCCTCAATAAGTCGGGTCAACCTTGGGCATTATGTTCACTAACATCTCTCCATCCCTCCAGCCAGTCTGCCGCTGCCTCTGGGTTTTCAAAGAACCAGGATTTTCCTCCCGACTCCACCCTGAGCCGGGCCGGGAACAAAATTGAATATTTTATCTCTCTGTCTCTAAGTTGCTTCTTGACGGCAAGGAAGGAGGGCCTCTGCTTTTGCACCACCAGGGTGAAGTCAGGAAAGAAAAGAATGTCTGCATCTGAGAGGCAAGGCCCTCCTGGCCTTTTGCAATATAACATCCTGGTCTCTAAAGTTAAGCAGCCTAGCCAGTATTGGGCATGGTGGGGCTCCGGGCTTTGGTCTGCCCCCGGGACTCTGTGGGCTCTTTTGACCACGAAGAATTTTGATAGGCCCCTTGGTTGCAAATATGTTGTGATAAGGTCCTCTACAAAAAGATCAGTCGCTGGCCCCTCCGCCTTCTCTGGCACACCAAGAATACAGATGTTGTTGCGCCTGGTGCGCACCTCGTAATCATCCAGTTTCTCTTCCGCAAATTTCTTGAAGGATTTCAGTTCTTGCATTTCGCGTTACAGTTGTGATGTGTCCTCAACAAGGCTGGTGGTAGTGATCTCCACTTGTTTGAGCTTCCCACTCATTTTGATGAGGTTTGCCCTGATAAGGGACACTTCCGCCATTATGGTGGCCATTCTTTGTTCCATCGAGGTCCTAATCCTGGATATCGCCTTCATGACGTCTTTAAGGGTGAGCTCTTCGCTGTCCCCTTTCTCCACCTCCATTGGTTTACCTCCATTTTAGGATCTGGAGTGGATGCCTTAGGAAGTGTATAGAGATTTAGCTTGTTTTGTTGCATAACTTATATGCCCCTTGTGCCAGACATTCTCTTCATGTGCAGGTAGCTCTCACCCTTTCCGCCCCTGAGTTAGCAATCCATGCAGTAAACAACGTTGTGTCTCTCCCAGGGCGGGCACCTTGCAGGTATGCAGTTAGGAATGATTGTGGGGGTGAACTGCCAAGAGTCCGTCCTCATCTCCGATTACATTGTCGACAATTTACTAAGCCAGGCTATCAGTTGTTATAGATGTCGTCAGTGATTCCTCCCGGTGTGCAGGCTCTGCTTCGCTGTGGCACCCGGGCTTCCGCTCAAGGCCGAACTTAGACTATGCTGCAGGTCACGCCAGGCTAAGCGACCAAGGGGCGCCCCTGCAGTCCGCTGATCACTTTGGCACCACGTTACACTCCAGCGGGTACACCCCTTGGCTCTCCGAGTCAATTTGTTTGCGCGATGGGGTGGGCAGGTGTGAGTGTGCCTATTGTTCCCAGGGGGCTCCCCTGATAGAGAGTAGAGCCCCCAGCGGTGGACCCAGCAGGTACCCTCGGCTGATCCTGTTTCTCGCGCTGATCCTGGCCTGCTGATCAAGCTTGCTCCGCTGCAGGTCCCTCGATCCTAGCACAGCCAGAAGACCCAGTCAATCAGAGCACCCGTGGGGGGGCCCCACACACCCACCACTGTGGAGTTAGCTGGCATGTATGCGCTAATTGCTCCCAAGGGGCGCCGCCGGTGCTGGGGAGGGTAGACGGTGATGGGTCTATCGGGAATCCTCATGCTGCCCCTGGCTCCTGCTGCTGTGCCTCCCATCTGTGAACCGGGCCCGCTCCGTTTCCAGCACCGTGGCCGACTGCCCAGGCTATCGGCGTACCCGCAGGGGACTTCACTCACCCGCCGCCTCTCAGTGCTGCAGTTCTGGTCCGGCCGTCTATTCCAGCCCACTTCCAGCCTCCCCTCCATGCGCAGGCCCCAACCACGGTCTTTCATGCTGCCAATGGCCGCCCTCCTGTATGCTGACCTCGGCCCTGATAATTACTTCAGGGCCTCGCCTCCAATGCAGGAAAGGACGCAAACTTCGCCGGCTACGGCGCTGTATGTGCCGGTCCCAGAGCCTCGATTTTGGGCTCGGCAGATTCCCAGTGCGTTGCGGCGACACCTCCGCCGCTCAGGTCACGGATGTGACAGTCAGGATAAGCGATGGGGAGAAAGGTCATCAGAGCTAACCTAGCTCGCGCCCATTGTGCTACACCACATAGCCACGGCCCCCACCCAAATTTATTTTTGACAATTTCTGTAATTGGATCTATTTGACTAATCTGAATAAAAAGAACAAAAATACTGACTGGTCTCTTAAAGAGAAAATACACTTTTGAAACTTCACCAAACTTCTCTTTATTGGCTGATCATCAAATGCAAATAATGATTACTATTTTGTGTGATGCTCCAGTCTAATATGGTGGCAAAGATTCCTTAGGAAGGCGTGGACATTCCAGATTCTCTAAGTAAGTTTAAAGATGACGTTACTTGTGGAAATGTTTATACGATTTCCGTGCTCACAGCGGCATCTCTTTAGAGAACACTACAGCACAAAGCATGCGTGGTCCACAAACCAGCTAGGAAATACCTAGAGAAGTGCATGTTATTAGACATAAGGAGACGCCTTACTACCTAGATACAAGATATTGTGCAATATGGTCCTGATGATGGCGAGACGCAACATAGCCAAAAGACTTGGGGGTCCCAAACTCCAAACTTATATCAGCAGTGATGAGGCATCGACTGGCGTATACCAGTGGAGAGACATATATGCCAAATTAGGGTGCGCTTGAAAAAATGGAAGAAGGTATTGGGCAGGTGGTGTGATGCCCACAGACTATCCTGACACTATTGTATGGACAATTACTGCCCATGCATAAACTGAGCAAAAGCATGTGAAGATTGATAGATGTGTGGCAATGGGCAGCTGCAACCATCACAGAAGAACTAGTGCACAGAGTCTATGCTTTTGTAATATTGATTTTAAAAAACTAATAAAGAAATGTGATAAAGAAATGCATGATAAGTTCAAGCATTGCCAACACTGAAGTGAAGAACTCAACACAATAAAGTCAGCAGGTGTCCAAATATTATACATTTTAGAAAAATAGACAAAAATTAAGTGAGCAACAAGATACTAAGATTATCAAAATACAATACAGGGAACAGAAGATATGAATTTCTGAAGTATTAAGCAGAAAGCACCCCCATTGAAACACAACATTTCATGGTTAACTTGGACATAGCTATGATTTCATGCTGACCACCATTGTGTGAAAATGAAATATTAATTGGGTTGGATTGGTGTCCACCACAAGTAATAAAGTCAATATCTGGTTAAGTCCTGTCAAAGGTTTCAGCAATTTAAACCTGAGATCAGCCCATGCAGCTGTGGTAACTTAAAGTAAATGTGTAAAGCATTGAAAAGTAAAAAACCCAGTAAATCAGTCAAAAAAACAGCACATAAAAATCCTGCTCCAATTTATAAAAATAGAGTACATTTTAATTACCAAATGACACCAAAACAATAAAAATCCGATAAGGGAATGAGAGATGAATATTTAAAGACTTAGGGAAAAATAGCTCCAAAAAAGGCAAAGCCCCAATGCTAGCCAATAGTCACAGTAGAGGGGAACCTGAGGCCGACCATGATGGAGCACGGGTTGGATACACCAACCAGGTTCAACCTAATTGGAGGTTTACTCTTAGGAATTCATTATTTTTCTGGAATTCAAAGTTCTTTAGTGGGGCAAGGCAGCAAGCAGCTGAGGAAGTTCTATCAAATTCGGATGGGCACTGGACGATGTTGTGCTGAAGCTGTTTGTTTTGACAGGAAAAACTCTGAGCAGGAGGATTTTAAATTTCACCCATAGGTAAGTCTTCTTGCCGGCCAAATACTTTTGACGCCTTTGCCTGGTCAAGATTCTTACCTTCTGACTTAGTCTCCTTCAGTGGGGCGTGGCTGCAGCTGTATCCAATGCTGAGGTGCACGAGGCTAGATTCTTTATAGCTGGGGGTTTGCTGAAACGGATTTGCTGATTCGGAGAAGCTCCGGGCAGGAAGAACCTGTTTTCTTAGTCCAGAGAGGTCGCGCCTTGTGCGGATAGGCTGGGGTAGTTGGTCCCGGTCCTTCAGAGGAATGGAAGTCCAAAACCATTTGTAGTCCCAGGTTTTCAGAGGTGATACGGGAAGTCCCATTAGACACAACCAAGGGTCCAAGGACCTCAGGAATAGCACTTTGGGGGTCAGGACTGACTCCAGCAGAGGCCACCCGCAGAGTCCAGGTCAGGTCCAGTTGGTACTAGTCAGCTAGGAAAAATGCCTCTTGCAACCTGTAACTACACATGAAGTCAGCCAACTAAATCTTGGAGTCCACTCCTATGTTCTGGGTATAAGGGGGGCATTCGATCCTTAAGGGCTCCTCTCAGGTCATAGATAACAAGCCCAGTCCTTGTCTGTTCTTCTGCAGGTCCAAAAAGTCTTCTGAAGAGGGTGACTTTCGGTGCCACATTTGTGCCTGGCACCAGCTAGTGGGTGGGGGTGACCCCTGGGTCCTTCATAACCAATGGAGTGAAACTTTCCAGAAATATTCCACTTTTGGAGTAGATCCTGGCTGCCCCACTGAAAACATCCCACATTGCCCCTCAATCTTAGAATCCTAGACAATGAAACCCTTCTGCCCCTGGTCATAACCTGTGTGTCCATTCCTAGGTATGGCCAGGGTAAGTAGCAGCTCCCTCCTCTGTGGTCAGTTGAAACCACTTCTGGGGCAGTTTTTCCTCCACAGGGTTTGGTGCCTGCCTGACCGGGAGGACAAAGCTGGGGTCTTTTCAGGTGTCACTTTATATTTGCTTGTTAAACAGGAGGTCCTTCTGAAGTAAATTGAGTTCATGGGCACACCCCAACTGGTCTTTGTGCCAAGGGAAGGGAAAATGCATCTCCACACCCAAGCCATTGTGTCAGGTCTGAGAGCAGTTTCACACCTCATTAGGGTGAAGAACTCACTGGGCTACTGCTGGAGAGCTAATGAAAATTAGCTTCAGGCAGGGAAAAGGTAAAGTTACTTTTCCCTGATATGTATTAGAACTCCAACTTCACCAATGAGTTGGGCTTTTAATAAAAAATAAAAAGAGAGGTTTACTCATATTTCTAGCTGATCACAATCCAGAGATAGCAAAATTAACCTTTAGTCTTGCTTCCCATTGTTCTCTGTGGGCTAGCTAGAGCCTTCTTGCACTGAAACTAGCATTTGGATGCTAGTAAGGACATCTTTACTTTATATTTCTACATGTCCTACTTTGAAATACCATGCAACCTCTCTTGTGGGCTACAAGGCCTACGTAGGGGACCTTATTAATATTTAAAATGGAGGTTTTCTGCTGTAAAAGGGTTTATTTGACAGTCTGGGTTGCAGTCTTAAAACTGCAGTAGCCAAGTTCCAGTGATAGGCATGGAGTCAAGTTTGTCTTTTCACACTAGTGGATGCTTCAATAGTGCTGTAGTCCATAGGTGACTGGGATGTTTGGGCAGATATATGAATGAGGAGGCTGAATGTATTTCTAAATTTTGCTATTTATTATAATTTGGCATAAAAAAGAAAAATATTGCTGCAATCAGAGGTCAGGATGTGCCGGTCTTTAAGTAATCCGTATTGGTTTGTTATGCCTTCCAGTGTAGTGTAGTCCTAAGACTACCCTGTCATGCAGGACCTATGCTGTTTACGGAAAACATATAATGTGGGCTTGGTGGCAAACTGAGTCGGTACACCCCCACAGCATATGTTAGCCTATGGTTTGCATTAGCTAGTTCGCAGTGCTACTAGAATCTCCTGTTATCGGAGAGATTAGTTTGTGCAACTTTCAGAACATAATAACCTCAGACTTGTGGAAGCAATATACTACTTTTCACCCAGTCACTCGTGCTTGCTTGTTTTGCTCTCAGAGAGATACACAGATGAAACAGTCGAGCGTGGTTACAATAAGAATTTATTGTACAGTTGTTCTTCTCATGTAAAATAAGTGCGCTGCTATAACTGTAACACAGTAGCAGAGATATAGTATAAGCAGTACAGTGAATAAAAAGGAATAGTACAGCTCTATCATTTTGCAATAGTCATGAACCTATACATGAATATAAAATGCATTTATAAAATAAAGTGCGTACTCCTAAGATGCCTGTCTAGATGTACCTGAGTGTACCTAGCATGTGAGTAGGCGCGAAAGAGCTAATAAGCCCAAGAGCCTAATAGCCTAGAATCTAAGAGCCAAGAATCCTGCTAGAATTTAGTCGAACTCTCACACCTGAATAGTGATAGTGTGGGACTTCATCCTGGACTTGAGTTGGACACCCCGCAAGGGATCGTTAGACCACTGTCAGCTGGAGCGACGCATGCTGGAGCCGCAGCGTCTCTGGTCAGTGTGTCGGCCTTGAAGTCTTGGTTCCCTCCTGCCTACTGATAGCAAGAGGTGTTGTATTTTTTCAGTCTATGTACGTGTGTTACCCATTGTTAGTATGAGGATGACGTTGGGGATTAAACCTTTGTGCGTAGACAGGAGAGGTGAAGTATGCCCTCCTGGAGAGTGTACTCATAAATTATTCATATGTGCTAAGGATGACGTCTTAGCAAAATCGATCGGGAAAAACCCACCCTCGGCATGGAACTAGGTGAAAGGTTTAGTCCATAAAAGGCTACAGTCCTTATAAGGCGTTATGTCCATACAAGGCAGTCTATCCTTATTTGGAGTTATGTCCTTATAAGGCTCGTTCATATGAAATGACGGGGAAATGATGTGGGGAAAGTGTACAATGTTCTCTAAACCTATGTCAGGGTACCGATATGAAATATACCAGAGGACACTCCCCTTGGAATGGCGCCACTCGGAGTCTCAAAGAAATGAGAAAAAAGAGCAGTAAGTATAATCAGAAAATTCTTCTTTCCTTTTCTGTGACCACACCCGTAGGTGAAGCTTTACAGCTGGAATGGGGTTTGGTTGGGAGCGGTTTGTGCCTAGGGATGAACACCATGTGCACCTCGTTGGTCTGTGGCTACAAGGTTAACATCAGCCCTATTTATGCAGGCTGTGACTCTCTCCCTCTTTTTATCAGAGGAAGAATATAAACCAGGTTTAACCTCACCTGGAATTACGGTCTTAGGTTCCCTCCGTCCTCCTTCCAAAGATCAGTGCCCATATACTAGCAGTTATAAGGTCGAGACCACTTCTTTATTGTGCGCAAGATGAGTTGGATAGTGATCCCGGGACCTATGTTATCAGCCTCCTGGTTGGCGCATAAAACAATAGTGATCCCCCCTTGTGCACAATGCCACACTGTGACCTGTACAATTCCCCTTCCGAGCCCTCCTCAATTAAACCACCCTTCCCTCTGAAACGTACTCTCTTGAGTTGTGGTGGCTCTCCAATGTCCTCCAGTGGTGTGAACCACTCCTCACTCCAAGAGTCAGGGGTCTCATCCAGTCCAGCGGTGTCTTCCCACACGTCGGATGAGATGAATGGCTTCTCACTTTATTGCTCCTCGGTTTCTCCATGTTTGCTTCCAGTTCTCCTCTCTCTCTCTGTCCTTCCTGTGGAGTCATTCTTTTCTCCTCCTCGTCCTCTTCGGGATCGGTCTTAGCTAGCGGTAACTCTCCCTCTCTGCCAAAAGACATGGTAATCCTTTGTTAGTGTTGTTTGTTACTTCCCCATACTAATCCTTTTTCCATTTCCACTATAGGTGTTTTGGTGGTTTCTGGGGTCAGTGGTCTGGATTTGGGGCCAAGCACAAGGTAAGTAGGGGGGTCAGGGCCTGTTTCCTCACATCACTTTTCCCTAACTTTCTTACTAGTAAGAAACAGTTCCTCTGGATACCTAGACAAAAAGTCTGCATTCGCCTGCTCTGCTCCTTTCCTGTGTAAGATCTGGAAGCAGAATGGCTGCAAGGCTAGAAACCAACAAAGTATCCATTTGTTGTTGCCTTTGTTGGGAGCCATCCACTCAAGTGGGGCATGAGCTGTAAAAAGGGTGAACCCCTGACCGTCTAGATAGTAGCAAAAAGTTTATATGGTCCATTTACTTGCTAATGCCTCTTTTCCCACCACTACATAGTTCTTCTCTCTGGGGAATAGTTTCCTGCAAATGTGTATATTGGGGCGCTCTTCTCCCTTCCCATCTCTGTGACAACACTGCCTCCAGATCCCTTTTGGATGCATCTATTTGCAAGATGAAAGATTTAGCATAATCAAGGCTGATTAAAATGGACTCGGAGATTATGGTCTTTTTCAGTGGAAGGAAGACCTTCAGGAGAGGGTTGTTTTAGCTCAAATTTTTTTTTGCGTGTATTTCTTTAGTAAATTCATTGAGGGTGCCGCAACTTGCAGGAAGCAGGACATGAATTGTCTATAGTACCCAAAGAGATCCAAAAAAGCATAGAGATCTTCTTTGTTTTTGGGAAACATTGGTAGTGGCAGCGATTTTCTCTACTTGGGGTCATATGTGACCTTCCCCAAGAAGAAACATCAAGTACTTGACCTTCCTGGCTGCTAAATGGCTCTTGCTAGGGTTGATCTTCCACCCACATGTACCCAGGACTGGTACTATGGCTTGTAAATGTTCTAATTTTTGGTCCTACGAAGAACTATATATAAATATCTTGTCTATGTAGGTGGCAGAATTCTGTTTGTGTGGTTTGAGTATAGTGTTCATCAAGCACTGGAAGACTGCTGGGGCCCCGTGGAGAACGAAAGGCAATGCAGTAAAATGACATAAACCTCCTGGAGTAGAGAAGGCTGTCTTTTCCTTGTTCTGTTCCCTTAGGTGTACTTGCCAGTATCCCTCACAGAGAACCAGAGTACTGATTAAGCCCGGGCGGAGTTTGCGTAGCTGTGCTACGTGAACCTACGCGAAGCGGTAAAAAACACTCTGCAACGCTACGCGGAGGTCCGCGAGCATGCTGAGTTGATTGTTCCGCATGCTCGCGAGACGTTTCTGACGTTCGGCAACGCGGATTGTGTGTTCGGGGGAAATATTGCACGAAATTCACCAAGCGATCGCCAACATGCGCCATATTGTTTTTCTACTCCTTGCATGGTTCTGGGGCCTATTTTTCATCCCTCTCCAATCTTTTCAATCCTTTGTTTCTTACACTGTTTTTCTGATCTTTTTCATTTATTATCTATCCCTCTCTCTCCCTAAGTGTATATTTTGCATTTTATTTTTACTTTTACTGCGTTTTTTTGTACTGTTTTTCTATAACTTGCTTTCTATTTTATTCTACTTTCCTACTTCTTCTCCTGACTTTATTTTTTACTTTTACATTTTCTTTTCCGCCTCCTCCTTCCGCCCCAGGGCCATGGATAAGTCTAGTAAGAAGAGGAAGGCCAAGGCTAGTGCAACCAGGAGCCGCCTTCCTTGCGGAAGGCTGTGCCTGGAAGGGGTGCAGCCTCGGGCCCTGTTCACAGAGGTGCAGGTGGCCGTCCTTGTTTTATTTTAACAGGGCCACCTCCCCTTAACCTTGGCAGCAGGCGGCAGGTCTGGCTCCAGCTCTGGTACCCAGGAGCGTCACCACCGGTGGTCAGGGGTGTGTCGAGCAGTGTTTCGCTGCTCTGAGGTCCGGCATTCCCACAACCAGCTGACTCACCGGTGGTCAGACATCTTGGACCAGGAGCAGGACCTGCTGGACCTGCTAGGTGTTGAGGTTGTGAGGCTTGGTGAGTAGCTAAATATAGTACTATTGCGTGTTTTGTTCTGTGTTATTGCAAATATTATTTTTTCCCAAATAGCAAGAATGCTGCTGCTTACATGCAGGTAAGTTATGTTTAAAAATCTTATATTATGTGATTGTCATTCTTCTAGACACTAGACAGGTGCCCGGCGCTACTAGGCTTACTTGTTTGCAACTTTGCGCTCGCCTCGGCTGATTATGTAAGACAGTTTAGAGAACTTAAGTTAGGTAATGCTAGAGAGATTTTTGTCCCGTCACTAAGATAGTGGTGGTAGGTAGGTAGTTTAGTTACTTAGGATTAGTTGGTAATTTTTTAGCGGCCCGCGTGATGCGTCCTCCATCACGTGCTGCTGACTCCAGTCCTTAGTAGAACCTTCTGTATTTCGTTAGTGAGTAAGTAATATAGCAACTCATCAGCAGCAACCAACCAACAATTTGGTGTATGCAATATGCATGCGTCCATCTATGCATTTTTGAGGACTAAAATAAATGGAAATGCAGACTTAGTGAACAATTGGCCTGTCAAAGGGGGTTGATTCATTGATAATTTCGAATGAGATTGAAACTTAGAAGCAGCAAATATATTTTTTGGCAATTCATTTTCAATGTTTTTGGAATAGGCGGGCTATGTGGTACAGAGGTTTAGGATTCTGGAATCGGAATGGAACACTGGATTAATAATAACTAGACGGTCTGTGATACTACTAGTCGAACAGATTAGAAAGGTCAATGTTATTGCAATTGTTGTTTCCTGTCCAAAACTGTTTTTAGAGCGTTTTTTCAAATATTTTATTTCTTTCACACCAATCAATTTTTGTCTCTTTATTATATCTTACATGATCAGCATCCAGGGACAAGAAGATGACGGGGTCTGAGCCGGGAGCTGGAGATGCCTCCCAGGGCCAGGATCGCTCTTCTACCGAGGGCTCTGCTGCTGGCCCCAGTAAGTCCTACTGTTGTTAATATTAATAATTATATTTCCCTAACTTTTAATGCACCTCATTTTTTCTGAACTATTAATTCTATTTCCTAATTCTATTTCTTACTAAATCTTCTTCGATCTATCTGTTTCTAAATTCTTGTTATCCCTGCATTACCTACCTATTTAGTTATATTTTTTCTAGTGTCTGTGTTTTTTTACATCAATCTAACTGCCTCTGACTCTGTACTACTATTTCTGTCATACTATGTATGTCTGTAGCTTGCCCAGTTGGCCATGTTTTATTTTTTTAAAGTTTTAAAACTCAGATCCACCAATAGCTCTAGTCACTGAGTCCAGTTCTTTGGGTTGTCCTCTTCTTAATCTTGAGAGGCTTTTCGACAATTGCCACCAACAAGATGCCCAACCAGATATTTTACTATTTTTGATAGGATAGGACATACTACTGTCTACTCTACTCTAGTACCTGATTTATACTAGTGATGTATGTGGTCTATCTATGAATTGTATTTTCAATCTTGCTAGTGAAAAAAATAAATAGGGGGAGGTGTTTATGGCATCTAAAAAATGTGTAAAGTTTTTTCTAGACGTACCAAACACTTTTGCCAGGGCCAGCGGCGGGGCCGGCAATGCCAGCCAGGAGGGAGCAGATGTGACAGCTGCTGCAGGGGTGGGTGAGCCAGCAGTAGTGTCAGGCGGTGCTAAGTTATACTTATATTCCTTACTTATTGACAATAGTTATACATTCGCTACAAGGGTGTACACTGTAGAGTTGAGAGAGACTAAGTTGTTGTGAACAACAGTTGAAGAAGACACCCTTTACTTAGCATTAGCAATAGCATTAGCGGCAGAAGTTGAGTGACTAATGGCCTCTTCTATCTGACTTCAACTCAGCTGGGAAAGATTTATGAAGAAGACTAAGAGTCAGTCAGACAACCTTGATGGATGAGTTGAACATAAAGGGAAAGAAGGATGGAAGGAGGAAGCACGGGCGAAATGTAATATATGACTGGCAGAGAAGGATGCGTGGGATGCATTGGTAGCTGATAGGGATCGGATGCATGGATGGTTGAAAGATGGGTGGATGGTGAAAGAAAGGATGCCTGCCTGGGTGGGTGAAACTGTATGGGTAATAGGAAGAATCCTCCGGGGGGTTGTTGGTGAAAGGTTTGTTGAGAGATTACGAGGAATGATAGCCATGTTTACTTTGAATGGATGGATGCCTGAATAGTACAATCATCATAGCATAGGTGGAGACTGTCACTGGATGAAGACAATGTAAAAAAAACAAAAAGTGCCAGAGTAGCAAAGCCAAGGATAATAGAATAAGATTATAATAAAAAAAATATAATGCAGGAAGAGCAATGCAATGATAAATGGAAAAATCGCTGGGAAGAGAAACAAGGACTGTTTTTTTACACGGTTTTTGATTCAAGGCTGTGTTTCAGAATACTCCCTCGACTCACAGTACTTTGCAAGCACAGCACATATATGTATCCATACCCACCCATTATCAAGCACCTCCCTCCGACTCTGAGGCCCACTCCCTACCTATGTCATTTTTGACTGTGTCAGCCTGCCATGGGTGGCCTATCGGCTGCATGGTTACATAATTCACGTCATCCTATATATAATCAATGATCATTTGGATCAAATACCATCTGCCTTGTTGTAATAGTCAGGGCGAAAGTGAAATTGAGCAGTTGCCATTTATGTAACAGAGTATGGCCATAATAGAAAAATAAGATAATTGTGTAGTTTTAGACTACAGCTGTCCCACCTGCAGACAGTAATAAATAAAAATAACGTGAGTCTGCCACACGAGTATGTCTGTCTAGGGCGCAAGCTGACTGAGCTGGTATGCCTACAACAAGGTTAATTTAGCTAAACATGAGAGAGAACAGAAGAAGACTTGTCTACTCCATACTGCCTAGTAGTAGCAATTGCTGAAACTCCCACAAATGTTAGAGGCCTAGGAAGTGGGAGAATACCACAAATGTTATGTACTGTGCTTGCTAGTGCTACTGTGCCACTATGTGTAGAATTAATTTTGTGTTACTGTTTTCATAAGAGTATTGGTTAAAATTGTCTTTTTTCTTTCTTGATATAGCCACTCCTTCCCAACCGAACGGGAAGGAGTTAGCAGCCAGGGCCCGGTGCCGGAAGCTGGAGGTCATCTGTACAGAATCTCGGTGGCTAGTGGCTCTGGCGGAGTAGGAGGAGGAGGCTGCAGCAGCTGCAACCTCCTCCAATGCCCTGGTTCCCTAGCCAGGCCCCCCAGTGGTACGGCGCAGTGGTCTGGCAGCCGCCCCCTTTCACTTCATTGAACACTGCTGCCCCCCGTGGATGCAACTGTAGAGCATTCAATCGCCGCATGCTCCTCCGGATGGCGCATCTAGAGGAGCGGATAAAGGTCCTGGAGAGTAACCGACGAGCCCGCTGCTAGAATTCCGTCGCCTTGCCCCTTTTTACATTTCTTTTGGGTGGGTGGGAATAGGGCTTGGGGAAAAGTTGGGGTTTATATTTATGGACAATGGAGTGGACATTGGACTCTATCTTTGGACATTGGTTGGGGTTAGGGAGAGGGGTGGGTCAGGTGTTGTGTTTTTTTTTTCCATTAGGTTATTTTGTTAGGAGAATAAATTATTTATACTTAAAGTTTAGATACGATGTAAATGTTTTGTGGGAGGTTACTCTTTTACTTCACACAGTTATTCTTTGCTGTTGCAGGGCGGCAACCAGTTTTTGATTAAAAGAATCTTCCGATAGTGTAACACACCAACAGATAGATGCGGTACCCTCACTTGTGACTTGTCCTACTAGTACTGTCAATCTCTCATCCTAGTCTATGCAGTCTGCCACTGGACTCGGAAGGGTGTGGGTGTGTGAATTAATTAATTCCCATATTATTAATTATGCCTCCCTCAAACTTCTTCTCTTACCTGTGATTGATGTTTATTTATACTTAGTCAAAGCGATGGCTGCATGGTGATGATGGTTTGGTTTCCCAAGATGCCATGGTGGTGGTGGTAGTAGTAGTAGACACTGACAGTAGCATTTTCAAAAAAAGAAAATGAGACAGTCAGTCGACCGAGTAGTAGAAGTACAGTACACAAGAAGACTACCAAACAAGAAACCATGGTGCTAAAGTAAAATAAAACATAATGGTGGCTGTGATAGCCTAGTACAAGTTACAACCTGAAGTTGACTCGACCTATGAAGTGGTCAAGCGTAACCTTTAGTGCTGGAAGGATGATAAATCACTGCAGAAAATTAATTATGATGGATTATGTTCCTTTGGAAAAAATATTACTTGCGAATACTGAGCATGGATGGGCAAGCAGAAGAAGGTCCTCGCCCTGCCTTGAGTTAGTGTTGCTTTCACTGCATCCGCCCCAGCAAGTGTGTGATCAATTAGTGGTGTAAATTTAATATAGTCACATATCAATATAAATCACACAGCCTGGGGGAAGAGGGGTATGGTTTGATGAATGGTTGGGAAGGGGTATTTTAGGGAAAGGTTTGACAAAGACAAACACTACACATGGACAACACACAATTTTGGCAGATGACCGTCTTAAATCTGTTAAGGGAGAAAAAGTAAATGCATGCATGATGATGACTTGATGAGTAGTACTAGACTAGTAGAACAGGCTAACAGTAAAATATTAATTGTTATCATTAAGCAACTGCATTGCCTGTCTGCCCCCAGAGAGACCCAAGTTACATACATTTTATGTTCTGCTGTTATACCAGGCTTCCTTTTAAAGCTAGCAAAGAAAATTAAAAAATATCTGTAGGAGTCAAATATAAGCAAACATAATAAACAACAACACACAGTTTGTAATGATTGAAGAGAAAACATGAATCAAATGAAATGATGATACTATAACTATGTTATGGTCAAATTGGAAGTTGCATCTAGGCATTTCTCTTGGTCCTTCCTTCCATGGAGGCTCCGTCCGTCAATCTTGGGTACCTTCCTGGCGGATGCAGATTGGTAAGGTAAGTGTGAGTTATCTTTCCTGGTATAGCTCAGGATAAAGGCCGACCTGTAAGTGTAGATGGAAAAACAAAAGGGATGTTGAAAAATCAAGGAGAAAAGTAAAGTTAAGCTGCATAAATTAAGGAGGAGTGTAACAAGAAAACTTTTAGAGGTGGCATGGCTAAATCATGTTTCCAGCATTAACCTACAAAAACACAATAGGAGCAGGCCCGCAGCGCCCACCCTACCTCCACTTAGCTTAGATTTTTTTTGAGCCAGACAGCGCTGAGCGCACATACACAGCAACATAGCTTTTTCCAAATTAAATAACTAAACTAAATCAATGCACCGCTGTCAGTTATACCACTACACTTGCCTCCACCACCACTACACAGACATGTAGGTCTGGTGTTGTTGTTGTTTACCTTTCAGGCCACTTCATGAAATGCCCCGAGTTATTCCATCTGACTGACTGCGAGTATGGTACGGTCATCATGGTGTCCAACTCTGTAGTGTACCAAGTGAGTCCAGAATCAAAAATGCAATGGATTGGTCTGCAGTAGTACGATTTTGTTATTGAACAAGAAGAAGGGAAACATTGACTTGAGTAACTTTTTTGTGTGTAGATTAAATACTAGTAGACATCATGCACAACACCAACGCAAACACCAATCACTCAGAGTCAGCGCCCAATTCATGCCGTCATTTACCTGTTCTTAAGGGGCAGTCCCTCTCAGCTCGGAAAGGAGGATAGCTACAGTCAGTTTCTTTGAAGGGACTCGACGAAGCAGGCACACGTTTCTTCTACTATTCTCCATCCAATGTCTAGCTTGAGGGAAATGGATTTAGGGCGAGTCAGGAGTGGACTGGAACAGGACTGGGAGGAGTGGACATACTTCTTGACTGACTGCACACAGTTGCAACTCCAATGCGGCAATAAAAGAGTACGAGTGATGGATTTGTTGTGATTCGAACCAGAAAGACAGAGACACACACAAATAAGCGTCCAATGTATGCCATCATTTACCTGTTCTTACGGGGCAGTCCCTCTCGGTTCGGAAAGGAGGATAGCTATAGCCAGGGTCTTTCGAGGGACTCGACCAGGCAGGCACACATTTCACATTTCTTGTTCTACTCTCCATCCAATGTCTGGCTTGAGGGAAATGGATATAGGGGGAGTTAGGACTGGAGCAGGACTCAGAGAAGTGGACTTACTTCTTCACTGACTGTACACAGTTGCAACTCCAATCTGGCAATAAAAGAGTATGACAGTGGTGATGGATTTGTTGTGATTCGAACCAGCAAGGCTGTGACACACACAAATAATAAAAGTAAGTAATATTCCTTAGCTGTATCTTTTGGGGGGGGCTTTATTTGGGGCATCAAAGTAAGAAAGAAAGTAACAAATCGAAAGCCTAGTTGTTGTCAGGGAAGTAGAGCTCATCCTCAAACTCTGGTGGTTCACCCAGAAGTAGGCCATCTAACATACACCGTCATCATCTTACTGCTGTTCTACTTCAGGTATGGTGTAATCCAGTGGTATAAAGTGCTGATTCATTTTGATCATGGTTAACCTCTCCATATTTTGGAGCGAGAGACTGGTCCTTCTCACTGTCAGAATGGCACCAGCAGCACTGAAAACACGCTCAGAAGAGACACTTATGACAGGGCAAGGCAGATAGTTTATCACCAGCCTGCTGAGCACTGGCCACTGGCACCTTTTCCCATACCAATACAGCAATGGGTTTTGATCAATGTAGACCTCTGTTGAGTCATTTAGATAGGCCTGGACTATCCGCTCAATGCTCAGGGGTGCTCCGCTTGCACGGCCTCTTTTGCCTTAGCCTCAGCACTGGATCTAACAAGCCCTTGCAGTAGAAACCAATCCTGTGCTGATTTTGGTGGGGCTGATGCTCCTGTTCTTGTTGTTGGAAGTTGCTGACTCGGTCTTCTTTTTTCAGAAAGTCTTGAACAATGATGTTAATGCAGTGCGCCAAACACAGGACCCTGAAATAGCCACCATCGGCCATGACCTCAACTATATCACAGCCATTGTCTGTGGCCCTCTTGGTCGCAGCCATTCAAAGACCTTGCTGTCAAAGTCTTTCAAAATGTTTGTAGCAGTATGAGATTTCTCCATGGCGAACATGGCTACAGTTGCATGTTTCTGAGTGGCATTAAAAATCTCAGCAGTGTCAACAACACCTGCTGCAGATTAGGGGTGGGCGGAATTTGCGAAAGCGACTTTCGCAAATTATTGCGAAAATGTTAAAAATCTCCGCAAACAAGCGGAAATATCGCGAAGATGCGGAAGTTTTTTTCCCGCCCGTTCACGATACTTTCTGCATGGTTGCGGGTCGCTAACTTACCCCTGCGGTTGCTCGCGGGCGCGGCCATCTTGTTTTCAGTTGTCTCGCGGTGCATGATCGCGAGAAGAAAGACGTGATCGCGTGATGCATGATGTCACTGCAGACGCGAACTGTCGCGACAGCGCAAATGGCTAAAACAATACAACATCTCATGGAGAACGCGACCGGATCGGGAAAACTTGTCGGCGAACGCGGGGATTCAGGTAAGGCGATCGCGCGCGCGCGAGAATGTATTATTTTACAGCGCGAGCAAGAACCAAATTATCGCAAAGCTGCGGAATGCGGAAATGTTGACATTTCCGCGCTCTCCGCGGAATGCGGAAATGCCAAATTATCGCAAATTCCGCGAACGGAACGGAAATTTTGCCCAGGCCTACTGCAGATATCTTTTCTCTAACCCCCACAAAAGAGATCCAGTGTGCAGTGATGCACTTGTAATCAGTGGCTTGGCAACTGGTCCACATGTCTGTTGTCAGGTGGATAGTGTAAATAGCACTCTGCTGCAAAGCTTGTCCAAGCAATTCCAGCACGTCGTGATGTAGTGCTGGAACAACAACTCTGGCGAAATAGGACCGGCTGGGAACCTTCCATTTTGGGCAGATGGCTGTCACAAATTCAAGAAAACCAACCCCTTCCACAAAAGAAAAAAGGAAAGAGGAGGTCCAGCGCAAACATTTTGGCCAGCTTCGCGTTGTACAAATGTGTCGTTGGGTGGTTGCATTCGTACTGCCCCTCCGACCTAAATATGCTAGAGAATGGTAGCCTGGATTTTTTTCTTTTTTGGTGCCACTGAATCAGGTGACTTCTTGACGCCAGATGTTGTTAGGCTCAATGCACGTTTTTTCATTGTGGTACTCTCTTGCCTGGTACCCCTTGGAGCCTCAGCCTGACTTTTGTGCCACTGCGATGTTGCTGATCAGGATGTGGGTGGTACCACTGCACTGCTGGGGACAGGGCTACTTTGTGTACCAGAGAAAATGTCTCCCTCTTGTTCACCTTCCACCAGGATCGCTACCAACAACAATGGGTGCAGTTTTTTGGCCTCTAAGGTGTGCCTCCCACTGGATCAAGTGGTGTTGTTTCAGATGGGTTGTTAGGCCTCCGGTACCTTACTTTGTACCAAGCTTACCCTGACTAACACCTTGTCCACAAATGGAGCATATAGCAATGTTCACCTCCTTCCTGCTAACCGAAAACTTCGGCCGGCTACCAAATCTCGTGGCGCTCGCGAATGGATGGGAAATCACAGCTGCGATTGCAGGCACCAGGTAAGTCGCTCCCACGCGATTGGAAAAGCATTTTGGGCACGCAAACACAAAAAAACCCTCACTCCGTTGCGGAGCGTAGAGTTTTCAGCAACTCCACTTTCTATGCAGAAATCAGAATTGCCAAAAATCTGCAAACTCCACAAGCAGAGCGGAGTTTTATGCCCAGGGTTAGTACTGATATACTTAGCCTCTTCCAATCTCTCCACCATTTAATCCACTCTTGGTAGCGGGTAGGTGTCAAATTGTGGTATCTTATTCACCTCTCTAAAATTGAGGCAAAACCTGACCAACCCATCAGGTTTCGGGACCAATACCATCAGGGAATTCCATTTACTAATGGATGGTTCAATGACACCCATGCACAGACTTTAATTTCCTTCCTGTTCAAAGGTGCCTCTTCTGGCTTCGGATATGAGATATGGTCGCTATCATACATTTTCCTTGAGTGAGTATTAACGAGGTGTGCTAACAGGGCAGTTTTACCAGGTATCAGGGAGAAAACATCCTGAAGGAGTTGAAGTCATTGGGTCAACTCCTGCTTTCGGTTAGCTGCAAGATATGGATCAATGCTCTGCATATATAAGAGGGTGTCCTGTCCTGACAACCCTACAAGCACAGGTACAGGGCCTTCCCATTTTTCCAAGAGATTAATGTGATATATCTGAGTATTTTTATGGTTGGGTATCTATTTCAATATGATAGGTAACAAGAGTAACCTTTTCTGTGATCACATAGGGGCTCTACCATTGTCCTAACAGTTTGTGATCAGAAGAAGCCATCATTAAGAAGACTGGATCTCTTACGTTTAAGGATCCTTTCCTTTGCTTTTTTATCGTATTGATTCTTTTGGGACATCTGGGTCTGTTCTGTATTGGATTTGACTATGCTTCTTATTTGTCCCAAATAAGTTTTGAGGTTGCTTATGTACTCCAACAGGGGTAGTCCCAGCTTTCTCTTCCTCCAACTCTTCTCTAGCCAGGTCCAAAAGGAGCATGGATGCCAGACATATATGAGTTTGAATGGGGAAAATCCCATAATTTTCTGTTCTTTACATCTGATAGCAAACAAAGCAAGGGGAAGCATATCTTCCCATTTCCTTATCTCCAGATCGAGCAGTTGTTTTTAAAGTACTCTTCAACACTGCATTATATCATTTAACAAGCCCATCTGTTTGCGGGTGATAAGCACCGTACAGATTTGTTTGCTCCCCAACTATTGGTAAACCTGCCTTATGAGTTCAGAAATGAATGGGGTACCTTCGTCCGTTAGGATCTCCCTTGGGAATCCCACCCTCAAAAAGATGTTGATCATAGCTTTGGATATTTGTGTGGTGTTAGGTTGCCTTAGTGCTACAGCCTCAGGAAAGTGAGTGGAGTAATCAACAAGTACCAGAACATAATGGCACCCTCTACGGGTGGTTGCAGAAGAGCTATTATGTCCATGCCAACCCATGTGAATAGTTTTTCTATAATGAGTAAGAGCATAAGGGAGACTTTGCTGGGACAGCATCGGCTGTTTTTCTGGCACATGGATGCTCCCTACAGTATTTATTTATTTGTTGTTAAATCCCTGGCCAGTAGAATTCATCTAGAATGGCTCTCTTAGTCTTTTCATTACTGAAGTGGCCACCACCCCAATATATGACTATGTGCTAAGAATGGGATCTTTTCTCTAAAGGGAGTCGGTACTAACAGCTGAGGTGGTTGGGTTTTCCCTCCCTTCCAGGACAGTAACCCTTCCTTCAGAAAGAACTGGGGACCTACGGGGTAGGGGTCTTCTTGTTCAGAGGCATTTTCCAAGCCTCACGAAAGGTGGGGTCTTTTAGTTGAGCAGCTTGAAAATTTCGATCTGTGTCCAAGATAGTGTCATCAGTCTGGGTCAACAGTACTATTTGAGGGGCTTTCTTCTCTTGGGGTTTGTGCCTGGGGATGAATACAATGTGCACCTCATTGGTTTGTGACTACAAGGTTAACATACGCCCTATTCATGCACGTAAGAATATAAACCAGGTTTAACCTCACCTGGAATTAAGGTCTTAAGTCCCCTCGGTCACCCTTCCAAAGATCGGTGCCCGTATCCTGACGGTTATAAAGTCCAGAGCACTTTTCTTTCATGTGCGCAAGATGAGTTGGATAGTGATCCCATGACCTATGTTAACAGCCTCCTGGTTGGCACATAAAACAATAGTGAAACTTCCTTGTGCACAGCCCTACACTGTGACCTATCCTACTCCGCTTCCAACCCCTGCCCAATCAAACCACCTTTTCCTCTGACACTCAGCTGCTACCCCACAACTCTCCAGCATCCTCCGGATGGCTTCCACCACTCCTCACTCTAAGAGTCAGGGATCTTGTCCAGGCCGGCAGCATCTTCCCACACATCAGCTGTGCTGGATGGCTTCTCACTTTGTTCCTCCGTCTTCACTTACGGTTCTCCTCTTGCTCTCCATCCTTCCGGTGGAGTCGTCCTTTTCTCCTTCTCTTCCTCTTGGGATTGGGGCTGGCTAGCGGTAACTCCGCCTCTCTGCCCAAAGACATGGTAGTCCTTTGTTCATGTTGTTTGTTTCTTCCCTGTACTAATCCTTTTTCCATTTCAACTATAGGTGACCGGTGGTTTCTGGAGTCAGTGGTGTGGGCTCGGGGGCAAGCACAAGGTAAGTAGGGTGGGTCGAGGCCTGTTTCCTAATAGTGACATTTAACTTTCCATGCCACGTGTGTACTTTGTGACACACATACCATGGCCTTATAGGAAAGTTAATGTGCCAATTAGGGTGTAGCCAATATCATCACGTTTTAGGAGTTAGAGCACATGCACTGGGGCCTGGAGAGCAGTGGCCCATTGCACAGACTCAATAAAATAAGCAGCATCAGAGCACAACAATGGGGTGACCACGCAAAAAGGATACTGTCTTACAAGGTCCAACTGTCTCTTATTCCCCAATCCTCTGTCCTACATTAAATCCCCACAAAATCTACTTCTTTGACTGTTATAGACCTCTGAGAGCAATACTGACACTCCAACATCTACTACCATGCTCTAAGACTGACCATAACACAAAAATTTACATATTGACTTTTCTAGTCTAATCCTTATTGCTTCTTTTCTGTGATACTTTGGGGAGTCTTTTTAGGATATCACCATCTCAATTTGCCCACTGAAGAAAAGCGTAGTGGTACACGATAATCTGAAATGTTTTTATGGCACTAGTTTTAGTGTCAGGGCAAAGTACTGATAATTTATATATCTTTATCACTTTTCTCCACAAACTATTTAATTTAGCACCAATATTTGTAAAACAGCATTATTATTGTTCTTCATCTCACTAATATATCAAATGATAAAAAACATCATCTATGTTTTAAAGGTTATCAAACATTTACTTCAAATTGTTAGTATATGGGAACTGTGAGGTATCTTATCTGGTTTCAATGCATAATGTGTTGATTGTAATGGCTAAATCATTCTATCCAAGATGGGTTGTGCCCTCACCAAATAGCCACAGCTACTTGTAATGGAAGCACAGCCTGAAAGGAGGAAGGATGCACCAAACAGCCACTAGCATGTGGTGGGAGATATTTACTTCCTTTAAGACCACTGTACATGTGTTGTTTGTAAGATCAGCGATAAAAGCTTTGATAGGCAACTGCACCTTCAAACCAGACCTAAAAAGAGCATGACAGTGGCATAAATGTCCCATGTTACAACTCAATTTAACACGTTTAAAAATAATCAATCTCTCTTGTTACTATCAGCACTAATCTACTTGCCACTTGGTGATCACAGCACAATATATTACTGTGGTATTAAAGTAAGGCATTTTAGAACCTTCTAAGAGGCCAATTTGTTGATCTTGAAATAAGTCATGACAAAGATTTGAGGAGATACAAGTTAATTCCAGAATTATACACTTTTTGTGAGGACACTAAAATAAACCATGGTGATTATTAGGGTAAAATATATTTCCATTTGGAACTGAAGCAGTGCTCTTCGATATAATATCCAATATTAGCAAACAGTATGCTCAGCCACATGACATCACTATTGATAAACGTATGTATAAATTGATAGGGTAGCATTGACAGATAATCGTGTATGAAATAAATGTATACAAGAAAGAGACCACAGATGCACTCTTCTTTAATTAGACAGAGACCATAGACCAGGGATGTAAACTATCTTGAATGTGGAAACGAGTGTGTCTGGGACAATCTTATCAAAATGAACAAGAATTGGCAAAGCCAATAGGTGTGGTGTTGGCCACCAGCCTTTTGACTTTGCAATTCTTGTTTAATTCTGTTATAGTTTTTGCAAAACGTTATTGTTGTCATTAAATGTACTAAAGGTAAAAATATTTTATCGTCTCAAAAAATCAAACATTACCATAGTAGTCCCTAATACTGAAGGTAACTATTTTGTGTGTGGATATGTTTTTTGAGAAAAGGCAGAATTTCGTAGCTCACAGTGAAGTTGGATAATGGCTGAAGTCCCAGGATGCATGCTAGAGTGGCTGTAGGAAACGTGAATGACACAATGGACTAATGGATACAGTCTGGCTCTTTTAACTCACTATGGACCTGATTTATATTTATATAGGATATATGCATTCTAATTCAGTGGACGGGATATCTGTCCGCCAAAATATAACTCAGGCCCTGGTGCACAGATAATTTTAGTAAAATCAAAGTCTTGGCTAACACCAAACCTAAAAAAGTCAATCACTCTGGCATGATAGATACATAAAGAATATTGTAAAGACAAAGATATAGAGAGCGTTGTAAAGATATACAGACAGTGTTGCATAGCTATATAGACAGACAGATAGATGCAGTTGCATAAATAGATAGCTAGATAGAAAGGGCTGTATACATTGAGAAGGTTGCATACATAGCGTTGCCTAGATAGATAGATAGATAGATAGATAGATAGATAGATAGATAGATAGATAGATAGATAGATAGATAGATAGATAGATAGATAGATAGATAGATAGATAGATAGATAGATAGATAGATATGAAATTAGAATAAACAGTGCATCATCAATTAATAATACAACAGTTACATGTGTATGTAAGCATTACATACATGAGCACTGGAAGCAAACTAGTAATCCACATAAGCAGGACATACAGAATGCATTGGTTTACAAGTATAGATGTAGTCCTTGTTTAAGATACATACCAGCATGAAAATACAG
Source organism: Triturus cristatus (assembly GCF_964204655.1). Lineage (NCBI taxonomy): Eukaryota > Metazoa > Chordata > Amphibia > Caudata > Salamandridae > Triturus > Triturus cristatus. The sequence goes on from NC_140583.1 coordinate 911,955,269, forward strand.
GAGTGCATCTAAAAATTGACTTCCTTGTGTACATTGTGTGCATACTAAAAATGGGATACCTTTTCAAAGAACAGTTTCAAATGGACATAATCTGGTGTGCTGTGAAATAAAAGCAGCCAGATAAACAAAGTGCACTCCAGAATGAATTGCAGCAGCATAAGGAGGAGACAGGAACTAATAAAGCAGGAATGTTTCCTGTGCTCACATCAAGGGAAACAAAATCCTCTTTTTATCACATCAGGCTCCAAATACAAAGGCCTGTTTGCTAATCCCACTTGACTTATCTTCAGCCTTCGATACCGTCAAACACAACAACCTACTTGACCTTTTAAAGCATAGAATGGGGCTATCTGGAACGGTGTTAAACTGGTTCACTTCCTTCCTCCAAAATAGAACACAAAGATTCAAGATCAACCAATCTTTATCTAACCCCACCCCAGTCACTTTGGGAGTACCCCAGATATCTTCCCTCTCCCCAACACTCTTCAATCTGTTTATGGAACCACTCACTGAGCTTCTCAACTCCCCAAATATCCAATATCATATATACGCCGACGACACACAACTCTACATTAAGGTCCACTCTCTTGAAGACATCATTCCCTCAACTTAACGCTCCAAAAACACAGACCTGGCTAGCTAAGAACCATTTAAAACTAGACACACTAAAGACAGAATTCCTCTTAATCGCTCCCCCCAACCAAACCACCATCATCCGCGAGTGGATGAAGCACCTAACTGCACTCGACGGTCAACCTCTCCTCATCGTTTCCGCTACATCTCTAGGAATAACCCTGGATAATAAGATAAATATGCAGAAGCACATCAGCGCTGCAACAAAAGGAGAACATTTTCATATAAACACACTGAGAAAATTGAAACCCTTCATACCCGCAAATGACTTTAAACAGGCTGTTCAAACTCTAGTAATTCCCAGAGTTGACTATGGGAGTGTCGCTCTCTGTGGCCTTCCCAAATCAACGCTCGCTCCGCTCAGAGCCTCAATCAATACAGCCTCTAGACTCATCACAGGCACCAAAAGAAACTGCCACATTTCCCCTGACCTTCATGCCCTCAACTAATTACCTTTTGAGGCCAGAATCCAGTTAAAAATCGCCTGTATGACACATATGGCATTACATCACAAAACCCGAGGTACCTAGCGGAGAAACTAGTACTATCCGGTGGTAACATATCTACCAGGAGTTCTAATAATCTTCTACTTAAACCACAACGTTTCTCCAAGAAGAAAACATACAATCGTACCTTCTCAGGATTGGCTCCCAGGATTTGGAACGCCTTATCCCCAAAAACGAAACTTAATCCATCCGCTGCTTTTTTCAAAAAAGAAGTGAAATTGATTCTCATATCCAAATTCACTTGAACTTTTTATATACACTCTTGAAGTTATGTGCTAATCTCTAATAGTTACCAGTACTCTATTCACATAATTCACTGTATTTATATGTATATGTCATTCACCTATATTTGCCCTGTAAAGCGCTCTGCAAGGGTCTTGTTCGCGCTATACAAAACCGTCAAAATAAAAAATAAAAAGTTAATAAATAATATAATTATAAAGTAAAAACAAAAAGTCGGATTCTGTAGGGAACTTCCTTGTGTGCAGATGTGCACCTTGTGAAAGATCAAAATGCAGTCCTTCAAAATGAAGTTAAGGGTTGGCTGAACTAGGCTGGCCCATTGCCCCATGCTATATGATGTAATAGGCGGAAGCAAAACATGAATGACAACAACAGAAGAATGGATGAAGAAAGTTGCCTGAAACTCCCTTTAAGTAAGTATATTATATATCTAATTGTAGTAAAATCAAAAGGTTTTGCCTAACATCATACCTAAAAAGGAAACTGGTTGACTGTGAGAACATCTTGTACAAAAGCACATTATACTAATGCATTTTCTACATACAAATGTAGAATATGGAACTAAAAAGTGTAAGTAAATAAGTTGTCGATGTGAAACACAGTCGCATTTGAAGAAAACATAATTTGCAGGCTGCAGTAAACAGCCTAATTTCTGAAGCATAAAATAGTTATGGATAAATATTGCTCAAAATGATTTGCTATGAAGTAAAAAGATGGCTGTTGATAGACAACACAGCTCATTTTCTACTCTGAGACAATCGGCAGTATTATATAAAAAGCTCAGATTGACGGTATAACGGCAGCTGCTCAGTAGACATTTTGGAGCCATCAAGCAAAGGCAATGGTCAGAAGCACTGGAAATATGTTTTACATTGGCCAGGCTATATGAGAACACAGAACACTCGACTAAAAGTGTGAAAGTCATCGAAACCTAACAAGCAACCATTCAGTTATAAATATCGCCTGCAAGCCATGCATTTATTAGAGTTAAGCGAACAGCACTGTAAGAAAAGAAAAACAAGTCCAATGCCCATTTCAAGTTTGAGTACATAATTACCATATTGATAAGAAAAATTAAGCAAAACGAAAGAAACAACAGATAACGTGTTGAAATGTAATGACAGAAATTAATTTATAAAAGGGGGGCATAACTAGGGAAGTCAAAACTGAAGTAACAAGAAAATAGTTCCTTGAAAGGATAAGCACGCTCAAATTATTTGGTTTAATATGGGTTGAATATAAAGCAATGATTCAAAGGTTACAGATCACAGATGGACGTTTTTGCAATTGTCTTGGTTAAAAGTATTTTGTGGAGGGACTGATTACACACGTCCAAACGGAAAATTAACAGGAGCCCTTAGCACCTCGAAATTCATAGGGTATTTAGAAGCAAAGCCTTCTGCACAAATTACACTACTTAGGGAGAAATTCACTGCCTAATTATCTAAGTTACATGACCACAGATTGTATAGCATTTAGGAATTGGCATCAACATACATTTGATATTGGTTGGGTTAAAACCCTTTGTAGAGGAAAATAATGGCCAAAAGACTAGCAGCCGCAATGTAGATTACAGTGTTGTGCAGCTTTAGTTGTTTGGCCTCGTGATGCTTTTTCCTAGGACACATTTTATTTATCCTTTATTTCTCAGTTTCTATTAAGCCCGGGTGGTGAACTCCGCTCCGTTCGTAGAGTTTGCAGAGTTTTCTGCACTCCACAGAGCACATGGAGTTCTGAAAAACTCCGCTCCGCATAGCGTGGCAGAGTGTTTATCCTCCCTCACGCTCCCCAACGTCAAGTTGACAAGTGTAAGCAAGGAAAATCCACCTCCCGGTGAGATTTTTCTTCGTTCGCGCTCCTCAATGTCAAGTTGATGAGCGCCAGTGAGAAAAATCCACCTCCCAATGAGATTTCTCAATGCGGGCGGTCGCGGGTAGTCACAACCGATCTCGGTGAGAAACCTTATGATCGTGTTGAGAAAGTTGCAGCTCGAGTTGAAAATCTAAGCAAGCTCCGCCCAGGCTTAGTTTGTATACTGTAAAGAAACATGCTCTCAGACTGCTTCTGAAGCTGGATTGCTGTAAAATTTGGATCCTGCTGGATAATGTTTTATATGTTGTAAAATAAACAAATTACAAAACAAATGTTATACATGTGGTTGCTTTCACTGAAAATTCCTCTTCTCTATGAGTGGGATAGTCTGCATCCTCGAATCTAAAGCTCGTTTCTGGCATGCCCAAGGTCAAGCAGTGCAGGAGGAAGAGTGTAGAGGCTAGAATGGTGCAGAGTGGAAATGTTAAAAAAATATGAAAAAAGCCTCCCTCTTGGTGGTATGACAGGAATATTTATTATTTGTATCCAAGGTGCATAATAAAACTCAGACAGCAGAGGAAACATCAACCAATTAATGGTGTTGGGATCAACATGTTTCTGCCTCTTTCCAAAACCCTAAAATGAGCTGTGAAGCATTCTTCAGGACCTTGTCTGAAGTCACTCTGCTACTGAATGAGAAAACGTGTAAATTGTCAACAATGAAAAAGAGTACAATAAGTGTTACATAAAGATGGTGGAGATATCAACTGTTGTCTTCATCTGTAATGTTGATGAACAATCAAGCAGCAGAGGCTTCTCCGCTAAAGCTGATGAGTGTTGCCCCACTGTTCTCCGAGCAGTGCAAAGGTAAAATAAAATGATAATTACAGAACGTTCTTATAATTTTATTTTACAATGGAGCATACAGCCAGGTTTAGGGTGGGGCAGAGCTGGGCATGTGTGAGGTGGAGTGAGAGAGGATGAGTGGTTGGTGCACCATAAGTGTGAATGACAGTTTGCCGGCCATCTTGGGCCGGCCAAGTTGTCATGCGCACTTAGCATGTTCTCCACCGGACTGTATTGCACAGCCTGGGTGGATAACTTGCACAGGCTCACACTCCCTGTCTGAGCGACGAACCACAGCACTCAGACCAATCACTACACTGCTGTAATGCTGGTAACAGCACCATCGTGATTGGCTATGCTCTGCCATCAAGTGACAGATACAGAACACAAATGAGTAAATCATAATTGCGAAAGTTAAAAAGGGTGCTTTTGGCTTCAAAATTGATTATGCGCGACAGTGATGAACATCGTGGTCACTGCAAATGCACACATGACAAATTGTGTTTTAGAGATATAAAAATGCATCCACAATTCAGCTACAAAGCTAACCCCCAGTAGTAGGATATGTTACCTCAACTCGAAGAAACTCAGGCAGAAATGTACAGGGCTATGATTTGAGAAACATTACATGAGTGAAACATTTTTCCACGTAAGAAACCAGCTATTGCTCTCAACATGACAGGGAAACATGGTTATAAATGTTCCATGGTGACATGTTGTGTTGTCATATCACTCATGTCCACTGATCTTACAGATTTTGTATTTCATACCAGAGAGGCTGCTAAGCTTTGTAGAGTCATCAATAAGTCCTCAGGGATTATGGAATCCTGGAAAATGCATCCGCCCATTAAAGAAGACTGAAAAAGGTATCTGATTGTCAGTCTAGCTCCGAAGCAGGCACTGGACTCAAATGGATTGATCATATTTTGTAATACAACAGTTGTGACATAAGGTTTAGTAACCCTAAAAATTGCCCCTTTTCCCAGTATCCGCAGTTCTCCAAGATGGGTAGCCCAGCATGTTGGTCTGTCATAGCTGATCAAGGCAACAGCAAACTTGAAATTAGCAGCCTCTAAAAAAGGGAGGGAGAGGCACTGGTCTATTCCTCTTAATGTGCACATCCCACTAAAATTGTTGGGAGCTGTAGTCCTGTATAATAAACTGGGTTCCAACAACTGCCAGATCACGGACTCTCTACACCCAGGGTTCCAACATTCCATTAATTTTCTAGGATATCACGTCTCCCATTTTGTATAATAAAAACTATAAATAAAAATGTAATGAGACAATCAAAATATGTACAATGAAAGCTTCACAGTAGGACCATTTCTCACTCTGAAATCCTTGAATATACATGCTCTCTAATCAATCCAACAGAAAACAACATTATGTGTATTCATTTTTTTATTATGAGATGAAGTCTACTTTGTTTAAAATCTTTCAAATAAGCAGGACTTTTGGTCTTCCTAGGACTTTTTCTATTCCCCAAATCCTCCAGATAGGACCTATGAATTGATCCAGTCACACTCGACAAAGGTGTAACATCCATTTCACCATTCTTCTAACTCTTCAATGACTTTACAGCTTGCATCATCTTAGAAATTTTAGACCATGATGCATGACCTACCGGTGTTTCAACCAATCTCCGATCTCCACCAGTGGCAACATCTTTTTTAAAAAAAAAAAATTTATTACCTTTTTTCCCCATTTTTTACAGGGCATAGTCACCATAAAATACATAAAGCAGAGTACTACATAAATTCAATTTGACAAGCTAAAGCAATTATATAGTAATTTGAACTAAACAAACAGTTATTCCATCCGAGTTTTTGCATTAACATCATTAGAAGATGAGCAAAGAGGAGACCAGACAAAGTAAGACAAGAATTCAAATAGTATTATACCAGCAATTTCTAATTTTCCTTCCACCTAATAATAGGGTCCCAAATTTGTAATCCTAACTTTCTTCCCCTTTTGCCCTTCCTTGCATATATCTCCTTCTCCAGATTGTAGACTGAAAGTAGTCTGGCCAGCCATTGATAGAACGTAGGTGGATATCGTTCCAGCCAGGCCGAGGCAATGCAAATTCGCAGAACAGCCATAGCCACGAACAAAAAGAAGGATGTTGAGTCCCCTACACCATCAGTATCTATCCCCAGCAGTATTATCGATGGGGTGAGATTAATCTTGCTACCCAGTAATCTCCCTAAGAATATTTCTATGGCCTTATGGAGCGGGGATAGATGTGAACAGGTAGCAAAGACATGTATTATGTCTGCCTCGGAGCTATCACACCTGGGACAAGTGATTCCGGTCATCCCTCCCCACTGCGCTATCCTAAATGGTGTATAGTATAGTGAGTAGATCGTTTTGTAATGCTGAGCCTGAAGTGTCGCTGAGCATAGTACTTTCTGTGCTAGTTCAAGTGACAATAAGAAGCACTCCTGGCCCACTCCGAGTTTTTCTGCCCACCTATTTTGATGTTTCAGAAGATCGTCTTCTTTATTCGTCATTAATTCAGCATAGAGTCTTTTAATCGTACAACTCCCCCTGCCCCGGATAATTTCCAGAATCGCATTGTTCCCAAACCCAGCAGTTCCACCCTTCTTAGTTTTTAGAAAGCTCCTAACTTGTAAGTATTTAAAAAAGCTTCTAGTGTCCACCCCGTAGGCCGTTTGTATATCAGAGAACTGGCGTATTCCATTTATGCCCATTAGATCCCCTACCTTCGTAATACCTCGACCCCCCCAATCTACGAAAACTGAATCTGAAAAGATGTCCCGTGGAAGCGTATAATTCTTGTGCAATTGGGTATATGCGTTGAACCTCCCTAGACCATATCTTTTCTTGAAAGATATCCATATCTTATGAGCAGCTATCAGTGTTTTAAATTTTGTTCTCTTGTAGTAACTAGGATCCGTATATTTCAAAAATGCATTCTCCGCCTCTTCTCCTAGTAGTATCGAATAGATGGATACAGAGCCAAAGACATCGTCTGCCTCCATGCCGCCGCCACCTAAAAGTCCGGACATATACTGCAAGGCTGCTGCCCAATAATACATTTTTAGATCAGGGACAGCCCATCCTCCCCTATCTCTGGGGAGCACCATGTATCGTAAGGCCCTTCTTGTCTTACCTTGTGCCCATAGGAACCTGTTTAGCAGCTGCCCTATTATATTGAACCATTTTACTTCAAACATAAGTGGAATTGATCTGAAAAGATAAAGAAATGTTGGCAAGAATATCATTTTGATTATATTTGTACTTCCTACTATAGAGAGATGAAGATTATGCAATCTGTCCATGTCCTTTTTTGCTTTCTTTATTATTGGTTCTATATTCCTTTCCACTACCTTATTCAGGTCTGCCGAAATACTAACCCCTAGGTAGACTCCGGACTCCACTACTCTAGATACAGGCAATCTGTTCTGTTATTTTTAATTATCTGCGTCTTAGGCCCATTCAGAGCGTATCCAGAGACCTGTCCAAAACATAGGGCTTCTCTCTCCACCTCTTTTATAGCCTCAGTAGGTGCCGTAGTGAGAATTGCCACATCATCGGCATAAGCCAGGATTTTACAGTCTGCACCCTTACTTTTTAAAGGAGGGATCCTATTGTTCGTCTCTAATTTGCGTAAAAAGGGGTCTATATATAATGCAAACAGGAGTGGCGAGCATTGGCAGCCCTGTCTTGTACCCCGTTTAATCTGTAGGGGTCTTGTATGGCCAGCATTCACCCGAATTCGAGCTGAGGGAGCTAGGTATAAGGCCTGAATGGCTTTTATAAATCCCTCACCACAGCCTGTCCATCTCAGTGTTAACCAGAGATACTCCCAGGAGACCCGATCAAATGCTTTTGCAGCATCCAATAACATTACTGCCATCGGGTCTCCTGTCACCTCTACAGCGTCAAATAGAGTAATAGCTCTGCGGATATGCTGTGTTGTGCCTCTTCCTGGAATAAATCCATGTTGAGTAACACTAACCAAAGTATCTACGACCTTTGATAACCTGGTGGCAAGGATTTTTGAGTATATTTTAGCATCCGAATTCATCAACGTGATCAGCCTGTAAGATCCCGGTTCTGTAGTTGGCTTACCCTTTTTTTAAATTACTACAATATCTGCTCCCGCCCAACTACTAGAAACAGATACCCCTAACTGAGCCTGTTGTAAAGTAGTGCATAAATCCGGGAAAATCTCGTCCCGAAAGGCTTTGTAAAACTCCGTCGGGATTTGATCAGGCCCAGCTGCCTTCCCAGTCACTAAACTTGTTAGAGCAGCAGATATCTCCTCTGCCCCCAGGGGAGCCTCTAAAGTTCCTACGCTTTCTTGTGTTAGAAATGGGGCAGGAATGTCAGTAAGATAAGAGTATATTTCTGAAGGGTCCTTTGGGTGTTCCTCATCATATAATGCAACATAAAACTGTCTAAAGACCTCACGAATTCCCTCCGAGTCCGTGTGTAGTTGCCCATAAACATCTAAAACCCCCTTGACTTCACCCAGAGCCGATTTTTGCCTAGCACGCACTGCTAGGATGTGGCCCACCCGCTCACCAAGCTCATATGATTGTTCCCTTTTTACTAAGTATGTAGCAGCCACCTTGCTGGCTATGCTCTCTTCTGCTCTTGCTTTTGCTCTAGTAACTTCAATTAGTGCTTGATCCAAAGGAGCACCAGCTAGGAAGAGGGAGGACAACCTATCTTCAGCTTCCACCAAGGCCTTACTCAATTCTAAAGCTCTTTCCTGCTCCTGTCTTTGCTTAAACAAACTAAAGCTTAGCGTTTCGCCTCTGATGCCTGCCTTAAAAGCATCCCAGGAGTTTCCCGACGATGTACTACCTCTGTTGATTTCCCAGTACTGTTTAATCCAGTTTTCCATATGGCGTACGTAATCTACATTCTTTAAAAGTCCTCTCTCGAAGGTCCATATCCGTTCATTCTTAATTTGTTTTGTGGTATCTAGAGAAAAAACCAAGGGACTATGATCGGAAAGGACCCAAGGTAGTTTTTCAATCTGAGCATTTATCAGCAAGCGGTTGGAAACCAAAAAGTAATCCAGCCTAACACTAACCTTGTGAGGGGCGGAGAAGTAAGTAAAACCAGAATCAGTGGGTTTCAGCCTTGCCCAGGCATCTACTAGTGCGTTGTTCCTTGCTAAGCTTGTGATTGCGCAGCACACTCGCTTCTTTCGACCCTGATAGCTCCCGACATGATCTAAGCCCAGGCCTCCCGCTCCATTGATGTTAAAATCCCCACAAAGAACAACATGTGGAGCCCATGCAGCCAGTTCCAGATCTAAAAAGGCAAAAATTTCTGGATCATCTTCAATAGAACCATATATAGATCCCAGAGTGACCCAATCTCCCGCAATAGAGCACTCTATTAATACCCATCTACCCCACTGATCCTCCAGTTTTTTTCTAACTGTCACGTCCTTTAATCTAGTTAATATAGCCACCCCTCTAGTCTTGCCCCCCTGCTTTGAATAGGCGAGCAAATAAAACCCCAGCTGTTCCAATAAAAAGCCTTTCGTTCCCTCAATGTGTGTCTCCTGCAGGCAGATAAAATCTGCCCTAGTTGCTCTCAATAATGTCGCTACCTGTTGCCTTTTAAGATGATCATTTAAGCCACACACATTGAGTGTAAGTATTCGTGTATACATTAGAACACATCTGGTGCCAATCCTCTCCAGTTATCCAGCATTACGAGTATCGTGGTGAAACTTTTCTTTTTTTGTCCATCAGATTCCATCTTGCTCTTTTTTATGTTTTGTACAAACCAATATGTAGCCTCTCTGCGATAGCTGAAGTACCTAGCTTTAGTGAGCCCTGTGCCCGTGCCCAGGACCACCCCCCCCATTCCCAGCCCCCCACCCCTTCGAGTCTCCCACCCTCCCTACAGGCAATTAGGCCAAACATCTTTGTAATGTCTTTTTGTTTTATTATTTTGACACACCTTTCCTTTTCCTTCTAGAACCAATCTTTTAAATTATCCACATACCCTGTACACCACATCATCCACCCAGGTGAAAGAAACACATGTGCTTGGTTTCCTTCCCCTAAATAGTTCAAAAGGAGAACTCCCTATTTAAACATGCAGAAACATGCAATATGCAAAGAGTCTTTTTTTATTTTATGTTCCCCAGCATGTTTTTCATATGTGCAATCTGAATTCCTAGAGTCTTGGTAAATCCCTCAATGACACCGTTTGTTTCCGGATGGTAAAGCACACGTCTCACGCAAAACACCATATTTTTCCAAAACTCGCTCCATTTCCTTCTAACAAAATTGCACCACATTGATACAAAGCAGAGTCTTAGGGCCTTATTACAAGTTTGGTGACCTGACCGCCTCAGAACAGCATCCGCCCCTACCAGCAGCCCATGGTGATCAACATAGGGCTGGCGGTGTGGCGGAATGAGATTTTTGCAGCGGCGAGGAGTATTTTTCTCAAATATATCGATGCCTGTGTGTGCATTTCGACAGATGTGTTGGATGCACACATATGCATGATATATGTGGAAAAGTACCATATACCCATTACCCTGGTTCAGCCCATATGTGGGCAGTCCTGACAATGGGTATATGGTTCGAAAAGGACTCACCTGCAGATCGCTGCAAACAGGGTTTTAATCCTTGGCATGAAGATTCTGCTGTGAAGGGGGGACCTGGCGAAAGGGGTCCATCTCGGACTTTGCCAGGAAGTACGAACCGCAAATCTTCCATCACCGCCACCTTGAGGCAGGCGATCAGGCTGCCACAGCCTGCTCATGGACCAGGCAACTCATAAAATAGGCAAATCCCCTAAACTGCCATATGGCGGTTTCCTTTCTGCGACCGATATCCACAATCTGCTGGTAGTCTCGGTGGTCCAGCGACAGTCTTCGCAAAGCAGATCTACCCAACTCATGATATGGGGTTGGACTGCTAAGCTGACTGCACTCGGCCTGCCACCGCTAATCCAGTAGTCCATGGGAGTGCCAAACTTGTAATAAGGCCCTGAGAATACCCTTCTTTCGGATACAGTTCTTCTAAAAATATTATTACTCTCCGTAAAAATGTCCGTTACACATTTGACTTCACCCAACAGGGAAAACAGATTAATTAGTACAATAGCATAAGGCATGTTCCTCTTATATAAGGTCCATGATATCTATTGCAACTTCTTCCCATATATAATTGTCTACATACATACTTAGGAACAAATCTACATTGTACATATTGTCAATTATGTACAAAAAGTATATTAACCTCTTCCGTGCTCATGATGTCTCCCGGCCGTCATGAGTCACAATGGGCGTGTGCGGACGACGGCCGGGAGACGTCATGACCACGCCCGCGATCGGAATGTCAGCACTGCGAGAGCACTGCGGCGGAATTTGCGCCGCAGCGAAGAGGTTAAAAGGATCTACCCATATACCAAAAATTAATATCCATCCCATATATATTGCAATTTATATCTCTGTGATTTAATCTGACAAAAGCTTTGGGCGGTTTATTACCTGTGCTGCAATCCATATATATCTATATATAGAATTTCTGTGTGATCCATCGAGAGGGGCCGAGAAAACATGGGAGGTCCCAAAAAGCGTTTCCCCATGCAAATTTCATAGGAAAATGAGATACCGCTACAGCCAAAACGGCTGAATGGAACTACCAATAATTCTGCTGAAAAGCTAGATCATGGTCCAGAATGCATGCTTTGTCTGATTTGGTATAAATCTATTCAGTAGTTTAAAAAAAATTAAGTTTAAAAATGTGTGTAAATATCACAGCACAGAGGATCTGCGGATCCAACAGATCAAAAGATATCATCTGATGGGCAGCCACCACATCAACAAAGATGTTGTGGCAGTCATTTTAGGACACAGGACTCAGTCGAGCTGGAAATTGGACCCTGGGACCCTTTCCCCTGGGGCCTGATCATAGCAGTATCCCAGGGATCCCATCGCCAGGACACTGTTTTGTTCCCCAACCCGGGAGAGTGTGGGTAGGGAATGTAAACTTTATTCGAAGAGCACCCTCTTCCGGGCAGTGAACACAGCTTTGCTCCTGCACGGCGGCTTTAGCTGCTGCTGTCAAGCTACACGATGTGGGCCTGAAACAATGTTTTCACTTGTCAAAACATTTTACGGCACAATAAGTACTGCAGTCCACAGGTGTCATTTAACTCTTCATGCCATTAACATAATTTTTACACCATATACTGTTGGCTTAAAGGAGAGTTAACTACGCCAATCAGGGATTAGCCAATTCCTTCATGTTTTAGGAATCAGAGCGCATATACTGGACATTGTACAGCAGTTGCCCTAAGGTGCAAAGTCTAAAAATCTGCAATAAATTATAGCAAAAGATGGTAGTGACCATACAAAATGGAGCATTTTGTCTTAATTTTAAAGGGAATATGCTGTTACACCTATTTGGAAGGGCCGTTTTACAGCATTTCATGATGATGTGCCTAGCGTTTGTAGTTTGCATATTTAGTAACAGACTGGCAGAAGGATCTCATTACATACATCACATTTTGTCAAAAGTAAAGTGAAATGCCTTTCTTGAAAGGGGATTTTAAATACCTCCATTTAGCCTAGTAAGGTGTTTTTATCAAAGGAAAGAGGGAACTACTATCTCATTGCAAACAAAACAGCTTTGTACCGCCATCCACTCCATGGACATGTCCACTTCACATTTGGGGCCATATTATGTACAGTGCCTCATTGGTACAACCAACATTTGCATCCATTTTCTGAGCACCTGAAATGCGAAAGCAGCTGCAAGTTTAAGACTGTTCTGTGATAGCACATTGACATTATTAGGGTGCACTGTCCCTGTTTTCATCCTGCGCACAAATTTGGAGGTGTAGCAAACAGGGGCAGTAACCTTAGCTGTAATACTGCCTGTGAAGTTCATATAGCTTAATATTTAACTTCATTCATAGTCACATTTTAGCTATATAAGAACCTAGTTTAGAGTTTTAAACATATAGACATATGTATCTATTATTTTTGCTGCACTTCCACTCAGCCTATTTCCTGGGAAAAGTAGTATGTGTATAATTCATTTTCATAACTACATCACATTTTGCCACTGTTTTCATTTATGTAGATTCTATTTTTTATCCATAGACTCATCCTTTGCTCCATTGTAAAGCTCTCGGACATAGACATGATATGACTTGCACAATAGAAAGCCACAAATAAATACAATAAAAAAGTGTGAAGTACTGCAAATCACTTCTTCAGTTGTCATTGTCCAGAGGTGCAGTGCCCTTTCTCCTTACTTCAGAGTGATCTTGTGTAAGGAGATGATAAAATCATTGTTGGGGAAAGATGAGGTAGAGTGCATTGGCATCAGCACTAACACTAGCTTATTTAAGTAAGAAAATGGCTTTTTGTAATATTAACAAATGTGACATTTGCTGATATATTTGCAACGAGAATGTGCCAGTATCACTCAGTGGTGATGCCAGTCTTGGTATGGTATGTAGTGAAGATTAGTGAGTGATGGTGAGAATCTTAAACTGCACAGGATTAATGAGTGTTGGTGAAAATATGGCCATGCCCTAAAATTCTTAAGGCATGTAAAATGTGCCTATGCAGCTCACCCTTCTACATATTAGTGTAAATCTGGCCTGACACTTAGGGCACTATTCACAGAACTAATTTAAGACAAAATCCTAAACTTACTACCATTTTAGTATTCACAGAAGGCACTTACTCATTTTGGTATTCACGGGAGGCACTTACTCATTTTGGTATTCACAGAAGACACTTACTCATTTTGGTATTGACAGAAGGCACTTACTCATCAATGAGTAAGTGCCTTCTGTCAATACCAAAATGAGTAAGTGCCTCCTGTGAATATCAAAATGGTAGTAAGTTTAGGATTTTGTCTTAATTTAGTTCTGTGAATCGGGCTCTTACAATTTTTGAGTGTAGATCTCAAAAATCATTCAAGATGAACTAGGGATGGTGAAAATCTGAACATGTTCTACGGATTACATCAAAATGGGGGTAAAGTCAAACATGCAGTAATGATTACCCAATAATAGGGCAAATCAGAACATAGATCATATTGACACTTATGGCACAATGGTGTCCACCCTTCTTGTAATGATGACACTAAGATAATGTTGGTAATTCTTTATAAAAACTGTGCCGTGTTTACAATAATTTTACATGCAGGATCTTCACATAGATTTAACCTTACAAGTCTCCATCTGTCAACTGTCTGACTTTTCGTGGAGATCTCTCCACCAAAATGGATATCTCTGTTTAGAAATGAATAGGGAAAAGTAAATATAAGGAAACATTTTCAAAAAAGGAAATAGTTGAAATAATAAATGTGAAACACCTTTCCCTAACTACTCTTCATTTTGGACTATCACACTAGCAGGACACAACACATTAGCATAAAAACACTCTTTTAAGTTATTCTTAAATATAGTTTTTTATATTTGAATTATTTTGTTTCTTTCACCACCTTATCATATGAGGTGTTTTTTTTTTTTATAAATCTTTTTATTAACAATCATTGACATTTACATACAGTACTGAGAATCAGCAGATACATTTACAGTGGGGACAAACAGTGATCAGTAATCAAACAAGACTTCTTTTTCAAGTTATTGGGTCGGGCATCATCAATGTCCCTTCTCCGGGGTGGGCTACAAATATCAATCCGATATGCATTCCAAGGGTCCCAATTTTTGGACCATTTTCGGGGGCAACCACGGGCCATGTAGACAGTCTTCTCCATGTGCATGCACCAATCGAGGTCTTTCTTCCAATCATCTATCTTAGGTGCTTGCCCAGCCCCCCAGAGCTCTGCTGTGTTTCTTTTGGCTACTGTGAGCCCCAGGGTGACCCATTGCGTTTGGTGACCAATTAAATCAGTGGGTTCCCATATGTTGAGGAGGTATCTAAGCGCCTCCAGACGGAATGAAATTGCCAGTACCTCGCTGATTATTTAGTGTATTTTCCCCCATTAGGGTTGAATGTGGGCGCATTCCCATATGATGTGCATAAAAGTGCTGAGTTGCGTGCATCCCCTCCTGCAGTCCCCCCCCCCCCAGGCACTCCCATATGTAATAGTTGGGGCCCTGTCACGTAAACCCTGTGTAGGATTTTAAGCTGGATCAATCGCAGGCGTGCTGGAATAGCGACTATTCTCGGGGAAGAAACTGCCTCCTGCCACTCCTCATCATCCATTTCGATACCGTCGCTCACCAATTTGTCCCGTAATGTGTGGAGGGGGTTTTCCATGTTATTTATCAGTTTTTTATATGTTAGGGAGATGGCTTTTTCTGGTATATGGCCGTCGAGTATTCTGTCTTCTAGGGGAGAAGCACCAGGAGGAGAGGATCCCGCCGGGAAGAGCAAACGAAGTGAGTGTCGTACTTGCACGTAGCAAAAGTATTCGGAGTCTGCCAGGTCATATTGTTGCTGAAGTGTTGCAAAAGTTTTTATCTCACCCTGGGCCCAGAGGTCCCCGAAAAGAAGATCCCGATAAGGTCCCATTTATCACATATGAGGTGTATTGAATGTATTACAAGTTTGGCTAAAAATTGTGCTTTTTTGTTACTATTATTTTCAATTAATTTTAATCTATGTTACATTGTAAATTAAATGAAATTAAAATATAATTTAACAGTTAACAAAATAAATATTTCAAATTATAATTAACAGTAATTCTATTCTAGAACATATTCTAATATTGAAAATGTTTAAAATTGTATATCAATACAAATATATTTTTTAATGCATTTTGCATATGATCATCTATGTTGTTAATGTTAATACCTGCTTCCACTGATTTCTGTGGCAGTGTGCTGCTAAACATGGGTTGGCCAGGTGTGATACTTGACTTCCTCCAAGGATTGACTAGTGTACATTTAAGACTATTTGGTCAATAGCAATGCTTCCTTTGATGTAGGTGTGTATTTTGTGAAGTGCAATTTATTTACTGATTTGTGGGTGTGTTTTTGTATGACCTGTGCCTCTCTAAACATTTCTTCTAATTTCCCTAAACCCCACCAATTTTTTAGTAAATATACCCAATTTTCCTAAAATCCCCCCATGTCTCTTCCATGTTTACTACTAAATCTATACCTCTATGTGCAGAGATTTTTGTTTCCGCAGCTGAGATATCACATAAAAAAGAAAGGAGCAGTGGAGGCTGCGATCTCAAGCTGGACGTTTGTGAATTGCATTTTGGAGTACGTAAAGTAGTAGAACTTTGCTGATTAAATCAAATTTGAAGTAGAGGAAAGGTTTATCTGAAGCTTAATCAATCCCTGTCATTAATCAATCTTTCTCCTCTCTCTAGAGCGATCTCTTGCTCTTGGTGAAGCAGCCGCAGTCCACGCAGGTAACAGCGGTGGGGTGGCATTGGGGGGGGATTTCGAGGGACGATGCAGAGCAAAAATTAAAGAAATAATTTCCCCTCTGCAGTGTTCCTCGAAATGCCCCCCTTTGGGGCCCCACTGCTGTTAGCTGCAAGGACCACCGCTGTGGTGAAGGAATAAACCAGCCTCCATGCCCATTCTATCATTTCCCTTTGTGAGGGTTTTATATAGCACAAAAAGGTGGGTAAGAGAGAGTGGTGAACAGAAGGGCTAGTTCCATGGTCCATTATCGAATAGATGTACAGTGAGGCAGAGAAAAGGTAGGTAACTATCAGTGAGGAAATAATCTTCTGTGAAGAGATGAGTCTTCACTTTCTTCCTAAATTGTAACGGGATTCCCAAATGGAATTTCAGAGAAGAGATATGTCTTCAGTTCCTTCCTGAATTGCAGGAAGGTGAAAGTGGTTAGTATGATAATGGGTATGCTTTTCCAAATGTGTGCCTAGATTGAGAAGGTTTGTCTTCTAGTCTTTTCTGGTCTCCTTTTCTTCTTTTAGGTTTAGAAATGTCTTTGCTTTTGTTGGGATATTGCTAGTGTCTTTGTTTCATGTGAATTTGTAGGTGTTGCATCAGCTCTTGAAGATGATGTAGCTTTCTAAGGGAAGGGGTTACTCACTGGCTAGCACTGCTGTCCTAGTCCTCTCAAGTACATTCCAGGATATGTAGTGTAAGATAGTGTTCACAGTATCCAAGCACAGAGGGTGCTGATAGTCCTTGGTACATGTGTTTTCCTGTGCTTATCAAAGGCAAATTCTTAGGAAAGGAATGCAGGTCTGGAAGGGGAATCAGTGAGGTTCCTTCAGTGTTGCAGTGATATGTTTGAATTTGATGAGGCCCTCAATATGTAGGATGCATTTCTGAAGTGGGGGAGACCTCTGAGGATCGAGATGTTTTCATCCAGATGGGAGAGGAACAATTCCGGAACTGCTGATCAGAAGTTGGACTTAGGTAGTAATGTTTTGCTTTTTCAATATAACATGTCCACAGCATGGATCCTATTACCACAACTGGTAAATTTCTAATTAAAAATACACTGCATTTGTTTCTATTGACCTGTCAGCTTTTGTAATAGGGGGTAAGATATATCCTTGATCACATCTTGACAGTCTATGACAGTTCACAGTGCCCTATGTACCCCTTTGGAGCCCATATTAAATTGGCAACTTTCGTTTAATGGTGCAATATTGTTTAAACAATTTTGGGACAATATCTTTCTAACACATTTTTTCATTAGGCCATGATATTGTGGTACCATACCATCATTACACTCTGCACCCGGTACATGATATTTCCTTTTTGTCGTTACTGGGGGCCATATCCCCCAAATCAGGTATTCGCACCAACTAGCATGTCAACTGGGTATTTGTTGAGCCCAGCACTGTGGCTTTCTGAATGGTGTGTTTTAATGTTGGACTATGTGTTTATCCACTACCTAAAAGCAGTCTATGCCCAGGCCAGGGACCTGCTCTCTCCCGCAACAGCTCTGCTGCTGTGCTGTGCTGCTACTCTGTGCAGAGCTCAGTGCAGGTAGGGATTCGAGCCCTGGTCCAGAGTGAATTATGCCCATTTTTTTAGGTAATTTTCTTGCATTACTGTGCCCCTCAATTCGACTGTTGCCTCTCTGTTTTTGACATTACTGTGCCTCACTGTGCCATTCTGGCTGCTATTGTGCCTCTTTGTTTTTTGCCTATTGTGCCTTCCTGTTGTTGGTTTTTTCACGCTCTCTGCTCCCACCGCTGCTGCCCCCACGGCCCCACCCCCTGCCAATTCCCACCTCCCAGCTGTGCCCCTCCCCCCTATTTAATGGTGCTTGCTGTGCGAGAGCATGAGCAGGACCTCAGACCTCATTGCCAGGGACCTGCTCTCTCCCGCTGCAGTTCCGCTGCTGTGCCGCTGCCCTGTGCAGGGCTCAGTGCAGGTAGGAGTTTGAGCCCTGGTCCAGAGTGAATTATGCCTGTTTTTTTAGGTAATTTTCTTGCATTACTGGGCCCCTCAGTTCGACTGTTGCCTCTCTTTTTTTGACCTTATTGTGCCTTACTGTGCCATTCTGGTTGCTATTGTCCCTCTTTGTTTTTTGCCTATTGTGCCTTCCTGTTGATGGTTTTTTCGCGCTCTCTGCTCCCACTGCTACTACCCCCGCAGCCCCAACCCTGATGATTCCCGCTCCACCTCCCAGCTGTGCCTCCCTCCTCTATTTAATGGTGGCTGCACTCGCAGCGGGCGCGCCGATGGCGCACCGAAGGCAAGCCCATCTGCGCCCATCCACAACCTAACCTCGACCAATGACAGGGACCCTGGCTCACTGACCATCCACCGCTACCACTCAGCCGCCCTCCATGCACTCAACCCCGGAAGGAGCCACAACTGCCAGTGGTCCACGCTGATCTCCACCAGTTTTCCTGCCATCACTGCCGCCAGACTTTCGCCTCCGACCATGCCCTCACAGATACCGCCCCCAAGATGAACGCCAACACCTCCGGAGCCCTAAACTGCATCCTCCTCAATGCACGCTCCCTGCACAGACATGCCATAGAGATCTGGGATACCTTCTTTACAGAAAGCTGGACTAACGCCGCCTCTGCCTCTGACATTGCCACCGCCATCCCCAATGGATACAAGATCCCAAAGGAAAGACCACCCCAATCGCCCACGTGAAGGACTCGCCATCGCACACAAGAGTTCCCTCCGACTCTCCACCTCCACCACTAGCAACTCCTCCTCTGTCACCGAACACCCCCACTTCCAGGTCCAGACCAGGCCTAGAACCACCATCCATGGCACCCTTGTCTACAGACCCCCCGGACCCCATGCTCCATTCACCATCGCCGACCTCATCGCACCCCTTGCCATCATCTCCATGGACTACATACACATCGGAGACCTGAACTTCCACCTTGACAACACCAACTACCCCAACTCCACCACCCTCCTGGACAACCTCACCAACATTGGATTGAAACAGCTCATCACTACACCTAACCATGAGGCAGGACACAAACTCGACCCCATCTTTGTGGGAGGCAACAACTTCCCCTGCAGCCACACAAACCAACCCTCTTGGACGGACCACCACTGCATTCACTTCCACGTCAAAAACCCTACGCTGCCAAAACCCACACCACACCCCCATGAAGGAATTGGAGCAAAGTCACGGAAGAGCAGCTCACCTCCACCCTCAACAACAACACCCCCATCACCTCGACCGATGGCAACCTCGTAGCCAAAGAACTCCACAGATGGATCTCCAACTGCACAGACAAGCTTGCACCCCTGCGCAACCCCAACAGACAGTGCCCCAGGAAGGCAACGAGGTTCACTGCCGACCTCCACGAGTCCAGATACACCTGCAGACACCTCAAGAACAACTGGAGAAACAGTGAAACCCATGAAGACCGCACTACCTACAAGAACGCCATTACGGAATACTACCAACGCATCACATCCAGCGAAAGGATCTTCGTCCAAAACAAAATCCTCACCAACTCCAGCAACTCCAAGGATCTCTTCAGCATCATTCAGGAATTCACCAAGCCCACCAGCGAACCCAAGGAGATCCCCCTTCCCAGGACCTCTGCAACAAGCTTGGATCCTACTTCCATCTGAAAATCAAGAGCCTCTACAACGATTTCAACAACCAGACACTCGACTCCAAAACCACTACCTTCTCCATCAACGAAATCCAGCCCACCATCTCCTCTTGGACCCCAGTCACCATCAAAGACACTGCTTCACCCATGAAAGGCACCCACTCAGGGGCCCCCACGGACCCCTGCTCACCACACATCTTCCACAGAGCCGTCATCACCATCGCTCCAGAACTACGACACACCATCAACGCCACCGTCAAGACCAGCATCTTTCCCGATGACTGGAAACAAGCAGAAGCCAGGCCTCTGCTCAAGAAGCCCTCAGCTGACCCCACGGACCTCATGAACTACTGACCCATCTCCCTCCTCCCATTGGCGGCCAAAAACACAGTGAAGACCGTCAACGCACAACTAACTAAATTCATCGAAGAAATCTCCATCCTCAACCCCTCCCAATCAGCATTCAATAGCAACTACAGCACCAAGACCGATCTACTCATCGCCACACACGACATCTGCACCCTGGTCGACCAAGAACACACTGCTGTCCTGATCCTACTCGACGTCTCGGCAACATTTGACACTGTTTCCCACCACACACTCACTGCCAGACTCCACGACGCTGGCATACAAGGAACAGCCCTCGAATGGATCCGCTCATTCCTCACTGGAAGACTACCTTCCTTCCTCTCTGAACCCACGGAAATCAACTGTGGAGTACCCCAAGAATCATCGCTCAGACCCACGCTCTTCAATATCTACATGGACACCCTCGCTGCCATCGTCGGACAGCATGGAGTGAAGTATGTCGCATCCTGGATGAGCAGCAGCAGCCTGAAGCTCAACTTGGATAAGACAGGGGTCCTCATCCTCTGACCCACCCCCTCTGCATGGGACAACGCCAGGTGGCCCACTGCCCTCAGCAGTCCTCCCAGCCCCACCAACCACCCCTGGAACCAGGGCATCATTCTCGACTCCTCCCTCTCCATGACTCGACAGGTCAACACCATTACCTCCAGCTGCTTCAATACCCTCCGTATCCTCCGAAAGACCTTCAAAAGGATCCCCCCGAATCCAGAAAGACTGTCACCCACGCACTCATAACCAGAAGACTCGGCTATGGCAACGCCCTCTATGCCGGGATCAAAATGTCTCTGCTCCGCCAGCTCCTTACCGTACAGATCACTGCAGCCAGACAAGTACTCAGCATCCCTCGACACGAACACATCACCCAACACCTGCGAACCCTCCACTGGCTCCCCGTCAAGAAGAGAGTCACTTTCAAGATACTCACCCATGCCTACAAATGCCTCAACAACAGGGACCCCAATACCTCAACAAAAGAATCACCTACTACCTACCCAAAAGAAACCTCCAATTGGCCGACCTCACCCTCACCGAAACCCCATGTATCTACAGAGCCAGAATAGGGGGCACAGCCTTCTCCTACATCATGGCCAAGACCTAGAACGAGCTCCCGATCAACATCAGACGCGCCCTCCCTGAACATCTTCAAGAAGACACTCAAGACCTCGCACTTCGACTGAACGGAGCTGCTACCCCCTCCCCCCTGCAGCGCCTTGAGACCCTCACAGGTGAGAAGTGCGCTTACAATTCCCCTGATTGATTGATTGATTGATTGATGCCCAGCATGTTTAAATGTTAGGAGAATTTCCTTGTCTATGACCATATAATGGGCAGCATTACAGACAGTGAATGATTTCCACTAGGCACATTTGTTAAGCCTTCTAGGAGATAGCACAACTGCTGCAGGACAGTGATTTATGTAATATATTAATATTTTTTAATTAATATAACATAAACAAGTAACAGAAGAACAAGAAGATTGCATTCAGAGTTGTAAATTGCAAACATTTGGTTTGACAAAAGTTGGCTTCTTGTGACGCATCGGGTTGTATGCTATAATGAATATTTGACAAAATGAATATTCTTATTCTTACTTACACATTGAAAACAAAACCATCAACTTTTAAGAAAAGCCTATTTGAATGCCATAATATTGACAACATAAATACTGTCCTCAAAAATATCATAACAATAATAATATAGAGTACCAAAATATAGAAAACAAAATATTGTTTTCCAAACAACCAAATGGAACAAGATTAACCCCTTCAGTGCCCCGCCCTTTCCCCCTCCTGTGCCGGGCGTTTCATTAGCGGGCGGGGTCCATGACGAGATAGTCTCGTCATGGGCACAGCGCAACCGTGCTCCATGACGAGACTATCTCGTCATGGGCATAGAAGAGGTTAAAATAACAACGTAAATATTGTCGACAAATATATCAATAAAACATATAATCACATAGCATAGATAAATATATAACTCCCAAAATAAAATGTATATATCAAATTCATAAAAGCAATCTTGAGAACATAAATGAATTAAAAAAACACTCACCGGAAGGGAAGATGGCGGATTGTTTCCGCCGCTGAGGATGCCTCTTCCCGCTCCCGACTGAGGGCTCACCCAAGCTGCTCCTGCTCACCTCCCCTGATGTCCGGCTGAAGATTTAATGAATGTTATGGAGTAAAAAAGGAACTTTTAGTTTAAACAGATGGAAAAGGACTGAAAAAGAGTTTAATTAAGGTACGGGCTGCCACTTCATTAAACTTCCCGCTGTCCCCGTTGTTAGCTCTCCTCGTTGATGTGCCGAGTAACAGAGATCAGCTGCGTGGTGTTTGGAGTCCGCGCAGTGAGCTGGTTTGCATTTGGAGCACTGTTTGCGGCTTCGTGGATATCCTCTCCCCGACGCTCCTTCAGAGTGCTCAGTGGATGTGTGCATGACTGGGAAGAGTGTGGCTGCCAACACAGGAGGCTGTTCGGATATTGTGGAGGTGTGTTTCCGCATCTGAGAGCAGTGGCGCCCCCAAGGTCGGCCCGCCGAGGATGGGCGGGGGTTCCATTAAAGACAGCAGCGAAGACAGCAGCGAATGCCTCCAGTCCAGCAGGAGGAGCGAATACGGTCAGGTCAGATGGGCTACTTCCTTGTCTGGGAGCTGACTGTGGGGTTACGCCAGAGGTGGCTTGTGTAAATAATGGTGCACAAAGAGATGTTGTACTTTCTAACCCCCAGGTGGGTAAGCCCATGTTGAAGCTCCTACGCTCCGGTAAAGTAACGGCCCAGCTCCGCTCCTGTGGTTCGGATTCGGTAGCTCCTACCGACCAAATGGCGGATGTCCTAAACGCCGCAGTTAACGAGGGCTGGGGCGAACTTGAAGAGTTGACAACAATATTTATTGTCCCCTCTGAAGAAAACACTAACGATAGCAGTAATAGCATTTCTATTTTAAATCTGGAAACTTCTACAATGGCCGATAAGGGTCTGCAAACCCCACCTCATGAAGCGTACTCTCAAGAATATACAGTAATGTCCCCCTCAATGTAACTCGTGGAAACATGTCTACTTCACCTGTACAAAATAGCGCTGAATTCATCCAACTGCAGCTGCAGTCAGGTTCTGAGGGTGAGAGCTCTGTGACACCACTTGATGGAGCCCCGTATGGGATCGATATGAATAGCCTGAGTGATAATGCTGCTCGTGGAATGGAGGAAGTCAACGGGAGTTTTACCAAGGAGTTGGAACCTGAACCTGCGCCTCACAGTGTTGCTCAGATCCAAGTCTCTTCGAGCTCTATTCAACATATAGATAATCAGGAGACAATTCATGACACTATTAAAAATACCTCGGAGAGATGGAAGACCCAGAAGGGAAAAACCTATAAACAAGGCGGCAGAGGACGAGGGGGCGCGGGTGGGGCCAGTACTAAGGCTCACTTATCGGAGGCATTGGAACGGTTGAAGGGGGCAGCAAATACCACAAAATCGAGTTTGGAGCTGAGTCCCCTTCGGAAGTGGGTCTCTACAAAGGGAGAAGTTAGATCAATTGTCTCCAGACTATCTAACTCAGGAAGATCTGGCCCCTCCGCTCCAGCTGCTACAATTACTCCGATTTCAAATGATCAGTTAGATTCTGCTGCTGCTAGCTTGCTTACCGATTTGTCCAAGTGTCCGCAGGTTACTGATTTAACTAGTGCGTCTATTGATGGTGCGGCGGCACCGGCTTGTCTCCGGAATGGGTCTCAGAATCAACCTCAGGAATCGGGATTAGAGCTCACGCACGAGGCTGGAACTGCTTTAACAGTAGTGACCGGCCAATTCACGGTTTCTGATTCTCTAAGATCTATTATGCATAGGGGCCACAGGGGCTGAGAGCTGTCCCGTACGGCACACCCAGGATAAAGACCAGGAGGACGAGCCATCTATGTCCGAAATTATGCAAGCACTCAAAATTCAGAGATCAGAGGCCCAACAATATTGCCAACAAGCTAGGGCTAATAGCACAGAAATTAAAAAATCATTGGCTGAGGTTACCATTAAGGTGTCTCACCTTATTTCAGAGGTTTCTGATCTTCAAAATAGGGTGGCTACAGTAGAGGAGGATAATTCTCTAACTATGAAACAGGTTAGCACACATGAGTCACAGTTATCCAGCGTCCAACTAAAAATTGAAGATCTTGAAAACCGACAGAGGCGCTCGAACTTGAGAATTTTTGGTGTTCCGGAAGGCAGCGAAGGAACTGACCCTCGGGCCTTCATTGTTGGCCTTTTTCAAAAGGCATTTCCGGACTTGGACGATTGGGACATGGATACTCAAGTCCAAAGAGCACATAGGCTACCGCCTTTCCTTTCACGGGACACTCAATCTAAAAGACATTTTGCAGGCCTATATTGTTTTTTTTGGGCAACTTTTTGTTATGACAGGCCATGTTTTTTCAAAGCTGGTCCTACAGCTCCTGTTAAAGTGGGCACATTCTCAATATTTGTGCGCTCTGATTTCTCAAAGCCTACTATGGAAAGGCGGTGGCTTCTTTGGCAACTTATGGATCCTCTTAAAGCTGTGTGCTCTCAGGTTATGCTACAGGAGCCTGCCCGCCTGAAAATTATTAAAGATGGCCATACTTATTTTTTCTTTAATGAGCAGGAAGCAAGAGAAGCTCTTTGTAAATGGCAACCCGCAGCAAAAGATTGATCCATATTTCTTATTGTTTCTTTGTGATAATATGTCTTGGTTTTCTGGGGGATCTTTTTCTTTGCTGTTTCCTGTTGATTATTGCATTATTCCATTACGGTAATTGATGGATAGAATTTACTCCTGTTGGCAAACACACTGTCTATGGGTTGGTTCGGGCGGATGGGGGGTGGCGGGAGCGGTGGGCCCCAGTGGGGAGGTGGTGGAGAGGTGTTCTCTTTTTGCTGTCATTTTAGGACAGCTAAGTAGGGGGTTGATTCCCTTCCATGGATACTGGGTGGGGGTTGGTCTTGGTAGGGGTGGGAAGAGCTAGGAGGTTTGGTGGAGGGAGGAGGGGGTTAAAGGGTCACGTCACACTTGGAAATACTATGAAACTTTTTTTGCAAATTTTTTATGTTAGTTTATTTACAGATGGAATTGGTACTCGTAGACTTAAGATTAATTTATTTTATGTCGAGCATTAAACTTATGAGTTGGAATGTCTGTGGGCTGAACCAAGCTAATAAAAGACGTCTTGTTGCGGAAGAGCTGAAGGTCTTTAAGCCAGACATAGTGGGTCTTGTGGAAACACATGTGGCCTTTAAAGATAGAAGTTACTTGAAACAGTTAGGCTATGAGTTAATTATCTGTACGTCACAGCCGGTGTCCATTCGGGGGGTAGCATTGCTGAAGGCTAAACACACTGTGGTCAAAATCTTACGTACTTTGGCTGATTCTAAGGGAAGATGGGTGATAGCTCAGCTCTCTATACGTAGTCATAATATGACAAAATGCACGATTTATGGCCCGAATAATGATTTTCCTGACATTTTTTCTTATCTTGGTTCGGAATTGTTAGATTGGTCTGGGGATCGTATAGTGATGGGCAATCTGAATTGCATATTAGATAATAAAATTGATACTACAAATTTAAAAGCGAGAAGTAGAATGGTTCAGGTGAGGGCAGCAATTCAAGATCTGCTTTATCTTCATCAACTGGAGGATGCTTGGAGAGTGCTACATCCCTCCCTTCCAGGTTTTACTTTTTTTTCTCACCCGCATAAACACTATTCTCGTTTAGATATGATCTTTGTTAAATATAATCTGTTGGAGAACTCTAATATGGTGGTATGTCCTAAGATCACCTCGGATCATAATCCGGTTATGCTTACGTTAGCTATTAGTTCCGAGGAAGATACTCAAACTAGGGATTTTTCGTTTCCAAAGCACCTTCTTAATTACTTAGATTACATTACACATATGCAAGAAGCCCTTAAGGAATATTTAGCTAATAATCTATATTCTACATCCCTTGCATTGGTTTGGGATTGTTTAAAGGCATATGTAAGGGGGGTTACATTTCAGTATATTGTTAAACAAAACCGGTCCTCTTTTAATCAGTTGGATAGTGATCATACGAAATATATGGAGCTAGAGCAGAAACCCGCCCAATCTATTGTCTTAAAAGATACTGAGGAACATCGAATATATCTACAGATTATTGACATTAGAGCGAAGATTGGTAGAAGGCTTAAAGATAAAGTGTCTAGCAACTTTCTTAAATATAAAACTCGGCAGTACGAGTATGGCGAGCGGGTTGGACGAGTGTTGGCTCATCAGTTAGCTGATCAAAGAGCTAAGGTTTATATTTAAAAAATTCATGGGGTAAATGGGGATGTTTTTTCAAAGCCGCAAGAAATTGTGGAGCAGTTTAGGTTATTCTATATGGATTTGTACAATGAAGCGAGTAGTTTTAATACACAATTAGCTATTACTTATTTACAAGAGAGTGGGCTGCCTGTATTGGATTTGCTTCAGACTTTAAGTTTGGAGAAAAATGCTAATCTAGCAGAGCTTAATCTTGCAATTGGGGCTTTACCCACGGGTAAGGCAGTGGGGGAAGATATTATACCCCTTGAATTTTATAAAACATTCAGGGATCTTTTAACTCCAATTCTTCTTGAACTGGTTAATGAGATACTTATGGGAGGTGATTCTCCTCCCTCTTGGAACAAAACAAATATTATTGTCTTCCCCAAAAAAGACAAGTCACCTGAAAATCTTGGCTCATACAGACCGATTTCTTTAATTAATTCAGATGCAAAAAATGTTTCTAAACTTTTGGCATCTCGTTTAGCCCCTCTGATGCACTTATTAGTTTCTGAGGAACAACATGGTTTTATTCCTGGTAGGGACACCGCTGCACATATTAATACTGCTATCGCCGCATTCGACATCGCTGACCAGTTGGATCAGCGAATTGGGATGCTTATGTTGGATGCCGAGAAGGCCTTCGACCGTGTGGCCTGGGGCTTCTTGTCGTGTACGATGGCCTCTTTTGGCCTTGGTCAGAGGTTTGTCTCGGCTGTTCAGAAACTTTACTGTAAACCCACTGCCACGATTAAGTATAATGGTCTTGCTTCGTTCGTTTTTAGCATCTCTCGTGGTACGCGGCAAGGATGTCCACTTTCTCCTTTATTATTTGCGTTGTATATTGAGCCTTTCATTAAACACTTACTCAAGAATACGTTTATTTCACCGTTGTTTTTTAATGGTATCTCCCTGAAAGTCACTGCGTATGCAGACGATATTGCTGTTTTTTCTACAAAGCCAGTGAAAGCCTTTGCAGTGATAACTCAAGAGGCGCAGCGGTTTGGGTCTTTTTCCGGATACAAACTTAATTTGAATAAGACTCAGTCTAGTCTTAATTTTACACCGACTACAGCTCCATCTTCATTAGGTATTACGGCTTCAGCTATGCATCTGGGGGTGTGTCTTAGCGCTCATATTGATGATATATTTGATTTAAACTATACACCGCTGTTGAAAAAGGTTACTAATGATTTCCGTAGGTGGCATAAGCTTCCACTGACTATTATCGGGAGAAGCAATATAGTTAAGATGAGTATACTACCCAAATTTTTATATTTTTTTCGTGCTATCCCTTTAAGAATTCCAGCGACCTTTTTTAAACGTTTGGATAGTGTTGTTGGAAGCTTTATTTGGAATTTTCGGAGGGCGAGAAGGGCGCTTAGATACATTAAGCTGTCCTTTAGGCAAGGTGATTTTAAACTTCCGGATTTCAGAACCTATTTTTGGGCCGCCTTTAGTAGTCGGATTCAGTCTTTAATTAAAGGACCCATTGTGAGGAAACCCTGGCTTTCATATCAGTTGGCATATGGTTTAAATACCGGATTCTTACTATATCACATGTCAGACCCAAATTATTACAAAAGAGTCCGATTTAAGACTATTCAGCATATTTTTCATATTTGGCTAGATATATGTAAAAAGTTTAAACTTTCAGATTGGCACGAATTTACTTATCTTTGGGGTAACCCGAGGCTTCCCGATATTTTTTCAGATTCAGTTGTGCGAGCTTGGCAACAACAGGGAATTACATTGTTGGGGCATCTTTATGACAAACACGGCTTTAAGTCTTTTCAATCATTGTCAACGGAGTATGGGGTTACACATAATTCATTCTTTAAATATTTACAAATTAGGAATTTTTTATGCAGGGGGAAGGTTTGTTGGCTCTTTCCCCTACAACAGAGGTTCTTCGGGTAATCTTTAAGAATGGTAATCGAGGTCTCATAGGGAGGGCTTATCGTTGCTTTATTGAGGCATTTGATGACGATGTTATACAGGCTACAGCCAAATTGAATATTATGTTTGATACAGGGGTGACTCCCGATGAGGTTTCAGAAGCATTGGCCAGAATCAACTCCTCTGTTACTTCAATTAATTTAAAACTGCAACAGCACCGTATTTTATTTATGTTGTATTATACCCCAAAAGTTATCTCTAAATGGGCCGTGTCATATAACTCTATTAAGTCCTACTGCCCCAAGTGTAATGAATTTGCCGCAGATTTGAGACATATGTTTGTTATATGCCCCAAGCTTGCTGATTTCTGGCATACGGTTGCTCAGGAGCTGAGTAAGTTAATTGGTAAAACTACGGTACTATCAGAGAAAGAAATTTTATTAGGGTTAGTATCTGACACAGGTAACGTTTCAAACTCTTTAGTGTCAATTTTTATGGCTTGTGCCCGTTTGACTATTGTCAGGGTATGGATAGAAAAATCTAGTCCTACTATAATTGAATTTTGGTTGTTATTAAGGGGGGTTTATGAAATGGAAATGGCACTGGCAAAAGCAAGGGGATTGAGATATTTGGTTAAATTTGGAAGGCTTTGGTCTAGCCTCCAGTGGGGCTAAAAATATTTCTGTTGAAACTCTGTATTATTATTTCTTATGATATTTGTTTTTGTGTTTAGTGCTTATATCCATCTGTATTTACTGCAATTGTCTTTAGTGTAATTGAAAACAAAATGACATGTACTATTTCTATTTGTGTCTGTGACCAATAAAGTAAAATATGAATTAAACAAATGAATTAAAAAAACACATCTACCTGGAAAGACTGCTTTGCTGCCTGAAGTATGCCTTGAACCCTCAGAGGCCTGCCCTGATGTTTGATCCTTTTTCTACTGCTGAACCCACAACTACCAGAGTAACACCAAGGGCTAATTGACTGGTCTCCTGATCAGAGCCTCAGGAATAGAAAAGCCTCCAACAATCTTCGGACCACACATGGACCTAGCCTGAGTGATTCCTAACCCCCACCTGGCGCCTCTCCAGTCCCGCATCCTTGGCAGTGGTGCTATCAGTGCCCAGATAGCCAAAATCCAGAACTTGAGAACGGAGAGGAGACCAGGACCAATCTGCTCGTCTATCCGCCCAAGGTGCATTGCTGGTAGGCCTGACTTCGCAGCAGCTCCCACTATGTTCAGTGGTCCTTCGGTAAAGAGACAACCAGCCTCCTGAAACTCTCATCAGCTGCAGTCTCCAGCCTTGTATTGCTGGAGATTTTCGACTTACAAAATGTGACTAACTCCAAATAAGGAAATCTTGAATGTGGCTTCGTCTAGAAGCTCACTGACGATTAAGCTCCCTCCTAAGACACCGCCTGCAGTCTTGCCCCGTTGAATTTGACCTTTTCAGAACACTTTTACTTAAAATTTCATCTAAGTTCAAAGGTAAGGGCTGACCAGGCCCAATCCACATTTTGTATTTGATTTGCGCTCTATCGCGGTCAGCTATGTATTTTTACTTTGGCATGGTCTTGCACAACCTGATGTCCCCGGTTTTTAGGTACTCGTTTTTACCTTAAACTCTAAAAATTCTGGACTCCAGTTCTACCAATTGGATTTTTGTTGTTTTGGTGTCAAATAATTTATTAATATTGACTCTGATTTTCTAAATTGGTGTGGGATTTTTCTTCTGTTGTTTTTTCACTTTATAAGTGTGTGTGTGCTGCATAAATATTGATTTCGAGGTATGTCTGACTGCTTTTGTGCCAAGCTACCAGAGTGTTAAGCACAGGTTAATTACTGACTTTTGTGGTTCCCCCTGACAGGGATTGCAGCTGTTGTTTCAACAGGGGTCTACCCCATCCAACCAGCAACCCTATTTCTTACAGCATACATAAATCCCACTATGCCTAAATATAATTGAATCATGTATTTTCGGGGAATCTTGACACTATATTTGCAATTAAGGGCCTCATTATGATGTCTGGCAGAAACTTTCTGCCTGACACCGTCTCGGATTCTGAACTGGCCGACTTGCGGTTGGCGGTTCTGCCCAACCGATTACGATGCGACCGAACACTGTTCGGTCAGAGTCCCATTGTTTCTAATGGGAGTCTGTGTTCAACCGGCCGTAACACGGGCTCCTATGGGGAAATGGGGTGTGTGTGGAAAACCCTGCACCCTGTCGCAGACACCCCATTGCGCCTGCCACACAGTGCAGTGTTTTGCAGGGGGGTCCCTTAGGTACCCCCTCGGCCCCCAGCTGGAGGCCGCAGGATGAAGGGGGCCCTGCTAGGGGCCACCAAAGTCACTTTCTGACAGCTTTTTCATGTCGGACAGGCGACCGGAAACACTGTCCATAGAGGTGCACAATGGGGTCCTGACCGACACGGCCCTGACCCCCTGTTTAAATTGCAATTCCAGAGACACCAAAAATGAAGGGGTTACCTGTTCCCATTTGGAAGTTACGCTTATAAAATGTGATAGAATAATTCCAATGTTATCCTATCGGAGAGCTAAGTCTTGTAGTAGTGAAAAATGAATTTAAGAGTTTTGACATTAGCAGCATTTTTATCTTTTTTGAGAAATCAGACAAATGTGGACTCTTTAAAAGAATAAGGGCTCTCTGTCCACTCCCTTGATTTGATTGAACAGAGGTGTTAAAAAAGGAAGACGGTCTTTTGCAAAAATGTTATGGACTTCAGTAGGAATGCCGTTACTTCCACTGGCTTTCGCATTTGACATATTTTTTAGAGCATTAGCCCCTTTGGGAAGCTCATTTCTGTATCAAAGCACTTTTTGAGAGCCAGGGAGTTGCAGTAGCTGGAGAGTGGTGAAATAAGCCTTATTCGAGGAACTACCTTGATTTCTTCATATGCACTCCTTTCCAAAGGAGCAACTCTGCAATCTCTGCTTCCTCTATCTCCAGTCCACTGGTAGCAGGATTCTCAATTGTATTTATTACCCGTTTGTTCATTTTGGTTTTTGTTGACCAGGCCACATACTTCCCTATCTGTTGGCTTTCCTCTTACAACTTCTGCTTGAAGACACTATCACCAGAAATTTCTTCTACTAAAAACAAATCCTCAAGATTTTATTTTGAACTCTCCAACTGCTCCTTTTTTAGACGCTCTGCTAAGGATGCAGGTCTACTTTCTGATCCCATAAATTCCCTGGCATTGTCTATTGCTGCCTGGAGAGCCTGTACTTTCAAGAACCATGTCTTTCTTAACTTGGCCTTATAGGCTATCATCTGTCCCTGAAAAGTTGCTTGAAACACTTCCCATACCATGAAATCAGAGGTGGAATTGCAGATTATCTTAAAAATTCCTTTATAAAACCCCTCATATCATCTAACTAAATCTGATCTGGAAGCAGCGATTTGTCAAATTGCCATCTTGGTCTCCTTTTTGACAGAGGATCTAATATTGCTTGGATGGAGACTTAAATGGTCAGAAAATGAATTAGCCAGAATCTCCACGGAACCCCATTTCATTGTAAGCATCAGAAGAAAGAAATTAATCAGGGGGCTGAGCCACATCTATGTGAATAGCATGTGTACTGTGTCTATTCAGGGTAGTTTACCGATTCAGGGTTGCCTACCCACCAATGGTTGACTATCCCAAAACCCTGTTTCATTTTTTTCAGTATCTTTGCTATTTTTAGCTTCAACTGGTTTTTATCCTCGTTTGAGGTCTCCTTCCTTAAGTATTGCATGAAATTAAAATCTCCTCCCATCACTAATGACCCCATTGCCCTCATAACCAGGTTATAGATTTATTGCAATGACTGGCATTAATCTGAAACAGGGCCGTGGTAATTCACAAAGTTGAAAACCCTATCTGTATCTAGAGCCTTCACCCAACTCCACCTACCATTAGCATTCCTTATTATTTCTTTTGTTAGAATGGGTGAATACGAAGTCAATGAATACCATGATATGTGCAGGCCCGACAACGGCAATGCCAATACATGAAATTTCAATGTATGCCATAACCTATGTCTGCATAACAATGTCAAAATGCAATGCCAATTTATGCTATAATCTATGCCCGCACAGCAGTGTCGATACCGGTAATAACAATGTCAATGTATGCCATAATCCATGCATGCATAACGATGTTGATACCGGTAGTAACAATGTCAATGTACGCCATGATCTAAACACGCAAAACTAAGTCAATATCAGTAAAGGCAATGTCAATGTACACTACAACAACTGTATGCACAATGCTGAGAATGTCTGTAAAAATTAAATCAAAGACCACCACATTATTTTCAGAAGTTCTAATGAACTTGTATAATTTCTGTCAGATTCACCCAAGGTGATGTCCCCATCAACCCTGAGTCAGAGAATTGTGGTCAGACAGGCCCTATCGAGTGGCAGGTCACAGGTGGGCTATCACTTAGCCCAAAGACAAACGCGCACCCAGGGAAAACCTTGATCAATCCCTTAGATAGCTAGTTGCACCACAAACAGGTCCCAGGAAATTGAGCCCAATAAAACACATTTGGCCAGAGGTGCGCATTCCCCCAAAAATACCACAAAGCTAGATGCCACATGTAGATAGAAACACTCAGCCAATCATAGTAAACAAGCGCTCCCCACACCACACAGCTGGACACATGCACACTGGTCCACATTTGCTCTCCCAGAGAACGAGAGCCATCTGTAACCTTATCAGGTGCTCACACTTGTTAATTTATGACTAAGATGCTTTTTCAAGAATCATTTTATTGTACCTCGTGAGATGTATATATCATCGGCTGAAACTTTGCACAACGAGAGACTTTCTTCAGACGCACTCTGTCGAGACGCTCCCAGCCGCTGCGTTAACTCAAACTAACTTGTTCCTGTTTTGTCAAATGCCTCTTGTCTTTTCGATTCTTTAAGGTAAAATCATATCCGAGCAACACTTTTATCTGCCAATCAACCGGATGTGATGATAAAATTGCAATGCCCCTCATTGCCACCCCTGCAGATGCAAGGTATGCCAATGAGAACCTTACCGGTATCCAGACTTTAGGGGTATTACTCTTGAAATATGTTTCCTGCTAAAATATTACATCTGAACTAAGTGACGACAGGCTTTTCAGCAGTGTACCACATTTACATCTACTCCCCAACTCATTCACATTACACGTGAAACTTTTTATGCATTGCACAGTCTGAGCATTTACGAATCAGATCTCGCAGCATCAGAACGCTAAGACATTTATCATCCTCCTTCTGCTTTCTAATCATGCCTAAACTTAAAACAATTCTCCTCTCTTCTATCCTGCTTGTTTCAGCTGGTCTTGCCCCCACAAACCACCCCTCTCACCACCCCCACCTTTGGATCCAGGGATTGCCCCCCCGCCGAGTCTCCCTACCCTCAAATGGTGCCCTGGTACTGCATCTGGCATCCCTCGTGTGACCCCCCACTTCAAAAAAGAAAAAAGAGGAAAAAGAAAGTATGGACCTCACAACCAAGAAAAATAAGCAAAGCCTCCCAATACATCTACTCAGTGAACATTACTTCAGAAGAATAACTCTAAACTTTTGAAATCTTAGGAAGTAGGGCTTGGGCCTCCTTGAAAACCATGAACAGGATGACATTGACCATTAGCAAAAAACCCTCAATTTAGACGGCTGGACTGAATATATAACTTTTTTTCGCATGCGTTTACTTCGCATGCCGTTGCTACGCGGTCGTTAGTACGACCGCGTTGTTATTTAGCATACCGTTTGTACGCAATTCGGAACTACGAATTGCAGTAAGAGGGTGCTGGATGTTGGAATAGTATAATTTACTATTCCACCTCCAGTCTATGCGGACACTAGGGAAGTTGTTGGATTTTAAATCCAACACCTTCCCCCCCTTACTGCAATTCGTATTTCCGAAATGCGTACAAACGGTATGCTAACTAACAACGCAGTCGTACTAACGACCGTGTACTAACGGCATGCGAAGAAACGCATGGGAAGTAAACGCCGCTTCCCGACTGGACTAACACAGCTTGTACCCCCAGTGTTTTAATTTCTCTGATCAGCCCTTAAAAAGTGATTGATAGATCAGAGAACACCCTCATATGAACAATGTCTGTAATCACAAAAGATTACTTATGATTTGCTGCGGCCAAAACTTCGTTCCTTGATGTGAAAGTCAGCAATGTTAACCTGTATCATATGTGGGTATTTTGCATCAGTTGGCTGGTGGGCTGGAAGCCTATGCACCCTCATAATTGTCAAGTAGACTGGTACATCTGATAGGATATGTGTTTTGATCAGTAAATCCATCAACTGAGACGCATTCTGGATAGTCCCTTGGCACTAGCTTCCCTCCTGAATACCAATGAATTGGAGATTAGAACTCCTTAGCACGGTTCACAATCTCTTCAACTTTGCTCTCCAAATGTGGAAACTTCTTTTCTTCACAAAGCATATACTTATTGAAATACTCTATGTTATCCTCCAAGTCCAATAGCTTCTTGCAGCCTAGTGGGCAGCTACGCAAGATTCTCCTTGATCTTTGCCAGTCTCTGATGTAAAGTTTCAATCTCCTTGCACCTGGTGCTGCTTCAAATCACAAATTTCCACTAATATTGTTTCAAACAGTAATTTTAACGACTCAGAATGCATTGAGGATGGCGAACTGTTACATTCCCATCTATGATCTGTAGGCTGATCTAGGGGCTGAGTGCTCTCTTGGTCCTCGAGATCTGAAGATCTGCTCGCAGGTTCTCTCGTTCAACCTGGACAGTCTCCTGTGGCCATATCCCCACATTCAAATGAGATGATTTCTGATTAAAAGAAACCCTCGCTTGAGAATCTTGCCCTGTCAGCTCAGTTATTACGCTCCTAGCCTTCTGAGCAGAGTCCTCCTTGTTACTTTCATCACCACCCATGTTATGTTATGTTATGTTAAAAGCTTTTATAAAGCGCACAGCTGCCCCAACAAAGGGGCGTCCCGGCGCTAACCACAAGAATCCAGAGGAGGGAAGAGGAGATCAAGCCACAGGGAAGAGGGCAGTTTTGATAGCTTTGCGGAATGAGGTCAAGCAGTCCAGACTGCGGATTGACAATGGCAGGGAGTTCCAAAGCTTAGGTGCCAAGAAACGAAAAGACTTGCCACCAGCTCTGGATCTCTTAACTCTGGGGACAGCAGCCAACATCAATTCAGAAGAGCGCAGCATGCGCCTAGGGATGTAGGGGGTGATTAGGTCAGACAGGATCTCGGGAGTAGCAAATTTAAGAATTTTGAAGGTGAGACAGAGGGATTTATATTGAATTCTTCTGGAGATGGGAAGCCAATGAAGGCGTTAGATAGCCCCTCTTCCGGAGCATGATCTAGAAAGGCCAAGGATGGCGCGAGCTGCGGAGTTTTGAGTGCGCTGGAGACGGTTAAGCTCCGCTTTATTGGCCCCTAGCAGCAGAGAGTTGGCATAGTCCAATCTTGAAAGAATGGTTGCTTGGACTATAAGTTGGCGAGTAGCTGAATCAAAGAAGCGGAGCAAAGGTCTTAAAGCGCGTAAAAGCCCAAAGCAGGTGCCAGCTATTTTTTTGGTATGTTCCTGAAAGCTTAAGGTCGAGTCGAACAAAAAACCGAGGTTCTTCACCATGTGTTACTCTGCCTGATTCTTCTCTTTTGTGATTGGAATACTAGCTGGCTTCTGAAACAATGGGAAATCCCGGGCCCTTGCTGCTTCATTTTGCCTAGAGATATGATCTGTATTCATGCCCTCATAGACCAGTTGCAGCTCTTCAGGTATTTACAGCCAGGCCTCTATCTGATTATCAAACTGTATCTCCATTGGCGTGAATGAGTTAACAGATGACATCATTGAAGGAGTAAGCAACTCAGCTCCTTCTAACTGGGTACAGTCGTCCTTTCTCCCCATGCTTTTATCAGGTCAAAGGCAATTAAGGGAGATGGCGTGGGAGGAGCTTAGTCAGGCCAGCGTGCTGGCCAACAGCTCTTGATTCTGGTCTGTTGTTAATAGTCCATTGTTTGATGATACACCAAACTCCAGTAAAGATTGTTTAGTTCCCGCTGAGAGGTGGGTGCAACACTTTGGGAAAGTGTACAGTGAAATGACACCCGGAACTCCCGCGTGGACATTAGAAAGTGATTGTGTATGCCACCCTCTTGTTTTTACTACTGACGAAGTCAATAAGGTGATCACATCAACTTTAGGGGGGAAAGCTCCAGGTCCCGATGGACTACCGGCTGACCTGTACAAGGCAGATCCTAAGCTATGGGCTAAGGTTTTAACCTATGTTTTTAATGCAGCTTGCCTGACTGGTTTTCCCCTGTCTTGGGCCAAGGCGGTTATTATGCCACTTTTTAAGAAAGGAGCGAGGGATGACCCGGCTTGTTATAGGCCTATTTCGCTCCTTGATTCCGCTGCCAAAATTATGAGGAAAGTTGTCTTGGCCCGTTTGACAGATTGGCTTGATCAAGCAAATATTATTTCCGATCTCCAGTATGGTTTTAGACAAGGGAGAGGCACGTTGGACCAATGCCTTAATCTCCATTTGGTGATAGGGAAGTATACAGTTGTAAAACGTTGGGATCTCCATCTGGCCTTTATGGATTTAACCTCGGCTTTTGATCTTGTTAATAGATCAAATCTCTGGGTGATCCTTCAGGATATAGGGCTAGATGCTGATTTAATTTCTTTTTTGGCAGCCATAAAGTGAAAATACAATATCGGCTGTGCACTTTAATGAAGATGGTAGCCTGACTGACTCATGGGCAGTAAAAAGAGGGGTCCGGCAGGGGTGTATTTTGGCCCCTTTACTCTTTACTCTCTATATTAATAAGCTAGGGGATTCCCTAATTTCCTGTTGTAAAGACATCCCCAGAGCCGGCTCCAAAATGCTTCCCGCATTTCTGTATGCTGATGATGCGGTGTTGGTGGCCAGGACCGCAAGGGGGCTGCAAACTCTTTTAAATTGTTTTACAAATTTTATGGAGTCATTGGACTTAATCACCAATTTTAAAAAATCACATGCTATGTCCATACGGTCAAAGAGGGCAAGAAAGGTCAAATTCTATTGCAAGGGTCTACAGCTAGTAAAAGTCCCTGTGTTTCCATACTTAGGGGTACTTTTTGACGACCAGCACTCATGGTGCTCGCAGCGTGCATATACGAAGAATGCATTAGCTAGAGCATCAAGGCCACTCTAGACTTTGCAAAAAGAATAGGTTCAAAACCAATCCCCGCACTTATAAAAATTTATAATGCTAAGTGTCTCCCTATGGCGACTTATGGGAGTGACATCTGGGGTTATACACATGTCAGAGAAATTCAGGGGTTGAAAACATTTTCTTCTGTAGATTGCTTTCGGTCCCTGCTTCTACGCCAGTTTTTAACATACACGAGGAATTAGGAGCAGGTTTTATTTCTGACCAGATTGCGGTTGCCCCGTTATTGCGTTGGTTCAGAATTTGGGCACAAGCTACCCTAAATCTTAATCAATTGGTCATTGGAGATTGTCTCACCCTGGAAAAGGTGTTAGACATTCTGTGGCTTAGATACATTAAGGACCAGATGGACATTCTTGGCAGCCCCAACTTATTTTTGAGTCCCCCAGCATTGGGTAAATCGGCCATTAGAGACCTCAAGCATGAGTTTTTAGATAGAGGAAGAGTACTAAGGGAGGAGAATGAATTGAAAAAACCCATGGTGAGAAGCTTTGCTATACTGAGCCTGGGTCGGAAGATACAACCATATTTATCCTATATAAACAAACCGTACCATTGTTTTGTTTTGATAAGATTTAGGTTGAACATGGCTCCCTGGCTCCGTGCATTCCCCAAAGGGTATTTCAAAGAGGGAACATTAAATCCTTGTCCTTGCGACAATTTCTCGGACCAGAATACTCTTCATATAACATTTTTCTGCGCATATTATAACTCGCTGCGCAGAAAATGTATTATTCCCTTGCTTAGAGGATGTAATTTCAAGCAAGTTAGGCCGGCGTTGGTATACTTACAAATGCTGGCCTCACCCATGGTCTGTTTTGGGGTAGCAAGTTTTATAACAGGTGCAATTAGGTGTAGGAATAGGCTATCTATGAACCTCCCTGTGGACACAGCTTTGAATCATGTTACTTAAACATGTATTTTTATGTCTTTTTCTTTACATGTAATGTTGGATAAGATCAAGCTAGGCTAATTGTATTTTATCTATTTACCCTATTTATTTATTCCCAGGCCTAATTATGTGTTAGTGGTCTTTCCATTTTTGTATGAACTGTTGCATCCTTTGAACGAGTGTATTTTGCCCTGTGGATAATGAATTTTGAGTGGGGCAGGACTCTATGAAGATTAATAATAATCGTTTTATGGCTTTTATTGATTGTAGATTTGTTTTGTCTTGTTTGTTATTTGTACTTTGATGGCTATAATCAGCCGAATAAAGTACATTTTGACCCATGCTTTTATCATTTTGGGCCGTTGTGGCCAGGCGCCCTTGAATGGCACATTTCTTAGATTTCTGGGAGGTTAGAGTCTTCGACGCTACACCCATTGTCCTTAAATAGTGCTGTTTTATACAAAATCAAAAAAACTGCTACAAGTGACTACAAACCCCCACTGATTCAGTTAGGAGTCCTGACTGTGACTCCTCGAGATCAGTGCTCACTTACCTTGGGATTGCGGGGGTTAATGTTGCCCTGCAGTTGTGTCTAGATGTCTTGACCGCTGACTGGGGCCGCTCAGAGGTCTACTTTATTCAGGCAGCAACCGGCTGCATTGCCACCAGGTCTAAGCGAGAAGGTTGGAGCTGCATTGGCTGACATGAGCACAGGGGCTCTGGCTGCTGGGTCTAGTATACTTAATAAAAGATGCTTTTCAGACAAAATGCCATGAAAAATATTTCCATGTTAATAAAGATTAAAATCAAGTTTGAATTTACTAATTCAACATCTTTGTAAAGAACCAGACTCAATCACTCTATGTTCACATTGATGGTCTAAGATCTTAAGCGCTGAGCCTCACGTAACTCTTCAATATGTTGTATAAAAAAATGTATCTATGATATTCCATCCAAAAATACCAATTAATGTGAAGTCATAGGTTAGTGTACACTGATAGTTATACAAAATTTAGCAGAAAATGTAAATTTACATATATTTAAAAATAAAATGCAAAAAGAAATGTTCCTTACCACAGCCAGTGATACTCTCAAAAACACAAAAATAATTCAAAGAAAAAGGACATAATAAATTAGAAAAATAAAGGAAATGCAAAACAAATCAGGTGGAATGAAAAATTTCAACACATTTCCCTAAAGAACATTAAAAAGAGAAATACATCCAACTCCAAAAAATGAATACTCTTTAGGGACGGTCTCCTTGACTTGTAAAATAAAACATTACCCATTCCCACCCCATCCCAAAACGCTTGAAACTTACCTTTTCTTAAAAAATAAACTACATGTACAACACAAAACCTACTCTCTTAAGCCAGTATACACATGAATTAGTAACTACACAATAACTCATTTAGCCTACATGCAATAACCAAAAGGGGTACTAATCTGTATCTATACAAAGATCTCATACATTTTACATTAACGTATCACACTACAAATGCCTTAAAGTAGATTCTCCCAACTTTTAAATTGCATACAATATCATTTGTGTAGATCTCTTATCTAACTCAGCAAAATAGGAACCTACATCAGCAGTCAGGGACACCTACTGGCCAGGAAATAGAAAAAGGAATTTACACTGGACTAACTGTGAAAACAGAATTGTGGAGAAATAAAATTGAAAAAGATACTATGCATTCATTGTAGTCAGGGTAAAAATGTGATTGATTTATTACTTATTAAATTATAATGTAAAACTAATAAAAACATTTGTGCAGAGTGTCTTTAATTTTTAAACTAAAGAAATATATATAGCAACTGTTTATTTGAATGAAAACTGTTAAAAGAAAATTTAACTTGTCTCTACATTTTGTATTATATTTTTTATATATATAACTTTTAATTCTTAGTTAATATGCTTTTGTCTCATAGCATGTTTATAAATTGATAATGTACATATATTTTATTTCCTTTATTTTATTCCATGTAATTGATAAAGACCCTAATTGTTCCTTATTTTTATTACTGGCTAGTACAAAACTAATTAGTCTTTTCTTTTTATTACTTAAAAATACTGTATGTATTTTTTTTTGTATGTGAATAAAATAATTACATAGCTACACAAAACATATGTTTTAATTTTTTCTGTTAAATATTGTTTAATGTTATATTTCAATATTCAAGGTAATTGTTTTACAAATAATTGTCTTATTTGGGGACTTTAAATTTACTATTGTAATTCCAGCTTTGCCACCATTGTGGAAAGCAAACATATAATGGGGTGATGAACGTTACCATTCTATCTCGAATCCCACAAACATTGGGTAAAGTGCATGTAATAGGAAGGGTTACACTTACTATTTTAACACTTATCCTAACAACGAGTGAAAGATCATATTTTCAAGGGGCCTTATGTATTAGTCTAACTTGAATCTCCCTAGCATTGAAGAAAGGGTACAAATGGGGATGGGCATACTTAGTAGTGTAAGTGCTATAACACTAACATACAAGAAAGTGCTGATATTTGGAGGGATTACATTTACAAGTCTAATTTCAGTCCAACAAACATTAAGGAATGTCCTTATATTGAAGGGAGTATATAATATTCTCCATATACATTGAGGAAGGTGTGTGTGTGTGTATTAAAGGTGCTTAGATTTACTATTCTAACTCCAATACAACCAACTTTGGGAAAGTACATGCTTGAGGAAGTCAGATGTACTACTCGGACTTCAGTCCCACAAATATTGTGGACAGTACACACAACAGGAAGTGGTAGTGTTGCTACTGTAACTCTGTGACTAAAGTTCGAATAATACTGGGGACAGTGTATATTTTGAGGTGATCATAGATACTTTTCTAATACCAGCCTGTCAAGAATTTGGATAAGTGAATATATTTGAGGAGGTGGAGGTAAGATTTCCTAGTCTGAGTCAAATCCCCTGAACCATAGAGAAAGTGTTTACTATTGGGGAGAAGAGTCTGACTTAATATTCTAACTTTAGTCCCTCAAAAATTGATGTAGGTGCATACATTGGGGAACAGGGGGTATTTTCTATTTCAACTCCATTTCTACCAATCTTATGAAAAGTGCATATATTGAAAGGGCTCTGATATACTATTCTAACTCCAGTCTGATAGTTGCTATTTTAACGCCAGTTTGATGATGGCACCGGATTGTTAGATTTATTATTGTAA
The DNA here is from genome assembly GCF_964204655.1 of Triturus cristatus. Taxonomy (NCBI): domain Eukaryota; kingdom Metazoa; phylum Chordata; class Amphibia; order Caudata; family Salamandridae; genus Triturus; species Triturus cristatus. The sequence continues at coordinate 911,997,209 of NC_140583.1, forward strand.
CTCCAACCCCAAAAATACTTGGAAAAGTACATAAATATATGGGCCTGAGGGCCTGATTTAGATTTCAGCGGATGGGTTATTCCATTAGAACAATGATGGATATCCTTTCCGACGAAATAAAAATCTCATAATATTCTATGGGATTTATAGTTGGACGGATGGGCTATCTGTCACCATTGTGACGGAGTAACCCATCCGCTGAAATCTAAATCAGGCCTTTAGTATTTTAACTCCAATCCCACCAACACTAGGGAAAGTGCATCTATTTGAGTTGGTCAGATTTATTATTCTAACTCCTGGCCCTCACAAATTAAGTAAAGGGTATATATATATATATATATATATATATATATATCCACACAAAGAAAACTCCTCTGGGGATCGTAGCCCGTTGGGGGGTGGCACAACGCTGGTGGAGTAAACCGGTACAATGTATACTTCAAAAACGGGATTCCAGTCGTGCTCTCGGATCCTTGAAAAGAAATCACCGCAACCAAGGGTCAATCCAAAGGGGTTTATTCAATTCATAAACCTGTAACGTGACGCGTTTCACCCACACGGGGCTTGATCACACAACAAGACTTTCGAAATGGGTTGGTTTACATAACATTCGTAAGTGGTGACGAAAATAAACAATAGAAAGAGGACTGCTTGTAATCTGTAAGCGCCATATTGTGTAGGGAAGATCGGCATATATTACAAAAGCAACATGTGTTATGATGAAACATGAACCCAAACACTCTATGTTCAATGTTCGCAACTGCGACCCTGCGAATGGTGATGTTGTATTGTCAGTGCAACATGTCTTGTTGTCCCGTCAGAAAGCAACTGCAAAGACGGGAACTTGGTAAAAAATTCTGTCTTAATGCGAAGTGCATTGAATTGTGGGAAAGGTAGTCCCTGCGCTCCTGCGCTCATCATAATCAGGTGTAAAGCTGGACTATGGGTTTGTGCTTCATAATTCATCTGTTCCATATCGTAAACGGAACTCGTAGCAGGTGTGTATCCCCTGTGTGTGGCAATCGAGCGTATGTCACTTGTGTTGCACATAATGTCAATATCGTGAGTACTGAAACTCAGAGGACAATTGCCCTGTATGGCTGTAATGGTATGCTATTAATGGGTATGGTAAGCATTGTCCAGGTAAAGTACCTACTTGTCCCTTGTTAGTGGGTATGGTAGGCGTTGTCCTCGTGGAGTACCGACTCCTTCCCTGTTGTAAGGTTGCGCATATGTATTGCGAGAATGTGTGGCTGCCATGATAGAATTGGTGAAATACTTGTCCCTTGTTAGTGGGTGTGGGTTACGAGAACCCTCTTTATGTGTCAACTGCTTTCCTCCTGTTGGTTGTATCTGTTTGAACCCATGTCAGTCCTGTTATAGTGGTTTCCCCCATGATCTTTAACTCAAAACAAAGTGCTCAAATGACCTGTGAATAAGCAAACATTAAAATTGGTTAGAGATCTTAACTGTTCCCTGGGATGCAGCTGAAGAAAGGGTAGGGATCCTCTGTCACGGACTCAAGACACGGTCCCTTCCTTTCCTCCTGTGAGAAAAAAATGAGAAAAAAATAAATAAAATAAATTGATAATAAAAACACACGTTTGAAGAGTCTACTATATAAAGCTAAGTTTACAATTCTAAGTGCGTCGTATAGAATTAGATCAAAGTAGACAAATATTTGAAACAAACACAAACACCAGAGAAACATCTTCGATGTCATACATAGGTGTAGGGAAATGAACATGGTTGGTTATTCAGTATTTAAATGTACCGCCATCTCCTCGTCTATGTTGTGGCCTGTTGGGAAACGAGTTCCCATCCCTAAAATGTGTCTGGATTCTCTTTGCCTGAGCTTAAGGGTCCTGTTGCCACCTCTTTTATTGGACAGAACCTGTTCTATCGCATAATAGGACAATTTGGTGTAATCTGAGTAATGGAAAGACTCAAAGTGTCTGGCAATGGGGTACTGTTGATCTCTATTGGTAATAGCCCGCATGTGTTCCAGAACTCTTTTTTTGGCCATGTGAGTGGTGCTACCTACATATTTCATATTGCATGGACATTCTAGGACATAGATAACATGGGTGCTACTGCACGTAAGGAATTGAGTGATGCTAATCATCTTGTTGGTACTGCTGTTCCAAAATTCCTTTTTCATGTGACTGGTCCCACAGGCTTTGCAGTGGCCGCACGGGAAGAATCCTTGAAGATTTATGTTCCTATTTGTTTCTTCCTTGTTGGAAATGTCACTATGAACTAGAAGATCACAATATGGCGCTTACAGATTACAAACAGTCCTCTTTCTATTGTTTATTTTCGTCACCACTTACGAATGTTATGTAAACCAACCCATTTCGAAAGTCTTGTTGTGTGATCAAGCCCCGTGTGGGTGAAACGCGTCACGTTACAGGTTTATGAATTGAATAAACCCCTTTGGATTGACCCTTGGTTGCGGTGATTTCTTTTCAAGGATCCGAGAGCACGACTGGAATCCCGTTTTTGAAGTATATATATATATATATATATATATATATATATTGGGGTGGATAGTAGATTTACTAGTCTAACTCGATTTCACAGAAAGTTGTATATAATTTACTGTGGAATGTTATTTGCATAGATTAAACCACAATACATAGTTTATGGGTACCTTCACAAGTACAATTTTATTGTGTTATACCTAAATAATAAATAAACAAAGTAACACACATTTATTTTAATTTTGCTAAATATTTTTCTATTCAACTATAGAATTAAATTAAAAAAGATTCCAAAAATTAATTAAACACCCAATTGTTTTTGAACCCCTATATTAAAAAAAAGAAGATATTTAATTAACTTTAAATTAATAGAATACAATTTTGAAATGTGTCTACAAATTTAAAATAGTAAACAATTAATTATTAAAAGAAAAATAAGCACCATGCCAACCCCACTATAAACTGCACAGTCCATAAATAAATGTAAAACATCTTTCTTAAAAATAAGTTATGAACCTCAGAAATTTAAAAACAAACATTCAATTATATCACTAAATAATTAAAACTTTATAACACCATCTTACATTTATATTGTAAAAACTACCCATCCAAAACCCCAAAGTAACCCATTCCCTGGAAATAAACAATTTTAAAAATGTCAAACAATAAACTGAAAAAACTAACATACAACAAATAACATCTTACATTAAAAATTACTTCAAAAACATACAAACTATGACATAAATGCAAACTATATGAAATCCCACAATATAGCTGTATTTATATATGTGACACCTATTATTATTGACAATGAGTAAAAAATATATACTTACCTTCCATATTATGTGTCATTATATTTTTGCAGTCACAGCTTTTAAGCCTTAATATTCTGTTCCATAATTTATAATACTCAATATTCAGGTACCATACCCATCAGATACTGTACGACACCATATCCATTCATCCATAAGGAGAACCAGAACAAGAAAAAGCTGACTGGTTTATTGTTAAATCTTGGGATCCAAAATCTCCTAGCTTTTAAATGATGGCAGGAAAGCTTGGATTTCTTTGTGGTGCCCCATGTGAAGTCACAAAATACATTGTATGCTGAAGAAATATATTTTATTCCCTGTAGAAAAGGTATGAGAAAATGTACCACATCTTAGGTGGGGCAGACATATGAATGTTAATCCTTCCTCAAACAGCAGTCTTAACATTTAAACAACATCTTCTGCTGTAGATGAACTCATATTCAGAATCTTCATGTTCATGAGAAAGCCCCAAGAGTTTCCTATTGAGAGGCAGAAAGCTATCATAAGTTCTAATGAAAGTGAAAAAAAGAGGAGAGAGAGGGCAGACCTCATAACTACACCTCTGCAGATAAAACCTTTTTGACCAAATTGTATTTATAGTTGAAACACACAAATGATTTCCTTGGTAACTAGCAGTAATCAGATCATTAAAAGGTTTTAAGTTGGCAAATGTATCTACAATTTCTTCAAAAATGAAATAGTCACTTTGCCACTCTAAGAGGAAGGTAAAATCTAAGTGTATATTAATTCATGTTTGGTTCCATAAGATATAGATATTCTATCCTAATATTGGAATGGTCAAATTATCATTTTATGAATCCTGGATGGGATAGATAAATCAGTTCGAGAATACTATTCTCAAGTCTAAACAAAAAGATTTTAGATAGAATTTTTAGATCAGATTTTAATTGAGATATTGGACAATGATTTCAGCAGCCTAAGGAGTCTTTTGCATCTTTTGGCATTAATATTTATAACAGCTATACCCACTGAGTCAGGCTTAGGCTGCGTAATATATATCGGGAAACACTTTGGTGAATATCGATGCTAGAGATTTTTGAAATGTAGAATAGAATACAACTAAAATGCAAATAATACCAGAAAATGTACCTGCTTTCAATGTGTTCATTAAAGTTACCAAAGGCTTCACTAATAGTCTCATTGGTCAAAACTATGTAACTTTCATAATTTCTAACTGATGGTAGAATTCATAAAGGGGACCATTTTTTGACTCCACGAGCTGGATTTCCAGACTTCTCACTGCATAACCAAACTTCCTGCATTGTTGTGGAAAAAACAAAGTTAGATTTTGTTTCAAAGACATCTCTGTGTTCATGTCTAGCCCTACTAGTATTCTGTAGGCCTTCAGGCTTAAGTGCATCACCTCTTTATCCATCTTCCTGAACACAGTCCTAACAAAATGAGGTTTGCTTCGACCATGAGACAGAATTGCCTTAACCTAGCCTAAGAATAAAACTGTTTTGTCTCCCTGTACAGTATATTGCTCCTCCCCTTCCTGTTTTTATAAAAGATAAATGTCCCCCTCCCGCTATCTGTTTTGCATCAAGACAAGTGCATTATCCTACTGCCAAACAGGTAAGTACTCACCTGCTTCCCCGCCTGGCCCTATCGCTATGCCCCAGCCAGCGCAAGAGGTTGTTGTCATTTTCCCAGGGGTTCTTCTCCATATATCAGCTGGCATTGTTTCATGGGTCCTGCATTGGCAGACTTTCCTGTCCTTCCAAGGACCACCGTTTGTACTTCATTCTTTTTGTGTTCTTAGGTACCTATCACTTTGCTGAACCTTGAGAAGAGTGGTGTTAGTCCTTTGAGAATGTACTCCTGAATTGAGTGCCTGTCATTGGAGAGTTCTAGAGAAGGCAATAATCCAGAACCCACCTGTGGGGTTGCAAGGTCACCCGGTATTACCCTAATCCCCATCCCTGCCCCAAGGCAGGAGCTGTGGACTGCCACCTGGTCCCAATATTTTGGTTATCTAATGTTTTTGAAAACATTAGACTGGAAGGGGGGCTGAACCCCATTCTCATGTGCTGTTTTCATACCAGAAACACAGAGATGACCCACCCTTGCTGTAGGATCTCATCGGTGAGTGACTTTCATGTTTAGTTTTTGTGCTTATGTGTGAATCTGCCTATGTAAGTCACACAAGGAGAAGTAGATGTATTTCTTCAGCTATAGCACAAAACTCGGGTCCAGAGAATAATTTATAGAGATGGTTGAAGCTTAGGCCATTGATTTGGCTAGAATGCTGTGTTCCCCATCCTTTTAAAGATAGGCTTGTGCAGGGCACACCTATTATTTGCAATATCTAATCAGACAGGACTGATTCAATAGAACAAACATTTCCTGCAGCAACCTGTGTTTATTACAATTGTCATAAGTTCATATCCCAGCATGTCGACTGACCCTTTCAAATCTTAATACTGTTCATGTTTATGTAAACCAGTTGAAGCTCCCTGCTTCCAGCAGGCTTTGCTTCCACTTAAAGATGAAGAATGTAGACCAATGCAACTGAGCTGTTGCAGAGCTTCCAACTTGACCTATAGCAACAGAGTGGCCTGCATTACAAGTTGTGAGATTTCACACCGAAATATAACTGTGGATGAAATGCCACAATTTGCAATTCTAAGTATCTCTTGGTATGAGATCATTGGATCCACACACTCTTGACTTGATAATTCAGGATCTGGAGACACTGGAGACTTATAGATACTGCTGGGGACGTGAACAGCACTGTTGTCTTGCCCCCACCTGTTACCTGCAGCAGATGGAGGGGAGCAGACAGTGCTCCCCCCAGACAAGTCCTAGTGTGCCCTACACCCCTAAGGCCCCAACTAAAGCCTCACACTGGCACTCCTGCGGGCACCTCCCACTAACTCAGCTGGGCAATCAATAAGTGATCCAGTAATCTCCCATATGAATTATTCAAACATTTCATTTCTTCAACACTTGAATTATAAAGTTTGTAAAATGCTATCACTGTGTCTGCTTGCATCTGAACAATTCAGATGTATCTCTAAGTAAGCAAGCAAGAGTTTAACAATTACGTTTTCTGGCTCGCAGTTGCATGGTTGAGAAGTACAGCGTGCATCAAACACTAAAGTGACAGAATTTCACACTTGGTTTTTGGTCACAAATCCTGCCATGTTATTGTGCATTTTATTCAGCTGGTTGAGAAAATCCTGCAAAGGATTATTTTTAGGTGCATTAAATTAGTTATTCTCAATTTTTAAGGTTTTCTTTTTTGTTCCATGGCTTGTGCTTTAGTTCACTTTCCTTGGGTTTACGCCCAGTAGGTAGTTGCCTACAAAGGCTGGCTTGGGTTTGCTGTTGGCCACCTCCAATCCTCCAATGTTATTCAATATGCTTCTCCTGTGGGCTAGTAAGACAGATCAACAAGTTCAGCCTTCTCAACAACAGTCTGTGGTTTGCAATTTTGAGGCCTGGCAGGTTCAGCACAGTAATAGTTGTGTATAAAAAAATTATCTATATATAAAAAATTGATTAAAGAGGTATGTAAATGACAGGTTCATGTTGGAAAATTAAAGTAATTAACTTAAAAGATAAATTGATGAGGATTGTTTTGCCAAGGTCACATATCATAAACAGTTGTCTATCTTCTTTTTTTTTTTTATTGAAATTAAATGTTGTCATACATATACAGAATACAGAAAAACAAACCATTAAGTACTTTCTCATATAATATACCCCACTTTCGACAAGATGTTTACAAATGAATCAAAGAAAGCCCCCCACAATTTTTCAAATTTTCTTCCCCCCCCCCAGTCCTCAAGGCATAGCTTCGCTCACTTATCTTTACTCTACGCATTTTAAATAACCATTCATACATAGATGAAGTCTGATTTGAACGCCAGTTTTGTAGTAACAACGATCTGGCAACAGCCATGCAAATATAAACTAATTTAGCAAAGGATTCAGATACATTGAGGTGCGGATCGAAGCCATAGAGCATCAATTTGACATTTAAAGATATCTGAATATGAAAATTAGCGCTCAAAAAAACAAAAATGTCATCCCACAATGCTTTTACCATACAACAATCGGCTATTACATGAGTCCAATTAGCAGGGGCGAAATTTAAGCATCGAAAAAAATTCGGAAGATGGGTGCTATACATTTTGGCTATTACCGCCGGAGTACGATACAAAAGCAATTTTCCAAAAAATAACATTCTGCGCCAGTTAGCTCCCCGTAATGTGGAAAAATTAAACTTATTAATGGTTCGCCACGTGGACAATGTCAATACATGATTTTCTTGTTCCCACCATTTTTTTATGACTTTAGCGCCCAGATCCCTTTGTCTAGACTGAGCAAGGCAACGCTTCCACTCTCCGGGTTTCCTTATCAAAGTATTATTTAAAAAAACATCGTTGTTAAGAGTAGAAATCTGAGTAAACGAAATGGGAGCATGTTGTAGCAGGAATTGATAAATGTAAATGTAAGACCCGGCTAACAAAATATTTCTTGCAATTAGTAATCGCATCTCCGGATGAGTTATCCACCTTGTATGGTCCAGAAAATCACCCACTTTACTAAATCCAGCATTTGTCCAATGACCCATTAAATCAGAGCCAAACCCATGCCCATAAAATGAGGAAAACTTTATCAATAAAGAGGAAGAATTAAACAGAGAAAGAGAATATCTTCTAAGCATAGCCGTACGCTTCCTAAAGAACCAGGCAATTATCTTATACCTAACCAGCTTGGGAGATTTAGGAACTTGAAGGGGGGGAGAAATTTGACTTTCCGAAAAAATTAAATCAAAGAAAAAACTAATAAATACGTTAGAATTTGATGTTGGAGATTTAAATCGAGTCAGATACTGAGCAAAGTAAGCATTGTAATAATCTCTAATATTCTGTAGTGCAAGGCCTCCATTATCTAATTCCTCATAAAAAATATTCAGCGCAATACGAGGCGTTTTATGTGCCCACAAAAAGCACGAAAACATGGATTCAATTTGAGTAAAAAAAATACCCGGAAGAAAACAGGGAATCGTTGAAAACAAAAAATTGAACAATGGTAAAATTGACATTTTAATCAAAGCAACTCGGCCCATGATTGATAGTGGTAATTTATTCCAGCGGGTGAGCATTGAACCGACTTTCCGAAGGAGGGGATCAAAATTAAGACTGTAGAGATCTTGAACTGAAGCTGTAAAAAAAACCCCGAGATATCTTTTGGTTTATTATTAATACATCCCCTTAAATCCGGATGTAATTCGGGTTTAAGATTGCCACAGACCAATATTTCTGTTTTTGTTTTATTAATATGATAGCTTCCTAAAGTCTCAAATTCCTCAAAAAGCTGGAATACGCGAACTTGTGACTGCAAATCTGATTTAATAAGAAGCATAATATCATCAGCGTATAGTTTTATCTTTGACATTAATGGAATCGGGGGCGAAATTTCTGCACACTGCCGAATTGCAATTGCAAGGGGTTCGATAAAAAAAGCAAAAAGAATGGGTGATAAGGGACAGCCCTGACGTGTACCCTGGTTGACTAGCACTGAGCCTACTGTTAGTGAATTAATAATAATATTTGCTTTAGCACCCGTGTAAAGATTACGAATGAAATTAATAATGATTAATGGAATATGAAAATATTGCAAAATAATAAAAAGTGTCTCCCAGACCACCAAATCAAAAGCTTTTTCTGCATCAAATAACAAAATTAAAGCTGGGATCCTCAGGGTGTGAAAGTAATCCAGGGCTTCCGAAAGATAATGGGTATTAGTCATCAGTTGTCTGCCGGCAATAAAGCCGTTTTGATCTTCATGAATCAAATCTGGAGCGATATGATTAAATCGAATAGCAAGTAATTTAGTAACAATCTTATAGTCCGAGTTTAAAAGGGTAATGGGACGATATGAATTAGGATCCCTAGCGTCCTTCCCCTTCTTCAGAAAGCTAACCACAGTGCCCTCGTGAAATGAGTCAGGGATGGGGGCTCCAATGAGCATGGAGTTGAGAAGTTGTAAAAAAATATCAGAAAATGCAGAAAAAAACCTTAAAAAAATTCCGCAGGTAATCCATCTGGGCCGGAGGCTTTCCCTGATGGAAGTTCTTGCACTACCGATTGTACCTCTTCTAAGGAGAATTCACTTACCATATTTAATTGCTCGGATTCGGAGAGGGAAGGGATCGCATCCCTTCTCAGAAAAGCATTTAATTTTAGCTGATCTATTTCATACTGATGGCTATATATTTTTTTATAGTGAGAATGCATTATCTTACCTATCCCATCCGAGTCAGTTATATATTGATTGGTAATAGGACAAATCAAACCCCGAATTAGATTGGAGGCAACTTGCTCTTTAGCCTGCCAAGCCGGAAATCTACCCGTAAAATTACTTTCTTCGTAGACTTTCTGATATTGACTACGAAAAAACGCCTCTCCTTGTTCAAATAAATATGTACTAAATTCACGTTTAGCTTCATTCAGTTGATCTTTAATATTCCTAGAGGGATTTTGTTGTCTTAAAGCACTAAGAACCTGTATACGATGTTCAAAGGAGTTTTTTATGGCCCTAACAGCAATAGATGTGGCAGCATCTTTCCCAATAAAAATTCCACGAATAAACGCCTTAAGGGCATCCCAAATAATACTAAGAGGAACGGTACCAGTATTGCGAATTATAAATTCTCTAATTATGATTTTGAATTCAGAGACCCATATTTCGTCGTTTAGATATGATTTATTAAAGACCCATCTTTTAGGAGACCTTCTACTATCCCCAAAAATAAACTCCAGAATAAGCATAGCATGGTCGGAAAATACATTATGCACCGTAATATAATAACCTAACCTAAGATTGCGTGAGGCAAGGAAAAAATCAATGCGGGATGAAGACTTAAATCTACTCGACCAGCAAGTATATTCTTTTTTAGAGGGATTATATAGCCGCCAATGATCAGAGAGATCCAATAGTCTTTTATAATTGGAAATAGTTTGGAAAACTTTAGGTTTGAGTTGTTTTTTTGATTGGAACGATGAGTCCAATTTGGGATCCATCAAGACATTAAAGTCACCCGCCATCACAATATCCCCAGACACCGTCAATAGGGATTGAAACATATCTTCAAACATATTAGAATCATCATTTTTTATAATGGGCTATAGCAGCTAATAAAGGTAAGAGGTCTCTGTCTATTTTTAACTCTACATGAGACCCAGCACCAACGCCCCTGAGCCTCCTTCTTCTGAGTGAATAATTTCCGCATGTATGTTCTTATTTAAAAATATCGCCACCCCTCGCTTAGATTCGTTACATGATGCGAAACACCGAAACGAAGCCCAAGATTTAGACATCGAAAACTGATCTATCTTAAGAGAGGAAATATGAGTCTCCTGTGATAGAATTACAGAAGGATTTTTTGCCATGATCCAAATTTCCACAGCTCGCCTTTTGTTGATATTGTTCAAACCATTAACATTGAGAGAAAACAATTTCAAACGCTCCTTGCTTGACAGAGACATCTTAAATTATCTAATTGAAAGCAGACATCATCGGGCCTCACCTTGTCCACTGTAGACATTCTGATATTTTGAAATGACACAAACTTGCATAAAGAAAAAACCCACCTGGCACCATCAATTTCATTTTTTGTTATAACCCACCCATCACCACCCTGACCCACCTCCCTGAGAACTCTCCCCCCACCATCACCACCATCACCACCCTCACCCCCCCAAACCCTCCCCACCAATGGCCCGACTTCCCCTTCCCACGCTGACCATCGGAACCTACCCCACACCATTGGGGTGACCTGTCGCACCCCCTGGGCCCCCTGGATTCCACACTCCATCCTGTTCTACTGACGCCCCCCACCCAACCCCTCCATACAGTCGGCACCCAAAAAAAAAAAAATTTTAACCTGATGAAGAGTTCGAGATTTCCCTGAGCAAGTCCTGTGCTGCTGCAATATCGGATAACATAAACAATTTGCCTTTCACTAAAACTTTAAGCTTGGACTGTTGCGCTATCGTGGCTTGGGCCCCTTTAGCTTTAAATAATTGTAACATTTGGACAAACTCTTTTCTTCTCCGAGCAGCAGAAGCGGACATGTCTGAAAAAATGCGACATTTCACAGTTTAATTAACAAAGAATTGTATTTTCTGAATTGCCGTCGAGAGAATAGTCTCTTTAATCCGTGTATCGGAAAAATTTAATAGAATTGTTCGAGGGAGGGAAGAATTTGGAAATGATTGAGCGGGAACTCGATGTGCTCGCGTAATGGTTAGGTCCCCCTCGTGATTGGGAATCACTTTGGATTTTAAAAAAGAGGTAACCCACTGCAGCGTGCTAGAGCCTTCAAGACCCTCGGGGACCCCCACTATACGAAGGTTAGATCGACGATTATAGTTCTCTGAATCATCCAATTTAGATTCAAGTAAACGTGAAGTGAGGGAAAGCTGATTTGCGTCTTTTTTGACCTCGATCATTTGATCCTCCAGATTAGAGATGCGAGTTTCGGCTTCTTGGAGCCGAGCAGGGAATGTAGAGAAGAGATCCTCCATTTTGTCCAGGCGCTGATGAATCAAAGCAAGCTCAGATTTCTGAAACCTCTTCAACTCTCGGACCTCATCGAGAATTAAATTTAACATTTTCTTTAACTGACATCTTAATCTCCCCAACGGTCTCAGTGTCTAAATCTAACAAAGGACTGAGGTGACTGACGTTAGAAACAGAGTTCCCTGGGGTAATTGAAAGCTTGTCAGTAGGCGATTCCGCTATAACCGTACTTCCAAAAGTCAATGCGTCTTTCTGAGTAATTTTCAAAGAGTTGAGGAAATATGAATTTTGTGATCAGTTATGTCCCCTATCGTAGACCCCAACGGCTCCATGTGCATGCTATAAGTACATGTATGTTCCCTCCTGCTCCAGTTTTGAAGACGCAAATATATGTGCGTCCACCGTCAACATGTCCTCTTTCAGATCCGCCATGAATGGGTCAGATATTCCATTCCTAAGTATGAAAGGCCACCGACTTTATGTGGTTCACTTTCCACATTTTACAGATTCAGGCGAGTAGGCCCTGAATTCTGTCATCAAGCCTTTTCCTGCCTTCTGCTTCTGAAAGCTCCAGTCTGAGCCTGCATCTGTATCCATGAACTTTGTCCTACTCCCTGCGCGGCTAACGGTGCCTGATCCAGCCTGTTGCCTGCCAAAAACTGTATTTCACCTTCAAGATTATCTGCTTCGCTCCTCATCCGATGCATTCCTGTCTAGCAGTTTAGGTAAACATTCCTCCAGCTACCGTGCAAGGGGCCAGGCCTCACTGTCCTCATGCAAGTAATTCATAGCCCCGTTACCATGGAATATTCCTACCCCCTCGCATCTAGTGTAGACACTTAGACGCTTGTACACGCACTAACAGTCAGTATAGAATAGATTCTATCCTAGAGACCTTTCCTTTTGGATAACACAGTTCTTTAAACATAGGATATTAGATATGATTTGGGATTAGGTTGACATGAACCCCAGACTTCTGTCTCCACATGTAGAGCTAAATGTCAAGTCCCCTTCACCCTCTAGTTGCACGTCAATCACACGTCATGCGGCTGCGCACGCATCTCTGCCAAATATTTCTGCTGACATTGCAGGATTCTCTTATGGATCCACCCATTTGTGACATCATGTTTAATGACGTATTTTAGTTACACCCATGTTTACGCCTTTTTTGGTTACGTATGCATATTTTATCTCTCTTATCAGCTGTTACGCCTCCTGCGTCTGTTACACTATAAGGTAATTCTTATAAAAGTGATTACCTGTCAATAATATATGCCCTTCCTTCCTGAACTTTCGTGGTGATGGAATAGAATGCCTACAATTCAAATTGTATTCCTTTGTATAGGAATAAAGCCTTTTAAAACCTCTAATACCACGGATTCTGCCTCTTATTTTTACTGAGTTATTCTCACTAAGACTTTACCGCATAAAAAATAGTACCGGTAATTAAATATTTACCACAGAGTGTACCAAAGAGTTATCTTTAAGTGAAGGTGTAGAAAGTTAGACTTATGCAGGAAATTTGGAGGTTGAATAATTGAGGAAGAGGAAGAAGGACAGACTTGGGCGGAGGTGCTTTGACAAGGTACAGCACTTTTCTTATCAAAAAGAGGGAATGGTTTAGCGCCCTTGAGCACCTCCATTAAGCTGTCCTGCGTGGAAGTGAAATCCTGAATGAGTGAAGAGCGTGCTGCTTCTACACAATGAGAAGCCTCTAAATCTGGAGTCGGTGTCTCCCCGAAAGATTCCTCCAGCTCTTCCGAGCTTCCCGCACTGTCACTTTTTTCCTTCACATCGCCTTTATCACCAGTAGCATCTTTATTTAATAATTTGGCTGCATTCCTCGCTTCTTTAACCTGAATGCGTACAGCCTTTGCTTTACGAGTATTCATTAATTTCCCCATATTTAGAAGAAACCAGTAGTAATTGTAGCTCCCTTACATTTTAGTCACAGTTTAGTCCCAGTACCTCTAGGTCTCTTGAGTCCAATAACACAGAGTCAAAGGAACAGAGCAGCAACAGTGGCAATAAAAAAAAAAAATATGTATATAATTTTTTGTTTTCCGCTACCTGAGCGCCAAGTAGGACTTCAAACTCCCAATCCACGTCGCCGGATACTGTTCATCCGTATAGGCAAGATCACAGAGTCTCAGGTCTCAGGTAAGCTAACAGCTGCTGCAACTTCTCCAGCGCCACGCCACGCTGCAGGCAAAACTAAAATGAGAGGAGCTAGTCCGCTCCGATAAGAAAAGGCACTCTACTAAGCGAATTCAAACTTTTTAGAACGCCGCCACCAGCCGCCTTCCACCTTCCACCTCTGCCTCAACCACGAAGCTCCAGGCACAAAGCAAATACAGCGTGAGGCTGGGAACTGAAGACTAGGGATGCCGAAGAACACCAATAAATTTGAAGATGGAAAGAACTGCTCCACTCCGACAGAAAGAGCCGCTGTGCTCCCGTCGAACTCAGGCTTCAGGCTTCAGAGGACAAGCAATCCACCCGATGAGGAAAACGCCACCTGCCGCCATCAGACTCTGCTGGAACCACACAGCCCCGAGGAGGAGGGGAGGAATCAGGAACCGGGAATCCTCAGGTGCGCATGGAGGCGTGGATCTCCATCACGCTAGCCCCGCAATTACCAGGTATGAGAAGTATCAACAGTTGTCTATATTCTTGTATTATTTTATTTCATATTGACATGTCAAAGATGTGGCAGCAAGTAGCAAACCTGATCCGGTCTATGGGGAGAGTCTTTTATAGCATGGTGGATAGGTTTCTGACTCTAAGGTAGTGTTTTAAAGTTTGGTAGATGGATAATCATGCAACTGTGAAGCACATCCTATCTGCCTTATTAGAAGTGAATTGTAATACGGCGGGCCCGATATGTGTCACACCAGTGATTGACACACCATTCTCCAAAATTTAAAACGGACCCTAAGACTGAGGCATAAGGATTTAAATACCTCTGTCGCGTACGTGGGCCCTTCGCGTCTTTTTGGTTAGACCTGTGGCACTTTATTTACCCATGTTTTCATGTTGCTTCCTTAGCTTTCATAGCTTATAATGGGAAAAAGTGCTATGCAAGAAAGGATATATATTTTTTAAATAGCATCAACAAAAGGTTTGTTGTGCTAAGGTTACCATCTTTCCAGCTTCCAGGAGGAACCAGAGTTGTAAAAATAATCTTTAGCACATTTCTTTTGCATTACTCTAAGTGGCAGTGCATTATTTCCTGTTTCTGTGGTTTCCACCTACTTGCATTTTGTGGTGGAAACAGGTGATAAACCCATAGGTGAAGCTGGAAAGCTATACAGTTTTAAAAGTGTTAGTGTAGATCACTCATGAAATAAAAAATAATTACAAGAAAAATTAGACATAGCTGACTGTTTTTTAATTTGTAAAGGGCGTTCTCATCTCACACACAGCAAGATGGTGGATGCGATCTGGAGCCTTTCCGCCGGGACGACTTACAATCAGGTCGCAACCACCGCCGGCCTTACCAAAAGCAACAGTGTCTGTGGGGCACAAAAGTGGGAGGGGCTAGGGATGAGCAGTGGGCCTCTTTCCCAACTGGTAATGGCGTGGGGACAGTCTAGAGTCCTGCCCCAGGCCGAGGCTGCAAGAACTGAAGGATCGCTGGGGGCGAGCAGTGTAGGCCCCTGGAGAACCTGGGGCCTATGGAGAGCAGCGCCAGAGGCTGGACACATCCTGTTCCTAGGAGGACATTGGCCGACCAGAGCCTCCAGAGAGTTGGTTGATTGACGGCCAGTGTTGGGCTCGAAGTTGAGGCTGTGAGGCCAATTGGAGCACCAGAGGAGGGCGGAGAAGGTTCACAGAAGATATTACGTGCTATTTGGGGACAAATGGACTGAGAGACAGCACATTACAATGGGTGGCAGGTGACCCATATAGAATTATCGGGAAACATCCTTTACCACGCAACCATTACAACGCGGTATGGTTACATCGTGGTTTTAACAACGCAAGTCGTTACACCGACTTGCACTGGAGGGCGCTGTAGGCTAAGGAATAGTGTGAATTACTATTCCAACACCTTCCCTACTGTACGTAGACTGGAGTTGGAATAGTAATTCACACTATTCCTATGTCCAGCGCCCTCCAACGCAAGTCGATGTAACGACTTGCGTTGTTAAAACCGCGATGTAACATACCGCGTTGTAATGGTACGCGTTGTTACATCATACATCCAGAATTATCAGTGGGAAGTATACCTAAGAGTGCAGGGAGGAGAAGGGGGAACATTAGGTGAGGCCACAGAATAGCAACGCAAGTGGTCTCGCTATATGCGGACAACATATTGATTTTAGTGAGGAACATACGGGAGGGCACTGTTCAGATAATGGATATAATGACAGAGCTTCATGTTGCCTCGGACCTAGGAGTGAACTGGTTGAAAACTTCTTTGTTTCTGGTTAACCCTTACTGCCCACTGCACCAAATTGTGGTCGAAGTGCATCCCCCTCTCTGGGAACCACGCACCTTCCGTTACATGAACATCAACATTTATCAACATTTATTACATCACCCAAGACCTCATCAGTTGTAATCTCAAGAAAACTATCGCCTTCTCCGTCTGCAAATGTCATTCTGGAGCACACTCTCACTCTCTCTCGCTTTAGAAAATGGTGATACTTCCCTGCCTGTTGTATTACTTTGGCAATCTTCCAGTGAACGTTGCCTGCAGCACCTTTCACACCCTTCATGCAATGCTGGGGGGCTTTCTATAGAATAAGAATAGCACTGTTCAAAATGCAGCTACCGGTAAAAAGAGGAGGCCTCAGGTCCCAAATTTCGAGCATTATTACTTGCCAGAGCAATTGCAGTGGCCCCCTCTCTGGATGGCGGGACAGTACGTGACAAAACTTGGACTGGCCTCTAGATCCTGTCCGCAGCGGATGGTGAGAGAGGCTTTCCTCCCATGAGGGTGCAATCCCTCAGTGGCCCAATTGCCTATTACGAGTGGCCCACATTAGTTTTCAGAAGAGTTTGCGTCTCATTGCGAATATGTCTCAATATGCACCTGGGATTCAATTAGGTTCTATCCGGCAGTTCAGAGAACTCACTGGGGTGTGGTGTGATGATGTGGGAGATGGCTAGAGTAGGAAGCTTGCGGACCTCTTCCAGGATGGACACTAGTCCCTTTTGAACAGCTGAGGCATCCCGTTGGGGCGCTTCCTGGCCCAGGGCCAGCTGGTGGCTGAACTTGGATGGTTGTGACACATCGTTGACACAAAACATGATCAGCACCTGCTCATATACTATGCTAACGATAGGCAGAGGCCGTCACCTGATAACATGGCTAACTAACGTGAGCCCTGTCACATATATCACAGGACCCCTTTGTGGGACTTCGAAGCGGGACATAGGCTGGGAATGATGCTGAAGGAATGGGACCGGGCCATCCTACACCCATGCAAAGTTTCTCATAACCCCAGATTCCAGTACATATAGCACAACATTTCACACAGGGCTTATCTAACTCCACTGAGATGCCATAGGATCTTCCCTGGATCCGCACCGACCTGCCCACGATGTATGGAGCCGGGGAAGACATGACGCACATGCTCCGGAACTGCCCCATAGCCAAAGATCTTTGGCTAGAGATCACAAATAAACTAATTGAAATAACAGGCCGCACTAATCTCAATTATATGGCAAGTGGCATGCTGAGACTATACTGGTGCAGGCAAGCAGTGGAGGCTACAAACCGCTTCATAGTCTCATTTTGGTAAGGTGGAAATGAGCAGTTTTTGGGCCAAAGCTCAGCTGCCTCCCAGGGAAACCTACTAAACCCAGCCATTGCATAAGCTAGACACTCCTGGAGTCTAGGGTGGTGTGGCTTGTGTAGCTACCAGTACGTTTTCTTCATAAATTTTCCTCACATTTCTGTGATGGAAAGATCAAAAATATGTGGGGCTCCACAAAATTACTACCAGCCAGCATTCCCACACTTCTCCCAATAAAAACGTTACCCCACTTGTGAGATAGCTACCACCCGCAACCGTAAATGCCCAATAATCGCAACATGGAGACATCAGTTTTTTTCACCAAAATAGACCCATTTTGGAGATGTGGGGGGCACCGTTATTTGGGCTTAGCCTCAGCTGCTTCCAAGAGAAACCAACTAAACATCGATATTTCTGAAAACTAGACACCCCAGGGAGGTCCAGAGTGGTATGACTTCCATGGCTCCCTCTAGTTGTTCATACCAAGAATGCACTCCAAATATCAAACTGTGGCTAAAAGCATGCATTCTTCTCACATGGTCACCCATTGCCCACCCGTCAATATATACATCTGGCCCTAAGTGTGTTTATGGGGAAAGCAGGGTGGTATGCAGAAGGGAGTAGAAAGTGCTTCAGAAAACAATTTAAATGTATACATGGAAAAATACTTTAAAATATCATTTGACTATTCCTTTATTATTGAATAGCATTTAAGATATATTTCTTTAAAATGAAAAAATTCCAAGCTTCTCTGAAGCAACTGTAAGAACGGTCGGCTAGCATTCAGTTTGGACAACTGAGATAATTATGGAAACTAATTAATTCAGTCTGTTTATTAACAGGAGTCTTTAACTGAAGCATTTTCTCCCCCAGGCATTAACAAAGGCTTTTCACCTGCTTTCGTGTTACAACTTTTTCTCGGAGGAAAATCCATAACTTGAATATTATACCAAATTATTCCCTGGACTAACAATTTCCACAATTTAGAAGAACTTTTAGTGTGTGGTACCAATTAGCAATCCTGTATTAAATTTCAATACTTTTGTGCAAGTAAGATGTGTCAAAATATTACATTTTAAAGAAAGATGAACAGGAATGCTTAACAATATTTAGAAAAGTTGATTCATAAGTTTGCAACAATGCCAAAAATAAATTGCCTTTTTCTACGAAATATTTAAGAATTAAAAATTATTTTAATGGGATTTGAGTATTTCCCTAAATTGCAGCTACATCAGTGCCATGTGAATCTGTATTCCATTGTACTTTTTCGAAGCAATAACACACTTATACTAAGATTTAATGCAGTGTTTGCATCACAAAAGTGACGTAAAACAACACTAAGGGGCATATTATCAAGAAACTGCATTAAAATTATCGCCGCTCTAGCGGCAGAAAACTGCCGCTAAAGCGCCGATAATGGGCTTGCTAATATGCCCTTGAGAATTCCCATAGAAGCCCATCTTCTGGTGTCAACATGGGCTTCTATTGGAATTCCCTGCGGCATATTATCAAGCCCAGTTTTCTGCCGTTAAAGCGGCGATACATTTAACGCCGTTTCTTGATAATATGCCCCATAATCTTTTTTTTACTAATTTTATTTCCAGAGCTATGCTCTGCTTTGCCTAACTTAGCGCCACGGGGGCGTCCCATGGGTGGTGCATGGGTGTTCCCATACAACCACCCAAGGTTTCTGATGCTAAACCCTATTCACTTAAAAAGTTAGACAGGGTTTAACGTCGGAAAATAGCGCCCACTTCAAATAGACAATATGGAGGAGAAATGCTTTCATTTTTCCTTTCTTTTCTGACTTTGTGTGCTGCACTGTGCAGCACACATACAAAGTGGGAAAAGGTTTAAAGTTAGTCTGAGCGTAGTATTTTGTACTGGAAGGCTATCCTTCCAGTACAAAACCTATGCTACAGTCACGCAGACACACGTATGCTATGGTGCAACGGCATGTGCGCGGAGCACAGCAGCTAATTTCAGCACAGCGCTAGGTAGAGTGGAGGAGAGTGCCATATTACTGTAAATATGGTGCTCTCCTGCGCTCTTCTTCTCTTATTTTGCCTGCGGTGCTGCGTTGCATGAGATTTTAGTAAATCTGCCCTTTAGTTTCCACAGATTTTACAAAGAAAGATTCTTCAACAGTGCATCAAAATATGTTCACGAAATGTATAAAGCATATGTAGAAGAAAAATTGCTAAGCTAATGTATGTCATGCACACATAAGGATAGAAATATGGTACACTGGTTTCCCATTGAAAGGATAATGTTTGTTTTTCGTATAGTTCTTTCTTTTGGCTGCTAGCCAGAGATACAACTTCCCCAATAACAAACAGGAATACAGAGAATAAAGATTAAAAAATATTCAATACGAACATCATAAAACCTGCAGATAGAAGTAGATTTGTATTCAGTGTTTTTTACTTAACTTAAGGTATGTGCTTGCAGTGGTCGATTTCCTCGTATTCGTGGCATTGATGCATCGTAATGTGCATGCAGAAAGGGCGCAATAAAATCAATCCTACGAGGAAGCGGTTTTGGGTCGGGGTGACTTAACGGAAAAAATATACTTTTTTCTCACCTGCAATACCAAAATGTCAGGAAATCTTTCCGTATTTTGGATAAGCATTCTGGGAAAGGTTCTTTTGGGTTGTCTTCAAGGTAGTCGCAGTCATGTGGTGTCATTGATGAACAGACCGCTTTTACAGTTCTTTTTTGTGAGAAAGGCAGCACTTGCACAGTATCTTGTTCAGAGCTGTGTCTTGGTAATTATACGAGTCTCTAACTAATTGTCAGAGACAACTGAGATTTCTCAAAGCACATCCTAACTCCTAAACTACAAGCGCTTTTCCACACATTGCTGCAGTCCAAGATGGGCGCAATTTAGGTGTGGCGGTGCCAGGCCCAGAAATACCAAACCGATTGCATATCCAGCCCAATTATAAACCATCACAAGTGGGATTAACATCGGGTTCCAGAATTACTTAGGGGCATATGTATCAACATCTCAATTTGCGATTCTCAAATAGCGATTTTTTGAGAATCGCTATTTGAGAATTGCAAAACGGGATGAATCTAAAAATTCGCACAAATTTTGCGAATTCTTAAAATTCCTTAATTGCGATTAGCAAATTGCGAAATCACAATTAAGGAATACCTTCCCATTCATTCCTATGGGTCAGGAGGCCCATAGCAATGAATGGGAAGTCCTTCTCAATTTGCGAATCGCTATTTGCTAATCGCAAATTGAGAATATTTTCAAAGGTGCAAGGGTGTCATGATGACACCCTGATCCACCCCTGAAATCAGCATGTGTGCGCATATGGCGCACATATATGCCCTAAGGGCCATGGCCATGGCACATGGCACTTTGAAAAATGCAAAAAAGTGCATGTTTCAAAGAAATCTCAAATTACCACCAACTTGAAGTTGGTGGTAATTTGCGATTTCTTAAAGAGAAATCACACAACTTGGGTGCGTGTTACATAGCATGTAAGAAAACGCAATTTGCGATTTCTTAAATGCTTACGCAACCTTAAGAAATCGCAAAATTAGCGATTCCTTAAGAATGTGAGGCTGAAATACCTCATACATCTCATTTTGCGATTTTGTATTCGCAAACGCTGTTTTTTAGCGATTCGCAGCGTTTGCGAATACAAAATCGTTTGATACATATGCCCCTAGGTCCATTTCCATCTGCGATTCCCTCTTTCAGTGCCCTTGTCATGCATATGCACTGTCTGTGACCAGTAAGCAGGAGGAAAGCGTGTATAAAAAATTCTTGTGGTTTTCATCAGGTGCATTTACTGAGTGGGTTTATTGAGAAGGCCTCCAAATCTTATATAGGGTGACTATTCTACAAAAAACCTTGCAGAATTACCACTCCCAGTGACTTGGAGTAGGGGCCTGTGTAAGCTCTTTTTAGCATTTCCCTGGTTAGGACACAAACCTTCAATACTTCAAATTCTGGAATATACCTAGCTAAATGTGCTTCCGTTCGGGCTCAAAAGGTTTGTTGAATTGTAATTATGATAAGTGATTTTCCGTTGACCAATTTTTGAATAACTCCAAACTGTAAATGAAAAGTAAACAAACGTGTGCAAACATTATTTTTTCTATTATTGCCCCAAAGAATTTTCCAAAATGACTATCTTTTGATAGTGCAGCCATAGTCTATTTGGAACCACGTTCAGTTTCCAGCAAGCACTCACTATCGCTTTCTGGCTTTGGCTATTAATGCCCAATATGAAAAAATACATTTGTAAACTTTGATATACATTATTGATTTTGTCTCTTTGTAATAATGCATGTTGGAGTTTAGAAAGACTGTTGCGCAAATAGGTGTTGAATAAGATTGCTATCTTTTAAGACACAGAGACACACGTGTTTCTTCAAAACCAGGAGTGGCAAAATGAATTGTACAATTTCAGTTATTTTCTGATCATCTCAAGTAAAGGCACTTTTTTCTCACCATTCTGTAATCACATTTTTATAAAAGTCTGTAATCAAGTGGCTATTTCTTCATTTTTATTACATTTTTGCTCTTAATTGATGAACAGGGAGAAAAAGGGAATAGAGGAACTAAAATTATATATAGTATTGTTAGACAAGGAAAGGAAATTGTGTGTAGATCACATAAAGTGTTTGTGTTCATAAAAGTGTCATCAAGATCACCCATAATATGTATCATGTAATACCTTTCGCAAGAGTCACAAGCCCAATGTGTTATTGAATAAAATAACTTGTTATCAATAGCACGTTACAAACTGGAGGATAGCTCTCAAAAGATAAAGGTGTCCTATTTACAAAGTGGTTCAGTTTTAATAACAGAAGAACGTTTGATATTCAGAGAGAACAGCCTAATCAGGGATCACGGTATCGTCTCAATCTGCTCCCATTATCATTCATGTGTAATTGTAAAATAACTTGACAATATTTTCATAGAAAGTGTAGGATTGGTGGCTCAATAGACCAATGCATCCACTACAGGGATCCGTGTTTGACTCTGTGTTCACATGTTTGAATCCTAGCAGTACACTTAGGGCCTGATTACGAGTTTGGCAGTCTTGAGACCGCATTGGATTAACCACACACCACTGTGGGTCAGACTGTTTTATTACAAAGCATGCTGTTATATAGACAAAAGATTGACACGGTCCCGCCACCACCAGGAAATCTTGACTGCATCAATGAGATAAGCCAACGTGTCTGTCGGGGGGCAGACCGGCAGTGTTACCACCAGCCCAATTACGTGGTGCCTCACAGCTGGCGTGAATGTAGTGGTCCAACCACCACATCTGAGCTGGCAGAAATCGAGTGATGTAAGGCCGAAACTCACCTATACACAACTCTGCATGAGCCAGTCTTACATGTCCTGCTGCTGCTGTACCTGCTTGATGACGTCCAAAACCGACACAGTCGTGGATGCAACCGACGGTAAGTTATTCTCTTACTTGTTTCCATAGACTCCTCAGCAAATCAATGTCCACCCTTGGACTTGGCAAGGGCGTTGGGATCCATGGGCCAAACAAATTTTGTGGGACCTTGTTTGGAATTGTTTTCAATGTATACCCCAAATACAGCTTTATGATGCCTTCTTGAGCCAGGTCACTAACACTGCACAGGCACACTCTACACAAATAGATATGTGTTAACATCTCAACATCAGTGATAGTGGTGTGTGCTTTAAATTGTGCCACACAAAAACACCTCCTCATTAATATCGCACCTATCAATCTCTGACACCCTCACATTGCACACATCCTAGGTCCTGTTGTGAGATCTAAGATACATCTGTATGGCATGAAGTATATCTGGGACAACCAATAGCATAACCAAGTGCCATGCATATGTGGGTAAAGTATAAGTTTAAGTTATGAAAGCAAACAGCACTAGCCACACATTTAGCTAAAGAATGTGTAAGGTACACACTGGAAAATGGACACATGTCCATATAAATGTCCACAAAAGTATGACAATATAACACCCTTCATGTGTGGTTACACAAATATCTAACTTGAACACACCACACACATATCCAACCTGCATTACAGGGAGAAGTAAAACCTAAATGATGTGGAGCAGTAGCGGCTACTGGTGGGAGTGCGGCAGGGCGGTGGGGCGGGGCGGGGCCCGGGGCAGGGTGGAGGGTAGTAAACTACGACATAAGGCCGAACAGAGTTAAGTAACTAAATAAATAAATAAAAACGAAATACATGGGGCGCACTGCATCACCATTTGCGATACAGCGTGCGCCATGTAATTCATTTTATTTATTTATTTATGTACTTACCTCCGTTCGGCCGTATGCCGTAGTTTACTACCCCCCACCCTGCCCCTTCCCCGTCCCACCGCCCCGCATCACTCCCACCAGGAGCAGCTACTGATGTTGCTATTGACCAGGCCAAGCTGAAATACTCACTAAATAACACAACACCAAATGCAATGAAAGCTCCAGTTGGATTTCATCTCACCTAGACATCCATTCATCATTTCCCCTTGTCCTGTGTAACTCCAGCACTGGGTTCTAAGGACAGATCATACTAACCACGTCAACTGGATCAGCAATCAGGGATGAAAACAAACACAACTGTAGTCACACATCACTACCTATCCAATAACATCAAATAATTTGAAAAGTATTTGCAAAGCTAATGTCTTCCAAATTATGAAAATGTTTAATGAATGCATGAAAAACATCCGAAGATGGTACTTGGGAGGGGGGGCAGTTTAGGGAGATGTGAGTTTGTTTTTGGGATGGGTTTTCTTTGACTTATTAGGGGTATGGCTGGGTTTAGTGGGGTGGGGATTCAGTTTTTCAGGAATGGAGTGGTTGGTGGAAGGGATGGGTTGGGCTTTTGGAGGGGTTTTCTTGATTTTGTTAGGGGTATGGCTGTGTTTGGTGGAGTGGGGATCTGTTTTTTCAAGGGTGGATTTGGTGAATTGGGATAAGGAAGGAATGGGATGGGCTTTGGGAGAGATTTTTGGACTTGGGGGTGGATTTCACTTGGTTACGGGCAAGTGCAAACAAGATACTTTTACAGGTAAAATGGAGAGGATTTTTGGAAGGGAGCTGGGTTTGGGAGGTAGCAGTAGTGGTGGTGAAAGTTGTCTGCACTGTATCTACTGTGTGTTTTGTAGGTGTCTGTTGTGTGGGTGACTGTGAGTGTTTCCGTGTTTTTGGTGTGTGTGATGTGGATGTGCTGGGTTCTGTGGGAATGCTGTGTGTTGTGGAGGGGTCTTTGGGTGTTGGTGTGGTGTCTGCAGGAATGCTGGGTTTTGTGGAGGGGTCTGTGGATGTTGGTGCGGTGTCTGATGGAATGCTGGATGTTTGTGGAGAGGTCTGTGGGTTTTGGTGTCTGTAGGGAAGTTGGTGGTTGTGGAGGGGTCTGTGGGTATGGGTGTGATGTCTGGGGGTATGTTGGGGTGGTTTTGGGGGTGCGTAAGGTGAGTGTCTGATTAGTCGTTGCATGACTGCTTTGCTGCAGTTTTTGTTTGTGTGTGGTGCTTGGGTCTGACCTCTGTAGGCCAGACATTGCACTGTGGATACCTTCCAGGTAGGCCATCATCTGTGTCAGCTGGCTGCCTTGCAACTGGATGTCATTCAGGAGTGCAGTCTGACCCACAGAGATGTTCCTCAAAAAGTTCATAGCCTCCTCACTCAGGGCAGTGGGAGTAACAGGGTCAGGGGCTGAGGTGCCTACAGCAAAGGAGACGGCTCCCCTCTTAGTGGAGCAGGTCAGGCCAACAGGTTGGGGGACAACAGGGAGGGTGGAAGTGGAACTAATCCTGGGGGCCCGCAACCACTTGGAAGTGTCCACTGGAAGATGACTTGGATGATGATAAACTTGAGATTGTGTCCTCCCTGGCACTTCCCACACACCCCTGATCACTGGGTCCCTCCATGTCTGTGCTGTCAAGTCCAGAACCACTGTGATCAGCTGTATCCCCAATGACATTAGTTCCTTCTCCTTCGCTTGCCCTGTATGCATCTGAAATGGTTTGTAAAATAGGTTTAGTGCAACTATGATTCCATACATGACCATGACATATCAACAGAAAAAAAAATACGTCAAACAAAAAGTGGAAGGAGCAGAATAATAACTGATTAAACAATTAAATATTGTAGTCCAAAAGATGCAGTCCAGAAGGTATCTTCCAATTGAATTCTTTATTTTTTTTTTCCTCAAGAATTTTCATATATGATGCTCCAACAAGTTAATGTGTTGATTTGTACATATCCAATAAGTTGATTAAATAATTCTAAACAACCACAGCCAACGCGTTTCGTCCTTCTTAGGACATCATCAGGGCTGTAGAAATGAAAGAAAAGCATAGTATCACTATACAATACAATGTGAATATCCACAACAAAGAGTCATTTAAAAAAAGAAGAACTTTTACTTAGGATCCTGCCTATTTAACAATCTAAAATATGAAAGAGTTACCCCTAACCAATCATAACGTCATTATATTAACATAGTCCGCAAAATCATATATCCTCGCATATCTATTCCTGGTTCCAATGCTGTAAGAATTATCCTAAAACATATTATTCCAAGATTTCTATTAATCAATCCTTATTCCCCCAATCAATATTGTTCTAATGAAATCAATCAGCTATTCTGATTATCAATGTTATTCCCTATCTTAAAACAAAGATGAGAACCCCTTGCCTGATTTCTTTGTCATCAGCCATACAAAATGATATACAACATACCTCCTAAATATTTCAACCGTCACTATAGATGTTTATCATTGAAGAATAATAAAGTTCATTCAGTATAAGTCCTCACCAACATTAAGTCGCTTCTTCTTCCTATAAAATTAGAGTTTTCTACATGTGAAACATATCTGATTATTCTCAGATCCATGTTCTAAACCTAAATGCCATAATTGTTACCGTTCATCACAATAAATGCGCCTCCTATGACACTATTCCTCACCTAGATTATGGTCTGTTCGCTTCTCCTCTATGATATCTTCCCAAAACGATTAATCCGAAATGTAACCAATTCCTCAATAATAATCTATAAACATAGCGAAGGAGGACATCGTTATTAGTGCTTCATAAATCTATCAAATGAAAGAGCGAAGCGCTCCCTCAGAAGAAAATACCTTACTAACTGTGCCAAATCATTCTTGATATTCACGTAGCATCCCCAGCCAGTCTGATAACTCGCTCTGGTACAAGTATCCCGTTTGAGTCCGAGTTCCACCGATCTGCATCGACTAATCCATCGTGCTTCTTCTTGTCTAATCCTGAGTTCCCAATTCCCTCCTCTACATGCAGGCCCAATTTTTTGTATTCCATGAAACCTTGTGTGCTTCTCCCTAATGTGTTGATAGAGTGGGGATCTAGTGTCATAATTTGCTATTGAACGTTTGATAGGCTAAAACCATACGGACCAGATGGGAAGCAACCTAGGGAACATGTTAATTGGATGACTACCAATCGGAAACTGTGATTGGTGCCGTGTACTTTTAAATAGAGTATTGGCGGGATACTATATATACTATCATATATGAAAATTCTTGAGAAAGAAAAAAATAAAGAATTCAATTGGAAGATACCTTCTGGACTGCATCTTTTGGACTACAATATTTAATTGTTTAATCAGTTATTATTATTCCGCTCCTTCCACTTTTTGTTTGACATATCTTTTGTATATTAGTGGCTTTATTGGTGGGCCACTGGAGGTTGAGTGGAAGAGATTACGGATTGAGATCTTTATAATAATTACACTTAATATACTCACTGGTGCACACGGAGCAGTAACCCTCATCGTTGTGGTTAACTAAAGAAAAAAAATACGTGCACATATCATATCAGCTTCATGGTTCACTATATAAGCTTCAAAAGTAGCATGAGCCCATGCATGCATGCTATGAAACCTGCAAAGACTTGGCTCCACTTATGTTATAAACCCAGACAGCTCCAAATGCATTGATGGACTTGTCTACACTCCATCCTGGCACTTGTAGTGTACCATAGTAAAATTATGTTGCCAATTCGGATGGATGAAAGTTTTTAGATTTACACAATGTTCACACAAGGCCCAGATTACAACAAATTGTCATTTTCCTTATAACACATCATAATGTCATGAAGGTCCAGTTAAAGACCAATGTACCATCAACATGTGCTGTGGCTTAAATCATGTCACATGCAAAAGTTAATTGCACACGGATGACATTTTTTAGTTCAACCATCATCATATGTCCACTGCTTGAAAGGTCAAATGAAAGCTGTACTGAAGTAGTTTAGCTATGTATCACCTGTGGCATAGAAACGTTGCCTTGAAACATTGAGGGCCAAAGTTTTAGGAGATAGATACTCCAAAATCACACAGCACAACACTTCATATAGCCATATAAACATCGCCAATCCTGCTTGATACAGGTGATAACACCAATCATAGATTGCAATCCTACAAGCTAATACACCTTTGAAGTTTTTTGGGTATCAGTGAATCGGAATGCATGAAGAGGTGGGAACATTATAGTCCTAGTGGGGTGGCACATCACAGCACCATTTGGTATAACAAAAACAAATTGCCTTGTAAGTCTGAGTGTAGACACTGGCATGAGATCTCTACATTTCTATGTGTTCAAAAGACTTCATTTAATATAACAATATATAGTATTACATAAATATGAATGATAAAAGAGCAAGCAGATACCAACAACATACCTTATATAAAATACTAAAGTCTTTATTGATTTTTGGGAAGGGAAAGAAGAGTGGAGGGAGAGAAAGAAGGGTAGAAGAGAGGGAAGAGATAAGGAAAGTTCAAATGAAAGCTATGACATTCCTTTCAAATGCAAAATAAAGACAGAGAATACAATAATGAGGGAGGATGACCATTTTCAGACAATATAGGCGCAGTATGTGATACGTTAACACCCACCTCATTAAGAAACACACTAAGAAGCAACCATAACCCTTGGGCATTATGAGAGGATGAACATTGTATTATATACATAGCATACAATTTATGATGTGAACATACAGCATCACACCACACCTTTTATGATAATTTAGCTGATGTTTTCTAGTTAAAGATGATGTGCTGAAATGCAATTGCCAATAAAATATCGAATAACATATCATTAGGAAATGAGGGAAGAAGGGACTGAGTTAATGTACCCAAAAAGAAATAAAGAGTATTAAAAGAGTGTTGTATGTGAAAAGTCCTTTTAACCTGTGACCAGACCCTATGCCAAAAGGAAAGAGTATCAGGACATCTAAATAACATATGTACAAGGTCTGCTTGAGGAAAATCACAAGACCAACATTTTGCAGAAATACCTGAGAAAAACTAGAACATTGTATAGGAGTGTAGTAAAGTCTGTGGTAAATGGAAAATAGGGATTGAGTAATACTAGCTGATCTGGAGATTTTATAAATACGGACCCATATTTTGTTCCAAAACGTAACATGCCAATTTACCCCCAAAGTCCTCTTCCCATAAAAGTTCAACACTGGATTTGGTTCAAGTAAGATCCTGTAACAAGAATCACTTGTAGATTGCTGATGCTTTAGGACTTGTTTAGAGAAACTCTGTAAACCCAGAAGAAAGAGGAACAAAACTAGAAGAAGAATTCTGGAGGGAAAAGTATATATCAAGCACCATATTCATCAAGGATAGAAAATGAAAATTAAAGGACCTGGGACAGTTATAAGTATCACAAAATTGGGGAAAAGATTAGGAGCATTATAAGAAAAGAGTTGATGAACCCACATAAGACCCTTATCCCTTGTGCCCAAAGAGATACGAGAGGTGTTGCTGGGTCTAATACCCACCCCCAAAAACAAACAATTAAGTAGGAAATTTGTAATTCTGCGGCGTGTGTTATCCAAAAGATGTATTGCCATATCTTGGATGAGACCCAATTCACTGCAGATTAAGCTGTGGCTGAGAGATATAGGCAAGTGGGAAGCTGCAGAAGCAATTCGTATGAAACGGGTCAGGCAGGACGAAAACTTGGAGGAGGATTTGCGGGCATGGGTGACTATGTTGACTGACATTAAGGAATTGCAGAATTTGATGTCAACACTTATCACAGATGCCCCCTATTAACACCAACACATACACAAATAGATATAGTTAATGAACACCCAGATGGAGATATAAGAAAGAAGGTGACACCGGGAATGTGACGCAGCACTGGGAGGGTGTGGGGAGAGTTCAAAAGGTTAAGGGGTTTGAATGGTATCTTCAGTTATAAACTATGGTTTGGCATTGGAGTCATAAAGTTGTATCGTTCAAATGTATCAAAATGTGAAAGGGAAATGACTACAATATCATGTAATGATTCCTACTGTATGAGAGTAACTGATAATGTTTTCTATATTATTCAAAATGCTAATAAAGAAATCATTGTTTAAAAAAATTAGATGACATTTAGCCACAAAAGGGGCTGTCGATCAAATGTAAGGGAGGACATACCAAGAGCAAAGAGGTTCATAGCAGGAACTCCCGATAGGGACTTTATAGGTGGGTCCTTTAGGGATTTAGCCCTAGCAAAATACTTAATTGCACTAGAACCTTGCTTTAGACCAGCCACAAATTTACAAATATCATTAAAAATGAATCCCCTGTGTCATATACTGAACTCACCCCATCAAAATTGATAGTGTATCGGAGCCTAACACCAGGGAAACTCTAGTGCTAGCACCTCCAACACGTCAGACATTGACTGACTCACTATTCACTGCCCAGCATCATGTACCTCAATTCAACTACCTCGTACGACATTGACCGAAAGGCCTCTACCCTATCCTAAGGTGGGTAGAGTTGGGTTGTTGAGACACAGGGGCGTAGCAAAAGATAATGACAAAGAGGGGCACGCTACACTGCAGGGAGACTTTACCGAGATGATCACGCGGTCCTTACGGCCGACGGCTGGTGAACATCTGAAACTTTTATCATGGAATGTCGCAGGTATCAAGTCTAAACTTTTTGACCCTGAGTGGGGTGCTTTTATCGACTCTTACCAAATTATTCTGTTACAAGAAACCTGGGCTACTAAGCCGGTGCATCGCCCAGGGTTTGTTGCCTTTAGAGAAAGCGCACTTCCATCTCTGGCAGGGCGACCGTCAGGTGGTCTTCCAATATGGTTAAGAATGGATTTATTCCCAGCGGCCAAAATGTTACCATCAACATCTAAAGATCTTTTGGCCCTACACATTAAGATCAATACTGGGCTAGGACCCACATAATACTAGTAAATGTATATATTAGATCACTACCATTTTAGGAGAGTAGGATCTGCTTCACATGTTTACCTCCACTTTTTGCTGGCGTTTCACTGTTTTTCGACTTTAGTCTGGCTGGGACCCTGCTATTCAAGGCCCCAGCCTAGCTGCTTCCTCTCTAAAATGATTCCATGTACTTTAGGTACAGTTCAGATTGGATGTGAGGTACCCTTATATGTCCCTAGTATATGGTATATTATGTACCCAGGGCATAGGTACCCCAGAGGCCTACCAGGGGCTGAAGCATGTATTATGCCACCCCTGGAAACCCACCCAAAATGACACCACAGGTCTGCTACTGCAGCCTGGGTAAGGTGGTGAATGCACCCCTTACTGAGATATAGGTTCAATATATCTCACCATATACTGCACATACAAACCTATCAGTCACCCCTATGGCAGGCCTTATCAATCCCGAAGGCAGGGTGCTTGGTTATATGTGAGGGGGTGCCCAGGCATGAGCTGAGCCCCTCTGCAGCCTTCGGAATCTCTTCTCCGGGGTTGTCAGTAGTGCAGCCTGACCATATACTCTTAAGTGCATTATAACCAAACAGTAAATGCTAACTTTGGACTGGCTGCACGGAAACATGTCATGTTTGGTGTCAAACACCTTGGAATTATACCCCCATACCAGTAACTGGTGTGGGAGTATGATCCTACCCTTCTAGAGGGAGAGACATGACAGCACTGGTATACCCAGTAGAAACTTAATAGAGCTCTGGCATCACAAAATGGATGCTGCAGCCAGACACTGGTCTGGCCTCCTGCTGCTGACCGAAACTCCGGCATGGGAGGCCTGGACAATAGGTTTCCTGCCACAGGGAGGTGTAACCACCTCCCAGACAGGCTTATGTGTATTGGGGCTGGGTGGGAGCACTCTCTGAGTGCTTTGAAGTCCTGCACTGGGGGGCACATTTGGTGTCCCTGTGCATAGTCCAGCTCAAACCGGTTCAGGGGCTTCCAGCCCTGCTCTGGCACGAAAAAGGACAAAGGAAATGGGTGTAGCCACCTCTATTTCCAAACCTTCCCATAGGTGGGTCCCCAGATTATGTCCAACCCCCTACCTTAATATAAGTAGGGGACCCCAGTCCTTAGGACTTTAGATTACCCTGGATGAAACTCTGAAGCTGAATCCTGGACCTTTGATGCTCTGCTCAAGACCACAGAGGACTGAAGAAATCTCCCTTGGGGTCAAGGAGTGACTCCCCTGCTTGGCAGGCACCAATGAAGCAATTTGCCAGTCTGCATTATCGAAGCTCCCGCCGGACTCTGAAGGATTTGCAGCCCAGGAAAAGGATTTCCAGACATCTCAGAGGCCGACCCGAGTCCCCAGCAAAGCTGGACCTGCATCCCTCGTGAGTAGTGTGGAACTGGAACTCCTGGTCACCGTGCATTTCTGCAAGTGCATTGACTTCTCGACGTCTCTTGAAGTTATGTTTGGGCTGACTTGTAGCCCCCACCTCTAGCACTGAATCCACCGAAGATTGTCGGCCTGGTCATTCCGAGTGACCTGTGGGCCGCCAATTTGTGTTTCGTCTTGAGGTCCCTTCGCAATTCCTGGTCCATTGACTGGTGGGTCCCTGAGGGGGTAACTTTGTATTTCTTTGGGCTTTCCTGGTTGCTATAGACGTGCCCCAACTCCCTACCAAGTGGTGAGTCCCACAGACCTTGCTTTTCTGCACCGAAGCATCTTTCATGTTTCTGCGTGGGTTGCTGTTGCCAAGGCTTGTTGTGTCCAATTCGAGCACCAACACTGCAGCACTCGACATTCTTTGGGGGACAGCTCGAATCCAGTTCCTGGTCATCCTCGACGCCTCCTGTTCCTCGTGGCTGAAGAGTTGAGCTTCACCTCTTTCACCTGAAATCACCCGACATCGGTGGACATCTGCTCATCGCCTTCCTGGTCACTGGCTAGTGACCCAGACTCTGTCCCCTCTACTTTCAGATTCTTCTCATCTTCGATCCAGGCTTGGATCTCTTCGGACACTTCGCATCTTCACGGCAGCAGCACTTCTTCGCCAGCTCCCCTTGAAATCGACGATGCGACCCGACACGAAAAGACACCTATGCACCCGGCTTCCCTGGGTGAGGTAACATGAGTACTCTGGTGCTCCTGTGGGTGCTAGCCCTAGAACTTCCTAAGTCCAAAAGGGTTTGGTCCTGACTCGTTTCTAAGTGTCCCTAATCTTTAAAAATCTAATCGCGACTTTCCCCATAGAAGCTAACGGGACTCGCGGCTGTGTTCACACACTGCACACGGCCCCCATGGGTCCCCTGTGTCACTACCTTGGGTGGTTCCTTGGGGTCCCAGCGATTCTACACGTTCTGGGCCTTGTGTCTAGTCAAGTCGTGGTTTTTATACCCCTATTTTAGTATATGGTTTGGCTCGCCCCTAGGGCCTGACGTGTATATGTGCTATTTTACTGTGATTATTGAAGTGTAAATTAGGTGCTTTGACCTCTAGTCTCATAAAGAGACTAAGGGTGTGTTTAGTAATTAATACATATATTTTATATATATACCTGGTGTGGATATCTTTCATTTAGTGACTCAAGAGATTATTGACTGGTAAAACAAGCTGCTTTACATTTCTTCAAGACTTAGCCTGAAGGCTGCACTCCATAGCTACCACTAGGATAGCTTTCAATAAAGGTTGCCTTTAACCTATAACCAATAAGGGGTTGTTTGGACTGATACAAGGTGCCCACTATAACTAGTGGACAGCATATATCAGGCCAACTTCTCACAACCATTAAATGTTCAATCACCCTTAGTAAGCAAGCTTGATCAACTATTTGGCCAATTTGCCCTTAAATCATTAAATTGTAGCGGGAGACTTTAATACCTGTATCCCTATATTTGCAGGGTGTATATTTGAGGATTTATCTCCCACCCACTTATCCAAAAAAGGACAAAACTGTTAAAGGTTTGTACTCAAATTGTTGACCTTATTAATGATTATGGTCTTAGAATAGCAAATGGAAACGCCAAATCTGATAGTCCCCCTCATTTGACCTTCAATAGAGGAATTAGTGAATCCAGAATTGATTATATACTTGTGGATAATGATCTCTGGTCAGAACTGCAGGATATGCAAGCTATCCCCAGACCTGACAGCGACCACCAGGCACTAAGTGCATGCTTTTTAACATCTAGATTTAGAGAAACTAAATTAGAGGTGGTTGTATCAGCTTTGCCAATCAATTTCAAATAATTTGAGAAAGGTCAAGTGGGCAGAACTGGTGGTAGACAAATATAAACTCTCTCAAATTTATGAGTTGTTTGTGTCTAAACTTTCTTTGGTTGACACAACTAATATTCATAATACTAATTTCGTCCCCACACACAGCGATCTCATGGACACATTGAGACCGTGTTTCATGAAAGAACAGAGGAGAGGAGCACCTAGAAAGACAGTAACGTCTTGATACGATAAGGGCTGTCGAACTGGAAAGACTCTCTTGATAAGTGCAATCAAAAGGCGTTCAAGGCCTGAAATTATAAAGACCAGGCGAGACTATAAAACTCTCCTTGCCAAAGCAAGAAGAGAATGGGAGGTGGAACAATGGGCAATGATTGCTGAAGCTCTAGAGATTGGTGACCAAAAATGCTTTTGGAAACTTATAGCTGTGAACCCTTCCAACTCCCACCCCCTAGACCCATCGGTTAACCCTGATACTTGGGTCACTCACTTCAGCAACTTATATGACTGCCCACAGCAAAACACTACTGTAGTGACCCACTACCTTGATGAGGTCAATGGCCCCCAAACTCCAAATTGACTTGTCCAAGTTCCACCCCAGCTACTGATTCTACTCTGACTTTTACTTTATTGGAAAAACTTACAGCAATAGAACAAACGGAAAAGAACATGGCCCTAGGGATGGATGGCATTCCGGATGACCTCTTCCTCGCTGAACCAGTCATTTGGGCCCCATAGTTGAACATTTTATCGAACAGTATAATAAAAGTGAATAGGATCCCTCCTTCATGGCAAGGCGCTGTTATTGTACCTATTTTTAAAAAAGGGGGCAGAACCATTGCCTCAAATTATAGGCCCATAAATCTACTTGATTTCTCCCAAAAGATATTCTGCAGACACGTTTTGTGTAAACTAAATGAGTGAATACTTCAGAATATTATTTTGGAAGAGTTTCAAGCAGGCTTTAGATCAAATGTCAGCACATTGGGCCAGGTTCTCCGCTTCAAGGTGATAACCTGGAAATATATGACGTTGCTGCGTGACCATCTGTACGTTGCTTTTATTGATTCAAGAGCGTCGTTTAACTTGGTCCCGAGAAACACAATCCACAAGGTATTCGCTGGGTATGGCATTCCCACAGACTTACTAAGAATACTCAGGTTCCTACATGCTAACACATACGCGAGAGTCAGATGGAACTCCTTGGGGGATATGACTGACAAGATTGAGATCTTGAAGAGAGTCAGACAGGGATGTGTCCTTGCGCCAAAACTGTGTAGCCTATTCATCAATGGCGCAGTTAAGCGATTGATGGAATGCAAACACAACGCCCCGAGACTGGCGAGAATACCAACCCCTATATTAATGGTTGCGGACGACACCCTGCTTATCTCCCGGACCCCTATGGGTCTCCAATCTGAGCTTAATGCTTTTGTTACTTTCTAAGGGAAGAGGGGCCTAGAGTTAAACTCGTCAAAATCAAAAATCATGATGATTAGTCCACATAAGGGGTACAGAGGTAGTGTAACCGTTGAGGGGCTTCCACTAGAGGTAGTTCACCACTTTGACTATCTAGGGGTGAGGTTAAGTGACACCCAAGCATGGGGACCCCAGCTGGCAAAAAGTAAAATCACCCTTCATCAGAAAGCCTCTGCTATAGCGAGGGGGTACAGAGCAGCATCTAGCAGAGCTGTCTCTCCGGTTATCACTATATATAACTACTCAGCCGTAGCGTCAGCAATATACGGTGCCGAGATCTGGGGCTATGCTAATGCTGAGAGCTTTACAAAAATAAAAAATAGGTTCATCAAAAAACGTTTTAAGCTTTTCTTAAGCTCTCCCACCATACCGCTACGATTAGACTTGGCTCTCAATCCTATTCATCTAATAGTCGTATTAAAACCCCTTTTATTTTGGGTCACATTATGGTCCACTAATGAATTGGCAGCCTACAGAGAGTGCGTGAAAGATCTTTCTGCTCTCAACACAAATCTAAGAACACCATGGCTGAAACACTGCAAAGAATTAACGTATAGAACAGGAATGAGTGAGTTCTGGACTGCCCCGGGATCAATAGCTAAAAGAGATGTCCAAAAAATAAAACAGTCTTACTGGGAAGCAGTCCTAATTAAAACTTGGGAAACCCACCTGACTAACTCTGTCACAGGTAAATTCCTGAACCACAAAAGTACGCCCAGGTTTCAACCCTATTTGAACAGAATGCACCCACATCAGCTAAAATGCTTGTAGGTATAATATAGGTGTGGGGTACTGCCCTTGACATCACACACTTACAAATGGGCCAATGTTACATGCCAGGCGGATTGTTGTCCAAACTGCCCGAGCACAGTGGAAAACGAGTCCCATTTTATGCTATTCTGTCCCGCATACAGTAACGTTCGGAAAAAATGGCTGGTGCCTTTATGTAACAACATGGGTGTGAGACACTATTGCGAAGTGGAGAGACTCTTTAAAAGTGACACTAGAGAACTCTTAGCCTTCACAGTCTCTAAGTACCTGTATATTGCCTGGGCTTTAAGAAAAAAGGCAATTTGTAAATTCGAATCTTGATAGAGATCTGTTTTCATGAATTGTTGCACATACATATTTTGCTTATCTATACCTCTTGTACAGCCCCTATGTTAGCTATTTTGTACATTTTGACTGTTATGACTATTAGAACAATTTACAAATGATCAGGAGATCCCCAACTATAATTTATAACCGGCTTCTACGTCAGGCCATAATTCGTTGTACTGTTTTTAACCAATCTAAGGTATTTACACCTGCTGTTTTATGTCTTTATGTTGCTCAACTTTTAAAATGTCTAAAATGTATCCTTGATGTATGGATTTGATGTGTTTTATAGGCTGTTCCCTAAATAAACAATTACTACTGGATGACCTTTATCCTTTGAAGTACGCCATAAAATAGGTCTATTATTAAGCTGAATTAAAGAATTATACCATAACGCCATTTCAAGAAATATGGAAGGAGTCAAGTGAATTGGAAGAAAGGTAGACTTGAGCAGCGAAATAGACTGCTTTAAAACTGGAGAATAAAGGAGCGTTTTGTAGAAGAAAAGGACAAAAACCTCCTTAAAAGTGAAGGGTTTAAGGAAAGCTCTTTAAAAATCTAGCCACAAAGGAGAAAGAGGCGAAATAACATCAGAAGTCCAAAGGGTAGCTTGCCACGAAGTAAAGGCTCTATGATAATAATAAAAGTCTGGAACGTTAACTCCACCAGCTGCTTTAGGCTTTTGCAAAATAGAGAGGGCTAAACACGATTTCTTTTTATGTTATAACTAATTAAGAAGTAATGAGTTAAATTAAAAAAAAAAGTTCTTGGTATATAAATTGGTAACATAGAAAGGAGATATAAAAATAGGGGAGATCATCATTTTAATTGCATCTAGACGTCCCCACCATGATAAAAATAAAGGATTCCAGGAAGACAGAATACTTCCAACCTTCCTGTTAAGCTCTTTATAATTAATTCTAATAGAATCAGAAAAAAAATTGTGACCCATTTACCTAAATATTTAATTTTGACAGAGGCAGACCACTGAAAACCAGTTATGTGGTAAGGATGACTGAAGGTGTATTTATTGAGTGGAAGAATTTCTGTTTTGTCTTAATTCATTTCAAATCCAGATACTTCAGAAAAAAAAGAAATCTCCTTCAAAAGAGAAGACAAACACCTTTCTGGGGAGGAAATAAACAATAGGATAACATCTGCATCAGCAGCAAATTTCAAATGATGATCACCATATATAGAACCAGAGATCAATGGGTTAATTTGAATCTGGGAGAGAAAAGGTTCAAGTGGAAAGACAAATAGCAAGGGGGAGAGAGGACAGCCCTCCCTTACTCCTCTATAAAGAGAACAATATGAAGAAACTCTACCATTGACCAATACAGACGCTTTAAGGGAATGATATAAAAGGGAAATAAAAGCAATACATTTAGGTCCAAAACGATGCCAGGTTTATGACTGAAGCATAAACTCCCATTTAATTCTATCAAAGGCCTTCTCAGGATCTATTGTTATAACCGCAAGCAATGATTTAAACATAGGGGCTTTACTAAGAACATTAAACAGTGAACAAGAACTTTCAAATATAAGTCTACCTTTAATAAATCCTGATTGCTCCTTTCCAATAAGATACGGGAGGAAGGGCTCTAAACGAAGGGCTAGCAGCTTAGCAAAGATCTTATAATCATTTAACAATGAGATAGGACTATAATTTTTACAGTCATGGGGATCTTTACCCTCTTTATGAATGATATACACAATAGATTCCTGAAAGGTACCAGACGTAGAGGAGGAATCCACAAAATGGGTAAATAAGGGAAATACGTATGGAAGGAGAATATGTGAGAAGTGGAGATAAAACTCCACTGTAAACCCGTCAGGCCCTGGCGTCTTCACCAATTTTAACGCTTGTGAAGCTTGAGAAATTTTCTCAGGAGTAAGATCCTTTTCTAAGGGAAATGGTATGAGAAATTTGACCCAAATAATCTACAATAGTGGAGGACTGAGCAGGTGATTCTGGAGTATACAGGAATTTATAGAATTTAACAAATTCCTCTAAAATATCGCTATGGTTAGTAGCCGATCCTCCGTGCCTGGTTGCCACAGAATCAATAACTCGTCTCTCTTTTCTAACCTTTAAATAGCTTGCTAACAATTTACCTGCATTATTCTTCCCACCATAATAACATGCATTTTTCCTAAGAAGGATATAGTTTGTCTCATTAGTAGAGATGGAATTAAACTTTTGTTCTGCTTGATGTAAATTATGAAGATCTGATGGCACCTTAGAAGAGAAATACTTCTGTTCCAAAGATTTGTTTGATAGGAGTAGGGCAGGATGTTCCTTAGCACAACTTATTTTAGTTCTAGAAACATAGCGTAAATCAAAATGACGTGCAGACGCTTTAAACAAAGGAAAAAATAGAAGTGTTATCATTAAATGAAAAGAATTCAGAAGTAAAGGAGACAAAAGAACTAGAAACTGAGCATCCCGCAAAAAACAGAGTTATTGATCCTCCAACTATGCGAAGAGGAACAAGGGGGAACAAAATCCAAGTCAGTATAACCATAGCATGATCAGAAAGTATAATTGGAGAAATATAAGATTGTGTAATATGCTGCGAAAGAGATTTAGAAAGAAAAATATGGTCTAAACGTGAAAGTGTCCCATGAGAGAATGAGTAATAGGTGTAATCTCGTACAGTAGGATTAAACAGCCTTCAAGAATCTACCAAAGCGCCTTTAACAATGGCCTAATGAAATTGTTTATGCATTCTTTGGGACAAAAACATCTATCCAAAAAGGATCCATAATTTGGTTGCAGTCGCCACCCATAAAAAAATATGAGTCATGGTACTATGTACATTTTCTAGCAATAGAGGGCCAAAAAGTATGATCAGGAATCGTGGATACATACACATTTAACACTGTAAGGGGAATATCATCAATAAGACAAGTAACAATAATCCATCTACCTCTATCATCGTTTCATGTGAAATAAAAGTAAAATTAAGTGATTTTCTGCACTATATAACAACACCATTCTTTTTATTCAATGATGGGGAAACAAACTCATTCCCCATCCATCTTTGCTTGAATTTTTAAGCTTCTAACTCAATAAGGTGGGTTTCCTGTAGAAGAACTAGGTTAGGATTGGATTTACCCAAATAGGGTAATATCCTCTCTCTTTTAACAGGATAAATAGATCCTTTAATGTTCCTTGATATTATACAGGATTATAACTAGTAAATCACAGATGAATTGCTTGAGAATGTTTACATGAAAAAGAAAAGGCCAGAAAAGTCCAAATCAAAAAAGAATTAATAATGGAGTATGAAAAGGAGAAGAATAACAAATAGTGGAAAAGGGAAACTAGGAACGGTAAAAAAGAGAAATGGAAATCAAGAAGAAGAGGCAGTACTAATCCAAAAAGGATGACTGAAAAAACGTACCTGAATGAGTAATAAAAGGAAAAGAAATGGGTTGGTGATGACACATGAGACGATGACATGCCTAGAAGGGGACGAATTCAAGCCACACCAGGACCATAAACACTCAAGAGGACAGACCGCATAAACGCAAATATATAAGCTGAATCTTCAAGAAGATGAAAAGAACATCTTAAAGCAACTATTATAACATATTGAAACGCTTCTAAAAAATACCTATTAAATATGCTAAAGACTTCAAAAACACCAATTTAAACCATCTGAAAATCTTAACAAGAGGAACGAAAATAAGAAGAAAAGAAAATCACCAGTAGAAGGTCCAGCAGTATCCATAGTAACCAAAGTATGCATTTCTATAAACTTCTTAAGTTCTACTGGATCCTCAATGTTGTAGTCAGTGGCAGCTCGCAGAGGGAGTGCTGCGGGCGGTAGGGCGGGGGAGGATTAGGGTGGGGGGTAGTGTAGTCAGACATACGATGGCCAGGAGTACAGTAAGTAAGTAAATAAATACAACTATTTAATTGCGCACGCTGCATCGCCAACTAGGCGATGCAGCGAGCGCAAGGTAAATAGTTTTCTTTATTTAATTACTTTATTCCTGGCCGTCGCATGTCCAACTCCACTACCCCCCCCACCCTGCCGCTCCCCACCTCACCGCCCCACAGCACTCCCTCTGTGAGCCACCACTGGTTGTAGTATTATTCTGGAATGTCACTTTAAAGATGGAGCGATTAAAAAGACCGTATCTGGCACCGAGAGAACGCAAAGAATGCAAGCGCCTTGAGACCCTCACGGGTGAGTAGCGCGCTTTATAAACCCCCTGATTGATCCTGAGATAGGAAAATACTTTGATCAAGCCAAGTGACTTGACGTTTAGCTTTAGCTGCAGAAATAACTGCCAATAAGTCAGTAAACTTCGAAAAAAAGTATAATGACTCCTCTGTGTTTGGTGAGAGATTCAGACAAAGGAGGACGAGGCCCGAGCCTATGCGCTCTTTGAATAGTAAGCAAGATTGAGGAAGGCATATTTAACAGTTCTTGGCAGGAAGGAGGTAAAAAGGAGACAGGATCATCTCCCTCCAAAGCTTCAGGAAGGTGAAATATACCTAGATAATCCTGACTAATCCTGTTTTTCAAATCCTCTGTGTGCTGTTGGAGCTGAAGCACCTACTTGTCCAAAGAATTAATTTTGTTAACTTTGTCACGAAAATCCACAACTTGTTGTGCTACCATAGAAACCCAACTCTCCATCAATGTCCATTTGTCATCCACATGTTGTATCCTGTTATGCGTCTCCTCAACAAAAGGATGCAGTGCATCAATTTCCTCCAACAGTAGTTTTAAAGAGATAGGGGACGCAGACTTCTCAGGTGAAGGAGGAGCCTGCTTTAACCTTTTGGATGCACAAGAGGGCCACAAAGCCTTACTGATAGTGGATTTCATTGAGGCATTATGAGGATTAGCAGAATTGGCCATTTCACCAGGAGAATTCAGTTGGTCTACTGTTAATAGCTTTGAAGCAGGACCTGCACACAGCCCAGAAGAAGGTTACCCTTTTGGAGTAAATACAAACTACGGTTTCTGTAGTTTTCCCATTAAAAAAAACAGTGCAGCTTGTCAGAAGTAGCAAATAGAAAGCCTATATTGCCAGCAATGCTTCACTGACCATATCAGGAAAAAATAAATATAGAGCAACACCAAATAGCCACCAGAAGACTGAGCTTCAAATCTTCATAAGCACCAGAAAACGAAAATAATAATAACAGCATGAAAGCTGCATCAAACACAGTCAAACCAACATGTCAGGAAGCGCTCATCATGCCGAATGCAAGGCTTGGTGATCCTTTCCTCCTCGTCGGTGAGAACAGCGCATAAAATGGTGGCCACTTCTGTGGAAGCAACCACAGCATCGAAAAAGAAAAGAAACAATGTACCGCACTTCAAACAAGATGGCACCGCAGTATCACATTACTTGCCTCTTCCTCTTCAAGTGGGGCGAAAGTCACAGTCAAGATTGCTACATTTCTACATCTCACTCTATGATGCATATCATCGGTCAGTGAATGAATCTTCAAACACCATTGCAGATGAAGTAACAACAGGGAAATATACACTGGGAAACATGTAGCCACTAATGCTGATGGCACCAGTGATGTTTGCACACTCATGCCACTGTTGAATCCCAACTTACCAAGGGGAAGTGTTATCCAATCACTGTATAAAGAGGGCACTGTAAGCCACGTCACATGTAATTAAATATGGTCACCATCACATGAGAGACAGTAGTGAGGGAACGCCACCTTCTTATATAGGGAAGACAAGTGGCCTGTTTGGTACAATTGCCACGTATAACATCAAACAAAATGAGCAGATTTTTTACTTCACTCAGCCCTGTGTCTGCTCAAGTCAGTAAATTGGAAGTGGACCGGACTCAACTGTGTTTCTGGTCATGAAGACAATAGGCACAGCACATCAGCATGCTTCTACTACCAACCTACACAAACAGTAACTCTTCTTGTGTGGCGCACATGGGAATCCCCCAATAATGAAGGGGAAATGCCTGCCTGCAGCACACAAAGTTGGCAATGTAACA
Source organism: Triturus cristatus (assembly GCF_964204655.1). Taxonomy (NCBI): domain Eukaryota; kingdom Metazoa; phylum Chordata; class Amphibia; order Caudata; family Salamandridae; genus Triturus; species Triturus cristatus. Next base: position 912,039,853 of record NC_140583.1, read on the forward strand.
TGTATGACTGACCAGGACTCACCCTCTTGTCGCTGCTGTTGGGCCCTCAACTGCCCATCAAGCTTCGGGTAGGCCACCGCGAGTGTGCAGCCCATTAAGGGGTTACGATCTTCCAGGTTCAGCACCTCAGGTCCTCCCACCTATTACGACAATGGATGCTGCACCAACCCCAAAGGTCGGCATCTTCCAGTCAACGGCTTTCCAAATGGACTGCTTTGGATTGGCGTTGACCTGTATGGATACAATAGATGAATACACAGATTAAAACTGCAAGTCTTAGGTATCTGTTCGATTGACATACATGGGCCTAATTTGTGGTCTTAGCAGGGTCCTTCACTTGTGGTGGGACCTCTGCAATGGAAAACAACTGTACGGAGGTCCCCCAATGATTGCAGAACTCCCGCTGCGACTATGAGGCCTCTGACGACAGCGGAGGCCGTTTGTGAATTAGGCCTATTTTGTATACACCTAGCACAAGCATTAAACAATAGTTAACACACTACATGTGTCAGTCTCACAAGCCAAGCACTACAAACACATGAATACACACGTTTGTAGTTATCTAAAGACTATATTCAACCCTGGTCATGACCTACAGTGACTAAGGCAGCCCACTAACAACATGTAGCCCAGGACCATCCTGCATATACTGTGATATGAGATACTATGTAACACAACACACCATTGTGAGCTTCTGAAGGGTAAACTACTTTTGCATGATTGCATATACACCTTTGCAGCCAGGCCCGTTGACTTGATGCATAAGGTTCCTTCTGTCTAGTACATATATAGACTACATCCTAAGACTTAGGTCACATAGAAAGGGCTGGCATGGGTGTCATTGAGAGCACCTCTCTGGTGATGTGTGGACATGTGGATCACTTAATGGGATATCATACTAAGTCTGAATGAGTTTATGTGTATGTACACCCATCACGTACAAGCATTGCTTATGGAAAAGTGACACCAGACCTGTGGCAGTAACTGGCCTGTCAGAAGTAAATGGTACAGATGGACAATGTGGGTCAATGGAAAGAAGTATCAAGTCAGGGGGTTACCTCAGCCAACATTCCAAATGTAGTCCATGTAAAACGAATCAGGACTAGTAGTGTTTCATTTTGGGAACATCCAAGGAGCTGCAGGTCTACAGGGAGCTTACTCTGTGCATCATTTGTATTTCCACAGTAACTGTGGCCCAGACTGGGCACAACTCATTGCAAGGCCTTGCACTCTGCTGGTTGTACATATTGATCCCCCATGAATCGCACATTTTTAAACACTTCAAAACAGGATTGTACATCGTGTGGCTGCCCAATAAGTAACCTCAAGGTAGTGTGGCACTCTGAAAGGGACTGTGAGGTATAGTTAGCTCCCAGACAACATTTTGGCGAGTCATGATCTAGGCCGAGTGAATTGTTGGACTGTACACATAGCTATCATCATCCTCATTTACTTCTTCCAGTGTACATACACAGCTCATGCAGTTAACTCTATACATTTGGATGCACAGTTACTATGATTACTATGATCTGATTAGCAACTCAATCATAGGTATCATTAAAAGTATACATGCATAGATATGTGAATGCACTGCAAGTAGAATCTAGGGCTTAACAAACATAACACGTCACAAGGGTAAATTTAAGTACACAAAGGACAGTAGAAACACAATTCATGACATGATTGTCCTATGTAGGCATCATAAATATTTACAATAGTAATCAGAATTCACTCTGGGACTCAGAGCACATTGTAGCCTATGGAAATGGAAAGGATGGAGTCGAACAGATTAAATTATGTATGTGAGTTAATTACCTGCTCCTCTGGTGAGCCATAGATCTGGCTATACAAAAGAAGGACCTCTTCTACAATTTGCTCCAGCCCCTCTGAGTAGAAGACCCTCTCACTGTTTGGCCTGTCATGATTGCTCCCAAAGGTGTGCACATTTTAAATTTCTGAATGGATGTTGTGCACATTTCAGTTACAGACACATGTGAAGGCCACAGTGGGAATTATTGGTGGATGTTGAACAGTACACAATGATTATGTGAATTATGTGGAATGCTTTTTAAATCGTATATGCTTTGTCACATGACTTTTGCCTTACTCTTCGTATATGTTACTTTGGACACTGTGACCAATGTTCAAAATTGTTTTCACTTTTCACACAGGTGCAAGAGATGACAGCCACCAGTGTACCACCCATTTCCAGACCTTCAGACCATGGAAGAAAGAGATGTTATCAAGAGGTTTCATTTTAATAGGCAAACAATACAGGATTTATGCCATCAGTTGGTACCTGACCTGCTTCCTCAAATCACTTATCCTACATGTATCCCACAAATTATGAACGTTATGTCAGTATTGCATTTTCTGGCCACGGGTTCCTTTCAATGCACTGTGGCTATATCTGGTGGTATGTCACAACCAATGTTTAGTGGTGTACTACAAAACGTACTTTCAGCAATGATGAGACACATGGACAGCTACATCCAGTTCTCCAGACGTGATGATTTAGCCACTGTGAAGGTTGATTTCTATAGATTTGGTCGCACCCCACATGTGGTTAGACCCATTGATGCCACCCATATTGCCTTAGTGTCACTGCAAGCCAGAGATCAAGTTGTCTGCTTACTGGATTTGTACATCTCAAACGTCTGTGCCCGGTTGACAGGACCTGCACATGATACCTTCATACTGCGGAACAGCACCAAAGCCCAGCCGACGAACAACTGCTACCGGAGAGGGCCTGGCTTGTTGGTAAGTTTGATCTGTCCTAACTTTGTGTGGGTAATGTCCAGCAGTATAATCAAAAAGTGTGTAAGGTATTGTTGCACTTCTGTCTGTCTTTCATCTAGTAGGAAACTCAGTATTCCAACTGTCCATGGTTGCTGGCACCGCTGAGGAATCCAACTACATCAGGGGAGGGATATTACGTCATCTTATGTAGGCCTTTTAGCCTACAAGGTAGGGTGCATAGTATTTAAAAACCGGACATGCAGAAATTTCTGGTAAAGCTCCAGCTGTCCTATGAGAACACTAGAGTACAGATAAAATATTAGTTATACTATATTGGGTTTGGGACCCATAAGTAAAATAATCCAACCTCTTGTTTTACTGTTTATTTATAAAAAGCCCAATTCAATAGTTAAGTTGGATTTTAATATATATTTAGGAAATGTAACTTTTACAAAGTTACCTTTTCCTTACCTGAAGCTTCTGGAGGATAATTTACATTAGCTCTCGAACATAGATCAATCAAGTGCTTGACCTTAATGAGGTGTGAAAACAGTTTTTGGAGTAGGGACATGATCTGGGAGTGGAAAGATGCTGTCTTACCCTTGCAGAAGGCAATCAAGGGCATTGGCCAAGGGCAATCATTCGAGAAACCAAGACAAGATCTCAAGAAGAGGACACAACAGCAAGAGATGCAGAGAGCAATCAGAAAAACATGCCATTGCTAGTTTCTCCAGCCCAAGACATCAAAAAGAGTAGTAAATACAACCAGGGAAATCATAGACAACAAAAGTCTACTGCGGTGGGGAAACACCAAGAAGTCGACACTAGCACTAACACCTGGCTGTTTGGATTATTACCACAACAAATATTACTAACACCAGAGTACTGTGGTAAATAATTTAATTACCGGGACTTAATTTGATACAGAAACATAATAAAATAGCTCAGTAAATAAGAGGCAGAATCCGTGGTATTAGAGGTTCGGAATGGGCTTTATTCCAGTGGTCGATTATAATCGGTTGCTCCAGGTTCCATCACCACGAAGGTTCAGGAAGTGAAGTACATACGTTATTGACAATCAATTACTTTTATACAATAGGCATTACAGTGAGGCCAATGCAAGAGGCGTAACAATTGATAGCAAAGATAACATTTCACATGTGTAGCAGAAATAGGCGTAACTGGGAGTGATTTTAAAGAACGTCATCAGATGTGATGTCATAAGAGGGCGGTTACATGAAAGAATTTCGCAATGTCAGCAGAAATACTTGACAGATATGCGCGCGCAACAGCATGACGTGTAATTGACGTGCAACTAGGGGGTGAAGGGGACTTGACATTTAGCTCTACATGTGGCGACAGAAGTCTGGAGGGTCAAGTCAACCTAATCCCAAATCATATCTAACATCCTATGTTTAAAGAACTAAGTTATCCAAAAGAGAGGTCTCTTCGAGTAGAATCTTATTCTATACTGACTATACTGACTGTTAGTGCGTGTACAAGCGTCTAAGTGTCTATACTAGATGCGAGGGCGGAATCTTCCATAGTAATAGGGCTATGAATTACTTGCATGAAGACAGAGAAACCGGGCCTTTGCTCGGTAGCTGGCAGAATGTTTACTTAAGCTACTAGACAGGAATGCATTGGGCAGGGAGCGGAGCAGATAATTTTCGAAGGTGAAATACAGTTCTTGGCAGGCAGCAAGCTGATGTCAGGCTTCGTGAGCCGCGCAGGGAATGAGACAAAGTTCATGGTCACAGATGCAGGCTCAGACTGGAGCTTTCAGAGGCAGAAGGCAAGAAGAGTTTGATGACAGAATCAGGGCCTACTTGCCTGGACTGTAAAATGGCATATGTGAACCATATAAAGCCGGTGGCCTTTCATACTTAGGAATGGAATATCCGGCCTATTCATGGCGGATCTGACAGAGGACATGTTAACGGTGGACGCACATGTATTTGCGTCTTCATAACTGGAACTGGAGGGAACATACATGTACTTGTAACATGCACATAGAACCGTTGGGGTCCAAGATAGGGGACATAACTGACCAGAAAAATCCATATTTCCACATTCCCTCCTTGTCCCCTACTTGCCCGTCAAGAGATATCAATCTTCATTAATCCATTGATCTGTTCATATAGCATCATTTGTTCTTCTTTCTTCTTCCGGGATCTTGAATGAAAATCTTGATGTGGAATGCACGATGTGGCACACAGACCACAAATCGCTGGTCCACATTGCAGGCATAGACAGCAACTGAATAGTATGAGAAGGCCAATACCTAGGAAAGATAGGACCTTCCATCCAAAGGTAGATAATACACTCCAAAACCAACCGGACCAAGTCCAGGTGCCTGGATTCTGGTGTATCTGGCTTACAATCTTATGAAGACGAGTTATGGCTTTATATACAGATGGCGAATTTTCTGGTATGAAAATACAACAGCTTGATCCGATGACCCTACAAGCTCCGCCCCTATCGGCCAGGATGACGTCAAGGACAAGACGATTTTGAAGCACAACAATCCGCATAGCAGACTGCTCTTCTGTTAAATTGCCTAAGGCGGAAATAGTTTCGTTCACTACTGCTTCAAGGGTTCTAGTTAATCTACGTATCAGCTTACTATTAGTAACGGTACCTATATAGGGAAAGAGACCTTTATTGAAATCTGTGTATTTTTCCCATGCTGTTTCAGTGTAATCGACTATCGGGAGATCTCTCCTTACTCTATTATATACTAAATGAATATTTCTGTGATAATCAGCAGGAGCTAGAAAAACAGGTGGCAAAAGGAATCCAATATAGCAAGTACCATCCCAATCTAGAGGTAAACGTACATATGCCGTCTGACCACATATGAAATAGGAATGGCGGGAAGCTCTAAATGTAGACTTGCCTTGATCACTAAATTCTACTACAGTGGTGCATTTACTATGGCCCATGTGTATGGAACCATTCTTTCTTATACATAATTCACCTTTTACTGGAAATATTGACATAGCGGGCAAAATTGAAGTAGCTTCTGATTCGACATTTAGGATCATAAGATTGAGCGTAAAATTACCTAATCCATACACTTCATTTTCTAGATCAGTTCCTGTTCTCTGGGGAAGTCCCTCCTTGTTAGGGTGGCAGACTTTAAGCAAAACTAAGTTCAAATTTCCCCATACCCAGTTATCTTGATAAACTGCAGAATTCGAATCTAGAGAATTAATTAAACTAAACCATGCTCCACAGGAGCCGTTGTGTGTGAACGGGTATGGAAAGAGAGGTAGAATTCCCTTATAATTCTGATAGGGAGGGAGTCGGCCACATATCCAACAATTTGTAGCATTGCTAACCTGATGGGAATGATGCAACATACTAATAAACGTGTTATTGCGCAGTGCAAATCTATAAGACAACTCAAGCGGAGGTAATTCACTAAAAGAATGTTCAGCAGTAACATTGTAAACATGTCTAGAAATAGGATAATATATGTGCAACAATATACTTGCAGTAATTATTAAAAGACTTGAGAAAAACAAAATTAATAACGTCACTATGCAATGACTACGCAGTGATTTACAGTACGCCTGTCGTTTCAACATTTTTCGGGTGCTTTCTCTATTCAGGTCCAAGGGATACATGTCAGAGACAATTCAACCGCTTCACCTTGGAGAGGACTTAAACAATCAAATTGCTCGACTGATTGGGCCTGAGCTTTAATTTATAATGTTCGGAATCACTTTTTTCCACAAAAGGAAGTTTTGAGTCAATGGGTGAAGACACACAAGGTGTGGTATTCACATCTGATTTTAGTCCATGAAATTTCTTGATATGACTTGAATGAATCCATCCTTTTCTGCCTTCGATCTTCACGGCTGTTCTTGTGGTGAGCAACACCAGCTGAGGTGACCTCCACCTAGGTTCCAGCTGAGTCTTTCGATCAAAGTTCCTCACGAGGACCAAGTCTCCCGGAACCACGTCATGGGGTTTCACCTCAGTGTTGTCAGGAAAAGCTGCAGCTACCTGTGAACGACAAGATTGTAGTGCAGACATCAAGGAAGCCAAGTAATCTGTCAGCATGTTACAGTCAATATCAGTTATTTTGCGTGGTATAGGCGTCCCCCACATATTTGGTGGTCTGCCGAAGATCACTTCATACGGGGATAGCCCTGTTCGAGAGTGTGCTACCATTCTTGTGTAAAAGAGTGCAACTGGTAATGCTACTACCCAGTCGACACCTTTCTCTCTGCATATTTTGGATAATCTTATTTTCAGAGTCTGATTATGTCTTTCTACGAGACCTGCTGCTTCGGGGTGTCGGACACAGTGGAATTTCCACTGATAGCCTAACAAAAGTGAAACGTGTTTCATTAATTCGGATGAGAACGGCTGGCCGTTATCTGAGTGAACAACACGTGGTAAACCGTATCGTGGGAAGAATTCTCGAACCAACTGTTTGGCAGTAGTCGGGGCAGTGTAATCTGAAACCGGGTATGCCTCCGTCCAACGGGAAAGAGCACACACAACTACGAGAACATATTTGAATCCTCTACATCGTTCCATCTGGATATAATCCATCTGGAGGACTTCAAAAGGATGATCAGGAGGATGAAATCCACCCTGTTCTACGGGAACGCTTTTTCCTGGGTTGAACTGGCAACAGATCAGACAGGTACGAACTTTTTGTTTGGCTGCAGCTCGTAAATGTTTATTAAACCAAATGTGTTGAATGCTATCTAGCATAGCTTTTTCTCCTAGATGTGCAGGACTATGTACAGTGTTAATTATAACTTGGACCATTGAATCAGGAAGGAACCACACAGACTTTTCCTTCATCATCCATCCTTGATCGGTTTGGATCCCTCCTAATTCAGTCCATTTCTTTATTTCGTCTGGTGTAGCATGTGTCTGTATGTCAATTACGTCAAGAGTAGGATCTTTAACCGTCATACAATGTGTTGGCGTCGGGACTATTGTCTTTGTCATGTCGGATGTTTGAGTTTGAGCAGTCTGTTTAGCTGTTCTATCAGCTAAATCATTGCCTTGAGAAATGATATCAGTAACTTTCGTATGAGCTTTACATTTCATAATTGATATTGCAGTGGGTAGATGTATTGCATCTAATAAAGCATGAATGAGGGGTCCGTGCTGAATGTGGGCACCGTGAGAAGTTAAATAACCTCTCTCTCGCCACAGCACGCCGAAGTCATGTACGACTCCGAATGCATAACGTGAATCAGTGTATATGTTGACTTTTTTATTTGTGGCTTGAATACAGGCTTGTGTCAGAGCGACGAGCTCTGCTGCTTGAGCGGACAAGGTATTTATGCAATTTGTTTCAATGATTTCAGTGTCTGTTGTGACTGCGTAAGCGGCCACTAGTTCTCCTGTACCTTTTCTCATACATGAACCATCTACATACAACGTCAGGTCTGGGTCTGATAATGGGACATCGGTTAAATCTTGTCTGGGTTTCGTCGTGATTGTAATAACTTCAATACAGTCATGGGCTAGTGGGTCTGTTCCATTCACAGGTAAAAGTGTGGCAGGATTCAATGTGTTACAACGTCTGATTTCTATATGTGGCTGAAACAGTGTTAGTTCATACCCTGTAAGTCTTGCTATAGTCAAATGTTGTGTTTGCGTTCGATTCACAAGAACCTCCACTGCATGTGGTACTTGTACTGTCAATGGATGTCCTAACACTATGGCATCGCTTTGTCTGATTGCTAAAGCTGTCGCTGCCACTGATTTCAGGCACGCAGGCAGAGCCTGAGCTACGGGATCTAATGTACTAGAAAAATAAGCACATGGTTTGTGTGCTCCTGCTTGTTCCTGTGTGAGTACTGACAAGGCAGTACCTTCGCGTTCTGTAATAAAGAGTGTAAACTGTTTACTGTAACATGGTGTTGCTAAAACAGGTGCTTGACATAAAGCTTTCTTTAAGCTTTCAAAAGCTTGTGTATGTTCCTGAGTCCAAGGGAGAACAGTCGATGTGGCTGCCTCCTGTGTTGTCAACTGAATGAGTGGTTTTGCTAGAAATGCATACTGAGGGATCCACTGCCTACAATATGAAGTGAGGCCTATGAAAGCCCGTACCTCCTTTTGTGTCTTGGGTATTGGCATGTTAGCTATTAACTGAATGCGGTCGGGTGTAAGCTGCCTTCCCTCCTTGGACAGCGAGTGTCCAAGATAAACAACTCGCTGGACACAGAATTGCAGCTTAGAAGGGGACACCTTGTGCCCCTTTTCGGCTAGAAATTGTAAAACTGTCAGTGATGCTTTCTCACATTCGGGTTCGCTTCTAGCGGTGATCAGCAGATCATCGACATATTGAAGCAAGGCAGTGTTAACTGGCATGTGGATACTGTCGAGTTCTCGTTTCAGTGCTTGGCTATAGATGCTGGGGCTTTCTGTAAATCCTTGAGGTGCGCGTGAGAATTTGAAGCTACGTCCATTTAAACTAAATCCGAACAAATATTGGCTTTCCGGATCTATTGGGACGCTGAAAAAGGCATTTTTGAGATCAATTACAGTAAAGAATGTTGCTTCGGAATCAATAGCTGTCAGTAATGATGAGATATCGGGGACCACAGGGAATTGTGGCACAATACACTTGTTTAATTCGCGCAGATCAATAACCAATCGATATACTGGCGGGGCCTTCGGATCTGTTCGTTTGAGAATCGGAATTATCGGTGAATTACATACATTGGAGTCTGTTTCTACAACCACTCCTTGGGCAATGAGCTCGTCAATGATTTGTAGTAAAGCCACTACAGCATCTGGTGGTAACTTGTATTGTCGCATTCGTGGTAGTACCACTCCTGCCTTTAGTGTAACTCGATATGGTGTAATATTCATGCAACCAACATCAGTAGGGCCTTGTGCCCATAGATGTGTAGGTAAAGTCTGCAATCGGGGATCCATGTCTCTAGACACATAATGACCTTTAAAATCACGTAAAAACAATCTTACTCCTTCCGGAGAACAACATATTATAGCTCCTAGAGCTTTCAATGTCTTTATTCCTAACAGGTTTTCTGGACATGATTTAGTAAGCAATAAATCTGTAGTTCGGGTCAAAGGTCCTATCGTAAGTGGAAGAGGTTGTGACACTTCATTAACAATAGGTTTTCCTGAAAAACCAAGGGAAATATTCTGTGAGCCTGAGAGGGGTGCCCCTGGAACTTCACTACGTTTTATAGTTGTTCGACTTGCCCCTGTATCGAGTAAAAATTTTCTGTCTTGGCCTAATAATTTACTATGTACATAAGGTCCTTCTTGATCTACAGGGATCTCGATAAGGGGTAAGTCAACTTCCCTCTCTAGGCTGGTTCATGCATATCGTTGATAATCAGGATAGTCATACTGTGCGGTCTGGTACAGTTGTCGTGTCGTGGTTTGCGTGGCAGCAACAGGCAGCGCTGGTGCAGCTGGCACAAACTGTATAGTCTGTTGTGGAGCTGGCATGGACTGTGCATGCTGCAAGGCTCCTTGTTCATTCTGATCCTGTCTAAGTGGCCGTGGTCTTTCTTTTGTAATACCCGTGGCGATATTACGCTTCAGGACTGGACAATCGTGTACATGATGACCTAGTTGTTTACAATAGTTGCATGTCCCTTTTACAGGTCCTGCTAAATCGCCAGAATGTGTCGTACCCTTTTTATGTCCTTCAGCTGGAACTGTCTGGGAGACTAGCATTTTCATTTTCGTGTCTTTCATGCGTCTTTGTTCATGATCTTGTTCCTCTCTAATTCTATTGTGATGATACTGTAACATTTGTAACATTTGTGATGGAGTGTTACCTTGCCAGGTACTCTCGAATTTTAATACTCTATTCTTCACTTGGGGCAAGGAATTTTCAACTAATTTTGTCACAAACAGATGTGGGTATGATTCGCTACTTGCTTTTATGCCACTATTTATACCGAAACATTTTTCAAATCGTGCATAGAAATCACTAGTGTCTTCATCTTGCTTTTGTTTACAGGCTGAAATTGCACCCCAGTCTTCCTTTTTCGTGGTTAATAAACGTGGCAGTACCTGTACTAGTAAACCTGGTAGTGCTTTAGTTTTGTCCCCAAGCCCCGAACCTGGACCTCGGGCCTTTTCTTCATTTTCTAATGCTGTCCAATCTATCTTTTGGTCTCCCACCTCCCACTCTTTTTCCTTGAGTTTTTCATAAATGCCAGCAGGCATTAATACCTTTAATATTGTCATAATGTCGGGATAGGTATACTCTCCCATGAGTAACATGTCTTTAATTTCTCGGTGGAAACCCGCTGGGTCTTTGTCATGACTGGGTACCACTTTCTTCATTTCCAACAATTCTATTTTCGATATGGGCGTATATACATATACACGTTTAAACTCATTGTCCTCGCCCTTTATTGGGTGCACTTCTCGTAAGGGATTCTGTCTGTCCATGTAATACGTGGTTCTTTCCTTGATGGGCAGTGAGACATGTTCTGGCAATATAAAAAGAATGTACTGCTTTCTTGATTCTAGTATTTCTTTAATTAACTTAGTACCTGAACCTCTCCATCTATTCGTGAGTAATTCAGTCAATATATCAGGTAAGGGACCAGGATCTGAATGTTGGCTTTTATATAGTATAAGAAGTTGTTGAATCATATAAATCCCAGCTAAACGCTGTTCATCTGGGGGGAGATTCAAAAATGTGTGTGCTACTGTATCATCATCATACTTTCCGGGACTGTCAATCCAATGAACGGCTGACCTAGCTAATTCTTGTTCATCCATAGAATCAAGAAAATGATAACCCCTTCGTTCTCGCAGTAATTTGTCAGCGGCTTGGAACGAATGCTCGGGGGACCTCATATTTATTTTAGGTGTTTGAAAATTCCTGTTATTTTCTAGACATATCGGACGTATCGTGTCAGTAAGACATCTAGTATTATTACAAGATCTTCCTCTACCTACATAGGCTATAGTTTCTGGCTGTCCTGTGGGCAGTCCTGATCCTTCTTCCTCGCTTTGCTCAAACTGGTCTACCGCTAATCTTTCTTCGTGTAGGCGTTCTATTTCTTTACGGATCTTTCGGCACATGGCTATTATACAGTTTTGCTTATCATGTCTCCCTTCTGATATATTCTGGCTCCATCTGGTAAGAATTTGCATTGCTTCCGGGTCTACCCCCGGTCGGTCTTGATTTCTGATCACACAATTTATGAGGAAACGTAACAGTTCCCCCTGTATTTCCACTTTCTGGTATTCCATAGCTCTGTTAATACATTCAGAATCTCGCCCTGTTTGGACAAAATGGTATATATTATCTAGATGCGCAGTCATTCCTGGTAACTTCCCTAAATACACCGCGGCTCGTCTGATACGTAATGATGCTAGGGTCATTTCGTCCTCTTTTCCGGGCACAGGGTCATATCTACAATCTATAAGAAGTTCCTTAAGCGTACGGGCATTTATGAGTTTGGGGGTACGTGAATGTGCTGACTCTTGAAAAGTAAGTTTATTTATTCTAGGTGGCGTAGAAAAGATATTGGTAGCACCTCCGGTAGCCCCGTCTGGGGTATCGGGTGTGAAAGGATTCGTTGAACGTGATACAGCAACTATAGGTGTGGATACAGCTATAGAAGTAGCTGTAGGAACAGATGCAGAAACAGATGTGCTTGCCGGAACTTGTGTCAGAACTTGTTGCTGTAGGGATACGGGTACTGGATCTTGGCGTTGAACCTCCCTGGCAGGCGGTCTATGTGGGGCGGGATTAGCATACTCGGGAGCTGCGTCATCTAAATATGAGGAAAGAAAGACATCTTCTGCGGTTCTAGGATGCCCCTTAGGATGTACCTTTATTGGAAATAATGGGGTTGGCAAGTCTTTTGGTATCCCTGGAGTAGCCTTAGGTAATCCTTCAGCCAGAAGGGGATACATACCATTCATAAGGGCATTTCTTTGTCTGTCTACTTGTTCTGATTTCACTCGTGCACCTTCTTCAATTAATAGATTTTCTCGGACTTCATTTGAATTCTCTTTACTCTTCTCTTCCTGTCTACGTGCTTTTTCTGTACGTCTATACGATTCTTTACGCCATAATTCAATGGCGTCTTTCTGTGATTGTCTAGCTTTCTTTTTCCATAATTCTTCCTCTACTTTCACGATGCACTCTGCATCCCAGGTCCCAGCCGCGGGCCACCTCTGACTTTCTGGTAATTCCTTAGTGTAGTCTACCCATAAATCAAGAAATAATATAGCGTCTAAGCCATGTTTATGATACATGAAGTGCCCTGGAGTGTCCTTAGGAGGAATAGGAACGGCTTCTTCGAGTACCCCTTTTCTTGTTGTGATCTGTCTTAATTTCGAAAAGAGCGGCATATTGAAAACTGATCTGATACTTGATTTTGAACAAACTTAATACATTAAACACAATAATGAACAGTCATTCACACCACAATATGCAGAACGTTATTAAAACATTTACATTTAATATTTAACTGAGCAACGATGATGATGACGATCTAAGAAAAACTTAATCACTAAACATAATACTCGACTTGAACTGAATTATTCTGAATTTATATACTTGATATACTAGATACTGCTAAACAGTACAGATACACTGCTGAAACAGTGCAGACCGGATTTGTGTACCCAAACCCGTCTGGACCGGCACAACTTATGTGCACGCCAGAACGCCTCCCCAGTAATGGTACTCACCGGGTAGCTCGGAACGGAAGGCCTCGGAAACTGAACTGAACTTGAACCGGACTGGACTCGACTCGAACACTTCGGACACTGGACTCGACTTGGGGCTTCGGAAAACTGGTGGGCCTCTGTATACCTCGGATCTTGCTCTCTCAGCTAGGCTCTGGTCGGGATACTTCGCACTTCTCACCGCCTCGTCTGGGTGTTGATCGCAGCCTCAGTCGCCCCCGCTTGACCGGAGGGAGATACAGGAAATCCTGCTGGTACGCGTTGTTGTCCGTCCAGCTGTGGCAGGAGACCGGGCCTGCAACGCACCGCCGGCGCGTGAGATGAGAAAGTGTCCCTGTTCGGGCGCCATTCATGTGGTAAATAATTTAATTACCGGGACTTAATTTGATACAGAAACATAATAAAATAGCTCAGTAAATAAGAGGCAGAATCCGTGGTATTAGAGGTTCGGAATGGGCTTTATTCCAGTGGTCGATTATAATCGGTTGCTCCAGGTTCCATCACCACGAAGGTTCAGGAAGTGAAGTACATACGTTATTGACAATCAATTACTTTTATACAATAGGCATTACAGTGAGGCCAATGCAAGAGGCGTAACAATTGATAGCAAAGATAACATTTCACATGTGTAGCAGAAATAGGCGTAACTGGGAGTGATTTTAAAGAACGTCATCAGATGTGATGTCATAAGAGGGCGGTTACATGAAAGAATTTCGCAATGTCAGCAGAAATACTTGACAGATATGCGCGCGCAACAGCATGACGTGTAATTGACGTGCAACTAGGGGGTGAAGGGGACTTGACATTTAGCTCTACATGTGGCGACAGAAGTCTGGAGGGTCAAGTCAACCTAATCCCAAATCATATCTAACATCCTATGTTTAAAGAACTAAGTTATCCAAAAGAGAGGTCTCTTCGAGTAGAATCTTATTCTATACTGACTATACTGACTGTTAGTGCGTGTACAAGCGTCTAAGTGTCTATACTAGATGCGAGGGCGGAATCTTCCATAGTAATAGGGCTATGAATTACTTGCATGAAGACAGAGAAACCGGGCCTTTGCTCGGTAGCTGGCAGAATGTTTACTTAAGCTACTAGACAGGAATGCATTGGGCAGGGAGCGGAGCAGATAATTTTCGAAGGTGAAATACAGTTCTTGGCAGGCAGCAAGCTGATGTCAGGCTTCGTGAGCCGCGCAGGGAATGAGACAAAGTTCATGGTCACAGATGCAGGCTCAGACTGGAGCTTTCAGAGGCAGAAGGCAAGAAGAGTTTGATGACAGAATCAGGGCCTACTTGCCTGGACTGTAAAATGGCATAAGTGAACCATATAAAGCCGGTGGCCTTTCATACTTAGGAATGGAATATCCGGCCTATTCATGGCGGATCTGACAGAGGACATGTTAACGGTGGACGCACATGTATTTGCGTCTTCATAACTGGAACTGGAGGGAACATACATGTACTTGTAACATGCACATAGAACCGTTGGGGTCCAAGATAGGGGACATAACTGACCAGAAAAATCCATATTTCCACAGTACGAGTCCCTGGGGCACCATGACATTCTAAACAGGGGTAATATACTAAAATTACTAACCTCCATCCACGTTCTAAACCATCTAAAGTCAACCCACCTTTTGACAGTGGAATTTTGCCAGAAGGGAAACGGAAACCTTAAAGAACTTGCCTAACTCATTATGAGCCAAAACCAACAATTTGACATATGGAGCGTAAGACTTTCCAAACCCGCTATACCTCATTACCCTGGCCCACTTGCGGAGAATTCCACCTAGAAGGAAAATGCAAGGCTGTCCCAGGCTATAGCAAAATCACAAGTATACTCAGGTGTCCGGCAAGCAAAAGGTATGAGCCCTCTGGCAACACGATGCAATGAGGCCATCTCGGAAAAAAAGGCGAACACAGAACCTGACAATGACCATTGGAGCTGGCTACCAGGAATCCTGAATAAAGTGAAGGACAACTAACCATCATGTAACCAAAAGACGAACCTTCACGATGGGACTTTACAACTTATCTCATGGAACATAGCAGGAGCCAACAAATGGCTTGAAGATGGCAGTCAAAACAAATAAAGGGGACTATGGGCTTTGTTAGGTCCAGCATACATGCCCACTCAACATCAAAACCAAAAAAGAGTATGCAGTTCTTATGCAGGTAAAGGGGAGAAAGGGAGAGAGAGATCCGGCAAAGCCACAGGTTGTCCTGTTAGGAAAGTAGAGAAAGGGGAATCCCTCCTTTCAGAATGAGGGCCCTCACACACCCAGCCAGCTGGATGTCATGTTTCATCATAGGTTTACAAACAACAAGGGCAACCCTAGAACAAGAACCTGGGGTATTATAAACTGTGTTCCAAACAATGGTTCAAAAGCTAAAATAACAAACTATAAACCAATTAATGTGCGAAAAGGAAAGAAATGTATACTAACATAATTTTGAAATAACCATGTACATAAATAATCACAAAAATAATATTTAATATAAATTCAATATAATAGAAAAGAAAACCATCATAGGGCATGCTCCTCGTCAGGTCGGCGCTGCAATACCTTACAGGCACCCTATGAGGAGCACTTTGGTGGAGATCTTTTATTCCTTGCTGTATGGTGCCATGGGTGTGAGGGACCTAAAAGTGTAGATGTGCTAAAGTGAGGGTCAGTAGACCGCGCGGGGAAAAAACAGGGAAGGAAAGTCCAGACAAAATAATGTTTATGAAACTGGCTTCCAACCTGGTTAAAAATAGAGCATTGGGGTAGGTCTTCCGCCATCTACGCGGTCCTTGCATGACACTGGAAATTTCACGTGTCTTGACCTGCCGAAAGTTGATGGGGCCAGTCTATAATAGACTTTAGGTTGGCCATTGCATCTACAGGTACTTCACCTTGAGGTGCACTGTGTGGTATATCAAGGTTAGCAGAAACAGAACACCACTTTTAGTGTAGATTAACAATCTCTCTTAGGTCCAGAAGAATTGCCGCTAGATCACTCTGACACCCAGGCAAGAAACATGTTGACCACATGAAGTTGAGCACACATCCTGACACATTACACCAGGTAGTCGCCACTCTATTTTTATTTTTTTGTTTTGCCAGGTTGACTTGTTGAGAAGTAGAGAACAGTGTTATTCACGGTAGTGTGGTATCTACATCCACATAATTTGTGTCACAGTAAGTAGAGACATAAGAATAAACAAAATAGGTAGAGAATACTATTGTAATCTATTTTCATGGTACTGAACTTGTTTACAAGACATTTGGAGACACTCAATACAAGTAGTAGAATTGAGCAGCTCATTGGATGTGCTGATATGTTGCCTTTAGGAATAAGCAATGAACAAGACATCTGCCAAACATTTAAACCAACATAGTATAGATGTAACATGTGTATTTGACCATTCCAATTCTAGTTGTGTAGAATACAGGCAAACACACAACTTGGTTGTATATTTAGCATTAGACATTGCTGGAGCCGGTAATACAAACATTTTGTATACCCCCCCCCCATTCTGCATGTTTATATTAATCCGAATAATCAATTAATTTTAATATTATTAATCCGTTTGAAGTGATAACTCACCAATTATATTAACAAAAGAATTACACGTGGGAATTGCACCTTGCATGGCTATATTAAGTGTGAACTAACTTGAGTACGCATATTAATAGTAGAAAACTAGAATATTGCATGTTATATGTCGCTTTGGTGATGTATTTGTGATTTGTGCTTTATTCAGTGAGTATAAACCGCTCTGAGTGTTGCTTCTGCTAGATAAATATACACACATATGGGTATTAGCAAGGGGATAACATTTTATTAGCCATTTCTATGTTTTAATTACGTTTTTGTGTTTCTTTTGCTTAAGGTGACCATTTCGGCCTATACAAGATGGCTGAACGAGACGTTAAACGTGACTGCCCTGACAACACAAGGTTCTGGGTGAAGTGCGCAGGCGTCACCACCAGCAGCAGTGGCCTGGACCTGACCCCGGGAGAACATGTACCCTTCAAGGACGCTCCGGGAACCTATCCAATACCAAAGATGAAGCTCGATTTAAAAGCCGGAACAAGCAAGTTTGATGACTTCATCGTTTGACACCCTGAGAACTGTACCTCTCGACCCCAAGTGGACCAATCAGGACTTTCTAAACCCCGATCTTGATACTTTTTGACATTATTTTCATTATAAAAGTAGGTAGGGAATTGGACAAATGCTAACCCTCTTCTTTGACGAACCCGATTTCCTGACATTATGCTGACGGAGAGGACGGTGACACTGCTGGACAGCTGTTATCCTGAATCTTTGAGAGACTGAATTGCGGCCTAACTTTGCTGAATAAAATTCTTCTTGACTGACTGACTTAGAGGACGACTTTAGCCAGAATAGGTAAATATGATGCTCTGAAATGCTGATGATGATTTCTAACGTTTCTTGCAATATTTCTTAGATAAAGAATACTTGATTAATTGATAAATGTGTTGTGTCGATTATTTAAGAAGGGAATTTAATGAGATTTTAAAGACTAGATAAATGACTGTGAATCTAAACCTGCAAACAACTAAATGATCCATCTCCTTATGAGAGAGATATCTTAGGTCTGAGGTCAATGTGTTTAGAGTAAGGTAAAGGTATTCCTTTCATGTCAGCGTTTGGAAGCATATTTCCCTCAGAAAACAGATCAACTGAGAGTAAGTATTGGTGTTATGGGCCCCACCAATGAATGTATATGAGTGAATTTGATGCTGAGGTAGTTGGTCTGTGTCGAAGGGGGAATTTGATGTTCCGCGCTGCAACAATGTAATGTAGATCCAGTAAAGATAACTGTAAAAGAAGGAGTATGTTACCCAAATGTCCCACAATATAAAATGACCCCTGAAATAATCGAAGGAGTTACTCCTGTGATTGAGAAAATGATAAAACAAGGAATTTTGAGAGAAATAATGAGTAGCCCATATAATTCACCAATAATGGGACTGAAAAAGCCTAGTGGGAAGTTCAGAATAGTGCAAGATCTGAGAAAGATAAACAAAATTGTTGTACCATTGTGGCGGGGTAGCAGTGACAGAGTCGGAAACCAGACTAGGGTGGTGTAACAAGGGCTTTATTTTAGAGAGCACTTTCTTTTGACGAGCTGTCAGTCGGAAGCTAGCAAAAGAGGAAGAGTCCGGCTTGCTCCGTCTTGGGGACTCCAGAGTGAAAAAGGGGTCGTGTTCCACCGTCTGGATCTCCTTTTGTCGTGTCCTCCGGGTCTCGTCGATGGTTCGGATCCACAGACCAATGAACCATACGAAAAGAAACAAAGAAAAGGAAACCAAGGATTAGGACGGTCGTCCTGCACTGTATATAAAGGGGCCGGGAGTGAGGGAAAGCGAGTGCTCTGGTGTTTCTGTCACCTCCGTACGGAAATGTGCTCCGGTGCTCAGTGAGGGGTGGGAGTAAAGGATTAGGTGATATGTACAAGCGCTATGCAGGTACGTGCTCTCACAGGGACTGGTGACTCCTTCTTCCCACCCAGCCCGCTACTCGGCCCTTACCTGTTCTAGCCACGCTCCTCCCCTGGGAACGTGGCAGGGCGGCTCGAGGTATTGTTGGCCTCCTGGCTCGTCGGGGGTTCCTCCAGTCGTTCTTCCTTCGAGCGTGTCGTTCTCTCCTCCGGTCCATATCTCACGGTTCTCCTTTCTTCTCCACTCCGGTTCTCCTCTCTCCTCCAGGAAAACGCCGTTCGTCTCCTTCCGGGTTTCTCCTACTTTTGAACATCTCACCAACGTGACGTCGTCCAGGGGAGGGGTTTCGTCCTGCTGGAAGGCTGTGTTAAAGGAACCGCGTTCCGTTTCTGGAGCCCAGTCTTGCGGGGAATACGAGTACCACTCGTCCTTTAGGAAGGGTACCTCCGGCTGCTGTAAGGGAATACAAGGGGGCAAAGAAGCGTCTGTTGACCAACAGTTCCACAATGTCTCTAGTGACTCGGGTATGTCACCCGCCCCGTCACAACCATGTTGTCCCATTGTACCGAATCCATCTGTGATTTTATATCATATCACTCATGACGCAGAATGGTACACAGTGATTGATTTGTGCCATGCTTTCTTTTCCATCCCATTGCATCATGACAGTCAGCAAATTTTTGCATTTCGTTTCGGCGAGCGTATTTTGGCGTGGTGCCGAATTCCATAGGGGTATACAGAAAGCCCCTCAATATTTATTCAGCTATTGAAAAAGTCTTTGGAGAGTCTAGAAATGCCTGAAAATTCAGTACTAGTCCAGTATATCGATGACCTACTTGTGGCATCGAAAACTCGTGAAGCTTGTGAGGTAGACACGGTAGCTTTGCTGAATCATTTGGCAGATGGAGGATTAAAAGTGTCACCATCAAAATTACAATTTTGTAAGAAAGAAGTCCAATATTTGGGACACAGCATTGAGAAAGGACACAGCACTTACCTCTCCTTTTTCCTTCTAACAAGCTCAGATCGTACCTATTACCTTTCCAGTGATAAGCGTTATCGGAATGCCAGTTTGATCCCTGGTACCTAAGACTAGAACTTCACAGGTAACCTTCGCTATCATACACACTTCTCTCACACAGAAAATGTCTCTAATGGCAACACACGGCGATGTCACCGAATCGAACCTAGACAATGCGTCGTGCAACTTCAATCATCACACGTTTCTCCTGTGTGCCTACAGGATAACAACAATTCCGTCTTTCCCGAGAACAGCGCTTACCTCTGCTCTACTACGGAACCGTTAGAAACTTCCGACTTCCTACATCCCAGAAGCCGTGCAAACAACATAAAACTCAACACGACTCACCATAGAGTGTTAGTGCATAAACCAATATCAATAATCAATAAGCTATTTACTAGCAATAATCACCAAACCAAAACAATAAAAACCATCGTCTTTAACATCGTGAACAGTGCACAGTCAATGGGTCACCTGCCACTTCTAATCAGCTGAGTTAGCTTCATGCCTTACATATATTTGAGGTACACACTTGGTATAGTGTCACTCATGCCATCAATTGTTTCAGTTGTGGAGACATGGACAACATCAGGCAAAGTAGTCAGACATGTCTCTGAGTAGAGTATTGTATTTACATTGTACAGTCCATGAGAGCTAAACATAAGTTGTGACATGTCGGACAAGTCAGAATTTGCAAAATCACTATTGCATCTTGTTTTCTGTTACAAAAACAGGGCCTCATGATAGTTGTAGTCATTTCAATCTTGTCTCCCCGAAACTTGACAAATGGTAACCTGCATGATGAGTGGACATCAGTTGTGACATGTCAGACAAGT
Source organism: Triturus cristatus (assembly GCF_964204655.1). NCBI lineage: Eukaryota > Metazoa > Chordata > Amphibia > Caudata > Salamandridae > Triturus > Triturus cristatus. The sequence goes on from NC_140583.1 coordinate 912,060,593, forward strand.
GAGAATGGGCAAGATCACTAGTGCATCTTGTTTTATGTTACAGAAACAGGGCATCATGGTAGTTGTAGTCATTTCAATCTCGACTCCCCAAAACTTGACAAATGGTAACCTGCATGATAAGTGAACATCATTTATAACATATCAGGCTAGTGAAAAAGGGCAAGATCACTATTGCATCTTGTTTTCTGTTACAGAAACAGGGATTCATGGTAGTTGTAGTCATTACAATCTCGATTTCCCAACACTTGACAAATGGTTAGTGTAACATACCTGTTGGCAAAATGCATTTGGGATGGACCATAGAGTTACATATGAACACAAATCATGGGTCATGTGATTAAATATCTATAGTAATGCACTTACAGACAGCATTCAAGCATGTGACATGTAATGGAGTTTGAATCATGTGATCCTATAAGCAACAATACACATTTACACTAACAAATCAAAGTCTGAAATACTTTGAGGATTGCATATTAGGAAAGTAGATAGACAACACAGTAGCAAAATCAGAGGTGAGATCAAACAGGACATTGAAGTATTGTGACAGTTAATGAAGTGTCACTTACCAGGCTCCACTCCCCCAGCTATTCCTATCAAGCCCTCAGAATCACGATGACCAAGACCTTCTCCTCTCAGGGAAAGAATTGTAATGAGGCGCTATGAGGCCCACTGCCTGTCCTCTGGGCCTCCAGCTGGTCCTTGGAGGCCAGCCAATTCACCTTTGTCATAAGGTCCTTCTTCCCCTTCCTAATTGCCAGCTGTGTGTGCAGGGTGGTACCTACAGCATTCACTTTGCTGACTATCCTGTCCCACATTTTCATTTCCTACTGAGAGGAGTATGTTGAACTTGGGCTCTGAACAATTGTGGCTGTACTTTCATCCACTATGACTGACAACTCATACTCTGTAAAATGTAGATTTTTGAGGTGAGGCTTAGCTACAAATTAAAGTTAAGTGACAATGAATAAAAAAGCAAGGGATATTAGAGATAACAAGAAGGAGCAAAAAAGGGCGTGGAGAGTGTTAAATGGGATGATGGAAAAAAGGGTTGCCTTATCTCAAAAACACAAAATGGTGGTGGCTGTCTTGCAGTGCTGCAGTTGAGAAGCAAGGGATCATGGTCAGGGACGGAATGTGTTTTATAGTGTGATTTGCAGTCACATCCACTTGGCAAATGGACATCAGCTGTGTAGTTTTTTAATACATCCAATGGGCACTGCATTGGTGCTGTGATGCGAGCATACCACTGCGGTCTACTTCCTTTGGTGAACTGCCACAGGGGGACAACCAGTGCAACTGTTTTGTCATAATAGGCTCAGCAGGAAGCCGCAGCCCTAATGGCGATGGTACGCATCGCCAACATTGCAGACCGCCGCGGCCCAGTCGGGAACAGCGATGTTGACGCGGTAGGTGTTTGAGGCTGCATGCCTCCTAATATGGCGGGTGAAAGACTGCCGGCACAGTGGTCCTCCACCGTGGCACTACAGTGGTCAGACCGCCACACCCAGAAACAGGCCCTTAGACTTGTGTCCTTTCAAATGTAATAAAATGAGTATCATTGAGTTAGGCAATACTAAACATCTGTTATCAATAGTACCATGAGATGTCCTCAGGGATGAACATGTGCCCTACAAATACGCCTGTTGTGTGAAAACAAACTACACATTTATGAAAAGGTTATACAGTTCTAAGTCCAAGGGCAGGTACCAGCTAAAAAATATGCATATACACAAGAAAGTGCAATTGTGAGAGACTTTTGAGAAAATTGTGTTACACTGTAGAACGTTTATAATGCTTTGCAGATTCTTGCAAAGGCCCTAAAATGCTTTGCAACTACAGAATGAAAGCAAATTCATAATCACATAAATATTTACATTTTTGTAACAAAAAGTTTAAACATTTGAGGGATGTTAAATTTCACTAATTCTTTAATGCATACTGATTAATATTATGAATGTCACTAATGAATTGCTTTGACGAATAAGTATCACCAGAAAATTGCTTAGATCACATTTTTTGTTTCCCATTGAGTAATTAACCTATTATAACTCATTAGTAGTATCATCAGCTTTAGGCTACCTTTGGTGCATTAGATCTCAGTTCTAGAACTCGAAAAGCAATTGCACATAATTTGCAAGACATTGCAGCACATGATATAATATAACACAAAGCCAAGTGGGGATCTTTACCTTAATACTCCAATTTAACCACATCCCATATTTTGTACAATAGGCATGTCTTAAAGAAACTATCACTGTCAATATTGGTTACAGGGAGTATAGCTGTAGTGCACATGTGCTAGCTAAACTATGTTAATTCACATCTTCATTCATCTAAGGAGAGGAATACGTCATTGCTGCTCAATTGTCTGGTTCCTTTCCTAGCTGCTTATTTTGACTTCCCCTGTTAAATTTAAGCTTTATTGTTTTATTTACTCATAACTATGTGGCTGGTGTTTCACTGTAAAATGGGTTTTTGCTGTTTCAAGATGAGTCATGTGTTTTAATGTATCCAGGAGATACTTTAAACTATACATCACAAAATGATCTGACTTTTGTATTATTGGATTTTTCACTTTACAGAGCACTAGTTTAGCAGGTGAGGTCTTCTGGTTTTGGGGGGAAGTCATAATATAGGCTGTGTTGATGTATATCCTTATTTTTTTTCCTCAAGATTTTAGAGCCTGATTTACAAAGGTAACTTACACTTTGGAATAAGGGTACACGTTTGAGTAAGTTTATTCCTTTTCAGCATTCACAAACTCTCAGTGTAAGTTACTACTTAAAAAAAAGATTAAGTCCAGCACTACACATGGCCAACCACTGGCACTGCAACACCCTCCCATAGAAGATAATGGAGGTTGCAGTACCAGTGGTTGGCCATGAATAGTGCTGGACTTACTATAAAAGTGTAAGTTACTACAAAAGTATAAGTTACTACAAAAGTGCAGTTTGGGAATACCGAAAAGTAGTAAACTTACTCAAAAGTGTAAACTTACTCAAAAGTGCAGTTTTTGAATCAGTTCCAGATTGACTATGGTAGCTGTTTTAGTTTTTTTTACATCACTAACCTGTTTGCACACTTGATTCGTATTAGATATTGACAGCAACATATATTACTACCATCTTTTCATTGTGATTCACTGTTATATTTGTAGCTAGTGGTTGTGACGATAACAGCATCTAGGTGGGTGTAACTGTGCTCATTTTAAGCTTCATCATGTGCTAACACACAAAAGGCATGGGAGCAATGCTTGCCAATAGTCAGAGCCATTGGCACTCGCTCTGGGTAGCATTCCAATCTTTTATGTGTCATTCACTCAGCCACTCTAGACAGAGGCCCACCTTATGCAATTCAGTACTGACCCTGCTCCTCATGGGAACCATGCATCCCAGACCCCTAGAGGAGGCCCCCCCAAAAGGGAAAGAAAGCAACCCCAGACCGGTTTTATCCTTGTTATGCCTAGTCACTGAAGAATAGCTTGAATCCTAAGGCACAGTGAGCAAGGGACCCACATTTGGGCATACACTTAGCCACTTAGGGAATTACATCTAACACACAAAACCTGAGGGGAGGCATGCTTGCAAACAGACTAAACCACTGGCATTTACCCTGGCTAGCATCCCAACTCTTCCTTTTTCACACTCAAGTATTCTTGCACCCAAGCACATTTTTGTTATTAACTTGCTCAACTTGAACAATCCCCTGAGTTTTTGTATGTATTTTTTCTTCGTCTACAAAATCCTGTGCGTGGCACACTTAATTGACTAGGTTTGTCACATGGCTTGGCTGTCGGCCCATCCTTCAGCATACACCTGTTTTATCAGTTATGCATTTGAAGTTATTTCAATCTTGGCCCTTTTCTTTACCACAGGCTATGCGTGTTTCTTTACACCCTGCGGTCATTGCATATGTTATTGTTTGCCTATAAATGATGCACAAACCCTGCCACTGTCAGCTTCTTTCTTTTAAATTTGTGAATTGCAGCAACTTTATCAACATTGCGGGGCAAGAAACGGTACATTTTCCATTTGGCATACACAGTACTGGCTTGTTGGCTGTTTGTTACTTCATGTAGTTAGCTTTGGAAATGCTAGTGAGTAAACTGGGGAACCGCTTTATGGGACTTCATTTGAATATTTGTGCATCCGATTTGGGTTCAAACATCGCCTACATACATTAATATTTTAGAATGGCCCACACCCAGCTAAGCAAAAGCTAAACTTTTCAGTCCCCCCCCCCCCCTGTCATGGCAGCTGTCACTCACCTCATCGGGCTCATTTAATACATAGATGCTCTGCTTCTATATTTATAGAAGATGATCCCTGTGCTATGTCTGTCACACTGCAGAAGTCACAGAAGAACTATCTTCTGCGATTACAGAAATAGAGCTTTTGTTATTGTGAGCACTATGCAGGCGAATGCATTAGGGTTGGTGGCAGGAGGTGTACAGGGGAGCGAACAGTGCAATTAATGGGGTAGGGGAGAGGATTAGGGCATTTTTAAAATAATCTCTATATTTTTTTAAATACTTGATGAACTCGGCCTCGTTCTATGAGCAGCCGTCCCCCAAAAATGACATAAAAAATTCAAGGAATTTGTGACTGAATGAGATCTCCTGACTAGAACCGTAATCTAAAATAACAAGTTTTTTTTGTGGCCTTTACATTTTAATTCTCTCACAATGGCATTATAGTATTGAGACAAACTCAATTTTTAAAATAAAGTTGTTAAAAGTTATTAATTTGATAAGGAATGCTTGCTACAGATCCTTATTACGCACTGGTAAATTTGCATTATCAACGGATTACACATTTAAAATATTGGTATTAGTCGTTAATATAAAAAAACTATTCAAACTACAGAAATTTTAATAGTGTTCAATAAACGAATCCTCTTCAGATTATGCATGACACTAAAAACTGTTAAATGAAAAAAAAGCGACGTTTGCTTTTTTGCTGTTAGTTCTGCACAAAATCGAACATACTGCGAGACATAAGGCAGCAGGTGCCTTGGCTCCTAGCTACAATGTCTCTGGGCATTCTGTCATAACAGGTGCTTCAAGATTTTGAACAGATTTTACCAAGAGCTGTATTGGTTTTTAATTAGCCTTGATAAAGAAACGTGAAAAGGCTCTAAGGTGTGTACTTACAAGAAGAGGGGAGAGTTGAGGAACGAACGCTTACTTTATGTTTTCTTTAAATTCTCTTTTTATGCTTTCGAGCGGCTTCACCTATTAAAAAAAGCAGAATACAGTGGCTTTGGGGGTGGCCTTTCCGTCATGTTACCTAGTGTTAATGATCTTAGTAAGTTTTCATAATTTTGTATTTAAATATTATTGGTTGTGAAGTTTTGCTTTTATAATCTCACGTGTATTTAACCATCGAACCGTGCTTTTCCCTAATCTTTTATGCTTTTAATTAAATACATCAGACAGTTAAAGCAACAGACAGTAATAGGGTCATGGTAAATGTTCACCAAAAAAATCAAAACCTTCTCATTAGAGGGTTCTTTCCTACAGTGTATTTACAGTCACCAGTTCTTTACAGATGACCAGTCTTTGTTACTAGCTTGGGCAAAGGGAACTGTTTCCCACTTTCATGGAGTTGTGACCTGCAGAGGAAAATCTGTTTGTCTAAACTAAAGGCCGACAAGGCGATACCCAATCTGGAAATTTTCACTTGTATAAGTTTTTCACATTTTTAATCGAAACAGACCAAAATAATGAAATAAGAAGAACCATGGCTCTATCTGTCACCCAAACAAGCATGCATATGTGGCAGCCTGCTAAGCACCTACCTTGTACCACTGAGGCCTTTGATGGTAACTTTCCTCTTTTTCTTAACTTTACAATTTATTGATTTTGAATTATGTTATTTAACAAAACCTACAAAACTAGTTACAACACACAGTTTGCCTAAAACAGTAAAAATAAAGTTCCATCAAATCATGCACTATTTAATTCTCATTCTCATTCTGATAAAAAAACATATATCTGTATTGTCTGTACAGCAAAAATAATAAAACCCGGGAGATTCTGAAGTCCTACAAAAATATTTTGAAAGATGTGTAGGAAATCGAATTTTATGAAGCTCACAGTCGCAAAGTATTCTTTTGAGACAGGACAAATAGATCACTTTCAAAATGTGTTAAAAAAGATATTTACAGTAGTACCTTATGAACCAACAAAATATTCAATGATCTAATGGGAAAAGATTACTGGCTGTAGGAAAGTGGAATATTATGTGGTATGGCTGGGTAGCCTGCCATGTAATATTATTTCGATATCCAATAGATGGTCCTTGAAGTCACACTAATAGAGCACTAGCTCAGTCCTGGTATAGAGGCAAAGAGCAGTCAGGCTTTACTAGAGGAACATGTGTTAAGCATTTCAGAGCACCAACATGGATGGTAAGTAATTGACACAACACAAGTGAAATCCGACTCCAATGTATAGAAAAATAGAGTGTATTTTTATCTTAAATTAAACACCAAGGCAAATGGAATAGCATACATATAACCGGAGTTATAGATTTTTGAAGCAATATTAAATCAGTGCAGTAAGACAAAATAACATTGTGGTCAATAACAAAACCCGCTAGTGGCAATCGGTCATTTACAAGTTGAGTAACTTGGAAGCCTTGTAGAGTTAAGGTCATGCGGGCCCCAGGACCAGGCCACGACAGTCAGATCAACTTTGCCTAACCTGTGAAGTCCGGGCGCAGAATTGTTCAGGCTGTCATTGGTGCCCTATGGTGCTGAATGGGAATCGCTGGTGGTGCTCCTTTTACTGCTTACACAGTGTTGAAAGAAACAGAATACAAAAACACAACAGGTACACAGCTGCTGACATTGGATGATGGTTGCACTGCGTTTTCTGTAGATGCAGCTTCAACTGTAAAAGTCGGTTACCGGATTGTTGACCAGCAAGCCTTCACAAAGGTAAGCAAAACGAAAAACTTCTGGAACTTCACTGGGTGTGGGGGAGTAAAGTAGTGCCCTTAAACTTTGGGCCTGGTGAGTCTACTATTCCAGCAACGCACTGGACGACCTGGATTTGGTTGATTCTTTGGATCTGGTGAGTGTTTTTACCTGCAGTTTGCAGGAGACTAGTGCCACTAGTCCAGGGGAGACTAAGGATGCTTCTGGCTTCCAGAAGGGACCCTCTCTGCAGGAGTGTCGAGTCTTAGCAAACGAGGGTCATTCACTCTGTTCCAAGTCTGTTGCCTCAGGAGCAAAGTATCCCTATTTTGGTATGTGCTTGTGGGCAAAGTCCTGTTGTCGCCGACATGGGTCTCCTCTTTGTCCTTCTTTGAAGTATGTTGTTCAGTGATCACACTGCCTGGCAGGAGGTCAGAATCCTGTCTTGGCAGCAGCAGGCATGGGAAAGTGCAGGCTGGTCATCTAGAGCACAGTAAAGCTGGGGGTAACCAGGAGCCCACCTCCAAAGTGCCTTCTGGGTGCATGCCATGTTACTCAGGGCACTTGAATCATCAAGGTAGAATTATCAGAGACATGTTAGTACAGAGTGATGTTACCATATACCCCATTAGACAACAACATGGGCTGAAGGGATTTTTTCCTTGTGGACACTGCAAAGCCTGCAAGAACAGTATTTTCCTTAACAGAATCAGCTATAATGGGGTCACTAAAGAGATTAGCCAGTTTTTTACATGCAGTACTACCTTTGTTATCTATGTGATAGAATGCCCCTGCAAACTATGGTATATAGGCAGCACCACTCTTCTCGCAAAAAAACGTGTTCTTGAGCATTATCGAGCCATTGCACATAATGATGACAAATATCCGGTGGCACGCCACTTCAGAGAGAAACATTACTCTAATCCAGCACTTTTGAGGTTTTTTATTCTTGAACAAATTACCAAGAACCCCAGAGGAGGGAACAGGGTGCTGAAATTGAGACAGCGTGAGTCTAAATATATAGTTGACTTTCAAACGAAGGACCCGGGTGGCCTCAACCAGGATGAGGAACTGGCAATTCATCTCAGGGAATGTTAACCCCATTTACATTTCTGTTTAGGTAATTTCGCAGTTCTTGGTTTTCAGACCACTTGAGATAGTCCAACTCTTCTTCTTTCCATTATATAACGTTTGTGCGTATATGAGTTATTTTAATCATTTTAAGTAATCTTTTATTACTATTCTTTTACAGGAAGAAAGGAAGGTGCCCGGACACTGGCACTCACTTCACACGGGTTACCTACCCTTCCTTTCCTTCATCACTTATTGATCACCTTGACTGATGGACGTTGTATGTATGTGTGGCTGGATATCACAGGACTGCGGTATGGCCAGGCACCCAACTTGCATGTATGGCATTTGCCATGATATATTGCCCATATTCACAGTGGTAACGTGACCATTGTATTGTTTGCACTTGATTCTAGTACATAATTCGTTATATATTTTTTTCACATTACGTGGCTTGATTTGTGATATACTTCTTTTATGTTCTAAATTAGAAGCCAATGAAGCGGTCTGTAGAACTGATCCAGTTACCGGTCACTTGACCATATACGTGTATTATGATGTTATCTTGGTAATTGACTGACCAAATACGGGCCGACTTGCACTATGCAGAAACGGAGGTTTGGCTCAATACGTGCCAATCAATAATTTGTGGCAGGTTGTTTATTATGTGCTTTTACGACAGGTTATCCACATTACTATTGGCAAGCCAGTTGTATAAGTTGTATATTTTGTTTGCTAGCTATCAAATGTTGGATAACACACACATAGAAACGTGTACTCAGCAGGTTACATGTATACTTATGATTGTTTAATTCCAATTGATTTGAATCATTATACTTACGATGTTATGTGTGGACCAACATGACATTTCAAGATGTCTGCTGCCTTTTTCAAATGAAGCTTTCTTTATTTACCGCATGTCCTTTGTCTATGTCGCCTAATTAACTTTATCAGTCCTTTTCCTGGCACAATTATTCACGTGAACAAGGCTTTCGAGCTGAAACGCGTAGTGAATAAACACCCTTGATGATGAGAATCATGCGTGGTCCGTGTTTCTGAGAGCGTAAGTTAAACGGCATTGTTCTCTTTGGATTTAAGATACCGGCACGCTCCGCCAGGTTGTACGCCACCTCCCTTGGGTTGCAGGCAGCCAGAAGGAGCAAGTTGGTCAGATTATACAAGGGGCACTTGCAGAATCGGCGACATTTACTTGGCGCTCACCTTACCTCCTGGCAATTTCTTCTCTGGGCTCCTGACGCTGTGGTCTCCTCCGCCGCCATTTCCACGCTGGCCGCTGTGAGGGGGGACTACAGCCCCCAGAATCCTCAGAGGCACTTCCCACTTCCGCCCACCAGCGCGCCCGGAGGTGCTTAAAACCGAGAGGCTCCCTCGGTGGAGCGGGGGCACTTGCAGAATCGGCGACATTTACTTGGCGCTCACCTTACCTCCTGGCAGTTTCTTCTCTGGGCTCCTGACGCTGTGGTCTCCTCCGCCGCCATTTCCACGCTGGCCGCTGTGAGGGGGGACTACAGCCCCCAGAATCCTCGGAGGCACTTCCCACTTCCGCCCACCAGCGCGCCCGGAGGCGCTTAAAACCGAGAGGCTCCCTCGGTGGAGCGGGGGCACTTGCAGAATCGGCGACATTTACTTGGCGCTCACCTTACCTCCTGGCAGTTTCTTCTCTGGGCTCCTGACGCTGTGGTCTCCTCCGCCGCCATTTCCACGCTGGCCGCTGTGAGGGGGGACTATAGCCCCCAGAATCCTCGGAGGCACTTCCCACTTCCGCCCACCAGCGCGCCCGGAGGCGCTTAAAACCGAGAGGCTCCCTCCGCGTCGCGGGACCGCGCGCGGGTCGGCGCCGGGAGAAGCCCGGGACAAGGGCGGGACCGTCTGTGGCCGTCAGGGGCCGGAAGAGGCCGGGCTGGGCCACACCCCTTTCGTACGGTATAGGAAGTAAGCTGCTGTTAGTTCTAATACCTGGTCATCTGATTATTACTTAAACACTGACTATTATTTCACGTTTGGTTCTGTGGAAAATGGCAGGGAAGGGGAGACGCCCTGTTGCTCCCTTTACAATTGCAGGGACCATGGACCAATTCATCACCCGTGCTGTCTCGGTCTTGGACCATGAAATTGCCATTACTGAAAGACGCCTCTCGACAGACCCTTGTCAGGCGTTCATCACTGGGCCCCCTAGCTCATGTAAGTTCACCAAGTAATGATAGAGAGCAGCCGCGAGAGGAGGCACCACGATTTACATTAGACACAACTGGCTCAGTGGCTGCATCGCCAGTAGAGGAAGTAGCATCTATACTTGCACCTAAAACCCCTCGTCCCCAGACTAGAGCAGGGGCCAGATCTTCCACATCCACTAGACTAGTTGCACAGAAAAGGAAAAGGGGGGGGATGACGGATCGTTCTAGGCCAGCAAAAATTTCCAAAGTACCTAAAAACATTGTTCCTCTTGATTTACCAAATATTAGCCTCGGCACTTCTATGGATGATGCTGGTAGACTTGCTTTACCTCCATTTGATTCAAGTAACTTTGCTCTTCAGATAGAATGCATTGTTCGCACTTTAATTTCCCCTTTAATGGAAAGGATTGAAATGGTTGTATCTAAAGTAGATAAATTGGAACAAACCATCCTGGATAATTTTTGCTCGCTGAAGAATGTCGTCAAATTACGCACTAAGGACATACCTAAAACTAATTACTCTGTTGGTCCCGTTGGTCTTGTTCCATCTGCATCTGACATACCGCCTGACCCTGCTCCAATTGCTGTAGATACTTCAATCTTAAACAGCAATCAGCTATCACGGCAGGAGGGAACGACACAAAATTGCCAATCTCCGAGGCGGGAGGGTAGGTTAAGTAAAGCATCACAGGACACCAATACTAACATTATGCATTTAGGTAGTTTGAGCACTAACTTACACAGCCTAAACGTTGCTCCCCAAGGTTATGACTCTAGGCCATCCTCGATCCAACTCCATCTCCCTCGTGAATCCTTTCCCTATGTTGTAGTTTTAACGGGTGTTCCCGAACTCCCCCCTAACAAAAACGAATCTTATGAGCAATTAAAAAACAAAGTTAGTCACTGGCTCAACATTCATAGACCAATTCCAAATGAATTGAATGGTCAGATTCTATTTGTTAGAAGGGTCCAATGGGTAGGTTCCCAACCTAAAAATATTCGGGGAGATTGTGTTATTGTCAATTTTAAAGATCCACGCCTTTCGAGGTTTATTATGGAAAACACTCCCTATGGTCCTAGATCTGGAATTGAGGTGCACGACTTAAACTATTTCTATACCCCAGCCATCTGTCACTGACAATTTCATAGTATTATTACCCCCTTAATTCCTACGGTATTAGGGGCAATTGATAATCTAACAATGGATGGATTGGCAATTACGTCTGAGATCTCACTGTCGTCATCGAATACGTCGGAAGTGAGGGCAAATGTATCTGGAAGCCTTGCTGAGCCCCATGTCAGATGTCCGAGTAAAAACTTTGGCACCCTTTTGTCTTGGAACCTGGCCAGTATTGCGACCAAAATTGACACACCTGAATGGGTGAGATTTATTAATGATTACGATGTCTGCCTATTTCAGGAAACATGGTCTCCCGAGGCCCGGTTTATGCCGGGTTATCTGAATTTTCATGTCCCAGCAACCAAAGGCCCCAAAGGCCGCCCTTCTGGCGGACTAACTATATGGGCTCGCCAGGATTTGTTCTCACGTGCTATTGAAATTGACACTGGGTCCCAGGATATCCAACTGGTGAGGCTCACGTTCGGCCCCAAGAGCACTGTGGATATATATAACATCTATCTTCGGGGCACGAAGTGGAAAAAGTCAAGCGTGTTGGAAACCCTAACTGCACTCATAGAATCTAAATCGAGTAGTAGGGACCTGATCGTAGCTGGGGACTTTAATGTCACCTTCGAACCCCTCCTAGATAGTGATTCTGAATGGGGGCTTGATCCCGATGAGGACCTACGCTGGGGTATTCCAGCCCTCGCGCTACCTCCCATCAAACGGTGGTCTATGGTGGCAACACAGGTCAACGCACTCTGCCTAGAATTTGGCCTCCGGGCATTGAACGGAAGAGCTAAAGGAGATAAGCTGGGAGCATCTACCTTTGACAACGGCCGCTCAGCCAGTAGGATCGATTATGTCCTGTGCTGTATGAGGCTGTGGTCCCTCCCCATTGACATGGAGGTGGTGCGAAGACTGGAGAGCGATCACAACCCCATTTGTGTCTCTCACAGCTGGTGGGGCAAATCTTGCTCATTGACAAATGAACCAATCTTGGCCCCCCCCCGCATGCGTGCCAACCAATGACCTTCGTAGGTTAAAATGGGCATCAGTAAAGTCTAATGACTCAGTAATAGCCCAGATTAATACTAATCTTTCTGCAATTAATGTAAATCTTGAGGATATCTCGCAAACCCGAGACCAAGTAATTAGATTACATGAGTCGTTTTTCGAGGGATTACGTCCCTTTTTCTTTAAGCAATTAAGACAGGGTACTAAGCCGCCGCTCAAGCAACCAAGGTGGTATGACAAGCACTGTAAAAATGCAAGATGCACCTTGGCTAAAGCCCTATGCAGTGGTAGCACGCCACTTATTCAATTAGCAAGATCTGCCTACAGGAAAAGCATTGCCCAAGCTAAAATAAAATGGGAAGAAATGTTTTGGCAGGACCTAAAGGAGGCCAGCCATTCCCGGGATGCTAGACTGTTTTGGAATGTATTGAAGTGGGGCAGAGGAGGTCTATCGGAAAATCCTTCAAATCATGTCTCACAAGAGGATTGGCTGGGCTATTTTAAGCCCCAATATGCGCGTGACCCCCTCTACATAAGTCCGGGCACAATGCCTTATGCCTTTTACTTGTCCGGGCCCTTTACCCCCGAAGACTCTTTAGCTGCACTGTCCTGTGTAGCTGCAGGACGGGCCCCTGGATTGGATGGTGTTCCTTCTGATCTCTTTCTAGAGAATAAAGACCCATGGAGCAAGTATATCGCTCTTATACCAAACGCCGTGGCTGAAGGCGCTCCAGTACCTAAATCTTGGGGGGGCGCCGTCATAATTCCAATCTATAAAAAGGGCGATAAAAGCCTCCCGGGGAACTACAGACCCATCAGCCTAATTGACACAATTCAAAAAGTCATTGGGAGGATGGTTCTGAATGAGGTACTTATTTGGATTGAAGCAAATGAGATTCTCTCTAGTCTTCAGGCAGGCTTCCGCAAATCCATCAGCACCATTGACCAGGTGTTTCGCTTTAAGCAATTGTTATGGAAAGTTGTCGAACTGGGCAAAGGCAGTCTCTATGTCACTTTTGTGGACCTAAGAGCTGCCTTTGACCTCGTCCCTCGCGAACAGCTCTGGAGGGTTCTAGAAAAGCTAGGTTTATCCCTGGAACTTCTGACCCTAATAAGAAGATTGCACGAGTCCAACTTTGCAAAAATTCAATGGGGCGGCCTGGGGGAAACAACCACCGAGTTCCCCGTTGAGCGGGGTGTCCGCCAAGGATGTGCAATGGCCCCAACACTATTTTCTTTGTATATTAATGGAATAGTGGACTATATGCTCCAGACCAACACTGATGCTCCAAAATTGGCAGGTGCAACCACACCAATATTAATGTTTGCCGACGACACTCTTATAGTGTCAAAAACCCCGAGCGGCATGCAGAGGGCACTGTCAATTTTTGAAAACTTTTGTAAAGACCATGGACTGGAGGTCAACGTGGCAAAGACAAAGCTTATGACCTTCAACCCACACGCTAGCTATAGAGCTGGTAAGCTTATGATGAACGGCCAAATTCTCGAGGAGGTAACTAACATTACATACCTAGGCATTCACATGTCCCACAATAATCGGTGGAATAGGCATCTGGAAATATCAACATTGAAACTTACCCAGATATCGGGAACACTGGTCAAAGAGTTCAAAAAATCCCTTACCAAATCTCTTAAACCAGTGTTACAAGTCTATGAGGCAAAGGCCCTAAACTCAGTTCTGTATGGAGCTGAGTTATGGGGCTTTGACACATTAACATCCCTCACTGCAGTTGAAAATAAATTTTTCCGCTCCATTACAGGCTTGCCACAAAGTACGCCAATGGTCCCACTGCGCTACGACCTAGGCAGGAAGTCCATTAAAGATTTGGCCAATCTCCGTCCAGTTTTATACTGGAGGAGATTATGGACTACCCCGGAGCTTCAATCTTACGCAGTGGGTATCATGGACGTAATCCAGGTTGATAAGTTTCACAAAATCAAGTGGCTAAGGAACCTTCGAGAATCATTAAAAGCTTTGGGACTGGAAAACCTATGGAATGATCCAGCGACTGCTGACTTTCCTCTAAAAAAGCTTTTGAAAAAACTTTATTGGGACAAGGTATATCACAGGGTGTGGGCAGCCTCTACTTCCCCTACGATGACTAGCCGCTTCCTAGAGGCAAAGGTTACACCTCTTTTGGAACCCTATTGGGATTTGATAACATCACCAAAGGATAGGAAACTCTATTTTCAACTTAGAGCAGGCTCCCTCCCATTAAGGGCTTTAATTTCTGGGTGGTTTGGTGGAAGTACATGTACCTGCCCTGCTTGCGGAGCCAAAAAAGAAACCATTGGCCATTTCCTGTTTGTGTGCCCTGTATAGGCCGCCCCTAGACGTCACTGGCTCTCCCCTTTATGCAAACTGTTGGGTACTAGGAGCTCTGTTGTAGCCATTCGAATTTTATCCACGAGCACCTTACCAGTTCATTCAATAGGCTTAGCTAAATACTTGGGGTGGGCATGGTCACTTAGATTAAAAACCCTCCATTGTATAGAGAATGTATCTAGGCAGGTTTAAAGCTTTTTAAATGTACTGCTGTCATTCTTGCCTTAATTACCCTTTTTAATTCACGTGTATTGCACATCATTTGTCTGCTGTAATGTTTAATACTTTTTACTAAAAATGTTCTTATCTATTTATTGGAATGTATTTATTGAATTAGTGTTTGTGATATTATATATTTGTGATTTGTTGTGTCTTGTATGAATTCTTTTTAATTCGAATAAAGACTTATGATGATGATGATGACATATATTTATATATAAATAATCGATATTTATGTATGTTTTTTAACAACAGGGTGAAACTATATATTTTTTTCGATATTTTTGTGCTGACCATTATAAGTATGGGGAAATTATATTTTTGTAAATGACATTTTTGACACAATAGTTGTGTTACATGATATTGTTGATTCCGATATTGGGTCAGTCATCCAGTACAGAGACCGCTCCTGCTAGTATTAGATTTTGTAATCTAGAGTAAACTAATGCTGATGCATGATAGAGTTGGAAGTGTGGTTGAGTTGTATAATTTAAGACTTGGATAAGATTTTCTTTTCAAGACCACAAGTTGTGGAGACCACACCAGTTATCACTGAACTATGATTTATGGTTTAATATTATGAGTGACATATGTGTTTGAGGCATCAACAGACATCTCCTTGTATGAAAGCGCATGATCTAAAGTACACTTTTTAGGATGACTGTTGAGTAATGCACTGGGAGATGGGCAGTATAAAATGAAAACTCTCTTTATTTCAACTATTTTGAAAGTGATACTCCTTTCCTTACTGTAAGCTGTAACAAAGGTATTGGTTATCTTGGTCTGAGATATGCTGTTGGGCATTATATACATTTAAAACGCCCTAAAGTTCTGTGACTTTTCGCAAGTTTAAGTAACATTGCACAGTTCAGTTCAACAACTTTATTCAGTCAATTGACCACAAAAGCACAGTATAAACACTGTTCAAAACATCTTATTACAGTAAAACCATGACATGATTAAATGTCAAAACCAGCGAGAAAGAGGAATTTCATATTAAGATTAAGGTATCGCAAGGAATACTACAGTATTAAAACACTATCGTTTCTTAAGTTACAAAGCATATTTCCTTCTCAGTTTCAATACTTGTGTAATATAGTTCAAGACTGAGCAACTGGAGCAAATGGAGACTCAAGGCGCGGGAGGAAAAGCAAACCCCCCTGATGGTTATTAAAACGTCTGCAACTAAGAATGGGGTGAAGAAACCATGAACTGAAAGAAGAGTACAAAGCACAAAAAAGCATAAAGTTCTTGGTTGATTGATACGGGCTTCCTTCACTGGAGCAACACGGTAATGTTGCGAACTAAGCAACTTAAACAGGAAAGGCCACTAAAACTTTTATCTTATTCCCTCAAATCCATTTTAGATCAAATCTAAGCTCTGGAGCCTTTACCCATGTCAGATAAGGCTCCATGCCCTGCTTGGTGAACAATGGCTCGTATGATTGGACCGTTATCAAGTCCAATACTTTTGTGAGGCTAGCTATCCCCCTATATGCAATTTAATGTTCCTTAACCAGGTTCTTAAAATGTGGGGATATCTGATTCGGGTCTTCAAAATTGTCGATCAATCCAGGTCGCACAGGATATTTTTGATATATTCAAGCATATGGATGGCTATTACATTACTCTGTGCTAGGCAATCTTTGACTATGCTTCGGGAAAAGCCCATTTTGGTCCATAGTTGGAGCCAAAAAGCCATCTTCCAAAAAGCCTTCCCCAAGTTCAATAAGAGTATTAAAACTTGGAATGTCTTTTGCGTCCCCTAGAACCTATTTAAAAATGTATTCTCTGCCACTTGTAGGGCCTTGGGTATTGTATGCCCCCAAACTCCCGCTCCATATGTGCCCACGCCAAGGGCTTTACTTTTATAGAGTGTGATTATTTCTGCTAAGGGCTTGTGTCCTAACTTCCTAACAAATCTGAGAATTGATTCAAAAACAGCATCCATCCCCTGTCTTCTCTTGATTATTAATCTTTCCTAGTTCATGCTCTCATTAAACATAAGACTTAACTAATTAAAATCTATTGATCTTAAAATTTCGGTTCCCCCAATAAAACATTTTTTGACCAGGTATTCTTTGGATGACATAAGATTTCTTATGATTTGTTTGGATCTTCATCTCTTGCATAAAATGATTGAAAACATTTAAAAGTGGTTGTATTCCATTTGCTGTGCGTGCAATTAAGACCCTGTTGTCCGCATATAATAGCACGGGGACTACGAGGGAACCTATTTTAGGGACGTTGCAAGTGCATGATGTTAAAACGGTCTCCAAGTGATTAATGTAAGGTAAGAATAAAAATGGGGCAAAAATATAGCCTTGTCTAACGCCTCGATTTACTTGAGTGAGGAGGCGTATAATCTTGTTGGGTATAATAGACCCTTATGTGGGTGTCTTTATGTCAACTTTTTATAACGTGCAATAAAGCAGGATCAATCCCTACCCAACCCATGATGCCTCATAATATGTCTCTGTCCACTAAATCAAAGGCACAGGAGAGGTCCATGAGAGCCATATGTAAGGCCCCTCTCCTAGCCTTGACGTATTTACCTAGAATCAAAGATAGGTTTAGGGCTAGCTCAGTCGTACCCAAGCCTGGGAAAAATACATATTGGACTTCAGCAAAAAAAGATTTCTCTTCCACCCAGTCTTCTAATCCTGTTAGGATTACCCTGCCAAATGTTTTTACTGAGGTTTCTACCAGTGAGAGGGGCCTATAATTTGCAGGGGAATTTCTTTCTCCTTTATTAAAAATAGGGACTATTATACATTCCCTCCAGGTCTCTATAAGTCCCTCCTTAACAGCTGCTCTTAAAACACGTGTTACCAGGGGGGGGCAAAAATCAATTTTAAATTTAAAAACCTCAACTAGAACACTGTCTAGTCCCAGTCCTTTCCCTGTTGCAGAGCTTAAGATTGCTTTTCAAACTTTAGCTACCATAATGGTCTCACTGAATTTAAAAAATTCTGTGGTTGAGACAGAACAATCAGGTGCGGCAGGGGGGTTGATACCACCATTGCTAGGGATAAGAATGCTAGTAAAAGGCTCGCCCCATTCTCGCTTCAATATCTGACATTCTATACCTGTGACTGGATTTCTGGAAAAGAATGGTCGATTTGCAATCTCCAGGAATGCCCTGTTATCTTTTAGGAGGGCAACACTTTCAAGGTCTAAATTGCGTGCCCCTGCTGCTATTCTGATCGCTTCCTGGCCACTGCGAACTGTATTAGAGATTTTTTTTGTGTTGTATCAGCATTAGTACATTCATGATAAAACCAGGATTGTACATAGTGGTCTGTTCGGAGCTTATCTGAGGTTAGTGCTTCTGAGACTAATTTGCATATCTTGATAAAACTGCCACATATAGTTGCTGGAGCATCCGAGAGGCAACATTGGATATTAGGGTTTCTGAACACTGCGTCAGGGTTAACGCAGATTAATTTCCTTCATACCCCCTTATTAGGTGTGTGGTTTAAAGGGGGATTCACCTTAATAGGTTGGGAAGCTAAGAGTGGGATGGCAAGGCTAACAATTATGGGGTAGTGGTAACTAAATGGCGATGGGCACACCTCATTTTTTTTCAATAGGGGAGCTAAATCCTCAGACAGAAGGATATGGCCAATCATGCTACCTTTCTCTCTCCCAACAAAAGGTGGAACCTCCACACTATGATCACTGTTTGTCTCAGAGGTGAAGAACAGCTTATTCGTTAAAATTAGGCTTGTCAGTGCTTCGCCATTAGCTGAAAGTGGCCAATGTGCTCTCCCTTCTCATCTCTAATTCCACAGAACCCTGACCCACTATGTGGACACTTGGCAATGTTAAAGTTCCCCGCTCAAATGAAAGAAACATATAAGGATTCTCTACTTATTATGTCGATGAGCGTATGTTCCAGGTCCTCAATAATTTCCACAGGTTGTATTGAGAAATAATTATAATAGAAATTAATTAAAATAATGTTAAATGCCCTAGGTAAGGATTATTTAAGAATCTGATAATGGGGCCAGGACTCAAAGCCTTAACATTAAAACACCTTAATAAGGTAGATACCAGGACTAGAAGGTCCCCATAGCCCCTCCCTACCTTAGTGGGGGAGCTGAAGGAACAAAACCCATCAAGAGCAACACAGTCACATGACCAAGTCTCTTGGTAGCAGATGAGATCAAATTTTTCAATGAAAGACAGCCAGTCCTTATTATTTAATTTCAAACTTATCACTGCTATGCTCCAGGAGAGAAGTTGTAAGTCCCATTGACAATTTACAGATGGATTTTTTGTTTTGGATCCCACAGCCTCCTGGGCTGGGTTGGGGCCTCTCAATAAGTTGCTAAGAGGTAGAATCATCTCTGAGTCAGGGGGGCCAGTTTGTGCTAGCAGTGTCTATCAGTACTAAATTATCATGTGGGTTGGTTTTTATCGAAGGTGTTTTTACCAGATCAAGGCACACACCATCCCTCTCTGACAAAATGTGGCCACCATGGTCTGAATGTTGGAAGCAACTTCCCTTGAGGATAATATAAGATTCATCGTCCGTATGCAGGGTTATATCTGTGTGAACTATAACTTGCCAGGGAGCCCTCAGCAGTGTTCCCCATGCTTTCTCAACTGGTCTACGGGGTAGATGAGCCACTCATTAGAGTCCAATTCTGAGAGGAAAGTAATCTATTACAAGTTGGATTTGGGGGGACTGCCTTTAAAACTACTCAGGTGCAAAAGGTGCTTCCCCTTGCCTCCTGTTCCTGTGCATTTGTTAGGCGAGGATGGTGGAAGTTCCCCAAAGGGACAACACATAAAGGCACTTGGCTTCCCCATTGCAGGACCTCATGCCAGTTCTTTTCAAGCAGTGAGCCAAGTCTGGATACCTGCAGTTTATCACTATGTAGTCTCCCTCATTAGATTTTAAGGAAGGACAAATCCAACAGATACTCCTCACAAATAAGATATTATCATATTCCCAGGATGCAAAGGTGGTGGTTTGTGTGAGACAATGACAGACTTTGTATTTGAGTTTGGTATGTGTTTCTCCTCCATGAGCTTGAACTGATGGAACCCCAATCAGGACCACCACATATGGGGTGCACTGATGGGGTAAATTCAAACTGTTGTGCTTTTGAGGACTTGGGATGAGCGGGTGGGTTATTAATACTACTAGGTCTGGAGGGCTGCCTATAGGTTTGTTTGCTCTTAGCACATGCCTTCTCCCAGAAGCCGGCGTAGAGCTACTTGCCATATTGGCATCTGTCCAGGCAATGGGGGCCTCCTAGAGGATGGTGTGTATACTGGGGTCCGTTTTCATGCTTAAGACTCTCAGCATTTATGGGGATAACTTGGTCACTAGGCTGCATGAAGGCAACAGTTGCAGGTTGCATGGTTATATTGGATGAAAAGTCCCTGATGACCTCTTCTAGGGAACTGATCCTCTTCGTAACAGCTGATATTGCAGAAGCCACAATGGTCTTCAACAAATCCTAAATCCCTTCCCAGGATGGATTAAGGCTTCCTTTATTAATTTCCGGATTCTTGATGGTTTCTAGAGGCTCTTGGGTGCATGCTGCATCGGGCATTCGGAGATCACTGATGTGAGATTGCTTATTTGTTGTTTCAGACATGGTGCCTTGCTTGGTTTTCCTCCTTTTGCTTGAAATGAAATGAAATGAAATGGTAATTTATAGAGCGCGAAACAATCACCTGAGGGTGTCAAAGCGCTTACTCATTGAGACCAGATTTTGGCTAAAGGGTTCGCAGGCACTTTAATTAATAAATAACCAAGTCTTTAACGCTTTTCTAAAGGCTAACAGATGTGTCTCCTGTTTCAATTTTATAGGTAGAGAGTTCCACAATTTAGTTGCACCCCATACAAAGCTTATTCCACCCCAGGAGCATTTTTATACCCTGGGAACATTAAGATCATGTGCAGAGGATGAGTGAAGATTGCGTGCTGGGATGTAGGGTATCGAATTCCGTTTTAAAAATCCTGATCCTATGCCCTGTGTGGTCTTAAAGACAATACATAAAGCCTGAAACTCAATACGTTTGTTTATTGGCAGCCAACGTAAGTCCTTAAGTGTCTTTGATACAGATCTGTTTTTTGGGCTATTCAGCAAGAGCCTAGCCACTGCATTCTGCACGACCTGCAGTTTCGTTAGGCATTTTTTCCAGAGGTTGATAAAGAGCCCGTTGCAGTAGTCGGCCCTGGAGAGGACAAGTGCTGAGACCACTAATTTACAAAGCTCAATCGGGATGAAAGGGAGGATTTTTCGTAGGAGTTTTAACGTGTAGAAAGAGAGGGCGGTAACCTGGTTGACATGGTTTTCAAATGAAAGTTTGGAGTCAAAAGTGACACCCAAGTTCTTAACCTTGTTCACTGGCGTCAGTAGTGGCCCCAATTCCAGAGGCCATATGTCAGGTGACCAGAAGTTAGTGTGTGCACCGAAGAGTAGGACCTCCGTCTTGCTAAAGTTAAGTTTTAAACAATTGGCGGTCATCCATTCCCAAACCTGACGGAGACAAGCGTGGAACTGTTTCATAGTGTCAGTGGGAGATCCAGACACAGAGACGATAATCTGTGTATCGTCTGCATAAGAAACAGCCGAAAAGCCTAAGAACCTGATCAACTTTGCCAATGGGGCAACATAAATGTTAAAATTTGTTGGGCTCAGGGAAGAACTCTGTGGCACCCCACATGGCAATGTAAAATTGGGCAATCTGAGGTTATCTAAAGCCACAAATTGTTCCCTGCCTGACAGAAAGGAGTTAAGTGGGGTAAGTGCGTTCCCTTTGACACCGATTCTCCTTAAAACTTCCAAGAGCTTCTGGTGGTTCACCGTGTCAAACGCGGCCGAGAGGTCAAGCAGCACAAGTGCTGCACTGTACCCCGCGTCAACCGTTTGCCTAATCATTTCCGATGCTGTGATCAGTGCCAATTCGGTGCTGTGGTGCTTTCGAAACCCAGACTGAGTGTCATCTAAAAGATCATTCCTTTCAATGTATTCTGATAGGACACTATTCATGGCTTTCTCAGCCATTTTCGCTGGTAGCGGAAGTCTGGAGATTAGGTGGTAATTATTGGGATCAGTATCATCCACGTTTGGTTTCTTTAAAAGGGGAAGCACAGAGGTCAACTTCCAACTGGTGGGAAAAATGCCAGAGGAAAACATTTGATTAAAAATAGGCAGCAAGTGAGACGCAAAAGTCTCAGATAAAAGATGAAAATTTTTTGGAGGACATAAATCCAGTGGAGAGCCTGATTCAATGGATCTTAGCAAGTTAATTGTTGCTTCCATTGTCAGCATCGGAAAAGTGGATACTTCAGGGGAATCCCTGAATTCAGCATCGGTCCTGGGAGTGGTGCCGGCAATCCGAGGTTTAACTGAAACCTCTGGAGCGACAGCTATTTTTTGATCTGTGGTTTGGGCGAAACTGTCGTAAACCGCCTTAACTTTATCGTGAAAAAACGTAGCCACCTTGTCGCAAGGCGCCTGGGTTTTTGGTGATTCAGCAACCTCAGCGCCTTTGGCTAATTGTTTTACTGTCGAGAAAAGTTATTTTGATGAATTGTTTGCTGTCAGTATAGCCGTAGTGAAATAGTTCGTTTTTCTTTAAAAATGAGTTTTTTATACTCAAGTAAGGCTAATTTATAATTAGCTTTATTTTCCGGGTCGAGTGATAATCTCCACCTCCTTTCCAGACGGCGACATTTTTGCTTTTATGTCCTAAGCTGCTCATTGTACCAAGGTTCGCTAGGTCTGGGCCTATTGTGAGAGATGCATTTGGCTGGTAGGGCTTGGTCTATTGACTTTCGCAGCCAGTCCTCAAATGCAGCTTGCTCAGGGTTCACACCCTCAGCTGATTTCTGAGAGGTCAGGTGTAGCTGTTTCCGTTTCTAAGGCAAGCTGCCCCACCCCTTCAGCAAGCAACTCAGCGGGCCTCCTCTGTACGCTGTACACCCACTGTGCTAAGTTAGAGCAGCTATCTATAATTTCATCTACGGGCACTGTATGGATCAGACTCATACCTGTGAAGGCAATGCTGAGCCCATCACCTCTGTCTAGTGACAAATGCCTTTCTGCAACTTCTAGTAGATCTAGAGTGTCGCTGGTGTTGAGAGTGCTCTATACAGAAGCTGCTTTCCACCTAAACTTGAGAACGACCCAGAGTTCTCTGCTTCTTTTTTTGCATAATTTATGCATCACTCTATGCCTGAAAGGATATTGTTTTGACTTATACTGGGTGTTCCCTTGTGTCTGGACAACGCATTACCTCTCTGAAGAGCTCCAAGTAGAGCGAAACACTGTGTCAGGGGTTGCTTTTACTCATTTCAGGTTGGCTTGGTTGGTATTTTACCAATTCAAAGCTGTAATACTGTGCCTGGAGTGGTAATTGGCTTTTGTCATTTTACAGCTCGACATGGACAGCACTGTGCTAGTCCTATGCTTAAAGACTTTGCTGTAGAAATGGCAAAAGACTTTATCCCTTTCTATCTCAGCCTGGATGGCACTGTGCTTATCCTATGCTTAAAAATTTCGATAAAAAAGCAGACATTTGAGGTGAGCAGATCTAGAGTATCGCTGGTGTTGAGAGTGCTTTATAGAGGAGCTGCTTTCCACCTAAACTTGAGAACTACCCAGAGTTCTCTGCTTCTTTTTTGCATAATTTATGTGTCACTCTATGCCTGAAAGGATATTGTTTTGACTTATACTGTGTGCTCCATTGTGTCTGGACAAAGCTATAACTCTCTGAAGAGCTCTAAGTAGAGCAAAACACTGTGTCAGGAGTTGCTTTTACTCATTTCAGGTTGGTGTGGTTGGCATTTTACCAATTCAAAGCTGTAATACTGTGCCTGGAGTGGTAATTGGCTTTTGTCATTTTACAGCTCAGCATGGCAAGCACTGTACTAGTCCTATGCTTAAAGACGTTGCTGTAGAAATGGCAAAAGACTTTGTCCCTTTCTATCTCGGCGTGGATGGCACTGTGCTAATCCTATGCTTAAAGTCTTTAATAGAAAAGCAGACATTTGAGGTGAGCAGATCTAGAGCGTTGCTAATGTCGACTGTGCTTGATACAGGAGCTGCTTTCCACCTATATTTGAGAACTACCCAGAGTTCTCTGCTTCTTTTTTGCATAATTTATGCATCACTCTGTTATGTTATGTTATGTTAAAATATTTATACCGCACACTTTCACCAACGGTTTCTTGGCGCTGAATGACAAATGACAGAGAGCCAGGATGAGATAATTAGCCGTATGCAGATTGGAAGAGCAGGGTTTTTAAGAGTCTACGGAAGCAGTCATACTTTGGGCAGATGCGAAGAGCAGATGGCAAAGCGTTCCAGGTGGAGGGGGCCAAAACAGAAAAGGATAGGCCACCATGCTTTTTCCTTTTATATTTGGGAATCTCAAGGAGGTTGAGAGAAGAGGATCGAAGGGTTCTGGAAGGAATGTAACGAGACAGGTTTGAGGAAATAAAAGCCGGGGCTGCATGTGAGAGGGCCTTAAAAGTGGAACATGCCATTTTGAAAATGCAGCGTTTGGAGATAGGAAGCCAATGGAGACTGTGAAGGAGGGGGGTGACATGCTGGAATTTAGGCTGGTGAAAGATCAGGCGAGCGGCCTGATTCTGCACCAGCTGTAAACGGTGAAGATGACAGGCAGGGATGCCAGCATACAGTAAGTTGGCGTAGTCGAGCCTGGAAGTGATGAGTGCCATAACAACTAAGGTCAGGGCTTCTTTAGTAAGAAACCTACTGATCTTACGGACCCGCCTAAGATGGAAAAAACAGGCTGAGGTGACCGAGTTGATTTGTGGCTTCATCGAAAGATCATCAGAAATAATGACCCCCAGGCTTTTGACTGAACGCACAGGAGCCGGTGCGGTCCCCAGGGATGAAGGCCAAAATGAAGAATTCCAAGGATGAATGGAACTGCCAACCAAGACGAGCTCAGTCTTAGTAGGGTTCAACTTCAAGTGACTATGATACATCCATTCCGCAATGGACAACATAGTAGACTGGAAATTGAAACAGGAGGAAGGGGAAGAATCGATAGGAAAGATCAACTGAAGGTCGTCAGCATAGTTGAAGATTGTAACTGGCGAATTACGGAGGGAAGCTAGGAGGGGTTGGAGGTACAAATTAAAAAGAAGAGGGGATAATGCGGAGCCCTGTGGGACGCCGCAAGGAAGGGAGGTGTAAGGGGCAGAGAAGGAGGAGAGATGGACGGACTGTGATCGCTGGTGAAGAAAGGATCTGAGCCAGTCAAGGGCCACTCCCTGGACTCCGGCATTGTGGACACGGTCGATCAGAATGGTGTGATCGACCGTGTCAAAAGCCGCTGAGAGATCCAGCAGGACAAGGGCCTGGGAGGTGTTATTGTCGGCGCCCTTCCTAAGGGTGTCCATGACTGCTACTATGACCGCCTCGGTGGAGTGGAGGGGTCTGAAGCCCGCCTGCTGAGAGTCCAAAAAGCCAGATTCCTCTATGAATGAACTCAAACAGCGGGTGACATGGGTCTCCAAAATTTTTCCCAAATAAGGAAGAAGGGAAATCGGTCTATAATTACTGAGTGTTAAGGGATCAGTGTTAGGTTTTTTTAAAATGGGAACGATGGATGCTTGCTTAAAGGAGAGAGGGACCTCCCCTGTAGCAAGAGAGTTATTGAGAAGAGCAAGGGGGGGGCCTGGACATGTGAGAAAGGCTTCTCTCAAAATCTGAGGGGGGCAGCAATCGTTAGGGGAACCCGATCTGACTTTAAGAAGGAGAGAAACGAATTCTTGTGAAGAGATGGGGGGAAACTTAGACAAAGAACTAGTGTTTTTTGGGGGAAGGAGAGGTGGAGTGGGAGATACCGGGGTCGGAATGTTGTTCTTTATTGTGATGATTTTGTCTATGAAGTAAGAGTTAAGTGAGTCGCAGAGGGATTGAGTCGGCAGAGGCTGGGGGGTAACCCTATCCGGCAGGGATAACTCATTTACAACGGAAAAGATGGTTTTCGAATTGTTGTTGGAGTCCAAGATAAGTTTAGAATAATATGCCGTTTTGGCTGCCAGGATCGATAGTTTGTACGACTTCAACGCCTCAGTATAGACCAATTTAAGCTGAGGGTCATAGTGGCGACGCCAGCGGCGTTCAAATTGCCGCAGGGCGAGTTTCTCCGCTTTAAGTTGGTCCGTGAACCAGCGTTGAGCGTCGTGAGGGCGCTTAACTTTGATGTTCTTGAAGGGGGCTACTTTGTCGCTGGCCTGACGTAACCAGGTATCGAGGTTGTCAGACTGAGCTGTAAGTGTGGTCGAAGAGATAGGTGCAGTAGAGGCTAGTGAGGCGTAGAATTCAGCCAAATTCGCTCTATTCCAGTTCCGGGCCTTAAAATTCTTGATACGGGGGGGGGGACACATGGTGTGTAAGTGAAGGACAAAGGAAATAAAATAATGATCAGACCAAGAACAGGGAAAAACTGAAGGGGGTGAGATGTCGAGGTCAGACATCCAGACCTGGTCTAGTATGTGACCTTTGTGGTGGGTAGGAGTGTGAATGTGTTGGGAGAGATTCATTCCTTTTAATAGATCCGAAAATTCCAGCGATGATTGGCTTTCATGGATGTCCGAAGGCCAATAGTTAAAATCGCCAATTACCATAATATTAGCATGGCTGATTGCTAATTGGGCGATGGAGTCGCTGAAAAGTTTAGGAAAAAGGGGCATATGATCAGGTGGTCTGTAAACAAGAAGGCAGGTAAAAGAAAACTTGGGAGAGGTAAATTTTAAAGCTAAGTAGTCAATATTGGGGATCGGGGTTACGGTAATCTCAGAAAAGATGTGGGTCGAACGAATGATTGCCGCCACCCCGCCGCCGGACTTCCCTGCAGGCCGGTTAGCTTGTATGATGTAATATCCCGAAGGGATTGCTGCAAGGATATCAGGGGCGGAAGTTTCTGAGATCCAGGTTTCAGTTAAGAGGAGAACATCAATAGAGCTCTGATGCAGTAGCTGAAAGATCTCAAGCTGATTGCGGATGAGTGAACGGGTGTTAAGATAGTAGATGAGTAAAGAGGAGGTGGTCTGCTGTGTAGGGAGAGAAGGATTGGGGGGAGAACCAAGTGTCGGACAACCAAAGGGAACAAAAATGCCACATGCCTGGGCCATACTGGCAGCGCGGGCAGGTATAGGTCCTGTAGATTTAAGTCTCAGGAGATCACAGGAGGAATATGAATACAATTGGGCATTATGGCTGGGCCCTGGGCCTGGTCGGCCGCGGACGGGCGCAGACGGGCTTGACTTGTGCGCGACTTCGGCGCGAAGTCGGCGCTCCCGCTGCGCTCGTCCGCTGCGCTTCCTCCATGCTACCATTAAATACTAGGGGGCGAGGGAACACTAGACCGCTAACCTGCGAGGTTTCGTGCAGGGCGGAAGTGGTGTCACGAGCGGAAGTGACGCTCCTCGAACTGACCCTCCGCACAAACGGCACAAGCCGGGGCGGAACGGGGTCAGGAGGTGATGAAAATACAGGTCAGTGCAGAGTGATATTTTAAAATGCTTTTCAGCGTGCTCAGTTAAAAGTAACTGTAACAAAAGACACAAATGATAATAAACAGCATCCACAACAGCGCAATAACACGCAGCCTAACTCGCCGCGATTGTCAAAGGGCCTGGGAGCAAGAGTCTCACAATATATACTCAGCGGGCTCAGCAACACTAGACCGCTAACCTGCGAGGTTTCGTGCAGGGCGGAAGTGGTGTCACGAGCGGAAGTGACGCTCCTCGAACTGACCCTCCGCACAAACGGCACAAGCCGGGGCGGAACGGGGTCACGAGGTGATGAAAATACAGGTCAGTGCAGAGTGATATTTTAAAATGCTTTTCAGCGTGCTCAGTTAAAAGTAACTGTAACAAAAGACACAAATGATAATAAACAGCATCCACAACAGCGCAATAACACGCAGCCTAACTCGCCGCGATTGTCAAAGGGCCTGGGAGCAAGAGTCTCACAATATATACTCAGCGGGCTCAGCAACACTAGACCGCTAACCTGCGAGGTTTCGTGCAGGGCGGAAGTGGTGTCACGAGCGGAAGTGACGCTCCTCGAACTGACCCTCCGCACAAACGGCACAAGCCGGGGCGGAACGGGGTCACGAGGTGATGAAAATACAGGTCAGTGCAGAGTGATATTTTAAAATGCTTTTCAGCGTGCTCAGTTAAAAGTAACTGTAACAAAAGACACAAATGATAATAAACAGCATTCACAACAGCGCAATAACACGCAGCCTAACTCGCCGCGATTGTCAAAGGGCCTGGGAGCAAGAGTCTCACAATATATACTCAGCGGGCTCAGCAACACTAGACCGCTAACCTGCGAGGTTTCGTGCAGGGCGGAAGTGGTGTCACGAGCGGAAGTGACGCTCCTCGAACTGACCCTCCGCACAAACGGCACAAGCCGGGGCGGAACGGGGTCACGAGGTGATGAAAATACAGGTCAGTGCAGAGTGATATTTTAAAATGCTTTTCAGCGTGCTCAGTTAAAAGTAACTGTAACAAAAGACACAAATGATAATAAACAGCATCCACAACAGCGCAATAACACGCAGCCTAACTCGCCGCGATTGTCAAAGGGCCTGGGAGCAAGAGTCTCACAATATATACTCAGCGGGCTCAGCAACACTAGACCGCTAACCTGCGAGGTTTCGTGCAGGGCGGAAGTGGTGTCACGAGCGGAAGTGACGCTCCTCGAACTGACCCTCCGCACAAACGGCACAAGCCGGGGCGGAACGGGGTCACGAGGTGATGAAAATACAGGTCAGTGCAGAGTGATATTTTAAAATGCTTTTCAGCGTGCTCAGTTAAAAGTAACTGTAACAAAAGACACAAATGATAATAAACAGCATCCACAACAGCGCAATAACACGCAGCCTAACTCGCCGCGATTGTCAAAGGGCCTGGGAGCAAGAGTCTCACAATATATACTCAGCGGGCTCAGCAACACTAGACCGCTAACCTGCGAGGTTTCGTGCAGGGCGGAAGTGGTGTCACGAGCGGAAGTGACGCTCCTCGAACTGACCCTCCGCACAAACGGCACAAGCCGGGGCGGAACGGGGTCACGAGGTGATAAAAATACAGGTCAGTGCAGAGTGATATTTTAAAATGCTTTTCAGCGTGCTCAGTTAAAAGTAACTGTAACAAAAGACACAAATGATAATAAACAGCATCCACAACAGCGCAATAACACGCAGCCTAACTCGCCGCGATTGTCAAAGGGCCTGGGAGCAAGAGTCTCACAATATATACTCAGCGGGCTCAGCAACACTAGACCGCTAACCTGCGAGGTTTCGTGCAGGGCGGAAGTGGTGTCACGAGCGGAAGTGACGCTCTTCGAACTGACCCTCCGCACAAACGGCACAAGCCGGGGCGGAACGGGGTCACGAGGTGATGAAAATACAGGTCAGTGCAGAGTGATATTTTAAAATGCTTTTCAGCGTGCTCAGTTAAAAGTAACTGTAACAAAAGACACAAATGATAATAAACAGCATTCACAACAGCGCAATAACACGCAGCCTAACTCGCCGCGATTGTCAAAGGGCCTGGGAGCAAGAGTCTCACAATATATACTCAGCGGGCTCAGCAACACTAGACCGCTAACCTGCGAGGTTTCGTGCAGGGCGGAAGTGGTGTCACGAGCGGAAGTGACGCTCCTCGAACTGACCCTCCGCACAAACGTCACAAGCCGGGGCGGAACGGGGTCACGAGGTGATGAAAATACAGGTCAGTGCAGAGTGATATTTTAAAATGCTTTTCAGCGTGCTCAGTTAAAAGTAACTGTAACAAAAGACACAAATGATAATAAACAGCATCCACAACAGCGCAATAACACGCAGCCTAACTCGCCGCGATTGTCAAAGGGCCTGGGAGCAAGAGTCTCACAATATATACTCAGCGGGCTCAGCAACACTAGACCGCTAACCTGCGAGGTTTCGTGCAGGGCGGAAGTGGTGTCACGAGCGGAAGTGACGCTCCTCGAACTGACCCTCCGCACAAACGGCACAAGCCGGGGCGGAACGGGGTCACGAGGTGATAAAAATACAGGTCAGTGCAGAGTGATATTTTAAAATGCTTTTCAGCGTGCTCAGTTAAAAGTAACTGTAACAAAAGACACAAATGATAATAAACAGCATCCACAACAGCGCAATAACACGCAGCCTAACTCGCCGCGATTGTCAAAGGGCCTGGGAGCAAGAGTCTCACAATATATACTCAGCGGGCTCAGCAACACTAGACCGCTAACCTGCGAGGTTTCGTGCAGGGCGGAAGTGGTGTCACGAGCGGAAGTGACGCTCTTCGAACTGACCCTCCGCACAAACGGCACAAGCCGGGGCGGAACGGGGTCACGAGGTGATGAAAATACAGGTCAGTGCAGAGTGATATTTTAAAATGCTTTTCAGCGTGCTCAGTTAAAAGTAACTGTAACAAAAGACACAAATGATAATAAACAGCATTCACAACAGCGCAATAACACGCAGCCTAACGCGCCGCGATGGTCAAAGGGCCTGGGAGCAAGAGTCTCACAATATATACTCAGCGGGCTCAGCAACACTAGACCGCTAACCTGCGAGGTTTCGTGCAGGGCGGAAGTGGTGTCACGAGCGGAAGTGACGCTCCTCGAACTGACCCTCCGCACAAACGGCACAAGCCGGGGCGGAACGGGGTCACGAGGTGATGAAAATACAGGTCAGTGCAGAGTGATATTTTAAAATGCTTTTCAGCGTGCTCAGTTAAAAGTAACTGTAACAAAAGACACAAATGATAATAAACAGCATCCACAACAGCGCAATAACACGCAGCCTAACTCGCCGCGATTGTCAAAGGGCCTGGGAGCAAGAGTCTCACAATATATACTCAGCGGGCTCAGCAACACTAGACCGCTAACCTGCGAGGTTTCGTGCAGGGCGGAAGTGGTGTCACGAGCAGAAGTGACGCTCCTCGAACTGACCCTCCGCACAAACGGCACAAGCCGGGGCGGAACGGGGTCACGAGGTGATGAAAATACAGGTCAGTGCAGAGTGATATTTTAAAATGCTTTTCAGCGTGCTCAGTTAAAAGTAACTGTAACAAAAGACACAAATGATAATAAACAGCATCCACAACAGCGCAACAACACGCAGCCTAACTCGCCGCGATTGTCAAAGGGCCTGGGAGCAAGAGTCTCACAATATATACTCAGCGGGCTCAGCAACACTAGACCGCTAACCTGCGAGGTTTCGTGCAGGGCGGAAGTGGTGTCACGAGCGGAAGT
Source organism: Triturus cristatus (assembly GCF_964204655.1). Taxonomy (NCBI): domain Eukaryota; kingdom Metazoa; phylum Chordata; class Amphibia; order Caudata; family Salamandridae; genus Triturus; species Triturus cristatus. The sequence goes on from NC_140583.1 coordinate 912,091,766, forward strand.
GACGCTCCTCGAACTGACCCTCCGCACAAACGGCACAAGCCGGGGCGGAACGGGGTCACGAGGTGATGAAAATACAGGTCAGTGCAGAGTGATATTTTAAAATGCTTTTCAGCGTGCTCAGTTAAAAGTAACTGTAACAAAAGACACAAATGATAATAAACAGCATCCACAACAGCGCAATAACACGCAGCCTAACTCGCCGCGATTGTCCTATATATATATATATATATTTGCTAAAAAAATCTAAAGGTTAAAGAGACGTTATAATTAGGTATGGTAATAGTATCTTTCTTTGCATTAACATAAATCTTAAAAATTCACTGGAAAAAACACAAAGGTTGAGTGGACGCTATAGTTAGGTGAAAATATCAAAGAAATTATACCTTTTTAAACAAACAAAACCAATGAAATTCACCAGTAATAGATATCTCAAGTAACTATAACTTGTGCCCTAAAGCAATTATGACTTGTGCCGCCGCCATGCAGTGTTGTTATCAATTGGGTAATTTCAAATGTTGCAGTGTAGATATCAATGATGTCGTAGAACATGTCATGAGTGGTGTAATATGCGAGGTAATTAGCAGTACATAGCAAGGATGATAGAAAAAAATGGTGGTCTCCTGCCTTTCTTAAACCCTCCCTGGGGCCCAGAGATTGACAAGGCTATACTTTTCGGGGAGTGTGGCATGCAGCCTTCCTCCCAAGCCTTTTAGAGGCCTGGGGATCCCTCCCAGGATCCAAAATATTTTCATTGGGAGTGGGCGGATTTCAAATTTACGGTATGCGGGCTTATGGCCACCCTCCCCAAGCCTCTTGGAGGCCCCCAGGACTCCATCCCCCAGGGCTGTTTTTAATTTGAGGAGAGGAGAGGAGGGTGTGTAGCCCCATCCATCAAGCCACAGTAGGGCCACAGGGACCCCATCTCCTTGGGCCACTGTTTTTTACAGGGGCAGATGGTGTTGACCCTCCCTCCATGATCCTACATAGGGACCCATTTCTGCTGCCAGATCCAAGCAGTGTCCTGGGGACCTCATCCCCTGGGACACTGCAGGTTCCTACCCAGTAGAGTGTGGGCATACCCAGGAAGGAAACATAGAAGCTCTTCCTACCCAGGCTGTAACAAAATCACTGAGTTAACTTCCATCAGCACCACAGCGGGTGCTGACTGGAAAGCCTACTAGGTACTGGGTCCTGTTGCTCTCCCCATGGCCACAACATTTAGCTGCATGTAGGTGCCCAGAGTGGGCACTGGGGAACCCACTTTGAAAACAAAAAAATAAAAATGGCAGCTCTCATCACAGTGGTGGCTGGGAGGATGGCTGGGACCTTCAGGGCCTGGAAGCTCCACCTGCAGCCCCTAACATAAAGGGGAGTTACAGGAGTCACTCATTTATTATTGACTGTTCCACAGAATGAGTGCCCCATAGTGTATCCCTTATTATATATTTGACACCACCAAGCATTTTCTAATGGTGTGGAGAGCTTAAGGGAGTGCAGCAGCCCATTGGCAGCATTTAAAAAAACACACAGTATGTCTCCTGAGTCATTCCATCCATGACCCCAGGAGAGCTTACCATAACATTTTTAAAAGGCCCTGAGCTAGAGCTGTATACTTTTCAGCTGGAGTGCAGGGACCCCTTGTGGTTGGTTCTTTGGCTAAACTTTGTGGTCAGAAAAATGTTAAAAAAAGACTCTGTAACACATTCATGTTTTTTTAAATGCATTATTGGAAATATTTTGTGCCAATCACTATTATTAAACATTGCAGTGTGAATTTATAAATATACATTTGATTTAGGTATGGTAAAAATATCTTGAAAGGTAAGAGACCTTATACAGACATTGTCCCTTAAATTTGCTCAGTTTTGAAGGTTTAAAACTATTAGCAACAAACTTATATACACCCCCCCGTTTCGTAGATTTTTATATGCTCCTGAGCATAATTGGAAATAACATAGTACGGCTAACAAAGAAGATGTTGAGTAATAATAGAATTTTTTGTGACCTTAAAGAATAGACTTTGAGGGAAAAGAACTGTATAATTAAAGTTAGCTCTATTAATACATGTGTACCCTTGGTCTAAACTGGAGGCATGAGTGGAGAGGTGAAAAAATGGAGGACACTGGGTGTTTATTGCTGAGATAAAAATAAATGCTGATGTTGATAATCTGTTTATTTGGATTCTCAATCCATATAACATACAAGAATATAATACATGCTATCTTTAAAATTGATAACATTTCAGATGTGGTGCATCATTAACAGAATAGAAGGTGGATCGAAAAACTTACAACAAGGTTTGACATCTCAGAATACTGTGCAAAACGGCAAGTTACAAAGTTACAATAACTCATTATAGGGATTATAAACACAATTTCTGAAAAAACAGGACTCACATTGTGCAAAATCATACTCAAGATAGTGATAAAAAAGATTCTTCAATTAAATACATCAGGATATAATTCAGGGAAGTGAGTTAATCAGCATGAAACAGAGCCATGCCTTTAGCCACTAAAGCTAAAAATGATCATATAATAGTGTAACTATCTAGCATATATAAATGAGGCAAGGCCTGGGCAATTGCAGAAAATACTTACCATTACATGATTTGCTACTAGAGAAGCTGCCAGAAGTACCCCCAATGTGTCTTTTTTCGCATAAACCATGCAGCATGTAAAAATGTGGTAATGCTAAGAACTATCACATCTCTAGCACCAGAACTCAGAACTCTTAGGGCAGCTTCATATTGTCTTAAGCCTAGGAATTGGCACACCGGCTTGAACCACTTCTTATAGGAATGTGTTACAAAAGGAAAATAATTGGTGCAAGGTTTCAGACTCCAGTATGCATGCTGGACATAAGATGCTCAAGCCAGTGTTATTTCCCCAATTTAGCAGTACAGCTATGGATAGAGAGGGACCCATATCTGAATTTTAGATACTGCTGCTTGGGTAGGAGACCTAGAATATTGTCAAAAGTTGCTGCATATACTGGGGTGTTTTTGTGATCCAAAAATATGTCAGTAAATCTGCCTACTTGCAGCTCTTGAGGTCCTCCCTCTATAAATATTCTTTCAATCTTTCCTTGATCAATTGCTTGGCTATTGCAGAGGCTTCATCTGGGGAATCCCAAAGGGAATGAAGATCTCAGGCTCTATTACGAGTTTGATAGTCGCACCACTGTACTGCTGCGGCGGCATTCATAGGAAGACCGCTGAGCTGGCCGTCTTCCGCCCGCCATATTATAATGAATGGAGCCTGAACCGCCGACCACCTGTTGACAGAGTGGTTCCCTCCAGTGGTGCAGCGGACTGCAATGTTGGAGCTGCATACTCTGTCACTGTTAGGGCTGCATCTTCCTGCCGAGGCGAATAACACAAATTCAGTTGTACTGGCGGTCCCCGCGTGGTGGTTCCTCCATGGAAGTAGGACATTACTGTACGCTCTCAGCAAAGTATCAGAAAAGTGCCCATTGGATGTATACATAAACAACACAGCTGATACCCATTGGCTAAGTAGGCACACCTGCAAATGACACTATATAACACACCTCATTCCAGACCATGATCCTCTGCCTCTCCACTGCAGCACATCAAGACATACACTACACAAATTTGTTGATTTTTTTTTTAATGTCCCCTGGTGTTATTTTTTCATTGTTTCACACTAAAGGGTTCATGTGTATGGAGTAAGCAAAACGCACCTACATCACTACTCCAAACTATATATCTCACAAAAAATGATGGGATGCTTATGACCAAAGATGGGTCAGTACTGTTTCTATGCGCAGGGAAACAAAGAATAAAATTAGAGGTCTATATTTATAAAGATGAGAACCCTCACTCACCAAAAGGTGACATGCTTCATCATTGGGTCCCCTCTTGCACACTGCCACCGCAAGGTAAACAGTGTGGGCTACAACTCTCCACAAGGAATGAGAGGAGCATGAGGTGTTTTCCAGGGTTACCAATTTCGGCAATGGGAGTGATGGACAGAGTGCACATTACAAAACAAAAAAAGTGCATTAAAAATAGCTCCTGGGTGACAATTTTTTTTTTTAATAGTAGTCCCCATGGGCTAAGATAAAAGCATGTGATAAAGGACTGAAAAAATGTCCTATTTGTCACTGGTCGACATGTTTCTGCCAATAGAACATGAATTCACGGCATTCATCAGGACCTTATGATGTTGTCACTCTGCTTAGAAATCAATAAAATGAACAAACAAAACCATACTTATGGTAGTTCTAGGACAGTGGCACCAGCTTCAGTCCGGTCCAGTGTCTACAAAAAACATATATACATAACATAATTAATATTAAGACCATTAAAATGTACCCTGCACAAACCACCACACACGTGAACGCAAATTTTTCACATGGTTTCATAAATAAAAGTGTACATAAAAAACACCCCACACAGCACTCACCTCGGGGGCAATATTAATTTACCTCCTCCTTAAGGGGAGTATTACCTTAGATCACAGCTTTCTGAGGGTGAAATCAACAAGACAAAACATAAGAAAAGACAGGTCACGTTATTTGGTAGACCACTCTAACAAATTGCCAGAATGTATAGATCATGTTATAGACACTATATACAATGGGAAGCATACATAGTATCATATCTAACTGGCAAGAGGCCAATTGACACCACTTGAACAATCTCCCTAATTAAGACAGATATATCATTTAAAAAACGGGACTCGAAGACCGAGGGCATGAGGCATTTTCAAAATATGCGGGTCCCAAACATCGTCTGTCCCACAAAAGTAAAGTGAAATTTACATAAGGTAAACATCATCAAAGACGGGTATCATCAAAAACGGGGCTGCACTGCAACAGTCACCGGATGAATCAAAATGCCAGCCATCCAGAATACTGTGTTACGAAAAAGGATTACATGGGTAGGAGTATGAGACACCTCAAAAACCCATCCACCAAACCCCTTTTACCTTCCGATAAACTGTGTCGTCTCTTGACGTGGCAATACTCCGAAGGGACAAACCAAATCTTTTGGAGTCCTTACAAAGCGTTACTCAGATCTCCATGATGTGGAGACGACCCGGAAGTGCAAACAGTCACTTCCGGGTCACGAGAAACATGGGAAATGTAGTACATCGAGTGCCGAGAGACAACTCAATGTCGGAGAAAGTAGAGCAAAGACAACGCTCTTATTAAAAACCAAAATTAGATGTTTAAATGTTGTAAACGGATTCTTAATTATAGAATGGGTATTCTATCTGTCAGTGTACATACAAAACACGATCACTCAACACTATCAAAGTAAAGGCGATCTAGTGTGTGTATGAAAATGAAAAATGTGTTATAGAAATGAGAAAGACACACATACAAGGCCAACCAAAATGTGTCAGCAGTCCCATACTCTCATAATGTCCACACTTTGATGCATGCTGTAAAGTATAAACATATCAAAAGGACTCAATAACGTGTAAAACTCGAGAAAAACGTATAAACCTCGAGAAAAACGACATCTTGTATATTTTCACTCACAATGTCAGAGTAGAGGCAGTCAATTAAAGATTACAACGACCCCCATGGAATATCTTCGTTCAAGCCTCTGATATGGCTTTTAGTACGAAACACCCATTGTTGTCCACGACGAAATAGTATGGTTTCTAAAGGGCCCATATTGATGTCATAGTGGGGTTTATCAATAATCACCCATTGTAAATCGTTCTCAGTGTGACCCTGCTCCAAAAAATGTTTAGTCATACGTGTATTGGCTTTTTTTGCACCGGAAGGTGCTGCGATGTTCTATAATCCTCTGGCGCACTTTCCGTGAGGTCATACCAATATAAATCAAGGAGCAAGGGCACTTGATCATATAAATCACTCCACTTGAATTACAATTGGTGTGTTTATTTAATCTCCATGGTTTATCTGATAGGATATCGACCTCTGTCATGTGTCTAGTGAAGGGACACACTGAACAAGATCCACATGGGAAGTGTCCCATCACCGGCTCCGCATTCCACAAAGTGGTTTGCCTATTTGGACAACTATTGTTTCTGGATCTAGTATGGACCATCAGGTTCTGCAGGTTGCTACTGCGTTTTAATGCAAAAATAGGGCGATCCAGTGTCAAATTTCCAGTGTTAAGGATATGCCAATTTGAATTGATGGCTTTCTTGATATTTGTTGTCAAATTACTAAACGTCGTGACACATACCATTCTCTCCATTCGTGATTTAGTGTAGGTTTCCAAGAGTGCCCCCCTGTCATTATTACGGGCTCTCTTGGAAGCTCTTTTAATCAATGGTACTGGGTAATGTCGTACAGCCAATTCTTCACTCAATTTGGTAGCATGTTTTTTTATAGTTGGCTAAATCAGTACAGTTTCTCCTCAATCTCAGAAACTGACCCACAAGCAAATTAGTAAGGAGTGCCCGAGGATGAAAACTATGATAGCTCAACAAAGAGTTACGAGACATGGGTTTCTGATACAGTTCGGTATATATCTTACCATCATGTGGGTATAGTCTAAGGTCTAAAAAGGCCAGGGAATAGTTATTAAATTCACCAGTGAACTTTAAATTAACATCACAAGTATTGAGCCATTCTGAGAATGTTCCAAGCGACTCCTGGTCACCTTCCCAGATGACCAGGATATCATCTATATAACGTTTCCATAATTTGAGTTTGTGATGGAAAGGATTGTCTGATGGATAAATGTACTTAGTCTCAAAACCATGCATGTAAAGGTTAGCCATGCTGGGAGCACAGGTACTCCCCATGGAAGTACAAGTGGTTTGCCAAAAATGGTCCCCTTCATAGCTAAAAAAGTTTTCTTTGAGTGCTAGAGTGGCACAACGCATCACAAAGTCATTGGGAGTCTGGTCATTACGTACAGTGTTGTTCAACAGGTCCCATATCGTATAAAGGGTGTCGTCTTGGGGTATGTTTGTATACAATGCTTCAACATCATATGAAGCCATTAGTTGGCACAGAGGATCAAAACTGATGGTTTCTATACACGAAAGTACATGTTTAGTATCCTGAAGATAAGACGGCATCTGGGACACCATGGGACGGAGAAAGTAGTCTACAAATTTGAACATAGGCTCTAAAACAGAGCCAATACCCGAAACAATAGGTCTTCCTGGTGGGGGTCATTGATGCTTGTATATTTTGGGGAGGATATAGAAGGCCGGTATCTTGGGATGTTTCTGTACCAAGAACTCAGCCTCGTTCTTGGTAACCCAACCTGCCTCCCTACCCTCTTCCACCAGTGCCTTAATCCGTGCCTGCAATCGTTTAGTCGGATCTTGTGAAATACGTGTATAGAAGGTCTCGTTGTTCAATCGTCTTAAACATTCTGCTCTATATACTTCCGTATCTAATATCACAGAGGCTCCCCCTTTGTCGGCTGGTTTGATAGTAATCAAGGGGTCATTGCCCAAAGTACTGACACAGTGTCTCTCTGCGTTAGATAGATTGCAAAACACTTTCTTAGTATGGCTGAGGCTTGCCTCATATTGTTTAAGGACAGCTTTCTCGAAAGTTAGTACCTCAGATGGAAACTGTTGTGAAGTAGGTATAAAGGTATATTTGTTTCTGAGTCCTGTGTTCCCACCTTGAATGGGTGACTCATTTTCATGACCACTAAAAAAGAAGCAAAGGCGAACTTTACGAAAAAATTCCGCCAGCTGTATATGTGTCAAGAAATCATCCCCAATTTTGGTGGGTACAAAACCTAATCCTTTTGATAGTACACATTCCTCAAGTGGTGTGAGTATCTTCTTGCCCAAGTTAACGATTAAGTTGTTAACTCACTCGTTGTTGCTGTCATGCTCCTCGTGACTCTCTGTTCCAATGTTGGGTCCCAATTGACTCTTGGGGTCTCCACAGGCTTGCCTCTGTTGCCTCTCCGTCGTCCTCTTTGTCCTCTGTCCTGGCCCAAAAAAGGTTGATACGTAGGGCCCCCATAGGGTGGACATGGATTGTACAGAGGTGGTGGGAAAGCCCATAGTTGTGGGGGCCACCAGGGTGTTTGTTGGTTAGGTGGAAAAGGGAAACCTCTACCCCTTCCCCTACCTCTCCTGGGGAAGTGGAGGGGAGTATGTTCAATATCAGAGTCATTTGAATCTCTCCACTCATCCGAGTTGGAGGTCCACTCGTCAGTGTCTCTCCGCCAACCACATGTGCCCTTCTTATTGATCTTTTTATTAAGACTCGACTGATAGCCATCTGCGATGTAGGGGTATACCTTTTCTAAGGTGAATCTGTCCAGGTCTTTCTTAAGTTTACCGATCTTGTATTTAACCAAGTCTGGCTTAATTAGGGAGATTGTTCGAGTGGTGTCAATTGGCCTCTTGCCAGTTAGATATGATACTATGTATGCTTCCCATTGTATATAGTGTCTATAACATGATCTATACATTCTGGCAATTTGTTAGAGTGGTCTACCAAATAACGTGACCTGTCTTTTCTTATGTTTTGTCTTGTTGATTTCACCCTCAGAAAACTGTGATCTAAGGTAATACTCCCCTTAAGGAGGAGGTAAATTAGTATTTCCCCCGAGGTGAGTGTTGTGTGGGGTGTTTTTTATGTACACTTTTATTTATGAAACCATGTGGAAAATTTGCGTTCACGTGTGTGATGGTTTGTGCAGGGTACATTTAATGGTCTTAATATTAATTATGTTATGTATATATGTTTTTTGTAGACACTGGACCGGACTGAAGCTGGTGCCACTGTCCTAGAACTACCATAAGTATGGTTTTGTTTGTTCATTTTATTGATTTCTAAGCAGAGTGACAACATCATAAGGTCCTGATGAATGCCGTGAATTCATGTTCAATTGGCAGAAACATGTCGACCAGTGACAAATAGGACATTTTTTCAGTCCTTTATCACATGCTTTTATCTTAGCCCATGGGGACTACTATTAAAAAAAAATTGTCACCCAGGAGCTATTTTTAATGCACTTTTTCTGTTTTGTAATGTGCACTCTGTCCATCACTCCCATTGCCGAAATTGGTAACCCTGGAAAACAACTCACGCTCCTCTCATTCCTTGTGGAGAGTTGTAGCCCACACTGTTTACCTTGCGGTGGCAGTGTGCAAGAGGGGACCCAATGATGAAGCATGTCACCTTTTGGTGATTGAGGGTTCTCATCTTTATAAATAAAGACCTCTAATTCTATTCTTTGTTTCCCTGCGCATAGAAACAGTACTGACCCATCTTTGGTCATAAGCATCCCATCATTTTTTGTGAGAGATATATGTTATTTTTTCATTGTCACTCACTTTATCCCCATTTTTCAGAGGTTGAGTTGTCATGGTGGATGAAGTCATAAGAGTGGAGCCCAAGGATGTGTGCTGCTCCTTTGCTTTTCAATGTATATATCGCTGATCCGTCGGAGTCGCTTGACAAAGTAAACTGCCACCCGCACAAAATGGAAACCAAAATTGGCCTTCAGTGTAAACTGTCCACCTTACACGCTTACACTGTCAGGAACAGACTTTAGATAGACCTCACATAAACCACGACAGTTACATTCAGGGAGAAAACAGCAGGACGAGGCAGGTGGCATCTCAATAGCGAATGGCTCCAACACAGTCCTGAATACAAATATCTGGGCATCTACCTGGACAGCCAAGGCTCATTCAAATCCCATCCATGCTTTATGAAAACCAAAGGCTCCAGCCTCATGTTTGCTCTTATGTCTGTTGCACAGAAACAGTTAGGTTTGAGTCTAGACCCTCTAATTCAGGTGATGAAAGCAGAGGTCATCCATGCACTATCCTAAGTAAGCAAAATCATTCTTGCCACCACAAAAGATAATTATATCATTCAAATTTACAAATCTGCCCTTCGCTTGCCAATGAAATTGGTGCAAATAAGGCTCAAGTTCAACACAGTAAGACAGCACTGGGCCAGAAGTAGCTCATTTTTAAATTTCTATCACAGGCTTAGACCTCTGCAAGGCTCTATGCATGGCTTAATCTGGCTTGAAATAGCAGGTGCGGGTTACACCGACCTCGACCTACAAATGGTACCTCAATGATAAATTAACTCAACTCTCACTGACCAAGGAATGGGGCAAGCCACTTTCACAGCAGGTTTTTAAAAAGCTTACAGCAACCACTGCAAAAAAGCTGTCATGGCTAGAGGATATGCAAACCTGAGTAAGAGCTCTCATTCCTGGTCAGTAATGAATTCTTACATCCCCAGTAAGCAACAGAATTACATCACCTGCACTTATTGGTTGTGGATAAAGGCCAGGTTAGTCGCACTTAGACTGGGGGCGTGGAACCTGCGGGCCCGCCTCTCAGCATGGCACTGTACATAAACTGAAAATGTAAAGTGCCAACTTTGTGGATTGGAAAAGGAAACTATCCCTCACATATTATGCATTTGCCCCACCTTGTTGCTGCATGGAAAAATTCTCCTCCACAGTGATTTTGTTTGTCTAGGAGTTCGAACCTGCCGTCAGGCGGTATTTGCTAGTTTGAATACGGTTAACACTCTCCTGAACATCAACCAGTCAAACTTCTCCTGATGGCCACAGCACAACCGGACCTCGCTAATACTATCTGTGCTGTAACAACCTGATACCCCGAAATCTGATCACTACAAGGCACAGCGCCAATACAACATCTGAGACATTTTTCCAGTTAAATTGCAGTGTCTCTCCTTATTCACTAGACCCCCAGCAGATCTTTGTGTGATATATTTCTGCGTAGCTGCCATTCAACCTTGGAAAATGTGCTGCTTGTACTAGCACCCTCAAATTCTGCTTGGTCTCTTCCAATTAACTGCAGCCCTATGATCAGAGGCAATACTTGAAGCAAACTTGGAACATTCATTGTATCTGTCATTTAATCTTGGAATAAGTGTCCTGCTTGTATTAGCATTTTCCATGCCTACCTGCTCCACTAGATCACTGCGGAGTGTTCTGAGTGCACCCGAAGCAACTAAAAGAGAATTATTAATTGTTTCTGCACATCACACTTTGTGCAAGGTCCTGGGACTATCTCCAAAGCAACTTTCCCTTTTCTACTCATTGCACACTGCAGTTTTCTTTTTGTCTGCTAAAAATGAACGTTTCAATACTCCTGTCATTCCTGTGATGTGCCGCAACCTTAGGACGTTTCCCCATTGTTCTTTGCATACCGGACCTCTCTTTTTAGCACGTCATAAATGAATGTCACCGCACCCTTGGCATACTTGATATGTGATGCTCGCATTAGGACTCTCAATGCTTGCTTGCAGACTCTGAAAACATACTATTGTGCAGCACTCTGTGACAGATTTTGAGGCAATGTAAAGCCTTCTCTTTTATTGTCATTGTACAAACGCACTTTGCGGAATGCTTGGAGGTGATATCTGGAGCAACCCTGGGATACTATTTTATTGCCTCTTGCACATTGCACTTTTTCCCGCGCTAAAACTACTGTTACAAACAATTTCTATTTATCAAAAGAGCTGCTTTGCACCTGACACTTTATCTTGGTTGTCTGCTTTCATAATGGGTATCCTGGTTTCAATTGCTGCTTTGTTTAATTACCAATTAGATGATTTTTTTTTTAACCTTTTAATTAACTGTACAATAAAAATTGACTATGATTTTCTTTGAAAGAGGTTGCAATCTATCAGTACGCCAACCGAGAAGGAAGGTGGATGAGCTGCCCAATGAGAATTAAAATCATGCTCTGTCGCTCTGTCACACAGTGGCAAGGGCAAGTTGGGACATTCCTAGAATTTGCAACTATGAACCACTAAAATCGAAAATAAAATCGACAGATAATCCGTCCAAAATAACGGTTAAGGAGTATCGCAAAGAAGATTCTCTCAATTACTATACATTAAAGACAGCCTATTCCCAACAATGTGAATAAACCTGGAAGCCACAAGCGTCGCTAAAAATGACCGTGCCATGCTATCGGACTTCAAATGAATATGTTCATTAAAATCTCCCAAAATGTGAAACTAGCTGCTCTGATGGCACATGTTGATACCAATTTCATCAGTTCAATAGGAAAAGTTGGATCTTGACCTGAGGGTATTTAAATTAGTGCAACTGAGAAGTTGAAATTGGGTGGCAGTGGCAAAGTAAAAGTCAGCCCCTTTGTGATAGGTAAAAGATTGTCAAAATATAATAGTGACACCACCACCCTGTCTCTCTGCCAGTTGTGAGAGATTAAATAACCGCCAGGAACTGCTTCTGCAAGATCAAGAGATGGCATAAAATTGAGCCACGTTTCAGTACATCTGGCTTATAATCAAGAATAAAATTATGAATATCCACCTTACAACTGGTTTAAGATACATTTTATGAGTACGTTCCTTTAAATGGATCAATTGTGTTTGATTAGAAGGCAGAGGTGAGGAAAATGAAAAACCAAAACAAAAGGTGGCTATGCGTATTGCTTGCACATCAAATACAAAATTGTATCAGGAGTACTAGTCGTACATATATATACAAGGAAGCATTTCTAAGACTCCTGAATGAGGAAAAACTCAGCAGTCCTTTTAGTAGTGCTCACATAGTCAGAGCACCCAACAACCTAGGGTGAGAATTTTCATACTGTGTGACAGTCCATAAAACTTGCAGAAAAAGCACCATAGCACACATTATACTGATTCTGTTAAATCCTTGACCAACCTGGCCAGGAAGGAACTGCAAGTACATAGAACATGTAAAATGTCATCCCAAGTCAAAAATCCATATGGGATAAATAAAGCCTGTCTATGCATAAAGCCTGCAGTCGAAAAGCCCCTGAAGTTTAAATCATGTACTATATAACAATCGTCACTAATATAAGTAAAACACAGTCACTCTGAAAATATGCCATATTGGAATAGTCACTGGTGCAAAACCGGAAGATGCAAACCATAATCTAACCATCACAAATTAAAACCTGAATTTTATATAATATGCCATGACGACAACATCACTAATGTAAGTCAACCACTAGCATACTAACAACATGCTGTATGAGAACAGTCACTGGTACTAATTAGAAAATAGAATCCACAATTTAAACCATCCTAATTTGCATTGCATGATATATGAGTGAAACTGTGCACACTTGCATTCTGAACAAGGTAAAACCTCAAATGCCATGCGAGCTGAGATGCCAAAAATAACTGACCAAAGTGACAAAACACAAAATAAGTTTATATGAAGGCTTACTGTCAACCGAGGGTTGCCGCACAAAGTAAGTTCCCCTCTCCTATGGGAATCATTTCTTTCAATTTCCATACCTTGGAACTCTGAGCATTTCATGGCTATAATTTCCTCCATAGTACACATAGCGGCATGTTAACATGATCACAGTTTGTGATACAATATAAATCGAACTGCTGGAATGTTTCTATATGATTGTGCAGCCTTGAAAAATTCCTGCGGACGAAACATGTGTCGGCTGCCTTTATGGTAAAATGGTTCATGCCTTGCATAGAAATTTGTACAAAATTAATGAAGAGACTTTACTCACCTGAACATCGACTACACATATTGTCTTATTAATGATTTAAAAAAATCAATAGACTGTGCGCTTTGGTGCTTTTTCTGCAGAGGTGAGGGAAATCTTAACCTAGAAGTGTGAGTATCAGTTCCAAGAAACCACTTACCCTGTGCCATATTATTAATTGAAAAAAGCTCCTCATGGGAATACTGACTAATCTTCGAAGGCAGATGACCAGGGGGGTGGCGCTGAGCGCAGTTTAGGTGCAGACAGGCGCAGACGGGCTTGACCGTTGGGGCACCTTCCGCACACCAGCGGTGTGTCCACTACGTGCATCTGTTGCATGGACGTGCAGCAGCAGTGCTTTTCTTACAGCCCTGCATCCTGACAAGGGGCATTGTAAAAAAGACCAACAACTATAGCTCTAACTGCGCTGAAGTGGCAAGCTAAAATGGTGTCTCTAAAGAAAGGGGACAGAGAACTACAAAAGTGGATCACAGGCAAGATCCTGTGTGTTGAGGTCAGGCTCCCTTGCCTCACACACAATTCAAGAAACCAAAACTAACCAAAAATAAGCAAGAAAAAACTAAACCATAAAAAGAAAAGAAGGACACAACTTACTCGGCAGCCAGGCCCCTCCAGCCTTATAAGGAAATCAAAGACTCAACTTGTGTCACTTCTCTCAAATTTCCCGAAACAAACCTGTGAAGTAAAATTTTAATTTGTTATAACCAGGATTTGAGAGAACGCATTGTGCACCCTTATTAAAGCCCTCCGTCCTGACTAGGAGGCGTGGTGATAAAGACCAAGAGCTAGAGCGCTAATCACGCTGAAGAGACTAAGCTAAAGCAGTGTTTCTAAAGTGAGAATTACAAAGTTTTTTGCCTTTTTGCTGGGACCAATCCACTTGGTGTATCCGACCCAGGCTTCATCGTGGTTGGTCTGAAATTGCACATTGGTCATCATTCATTGTTGATTCTGTATATTCCCTCCCTTTAGTCTAGTTTTGCATTTAGTGGTTTACTTTCTTTCTGTTTTCTTCTGTGTGTAGAAATCATATTGGTCCAACGTATTTTGGTGCTGCTAGTGTGTTGTTCAGTCATGTTGCATTTCTTCATACTGGGTGTGCCCGAGACTGTTTATGATTCTCTTCCTCAGTAACTCTGCTGAATTGTGCAGCACTGTATACTCCCACTTGCTAGACATGTTGACCAGATGTTGACCATTTCCGACCTGCTAGGTTACACTGGGGCTACCGCTCTATATTCCCCAATCTGTCCCAAGGAGTCATCTCTCAGACTATCCATGGCCACTTGTTTTGTAGTTCTCATCTGCCCCGTCCCTACTGCTATCAGTCTGTCTGGACTTTGCACTCACCTCTACAGCTTAATTCTCCCTAACAGCATGAAGTCATATACACATAGGCTTTAATGATTGCTTGAAAAACATGGGAATGCAAATTCACATATGTGCCTCAACATCTGTTGATATATTTTAGTAATCATTTGCAATTTCGTTTTTGTACCTGCTTGAAGCCCACCAAAGTCTTAGCATTGCTGTCCCCTTACAAACATTTTAAAAAGTGTCTATCTAGTTATTCTGTGTTGTACAGTGCACCTTTTAGCTAAAATGTTCCGGAAAATGTCTTTGTTAAAAGAAAAAGGGTGAGTGCTGGTCCAGACTCGGGACAACGATCTCAGTACTTAGGCAGAGGAGCCTTGCCCTACTGCCTTAAAATACGGCAAAAAAGGAAAAATAAAAAATGTCATTCTTCTGTGCTGTGCCAGTTTTGTGGGGAGGGGCTAGGCTGCACAGGGAGAAGGAGTGGTGGCACCCTCCTAAATGCACACAAATATTTGGACGGCCCTCTGGGGCCGGCCAAGCTATGAGGCACACTTTGCATATTCTCCACCCAGGCTGCATTACAGCCTGGGTGGAGAACATGCCCAGACTTCCATACCCTATGTCAGCGCTGAACCACAGTGCTCAGACCAATCCCAATGCTGCATTGCAACACTGTGATTAGCTCTGGGGATCATGGGTGCTTAGCAATCACAACACTGCATTGCAGGTTTGTGATTGGCTTAGGGGAACCTATGCTGCTTCCTGCTCCAACAGAAGCCAGGAAGAGGACGTTTTTTTTGTGGTATTTTCTCCCCTGTTACCCCTCTGCCTCCTGCCCCACTACTGATTTGCGGGAGCAGACGTGACTAGAAATCAAGTACCTGTGGTAACAGAGTGCTCTAGGGAAACTGGAGGGGGGAATTGCCCAACACTGGACCTGCTTATTCAGCCGGACAGTATAAGCATGCTGAACCAAATTTAGCTGCGTGCATTGCCTCACTTTGTTTGTAATTAGTGTGACCAGATGTCCTGGATTACCCCGGACAGTCCCAGTTGTCAGAGGATTGTCCCAGTGTCCCTACACAATTTTAAATACATGTCCCATTTTTTGGGACGAAGAGAAAACCATTATGTAAAGACAAATTAAAAGGTATGCTCTCTTTTCACTGCTGTCTCTTAAGTCTCACATAATTAAATAAATGTATATGTTTATTGCTGCATTCTCCCAGCAGAGGAGGAGGGACACAATGGGGAGGAGAATAAGGGGGGGGGTGCAGGGTGGACTGTATACATGTGTACCAAAATGTATGGATTTGAGCTCTAGCAGCCTCTCATGCTCCAACTGATTGGAGGCAAAGCTCTGGAAAGTTGATTAGGCCGCTACCTTGCTTATAATTAGGCCCTTCACCCCCTTTCTCTCCTCCTCTGCTGGGAGCATGCAGCAGAGAACAAATACATTACTTTAATTATCTGAGACTCCAGAGGCGCCTGTGAAAAGAGAGCATACCTTTCAATTCTGCTTTGCATATTTACAAGCCTATGAATAAAAAATTAACCAGGCCGATAAAAAGTAAGACTTAAGTCTTTAGTCTTACGTTTATGTCTGACCTGTCACGGTTTTTGCTTCTCAGAAACTGCACAGGAAGGTAAGAATGGAAGGAGTCCAGAGACAAGGATTGTGTGTGTACACATACATGATTTAGAGCAAGCTAGAAAATAGTACAAACACAGGAAGAGTAGCAGGAGCAACAGGACCTGAAGCACAGTTATATTCAAATAATTGTAACGAGGGACTCATTCCAGCAATCACCTAATGGGTTACTCCTAATCATACTTATATGTTACTTCAGAATGTCTGAATGATCATGCAAGGAACTATTTCATTCTGGAATGGAATAAATCAAAATATTCTTCTCTCAGTTTCTGATACCATTATTCATTGGCAATTTAAATGCTTAACATAGAGTGAATCATTAGTGCACACAATGCAGTGCTAAAAAATGCGGTCATATCTAGAGAAATATACATAGACATTTAAACCCAAGGTTGTATAAGTACAATCATAAGGCTATATCAATTGATTGACATAAGCCTATACAATGATTCATAAGACAACCAAGGGGAGAGGATGTTGATGTTGACAAAGTTATTTATTTGGTCTCATCAGTAATAGTTATCTGTCTAATGTGCCTGATCCATATTTCACACTCATGGAACTCAAGCACTGTAATGTTTTCCACAAAAGACTTCAAACAAAATAATAGTTCAATTTTCTACCAATACTTCTGCAAGTTTCAACAAGTGACTCAGGAGATGTGTGTGCTTGTCTACCACTTTTACACTACATAATAGTATTGGAAAACTGTTTTAGTAAGCATAGCCTCATTTTGAAGCGAGGATTTCGGAAAGCAGTAGCAGCGTTTTGCTTGTAAACCATCTATCTTCCTCTCAAAAACCTTCTCATATTCTTCTCATAAGAAGAGCCTGACACCTGCTCATTAGTTCCTATCTTTATGTGTCTGTTTATCATGTGTTTTAGCTTCCATTCACTTGCGTTGAGAAAAAGTGTATACACATGTGTACCAAAATGTATGGATTCGAGCACCAGCTGCTGCTCATGCCTCAACTGATTGAAGGCAAAGCTCTGGTAAGTTGATTAGGCAATTACCTTTTTTATTTTGAATGTTTGCTGGTCATTTTTTCATTAAACCCATGTAATAATTATATGCGCTATCCTTTTTTGAGTTTGAAAAGCAATTTTTTCTGATACGATATAAAACACATTGCAATAAAGTACAGAAATATAGAATAAAGTTTAGCTATGCAATCTGTTAAGGCAATATGGGGAAAGAGGAGGAGAAAGGAGGGAAAGAAAGAAATGAGAATTCAGTTATTTCTTATTATATCATAACTACTTATATAATTTACTAATTTGTAATTAACAACAAAACGAAAGAGAAACCAGAATGGCAATATTATTGATAAGAAAAACTGGTATAAATTACCCAGTTCTAACTCATGGAGGTTTAGAAACTTCTTCAACTCGGGGTTAGGAACATGTGATAAATTTGCAGATACATCAAGAAAATTAGTAATGGGTGACCATAGGAAATCTCTTTTGATTGCAAGGGAAATGGGATGAACATATGATCTATTTAATCTATGGTTAAAGCAAACCCTATACCTCCAAGCACGGTGTGAGATATTAGTATTATCTTTCAATGCCAGGGTAATCTGTTGGAAAGCAACTGTAAGGAGTAGGTCAATAATATGGAAACTGTGTGAGTGAGAAACCCAGTCATCAGATACCCTATGTAGAAATATATTAACAAAGGAGAAGGGAATTGGTGTATGAAATATGGTATTTATTTGTCTCCAGACTTGTTTCCAAAAACTATGAACATGAGAGCACATAAATAACATATGTTTTAAGTCTGCTGGAGTTGTATTACAAGACCAACAGGAAGGGGAGAGGGTAGAATTTTGTTTAATGAAACAAGGGTAAGTTAACATCTGTTATAAACATAAAATAAAGTTTGAGTGGTATTAGCGGCTCTAGAAGATTTCCTAATTTTATTCCAAAGCTTATTCCACATAGAAATTGAAAGGAAAAATTGGAGAACGGTTTCCCAGGTGAGCTCCACTTCCGTTTTATCTCTAGTTAGTGGAAAAGGTGTTAAACGTTTGTATACTTGGGATGCAGATGGTGAGAGAGGCAGGATTGACAGAACAGTTGGAGGTGAAGAGGAAGGAGTAGATATGAGTGTCAAACGATTGTAAATTGATTGTATTAGTGAGATTACAGAGGTGGATTTAGATGCATATGAAGAGGGTAGAGAGAAACGTATTTGGGCAACTGTAAATGACATCCAAGTATCATCCTGATAAAGTTGGTCGATCCAATATAGCCCTTTAACAAACCAATCTCTGAAAAAAATAACCCTATTATTTATCTTAAGATCTTCATTGTACCATACTGAGGATTGCAGAAATGTATCTTTAGGAGAATGGTGATTAGTAAGTAAAGGATGGAGTATTTTGCAAGAATTATTAACAATAGGAAGCTAGAATAACAGAGGACGCTGTGTAAGAGATCCAAATTCTTGAAAGGAGAAAGGTTGAAGAAAGGATTTTTCAATGGTAGTCCCTAATGGTAGAGATGAATCATCTGCATAATCTAGGAGTAGTAAAGAGGATTGTTTAAGAGAGAATGCAGTTTGATAGGATTTTAAATCTGGGAAATTAATGCCTCCCAAATGTTTAGGTCGTTCAAGTTTATGCAGAGACATACAAGGTTTTTTGTTATTCCATAAAAATGTTGATAATATAGAATTATAGGAACTAACATCATTTTTATCATGTCAAGTGGGCCCCACCATGATAAAAACAGAGGGTTCCATCTGGATGTGGTAGACCTTAAAAGATTTTGTAATTCTTTTAAATTAGTTAATATAGAATCTTTAAAAGAAGATTTAAAACACAAACCTAGGTATTTGCTTTTATTAGAGTTCTATCTAAAACCAGAAGAAATATAATCTGCTGAGAAACATAACTTGTTCAATGGAAGAATTTCACATTTGTCATCATTTCATTTATTACCAGACACAGATGCAAACAAAGCTACTTCGGATAAGAAAGCCGGCAGAGACGACTGTGGTTATGATAAAAAGAGTAAAATATCATCCCCATAAACAGATAGTTTTAATTGGTTAGGTCCATATTTAAAATCTATAATTTTAGAATTTGAGCAAATTCTTATCAAGAAAGGTTCGAGGGCAATTATAAAGAAAAGTGGTGAAAGGGGACAACCTTGTCGTACCTCACGATGTAAAGAAAAAGACAGTGAACTAAGACCATTAGATAGCATGGAGGAAACCAGAGAAGAGTATAATAAAGAAATATAATTTATAAAATTATGACCAAAACCAAACCGGGACAAGGTAGAAAAATAAAGGGCTAACCAACTCTATCAAAAGCTTTTTCAGCATCCAAAGAGATGGCAGCTAACAAATCCTTATATGATTTGGCTTTGGTAAAAAAGAGTCTAGTACTATCAGAAAGATGTCTACCTTTAATGAAACCACATTGTTCACGACCAAGTAATAGAGGCAGAAAATTTTCTAAATGAAGAGCTAGAATTTTTGCAAAAATCTTGTAGTCTAAGTTAATTAAGGAAATAGGTCTATAATTTTTGCACAGAGTATGATCTTTACCGTGCTTGGAAAGTAAGCATATCAAAGCTTCTTGAAAAGAGTCACTGAATTTTCCAGAAGAAATAAAGAAATGAAATAATTGATATAATTTAGGAATAGGAATTAGAGAGAAATGGGAACAAAATTCAATTGTGAAACCGTCAGGTCCTGGGGCTTTACCACGTTTAATAGTACGAATAGCATTGATAGTATCTGACTCTTGAATATCTTCATCTAATACTGAAAAATCTAGATCAGGGGTGGAACATGGAATGATAGAGGATAGATATATCATCTTGAGGTGCAGAGGACTCAGGAGTATAAAGAGATTGAAAGAATTGAGGAAATTCTGATTAGATATCTTCATTTTTGTAAACTATGTGATTATTGCAATTAAGAATAGAACTAACCTTAGTACGTTCTTTTTTAATTTTGAAATAATTAGACAAAAGTTTTCCGGCCTTATTTTGACCTCCATAATATTTGCCTGAAGACTTGATTAAAAATAAATTAGCATTATCTGTAGAAATGTTGTTGAATTCATATTTAGCCGAACAAGTTCGTCTAAACAGGATTTTGAATTAGTGTGAAAAAAATAGTATTCTAATTGTTTGATTTATGCCATAAGAGATTGTAGTTTAAGTAGTAAAAATTTCTTTCGATGAGATACAAAAGAGATAATAAAGTCCCTGGAGGCTGCTTTCAAAGTATTCCATATTACTTGTGGAAACATGATAGGAGACTCATTCTCAAGAAAGAAAGTGGTGGCAAAAGCTTCAAATTTCTGGGTAAAATTAGAATCTAAAAGAAGAGAATTATTAAATCTCCATCTTCTGGTACCTTGTGTGGGGAAAAAGAGATCTAAGTTTAATGTAACAGGCGCGTGATCAGAAATTAGTATAGAAACAATGTCAGAATGCTTAATATGTTGTGTGAGTGCTTTTGAGGTAAACAGGTAATCTATATGAGATTGGGAGGAATGTACTGTGAAAAGATAGTTTACTGTAAAAGTGTGGGATGGCATTATCGCCAAGCATCTACTAGTGACCACTGTTGAATAGTGGATATAAACTGGGAAAAGATAGGAGAGGGAATACATTTAGATTTAGAATTACAATCTATAATAGGATCCATAAACATAAGACAATCACCACCACCTAACAAAAACTCATCTTGAAAGGACATCAATTTGGATAATATCGCAGGCCAAAAGGTGACGTCTGGGGCAGTAGGTGCATAAAGATTAAAGAGAGTCATGGGGATATTGTTAAGTAACAATGAGACAGAGACCCATCTACCCATATTATCCGACTATTGCGTGAGAATCTGTAAGTCAAAAGGTTTATGACATAAAATGAATACGCCATTACGATTTCCTATGCCCGGAGGGGCAACAATATTACCTACCCATTGTCTTTTAAGTTTAGGAATTTCCCTATCTACAACATGAATTTCCTGTAATAATGCTATTTCACATTTTAAATTAGCTAAATGAGTTAGTACCCTTTGGTGTTTTATCGGAGAAGCTAAACCTTTAACATTCCATGGAACAACTTTTAGAGCCATTTATAACAATCGAGATAATATAAGCATTATATAATAATAATTAAAACAACAAAAAATTGACAATATCATAAAAGTAATAGTGATTAACAAAGAATATGTAGAACCGTACCAGCAATACTTAATAGCAAAAAGATAGTAACAAGTTGTCATGAAAAAGGAAGAGATAATAAAGATAATTAGAAATAGAAAGGAAGAGAATAGAGAAAGAAGAGAAGAGAAAAGAGCGAAAAAAGAGAAAGAGAAAAAAGAGAAAAGGAAAGCGAAAAGTTCATCAATGAAAAGGAAAAAGAATCGGAAAAGAGATGAAAAAGATGGAACAAAAGAAGAAAGATAAGTACAACAGGAAAGAAATATAAGCTATAAAATTCAAAAACACAATGACCAACTACAAATAACATGAACAGGATGAGGGTGGTGAAGCCACATAAGGAAAATGGCTCAACTAACTGGGCAACCCCGGGCAGATTGGGGTGGGAGGACATCATCCAAAACAGACCGGGATGACAAAAATCAAGTATGAGACATGACCACACCTAACAAAGGAGAAAAACACGACAAGTGAGAAGCATATAGGGAAACTAGAAAAACATAGAACAAAATGAGAAACAAACAATTAAGTCCCTTGGAGAAAAAACATATTAAGCCACTGGCACCTCAAAGCTAAACAGAAGCAAGTCTAGACACATCAATCTCTTCTTCTCGGCATTGGTCCAAGAATCTTTGTAGTAGAGCAGGATCCTCGCAGTTTGTAGTTCTGTTTTTATATTTGTGACTTTGTAAAGGCAAGGGTGGAAGAGGCCAAATCTAGCATAGAGAGAACAAACAGCTGGTTTCATATCTAGGAATTCTTTTCTGCGATCTGCTGTTTCTTTGGTGTAACCTTGAGCAAAAAAGAGATTAAAACCCTGCCAAGAGATATGGCCCTTGATTTTAACAGCTTGTAAGACCTTCAATAAATCCATGTATTCTAAGAAATATATAATGACTCCTCTAAGTTTGGTTGAAGAGGTTGATATAGTTGGACTTCAAACCAAACGGTGAGCTCTTTGAGTGTTCAAAACAGGAGACCTAGAAATATCAAGAATTTGTGGGAGGAACGACCTAAAAAATTAGATGGGGTCAGAGCCTTCCAAGCCTTCTGCCAGACCGTATATCCGTAAATTATTGCATCGATTGCGGTTCTCAAGATTTTCCACTTGATTTCTGAGAAATAGAATGTCAGATTTCATCGAAGGAACTTGGTTCATCACAACTTGGACAGATTCCACCTGTTGCTCCATCTGCATGACTCTATTTTCCATAGTAGACCACTTGTCATCTAAATATTGTAGACATTTATTCATTTCTTTTATGTATGGTCGAAGAGTGCGTATTTCCTCGAGAAGCACATCCATAGCATTTGGTGGAGTAGACGTAGGAGGTGAAGGAGGATCTTTTTTGACCCATTTGCCAGAAGATAACGAAGATGAAGTGGTTAAATTCGGAGTACGATTGTTGGTGGAAAGTGGAATACTGGAAGACGTTGCTGAAGTTCCAATGTGAGGAAGTGGTGTGTTACCTTCAGAATTACCCATATTTGTTGAAAGAACTGAATAAAGGTTGTGGTCTGCCAGAGATGAAAATGGTAAAGGAGAACCAACAACGGACATGTGGATTTCGTTCTCCCCATAAAACTCTGAATAAGATTGGAAAGAAGCACAGCAACAGTCAAATCAAATCAAAATCAGCTTTATTCGGTGCAACAAATCTCACCATAAAAGCACACTATAAAAAAAATACATTCATAAATTTACATTGTTATACCAAATATTTTGGAGCAGTCACAATAACAAGAATAAAAACCATTTGGAATACATTTTTGACCATATAACTCAACCTTGATCTTTAAAAGTCCATAAAGGTACTAAAATACTTTGAGTTTACGAGCTAGTCGGAAATTGATACATGCAGATAGTTAATAATAAAGTGCTAGTGCAAAAAGTTACATGACATTATAATATTCTGACATTAATCAAGGCAAAACAATATTTAGTAGCAATCATCCAACAGTTTCATACAGCAATGCGTCGAGATATGAGTAGTCTTTACGTTTCTTGATCGCAAGCTGTATGAAGCGAATTACAGTACTAATCGTCTTTGTAGTTTTCAAACTACATACAAAGTTAAAAGCATAGTTATAGTTAAAAAGCATATTAGATAAAAATAATGGTTTTAAGACAGATTTCCAGATTTCCTTATCAAAACTACAAAAAAGAATAAAATGCATCGTCGATTGCTTGGATTTTCCGTCGCACGGGCTTTTCGGTAAAATCTGGCACCATTTTTCCAGTCTGGGGAAGGCAACTAAATAATGTAACGTGCTCAGCCTTAACCTAGTAAGATAAAATCTCTGTTGTAAATTTTGCACCAATACTAGGTACGGTTGGAGGCCCTTCACAAGTGGCCGATCACAATATGTTGTGACTGTATGTTTTTGACCAACGGACCGTTCTCTTTCATTTTCTTTTAGTCTTAAATATTTATACTTAAGGTCTTGTTTGCTAAGCTCCAATATAAGGCGTGGATCCATTCTATCCATGTCTGGATTACAGTATTTTCAAATATTATGAATCAAATCCAGCCAGGGGATCTTCCTACTATAATCAAGAGCTAAGCAGTCCCTGATAAGGTCTTTTGTGAGTTTTGTTTCATCCTTTGACCAGATATTATGCCAGAGAATAAGGCCTGCAACGTTAATTGTGTCACTAATATAGGGAGTTGACAATTCTATATGAATTATATGATTTGCAGTCGCATGAGGGACTGCCAATAATCTTTTTAAAAACGTATTTTCTTGGTTCTGAAGGGAGACAACATTAGACCTACCCCAGATAGCAGCTCCATAGCAGGCCCCTGAAATGCATTTGCCACGGTAAAGTGATAAAATTTCACGAATAGGTTTATTCCCTAATTTTGCTGAAAATCTAAAAATACTCTCTATTGATCTTGTAAATTTCATATTACATAGGTCAATATGAGAATTCCATGAGCCATTCTTGTTAAAGAGCAACCCCAAATAGGAGAAAGATGACACTCTATTAATTAAAACACCCCCTACATCATGTTGCTTCTTTTTTGGGTTTCTACCCCCACATGTCATCACAAAAGTTTTCTTTAGATTTATTTTCAAATCTTGGCTTGTCATGTATAGGGCAAAGTTTTCTATAAGCTTTTGCAGACCGTTTGCTGTCCTTGATATAAGGACAGCATCGTCTGCATATAACAGTACAGGGGTTATACGAGACCCAACTTTCGGCGCATCTACATTCAGGGTCTGTAAAAAGGGATCCACATTGTTGACGTATAGGGAGAAAAGGAGGGGCGCTAAAACACATCCTTGTCTAATGCCATTTTTTACACTAAAATCCTGGGTGCATTCCCCCCTCTTTCCATACTGAACCCTAGATGTTAAGTGGTAATACATTTTTGATAGATAAGCAATTATATCCGGGGGTGCCCCTAGCTCATTTAGTGTTTGCCATAGTTTACTGTGATTGACCAACTCAAAGGCACTAGTAAGGTCCACAAAGCAGAGATGTAGCACCCCCTCCTTTGCCAGAGTGTATTTCCCTATAATAAGTTCAAGGTTTAGACACTGCTCTACCATCCCAATTCCTTTTCGAAAGCTATACTGAACATCGGACAATTGTTTCTCCTTATTGGCCCATGTTTCGAGTCTATCCAACAATATGCGCCCAATCAATTTTGACGTAGAATCAAGAAGGGAGATTGGCCGATAACAGTTTGGCTTCCCTCTATCCCCTTTTTTAAAGATTGGGACGATTATACTTTCGTCCCAAGTAATTGGTAAAAAAAAAATTAAAGTTGTATTAAAAACATTTTTTAAAATGGGTATCCAGAAATCTATATCGCACTTAAAAACATCTATTGGTGCACCATCCGGGCCTGCAGCTTTACCATTGGCACATTTATGTAAAGCTGTTTCAATTTCATCTGCCGATATAGGCAAGGAACTAACAGAATTTATCATTATAAAGTTTGCTTTTCTGATTTCAGTTATTTTTACACCCTCTGGGTTGAAGATCCCCTCAAAATGGGCCACCCATTTGTCAGGAGGTACCAAGGTATCGGTGCTTATCATTGTATTATCTTTAAAAAATGGATGATTGACTGTTTTCCAAATAAGGGCTTGATCTTTTAACTCCGCGGCCTGGGTTAATTTCTCCCATGCCTCCTCGCGAATCTCCCTTTTCCTTTTGTGCAATGTATTTTTATATAATTTCCGCAATATGCAAACTTTGCTACTATCTCTAGGTGTTTGTTTTAGTGCAAGCTTCAATTCCCCATTCAGCTTAGAACATTCATGATTAAACCATCTTGGGTTAGAATCTTGGACCTTATAATGTTTTTTGTTACTTAAACCATTAGCAATTTCACTTAAAATTGTATTAAAGCAGTTATAATCTCCTGGCTCTGTGAGTTACTATCCAGACAGATTACTACATCGTCTTTTATTTTTTCGGTCAATTTTATCATGAATAGGGACGGGATTACTCCTGACCATTTTATTGATACTCCATTTTTCCCCTGTGTTTCAATATCAGTTTTCAATCTCTTGCCCTGTTCTTTTGGGCTGAGTTTTAGTCTAACTAAGACTATTAATGGATGATGGTCACTAAAAAGGCTGGGTTTAATCAATACATTTTCTACCAGATCACTACAATTGGCTGAAATAATAATATGATCTATGGTTGATGATGACCTTGCTCCGACAAATGTTGGTAGGATAATTTCCCTCAGCCACGGATTCTAAGATCCGTAAATCATATTTATGCACCAAGTTGTTAATGGATTCCCCATACTGATCATGGGGGAAGTGGGGTATCCTATCACCAAGATGGTCACAGTAACCACAGGGCTCACCTACCTCATAGGTACATATACCAGAATTAAAATCCCCTGCCCATATTAATACATATTCACCACCTAACCTCCCAAGAAAATTATCTAAGTCCTTTTCAAGGCTCCAAATTACTTTACTTTTTGAATTATCAAAAACATTGTTATATAGGTTAATTATGATAACAGCCTGTTTTCCTACCAGTTGTAAACACAAGAGCTGGTAGTACTCTCAAGATGTGTGAGTTTTCGTAAACTTCAAATGTGATGTGGTAGCGATTAGGGTAGCTAAGCCACCTTTAGCTCGTCCTGCTCTCGAAGGGCTTGCATCTGTACAGACAGTCTGGTAACCATTAATAAAAGCGGTTCCATAGCCCATGTTTCTTGAAGTACGATTAATTGGCACCCATCTAACGTTCTCAGCCAGGCCTCATCATTAATTTTATTTTTAACCCCTGCAACGTTCCATGTCATCAAATTTAAAAGTCAACTTTGAGAGTTCACCGAAATCGCTCTACTTGTATTAAGGGTAGGGGAATGAGAGGTATTACGATTTGTAAACTTAGCCTGTTTACAATTATGTATTGGTGCAGTTGGCTTATCACAATCTGTGGTCTGTGCTAAGTTAGATATGTCGATATCAGTACCATGTAACGGGATCGACTCAATTCGTGTGATTTGATTGGTATCAACTGCTTCCTCTCTCATATTGGAGGTTTAAGCCCTTTTTATTTAAAAAAACCTTGGAGTGCTCCCGGTAAGTCAGTCTACATCACTGCATCTTCTTAAAGCTGAAAATCTGTTATGCAATGATATGGGGTTTATGGGGGGTGGCCATAGGCTGGTAATTGAATTTGTTTTGCTATGACTGGGCCTATAAAAATAACCCAATGCGACCCAATGGGTTTAGGAATGGTGAGAATTCTGTTCAAAGACTTAGGGGGTAAAGTTTCAGTCACCATTTCCATAACAAGAGCCATATCATTCTTAATCAGTTTAATCTCCGACATTAAACAGTCACTGTAAGGTAGAATTGCTATGTTTTCTGAAAATATTGTTATTGAAATATCAATTTCCAGGCGGTCAAAGTGTGAGAGGAGTAGTGAAAACTAGTTCATTTATTGGAAACAAAATGAAAACCTAGTGTAACATTTATTTTCCGTAACAGAGTAACATGTTACTTCAAAGACCATAATAACCACAATGACAGATACAAAGTTAGTGAGGGGAAAGCACAATCCATAGCAAGTTAATATATATATATATATATATATATATATATATATATATATATATATATATATATATATATATATATATATATATATATATTAACTTGCTAACACAAATATATATATATATATATATTAACTTGCTAACACAAACCGGGAGAAGTGAACATTGAGCAATATGCTGATATTTAACACTTGTGACTGTTTTCCACTTGGGATTATCGTATTATAAAATGCACAAGAAACTGCTGTGAGCAACTTATAATCGTTGCCAAAAAGAATGCGAACTGTCCTTGAATACCAGCACTTACCTGTATTCTATGGTGCATTTTGGGAAATGTATACCTATCAGTCACATGATGAAGATCGACCTATAAAATGTGTGCACACAGGCACTTGGCTTTTCTGCTTCCTTTCCGTGATCAAGGCAAACGCCGAAACATGTAGGAGTTAAGGAAGCTTTTGTGCTGCACAGCCCTGGAATAAAGCAACTTGTCTCCAGAAACGGGCCTCTGTTGTTGTTTTGTGTTGAAGTGACGGGCTTCTCCGTGCCCGCCTGTGAGAGGCCGCCCTGAAGGGTCGAGGGCTCCTTGCTCGGAGGTTTTGTTGTGGAATATATATATATATATATATATATATATATATATATATATATATATATATATATATATATATATATATATATATATTCACTGAAAAAACCATAGGTTTCACACATGTTATAGTTAGCGGAAATTTTACTGATAAAAAACCAATGAAATTGCCCCGTTATAGTTAGTGCTGGCAACTATAACTCACGCGACCGCAATCCTCTGCTGATGCTAATACTGTATTTAGACACTTATTTGCCCATGTCTTCTTCCATACATTTTTAGCTATACATATATTACAAATATTTTTTTTTATAAAGACACATATGTCATCAGCAGAAGATTGCGGTCGCGTGAGTTATAGTTGCCAGCACTAACTATAACGGGGCAATTTCATTGGTTTTTTATCAGTAAAATTTCCGCTAACTATAACATGTGTGAAACCTATGGTTTTTTCAGTGAATTTGCAAGGTTTTTTAAATGCTAATTCCTAACTATAACGTGTGTGAAACCTATGGTTTTTTCAGTGAATTTGTACGGTTTTTTAAATGCTAAGTTACTTTACGCCATTCGAGGCGTGCGCGCCCACTTAACGCAGTGCGTTCCGTGCACGGTTTTTATCAACTTTAATAAGCCCTGTACATTTGGTGGCCTTCGGCCACCAAAAGCACAGGGGGTGGGGTCAATGTGGATAGTGTTTTTTTTATTTCGATTTTATAATTTCATGTTGCCAAAATATAGTTTTTTTACTGATGTAATAAGCCATGTACATTTGGTGGCCTGCGGCCACCAAAAGCACAGGGGGTGGGGTAAGTGTGGATAGTGTTTTTTTTATTTCTATTTTTTACCGTACGCTTACGGTAAGCGTACGGTAAGCGTACTCGGCGAATTTGCCGAAAAAAAAATAAAACCGTTTTTGCTCTTGGGGGATGTTTGGGGACTCCCTCAACATGACTATGTGGGAGGGAGTTGTCAAAACAGCCCCGTAACATGTTTTTGGGCATCATGTTTGATAAATAACACTCAGTGCGAGAGACAAAATGGCGGACGCCGCTTCCTGGTTTCGGCCGATTCGAATGTTTACTAAGATCTAAGAGCCAATCAGAATCGCGCTCGCGCACGCCACCGTACGCGTACGGTAAGCGTACCGTAAGCGTACCGTAAGCGGGCTCAGATATATATATTGATTTAAAGGCTATTTTCTCAGAATCTACTGAACAGATTTACACCAAACCTACAAAAGGCACTTCCTTGACATAGGGACTACCTCTCTGCCAAATTTCTAGTAATTCTGTTCAGCCGTTCGGGCTGTAGCTCTGTCTAAAGGTCCTATGGAAAAATGCATGGGAAAAACGCGTTTTGGGACCCCCCTTTTATCTCAGCCCCCGCTTGACGAATCCCCCCGAGACTTTCAGGGTAGGAGCGGAGCGTAGCGCCCCACCTATTTTGAGAAATTCGCGAGGATTCATCGACCGGCGCCAAAGTTATTCAAAATAGAATGTTGCGGATTTCCTATGGAAAAGGGGTCCTAACTATAACTACCTACTGGCGACCGCCAGTAGGTAATATATATATATATATATATATATATATATATATATATATATATATAAAGTCCAAATCTCACTCCACACGAAGAATGAGGCCGACAAATGCTGGGGTGCACAAAGAGGATTTATTCCAAGATTTGAAGAAAAGCACAAAAAACTGCAAATGTTCAGAAACGCTTGGCAGACGCGTTTCAGCCGGTAAGCTTTCATCAGTGCCGGTTTCCAAACAGAGCGTCTCACCTGGTGGTCATTTAATGTCCTGTGACGCCTCTCATTGGCTGGATGTTCAGCCCCGCCTCTGTTGAAAAAAGGGGTATTGCATCTCGTGCTTCCCTGAACCCAGGTGCATGCTGGTCCACGTAGTCTAATGCGGGAGTCCGTAAGAGTGAGGGACTTCCAAACACCCAGTGGTGTCCCAACATTGTTGGCTTTCAGGTCACGTTTACCCTCAGCATCCCGGAACCAAATTGAAGATGTTAAAAAGGAACCTGAATTTGTGTCCCCTGCAGCCAATGCTGCATCCTCTCTCCCAATGCGGAACACAGTGCTGATGTATCCGCATAGGGGGGCGACGCGCTGTACTCGAATACACAGTCCACTATATATATAATTTTTTTTTTGTTGCAGGTATTCAATGTTATAATTCTTACTCTGTTAAACTTCACTGTGCTGTATCATCCAGCGTTGCATTGATTTCAACCATACATAAAATATGAACATTATGGTCCCATTGCAAAATTGTTTCCAGACTTTGCAGGTTATATAAGTAAATGATACTCAATTACTGGCTGGGTACAGTAAGAGTAGCGAAGTCAATAGAAAAACTCAGTTGGAGTAGAAACTTTGCCGTTTGATTAACCCTTCATGCTGCTACACACTAAAGCAGGATGAGCAAAACAAGACAAAATGGTGGGTGCGAGTTTCGTGAGGAAAAGTCGCGCTGGCCTCTTTTGACGGAAAAGAATGCTCACCGGAGCAGAAACAGGGCAAAACGTTTCCAGTGTCATTCGCATCATGGAAACCATCCCCAAAGTCCAGCTACAAAGAAGAGGTAAGTTGGAGAATCTAGCACTCCCTCTGTTCCGCAGCGGAGTCCCCTCAGCGAGTGGCCATCTTCGATCGGCGTCAAGCCACGCCCCCCTCTATGCGCTATCCTGAGTGTCTGTTTTCTTTTACACTCCCTTCATGTTTCGTCTTTGAGGGAGTTGTCCTTTCCTTAACTCCAATGATGTGCAGCTGTTTCATTCTCTAGCTTGACTTCTTCTTTTCTGAGGTCCCTGGGAATGGATCTGATAGCCTGGTCTTGCCCCCTGTTTGTCCTCAATCTCATGGGAAGGGTGAGGGAACAAGCCCTCTCTATGCTGTCCATTCAAGGGCAGCTGCTGCCATACTCAGCCACACCTGGGTTTGACACAGGTCTCATCACCACAGGCTGTTTTGCAAATGGGTTTTTATCAGGTCATGCATGTTACTGAAGAAGGCCATTTATGCTTAGCTACATAGCAGTAGTGGCCTGTAATGTGGAGTAGTGGTGGGGCGGGCACACACATGCGCGCACACACACACACACACACACACACACTCTGCTGTATGGGCATAGTCATTGCCATCTACATGCACACTCGCTCACACCGATTCATTCACAAACATGCACACATACCCACCATTCACAAGTACATACACACATAAATTCACAGCACGCACAAATACACAAACATTCACACACACACACACGCAGACACCCAACATTAAAATAAATATTATTTATCTTGGATGGCGGGAGAGAAGCCTTGGTGGTTTCTGGAGGTTTTGGGCAAGAGAATATGGGAAGAAGTGGATTAGGGTCAGTGAATATTGCTGCCCTCACCACAATCTGTGACGAGCATCACTTATGGACATTCAGCCCGGGCACTTCAGGGCTTAAAGCTGAATCTATTTGTGGCTTGCTCCGTCATCATGAGGGGGAGGACCTTGCAGCACTTTGCCGGGTTGAGGAGGTCATGCCCATAAGATTGTGAAATCTGCAGCCTGGCAAAGTTTGGCTCAGGCAGTCAGGTGCCTGCACATTTATTGCAGGTACATCACCTGGCTGTCTGATCCAAACATGAAGAGTTTTTGTCAGGCTGACCTTTACATCACAGTTACCATAGATAGCTCTCTCAATGGCCAGAGATGCTGGTAGTTCATAATTAGTTGTATGTCAGAATATCAATAGCAAAAATATCTTCTAAATAGTACACCTCAAATCTACAAAAATGTAATGCCAATGGCTGCAGCTTTTCTATTATTAATTCCAAAGCAGCAATATTTTTTAAAACAATATTTAAGACTCACTGTTTTTTTCAGATGGTATTTCATCCAGTATATTCTGGTACCACACCTTGTCAGTCAATAGCTGACAAGTCTCAGCATTGGGCTCATGCTAACAATCAACCAACTGGAAGAATGAGGAGTAGGATGTACATTATGAGGTTTCTCTGCTCTGGACAACTCGTACAATATGTGGGCACTGGACTTTTTTACAATGTTGAGAACAGCCTGTATCCGTAACCAATTGAATTTATTTCACAAAAATCATCTATTGTTTGAATCAGCCCATTTTGTAACCAATTTGTACAAACTAGTGGGCCTTCAGAGGGCAGCAGTGGGAGCACTTGGTATCTCCCTGAACATGCCCATACTGGTAGTTCTTGTAGCAATTAGAGACAAACTTACCAGTATCTTTGCCCACAAAACCTTTAGTTTGGTGTCAAGGTTGATGTTTGGACCATTCCGCTGTAAACTATTTTGGAGGGCCTTGTGAGAACTTTTTTGTTTTTTCTCCCCCTCCTTCTTCTGGTGGGAGTCCTGACCCCCAGATGCCTTCTTGGACACCCAGGTACTGACCCAGATGTCCCCCTTCTCAGCAACCTTCCTGGGATTAATCAGTGTGTTATCCACCTGAGCTGACGCAGCTCTGTAAACTAAATATTGAGCTTTTGTTTCCTCAGAATTAGGTTGTCAGCCCATCATAGTCATTAACTCTGCTGCCCTTCACCCATCCATTCAGTGCCTTACTAGAGTAATCTATGAGGTCTACCCAAGAGTGGTTAGGAAGTTTGTGGCTGTCCCTGAACCTCTGGTGGTATTTCTCACTGGTCAGCCTGTACTTAGCAACAAGGAGGACCTTCATGGGGGCGTACTAGGTCTGTTCATCTACCACTAGTGTGAGTAATGTATCCCTCACTGTAGACATATGCTTCCACAAGCCACTCCCCAGTGTCCCTCTGGGATATTGTGAACCCTCAGGGCTACATCATTCGCAGCAAGCCACTTGTCAATATAATTCCCCAGCACATAGTTGGGCACTGGGTCTTTGGATATGTGGACGGTCTTGTTGCCTTCAGATGCTACAGGTAAGCTGCCACAATTGCTGCTGGCTTCTTAGCTCTGTCTAGCTTATTCCAGTTCTTTCAGGCTCATCTCATGTTCCAGCAACAACCTATTTTCTGCCAAGGCTCTCTCAGCCTTCGTTTCCTCTGACTCTAGTCTCATTTTGGCCAACTGCAGCTTGAGCTCCCTTTCTGACTTCCTGTCCTCCAGCTCCTCTGGGGATGGGGCTTTGAAGACACACTACTTCCTGCACCCACACTGGGCTCTCCTCAGTAGGTAGAGGTTGTTCCCACTCTAGGAGCCCCTGCTAAGGGAACATCCCCATTCCCAAATCAAGTTCCCCCTCATCCAGATCCTTGACATTGGGAGCTTCATTCTCAGAGTCACCAGGCTGCGATTGCATCCTAGTGACTTCCTCATAGGTGTGGAGGGCTATCTGAAGGTCCAGATCTGTGGCTTTATTTCCTGCATGTATTCCACTCTCCTTGCAGAGTTTCTGCAGCTCAGCCCTGCTGAAGTTATACACGCTGAGCTGTTTCACTTCCTTGGTAAGACAAAGAGGTAGGGAACCTAAATTTAAAAATAAAAGGAAAACCAGTCAAACAGAAGACTAGGGAGAATTTAAAAGACTCAAATTAATCTTGAATTATTTATATGGTATGGTAGTGTAACACAATATTACTGTATGGCACTGCACAAACAGGAGGTCAAATCCTCAGAGCTGAACCTCAGTGCAATGGGGTTACTGGTTGACTGGGGTATGAGTCCTGGCCAAACTGCAACCACACTCCTTGTCAGCATAAGACACAAGCATACCCCAATTTAACGTGGGCTCAACCCCCTGGTGACTTGGCACAGAGTAGTCTCAGGCTTAACTTAAAGGCAACATGTAAAGTATTTGTGCAACACTTCAAACAGTAATAAAGAAAGAACAATACACAAAAAATGATTTCAAACTAAGTTTAAAAAATAAAAAATGGAGGCTTTTTTAATTATTAAAACAAGACAAACATGACAAAAATCAGTAGAACCGCAGATGTTCAATTTCCAAGGTTTCAGTAAAAATAGTGCCAAAAAGCACAAAGCGCCAATTGTGGATATCAGGTCGTGCCGGACTGGGACATAGTCACAAGTTCAGGCGGACCACGATGGAGCGCAGGCAAGCTACAGTTAGCCCAGCTGAACAGAGTACCATTAATCCTGGTTTGTAGAGTGTTGCGAGGATCCCTGCTGAAGATGCATCATGCAGCCGAAGTGATGCGTGAGGTTCAAGATGCGGTGAGGCTGCGATGCAAGGTCCTGTTTGATTGTTGGGGATGCGTCATGTGTCCTGTGTCATTGCCGAGGCTGCTGTTAACTAGGGATGTGAGGGGCTGTACCGAGAATCTTTACTATGAGTTTGATCCATGCAGCAGTGATGCATTGGTGCTGCTATGGGTTATACTGCGCAACAGAGGAGATGCGTTAATTCTGCCGGCAGAACACCTTACGCTCACTTCCAAGGGTTCAGCACTGAGGTTAAGCCACTTAACAGGGCAACTAAAATAAGGGGAGGAAGGCAAAATATTTGGGAGAAGACCACCCTAAGGCTGTCAAGTCTAAGTCTAATTTCCCCTTCACAAGGCACATACAAGTCACGCAGCAGCAGTTCAAGGTTTTCTTCTTCAAAGAATTGGTACAGGATTGAAGTAGCAAAGCAAGCTTCCCACTCTCACAGAAGGCAAGTGCAATTTTCTATTTTCAGCACAACAAATCTAGGAAGATTGACTAGTACAACCTTTCATCACTTACAGAACAAGTACAGTTAAGGCATGAGTGACATTGGGTTAGAGTAAGATCTCTGGAGCGGGTGCATAAAACACTGAGGGCAAACTATAGGAGGATGAGTGAGTGAATATGCAAGTTCTAACACCATTCTCATGTAGGTGGTATTCTACATCAACATCCTGAAAGTATAAAGTTTTTCACAAATTGAGAAGTAGCTGTTTGTTAAATCGAGAGTAGCTGGTATTTGTAGCAGTCAAGCCACAGCCTAAAAGCTACGCTGTGCACCAGGTGCTGTGCAATCGTAGCCTCAGTGCTGCACCTGTTCAAAATGTTGAGAACCACCAGTGCTCAACATGATTTGTTTAGTGGCCCAGCCCATGTGAACACATTATCAAGTATTTTGAGATGGCCCAGGATTTGTTTATTTTTGAAAATGCGTCACTATATGGTTCTGTGCAGCACGAGCATCGGGGAACCGGGGCACCAGGTCAGCATTGACTCACTGAGCTTTATTCCTACATAATTCTTTGCAGAAACTAAAAGGCATCATGGGGCAACATGTTACAAAGAATGTTAGCAAAGCTAGCGGGTGGGGCCTGCTGTGAATGTAACTTTGGCCAGCCGTCTTGCGACGGCCAGTCTGACATGCGCAATTTTAACTTCTCCACCCTGAGCTGTTATACAGCCAGGTGGATAAAGAATACAAGCCCCTAGGGCCAGTGTGAGCGGTGAGCAAGCCCTCTCCAACCAATCCTAGTGCTGTGTTCATGCTGGGTAACAGCATGAGAGCAGCCTGCCTAGGGATTAGTAGGGGGAGTTGGCTCAGTCTGGGGATGTGTCCAGGCCATGCACGGACCTGGAGGAAGCACTGGAAAAGAGCTGGTATGTTATTTGTGACTTTGTGGTAATTATATGATCTATGCATGACTTACTGCCTACTGTGTGTGGTATCCTGCTGCTCAGCCAGAATGATTGCGTGAGAGAATGTTGGTATGTAGAATGTTGGAGTGCCTGTGTCAGTTGGTGATAGGCTGAACAGCAGGGAAGCTGCTCCTGGTGGGGCTCTCTTCCATGTAACCTGCTAATCAATAAATCTCCATGAAAACTTCTTGGACTTCAACTACCTTCATTATACCACACTGTGCCTACAAGCTGGGCCCCTTCCGTGTGTGACAACCCCTCCTGGTCTATATTGTTTCCATGGTGTGTCAGTTACAAGGTTCGGGGTGCCACCTGCTCAGTGCAATGTCGTTTGTAAACAGTAAGGTCTGTGCCTGCTCCACTGGGATGCCAGACCAGATCCTGTCTCTGTTCGGGGAGACCAGGGACTGGGATCCAGTCGGACTCTCTTGAGGGGAGAAAGAGACTGAGTTCTGCTGCCTAAAAGAGAACATAGCGCAGGGATCTCCAACCTTTTCTACTACTTATGTTCAATGAAAATTATAAGGAGCCACTAATATTATTATTGTTGTATCGGTGGCAGCGCCAGACAAGATTACATTAGTGGCCAATAGCTGTGTGAAAAGGTTTTGTCAGTTTCATGTGCCTTTAAATGGATGATGCTTAACCCAATACCCCTGGCACAAGGTTCACTGTTAGATAAAGATACAATTTGCAAATGTGGTCCTAATAAGAAGGGAGGTTTAAAGCATATTTTTGTGGATTGTCAGTGGTTTTTATCACAACAGAAGTTTTTTTAAGGCAATTAAAAGAAAACACGGGATTGAAAAAAGGAGGCAAGCACTTAATTTACTGCTGGATATGAGGCTTTTGGATGTAACCTTTGCTTTGGGGCAAATGTTATTGAGTGTGAATGAGGTTTTAGTAAAGCTTTGAGCATTTTATCTCACAGAAGGTTAGGAGCAAATCCTTTTAATAATATCTGAAGGCTTGTATTGATTTGATCTTGGAATGGTTTTATAATGTTAAGGATCACTGATAGAATGAGTTTTATGTTGTAAATGTTTTTAAAGACTGTGGACTAAAATAAACGCATGTTTGCCTGACTGACTGACAATGCACATGGCACCACGGTTATGGTATTAATAACATGGCTGCACAGTGCCACATGATTTATTATTCAAAAGTCAGCTTTCAATATTTTTTAGAAATTGAGCAATTTTTCACCAAAAATGAGCTTATAAGGTCTGAAAAATACACACATTTTCATCTCTAATACAACTCTCAATTTTATTTTACATATATTAGTTCAGCCAAACAAAAGCTTCTAATTTAGTAGGCTGGACTGCACACAGGAGAGCTACTTATAGGAAGCTGGAGAGCTAACAGTAGACACGAGCTACTCGTTCGAGAATCTTGACTTAGAGGATGGGCAGTATGGGCAGCTTTCCAGGGCCCCATGCCTGCTCGCAGCCATGGGGCCTCGCACCTTTAAAGATGCCAGAGTTTCGAGGCCCAGGGGGCCCCCTTAAGAGTTTATATTTTTTCTTTTTTTATCAATCTCACCTGCTGGCCCCTCTCTTTGGGCCTAATGGCTGTATCTGCATGTTGATGACAGCAAATAGACAAGTAATTAAAGTGCCCTTGTGTGTGAAGTGCGCCATGTCCCTGTATGAATAAAAACAGAATATCCTGCAGGGCGCATAGCAAAAGATAGAACGGCAGTGCATCACAATATAAACTGCTTACCTAGGACGAATTGAAAAGGAGCAGAGAGGTGAATAAAAGAAGTAAGACAAACGGAATAAAGTGAGGGGGGAGCAGATAGGTGTGAGTACGGCAGTGAGACAAGAGGTGCATGCAGAGGAGTAGAATCAGCATGTTAAAGAGGATGCAGCAGGGCTTAAAGTTTGCTGGGTCACTCAAGTCTTAGACCCGGTAGTACATTTAAATGGAAATTTGAAAGGGCCCCTATTGGGCCCTATATTTATTTCCTTAACTTTGCCTGCAAAGAAATTGATCCAGTGTCTGCACAATTAATATATAATCTGTTAGCAGGGTCAGATTGACCTATAGGGCAATCAGGCTGTGTCCGACAGTCTAATCTGTCAGGCAGGGCTTTAAGTGGGCCGTGTCCTGTAAGTGCACAGCACTTGACAGTTCTGAAAAGCAGGTGCTTAGACGGGTCCCTATCGGGCTCTCCTATTTTGACCTCACCTTCAGAGTGGAAAACAATCTTAACTCTGCAGCCATACTACCCTTCACTGCCTTTGATGTAACTTCAACGAGACTCGTTATAGTTCTTTCACAGTCTCAACATGCCAGAACTGAAGCATTTTCAATATTATATACAAATAAGCTGTAGTTGTTGCTTATTCATCGTATGCAACTAATAACCACTAACAAAGCCAATAGTCCTGGCTTGTTTTAGGTGTACTTTTCCTTGTATTATTTATCTGGAGGCAATGACAGAAGAAGCAAAATACCAGTTGGGTGTCTTGCCATGCTATGCACAGATTCACAGCTTACATGTTTTTAAGCCGCACCCTTCATGACATAGCCCACGCCCCTTTGAGGACCCCCCTCCACCCCCAGTTTTTTCATGCCACTTAAAGCCCTGCTTTCAGGTCAGTATGTATGGCGTTTTTTGGCTATTTGTTGACATACTTTATGGTCAGGTGAGCTGGTTTTTACTGTTGATTTTCATGATATTAAAGCAAACATTACTTGCTGTAAACTAACCTCAATGCAGTCTTCCATACCTTACAAAAATGGCTTTACAAGTTGAAAACTGCCCTAGTTTGCAAACATGGGACACTTTTCTACCCACCTAACTCACTAATGGGGGCCCCTTTTTTAATGTGGTACCGGGGGCCTATTTTCTAGCCCAGTTTGATGCTGCATGTTAGGCAGGGCCACTGGAATTATGTGATTATGCGGCTGTGGCGATTTTTGTATAGTTATATATTTGCTGCATTTACCACATAATCCATCATCTGCAGCATAATGTGCAGATGTCTTTTTTTTAAATGTGTTTCTAGCTCAACCGGTTCAAAAGTAACTAAAAATGCAGCGACACGTGTTGGAAGGCCCTTTGCAAATCTGAAATAGTCAACTTTGTGTTTCCCATTGCTAAATTTGGGTGTTAAATTGGTACTTTGGGGTGCAACCAATGCCCAGACAGTGTTACCAAGTTTAAAAAAGACAAAAAAATGAAATAATACTATTTCAAAATGTGCCACATTATGCTGCATAATTTGCTTTTTCTTGCCATATAATTTATTCACCTTGCCACATAGCCCTCTCCTGCCTCATAATTCCAGTGGCCCTGATGTTAGGGTAATCCATGGCAGTGATTTTATTCCTGTTTATTTTTCACATGCTTTACTTAATCTTGAATTCCCCAAGAGTGATAGCTATTTCCAGGATATGTCTTTCTGTATTTCATTTCACAGCATATTACTCTTGGATGATGCACACTTTGTACTGAGTCGCCTCTAGGTGTTTATAATAGGCTACACTTTGGAGTTGAGACTGCAGGCAGTACAACTTTCACACTGTGCCTGTCTGTGGGTCAAAAAGGTGTTCAGAATACATGATCATCCAATAAATGGCCTCTCTGTAGAGCACAAAGAGCAATGGTCCTGGATTCCGTTGTGATTATGTGCAAATGGGTGTGAAGGAGCTACTCATTGGTCAAAACAGTGACAAGGTCAAAGTAAAATAATTTATTGTTGTTACTCAATTAGGTTAAACAGCTAACACCCATTGACAAAACCAATACTCCTGACTGTTTTTAGGTGTTAGTCAGTTTTTGTGATATATTTCTGGATTCAATCACAGAAGGCACAGGGAGGAAACAAAGTACCTGTCAGATGGAACACTATGGGAATCACAGAAATGTAGATTATGTGTTTAAGCTACGCCCTTAATCATACACTCCTTTTAGAGAACCACCCTTTTTTTCAGCACACTGAAAGCCCTGGGCTGGTGGAAAGGGAGACGGGGGCAGAGGAGAGATAGATGTATTGTGTGGAATCAATGCAAACAAGCTAGTAGAGCGTTGAGGAGATGACGTGAAGGGCATTGCCAGCAAAAGACAAGGAGCAGAATCCATGCAAAAAAGGTAAGAGGCTGGAAAAGTGGTGGCTCCTCAAGGGAGTGCTGCGGGGCGGAGGGGCGGGGCGGGTAGGGGCAGGGTGGGGGGTAGTAAACTCTGTAATGCGGCCAAATGGAGTTGTGCATATAAAAAAATAAATAACATGAATTACATTGCGCGATGCAACGCTGATTAGGCGTTGCAGTGCGTGCAATGTAATTTGTTTTATTTATTTATATACACAACTCCGTTTGGCCGCATTCTGGAGTTTACTACCACCCACCCTGACCCTCCCCCACCCTGCATCACCACCTCTCAGCACTCCCTTAAGGACCCACTACTGGGCTGGAAGACTGGTGAACTTTAAAATGGAGAGATCCCTAATAAAAAACATACAGTAATTTGTGGTGTGCCAGGCAACCCTCGCCCTTCCCAGTGGTTTTGGGGATTCACTAAAAGTGGCAGAAGATGGAATTTGTGGCTCAGTTTCTAAAAAAAGTGGTCAACAAGCCACATGTGTGATCTATTCTAACCTGTTTGCCACACTTTCCTGTGCCTCATTCTCTTGTAAGAACTGCACTCCTGTATTTTCCCTTCTTCCTTCTGTAATCCCTATTTTCCCATCCTCTCCATTTTACCCTTTCAATGAATACACTTTCCTGTCTGCAACATTCTCCCCCAGTAATCACCTCTCCTTATTGTGTACTGTTCTCTAGTGCGCAACATTCTGCTCTCTAAGCTCCTTTCTCTTTGGTACGCCATTATAACTCCATGTGTTCCCTATCTGCATTGTCTCCTCTTTTCCTTGAGGACAAAACAGGAGCAAGCGACATTTGCATGTGGGTCCTAAAGTAAACATTACTGACCAAAGAGGATGCTAAAAGTTATCTCCGTCTGGACTCAAAGTATATTGTTTATGTTAGACAGGGGAACAATCCAGGAATTCAACATTTCAACTTACTTCAGAATACCCCTTTGTGAAGGTGATGAAACGTATTTAAATTTAAATTGCAATGGTCAGTAGGTCACAAGTTTTGGTTGGCTATCAATAAAACATATTTACAGAGCTTAGTACTTGTAAATGTGTGATATTAAGCGCTATATAAAAAAGGTATTGTTCCATATACTTTTCTTTGGTATTGAAGTATTCCTACCACTTGAAATATGCTCCTACTCAAGGGTAGACATTGCTATTCACAAATAGTTCAATCAAATGAATATATGTCTGATTTACTCCAACAGCCTCACTGTTTGCGCAAATATAAGTGTGTGTTCGAACTCGTAAATAAGAAATACTGCAGCCCAGTAGGGACATGGGAGAATAGTGCCAACACACCACACTGATCCATTGTCTTATCTTTTAAAATAAACTCAATGTACAATTATGGTTACTACTTAGAGAACACATCTTTATTTACACATGCAATAAGGCTTGATGGACACTCAAAAGGCCAACATGCTGTGATTGTCTTCTCAGGAATGTGACACAGTATGATCATAGATGATTCCTGGCTTAAAGATATTTCACACAGTGTGATCATAGGCCAAGAAAGCTGATACAATGTGTGACCACCTGCACAGCATGCCAAGGCTTTAGTCTGTAAAAACAAAAACCCGTCATTGGTGAGCAAAACGGACAGGAGAAACCACGAGTAGTGGACAGTCCAACTTACCAACTGGTACGGAGACAGGTTTCTACATACCAGCTCTTCTCATCTGGTTCACTCAGTCCTCGAGTCTGTGTCTCTGCATATGAGTTTGTCAGAAGACAGGATAGGGTCCGGGGCTGAACGTTCTACAGCCTCACTCTATCATGGCTTCTGATAGGGCTTGGAGCGACACAGCTACAAATGCATCACCACCCAAGCATGCTCCTATATTTCACAGGTGTGCCTTTCAGAGAGCATGCGAATGTGTGAAGGGTGTGGAAGGAGAATAGTACTGATGAAAGTAAACATGCAAACTGGCTGTTAATTTGGGTGTTTATACTTTTTGCGGATGTATGACGTTACAACGCATGCTGTTACAACGCATGCTGTTACAACGAAAGTTTTACAACGCGAGTGCATTGACAACGCAGGACATTACAACGCAAGTCTTTACATCGACTTGCACTAGATGGCGTGCTAACATTAAAAAAGTGTAATTTACTATTCCAACTCCAGTCCACGTAACAGTAGGGAAGGTGTTGGGTTAGTAAACTACACTATTTTTAATGTTAGCACGCCATCTAGTGCAAGTCGATGTAAAGACTTGCGTTGTAATGTCCTGTGTTGTCAATGCACTCGCGTTGTAACAGTTTCGTTGTAATGGTAGTGCGTTGTAAAAGTTGCGTTGTAAAGGTTGTTCCCCACTTTTTGCCTTTCAAAGCTGTTCAAAGTAGCTTCCTTTTGTGCCCATCAATACTTTGCAGAGGTGATCTAGCGCCCTCAGCCACCAGCCACTACTGGTAAAAGGATTGGGGAGAGTGGGACGGTGGAAGGGTAGAGGTGGATGTAAAGGAGAAGCACAAGTAAAACACGATAAGAGACTGAGGAGAAAAGTGGTGAAGATCAGAACATGGAGAGGAGAGGTAAATGTTATGGGGTCAGAAGCTAGCAAGAGGAGGATAGAGGCGGGAGAGAGATGAAACATGAGTAGAACATGGAGGGAAGAGGTGGATCTAAAGAGTGCAGAACCAGCGAATAAAAGTTGCAACTGGATGGAATGGTAAAAGGTGTGAGATCGTGCATGAATAGGTTCAGCAGATATAAAAGAAGCAGAATCATGAGGAGAACGTAAGTGGTGGGTA
The DNA here is from genome assembly GCF_964204655.1 of Triturus cristatus. Classification (NCBI taxonomy): domain Eukaryota; kingdom Metazoa; phylum Chordata; class Amphibia; order Caudata; family Salamandridae; genus Triturus; species Triturus cristatus. Next base: position 912,134,504 of record NC_140583.1, read on the forward strand.
GAGGGAAGGGTGAGAGGTGAGAGGTGGATGTAAGAGGGCAGGATCACCATGAGCAAGTAAGAAGCTGGGTAGGGAAGCAGGGGAGAAGTAGCTGTCATAGGGGCAAAACCTGTGAGAAAGGATTAGATGCTGGGGAGAGATGAGAGATTAAGTGTGCATCGGGGAGGAGAGAGGGTAATGAAGGGGAAGCAGAATCAGTGAGAAAAATCTGAGTCAATGGAATGATGATGTGAAGTGTAGAGCATGGAAGAGAGAGACGGATGTAAGAGATTCAGAAACAGTGAGGCAAGGTAAGAGGCTGGGGGTGAAAGGGGAGAGGTGTATTTACAGGGGACAGATGAGCAAAAAAAGGTACAAGGCTGGAGTGAGAGATGAGAGGTGAAAGATAGCACTGGATGTAAGCTGGTCACAGAGGCAAAACCAACAGAGAATGGAAGTGAAGGGGGAGAGAGAGGGACTACTGAGAGATGCATGTAAGAGGGGCAGAATCAATTGATAATCTAAGAGTCAGGCAGAGTTGTGAAGTGAAGTGTAAAGCATTGAGCAGAGTTCACACAAAACTATATACAATAATTACCTGACATAAAAGATATCACTAAATACTGATTAAAAAGCTTCATCAAAAATCGACGCATTTAAAAAAAAATAAACACAAAGTTAAATATTTTTCTCCCAGAGCTTCAATACCTGCCTCACAAACTTCAGAGGTTTACCCACCACTTTTACAGAACCACCTTGAAAGCACAATAATACACCCTCTGGTATTGTTCTTATGCCCTCAGCATTAAAAATTGTTTTTTTTTTTTCTCGCATATCTTACCGGGCTGGCCACAGGCACATTATATACTCAATGGACACTTTGGCTAACTTGCATTTTCTACATGACCTGTCCATGCAGCCTTTTATTTTCCATGAACGATCAAAAGCCTTAAAAGGAGATTAAAAAAACCTGAATCTCAGAAACACAGTCTTGTTCTGAGGCCACACATCAAAATCAAAGTAAGGTTGCCTTAAGCTAGAAATAGTGTCTATAATATATCTGCTATGCTTATATCTGGAGGCTGCATCAATGTTCCCACTCAAGTTTAGGCTTTTCTCTCTCTTTTTTACCACTAATTTGTGTGCTGATCTAGGCATGGATGCCAGTGTCGCTATCGAGATTAGTTTATATTCTAGGGGTGGGCGTAATTTGCGAAATTGACTTAAAAAAATGATCGCGAAATTGCTCAAAATCTCCGCGAGCATGCGGAACTTTCGCAAAGATGCGGAGATTGCTTTTCCCGCCCGTTCACGTTGTGTTTTTGCATGCTCGAGGGGAAATATATCTCCAACTTTCCCATGCGGTCGCTAATGGGCGCGGCCATCATGCTCGCGATGCTTATTTCCTGTTCTGGGTCGAATGACGTGTTAGCGATCGCAAACTCCAGCGGGATAGCGCGACCGGCTACCAACAATCCAACATCTCGTGGCGCACGCAAATGGATAGGAAAACTCATCGGCGAATGCAGGGACCCGGTAAGTCGCGACTGCGTGCGCGAAAGCGCATTTTTAATGCGCGAACAAGAACAATACTTCAGTTTCTCGCCCAGGCCTACTATATTCTTCCAGTAGCTCTTCTGTGTATATAAGACACAGAACCAGTAGGAAACAGGACAATTCTGAAAGCTTAGGAGAGATGGCAAGGTGAGAGTCTGAGTGAAAAACGAGAAAAGGAGTAGAAGATTGAGGGGGAGGTAGATTTAAGTGGGCCAGAATCAACAAGCTTCAGGAGGATGGGAGGGGAGAGATGGATGTAAATGAAGCAGAGCAAGGAAAGAAGCTATGAGGCTGGGGAGAGATAAGTGTTGAAGGGGAGAATATGGATAAGATATGTGGATATAAAGGAGACAGAACCAGCAAGGGAACATGAGCAGAGAGGAGATAGAAGTAATGGTGGGAGGAGGATGAAAGAAAGCAGAATCAACCAAAGATAATAATAGATTGGGCGGAGGGACACAAAAGGGGAGAGATGGAAGTTAGATAGGCAGAACTAGCAAGAGAAAATTGAAGCAAAAAAGTAAGAGTCTGAAAGGGAGGTAAAAATGCTCTTAAAATCTTCAGCTGGCTCCAAACTTAGCATCTTTGGGTATACATTGTTGCAGTTTTCTCAAAAATCCTAGAAAAAAAAGTCAACATCCAATTGTGTTTCATAAAAGTAATTTACTAATTGACATTGTGCTGGTTGGCTTCTGACAACTCTAGGAGATTGAAGTAGCATTTTGTGCTGAGTCAGATGATTTGTGGCTGACTCTTGATCATCGAGTTAGAACAGCCTTAATGTTACTCAACCTTAGTGTCACATTTGACACAGATTCTGAAGGAAGTGGTCCGATTATGGTCACCCGGGTCACTAATGACCACCTCTCAGCCCCTCCACCTTTGGCCCCATAGGAACAGTGTCTGTCAGGCTAAACAAAGGTCAGCCTGACAGACACTGTTCACTTTAAGTTCAAGTAGCCAGGAGCCAGACATGCACATTTAGCGCTGGCTCCTGGCTACCTGAACTGAAATTTGCTGGGCTGAGAAAGTCTCAGCTGACAAAGGTTCCTGAGGCTCTCCCCTCAGTGACGAGGGGTGCCCTCACTGATTGCCTCGCACCTGGGTATTTCAGTTTTAAGCCCTGAAGCGCCCAGGGTCGAATGTTAATCAGGGACACTTCATCACAAAGTAGGGTGGGGTCAGTAGACTCACTGACACCATCCCACTTTCTGATAACGTTGGGACTGCTGACTTCCCTCATTGGCTGGTCTTAGGTCAGCTAGTGATGGAAGGCAGCAGTCCCAAGCCTTCTAGAAACGCTGAGGCAGTGCAGAGCTGGCTGCAGATAAGTGTGTTTTGTTTTCTTTTTAAATTGTTTGGTGTGTGCGTGCATGTATGAAGGTTTGGGAAAGAGTGCTGTGAATGAATGTGCTTGTGTTTGTGTGCGCATGTGTGTGAATGCATGGTTGTGAGTGTTATGTGTAGGTGTGTGTGTGTGTGTGTCCATTCCACCCCCCCCCTCCAAAACCTACCGGCCACCCCTGATTGGGAAAGGAGACTGTAAGGAGGGAAGAATTCTCAAAAATGCCCTCCTCTATCTGCATGAGGTTGTCTATCTCTTTCTGTACCAGAATTGCAGCGCTAGCATCATGAATCGATATTTTCCTTTTAGGGGTGAGAATGGTGGTGCAATAGAGGCAACAGAATGGAAGGCACTGAATAAGGGCACAGCAAAGCAACAATATAATAATCATATATATTATTTTTTCAAGAATCCAGCCCCATCCACCAAAAAGAGACCACCTCCAGTTCCCACTTTCCATTCCCTTAACGTTCTCGAGGATGTCTAATATGTGATTGGTAATATTCTTTTCCATATTTTTGATCCTGACTACACACTGGTCTCCCACTACCGTGCATACACCACCCCTCTTGGCTAAGATGAAATCAACTACATATCTAGCCTGTTTGGAATATATCTGCATACTTTCCAATTGAGTGGTGATGTCGCATAAAGCTGCCACAGCAGTACTAGATAATATTTGTAACTTGCACCCAAAATATTCTCTAGCTTTCTCACCCCCGGCCATAGAGGTACCACCCAAAGTAAAAATAGAAGAAAAGATGTATCCAAAGGTGATCCCATTGCTATAGTTATTGACCTCTATATCAGTCACTTCCTCACATAATTCTTTGGTCAGAGTCCTCTTAACCCAACGAACATTAGGCTTAGCGTATTTACAGGGCACACCGAAGGGCAACACCATCCCAAGAGAGAAATCATTAGTACCATTATGAACATTAGAATGGGTTCTGTTAGACAAAAAGTAAAGCCTTGGGTGTACATAAATAGGTCCTTTGTTATCTACTGCAGTATATCGGGTGTTCATTCCAAATGTACTCAGGTCTTTCTCATTCACCAGGGGCATTGTATTTTTGTACAGCACTATTCCAGAACAATTGATATACAAAGAAGAGCCCGTACTATTTACAATAGAACAACAAGCAGGGTAACAACCAGCCTCCCAGGAAACTATCAATTCCTGATAATGCCAACCCACCAGTGTAACATTCTGTTCTTCCATGTAGAAGTTGTCACAATATGTGTTGTTATCACACCCTGGACAACCCATCCCCAGTGGCTTTCTATAATATAAACAAGGACCTGGATAGCCAAAACCAACCACTCCCTTCACTTCTGTAAATTGCGGTGGACGAGTATAGGTATAATTCACAAGTAATAATGGGTATGCAGTCCATAAACTAGTGGCGGACTCAGTAAGGTAACAAGTGTTCCCTACTCCAAAGAATCTTTTATGTGTATCTAGAAACCCATTACTCTGGGCTGTCCTCTTCTTCCTTGCTGGGGAAAGAACTTTAACCTTGGTATGTAAAGGCACATCCTGATCATTTTCCAAAACCCATGACACACCACACAATATTATTAACAGTAAAACCACAAGAGCAACACATGCTATTTTCTGTTTACGGGTCCACACCATATTATGCTGGGCAACACGAATCACTGGCTGCACTTCTTCAGCAACCATTCTACCAAAGGGATGCATAACAAATGATGAAATGGGAGCGAAATGCGAAAGAAATATACAAGTTCTCAGTGTCCGTCCGAGCCTCACTGGTACTGGCTCCTATTGTCCATCAATTTGTTGGCTCTCTTGAGCACCGGAAGTGAAGCTTGTCCCTTCCTAAGCTTGCTCGTATCCCTCGTCAATCAAGACGGTATACCTCAAGGCATACTTCGGTCTTCCCTATCTAATGTTCAGACAACTAAAAAAGATGTACGTCGAAATCCCTCACGAATCTCAACTAATGCTGTTGGTACTAGGTTTCAGTATAACCTATCTTACGCAGTCCATCCCTAATCTCTTTTCTCCTTAGACGCAGTTTCCCTCAGCCAAGGGCGCAAAGCTCCAGGCACCGTTTGATCCATGAATAAAGGCTCTTGGATAACTCGTATTTCCGAAGGAACAGCCTCGTTCAATACATCTGCATTTTTCTTATCCGTATGCATCCACGTTAGCTGGGCATCGCTGAATGGGACAAACCAAGGCACCTGCTCGCACTCTGACTTCCCGATGCCATCCTTGACCCACTGATCATAGGGTAGAGGTAAAGGAATCCTCCGACAGTGGGTCGTATCAACCAAGTTCTTACTTCCAGCAACCTTCACAGCAGGATGTGTCACCAACAGGACCTGTCCAGGCTCTTTCCAGCGTGCCTCTAAACCTTTCTTCCTTTGAAAGTTGCGTAATAGGATGTAATCTCCGGGCTGGATATTGTGGCTGAGTTCCTCTGGTGTTGAAGGTAGGGATTCATTCACCTGTTAAGATAATCGAGCAACACAGGGTACTCAATGTCTGAGAACTTACAAGGACATGGAACTCCCCATACATTTGCCGGGGCACCCAAACACGACCTTGTAAGGAGACAATCCTGTCCTGGAAGGTGCTGTCATTCTTGTTGACAAAAGAGCTAATGGTAAAGCATCTGGCCACTTTAACCCTGTAGTCTCTTGTATTTATGCCAATTTCAGTTTGAGAGCACTATTGTACTTCTCAACCAAACCCGCTGGCTGTGGATGATTAGCAGCATGGAATTTCTGTTTCACATGAAGACCCTCACAAATCAATTGAATCACCATTCTTAAGATTATTGCATCTCTTTAATTCGATGTAGTCCATTTGAGGGACTTCAAAAGGAAAAGTGGGCGGTGCAAAATTACTGGGTGGTGTGGGGGTACCTTTCCTTGGATTATGCATCTTGCAGACCATACAATATTCCACCAAATGTGCAGCTGTCTTAGAAATGTTTTTATTCTGCCATTCAGGGTCTAACAATTTACAAATGCCTTTTGCACTAATATGAGCTGGGCCATGGGCCATAGTATTCACAGGAAGAACATATGCATCTGGTAACATCCATCTCTGTCTCCCTGATTTATCAATCCAACATACTTCCTCATTTGACTGTGCTGTACTTTCCTGCCACTCCGCAAATTCTTGCACAGAGGCTTCACTTTGTATCTCTTTTACACTCAAGGGTATTTTCAAACATGACAACTTCAGGGGCCCACCTAGCTGGACCGGCTACAAACATGCGTTCATCTTTGTTCAGGCTGTTTCCTTAGCTGTCTGATATGCAAAAGCATATCAGACAACCAAGGAAACCCACGTCATCAGTAACCTTCCTGTGGGCTCTACATTTGATTATGGCCAACTTCTTGGGGAACATTAAAGCAGACAAAAGCCTTAATATGAGGTGCCCATGCTGGAACTTGGTGCCATGAGAAGTAAGGAACCCTCTCTCTGCCCAGAGTTGCCCAAAGTTATGCGCGATCCCAAAGGCAATCTGGCTGTCAATATAGATATTGACAACCAGTCCCTCGGTCAATTCACAAGCTCGAATAAGAGCAATGAGTTCAGCAGCCTGAGCCGACTGATAGAGGACCCGTGATGTCTCTACCACCGGGCACAACGTAGTGATAGAGTAAGCGGCAATCGCAGTGCCATCTGGTAACTTAAAACAAGAGCCATCTACACATAATTCTCCTTGGGGGTCAGATAAGGAAACATCAGTCAGGTCTACCCGTCCTTTCGTCCTTCTTACGTCCGGATGATACAATCATGTGTGTCCACTGCATCATTCTCAGAAGGGAAGGGTAGTAACGTGGCTGGGTTCAGAGTGGCACATCTTTTGATTACTATGTTTAGCAAACAATGTCAATTCATAACCAGTAAGACGTTCACTGGTGAGGTGCTGCTTCTTTGTCTTATTCAAAAGTGTATCCACAGCATGGGGTACCATAACTGTGAGGTCAGTATCAAGTATGAGTCCAACCACAGTCTGATCGAATTGGCCACAGCTGTGACCGCTCTCAGACAACTCGGAAGGGCCCTCGCAATAGGATCAAGCATAGCAGAAAAATAAGCACAAGGCCTCTGCTTATCTCCAAATTTTTGTGTTAGGACCGAAAGCACGCAACCGGCCATCTCTTGGACATAAAGCACAAACGACTTGCCATAGTTAGGTGTACCAAGCACTGGAGTCAAACAAAGCACAGTTTTCAATTTCTCAAAAGACTGCTGACATTCAGACTTCCAAGGCAAAGGCTTGTGCACTTATTTTGTTGTTAATGCAAGCAAAGGTTTGATTAGTAATGATTAGTTGGGGATCCACTGGCAACAGTAGGAAGTGATACCTATGAAAGCGCGCACATCTTTTTGAGTTTGCGGAATGGGCATTTTAACAATGGTACTGATGCACCCTGGGGTCAACCTCCTCCCTCCTTCGACAGTAGGTGACCTAAGTAGGTGACCTCCTGTCGACAATCCTGAAATTTAGAAAAGGAAACCTTATGTCCATGATGGGCCAAATGCAACAATAATTCAACAGTACTATCTCTACAACCCTGTTTCATATCAGAGGCAAAGAGGAGATCGTCAACATACTGCACCAATACATTACCTGAGGGAAGCGACAAGGAATCCAACTGACTTTTTAATGCTTGACTGTAGATACTAGGACTCTCTGTATAGCCCTGAGGAGCGTGACAGAATCTAAAGCTCCTACCAGCCGGTGTGAAACAAATCAAATATCTACTGTCTGGATGGACAGGGAAACTAACGAAAGCATTTTTCCAGTCAATAATGGAGAAACAATTAGCAGTAGAAGGAATCATTGTCAAGAGCGCAGTAATATCTGGAACCACAAGAAATTGTGGATCCACTATTTTGATAATTTTGCGCAGATCAATCATGAAGCGACAAACATCATCAGCATCCTCAGAGGAACCTGAGGGTGCCCTTTTAAGTATCGGAAGAATAAGACTATTACAAATATTGCCAGACGTTTCTTCAACTACTCCCTTTTGTTATCCTGAATAATCTGAAGAAGAGCCTGTTCTCCTGCCTGCGGTATCTTATACTGAGGAATACGGGGCAAAACAGCATTCTCTTTGACTTGTATAGAAACTGGTGGTATATGCAACAATTCTACGTCCGTGTCACCTGTGGTCCATAGAGTGGTTGGGATATCAGCAAATTCAGCCGGAAGGGGTGCATCCTGAGACAAACACTGTTTAGTACTTGAATCCGGACCCATCGTAATATAGACACCCAAAGAAGAGCTGTCAATTGTAGCATACAACTTCTTCAATAGATCCAGACCCATCAAATTCTCCCCACAATTGGATGTCAACAAAAACGGAGATACACAGTAAAAGGACCAACAGTCAATGCAAGAAGGTGGGAAATGGGGCTTCCAAACGGTACACCTAAAAAACCTGCTGAGACATTATTATGGCCAGACATTGCTGCCCCAGGGACTATATGTCGAGAAATATAACTTTTTGTCGCACCTGTGTCCACCAAAGATTCCTTAGTCAAGCCTTGCAGTAACATTCTGAGCTCTCTCTGCCCCAAGACCTCGTCCACCAGAACCTCACCCTCTAGGTGCTGCAACTTTCTGTAAACGTTAAGGACATTGGCTAAGCCAATGACCCTCATCCTTACAATACGCACACTGATTTGGCCCTAGAGGTATCGTGGAAGGCTCTCTACTAGTACGTTGAAGCTGCCTAGAAGGACCACCCCATCCACTATTATTTCCCCGAAACGCTTGCTGTAACAAGACCTTCATCTTTAAATCTTTGTGTTTCTTATCAGTCCTATCCTTTACCTCCTGATCTCTTCTTCATAGTATGGAGCCATATTCAAAATAACAGAGGGGGAAGAGGTGGACCAAGTGCTCTCAGATGCCTGTAAATAAGTCGCAATTTCAGGAAGAAGATTAGAAACAAATCTATCAACAAACAACCAAACACCTCCCTCAATAGACATATCCTGCCCACTATAGTCCAAAAACGTGTCTTCGAACCAGGTAAAGAAATCAGACACACTTTCATCCTTCTTCTGTCGACAAGCTGTCAGTTTATCCCAGCTCACCTTCTTAGGTGGAATAAGGGAATGCATATATGTAATAATGTGACCTGGCAAAGCTAATATCTCGGCTCAGGGTTTATCACCTGGTTTCCTTTCCTCATCCCATCCCCTAATCTCATCCCATGTACCACCCAACTCTGCAACATGATCTTGAGTATGAACATGTCTCCAAACATCAACCGGAACGAGAAAACCAAAGAACATTTAAATATCAGCAAGAGTCATTATAGTAGAAGAGGCAGCCTCTGTCAATTCTTTATAATAAGCTGTAGGATTCTTACTAGGATCAGGCAAATAAGCTTTAAGGGCCAAAACCTCACTTCTTTTCCATGGAGTATAAACCCATTGTTCCTGAAAATGGGCCACTACAGCCAGTCAAGTAACATTTCCGTGCTGGTCCGTAATTGCAGGGATTTCCAAGTGATATGTAGGATGGACCTCCTGCATCAAACACTGAGATACCTGAATGGGGCTCCTCTCATGTAATCTTCCCCTATAAGCAACTAAAGGTATAACATTCCCAAATACTTGACCAGGTTCCAAATCAGCAGCATACACACGATCTCTAATAGCAAATAAAATCTGAGGCGCTTCGGTCCAAATATGTTGTTGCCAAAGACTAATCAATGTAGCAGACATATGCTTAAGGGCATGCTGCTATATAAAGGGTTCAAAATCTCACATGACTTCTCAAACATCCTCCATACCATAAATCGCAATACGAGCCCACCACTCAGCCTGGTAAGCTATTACTTGCTTCTTTTCATCCCCCACCCCAGATCGCACTAACAAGCCCATTCGCTCCATGAATTTTGTCCAATCTTTATCCTCAAATCCGTGTACTGGCATTCAAAGGTGTCGGAGGATGAACCATGGAAGGAGAGATGACAGAAGTGACAGGTACATTCGTCGCTGGTGCTTGCACCAGAGGGGAGAAAACAGAGGATACAGGAGCCGAAACAGTAGATGTGCTGAGAGTCACAGTTGCCAAAGACGGCGAGGGTAAAGAAGGAGCGCGTGGTGCTGTAGCCACAGCTGACGAAACAACAGCTGGGGATATAGGAACAGCCGAAACAGATGTAACAGGCTGCTGTGACTAAGGAAACGGCAGGATATATCCTCTGCGGGGCATAATGCGGCAGGGCTCGAGTGTCTAACAACTTCTCTACAAAGGTATTGCCTTCTTCTTTGGTCAAATAAGATTTATCTATGTGCAACCAAAATCTACTATCTTCACATTCAATTCCAGACTCTTGTTTTTCTCTATCATATTCCACAGCTTTCTGTGTCAATGTTTGCATTTTCCGTTCATCTCTCTCCATCTTTAACTGTCTCTGTCTAGCCTCCTTCTGCCAAGTTCTAAGGGAGTCGAACATAGACCTTCTACTTCGTTTCTTAAATAATTGCTCCTGTAAAAACCCAATTTCTTGTTCATCAAGAGTGCCCATCAGCGGCTACTGTAACTCGACATTGTCCCTCGTATATTTGTGCCATAAGGTACTAAACATCTTAGGGCCAAGACCATGCTTCACACACATATCAAAATTAGGACTACCTTCAGGAGGCACTGGCTGAGCTTCTTCCAATCGAGCATCTGCAGAACAACAGGGACAACACAAATACAAACTTTTACTAAGACTAGGCATTTTAAAAGGAAAACAAATTTGTTATTTTTACCTACCAAAGTAGTTGCAAATACTTTTACCAAGAACGGTACTCAGACAGTATCAAACTCAAACTACACTGGTACCATATCCACAAAGAACCACAACAAACTCACCTGATATGAGATGAAAAAATGGACCAATTCTCCCTTGCCGACTCTTCAGACCAAATGGTCAGATTCAAGGGTTTCGCCGTTCAGGACTCCAGTCGGGATGACCACTGGTCGAGATACCGTCAGGCACGACAGAAGGGGCAGCTGCGAGCATATAATACTCTTCATGCAGGGATCTCAGAGCCATCAGTTCGACCCGACGATGCCCTCGGCCTCCCCTCCGCCTGCGAAAAGGGGACGGATCTATCACCCGAAGGAGTCCCTGTTCGGGCAACAACTGAAGGAAGTGGCCCAATTAGGGTCACTAATGACCACCTCTCAGCCTTTCATACCAAATGAAGAGTCGGTCAGACAGTAGAGAATACAAGCCTATAACTGTTTATTAGATACACTCAGAGCAGAGCCCAGTCTGCCCAGTCGCTAAGAGTGCTGTAGAGGGACTGAAATCGACAAGCATAAAGATACATTATGTAAGTTATGTAAGTTTTGTAACTGGGCTAAACACGCCCATAGTGGAATTTTCCAGACAGATGCTGCTAAACAATGGAAGACAAAAAAACAAAACAGTCTCAGCACTTGTATCTTAGACAAAGTTACAAAATCCAAGAGGCATATTAGCAAGGTCTGGCGATATAATTATCGTCGCTTTAGCGTCCGTTTTTGGGCAAAAAGCGGTGATAATTATATCGCAATATCATCAAGGACACGCTAGCGCGTATTTCCTTGATGTAGAGCCCGTTTTTTCACAGCCTCGCCTCGCATCGCTAATGAGATGCAAATAAGGCATGGCTGTGAAAACAACACATGTTAATATCGTGAAGGCAGCTTCGCGATATTAACAAGGAGGTGCAGCAATAAAAAAAATCGCGCTACCTCAGCCTTAACTCAGGAATTTAACGTCTGTTAAATTCCTGACTAAGGCATACTGTTAATGCGAGATGGATTATGCTGATGGACCACAGGGTCCTATCAGCAATGTTATCGCTGTTTTCAATGGAACATCGCTGGAAAACCAGCGATGTTCCATTGAAAACACTGCTATCGCTGAAATATTATCGCCATAGCGCTATGCGTTGTAAATATATCGTTATCATGGCGATAATATTCAGCGATAGCCGGCGATAATATTTCTATCGCTATGTACGGCCAGCGATAATTATCGCTGGCCGTTGATAACATGCCCCCAAGTTTGTTCCAGTGGGGCCCGTCACCAGACTAGTGGGAGAGGATTTCTATCTAGAGAGAAAGATATGCTCTAATATGAACAGTCTATTCATTAGTGCAGGAAAACGTAACATTGCAGAAACGAAACATAACAGAGACCTTTTCACAGATATAGCAAAGGAGTAGTTTTGATCATGATTGAAAATGGCGCCTAAACAGAAAATGGTGCAGCAAATGCTAACTTTACATAGGCAATGCACAAACATGAATATTTCTATTCTAATAATTCCCAGCCAGTGCTTATAAATCAACTAGTACAACCTGGAATTTAAGGTATTCTCCTGGTGTGGCTTACCTCTTTCCTATCTGGGAAATCTGAAACAGTCCACTCACCACCTCTTTCTGGTTGGTATTAAAGCTCTGGCTTGTGTATTTTTGGGGGGGCCTCGGCTGTTCAATTTTTATCATCCCTAGTTAGCCTTACTCATATAGTCCTTTGGTTTCTTGCTGATATCTTGCACATATTGATCCCCAAACATGATTTCTCTCAGTGACAATCAGGTCTCTGCCGAAGAATATGTTTGTACCTGCATGCTAGCAGTGAATTTCTGAATGAAGACAAATTCATTGAAACCTTATAGTTATAAATCATGGGTTCTCATTTTTAAAGGCTCTCATACCATATGGTGTTCTCTATGGTGGCTGGTGGAAGTAGGTCAATTGCCCACTTTTGCGGGGACAGCAAAAAAATCTTGGATTCATTTTCCAGCACCATCTCTTTTTTTCAGTACATATTAACCATGTTTCATCCACTTGCCTTTACTACATCCATAAGCAACAGAAAATCATTCCTTTTCTGCCCTCTCACTACCATGAGGCTGTTGTACAGTCAATTAACTTCTCACAGTCAATTAACTTCTCCCACTTTCTTGGGCTTTTTGCATGTACTATCCTCCAAAACATTTAGAACCATGCTAGCCTCCTAATCTGAGATGACTGCATCGCTATGCCATTTCTTCTCACCTCTTCTCTGCTGTCTGCTGGGTTTTTGGTCCAAAACCCTCTATCTGCAAGGCACTATTCATCTGTCACTGTTCACTGCATTAAAAAGGTTCTCTCTTTCTACAGCACTCCTACGTTCATTCCAGAACCCCATACTCTGTGCCAACCAAACTCCTATATCATCCTAAAATGTAGATGGCCCTGACTGGAGGCAGATCCTTTCGCTTTCTAGTTGCGCAGGACTGGAACTATCTTTCTCTTGAGCTATGGCATAACTCCAGTTTTTTGGAAAAACACTTAAAACTGTCCTTTCTCCACATTAGTAAAGTCTGCACCTCTCCTTTGGGCATCTCTTAGTGTCAGAATGCCCAGTTAGCCTATCATTTTGTTTCATTCCATTCAATAGAACAATAACCAAGTTTAATTAATTCAATGTATTTCTACTTAATAGCGATTTAATATCTATGTACGTATTGTTTTAGGATTATTAATGCTATTTTAACCATTTTACTGATAGGTAAGTAGCTTCTTGCAAAGCAGCTTCATTAATGCCATATAAATAATGGCTAATAGATATTACTTCCTATGACCACTTCATGTGAGGATAAATCTTGGGCAAATTATAGGGGCCTCACATGTTCCTATTCTGCCCGGGGCCCCACATATCCTAGGACCGGCCCTGCCCGAGAGTAGTTTGAGGGCGATCCTGGCTATGTGGGGGGGTGGACAGAAAGCCGAACCCTACAATGCTGGACACCATACTGCGCCAGGTTCCACATAATGAGAAACATTGAAGATCGTTTGATTGGGCCCGGGATAGACCGACACCCAGGCGCGCAACGCCCATAAGTCTAAAAGGGCTTCAGTCCCCAGCCCCCCCCGCCCCACTCCTTTGTGTGCTGCTGTGGGCTTGGCTGGACAGTGTCTGGAGTCTTATTTCCAGCACGCCTGAGATTTTCATAGGTCTTTAAAGACCATTTTCAAATTTACATACCTTAGTAAACGGGTTACAGAGGCTTAGTTTTTTTCTGGTTCCAGTACCTCCTGGACCCCACTCTGCCTATTCCTTACATTTACATTTTACATTTACTGCCGTAGTGTGAGAATGCATTCATGAAAAGGAATATAAAGTAGGGTTGCCAAAAGAAAAATGCCAGCCATGTGTTGTTTAAAGAGATTTCAAAGACCTCGTCTTGACACTAAATAGGCTTATAAATAAAAAAAGTATGTATTCATTTGCAATGTTACATTTTTGTCTTTGTTCCCTTTAATTATCAGTCATGGAACATTCAGGCCGACCTCGAACACAATTAAAAGGGCTTTCTATTTATATTTGCTGTTCGAAGTATGTATAGATAAGAGCTGAAAATACGGCTTTAGGTGACCGTTTATTTTTGTCTGGGACATCAAAATATTGAGCTAGCAACTCTAATCATAAGCCCGGAAGTTTGTTGCAGGATCAACACAATATGTATTTCCTCCACCCTCGAAACCTGATTAATGCCATAATAGCAATAGTTTAACTTATACCTGAAATGCTAAAACATCGTCAACAACAAGCTGAGTTACTTCAAGTGTCTGGGAATGCACTCTGCATTCAGACAACTCACTCCTCATTCTCGCCGTTCAATTTCACGCTCACCCTGCACTCACAGCGATCACAATACACTCACACCATTCACCCGCTCACCCTGCACTCACAGTGTTCACTCTGCACTCACAATGCACTTGTGTTGTTCACCCTGTACCTCAACCGCAGTCACACGATCACACTACACACCCTGCACTGATGTGACACTTCACTCACCTGTCCCCCTTACTGCTCAATCTGCAATCTCACTCAAACAAGCTCATCACTAACCATTCATTCATTCATTCGTATCACTCTGCACTTATATCCACACCCAAATTCATATGGTCACCTCACTCACCCTGCAGTCACTCCTCTTACCCTACTCACACACTGTTGCATTGCTCACCGTGCACTCACATGGGCACTCCTACCACCCACACAGCACAGAGGATTAACGTATACCATGCAGATCACAGAACTGAGTGAGTAAACTATGAGTAGCGCTATAAAAAAAAATGTTTGTCAGAAAGGTGCTACAGAGAGATGAGGTGCATTGTTGGTGAGTGGTAGTGAGGGAATTCATGGAGGAGGAGGAAATGGGAGTGGGCCCCAAAAAAGACTGTGCCACCGAATGTTAGCCCCTGCCCCCAAAGTTCTGGTCTAGTTGCGCCCCTGCTGTCACCGATTACAAATGACTCATGACTCCATTTTTCAGTTCAATTTGCCAGCTGGAAAAACATTTCCCGCCTTTCAGATAGTTATATTACTTATTTGTATATTTAATTAGTCACAAAAATGAAATTGTAAGAATGTATTTTTGAAACTGAATGCATATTTCAGATTTTTGTTCTTGTGATAAAAATTAATTTGGTTGGCATGTGAGATTGCTTCCTTACGCGGATGTTGCATTTGTTTTAATTCATTGTTCTGACAGACATGATTCTTTCGCTTGCTTCATCAGCAGCATCTCTTATAGATATGTCCAGAGGCATAAGACATATTTTTTAAGACAAATGTTTCAAAATAGTGTGACTGAGAGTGAAATTAACAGCAAAGAGCCAGGAAAAAACCCTGCTTTTCGTCTTGCTTTGCCTTTCTCACGAATGAGTTGGAAGATGTCCAGTAGAAAATGCCAAGTTGAGTCACGTGCCCCTGGCTGCATCTGCATATTGTGCTCTGTTTCGGCCTAACTTAAATAGCTTTGGAAAATCTGACAGGCTTGTAAATACTGGATCTCTTAACTCATGCTGCCCCCACGTGGAACAAAAAAAAATGTCTGGCTATTTTGATGTTTCCACATGATTTTTGAGAAGCGATTAGAGAACATAACACAGAAGAAATGCACTTTGAAATAAATAAACATACACGTCCTGACGCCCATATAAAATGCTTTCACTGGACAGTCCAATGGCAGACACAGCAGAACGATAAATTCACGAAGGTGATGTGCCGCTGTTCGAATTGCGTAATGGTTTCTCAACAGTAACATTAAGTTTATTGGTTCAGTTTTACAAAATAGCCATAGAATAAAAGCATACAATATAAATACGAGTAAAAAAAACACAAGTTTGTTAAATCACACTCATTCATTCCCCCGAATACACTCCCAGGAGCAGGAAAGCAGAAATGCCGATCTCGCATACAAATTGAATTATTGAAAAAGGATTTATGAAACCGTGTAACAGATAAGACAAAAGTGCTGCCCGCAGTGTAAATATTGTTTGGCTGAAATAGTCTACTAAAAAAAACTTTGGGGGATATTTACAACGAGGCGATAATAAATTATCGCCGCTTTAGCTGCCGTTTTCGGCCGAAAAGCGGCAATAATTTTATCGCTATATTAGCAAGGTCACGCTAACGTGTGAAACCTTGCTTTAGCGTGGGGATTTCTAACGCCCAGCTTTGCATCTCTAATGAGATGCAAAGTGGGCGTTCCTGACATGATAGGAGAAATGTCGCTAAGCGACATTTCTCCTATCATCAAGCCCCACGCTATGAAGCATAGTGTCAGGAAAAGTAGCGATAACACCTGTTATCGCTACTTTCCTAACACCTGCTTCAGGACTGACTTAGCCATGATATCCTATGGAAGGAGGATATCATGGCTAAGTTTGTGAGTCCATATCAACAAGGTAACGTGAGATTATCGCTGGGTTTCCAGCGATAATCTCACGTTAGCCTGTTAGCGTGTAGATTTTTATCGCTATTGAGATAAGCGTTGCTAATAGCATGCTAACTCAGCGATAAAAATCAGCGCTAGCCGGCGATAATTATCCGAGCGCTAAGTGCGCTTTGCGATAATTATCGCCGGTTGTTGTAAATATGCCCCTTTATGAATAAATATAAAAGCTGTATAACATACTAAAAAGGATGTTGCCATGAACTGTACAAAAGTGCAACTGTGTGGAACACAAATAGTTGATGAAACTTACATATCTGCAGAATAAATAAAGTAATAATACATGCGGTTACCAAGAAACATTTCCATCCGGCAAATTTGAATCCACAGCAGCAATTTATATAAATTAAGAATTAAAAGTAATCCAGTGTCCGACTCGTACGTATCAACATAGAGCTATAAAAGTTAAAAGAATGGTAGCACTCCTTGCTCAGAATTTTAAGAAGTAGCGCTCTCCATTCCTGTGTTATAGCCGGTCATCTAATTTTCCAGGTGAAGTATATATATGAGGATAAGGCATGGTAGATCTCCAGGTGGTCTGTGCTGAAACACAAAAAAGAGAGCATCCTTACATCTCCTCGTACTATATTTAAAAAAATAAGGGTGGAGATAAGCTCTACGAAAAGACAAAGAGTTACTACAAAAAGTGTGTCAAGGTTTCTTGCCCACCTGGGGAGCAGTCACACATTTCGTCTATCCTACCATAGCCCTTGGACCAAGATTTAGTATATGAGTGGATCTGCAAAGTGCATAGACTGAAGCAATGAAAAAGAGCCCTTTTTTTGGATGGGAAAATATATCATTGTAAGGATCCGATCCAGGGTCAGCCTTTGATGCAAAATATTTAGTTAACAAGGCACTACCTGTGTCCGCAGATTTTTGCCACATAAAATCCCAGTATTTTCTTTTCACTAAGGGCAGTATAGATTTGGTTATCTTTTCAGGGGGAGTCCACAAGTCTGAGTAACCAATTGGTTTTAAAATATACTCAATATGTCTAAGCCACAACAGTTTGTTACAATTCATCAGATTTAGAATATGCTTCAGGCCCTTTTGGTACTCCAAAAGATCCGGTGTTGACCAGAGACAAATCCAGTAGCTTACAGGGCAAACAGTAATATAGTCTGCCAAATAACTTGTTCCCAGTTCAGCTCTAAGTACTATCATTGGAGTCCCTGGGTCTAGGTGCAAGAGACGCCTGAAAAAGCATTTTCCACTACTAATATGGCCTTTATGTTGGTATGGCCCCAGATTTTGGCCTCATAGGTGCTTGCGGCTATTGCTTTGGTTTTATATGCTGTCAAGGCTGGTTTTATCAAACGATTATTGCACCTACCCACAAATCTCTTTACTGCGCTGGATTGTTGTGGTAAGACCAATTTGGACCTAATTACTTGACTGCCCCAAATTAACTTGTCATCAATCTGTATGCCCAGATAGTCAAAGGTTCCCACGTATTCTACTTGATCGCAATAGATCCTGAAAGTTTACTTTAATTTTGATTTGACCTTTGAGTTTATTATCATAAAGTTAGTTTTCTGGACATTTATTGTTTGTTTTCTGGATATACAAAAACGTTCAAAGCCTTCTAATATGCAATGCATAGGCAGGTCGGTGCATGCTAAAATAACCGCATCATCAGCAAACATAAGGATCTATATTGGATCGTTCCCCAATCTGGGTACATCCTGTGCAAGGTCGATAAGTGACTTCCTTATGTAATTGATATACATGTTAAAAAGGGCTGGGGCCAACACGCACCACTGACTAACCCCTGAGTTTATTCCAAATGATCTGTGCACTCACCTTTAGGGCCATATTTTATGGATGCTGTGTCTCCAGTATGGATTCAGATTGAACAGGTGCTTGGGGACAGCATGGTCTTCCAACAACCGCCAGAGTGTAGTCCAGTCCACACTGTCAAAAGCGGTCTTTAGATCAATAAAAACCAGATGAGTGGTGTTTTCCTCAAAGAAACATCCTTTAAACAAATCAAATACAGACATAAAACGTGATCAGTCATGCTCCGGCTCATGCTCCGGCCCCTTCGGAAGTCAGCTTACAGATGAAACATTAAACCCTTGGTCTCCATCCATGTGTCCAGGTGAGTCAACAACAGCTTACCAAATATTTTGCCTGCACTGTCCAATAATGAAATTTGGCAGTAATTCAAGGGGTTATCCCTGGGCCTTTTTTTGTGAATAGGGACTTCCACCCACCCAGCGTTCCCCCAGTCTCCCGATAATAATGCTACCTCACTCGTGTGGGTAGACCTAGTGCCCGTGACAGGAAACGGCCCAAAACACAACATAGGCACATCACATTTTTCCAGTGAAAACAGAACCTATTTTGCAATGTGCCTAGCTGTGGAATTTGGATCCTCGCTCACCTAGCACCTAGGGAAACCTAGCAAACCTGTACATTTAAAAAAACTAAACAACCAGGAGAATCCAGGATGGGGTGACTTGTGTAGCTCTCACCAGGTTCTTTTACCCAGAATACCTTGCATATCTCAAATTTTGTCAAAAGAAACCCATTTTCCTAATTTTGTCTGTGATGGAAAGTTTTGGAATTCCCCCAGGTCTCCTGATAAAAATGGTACCTCACTTGTGTGGGTAGGCCTGGTGCCTGTGACAGGAAACACCCCAAACGTACTGTGGAGACTTCAAAATTATCAATCACCAAACTACCTGGTTTTGCGAGGGAGTCACCTGCGTTTTTGGTCACGGGCTCAGTGGCCATCTAGTAAAACCTACCAAACCCAAACATTTCTGAAAACTAGGCACCCAGGGGAGTCCAGGCAGGTGTGTGTTGTGTGGGTCTCCTAACATTTTCCTACCCAGAATGCCCTGCAAACTTCAAATTTAGCTAAAGAATTGTCTTCCTCCCTTTTTTGTGTTGAAAAGTTGCAGGATCACTGGGTCGCCACATATTTCATACCACCCAGCATTCCCCTAGATCTCCTGATAAAAATGTTACCTCACTTGTGTGGGTAGGCTTATTGCCCGCAAGAGTATATGGACCAAAACATACTGTGGAGACTTAAAAATTATCGATTGCAAAACTACCTGGTTTTGCGAGGGAGTCACCTGCGTGTTTGGCCCCGGGCTCAGCAGCCATCTACTGAAACCTACCAAACTCAAAGATTTCTGAAAACTAGACACCAGGGGAGTCCAGGGTGGTGTGGCTTGCGTGGCTCTCCCAACATTTTCCTACCCAGAATTCACTGCAAACCTCGAATTTAACAAAAAAACACGTTTTCCTCACTTTTCTGTGTGGGAAAAGTTGTAGGATCACTGGGTCGCCACAGATTTGCTACCACTCATCATTATCCTAGGTCTCCCAATAAAAATGGTACCACACTTGTGTGGGTAGACCTAGTGCCTGCAACAGGATATGGCCCAAAACGTATTGTGGAGACTTCAAAATTATGAGGGAGTCACCTGCGTTTCTGTTCCTGGTTTGGGTCCCATCTAGGGAAACCTACCAAACCCAGACATTTCTGAAAACTAGAAACCAAGGCAAGTCCAGGCAGGTGTGACTTGCATGTATCTCCCAACATTTTCCTGCCCAGAGTCTCCTGAAACCTTAACTTTAGCTAAAAAATCAAATTTCCCTCACATTTCTGTGTGGAAAATTTCTGGGATAACCAGACTGACACAAATTTCCTTCCACAAAGCGTTCCCCTAGGTCTCCCCATACAAATGGTACCTCACTTGTGTGGGTGGGCCAAGTACCCACAACAGGGAAGGGCCCAAAACATATTGTGGAGACATCAAAATGATCTATCATAAAAAGACCTGGTTTTGCAAGGGGGTCCCCTGTGTTTTTGGTCCCAGGCTCGGCGGCCATCGACGAAAACTTACCAAATCCAGACAGTTCTGAACACCAGACACCTGGGAGAGTAGGGAAGTGTGGTTTCCGTGGCTCCCCCAATGTTTTCCTACCCAGAATCCTCTGCAAACCTCAAATTTAGCTAAAAAATCAAATTTCTGTGTGGGATCACCACACCGGCACAATATTTCTACCACTCAGCGTTCCCCTCGGTCTCTCGATAAAAATGATACCTTACATGTGTTGATGGGCCGAGTGCCTATGACATGGAAGGGCCAAACATCTGTAGATATTGAGGGTGGGGGCCCCAAGCGGGTCCCAAACGGCAGTTTGTTTATACATTTTTACGTTGGTGCTAGTTTGGGCACCCACAAAAGTGAGGCATCATTTTTCTATGAGACCAAGGGAAATGCTGGGTGGTACGATATTTGTGCCTGCACGGTAATCCTAAAACTCATCAACACAGAAATGTGAGAAAAATGGGACTTTGTAAGTAAATTTGAGGTTTGTGGGGTAAGAAGTCAAGTACACGCACATCACCATCTACGCACACTACCAGCCAAGCACCATCCATGCACACCGCCAGCCAAGCACCATCCACGCACACAGCCAGGCAAGCACCATCAGTGCACACCACCAGCCAAGTGCCATCCACATACATCGCCAACCCAATGCCATCCGTGCACATAGTCAGCCAAGGACAATCCACGCATATTGCCAGCCAAACGCCACCCACGCACTCCGCCAGCCAAGCGTCATTTCCGCACACCGCCAGCCAAGCACTAATCTACACACACCATCATCAAGCGCGAGTCCACACACACCATTAGCCAAGTGCAGGTCCACACACACTCCCAGCAAAATGCCAGCCAGAGGTCAATACACTCAGACCATCAGCCAAACTAAAGTTCACACAAACCCCAACTCTCCCTGGTTTCTAGTGGTTTTTCTGCCCCTGCTTGGGGGCAGATGAGACTAAAAATATCACTGAAACAGCCACAATGTGTGCCTAAAAAAAAGAGGAGCTACCCTTGCCTATGGAGCTCCTCCTTGACATGCTCATAAAGATATTCCTGGTGCCTAGTGGCCTTTCTGCCCCCCCGGTGGGTGGTAAATAAGGGGCTATTTCCCCGCTCTGCCTTACGGTGGGGCAGAAAGATATATTTGAGGGTGGGGGAATTAGTATGCCCATTCTGGGCAGCCCTACATATTAAAAAAACAACATAATCGTTGGTGCCTAGTGGGCTTTCTGTCCTTCTGGGGGTAGATCAGGGGCTATTGCCCCCATCTGACTCCTGGGGGAGGCAGAAAGATTGCGGCTAATATTTTGGGGGGTGGGGGCATTGGCATGCCCCTAAGTATAATAAAAAACATAATCCCTGGTGCCTAGTGGGCTTTCTGCCCCCCATCAGGGGCTATTGCCCCCATCTGCCTCCCAGGTGGGGCAGCAAGACTGGAATTTTGAGGGGGTGCATTTGCATGCCCATTTTGGGCAGCACTCACCCCTAAATTTGACCTAAAAATAAATCATTGGTGCCTAGTATGCTTTCTGCCCCCCAGGGGGCAGAAACACTGAATATCCCCCCAAAAATTGGGAGGAACAAAAGCCCTTGCCCGAGGGCCACTCCCCCCCTCCCTGGTGTCCAGTGGGTCGCCCCCTCTCCCGTCTTGCTATGTGCTCGGGGGCTGAGATGGCCCCATGAGCACGTAGGAAGTGAAACTGGATCGGCTCATTTCAGTTTCTGTTTCAGTGAAATGACGTCAGCGCGATATGTGTGCTGAACATCATTTCACTGGAACAATCCAAACCGCCTCGGGAGCTGGGGATTTCAAGTGCCATGTATGCTGACGGCCGGGAGCTGTACGACGCACACGAGCACTGTGGCGTCGGACGGCTCCCGGCCTTCCGACGCATGGAGGGGGATATATGTAGTTAATTTTTATTCATAATCCTTCAATTTTATTTTTGTAAGCTTTTTATCTAATCTTTATTCTTACTCCAAACCCTATTTCATCCATAATATTTATTATTTTTATGGTTTTCTCCTTTTCTCTCTCTATATATATAGTGACTGCCAATGTAACTGCCATTCAAACATACCTACAATGTAGTGCCAGCAGTGCCTGCAGTGTAGTGACTCACTATGTTATAGATCCAATCTAGAGGTGCCAATCCATGAATACTTGAGAACTACATGGCACGGGTCACCTTGCCTAACCACATATACTTCAAGGATCTCCCTAGCTTACATTTTCACAACTTATCAAGAGGTTTTAGCTCTCATGCATGAATAACTAAAAACATTTTAAGAAGCAACAAACTAACAACACAATAAGATTAATGAACCACATAATTTGCACAGCATACTTTTGGTCTCCTATAAGCTGAGGGTGCATAATATTGAACTAAAATGCACATCCTTACACTGAAATAAAAAATTGGTAGATTTCAACTATATGTTTCTTTCACTTGTTAAAACATTATTACACAGTAATCATAGTGATTGTCAGCTTTTTAAGAATGTAATTCTTAACAATCGGCATACAAGCTATCACAATGTTTTAGACTGATGTTTCTAGGTATGGTTACAGGTTGTAGTTTTATTTATTAACTTTGAGTATAAAAGGTTCCAAAGGGAAACCTTCTCCCCTTTTCACCACGTTCTGTTTGTCCAACTGCAATCTATCAGAGAGTGCACCTTTTCTAGTGAAAGGTAAAATCGCTGAACCTCTCTACCCCTGGAGGAGGCTTGTGTCATACCGATGGGTGTGTCAATTTAATTTAATTTAATTGTGGGTTTATATAGCGCTAGAATCGACTCCCGGAGGAGTATCTCCGCGCTTCGACCACTGGGGAACCCGTCCTGGCTCACCCTGAGAGATGGTCCCTAATGGGTATCTCTAAGGTGCGACCAAGCATCCCTGGCGGTCTGGGGGGGCCGTTGTGAAGATGAGGCAAGCTAATGCCCAGAGTTGCCGAGTGTGGTCCCTGACTGGAGTAGGCACCGAGGCGAGTATTATCGAGCCCGCTGACCCTGGTCCACAACCCTGCCGCATCGGGAATCGAACCCTGGTCCCGGGCCGTCCTCTGCTTACGGGTCTGCCGCCTCTAACCAGTGAGCCACACCTCTCCAATGATAATAAGCAAACTTCTCCTACCTCGCCAAATCAAACAGATTCGGAGGCAAGCTTCCATCCCAATGTGAATGGTGTAAGAACAGCTTTAGGAAATCCTGGAATCAAAAGGCCACTCTTTCCCAGGACTCACTTATCACTTAACGTTGAATGAGCACGCCTATCCCTTTTCCCTTTCAAGTATATTAAGTACTGGGGCCAACCCAAATGCCATTACCAAGATAAGTTGAATACTATACCTCACACACACAGCTCATCATGCCCCAAGGTCCAAGCCACTGTTTCTGTTCTAGGAGCAGTTTCATGCCTACACAAGACGTGAAACATTAGTGGCAAGGAGGGTGTTAGCAGGAAGGCTATTGCTAATTAGTCTTCAGGGCCTTCAGGCAGGAAAACTCTAACTTTTCAAAAGTCACTTTTCCTCTATATTTATCAATCTTCACTATTGGCTTGGATTTTTAATAAATATTAAAAACAGTGGTTGAATGAATATAAACCAAAGTAATAAAATAACACTTTAGCCTTCGTTAGCTTTTCTCTTAGAGAAGGCTACAGCACCTGTACAGTGAAAATAGCTATTGAGGGACAGTCATTGTAAGAACATGTCAACCTCACATTCTTACATGTTCAACATGTAAATACGACTTCCGGTATTCACAAAAGGCATTTACGAGTAATGTTTTTTGTGAATACCGAAAGTGGTAAAGTTAGGATTTTTCTCAGTTTAGTAATAGTAAAGTTAGGAATCCTAACTTTGCTTCTCCTAAATGCCTTTTGTGAATACCGAAAGTCATAAAGTTAGGATTTTTCTCAGTTTAGGAGCAGTAAAGTTAGGAATCCTAACTTTACTATTCCTAAATGCCTTTTGTGAATCCCAAAAGTCGTCAAATTAGGATTTTGTCTCAGATCACTTTTGTGAATCGGGCCCAACACCCTTACCACTCTCCTGCTAAATGGGCGTGGGTCATTTTCTATGCTTGGTCTTTCTGTGATTATTAGATATTTCACAATCCCTATGGCATGGATTCTGTAACATTGATTGCAGCAACCCAACTCTGAAAATTGTTCCAACACTACTTGCTGAGGGAGCAGATTTATGGATCTTCAGGAGAAGTGTCATGTTAAGCACACCATCACTTCTGATGCCAGCTGAGGGAGTGCAGCAGATGGCTCTTTCCCCAATGTCATAAAATCATTTGTGTACCAAAGCTTGTGCTTTCATGCAATATGTGGAATGCAGGAAATCAGCTGGTAAAGTCTGCTCTTCAGCCCTACTCAAGCAAACATATCCCTGTTGCTATACAGCTACAGACAAGCTGGAAGTGGTCTTCCGCAATACTGTGATGCTGGAGAGACTAGGCGGGAGAAGAACGCCGTTCGGAAACTGACGCTTAGACTCAGGAGCTGAGCCCCAACTACGTAAAAAACCAAAACGTCTCCCACAAGCCGCCTCTGCACTTCAAAAACATTATTTGACTCAGAAGCCGATTGAGGCAACACCCTGATCAAATGTTCTGGCGTTCGATGCACCATTAATCTGCCACAAGCTTGCATAGCCGAGAACTCACCGCATCACTCCATTGAGAAATTATTAACCGCCAAAGGGCGAGTTTGGCCACATACATGAGAAAACCTTGGCGATTCTGCGTTTCCATGCGGTATTAACTGCTAATTAACAATCACAAGTACTTCCTCTTCATAACTGTGTTTGACCACGTCCTGGTCCTTTGGAGAACCTTGAAATGGAATAGGGTTCTGAAACGCGTCGACCCCATCCAGCTAGCAGTAACTACCACTAAGTCACGGAATAATACTGTGTACAAGCAGGGTAATCAGCCTGGTGTAACCATAGTGTTGTCTAGCTGTGTATGGCATGTTGCATTCCTGAAAAACATTAATAATTTGCACCGCTATTGTTTCTTTTGTTCAAATAAGGACTGGTCTATTGTGTTCTGTTATGTTGTATCATTTGTAAGCATTTGTTAGTTTTTGATGTATTTGTCAAATGTCTAAAATGTTGTGATTATTGTTGTGTGGAACTGTATCACTCAGTATTTTTCTCCAAGACATGAATTAAATGTCTATAGTGTTTGTTCTTAAAATAAATGAAAAAAGAAAAGGTGGAATGAAAGCACCATAACTACTTTAGACTCCAAGGTGGTTATTCATGAATTTATTAATTGTAAATGCACGTCCAACCACTTTCTTTGTTTCTATTAGCTGAGGGAGTGCAGCAGATGGCTCTTTCCCCAATGTCATAAAAGCATTTATGTGGAATGCAGGAAATCAGCTGGTAAAGTCTGCTCTTCCGCCCTACTCCAGCAAACATATCCCTGTTACTATACAGCTACAGACAAGCTGGAAGTGGTGGGGAGCAACACAGTGCAGGGGTGGGGGTGTTTGAGGGGTGATGCAGCATAAGAGGGAGAGAGCTGGAAAATACATGCACTCTCATATTGCGTTGAATGAAAAAGAAAAAAGTGATTTCCTAAACGTGAGTAGTGGAAAGATAAAAGTGAGACGATCAAAAGGATTGTTAAGAGGCTATGCTCTGGAGCAAGGACAAACACAAGAGGAATGGAAGCAATCAAATAAGAAGAAAGCAAATGAGAGTGACAATAAAGCCAACCAATAGTAAGCAAGGCATAGGCTATAAGCCCATTGTAAGCTCACGATAGGCCATTCACACCAGACAGATTGTGCTGGAGGCTTAACCTGAAAATCGAGATCTAAAAATTTGATATCCAAGCTCAAAAGAAATGGCTGTATGAATGCTTAATTAAGCTTTATTGAGCTGGTTAGCACCAGGAAGCCTGAGTTTTCTTTTTGGTCCTTTTTGAGTGCCCCCATTTCTAAAGGTTTAACATGTAATTCAATATTGTTTTGAATCCCAAGGCCTTGAATAATCTGAAACAAGGCAATGAATTCAGAGTTGTTTCAAACAGGTGGCCCCAAAATATATCCTGCCCCAGGCCCCACAAATCCTTACATTATCACTGGTATGGAACAATAGCCCCAGGACATTGTGGGCCGTATGGCATTATCTGTACTGTCAGCACGAAGGTTTGCCTATATCTCTGCCACCGTGTTTGGGCTGACTGGTGTCTTAAGTAGTTGAAGTGTGGGTGTAGTGCTATTTCATAACCTTAGACAGTTGAAATGGATGCTAGATATAAGCACTTTAAAATAATGGGCTGCTTTTGGCTGGAACTGCAGCAGCATTTGTTGACGTATCTAAAGTTAACAACAGAACATAACAGAAAAGAAAATAACTCGACAACCTACACAAAGCAACAGAGGAACACATTAAAAACATAACAGAGAATATCACAACAAAACCCCCTCCAGAATTCTGTTTTCATAATACAGTGGCAAATGGTGTTTGGAGCAAGCACTGAATTGCTGTACTTCCAATGACATGAGATAGGGCCTCTTAAAATATTTTGTAATCCGGGACTGTTGGTTTCTTTTACTTGATATGATCTTGATTGCAGTACTCTGCATCAATTTTGGGCACCATGCTAAACACTTTTGTGCACTACACTTCCACTTGCCTATCACATGATCATATATAATACCTCTCTGTTTTATCCCGGTTGCAAATAAAAAACATGTTTTCACTGAACAATGCTAAAATAGATTTCAATACATACATGTCCTCGGTTTTACAGGATAACCATTTACACGTTCTCCCCATGTTTTCTTTTTCGAAACACTTTAACACGAGTGGACGTTTTCCTTGTCGCACTGCAGTTTGCACCCATCTGAAGCTACAACATCCCAGCCTTGTGAGGGGGAGAATATTCCATATAAGGCTAAGTCACTAATTCATCATGACATACTAGTCACAGACCCATGACATGCACACACCATGACTCTGGAGTCTATAGGATTTAGGGCCATATGTATAAAGCCAAATTGTGATCGCAAACGCTGAAGTTTGCGGATCTCAATATAGGCAGTGTGCAATGTAGCACACAAAAACCCACTCGCAACATAAGGAATCGCAAAATTTGCGATTCCATATTTTGCAAATGCATTTAAGGAATCCCAAATTGCGATTCCTTAAATGCAATGTAGGAAGCACCCAAGTTGTGCGATTTTGGCTTAAGGAATCGCAAATTTCCTATTTCTTTGAAAAATTCACTTTTTTGCATTTTTCAAAGTGCCATGTGGCGCACATACATGCCCTTTGGGCATGTATGTGCGCCACATGTGCACACATGCTTATTTCAGGGGTGCAACAGGGTGTCCTATTGACACCCTTGCAACCTTGAAATTGCATTCTTAATTTGTGATTCTCTAATTGGGAATCGCAAATTGAGAATGTCTTCTCATTCATTCCTATGGGCCTTCTAGCCCATAGGAATGAATAGGAAGGTATTCCTTATTTGTGAATCTCAATTTGCGATTCGCAAATAAGGAATATGTAGGAGTCGCAAAATATTTAGCAAATCCTACATACATTGCATTTTGCGATTCTATAATTGCGATTCCCTAATAATCGCAATTTGAGAATCGCAAAACACGTTTTTCATACATATGGCCCTAAGTAATAATGCTCTATTGCTTCTTGTGTTTGTTCAGCTTGGTGCTGGGTGGCACAGTAAAACTACAAAAACTAAAGCAATCTTATGTTTCCTTTGGTTTCACAAATCAGACACCTTAATACGCGTGCATTGCCAATGCCAAATAGACTAGGTTAAGCTTTAAAGAAATATATGACAGAGGATGTTCCAAACTGTGATTGTATTCTGCCTCTAACACATCCCCCCACACCATATTGTTCATGTTTTGGCATGGCATGTAATTTTTAGAGTAGGAAAGTGAAAAAAAAGATATTGTTCCAGATGGCAAGGCAGGGAGAACAAGGACATTTAAATAGAAGATGTGTAATGTGTATCATAGTATGACAGAAACTTTGTACATTGAATGCATAAGTAGACATTACTTTAAATATCAAGTTAATGTCGTTTACAAAATAGATACAGGTTGCTTGGATAGGAAGTCATAAATAAAATGATGCATGTTTTCAAGGTAAAATTGGCTCAGGTTTATCAAATATATAACGTACAAAAGTGTACAAAGAAGTCATTTCGCCTTTATGAGTAAACAGTGTTTCTCAACTTCATAACATAAATATGATGAGAGGAGGGTGTCTAAAGAAAGGAAGTGGCTATCTATCCTGCCGGTGACCAAATAGTACATACTATCAGCTATTTTGCCAGCGGCTGGCTAACTATCTGAAACTTCACTGTTTATCTGGCTGCATGCTAAATAGCAGAAAGTAGGTTCTTTTTTACTGGTGACCAGATAAATAGTATTAAACAAATCGAGGGAGGAGAGGGCTTGAACCCTTATTTGCGATTCTCACATACCATTTCTGACTCAGAAGTTCCCTTCTTGGACCTTTGTATCCGCCTCAATGACAATAAGGTCACCACGAGTCTTTACCTGCTCCTCTTTAGCAGCTTTCATCCAAAAGCATTGAGGGAAAATCTGCCATTTGGGCAATTCTTGCGCATCAGGAGAAATTGCAGTTCTGTGACGGATTACCAGAAAGAATCAGGGATGCTCATGGAAGATCTGCTTAAACGAGACTATCCTCGTCATGTGGTAGCAAAGGCTTGCAAACGAGCCAGAAACAACAACAGGGAGAGCTTGTTGGACATTAACATCAAGGCACCTGATAAGTCCATCACATGTGTCACTACCTTCACCCCGGACTCCAACAGGATCAAATCCATCATAAAAAAACACTGGGGCATTCTTAACACCGGCGATTTGGATTTACAGACCCCCAGATTTGCATTTAAGCGCACGAGCAACCTTAAGGATCTACTGATCCATACTAGACCTAGGAAACCTATCCACAGTTCGCAAAGAATGCTATGGAATCTTCCCCCAGTCAAAGGGCACTATCCCTGTGGGTCATGCTCCATGTGTGCCCAAACTCTCACCAGCAAAGAAGTGACATTGCCTAATGGTCTAACATGGAACATTTCCAAACACACAAACTGTAACTCTTCGAACTGTGTTTACATGATGCAATGCCCATGTGGCCTTCCCTATAAAGGCATGACGACGCGCCCAGTGAAGACTCGTATGTTAGAACATAAGAGTAGCTTTCGATGCGCTTAAAACCAATACTAAAATGACTACGCATTATCACCTTGAACGCCATGCTCCAAACTCTTTCAAATGGACTGTCCTTGAATCACACCCTCAAATGTCAAAGAGAAGCCTCTTCAGACTTGAACAACGTTGGGTCCTGAGATTGGCTGCGGACACTACGGGCCTTAATGAGGACATTCCGTGGAGCATGCTGACCTGATCTCACCAGTTTTCTCTCCTTGAGTTGCTGCTTCCTTTTGACTGTCACCCTCATAAAATAATACTTTTATTTTTGCCAGTAAATAATAGTATCCTGGTGTATGATGGGGCACTGCTAATATGAACTCCTCAGCTGCTTCATATAACTTCCCAGCGGGCCACTCTGACCCCTATGGAGTCCTTTTTTGAACCCGAGTGCCTCCTACACTTTGCCACGTTATCCGGTTTTGGTGTGCGCCGTCTATTATTGACGGTGGTTTGCCTTTGCGCTGTGTCATATTGCCATGACAACGAGTAGGACGCGCAGCCCCGTACGTTCCTTGGCTGTTAGCGTTCTAGCTAACTCGGCGTCAGCACGCTCCCTTCTGACTCCTGCCTCTCGCGTGAGCTTGCCGGTGGGGGGTGTTATACAGGCAAGGCGCGTTTAGACACCACCAGTCTACAGCGGCTGGCGCGTCACTAGGTGGACGGCGTGTATTGAGTAACGGAACCGTGAGTACTGCACTAGTGACTCTGAGAGCATCGTCTTTGACGGCAACGCTTCCATTTTTTCCTCCTTTTTTGTATGGTTTCTGCGAGCACATTCAATTTACAATTAGCGCACCACGCTGACCACACGAATTTGTTGTTGGTCCACAAGACATTCAATGATCAGACCCACTTCCTCTTGTTCCCTCGAGTACTGGCGTGTTCATCCATTATAGCTCGCACAATGTTGGGAACATCCTTGTTTAATTAGTGATTTGACTATTCCTCCCCGCTTAACACACGGCAATTTGGCAGCCTCATTTCCATAGCTCCCCCTGTTGGTGTCGTAGCGGTCACCACGGAGTCAGTTGCCACGTGTTATGCGAGTAGCAAGACAGGAGTGATACTGGCAATTCCGCTTCACGGACTGCTCCCAATGATGTTGGATGCAATTGCTCTACAACCTGTGAGTGTTCTATATATTTTCTTTGTTTCCCTCATCCCAGGACACTATAATTTAGTGTGTACTCCCCCCAGCCTTGTATTCAGCACAACCAAGGAGGGTGAGTTCTTTTGGATGATTTAGCTATCATAATTTGATTTATCTATCATAATTTGATGGGTTCTGGTAGCAGTTTTTGGATATTGTGCCTCCTCTGTATACTTGCGTTTGGTTCCTTTACAAGTCCTCCATACATTGCTCATCAGCTTTGCATGCCACGGTTGGCTTGACACCACCATTTGTCCTAAGTAACCGCTGTCGCAATGCTTACGTTGTTTTAACTTTATTTGTTGTTTAATCTCTTTTATTTGTTGTTATTTTCCTTCTCTGCAGGTGTGCTTTTTAACTACGGTACCACACTTTTTTAGGGTGCTGTATGCGTGCTCACTACTCAGTCTCTTATAGACATTGGGCACCACCAAAGAGGTGTAGGTAGCTGCATTAATTCCCTGGTCCTGATGAATTGCCATTTATTATATACAAAGGCAAGAAACATGTTGACCTCTTGATCACGTCAGCACATACACTCACTTAACTATTGGTGTCACATGTGCAGACTGTATATTTTTTAACCAGGATGGTGACCACACTGTATTAAAATTATTTAGTGGATCACCTACCCCTGTTTTAATTGGTTCACTTTAACCCCATTTGCACCTACACTCACATATGTCTTAATACTGTTTCTTCAACCCCACACACACATCACTCACCGGCGTTGGAATAAAAGATCTCCGCTAGGAAGGCCCTATTAGGTGCCTGATCGGGCATTGCACTCGCCGGCCCGATAAGGAGCAAAGACCCGGTGATGAAGCAAGACACCCGCTTGTTGGGTGTGTGAGGGTCTTCTTTTCCAAATAAGGAGTAACCTTTACTCCTGTTTCTCACCATAGTTCCCTGTCACCACTGTGTTACCCACTTGTTATTCTGTCACACCTTGCGTTAACGCTAGGAACTGCATACCTTCTGTTTCCACTATTGCTTGGGCATGTATGCTGGACCTTGATAACAATAAAATGTATTGTTATTTTTTCAAGCCCTCTCCTCCCTCGATTTGTTTAATATTGATTGTGCGGGTGATCCCCGCGGGATTATCAGGATACCAAGTAGTTAGACAGTGTCTCCTTGGACCATTGACCCTGAGAATTTGTCAAATTTTGACTTATTCCTACTTGTTCCAATTTATGGACTCCGTGTAACATACAACATAACCAACCCCCCCCCCCCCTCTCCTTCTATGGAGGACTTCCAAGGACTAAGCTTTGATGATGAAGCCGCAGCAGCAATACTCAGAACACCTTCACTGCTGTCCGCCGATGGCTCTGTGGCCTCTGGGAGCCACGGAGAAGATTGGACGTCCCTAAGTAACCTTAAACATGAGTGGCTTAAAGTGACACTCCATGGGGCCATGATGACTGAATATTTAAGAGCAAATATAGCACCCAACGGGCTTATCGTGAATAACTTTCCCCGGTTATTCCTAGAGGATGCTCTATTCAAAAAAGAGTGGTCCCTGGTAGCATGGAAATGCACCAGGGACTGGCTCATTCTCATTATTAACACCGCAAAGAGAATAGCGGATGCCTTGCTTATCAAGATCCAGACAGCGGAGGGTGCTATTAAGGTCATCATTCAAACCACTACATACAAAACCAAGTTAGCAGAAATTAATGCTGAACTTGCAGAGAATAGGGAGTACCTGATGAAGCAAAAGATATCCAAGCTTCAAAAAGATATCAAGAAGTTTTCTGCTGAAAAGGTTTACCCCTATCTCCAAGCAGATTACACCTCAACAGTCACAGGGTATTCGTCAGATGAAGGTTCAGGACCCTCTAGACGGAATTCCTCAACAAACAGTGATTCTAGTACAGGGAGTTGGAACGGCAACAATAGGAAAGCTAGACCATTCCAGGCACCAAGGTTTCCGGCATTTAACATACCCCCATACCAGGGACCACCTATGTGGCAATATCCTATGTACCATCAAGGCCCTCCACCACCATTTTTTCCACCTGGCATGCAACAACCTTTTCCATCTGGTATGCAACAACCTTTTTTAGACAGAGGCTGGGGCAGAGGAAGAGGGCGCAGAAGAGGGCGACAACAAAAAAGAGTCCAGTGGCAGGAACTCCCTCCCAGGACAATAGAAACCAGGAGTCAAACCAGGGACATGAGAGATTGATTGTCAATCTCTCTTCCCGAGTAATCACTCCTGTGGAAGAATTAGTACTCCAAAAAGGACTGGGCTATGTTCCTACACCCAAAATTGATAGGTTTCGAGATACTTGCGAGGTTCAGAACCTTTTCCGCAAAGTGAGACTTCAAGCTTTCTTCCAGGATAGCCCCCCGCCAACCAATGATGATTCAGGGCTCCATAGACCATCGACATTCACACCCACTCGCAGCATGGTCCCTCCTGAAGTACTAACTTTTGAACAGGCTGTCCTCAAGGACTTAAACACTGATACCAAGTGCGTCCCCTTCAACAACTTGTCCAATATTGAGTCATTGGCCATTAAAACCTTGGCCAACGATAAATCTATCGTTATCAAACAAGCGGACAAAGGGGGAGCCACTGTTATTTGGTCCTCAGATGAATATGACATTGAATGTCGTAGGCAACTTAACAATACTAGATACTATGTCCCTATCAAAGACGATCCTACCCCGAGGTTGACTAGGACCATTTGTGCCATGGTCTCGACTGCTGAACTAGAAGGTTGGATTTCGAAAAAGGAGGCCATTTTTCTGACAGCAAAAGAACCAGTGACCCCCTTTTTCTACTGTCTCCCCAAAATACACAAAGGGACTACACCGGTGCCCGGCCGACCCATTGTGTCAGGCATAGGGTCCATCCTGGAACCACTGTCACAATTTGTTGATCATTTCATTCAACCCTTAGTGACCAGGACACCCTCTTACATTCGCGACACGACCGATGTCTTGCGCCTTCTTGAGGGGTTTCAGAACCCACAGGAAATAGATCTTTTGGTGACTCTTGACGTTGAGTCGCTTTACACAAATATACCTCAACAAGCGACTCTTGAGGTCATTGAGGATGCCTTGATGAACAGCGATCATTCATTTCACACTCCTGTGCCATTCATTATGGAGTGTGCTAGTCTTGCCCTCACTCAAAATTTCTTTGAATACAATACCCAGTTATATCATCAAATCCAGGGGACTTCCATGGGCAGTACATTCGCGCCGAGTCTAGCATGTATGTACATGTCGGCCTTCGAAGCTAGGGACATACACCACTCCTCCAACCCCTACGCCGCGAATGTACTGCTCTGGAAAAGGTTCATTGATGATATCCTTATCCTTTGGAAAGGAGAACACACCGAGTGCATAGCATTTTGCACCTGGATGAACACATTGAACCCTTATTTGCGATTCTCACATACCATTTCTGACTCAGAAGTTCCCTTCTTGGACCTTTGTATCCACCTCAATGACAATAAGGTCACCACGAGTCTTTACCGCAAACCCACCGACAGGAATAGCCTGCTACTCTTTAGCAGCTTTCATCCAAAAGCATTGAGGGAAAATCTGCCATTTGGGCAATTCTTGCGCATCAGGAGAAATTGCAGTTCTGTGACGGATTACCAGAAAATATCAGGTATGCTCATGGAAGATCTGCTTAAACGAGACTATCCTCGTCATGTGGTAGCAAAGGCTCGCAAACGAGCCAGAAACAACAACAGGGAGAGCTTGTTGGACATTAACATCAAGGCACCTGATAAGTCCATCACATGTGTCACTACCTTCACCCCGGACTCCAACAGGATCAAATCCATCATAAAAAAACACTGGGGCATTCTTAACACCGGCGATTTGGATTTACAGACCCCCAGATTTGCATTTAAGCGCACGAGCAACCTTAAGGATCTACTGATCCATACTAGACCTAGGAAACCTATCCACAGTTCGCAAAGAATGCTATGGAATCTTCCCCCAGTCAAAGGGCACTATCCCTGTGGGTCATGCTCCATGTGTGCCCAAACTCTCACCATCAAAGAAGTGACATTGCCTAATGGTCTAACATGGAACATTTCCAAACACACAAACTGTAACTCTTCGAACTGTGTTTACATGATGCAATGCCCATGTGGCCTTCCCTATATAGGCATGACGACGCGCCCAGTGAAGACTCGTATGTTAGAACATAAGAGTAGCTTTCGATGCGCGAAAACCAATACTAAAATGACTACGCATTATCACCTTGAACGCCATGCTCCAAACTCTTTCAAATGGACTGTCCTTGAATCACACCCTCAAATGTCAAAGAGAAGCCTCTTCAGACTTGAACAACGTTGGGTCCTGAGATTGGCTGCGGACACTACGGGCCTTAATGAGGACATTCCGTGGAGCATGCTGACCTGATCTCACCAGTTTTCTCTCCTTGAGTTGCTGCTTCCTTTTGACTGTCACCCTCATAAAATAATACTTTTATTTTTGCCAGTAAATAATAGTATCCTGGTGTATGATGGGGCACTGCTAATATGAACTCCTCAGCTGCTTCATATAACTTCCCAGCGGGCCACTCTGACCCCTATGGAGTCCTTTTTTGAACCCGAGTGCCTCCTACACTTTGCCACGTTATCCGGTTTTGGTGTGCGCCGTCTATTATTGACGGTGGTTTGCCTTCGCGCTGTGTCATATTGCCATGACAACGAGTAGGACGCGCAGCCCCGTACGTTCCTTGGCTGTTAGCGTTCTAGCTAACTCGGCGTCAGCACGCTCCCTTCTGACTCCTGCCTCTCGCGTGAGCTTGCCGGTGGGGGGTGTTATACAGGCAAGGCGCGTTTAGACACCACCAGTCTACAGCGGCTGGCGCGTCACTAGGTGGACGGCGTGTATTGAGTAACGGAACCGTGAGTACTGCACTAGTGACTCTGAGAGCATCGTCTTTGACGGCAACGCTTCCATTTTTTCCTCCTTTTTTGTATGGTTTCTGCGAGCACATTCAATTTACAATTAGCGCACCACGCTGGCCACACGAATTTGTTGTTGGTCCACAAGACATTCAATGATCAGACCCTCTTCCTCTTGTTCCCTCGAGTACTGGCGTGTTCATCCATTATAGCTCGCACAATGTTGGGAACATCCTTGTTTAATTAGTGATTTGACTATTCCTCCCCGCTTAACACACGGCAATTTGGCAGCCTCATTTCCATAGCTCCCCCTGTTGGTGTCGTAGCGGTCACCACGGAGTCAGTTGCCACGTGTTATGCGAGTAGCAAGACAGGAGTGATACTGGCAATTCCGCTTCACGGACTGCTCCCAATGATGTTGGATGCAATTGCTCTACAACCTGTGAGTGTTCTATATATTTTCTTTGTTTCCCTCATCCCAGGACACTATAATTTAGTGTGTACTCCCCCCAGCCTTGTATTCAGCACAACCAAGGAGGGTGAGTTCTTTTGGATGATTTATCTATCATAATTTGATTTATCTATCATAATTTGATGGGTTCTGGTAGCAGTTTTTGGATATTGTGCCTCCTCTGTATACTTGCGTTTGGTTCCTTTACAAGTCCTCCATACATTGCTCATCAGCTTTGCATGCCACGGTTGGCTTGACACCACCATTTGTCCTAAGTAACCGCTGTCGCAATGCTTACGTTGTTTTAACTTTATTTGTTGTTTATGCTCTTTTATTTGTTGTTATTTTCCTTCTCTGCAGGTGTGCTTTTTAACTACGGTACCACACTTTTTTAGGGTGCTGTATGCGTGCTCACTACTCAGTCTCTTATAGACATTGGGCACCACCAAAGAGGTGTAGGTAGCCGCATTAATTCCCTGGTCCTGATGAATTGCCATTTATTATATACAAAGGCAAGAAACATGTTGACCTCTTGATCACGTCAGCACATACACTCACTTAACTATTGGTGTCACATGTGCAGACTGTATATTTTTTAACCAGGATGGTGACCACACTGTATTAAAATTATTTAGTGGATCACCTACCCCTGTTTTAATTGGTTCACTTTAACCCCATTTGCACCTACACTCACATATGTCTTAATACTGTTTCTTCAACCCCACACACACATCACTCACCGGCGTTGGAATAAAAGATCTCCGCTAGGAAGGCCCTATTAGGTGCCTGATCGGGCATTGCACTCGCCGGCCCGATAAGGAGCAAAGACCCGGTGATGAAGCAAGACACCCGCTTGTTGGGTGTGTGAGGGTCTTCTTTTCCAAATAAGGAGTAACCTTTACTCCTGCTTCTCACCATAGTTCCCTGTCACCACTGTGTTACCCACTTGTTATTCTGTCACACCTTGCGTTAACGCTAGGAACTGCATACCTTCTGTTTTCACCAGATAAATAGTGTCAAGAAAGACTATATTTAGCTGGACCTGAACAAAATAGAGACTCTGGGCAATCGCAAGGTGGTGGCCATCTTGTAATGGGCACGCAGTTAAGTTTATGAAGTTTTTGAAAGCAAGTGCATATTTAGATGTACAAAAGTAAGCACATGAATTAAGCTCAGTGTTGTATAAAATGGAAATCAGAAAAGCTTTCACTTTAGGAGCTTCAGGTTATGGCACACAGATATTTTGCACGACAGTCTGTGAGTATTTGGCTGTCTGCATATGACTCTTTAAGATTATTTCCGAAAAGCATAATGAGTATGTTTTTAATGCATGCTACATATAGTTTTCTTCCCTCAAACAAATACCTTGGGCCCAATACACAAAAGAAATCTGAGACAAAATCCTAACTTTACGACTCCTAATGCATATTGTGAATACCAAAATTCGTAAAGTTAGGATTTTTCTCAGTTTAAGAGTAGTAAAGCTAGGAATCCTAACTTTACTACTTCTAAATGCCTTTTGTGAATACCAAAAGTCGTAAAGTTAGGATTTTGTCTCAGATTACATTTGTGATTCGGGCAAATAGTTTTTTTATTGTTCATGATCATACTTTTGATCATTTTTGAGGGCTGGACTCATTTTGGGCTCCTTATGGTACGCTGTATGCTTGTTTTGGGCTTCTTTTCAAGGAAGTTGTACTTGCTTAGCATATAAAACCTGGCTCCAGAGCATATTTACAAACCCTGTGCGCGACTGGTACATCACTTTTTGTGACGTTCCGGTTGTGCACAGTGCTTGGCCATATCTACAAGGCCACGTAAAGCCACCCTGCTTGGCATTCCGGTGGTGCACAGTGCTTTGCCATATCTACAAGGCCACGTAAATCCAACCTGCGGGGCTTTTCATGGCCTTGTAGAACTGAAGTAAGGTGAAGCAGCGCAAGTGCTGCCTTGCCATACTCTGCATGAAAGGCGTTCCATGGGTGTTGCTCAGGGTGTTGCTGTGGGTGTTCCCACTTAACACCTGTGAAATTTGATCCTGTCCTAGATTTACAACATCAAACACCAAAACCGTGTGCCTCCCTACAACAGGAGTGAAGAGGAGGAATGTTTAGATTTCTCCTCGTTTTTGCCTCATTTCCATGTGTGCTGCATTCTGCAGCACGCACAAAAGGAGGAAAACGCCTCTAGCAATTGTTTTGGTTCAGGAAGGTGCCCAGAATCAATCATGCCAACAACACAGACACTCTTGCACCATGATACCAGAGTGCCTGCATTGGTGCATGGCTGCAAAATGTACGCCGGCGCTGGCTGAAAGGACAGGAATGCACTGTATCATGTAAATATGATACATTCCTGTCCTTTTGAATTGCCGTAGGGCAGCACAGCAAACTGATTTGTGACACTGCTGTACGCCAATTCCTTGTAAATGTGCCCCAAGGTGTGCAGAAAGAAAGGCCATATCTGGGTCACAGAATGAGGGACACTTACATTAGCATACATGCCAATAGACCCGATTCAGGAGGAAGACTCCCGATTTTTCAAGCCAGTGGCTTAATTTTGGCTGTCGCCTGTCTGAAATTGTCTCTTCTTCAACCGAAGTAAATGAAGGGAAATACTTTCTCCCGATTTTTTTTTTAATTCTGCCACTTTTCCCTTCTAACATGTTGGCATGTATGCATTAGACATTGGGCGCAAGGTAGCAACTGGGTAAGGGGTATTGGCATAAGATAAACTAGTTGGAGACACAGTGATAGGGCTGATTTGGAACAAAGGAACTGAAAGCAGGGGACAGATAGCATGCATCCAGGTAATTCATGAGGGTAGTTTTTATTCCTAGAGCTTCCACCTTCAGCTGAATATACACACATTTTCATTTTGTTCAACTAGAAAAGTGGGTTTCAGGCATAGCAACTTGGTGTTCCCATATCATGAGTTTCCCCTTCAGCCACACTGGCATTTTAGTCACCTGCCCAATTTATCTTGGGAATTGTTGTTTTGTTTTTAATATACTAAACATTGTTTTAGTGGTCTGAGTCCTTTCTCTACAGAGCCCTATTTCTGTACTTGACAGCTTTGACTCAGCAAAATAAGTTTGGAAACCAAAAGAAACAATAATATAAATTTAAATGACAGGTTAGGAGGCTGAACTTAACTAAAGTGATTGTGGAAGGTGCTAGGGAAAGGAGGAGCACCTGTTGGAGGAGGTGATGTCCATTAGGAAGATAAATAAACGCCTGGTGGTCCCAGCAAGTGGACCACCAGGCGTTCTAGGACAATCAGAGCCATGAAGATCAGGACACAAAGGAGACATAATCCACAATAACCACAGCGTCCCAGGCCAGAAGGGATGAGGAACAAACAAATGAGGAGGAACAGGACTGGGAGAAAAAGGTTTATGGGAACTGGTACTAGGTCGAGAAGAATTAGGAGGATGTGGAATGAGGAATCAGGACCCAGAGAAACAGAGCCAGAAAGAACAGACGGACCAGGCGAAGGAGGGCCAGGAGGATCTGGACAAAAGGGATGAGGGGGACCAGTATCATGAATAGTAGATCTAGATAGAGAGACTCGAGAGGATGAATACATTGAGAATAAGGGAATGGAGGATGGGGTGGGAGGGCCTTGACTACAGAGCTCTGATCATAGAGGACCAGGATACCTGAAGCACAAGGACCAGCACCGGGAAGACCATGACCAAGAAGGAACAGGGTAAGCAGGACCAGGATGCCTTCGGTAAGCAGGACCAGAAGAAATAAAAAGGACCATGGAGTTGCGGCCCCTTGGCACCTAGATCGGAAGGTTGATAAGGGTCTGACTCAGAAGGACCCTAAACGAGAATGAGAAGCATTGTATGGAAAAGTGTGCCCTACACCACAGGAAATAGGAGGGCCACTGCCAGGGGAACAAGAACAAAGAAGCCTAGATCCAGGAAGGTCAGCATTCAGAGGACCAGGACAGAGGGGGCCATGGTAAGAGGGATACAAACAAAAGGCAAACCAGAGTACCAGGAGGACAAGGAGGACTGGAGTGGGCCTGGAAGACCCGGTTGGGTTATAAAGGCTAGGTATACCAAGGCCCTTCGGACCAGTAGCTGAGGATAAGATCCAGGAGGATTAGGCAAAGAAGCATCAGAACTAAGACCTGGACTACATGGAGCAGGGTGGCCAGAAGCAGATGGATTAGGTACATGCAAACCAAGAGGACCAGGTAAATCAGGGGGTAGGGCCAGGGGACTGGAATTAAGGTGTAGAGGATAAAAAGGGCCTGAGTCACGAGGGAAGAATTATTGGGCACACAGCAACACTTGCTACTGTTGATGGCTCTACTTTACATTAAAGCAGTTTTATCTAATGCCTGGTGTTGTTCAAACTATTATTGGGATGATTACTTTTGCTGTTCACACTCAGATGACCACACATAGCTCAGATTAGAAGATGATGCTATGTATCTACAAGAGTAACTCCATCTACTTACACTTTTAAAACACACTCCATGCATAAGTGCACCTTCAAAATTGTTCTCACACAATTGAAGCATCCTGCCACTTGATACCTAATGCTTTTCATATAGGCCGGACTAAAAACCCTCAAACTACCAACCAAGCATAACCACCAAGAAGCTGGGGCTAAAAATGCAACTCCCTCTCTCTTACAATTCACTGCTTCACCTCATGCTTAAACACAATCACATGTCTGCTATGAAATGATTGGTTCATATTTCCATCCCTCCTCAAAACAAAGGTCTGGAGGATTTGAAGAATTCTACTAGAACCTAAAGGGTGGAGAGAACCTTTGCACAAGGATAAAAGAATACGCACTACCTACTTAAACATACTATTAACTCTGGAGTATTCCCCAGAACCAAAGGCATCAACAAAAAAACAGCGACAAGAAGTTACATGCCACACCTATGCACCAATTCTAAAGAAGTGGAAAAGGGGAAAAACCTTTTTTTAATTAATATTACCATCACCCACTCTAATAGGGGCATGCTTCATCATCAGGTCACGCTAACTCCTAAAGATCAAGGTGGGCTCAACCATGTTCCAGGGAGTTCTTTTAGAGAAAGTTAAATAGAGGGCGTAACTTAAAGATAAAAATTCCTCATCCACTCCCAAGATATCCCTTTATTAGTGGGGTGGATGGGAAAGATTAAAAGAATAAAATACGATCAGGGTTTTAGGATACAATGGTCCTATGACTCTATATTCACCAAATACACCAACATGTTTCAGCCCTACAGTAATGGCCTGAAAAAGGTCCTAAACTTTCGTCAAGGAATGTTTTTATTTTTATCACTCCCCCACTGACGTATTTTTGTGATCTTGTGCAGCATGCAGATTCACTTAAAGAATGCACAGGTAGTATAATACTTGCCATTCTGGGTTGTTCCTGTGAATACAAATAACGTGGCATAAGGAAAAGATGCCACCATGTATGTGGCTTCTCATACGTGACACGCAGATCTCCTTATCATGTGTGCCTAATCACACGCAATATATTGTGAGCAATTATTGTCACTCACTGGTGTCGACTCTACTCCTAATCATGCGTCTCAACATGGCGTGTAACACAAAGTTCTGCGAGTCATGCCTTTGCAGTGCACCTCTGTCTCACCTCATACCTATGTCAAGAGTGAGAACCATCACACAGTCGAAAGATTTTTGCAACTCTCACCGAGGTGCTCATGATCTAGACAGACCATCAATCAAAGTACCCCAACTAGGAGTTTTGGGAGACACACACACACACCTAATCAAGAAAGAACATCTGAGATAATTAATAGCATACTGTTTCTTCACTCACCCAATGTGTTGGAAAAACTAACCCCACGGGGGCGAGAGTGGCCCTGTAGTCAAACCCTAAAAAGAGCAAGTAAACATATTTGTCAAGTTTAAAGCCAAATGAGTTTACAAAGAAAATCTATAATTTGTGCTTGTTATCAGAACCGCTAGTGTTGTTAATGAAATAACACAATAATCAGCACACAAAGGCACTTACTTCGTCAAGGATTCCTACCCTCTTTGTCACCTACTTGGCTCTGTTCTCCCATGCTTCTGGTAGTGTAGTGCAGGTGAGCGTGAGTTTATATCTCTCCTGGGGCCCAGCCGTTT
Organism: Triturus cristatus; assembly: GCF_964204655.1. Taxonomy (NCBI): domain Eukaryota; kingdom Metazoa; phylum Chordata; class Amphibia; order Caudata; family Salamandridae; genus Triturus; species Triturus cristatus. Next base: position 912,176,892 of record NC_140583.1, read on the forward strand.
TCAACAGGCTTCTAAAGTCAGTGGGGGAACATGCCCCACTCATCAATAAATTAACAGCAGCTGTGTTACTGCTAACGCCCATGGATGTGCGAAATCTCCCGGTACATCACGTCTGAATGTGACCATTAGGGACAGGCGTGTGTTTACTGTGCAACAGGCCTTCGAATGATGGAAACCCACACGCTGTCTGTGGGCCTTAGAGTGATGGGAGGAGTAGTTCCCCAACATTTTAGTGGGGTCTAGAGGGACAGGGTACGCAGCGCATTGCCTCACTTGACAGAGGCTGAAAAACAGTCAATCAAATCCTGTTTGTGTTGTAAAGAGGGTGCAAGAATTACTGGTAAAGGGAGTTTATGGGAATTGATGGACATTCATAACAATCACGTCATCTATCACTCCATGATACCAGTGAACACGCGCACCACACTCACAGGGGCTAACTAAACTACTTTCTTTCAGTATTCAAATGTCTTTGTTTGAAGGTTTCTGTCAGGAGGAATCTCTTTAATTATAAGAAAAACAAAGGCGCCTACTCCTTTGGAGTACTAACAGAGAGCCCAAACCAGTGTCTAATGAGGGGCCAGACTTTAGGTCAATACTCTTCTCTGGGAGAAACTGAATATATTCCTAACGTTTCTTTGGTATGACAAAATGGGGCTAACAGAAGTTCAGTTGTTTCCATAGTATTTCATCATTAAGTCCCTTTGTATGTGTTTTCGATTTGTAGACCCATTTTTTGCTCCTTTTCTAGGAGTCTGTTGCTGATCCCACCCTGAGGGGTAAGTTTCTCAATAATTAACCAACTTTGGGGCATATTTACAATGAGGCGAAAATGAATTATCGCCGCTTTAGCGGCCGTTTTCGGCCGAAAAGCGGCGATAATTTTATCGCTATATTAGCAAGGTCACGCTAACGCGTGAAACCTTGCTTTAGCCTGGGGATTTCTAATGCCCAGCTTTGCATCTCTAATGAGATGCAAAGTGGGCGTTCCTGATCTGACATGATAGCAGAAATGTCGCTAAGCAACATTTCTCCTATCATCAAGCCCCACGCTATGAAGCATAGCGTCAGGAAAAGTAGCGATAACACCTGTTATCTCTACTTTCCTAACACCTGCTTCAGGACTGACTTAGCCATGATATCCTATGGAAGGAGGATATCATGGCTAAGTTTGTGAGTACATATCAACAAGGTAACGTGAGATTATCGCTGGGTTTTCAGCGATAATCTCACGTTAGCCAGTTAGCGCTAGGATTTTTATCCCTGATGAGATAAGCGTTGCTAATAGCACGCTATCTCAGCGATAAAAATCAGCGCTAGCCGGCGATAATTATCCGAGCGCTAAGTGTGCTCAGCGATAATTATCGCCGGTTGTTGTTGATATGCCCCCACAATCTTTCTCATTTTTTTTTTCAACAAAGTATCCTTAATTTAGTCAATGCTTTTCTGTCCTCACTTGTGCGGATTTTAATGTTTCTTGTAGTCATTCCTATATACCTGTTGCCACATGGACAGTTAATGACATATATTACAGCTGTTGAAATTGGTATGTATCCTATGCTCCCAAGCTGTAGGGAGGCCAAAGTCTATTGTTTGTGATTGTGTAGTTAGAGGGCATACTGATCAATCCCACAGAGAAAGTGTCCTGTACCTGGAAGGAGGTCCCACAACGAGGTTTGGCATTCCAAAGTTTTTGCCACATGTTACTCTGCACCAATCTGTCCCTTACACTTCTTTTTTTTTTTAAATGACAAAACTGGTTTGTTAAAGGTCAATTGACTGGTGACCACTTATATAGACTTGAAATAAGTGGTTACCTTGACTCCCACTAGTGTACAGTTCCTTCTAGAGAGAACTACTTTTCTTCACCTTTGCACCACCCTACTCCCATACACCCTCATTTGCACTCATCATACAGCGTTAAGATCAAAGGATCTCTGTGAAAGAGCCCCCAGTGAGGGGCCTGTTGGGCTCTGCAGTACTGACCCAAAGAGGAGTGGCCTATGATGAAGCATGACACCCTACCTGGTGTGTGAGGGCACTTTTATCTGATCAATTGGATCCCCCCACCTGGGATTCCTTTGACCGGACCATTTCAGCCAGCTGCCAGGGTCCTCCCCTTCCTTTTGACTGAGGAACAGCATCCCTTTGTATAATTGACTGTATGTATACTCCATTGTAACGGCAACAGAGTATACATACCACCAACATAATGGTCTGCCATCAAACTTTTATGCAGGTGGATCTTAAGTTTGGCAACAGTGGCGACTACTCCGCCATCGCCATAGCCAAACATCTCAGACGGCTAGACGGAGTAAGGCTCATCGGAGGAATGTCTGTATGTCAGCTCAGCCAATCAGAAAGGGCAGACATGGAGAAATGTTTTACTGTCCATCATTGCCAGGCAAACCCTGGTGGTGACAAATAGTAAACTGCTAATAATGCCCCCCCCCCACCATCTGAGATAACTTCAATGGCGAGGTAGCATTATTTTTTTTACGTTTGCAAAGTTTTCTTTTTGAAAATTTTGAAAAGAAAAAAAGAAAACTGTTTGATGCAGACCTGCATCATGCTGATGCAGCCTTATATCAAACAGCGATATGCACTGGCAGGAACTACTGTGACGGTGGTTCCTGCCAATGCATTATAAATACCCGCCTGCTCGGCAGTCATTTCTAAATTTGGCAGGTGGTCCCTCCGCCTTGGGGGTGGACCAACTTTCTCCGTCCCCATGCCAGAACTACAGGCAGTCAGTCAAAATATAAATCAGGCCCACAGATACTGATGTGGAGAAAGAGACGACAAAGCTCCTTTAGAAATCTGGTTAGGCCTTTTTCTGAGAGGAACTGATGATTAGCCTTCCTGAAGTTTACAACCCTGTTGTGGGTGCTTCAGGCTGGGGACGACCCTGCTTAGAGGAACACCACACTAAGCAAAGGCTATATCTGGAAAGCAGCATGGCGAGGACCCTTGGAATGAAAACCAATACAACCCAGCTCTGACATTTTGGAAGGTGTGCTCCTGTCTGTTTTGACTGTACAAAAAGGGCATCCACTGACCCACTTGTTCCAGTTTCAAGTTCTCTGCGACCAAGGAAGACAGTGCTCTGCAGAGTGCTCAGAAGACTGCTTTGCAATCAGAGCTAGTGTCTGCCTGACAATCAACTTCCCAGAGGTGAGAGTACACCAGCTGAGTCCACCCCTTGCTGCATGAACTAATTACCAGTCCTGAAGCATCTAGAAGCCAGCTTCCCTGCTGATAGAGGGAATGCACCTGTCAACTGTGCAGGAGGAGTAATTGTCCAGCAGGGGTAAAGTGCAGTGGGTTCGCTGTGAGGTGAGCATGTAGAATCGGTGGGCTGCTGCAGTGGCCCTATAAAATTAAGCCACTGAGTCTGACCTGTGCAGTTGCAGCGTGACTTGAGCCACTGACCTGGTCTGTGAAGTTCTGGTGTGATTTGAGACACTGAACCCAAATTGTGAAACCACTGTATAATCTTAAACTGCTGCAAATACACCCATTCGCAGCTGGTTCAGTTTGCAGATCCGTAGTTGGACGGACCATGGACATCCGGGGTAAATTACCTCAAACCCCACAGTTGAAACCCAGTAGCCCCTGTTTGCTCCCTAACCCTATAATCTGGATCTGAGGAAATTATTATTATTGCTTCACCCTTTAATGGATTACAGAAGAAGATTATTCTTGTTATTTTACACTGCATTAAATTACAAATGATTACTAAAATTACTAAAAGAACTTTCCATGCATTAGACTGCGGAGGAAATTATTCTAATTATTTTACCCAGCTGGCAGCAGGGGTAGTGTGAGGAGCTGGCTCTATTGGGCTGTGAGAGGCTATAGGAGGACTGTTGGTATAGGTGACACAATAGCACTGATAGCCAGTGCTGGAAATGGTGATTAGTGAAAGAAGCTCACATTTGTGCAGTGTGAGGAATTGGTACTGATGGGCAGCATGACGCGTTAGCACCAGTGGATAATGAGAAAGGTTGACCCTGATAGGCAGTGAGAGGGGTTGGCACAGGGGAACTGTGTGAGGTGCTGACATTGTCAGTCTTAGCATCTGGAACCCTTGGGCAGGTTGTGTGAGAAGTACGTGCTGATGGGAAGAGTGAGAAGCTGCAAGAGATGGCTAATGTGATGAGCTGGAAACAGTGGGCAGTATCAGCGTTCGGTGCCGGTGTATAATATAAGGAGATAACACTTTTGGGCCATGTGAGGAAGTTGCACCTGAAGGAGCTGGTTTTGTGGTGGATTATCATTTGCACTAAGTTTAAACAGTATCGAAAGAACATTTAGGCCCTTCTTACAAATTGGCCACAATACCAATTTGATCACAAGCTTCTGTTTGTGCCAGGACCCGAGCCCAAATTTGCCCGCTGTTGTAGTTTCATTTGTGCTGGTTTTGCCATTTAAAGCCTGGTGCAAATCATAAATACAAATGGTTCATGTTTTGGGTTTGAAAAGCTCAAAAAAGAGGGAAACCTATAAACTAAGGGGCATATTTACAAGCCCCTATCACCACAGGAACGTCGCTGTTTATGACGTTTCTGTGGCGATTACCCTTTGCCTTATTTACAAGGCAACATTAAGACATTTAATCTAGCTTAACTGTGCCTTGTAAATAAGGCCCCCTTTTTCGCTACACTTAGCATGAAAGGGGCGTGCAATGGGTATTGCGGTGGGTGTTCTGCCGCAACACCCATTGATTTTTACTCTGCCCCCTATTTACAAGGCTGGTGTAAATAGGAGGCAGCACCAAAATTAAGACCAGGGAAAACCTGGTCTTAACATGACAAAAAGAGGCGAAATGCACAATTTCTCATGTATTTGCTGTTTTTATGTGTGCTGCGCTGTGCAGAGCACATAGTAACAGCAAATCGCCATGAATGATTGTTCATGTGCAGGAACGTATCCCTTTCTGCACATAAAGAATCATTTAAAAAGTACAATTTGCCACTTCTGTGTGGTACACCTTCTTGCACATAAACAATCATTCCCCCCAACTCAGACACCCTTGCACGATGGTGCAAGGGTGCCTGCGTTGGCACTAGGCAGTTAGATTTAGAGCCAGCGCTAGGGGAAATGGAGGGGTGTGCCGCATTCTTGTCAATACGGAGCATCCCTGTGTTTTCATAATGGCGGAGTGTGGCGTTAGAAATGCCACGCTTCACCATTCCCTTGTAAATATGCCTCTAAGTGTGTTAGCCCAAATTCCAGGGTCAGAAATTCACAATGTAGGATTTCATTATACATCAGCTAATCAGGTCACTCTGCTGTATCACTATTTGTGCACCAAACCTATAAGATCCTTTTAGTAGATAGTTTGGTTGTGTAACATACAATAACACAATCCCCTACATTAAAATTCAATAGCACATTATAGATTGTATTATATGCTTGTACCCTTCTTTGCAACTTGGTTAGCATGACACACTCCTCGCGTATGTATGTGTGAATATGGTCTTTCTATCTATAACACGAACCTAGCAAAAAGGCAGCTGAGTAATGTACATGGTCAAAGTCAACAAGATATAAATTAGGTGCGCCCATCTTTTCCTTTAAGGTTCGAGAGAAAGGATTCATGAAGAACAGCAAGCTCAATAGGCATTACCACTCATCCTGTATTGCTTTTAAACTTGCATATCATCAATGCGGACTATGGCAAAGAATGCATCATAACAATCTATGATCTGGGATCCATTGTTTTTAACTAGTGTTATGCATGAATATAATTGTGTGAATGAGTGGTTTATTCAGGGGAAAGGCTTTCTTCTTGAAAACATGATTTACTAGTACTTATAGATAATGATTGCACATTTTAACTCTTTTTGTGGCCTGTTTTTTAAATGGATCAAGGCCTATCCCACCCAGAGATCAGCCAGCCTGACAGTTGCCAAACCTTTGTTGAGGGAGTTAATACTAAGATTTAGCCTGCCAACCTCTAACGAGACAGATTGTGGCTCCCATTTTAAAAATGAAATTTGAGAATTGATTTGTACTGCTCTCCAAACTGATCATAGGTTCTATTGTAGTTATCATCCTCAATCTTCTGGAGTAGTTGAATGAATGAATGGACACATACAGAACAAACTGGCCAAAGTACATGCTTTCACTGGTTTGAAATAGTCAGTCGCTCCTTTTCTTGTTTTAATGAGTATCAAAAGTACCCCTGACAAAAAGACTGGTCTCTCACCCAATAGGGTCCTGGTGGGCAGATCAGTGAGATTGGCATCTTCTACTTAAACAACACTTGTTTTAATTACTGATGACATTAATTTTGATTACCGCAAATATCTGGCTGATATAGCGAAATCTGTTTCTCACCAGGTGAACTTGGAAACAGAACCAACACAAGATGTTCAGTGCCATACATTAAGCCCAGGCGATTGGGTAGTTGTCAGAAGACACGTTCGGAAAAGCGGCTTGGAAGAAAGGTGGCATGACCCTTATCGAGTGATATTGGTGACTAACACTTCTGTGGAGTGTGCAAGAATCCCACAGTAGATCTACACCGTTCACATGAAAAGAGTGAAGGTGGTGGATGAAGAAGTGGTGAGAACAATCACAGACTCACTGAGTCGATTTTGAACCGCTTTCTAAGATGCCTATGTATAGTTTATTTATATTTTTAGCTTTTTTAAACATATATAGTGAAATAGAGTCAAATGTATTATGATGTATTTTTACCTGTCTTGGTGATTCTTTTATGGATATTATTATATCCAAATCAAGAGATATTGACTTGACTTTACACACAGAGTCAAAATCAATTTCACATCTTGTATTCAGAAAGGGTTGAAAAATGTGAAAGTGAAACCATTGAAACTGATGAAGACAATAACATTATATAAATTCTGTTTGATGTATGTGATGATCTGGTTAAAGGGACCAGTAGCAGTGGTGTCAGAGTGAAGAGCTGTTTTAATGTCAAAGTGGAAGGCATGAGTGGATGCAAGAAGAAGTGATTTTAATTCAAACAATGAAAGACTCTTCTCTTGCTTAGATTACATTTTTCTCTCAGGTGCACATACACATAGATTGACCGAGGCCAAGATCCTTCCCAGAGAACTGGGAACCATTCACCGGTTTCCGTTCTCCTGTCCTTAGATCCTAGGCGCTCCCAATTCTGATGACGCCTGTCGCCGTGGCTCCTACGAGATGCAAACTATAGGACTCATATCCATCAATCTTTGGCGGACTATTTATTGTTTAATGCAGACTCGGTGGAATCCCCAGTGGCATTATGAGAGGCAATGAAGCCCACTCTCAGAGGAGCAGATATTGCCTTCTGTGCTGTGCGGCGCCGACACCGACGAGACAAGCTGCTAAATATTGAGGCCCAATTGCTTGACCTAGAGCGCGCTAGTAGAGACCCAACGGGACAAGCTGCGCGTAGGCAGCTACTACACGTACAACAGACATATGCCAGTGAACTCCTAGACGAAGCCCGTCTCCATAGGCTTGCCACACGGAGCCGAATATACCAATGGGGAGACAAATCCAGTGCCCTATTGCATCACCTGTGTTAACAGACGTTGCGCCCTCAGACGCTCCCGAATATACTGGGCTCCGATGCGATGGCTCTCACAGACCCGTCTGCCTTCTCGAATAGCTTTGCTTTGTATTTTGCGGACCTATACTCCCCGCATGAGGTGCTATCTACTGACCTCGTGCAGAAATTTATTGAATACTTTCCTCCCCAAGCGTTGTCCGAAACAGCCCGGGATGTGCTCGACGCTCCCCTGTCCGTGGATGAAGTGCTGCTTGCATTACTTGATATGCTCACTGGTAAAGCACCTGGCCCAAATGGTTACCCTTGCGAGTTCTACCAGAAATATCACCCACAGCTTTTAAAGCCTTACCTGGCGGCACTAGAGGCTTTCTGGGAGAGTAGTGGTCTTCCACCAGATTGGCGTCATGCGGAGATCGTCGTTTTCTTGAAGTTGGGTCGTCCACCGGAACACCATTCGTCTTATCACCCAATCTCTCTACTTAATGTAGAGGCTAAGCTCCTAGCTAAGGTGATCGCAAATGGCCTGGTCCCATACATTACAGACCTGATCCACCCGGACCAGGCAGGATTCATGCCGAACCGAGCTACACGCCACAATATCAGACGTGCCCATAATGCTATTGTCGCAGTTCATAAACTTGATACCCCTGCCGCACTCCTGTTGGCAGACATGAACAAGGCTTTTGATTCCCTCAGCTTGACATATCTATTTGCCTTGCTTGATTGTCTGAATATTGGTCCCCAATTGCTGAGCCTTATCCGCCTGCTCTACACCGATATAACTGCCACAGTTCGAGTGGCCGACTCGGTTTCCAGGCGTTTCCCCATTGGATGGGGGACGTGCCAGGGCTGCCCGCTCTCCCCCTACCTCTTCACTCTTGCAATGGAGCCACTCTCGGCTTCGTATAGACGCGCAGCTGCAAGGATTCGAATGGGCACCGGGCTTATCCGACTGCATAGCCCTCTACGCGGATGATGTTTTGTTCTTCCTCACAGATCTCAACCGGTTTGGTCCACACCTGCTTCGCATTATGCAGATTTTTGCTGAAACATCTGGCCTCCATATGAACGGAGGGAAGTCCTTTTTGTGGCCACTGCAGGACGGAGATCGGTTGGGTGATTGGTCTCGAGAAGTGGTGGCAGTCCCAGACGGCTTTAAATATCTGGGAGTATATCTCTCATCGTCTCCAGCATTGTCATGGAGCAAAAACCTAGCCCCACTATTGATGCAGATTGGTGACCAGACGCGGGTATGGTCTCATCTACCCCTCTCTCTTTTTGGTGGGTCCACTATTTTTAAAATGATCTCCCTGCCACGTCTCCTCTATCAATTGCAGAATCACCCCTATCCGATCAAACCAACATGGTTTTGCCTATTGAATGCTATTCTGGCCCGTTTTCTCTGGGGGGTGGTGCATCGCAAGTGTCCCTGAGAACCTGCTTCCAGTCTACCTACTCCGGCGGCATGGCCACTCCTGACGTTCAGGCATATTACATGGCCTCTCATCTGCTTCGAGATTTGGAAATCGGCGCTCCCCCAGATGGGTTGGTTGGGGAGACTCACTAGGGAAACTCCACTAAGGGGCAATGGACAATTACCACAGCTAACACACCTGTCCGACTTTCGGGGCTGGGAGGCCATTGGGATAGATACAGTGGGGGCAGTTATGCGTGGGTGTACTCTCAAATTCTTTCTGGACCTACAAGCAGAATACAACATGCCCCGGACACAGTTCTACCGTTATCTCCAATTTCGACATGCCTTCACCCCATATATATCTCATCTGACCGAGATTCCTGGGAATAACCCCATTGAGGCCAAAGCTTTCATGGGTGATTTAGGGGACCACAAAATAACAAAAATATATCGCACACTTATCAACAACACCCCTACTACCCTCCATAAAACTAGAGAAACATGGCAGCAGGACCTAGGCCCACTGGAGGAAGACGACTGGGTTGAGGCCCTAGAATCCCCACGCAGTGCAGCTATTGCGGCCAGTCTGCGCCTTATTCAATTCAAATATCTACACAGAGCAAATTTCACGAGACACAGGCTGTGGCGTGCTGGGCTCATCACATCCCCACACTGTTTACACTGTGAATCCATATAGGGTACTTTCCTACATACAGTCTGGGCTTTTCCAACATTGTCGAGATTCTGGAAGGGGGTGCTCACGTGCCTGTCTGAGGTTCTGGGGTGGGATATTACACCCTCACCATGATTAGCCATACTACATATCACAGAGGATATCGGGGGTAATAGATATAAGCATCACCTACTATTCCTGGGTCTTACACTGGCAAAACGTGATATCGCCCGGATCTGGAAAGACGAGTCCCCACCGTCACTTGGGGTATGGAGAAGAGGTCTAGACTTCTGTATGGGCATAGAACTCCCGGTCTTTGAAGCAAGGGGCTGCCCCCGTAAAAACTACAAACTCTGGAAGAGGTGGGCTGACTATAGGGGATTGTATCTGGAACCTCCTCCCCCCGTCTCACACCGACGAACAGTTGTTATGATATTAGATATTTCGCATTTGTGTAATGCTTTTATTCAATACGATTGTGGGTGGCAAACGCTCTCTCTTTATTCAAGATTGTTGTTTCTTAACCAATGGCAATGTGACGCAGTTGTTTTTCTCTTTCTTTTTCATTTCTTTGTGTATCATTTTCCTTCCATTTTATTCTTTGTGTAATGTTTCCTATTTTACTGTTAAAAATGTTGACTCTCATATGTGTCACCCTACTTCTGTATCTTGGGTGCTCTGTAAGATCCTTGTATTGTGCTGGCTGTCCACAACTAAATTATGTAGTAAAAAAAAACAATAAAAGACTCAATTCCATCAGTGAGTGGAGAAGATTCAGTAGTAGTCACAAACGAAGATACAAGGGCTGAAGCAACTAAGTCACTAAAAATAAGTTGCAAAAAAACACTGGCAGAATGAGAGACTAAAGCCAAACAATAGAGGGGCATATGCATCATAACATAATTTTGCGTCTCGCAATTTGTGATATTTACCGAATCGCAATTTGCGTGTCGCAAACTGCGATGCAACAAACAAAATCGCAAAAAAATTGCGATTCTGTAAAAATCGCAATCACATATTGCGATTTGGAAATTGCGAGTCGCAAAAAAGGAACCACCCCTGAAGGAGAGAAAAAGGCAGCAGAAGTTCTCAGAGAAGGAATTGGAATTGCTAATTGAAGAGGTGGTGAGAAGCCATGATAAATTATTTGGTAAACTGTCTTTGCAAGTACCAGAATCAGAAAAAAGAAAGTTTTGGCTGGCAATGCAAACAAAAATTAATGGAGTGGGAGATGCACAGCGCAGCATTGGAGATCTGTGCAAAAGATGGTACGACCTGCGCAGTCGTGCAAAAGAAAGGGTTGCGGAGAGGCTTGCAGAGGCCAAAAAAACTGGAGGTGGACCATCAACCCAAGCCAGCGCCACAGCCATGGAGGACCTTTTGGAGTCCACCCTGCAGCCAGGGGCAGTAGTTGGAGTCACGACAATTGACTCCTCTGCACCACCCTGTACCTCCCACGGTAAGATGCATGCAACTTTATTTCCACATTTCAGTGTTAGCTAACAACCAGTGTAAATCAGTTCAGGCTTGTGCGGGAAAAAGTAGTCCAGTACTTGTTTTATGACACACCAATCCATTATGGGAATTGTAGTCAGCACAAGGGAAGTCTGGTGACCAGAAAACATGATGATTTATAACCCATTGCACCATGGAAGTCAGTCTACACACTGTAATCTCTGTAATTTAAAAATATTTTATTGTACAAAAATTTGTACAAAATTAGTAAACATGTCCTAACAGAAAATTAATAATGCATTGTTCTACATCACAGATACACGTGTCCAAGAGTCTGTGGAGACTGATGACCATGCATCAGATGAGAGTGAGTCCCACTCAGAAGAGGACATAGCTGTCTCACCTACACCCACCGCACCAGCAGCGAAGAAACGCAGGACCACCGCGGCACCATTGCCAGCATTTGGAAGTGAGGATGATGGACAACCTGAGCCTGCACTATCAGAAGTAGTAGTGACACCCACATCCAGACCACGCGAGCAGCTGCGTCGTGGGAACATGCAAGCTCGGAGAAGCAGGGCATCAGCATTGTTGAGATCTGGCGCAGGCAAGACATCCACATCGCATGATGGGCTGGAGAGTGCCATGTTAAGGGTACAGCGCATGCAGGTGAAACACATGCGTTTAATGCAGGGAAACCTTAAAACACTTGCATGCAAAGTGGGGGACATGTGTGACAGCATGAATAATCTAACTAATGCTGTGCTGAAAGGTCACAGAGAGAATGGGGAAGATTGTGGAGAACTGACTGGAGTACTCAGGGAGCTATGCAAGGTGCTAAAGGAGGATCAGGGGTCCCATCGCAAAAGTCACACACAATTTCTCGGATGTTTGGATGGGTACACCAGGGCCACCAACCATCTATGTACTGCCATAGCACAACTATCATGACGTGCAATAGCCATGCAGTTCGAAATGAGCCATTGCTGCGCAGATGTTGCCAAGGGACTGGTCCAAGTGACTAATGCTGTGGATCAGATGCAGACCAATGCTGTTGCTGCCAGTAGTATGATGGGGGGGGTGAAGGTGAGGATGCCTCCAGTCACAGTAGCAGCCTGGCACCAGTGCCAGACTCTAGAAGGCACAGCACATGGACTGCAGGATCTGAGACCTCACAAAGGGATGCGTCTGACACCCCTGAACGGGAGATGGGAGTGAGAGGACGCAGGAAATAGTGTGGCCATGTTCATAGCAATAGTCACTGGTGAAACAACCAGTTACTGCTCATATCTGGACTGGACTTAAGTTCCTTCACATACCATATTTGTGTTTAAAACATTGTAATCAGGCTATGCTAGTGTGCATTAACACAACAGCTTAACTAGTTTTCAATAAACCTAGTTTGCAAAATTACAGTCTTGTGTTGTGTAGCATTAGTGCTCACATCAAAAATAATTCTGTGTGATTTCTGCATGACGCGTCCTCCCTTCAGCTGCTCTAGTTTCATTTCCGCCATGTTGTGGGTTGATGTTATCCTCTTCATCATCGAGGTCACTATCAGATGTCTCAATAGGTATGCCTCTGGCAGTTGCTATATTGTTCAACATGGCACATGTGGCGATGATCTTGCAACAGATGTCCGGCTTGTATTGCAAGGCATCCCCGGTTTTATGGATACACCAAAATTGGCTTTTGAGCAGCCCAAAGGTCCTCTCTACCACATTTCATGTTGTCCTGTGTGCTGCATTGTAGCGGCGTTCACTAGGTGTGCTTGGATGCAGTTATGGTGACAGGATAAAGGGCCTCACTGCACATGCACTGTCACCTGTTGAGAAAAAGCATATGTATTACTCACTGTGATATTTCGCCATGAAATGTAGATATGCATGAGACATTGAAAAATGTTTACTGAGCAAGAATCCTTCTCCAAATTCCCCTCCAAGTAGACGTGTATGAATTCCGCTGTGGCGAAAGATGTAGGAATCATGCGTACTACCTGGGTATCTGGCACAATGTCCGTGATCATGTTTAGTGAGTGAAAAGACTTTCGATTCCTGAATATATACTCATTGGTTGATGGAGGACATATGGCTTCATGTGTCCCATCTATGCAACCTATCACATGGGGGATGTTGGCTCGCTGGTAAAAGTCAATTTTAGTTCGAAACAATTCCTGTGGGGTGGTTGGCAATCTCATATGTTGGTGCATACGCAGCAACATGGTGTCCAGAAACGCATTGAAGAAGCGCGAAAGTGAACTTTGTGACACTCCGCCAGTTGTAGCTATTACTCCCTGGAAACTACCAGAAGCTAGGAGGTGGAGGGAACACAGGACCTGCACATGGGTGGGGATAGCATGTGTCCTGCGCATTAGGGGCTTCAGTAGTGGGTCTAAATCAGCAATTAGGTAATGTATCATTGCTGCATTCAATCTATACTTATCATATATTTCCTCGTCAGTTTGCCCCAACAGAGTAAAGCGTACTCTGAAAATGCGTTCCTGTATCCTACGTCTCCTCTGTGCCTGTGGTTTTAGCCTCATCCTCCTCACCATGACGTAAAGCACAGCCATTCTGACACATTCCGAGGCCTACTGGGCCTGTTTAAATATTTTCCTGATCTTCCCCACCTGTTCAGAGTGTTTTCACCTGGTTACCACCTAGTTTGATTTGGTGGTAATTTGCGAAAGCAAAATAGAGATTCGCAAATGTTTCACAAAATGTGATTGTTCATGCATTGCATTGCAACTTCACAAGATATAATCGCAAATAGAGAATCGTTATTTTTTAGCTGCGCAATTTTGGTAATCGCTAATTATGAGGTCGCTATTTTGAGATTCTCTATATTTTACGATTCCTTACAAATTTCTAATTTTTGGTTTGATGCATTGCTTTGTGCTATTTTGTAAACGGTCTTTTTTTGCAATTCACACTGTTTGCGATCGCAAAATGGCTTGATGCATCTGGCCCACAATGAAGTAATTGACCTAGACTCAGTAAACAGGGAAAGTGAATCACCATCTGCTAAGAGACCTGAAAAAAGAAGAACCAAACAGAAAGTATGCTCCAACTGGTATAATTAGCATCAGTATCTCAGAACGAAAAAGAAGAAAAGTTAGAATAAGAAATCTACAGTCCAATAAACTGTTGCCAACACACCTTTGAAAGAGAACTTGAAAGTGAATCTGAAAAATAGGAACCACCTTGAAACCTTAAGCGAATATTAATGACTAAATCAAACTGAGAATTTCTAACCAAATTTGAAAAGAAGAAAAACATTTTGAGAGCAAGAACTGATATTAACTTAAAAAAGAAGACACCTTAGAAGTTTATTTTGGTCAATGTTTTCAAAGAAATAAGAGAAAAAGTTTATTATTGTTTTAAAAGAAGAATTTGTGCTGTCCTCACAATAACTTTTAGCTTACACTCAATAGAAAAGAGCATATCCATATGCTGCAAAATGATTAGTCTGATTGTTCTACTAATGATATTAATAGTCTTAGTTGGCCTGTTGTTGTGCCTTCTCTCTCCTGTGTGATATGTTCTCACAAATGATAAATCAACTACAACACCTAACGAAGTGAAACATAACATACTGCCACATAGGGGAAATTAGCAAGTGGAATTTAAGATAATATTTACACTAAAACGTTGAGTGAATATGTTCAGATAATATGAGTCAAAGATTATTTTGTGTGTACTCTTCTTCCCTCTTCTGCAGATGAAGGTGCCACCTACTTACAACAACTGATTTGTTACGATTTATCCTGCAATGTGTTTGTTAGTATTGTGAGAAAGTGCCATCTTTCTTGCATGGTATGCCCCCACTTTGACTGAGTGTGCCCTGGACTCCTGCCAATCAGGTGCCCAGGGCTTATGTTCCTTCCCTAAAACCTAAAATCCCAAATTGGCAAACCCTGGCCACATGTCAGCCCCTGGTAAATGGCACCCTAGGTACCCAGGGCCTTGTGACCAGGGAAGGCCTCTAAGGGCTGCAGCACTTATTGTGCCACCCTTAGAGGCCCTGTACCCTAACACAACCACACTGCCCTCGCAGGCTGAGTGTCTGGGTACAAGGCAAAACAAAGAGTCGACATGGCACACCTCCCTGTGTGCCATGCCCACAACCTACACTGCCCTGGCATACATGAGCCACCCCTCTAGCTGGGTGCCCTATGCCAGTGGTGTGGGCACAGGAGCATGAGCCCTGTGCCCCTACAATACCCAGGTCCATTCCTGGGCACTGTAGGTGCAGTGCTGCCATTTAAGAGTCTATGGTGTTGAGAGCCCGTCAAACACGAACTCCACAGCACCATAATGGCAACACTGAAGACTGAGAAGTTTGGTATCAAACTTCTCAGCACATTAAACCCGCACTGATGACAGTGTGGGATTTAATGTACAAAGCACTTCAGAGGGCATCTTAGAGATGCCCCCTGAAACCTAACCTACAATCCACATCTGGTCTGGGAGGCTGCCTAGGCTGCCACACAGCAGACATGTTGCTGGACCCTTGGGTGGGGAGCCCCCGCTCTCCTGGGCCTGCAACAATGCACATCCTGGGCGAGGTGCTAGGTCTCCTCCCCCAGGATGGGCAGGGGGAAGCTTCAAAGGCATGCCGCCTCTGTGAGCTTCTCCAGGCCACTTGCTGTACCCAGCAAACTGACCCCCACTCTGGCGGGAAGACTGGCCGGAAACCCCAAATAAGGGCAGGGGATGTGCCAGCCTGCCAACCCCACCCCTCAGGTGGGGGAGGCGAGGTGAAGCACATCTCCGGGCGCTCGCCATCTTGAAGATGGGAGGCCCTGCCCAATCAGGACTAGGCTACTGCCCGTCCCACACAGGAGAGTGGAAGGATAGGGGGTGTACCCACCCCAGGGCAGGGACCCATTGGTCCCTGCCCTTTACCTACCTGTAACACCCCTAAATCTAGTATTTAGAGGCACCCTGAACCTTCATTCTCCAGATTCCGAAAAGGCAAAGAAGAGCAAGAAGAAAAAAGACCTGCCGTGCAGCTGCTAAGAAGAGGAAAACACCAACTACTTTGGCCCCAGCCCTACCGGCCTGTCGACCCTCGAACCTGCTCCTGTTAATTCCCGGCACTTCTTGTGGCCAGCAACCTCACAAACCCCGGAGGACCTGGCTACCTTGTGACTCTGCGCATCTGGGACTCTCATGAGCAGTGGCTCTGCTCAAAACAAGTTTCTAACCCCTGGCATCAGCCCGGAACCACAAACCCTGCACACTCTGCACCCGCCAAGCCTGGCCGGTGCCGGAGTGGACAAAGGATAGGAGAGGATAGGATAGGATATAGTTTTGTATAGCGCGCGAATGCCGAAGCGTCTTGGCGCTGGTAAGTACTGAGGGAAACATGCTCCTCAGATGCGATCCTCTTGGAAGAGCCGTGTCTTTAGCAGTTTCCTGAAAGATTGATGATTTTCTACTAGTTTTAGAGAACAGGGGAGCTTGTTCCAGAGTCCAGCAGCACAGATTGAGAAAGCTCTACCACCCCATCTGACTTTCTTAATCCGATTGATCTTAATAACACTCTGGGTGCTAGACCTTAACACATGGCCAGAAGTATAAGGAATAAATAATTTCTGAATATCCTTTGCTCCACCTCCGAAAACAGCCTTATGCACTAAGCATATGGCCTTAAAGTCTATACGCTGTTGAACTGGGAGCCAATGTAATGTTTTAATTCCCCCTGAGACAGATTGATCTCTAGGGACGTCAAGTAATAACCTCGCCGCAGCGTTCTGCAGAGTCTGCAGCCTTTTTATCTGCGTCTTACTTATCCCTAACAATAAGGCGTTGCAGTTATCCAATCTGGATAACACAAGCGCTACTACAACGGTTTTGCGCAGCTCAGGTTCGATAAAAGGGAAAATCTCACGCAGAGTCCTTATTAAAAAGGAGCAAGATGACGCAAGGCTGTTGACATGGGCTGAGAAATTTAGCTGACTGTCAAACAGCACGCCCAGGTTTCTTACCTTGGGCACGGGGCAGGGGCACTCCCCGGCCCCTAACGGCCACCATGATCTGTTCCACAGGGGACTCCCCTGGCCAAACTCAATAATCTCAGTCTTCTCAGTGTTGATCTTCAAGAAGCTCTCCTGCATCCAAATCATAATTTCAGACAGGCAGTTGTGGAATTTGAAGGCCATGTCGTTAGATTGTTTGAACGCGGAAATTATGATCTGGGAATCATCAGCATACGAGACTATCGTGAAGCCATGCTTCCTGATGAGTTTGGCCAGAGGGGTCACATAGATATTAAACAGCGTAGGTGACAGCGCTGAACCCTGCGGAACCCCACACGGCAGATAAAAGCTGTCCGACTGTAAACCGTCCCACAACAAGCTTTGCTCCCTTCCTTTCAAAAAAGAAGAGAGAAGGGACAACGCAGAACCCTCAATGCCAATTTCCTGAATCCTTTGAATCAGCACCCTGAGGACGTTCCCCCAGCAACTGTGACCCCGAATCCGGCACACAATGACTCACCTCGACGCTCCTGACGACGCCTGCAGCCTCAGAACCAGGGACCCCCCAACCGCGATCAACAGAGGGTAAGCTTTCCCGACATCAAAAGGCACCCCTGTACCCGGCACCATGCGGCCCCCTGTGCCCGACTCCTGGGTACCTCCAACTACCCAACTTACCTCTCGAAGTGGTGGTGGCGGCACCTGAACCATTTTTGTTCCCGAGCTTGCAGGCTTTGTTCAACCTGGAGATTTCCCATTGAAATCCATGGAGCGCCCAAAGGCTCAAAAGCACCCTGCACCCAGCCGCCCTCGTGGCCCTGGCAGTGTAACTTCTACTCCTACCTACTTCCCCATTTGCCCTGAGCAAGTGACCAGGAGCCCAGCTCCCACAGCCGCGTGGCCTGCTAGTCAGCAGCCACCAACCAAGGTCCCCCTGCCTTCCATAGGATAACATTGGGCCTAACTCACTCTGCACCCGGCCGCCCCAGTGCCGCTGAGGGTGTAACAACTGTACCAACCTGACCCTGGGAGACCCCTGAGTCTCTGCCCAGAACCTTAACTCTGCCAGTCGAGTACTTACCCAATAGCCGATAACCCAACTTTCTTCCATAGGGTAACATTGACTGGTTTCTTCTGAAATTTCTTCTAAGTGTGGAGTTTCTAAAACTTAAAATATTCACCTAAAATCACCCGAGTAACGAAAACGGAAATACTCACCTGCTATTAGAAGAGATCCGAGTGCTGGATCTTGGTGCCCAGCACTGACCCTGAAAAGTATTCACAACCGTACTTACCGGTAACCCACTTTTCTTCCATAGGAAACCATTGACTGTTTTTCTGTGAAATTTCTTCTGCGTAGATTTTTGCAAATTACAAATATTCGTTAAAAATTGTACCAACTGGGCCTCTGCTTTTCCCCCTTTTTCCTCTTAACACAGTATTGTGACTGTTAGACGAGGGGGGCCTGCTCTCCCCTGAGGGGCAATCACCAGTGGTATTCAGTGTTCTTCGCCTTGCTGGGGTTTTGTGTGAGTTTGTGTTTATTTAAAACAGAACCTTTTCTGCTTCTCCTTCTATGCACTGTGGACGTTTCTTTGTTCTGCTTTCTCAAAGCTGCCGAACCTCCGGGATGTCGGCTGAATAGCTGTGTCTATGTTTTTGAAGAATAAAGGTTTTCCAAAAAAAAAAAAAAAAAACATTGTACCAACTATGAAAACGTAATTACTTACCTGCTTTAGGTAGAGGTCCCAGTACTGAGCATAGGAGCCCAGCCCTGGATTACAAGAGTAACGAGAACATACTTTACCTGTAACTTGAATTTTCTCCCATAGGGAATCATTGACCATTTTCTATGAAATTTCTTCTGTCAACTTTTAAAATAGCAAAATATTGCCTAAAAATCATAACAGTAACTGAAACGAATTTACTCACTTGTTTCCAAGACCTGTCCCAGGACTGAATCCAGGATCCAGTCCTGGAATTAGAAAGTAATCCTGAAAGTAATCTCTTGCAAATAACTTAAAAACTCACATTGAGCTCAATATATTATTGTGTTTGACATTGTGTTGCCTATTGCAACAACCTGTAACTATTGTCTACAAAAGTCAATTGCATATTGCAAAAGTTTTTAACTAAAGCCTCTCATTCTGAGAAAGTATATTTTAATACCTATTGTTGGTTCTAAAATAAAACAAGCATATATTTTTTTTTATATAAACCATTGGCCTAGAGTTCAGTTCTTGAGTGTGTGAGACCATTTGCTGACTGAGTGTGTACAACAAATGCTTTACACTGTCCTCTGATACTGCCTTACTGCTCAAGCAAGCTACCACTTTAGAGAGTAAGGTTATATCTAACTTTAACCTCTGCCAAACCTCTGGGGACTGTGGACTCTGTACCCACTGTACCTATTTGGGAACAGTATATACAGAGCCACTTTCTCACAAGTATTTTTACCCAAAAATATTTTTTGTCTCCTTAATTGTTGGGATTCAACATCTTGCTGGAAGATCTGCCTACCTATCTACGAAGAAAAAACTGCTAATAAGGGTTTTAAATATGGTAAATTCCTGAATACAACTGCACAAATTGGGCAGAAAATTAAAAATACCAACTGGGAGTATGTGTGTAATTTAAGTAATGAGGCTCACAAATCTGTTAAAGAAACCAATGAAAGGAGAGTAAAAATAGTCAGAGATAGTAGAGAAGAGAGGAATGTAGGAGAGCAAATTAAAGATGAAAAAGAATTTAGATTGTCAAATTTGCTTCCAATATTGAGCATGGAACATGAAAGAAAGGGTGAGATGTGTGTTGTGAACCAACAAGAATTAAGAAAGTTGAATATGTGGAAGAAACTGAATGTGTAAGGAGATAAATTATAAACGGTGGTGATTTTGTGATAGGTTAAGAGCGGATTCTGAGAGGAATATATTATGTGTGTGGTGAAACTCCTTAATTCAATCTGCCTTGTAAATGGGTCGGATCAGGTTATCTTGCTTTAGAGTTTTCTAGAGTCTATCACAAGAGTGAAATGGTTGTTATAGTTGGTTTGAGGAAAGTGAAACGTGGATTTGGACAGATAGGATTATATATATTAGGAAACATTATTCCACCTATAGACGTGGCTATGAATGATGTAAAAATCAGCCATTTGTCTACGCTTGTGGACCAGCTTGCTTTTACCACCACAGGAACTTAGACTCTAATTAATTGTAAGACAGCTGCAATATGGGCAATGATTTTGTAAGCCCGTTTAAAGCTAGATATCCTTCTCACGGAGGAAGGTAGTGTTCACAAGGTGTTAGAGGTGGAGGAATGCTGTACCTTTATACCTGATAACAGTAGGGTTATTAACATGTATCTACCAAATAGAACTAAGATTTCTTGTCAAGTACAAGCTTTAGAAGAGCACGGCATGTGGGAGAGTGTAGGTTTCTCGATTAGTACGATAGGGAAAGATTTTAGCAAGGTTGGTGAATACAGTGATAATTTGGTGAAGGAACTTTTAGGACTAATCCTAACACCTGTAATAATCATAATGATTTGTGCAATTATTCTATGTCTCTTGTTTATATTTTCTGGTGTCTGTTTCAAAATTGTGGGTGTAATATTAGGAGGAAATATCTAAAACAAAAGGGAGAAGAAGAGCTCCAGGTGGAGAATATCAAGGCTCGTGTTTACAATCAGCTAAAGATGATGGAGGAATCAACCAGAAACAAAAAGTGATATACACTGTATTATAATTCCTGACTAGTTAAACTTGCGTTAATGTTGTGTTATAGAAAAATCTGAAGGGGGATTTGTAACAGGTTTTTATGGGCGTACATTTTTGTGGATCATTTACAATGTGCAGAATGAATTTTCACTCTTGACTTCACATGTATACCCTGATGTAGTGCTATTGCTTTTGGAATGAATTTTCTATGACATGCAGAAGTGTGTTTTGCTGATATATGTTAAGTAAGCTACATTTTTACTGCAAACACCATCTTGTTCACTCATCCTACTTCCACCCCACACCCCAAGCCATCCCCAAACCTTCTCTCCTCACAAACTTTGCAGCACACAGTCAAGCTGAAATGTACTGGTTTATTTTCCCTGTTGTTATTCTGCCTACACTCAATGAATCTTCTCAAGTTCAGCCATGACTTGGAACATTTACAAGGTCCTTCTGTTCACATGACACATTATTGCTAATGTATTTTGTTTTGTTCTAGTAACCCTTGTTGACATTAGTGTAGAGGATGCTATGGGTACTGAATAATTATTCATTTAATGGGTTAGTGCTTAGGTGTTACATCAATATGACGTTTATTTTTCATGTGTTCGGATTTGCTGAAGAAATTCAATATTTGCTCACATGACAATGAATCTGCAGATCCTGAAATTCTATATGCAAGAATAATGTATAAAACCCCCTTGATTTTATGAGTGACCCAGAAGAAGACTTTCCTGAAGGGTTAGATGCTGCTAGGGATGCAGTCAATTTTTCTCCTAATTTAGCTGTTCACTCCGGAGTCAAAATAATTCCTGATATTTTATTACTCTTTCTATAACTCTGCACTAAAAGCTTTCATGGCAGTGGCTGTGTATCCTTTGAGTTTTGAATTCTGTGATAAAATCCTTCAACTTTTCTATTGGACTAGAACTCATTTGTTGAGTGGGCACATCCATTTATGAGATTATTATTTTGGTGCTTTGGGACGCGCCTTAACGCAGGTACACATTGCGTCATAACAGTGAGGTTAACACCGTCTCCAAACCAGAAAAATGAGGAAACTCTGATTGAGATAAACTTTGGGGTGTCCACATTTTGCTGCTCAGTTTTGCTCCCAAAGTATCACAGTGCATGGTACAGCCCCTACACTGGTTTGATGAAATCCAATCTAGGCACAGCGAAAGTTGCCACCTTTGAGCTCAGCTGTACTTTTAAATCACAACTCAAAATGTTCCCATTTTCAACCCTGCCTTTAGGTTTAAGACAACGGGGTGCACATTTTCTGCAACCCTTTCCTCACATATCCGCGCTATAACCCAGATTTACTAGGGGCTGCACGGGTGCTTTCTTAGTGATGCGCAGTTTTGAATAGGATTGTATACCCATAGGGAGAGGGGGCCAGTGGGCAGGGAAAACCAGCCATTGAATCTTCTGATCATAGATCTTCCACCGGAATCTACCCCATACGTAGTTGTACTGGGGAATGTACCCCCTCTCCCTATTGGGGCAACGGAAGATTACGCACAGCTGAGAAACAAATTAAATCACTGGTTTACCCACAATACCACCATGGGTCACTGTGTATATAAAAATATTCTTATGGCACGTAGGGTTAGTTGGATAGGGACCTCACGTAAATTGGACCCTGGTGACTGTGTTATCGTAAATTTTAACAACCCCTTTACTGCCGGGCGCATTTTATCCAGGGAGATTAGCCTCACTTCACTTACTAGATCTGTTATTAAGGCTTTATCCTTGGGTTATTTTTTATAATTCTGCCCCCCACAGGGAAATGCTGGATAATGGCCATAGGGTATGCCAACGAGGAGGTTGGTTAAATAATCCAGCTTCCAGGCAACAGCCTTTCACCTTAGCCCATTTAGCTCCTGCTTTTGATGGGCAGTTATGTGGCACCCACACATTGGTGACAGATAACAGATTCACAGCCTTATCCGGCTTGGAGAACTGCGATTGACTCAAGGCCCCTGTGTCCCCTGGATCATTATCAGTTACTCCTCTTCAGGCTTTAGGGGCAGCAGCTGTGTGCCATACATCAGTGAGGCTTAATAACTTTTTATCTTGGAACATTGCTGGTCTGGCTAATAAGTTCCTCGATCCTTGGTGGGTATGTTACGTGAAGCACTACACTATCATTTGCTTACAAGAAACGTGGTCGGTGGACTGTGACCTTTTTTTGGAAGGCTACAAGGCATTATTTGTCCCGGCCATTCCATCGGCAAGTGGTAGACATAGTGGGGGGGCCTAGTCACTTATATTTCGGTGGCTGTTGACTGTAAGTTGCAAGTGACCCCATCTACATATTTAGGAATTCTGGCATTGGCAGTAAGTAGGGGGGACACTAGATGGGGAATCTTTAACTTTTATAACTCGACGGTTCGCCCGCATGAGGTGTGCAATATCACCAATCTGGGTGCAATGATAAAACAAACCATGGGCCACAGATTTTGTAACTTTTTGATTTCAGGTGATTTCAAT
This sequence comes from Triturus cristatus, assembly GCF_964204655.1. Taxonomy (NCBI): domain Eukaryota; kingdom Metazoa; phylum Chordata; class Amphibia; order Caudata; family Salamandridae; genus Triturus; species Triturus cristatus. The sequence goes on from NC_140583.1 coordinate 912,200,168, forward strand.
ATACACCCTTGCGGCGACCCCTCATCATCCTGCATCTCGGAGTTGGGTTGTCCCCGTATGAGGGGCTTTCATTTTGAACACCATCTTCAAGGGGAACTGTTAAACAATATGCTAAATGAACTAGATCTAGTGGTCACGATGTCCTTACCTGACCCTCATACCAAGTTCCCTGTACCGACGTTCAAAGGAACAGGAAAAGGATCATTCATTGACTTTATTTTAATTTCTTCGCCGCTACAATCCTTTTGTAGTGGTTTTAACATTGTAGTTAGTGAATTCAGTGACCATAACCCTGTATCAGTCTATATGTCGGGCCCACTATTGATAAAAACGGGGGAGGTTTTGATTAGGGGTACCCTGAAAGCAACTAATGGAAAGCGCAGACTAAAATGGTCCCAGGTGTCTCCTGTTAGTTTTGTCAATAAGGTGAAAACATCTTGTGCCCAGGAATTAAAATTATACACATCTGAGAGGTCCACTCCCAACAAGATCCTTGGCGCCTACTAGGTAATAGTGCATACAGTGGGGGAATTGTTAAGTGCTCCGGCTAGAGGCACTGTGTCACAGGGCCCCAGATGGTTTGATGCCAGCTGCTCCAAATCAGCTAAACGGTTGAGGGAAGTTCTGGCAGCAAGACCGAGAATCCAATCTGAGATCCGTGGCTGTCGTAGGGAATATAAGCTAGCCATGGTCAAACGCAAGGGAGCACTGCAGGAAGATGCTTGGAAAGAGCTGACCGACTCTGGTACTCTGAGGAACAGTGCCAGGTTTTGGAGTGTTGTGAATGGACCGCTGTTTGATAAGGAAGGAGGTGTGGGCCTTGCGGCTCACATCACAGAGAAGGAGTGGGTATGTCACTTTAAAACTATGTTTGAAGGCCCGCTTGAGCATACTTATAGAGAGCCCGAAAATAGGAAAGATGCTGTGATAAGCTTTGATATGAATGAGATCCTGGAAGCGATCCAAGGGCTAACCATAAATAAAGCTCCAGGCCCAGACGGGATCCCCCCAGATTTATTCAAATCGGAGCCTCTGTTTTGGGCTCCGATTCTTGAGTCCCTATTTAATGCCACAGCTAAGAATGGGTGCCCTCAGTCATGGGCTTCTTCAACCATAGTCCCAGTTTTTAAAAAGGGCAATAGAAACAGTACTCACTGTTATAGACCAATCTCGCTTATCGATTCAGTGGTCAAAGTGGTGGGTCGTGGCCTCTTACAGAGACTAACAAGCTGGGCGGATGAGAACAAGATATTGTCGGATTTCCAGTATGGCTTCCGACCCGGGCGCTCCACTGTTGCTCAGTGTCTTCATCTCTTTATGATATTGAATAAATACACTGTAGCACATTCTGGAACCATCCACCTTGCCTTCGTGGATTTGTCATCTGCTTTTGACTGTGTAAACAGGACTAAGCTATGGCAGTCTATGAGGGCAATGGGGGTGGAAAACAGCATTGTCAACTTTCTTGAGGACCTGCATTCATCGACCACAGCTAACGTTAGGTACTCTCAAGATCTGCAGGTAACAAGGGACTTCGAGATTAAGAAGGGTGTCCATCAGGGTTGTATTTTGGCGCCTTTTTTATTTAATTTTTATATTAACGATTTAGAAAATGTGTTGAGGGCATCTGGAGCTGATTTCCCTTATGTAGGACAGCGGGGCATCCCCATCTTGCTTTACGTGGACAATGCCGTCCTACTATCCAGAACTGAACTGGGTCTCCAAGCTCTTTTGGCTGCATTCTCTGGTTTTATGTCAGACCGGGACTTGTCCATCAATACGTCGAAGTCCTATGTCATGAGGGTGGGGAGGCATGTGAAGAGGAGCTTCCAGTTCAGAACTGGTAATGATAAGATTCCCCTACGAACGTTTTCTCTTATTTAGGGGTCTTATTTGACAATCAACTTAAGTGGAACCTTTTAATTCAGAAAAAAAGGGGATCTGGTTCGGGCAAATGCAGCAACTTTTTATTTTGCCTCAAAAGTGGGGAAGAAACCGACTGGTGCAATGTTGCAAGTGTATCAAGCAAAAAGTCTAGCGATAGCATCTTATGGTAGTGAGATTTGGGGATACACGGCAACAGAACCCCTCCAGGTAGTGGAAAATGGTTTTTTAAAAATATTATTATGTGTCCCGCGAGGAACCTCGAATATGGCGGTACACGAGGAATTGGGTGTCCCCTATTTAAGCGACACTCTTACCTTGCGCCCTCTGATTTTCGGGCTAAATTGTTGGTTAAATAAAGACCTACTGCTCACTCATTTGATCTTAAAAAATTGTCTGGGCCTAGATAACATGGTTCGTATTCCCTGGCTTAATTATATTAAAAAAGGGTTCGAATGGATTGGGCGGGGCATCCTATTTCTTAACCCAGATGTTATCGTAAGAAAGGATGTGGAATTAACTAAGTCTGCCTTTCTGAGCCGAAGGCAAGCAGATCGGGATTCAGTAGAGGTCCAGAAACCGAGTGTTCGAGCATACCTACCGCTTAAATCAACACCTTTGTCAGAACCTTATCTTATGGGGTCCTTGACGACACATGAAAAATTTCTTTTAACTAGGTTCCGGTTCAACCTTTTTCACCTCCTATTAGCGAGGCCCAAGGGGGCTTTCAGAGGTCAAGTGCTAGCGTCCTGTGGCTGCGACGGAAAGTCTCCTCAGGGTTTGCTGCACTTTATGTTTTTTTGTAACTTATTTGAAGTACCCAGGAGGCATTTTTTAGTTCCTATTCTAAAGAAATTAAATTTTAACCAAGTCAGACCAGCTCTTATGTACCTTCAATTGTTGAAGGATGATTGTATCATTGTTATAGTAGAGTTTTTAGAAGCATCTTTGAAATCTAGGCACTTTATGGACATGTAGAGATTTCTCTTTTAGACATGTTTTTAGATTATTTAAAGTAAAGTAACGGAGTCTGTTTTAAAAAAAAGCAAATTGTTTTAACATTTTATTGTTTTTATGTATTGTATCTGTGTAACTTTTATGGTTTTACAAACAAAAACCGAATAAAGTTTATTGATTGATTGATTGTATACTCTTTAGCAAAACCCACGCGAGCACCGTCGTAAAACTTAGTTAATAACGCCCAATGTAATAAACGTAACAATAATTGGCTTACTTTACATCGCATCATTTTCTTCTTGCTCAACTGACTCGCCGATCGAAAATTGTGTTATGCCAAAATGGCCACAAGGAGGCGGACTTTACTCTCAATTTGAAACATATTAAAATACTTCTACAGAAAATAAACGTTGGAAAAGCCAATTGACCGTCTTGATAAAACTACTGTGTTTTATTTCTATTTTTGGCAAAAAAAATGCAATCATATTAAAAGTGCAAAAATAATTAAAAGTCTGTTATATACAGCTAGAGTGAATATGTTGAGAAAAAAAGTAGGCAAATGGACCGTTTGCAAAAATACACTAAAAAAATGAAATGAAATGAGAAGAAAAAGCAGACACTACCAGTCCTGTTACTGAAGTGCACGTCTTTTTAAGTGAATGTTCGTGGGTGGAAGAGCAAAATTCTTTCACTCGGTTAAAAGTGCCAATAGTCTAAGTGGGCTGATCCCTTCCTTTATAGTGGCTTGGGTGGGCATAAACAAATTCTTTAGAGTTTTTTCGAAAATATGATACTGGTGAGAAAGCTAATGCTGTCTCTTAGGACAGATCTAAATATACAATTCAGAAACCACGGCGAGTCCCCTGCATTCTCGTTTAAAATAGAAAGAAATATAATCCTGAGGAGAGGTGATGGAATGTTGTTGTGTCTCGACTGTTTAATACGCAAATCAGAATATAAATAGATGCATTTCAACTGCAAAATACATGTTTTGAAAGATTAATACAGTGATTACAGGTGACTACAATCTATAAACAGCGCTATGTGGGTCAGCATAGAAGCCAGGGCTTCTCGGGTTGAATTTAATGGCCTCGCATGCGAGTCATGGAGCTCCTGATGTGGTAATATGACACCTGAGAATTCAGATATTGCGGGGTGAGGTAATTACATGGTGTGATATTACCGTATTATTCCAAGTTTTCGCCTACGAAATGGAGGTAATTTCCAAATACTGGGCCATTGCATTGCTAATTGCATGTGGAAATTAACAGCATATCTAAGGATATCGATTCTGGCAGGCTCTCCTTTTTCCATACAAATTGAGGAATTGTCTTTTTTTTCAACGAACAGGTCATACGTGCTGACATCATCAAATGTGAGACTAAAAGCAGCTGCTTTCAGTTTGATAGGAGAACGGTACAGCAGGCCCCGATCTGAACAGGAGAGCTAACATTGGAAAGGGCACTTTCTGTTGGTACCTCACTACAATGCACAATCGCATAATTTCAGTGGCCCTGATTAGGAAGAGCATAGAAGAAAGTGTTAAACTTGTGTTTAGAGGAATGACGAAATACGGTTGTAGTAAGGCTCCTCAAACTAGATTAAAACGATTGGTCGATGTAACAGGGACTCAATTTACCCAGCATGTCCTCTTTAACGTGTTTCAGCCAGTCCGTTTAGCCAAATCAGGTCAGTTGTTTTGGTCAGGATGGTGGTTTTGGTAGTGGTAAGTCTCCACCTGTTTATGTCTATTAATGCATTAATCCGGGAAGCACTCAAACCTATGTGTGCATGTTTAGAGGTACTCATACCTGGGTACTCATACCTGGGTACTCATACCTAGGTATTCATACTATTTGCATGCACGTACAAACACTCTGTGTATCAGGAGAGTATGGACGTCCTGTTTCAATACATTGAAAATAAAAACATTCAGTAGTAAGACTCACATTTTGGACTGTAGGTCGATTGTAGAAACATGCATAATCGAACCCAGTGATACACTGCAGATGGTGTACTTATTTTGCACTCATGAGAAATACGGCTCATGTCACATCACTTTTAAGGCAGCACACAAACAACAATCACCCTAATGTTTTAAACTAATTGCCCCATGGAAGTAGTGGAGTAGTGGAGAGGGACGTCTCCCTGTAACCACACACTGAAATAAAGAGTATGTACCCCTCGGATGGATGGATGATGATACAACGCGATCATTTAGATCGCGGTACATTACATCGCTGCTTTTACAACGCAAGTCGTTACTTGCGCTGGAGGGCGCTGGATTTAGGAATAGTGTGATTTACTATTCCAACTCCAGTCTACGTAACAGTAGGAAAGGTGTTGGAATAGTAAATCACACTATTCCTTAGTCTAGAGCGCCATCCAGCGCAAGTCGTTGTAATGACTTGCATTGTAAAAACAGCGATGTAAGTGTATCGCGGTGTTTTGACCACATTGTAAAGGTCGTTTTCCCCCTCAGATATCATTATTGCAGCAATCATATATTTATCATGCTCATGGGCTTTTCTTGAAAGAAGCGGTCCAGGCACTTGGTTCCCAATGGTATCATAGTGGGTATGAAGCCAAATGTTGTGGGATCCATTCAGACTAACCTCTCCTAAAGGGAATTAGTCCCACATGGTATGTGGACCTCTTTCCATTTTCTTGTGTACAAGCATTTGAGCATCTGCCCCGTATTTTGAAATTCTTGTTTGAGAAGAATCCTGTGTGGTATCAAGACCCCACCTCGACCTACTTCATCATGAGACAAGCGTAACCTTCACATTTGTGCTTCCCTTCTCCCTGCTGGGGGATTTGGAGACAGAGACAGAGGTGATAAATGCTCTGCACTTTCTGCTTCTGAAAGGGCCTGGCCCATAAGTTCCGGACCTATTCTAGAATCACAATCTGATGCTTCTTTTTAGCAGCATGGAAGCTTAGATGGGTGAAAATTAGTTACTAGTGCCAATCAATTAAGCAAGAAATCCTTTGGACACATAGTAACCACAGACAACTATGTAAGGTTAGTTAATTTAATACAATGCCAAAAATAACTGAACATAAAGACACCTCAAGACAAGAGTGTAAAAATGCATCGGAATCAGCATTAAGCCAAATCTTCATATCCAGTTTAGACAATGTAACATAAGTAAAACAATTAATTCAAGAAACAAAATGCAGAGGATCAGGAAGCATGAGTCCAAGTTTTCCTGCATCAAGGGTTGATGAGTATAAAGCATTAATCTATTCGACTCTGTCACTAAAATGACATCCCTAATTAAGTATCTTCAGAAAATAAATGTGAAGCAGGCAATTGCATACACACATACACACATGGATGGATCTCTCACATCCATAGTATTCACATATTCATACATCACCTTAGCATAAGCATTCAATGTATAATCACCTTTAGACAAATCTACATGCAGAAAGAGACTAGTTTGCTCTATTAAGTCTTTATCAGATCCTAATGTACCCTCCTTGGAAGTAGAAGTGGTAGGTGTGGCTGTCCCATGTACCCCCACTCCTTGTTCCTCAACTTTGTGTGCGCTTAAGATGGACTCAGTAATGACTACGGCTATTACTATGATTACTCCTGTTGTAAGTATACCTATAATACAATTGTGCCCACAATTCGAATTTCCAGACTCCATTTTTAAAGTGGTTCGGATTATAGCTGTAAGAGGATCAACACACAGAGTCTCTTTTCTCTGCCTCTTATTCACTTGCAACAAAGTCTTTGAGCAACAACTTTTGGATCTTGGAAAAAATACTTTAAAAATGTTTGGCACAGTATTTACACAGCTTAAAAGACTTCCCTAGCCCTCTTTCTTCTTCTAAATGAAAAGTCCCTATTTTTATTCTTCTTCCACTCGGGCCTAGGTTATCTTCTTTCAAACAATTTTATTTACAGTTCAAAAGTTCAATTTACATCCCTTCTGAGATCATAGCCAATCTCCTCAATGACTCATTCTAATATTTCAGCTCTCAATGCTGCAATTTCTTGAGTAGAAGGTGGAGCTCCGAAGATTCAATGTCTTCCAAAATCAGAGTCCGTAACCCACTCAACCTTGATGGATAAGACTCAGTCAATGACAGAGTTGCATTAGCCTCTGTTCCAGGAACTCTCAGCAGGATCTCGAAAATCAGTATCGAGAACTCGGACCTCACTCTACCAAGCATTGCTAACCATATAAGTCCACTCGGTAGAGGAATATCTCCGACACGGCACTCTTGCTCTCCTTACGCTCCTGTGGCTTGCTCGGACTCACTCAGATTAGATTCGGATGATTCACTGATTGGTGCGAGTTCTCTTTCAGATGCAGGTCTCAGGTTCCTACTTTTCTGTCTTACAGGCCACATTTCATCTGTGTCATCCTTCTTCCTTGACTGCTCACATCTGATTTCCCCACCACTCTCTTTGTTTATACCACTCGCAACGTTACCATCTCCCTCAGAGTCTATACCAGGGTCTGTGTAGCTTGACCTCCCTAAGCTTGATCTGGTGGGTATCCAGCTTCGTCAGGAACCTCCACAGCTTGGCTTGCCCTCTCCTGTGACCCCTCTGTCACTGCTGAAACTACTTCTGGGAGAGAAGCTGTTTCGACGGAGGGACCTGTGACTCTTTGGTTATGGGAAGTCCTCCACACTTCACAGCAGTATTCGTCACCAGTATCACCTGATGTGGTCCACGCCACAGAGAGTCAAGACAGTTTTTTCTTACATGCTTTCAGACAAGCACCCAACCCCCTGGACTCAGGTGGTGGCAGAGGTCTTTCAACGTTGTTGCAGTTGTTGCTTTACCCTGATGAGAAACAGAATGAACCACATCAGCCAATCCTTTACAGTAGTCAAGGATCAAGTTATCTGTGATGTTTATCAAAGCAGTTGCTGGCACTGCAGGCATGTGCATTGCCCTTCCTTCAAAATGTAATGCAGTGATAACCCAGTTCTCCTATCAGGAATGCAGTCACAAGCTCATTAGAACCAAGGGCCATTTCAAAGATGTTGAAGCACACTCATTAGCCAGCCGTGCCTTTAAGGTCTCATTTATTTGCCCCACAATGCCTCATGCCTCTGGCCTGTAAGTACAATGTAGTCTTTGATCCACACTCAAGGCGGTTCACAATAGCTTCATGACTTTGCTTTGGAAATGTGTGTCTCTATCTGACTCCAATGTAGTTGGAAATCCGAATCGGCAAATAAGTTTCCTCCACAATAACTTTGCTACTGTGAGACTATCACAACTTCTAGTCGGATAAGAATTCACCCATCAAGAAAAGATGCACACTACAACCAAGATGTATCTCAGTCCATTACACACAGGCATCTCAAAAAAGTCCAGTTGGATTAGATTGAAGGGGGCCCTTGATCTGCCAAGGTGACTCAGAGCAACAATTGTCTTTTTCCCAGCATTCATCTGTTGGCACGTGACCCAAGGATGACACACTGACTCCGCAATCACACTGAACCTGGGATTGAACCAAGTCTGCCTGAACAATCTCGCCATTGCATCCCTTCCTATATGAGCTGCTTCATGAATCTGCTTTGCCATTGGGTTTAACAGGCAATCCAGTAACATCAGTTGAAACCCATATGTCACTTTCTCCTTTCTCACAACCTGCTCTGATCCAACCCGCTTGTTTCTGATCTGTGGCTTCCATTTACAATCGCCTGACTTCATTTCATGTGTCTGCAACAGCTAGCATCATGCTGAGTTCGGTCTTCTCTGCAACCTCGCCAACATATTCCCCATTGAAAATATATGCATGTGTAGCACAAAAGCGAGCAACTGTATCCGCATATCGGTTCCCCATTGTAACAAAGTCATCTCCCTTTCCATGGGCTTTGGATTTAACAAAAGCCACTTCCTTTGGTAATTGCAATGCTTCCAACAGTGGTCTCACATAGTGCCTGTTCCGAATGGGAGAGCCTGATGACATTAGGACCCCTCTGTGCGACCATAGCTGTCCGAAGTCATGAACTACACCGAAGCCGTACTAGCTATCGGTATAGATGGTGACTCGAATCTGCTCAGAGACAAGACAAGGCATGCACGTGTAAAGGCAATAATTTCAACCACTTATGCGGAGTGTATACCCTGTAACCAAGCAGCTTCCACCACTCCAGAAATTGTACAGACAGCAAATGCTGCTCTCACATTACCTTCATTGTCTCTTAGACATGAAGCATGAACAGAAGGACTTGATTGGGATCATGCAATGGTTCATCAATAATGTCAGGTCTCGGCTTAGTGCAAAGCTCAGAAACATCCAGACAGTCATGGTCTTCACAATCTTTCCCATCAGCATTTGGAACAGGTAGCAAAGCAGCAGGATTTAACACAGAACAGCGTTTCAGTGTGATGTTCTCTGCGGCAAGCAACACCTGCTTATATCATGCCAGCCAGTTATTAGTCAAATGCTGTCATTTGGTTCTCGTCATCAGGAGTTCAACTGAATGTGGTAAATATACAGTTAGTGGATGACCCATCACAATGCTTTCACATCGTTTGATACCGACACCTGTTGCAGTAACGGATTTGAAATATCCGGTAACGCTGAAGCTACAGGATCTAATGTAGCTTAGAAATAGGCCGCTGGTCTATGGCCACCTCCATGTGTCTGGGTGAGTTCAGAATAATGAGAATCCTTTGTTGTAATCAAGCATTCCTAAAGTTGGAGCGCGACACAAGCACTCGCTCAGCTCCAAGAAGGGAAGCAAACAGTTGTGATCCCAAGGTACAGGATCACAAACATCTTTGTGGGCCAGCATCTGCTAAGGCTTTGCCATAAAGGAGAAATTCGGGATCCAATGTCAGCAGTAACTAACCACTCCCAAAAACATCCTGACCTCTTTCTGGGTAGAAGACAGATTCATTTTCATGATCACCTCCACTTGTTCTGGTGACACCTTCCTCTTGCCTCTCTCTATTTGTTACCCAAATACTGAACTCCGGTCAACCAGTACTGAAGTTTGCTTGGAGACGCCTTATTGTCAGCCAGATGGTTCAGTAAGGCAATAGTATCATCCTTACAAGCCGCCCGTGTTTCAGATGCAATGAGGAGGTCATCAATGCATGTATGTATGTATGTATGTATGTACTGAACAAGCACTGAGTTTTGGGGCAAAATCAAACTCTCAAGATTCTTCTTCAAGACCTGGTTGACTATGGATGGACTTTCAGTATACCCTTCAGGGATACAACACTACATTAAGACACTGTTCTCCAGATGGAAAGCAAATACAAATCGGCTTTCCTTGTGCAACAGGATGGAGAAAATTGCCTGACAGAGGTCAATCACCGTGAACCATGCAGCTTTACAAGGAATCTGAAACAGAATCACAGATGGATTCGGTACGAATAGATAGCAGGGAATTACAATGTTATTCACCTTTCTAAGGTCCTGAACGATGCAATATTTTCTGCCCAGTTTCTGCAATCCAATAATGGGCGAATTGCACGGGCTTCCTATGATCTCCTTCAGTATTCCCTGTGCAATCATGGACTCAATTACAGGTGTAATCCCTTCCACCGTTCCCGGGGTCAGATTGTACTGAGGTGTTCTCGGGAATTCTGCATTAGGTTTGATCTGTATGCGGACTGGCTGGACTCCTCGAATCAGTCCGATATCCTCTCCTGAAAAGTCCAATACCACTGGAGAGACAGTGTCTCTCAAGTCCAGGGGCATGTCTTCCACTGTCAGTAAAGTAAACATGGCTACATAATGATTTTGATTCACCAACTTGAAAGCAATGTCCTCATCATTAGTCTGCAATTCAATTCTCTTCGGTGTGCAATAGATGGTACAATTCAATTTGCAAAAGAGATCACGCCCTAGTAAACAGACTGGACTCGAATCACACACCACAAACTGATGGTGATCCTGAAAGGTTCCGATTTTCACTGGTACCTCTTTCGTCAAAGGGTTTGTCATTCTGTTGTTACCAACTCCTACAACTTGGATTCATTTTCTAGAGAGGGGCAGGTTTGGGATTACTGCTGATCTCACAGTAGAACAGGTAGCACCAGCATCAATCAAGAATGTAATGTGATGACCACCTACGTCTACTTCTACATATGGTACACTCTGGTCTACCTCTAAGAATGCACCAAGTATACAGTCTTCATCCCCCCTCAGGCACCATCATAAGGATGGGTCCTGATCAAATGCATCCAGTTGTGGAAATATGGATTTTTATGGTCAGTTATGTCCCCTATCTTGGACCCCAACGGTCTCATGTATAAATCACAAGTACATGTATGTTCCCTCCAGTTCCAGTTATGAAGACGCAAACACATGTGCGTCCACCGTCAACATGTCCTCTTTCAGATCCGCCATGAATGGGCCGGATATTCTATTCCTAAGTATGAAAGGCCACCGGCTTTATATGGTTCATTTATCCCATTTTACAGTCCAGGCGAGTAGGCCCTGATTCTGCCATTAAGCCTTTCCCTGCCTTCTGCCTCTGAAAGCTCCAGTCTGAGCTCGCATCTGTATCCATGAACTTTGTCCTACTCCCTGCGCGGCTAACGGTGCCTGACTCGACCTGTCTGCTTGCCAAAAACTGTATTTCACCTTCGAGATTATCTGCTCCGCTCCCTATCCAATGCATTCCTGTCTAGTAGTTTAAGTAAACATTCTTCCAGCTACCGAGCAAAAGGCCCGGCTTCTCTGTCTTTATGCAAGTAATTCATAGCCCTGTTACTATGGAAGATTTCTGCCCTCGCATCTAGTGTAGACACTTAGACGCTTGTACACGCACTAACAGTCAGTATAGTCCGTATAGAATGAGATTCTATTCTAAGAGACCTCTCTTTTTGGATAACATAGTTCTTTAAACATAGGATGTTAGATATGATTTGGGATTAGGTTGACATAACCCCAGACTTCTGTCTCCACATGTAGAGCTAAATGTCAAGTCCCCTTCACCCCCTAGTTGCACGTCAATCACACGTCATGCTGCTGCGCGCGCATCTCTGCCAAGTATTTCTGCTGACATTACGAAATTCTTTCATGGTGCCACCTACTTGTGACATCATACCTAATGACGTTCTTTAGTTACGCCTAGTTACACCCACTTTAGTTACGCATGTATGTTTTATCTTTGTTATCAATTGTTACGCCTCCTGCATCTGTTTCACTGTAATGCCTATTGTATAAAAATGATTACCTGTCAATAAAGTGGGTCCTTCACTTCCTGAACCTTCGTGGTGATGGAATATGGAGTCCATCAATTCGAATTGATTTTGGAATAAAGCCCGTTCCGAACCTCTAATACCACGGATTCTGCCTCTTATTTTACTGGGCTATTATTATAGATTTTCCGCATCAAATTAAGTACCGGTAATTAAATTATTTACCACATATATGGCGCCCGAACAGGGACACTTTCTCATCTCACGCGCCGGAGGTGCGTTGCAGGCCCGGTCTCCTGTCACAGCTGGACGGACAACAACGCGTACCCACAGGATTTCCTGTATCTCCCTCCTGCCGAGCGGGGGTAACTGAGGCTGCGATCAACACCCAGACGAGGCGGTGAGAAGTGCGAAGTATCCCGACCAGAGCCTAGCTGAGAGAGCAAGATCCGAGGTATACAGAGGCCCACCAGTTTCCGAAGTTTCCGAAGTTTCGAGTCGAGTCCGGTCCGGTTCAAGTCCAGTTCAGTTCAGTTCCGGGGCCTTCCGTTTCGAGCTACCCGGTGAGTACCATTGTCGGGGAGGCGTTCTGACGTGCACATAGGTTGTGCCGGTCAAGACGGGTTTGGGTACACAAATCCGGTCTGCACTGTTTCAGCAGTGTATCTGTACTGTTTAGCAGTATATCAAGTATGTCTAGTATATAATTCAGAATTATCTAGTTAGTACCGAGTATTATGCTTAGTGACTAGTTCCCTAAATGGCCATCATTGTTTATTCATTAAATGTTAAATGTTAAAATGTTTTTAAATACGTTCTGCATATTGTGGTGTGAATGACTGTTCATTATTGTGTTTTGTTGTATTAAACGTGTTCAAAATTAGGTATCAGATCAGTTCTCAATATGCCGCTCTTTTCGAAATTAAGACAGATAAAAACTAGAAAAGGGGTACTCGAAGAAGCTGTTCCCATTCCTCCTAGGGACACTCCAGGGTACTTCATGTATCATAAACATGGCCTAGACGCCATATTATTTCTTGATTTATGGGTAGACTACACCAAGGAATTACCAGAAAGTCAGAGGTGGCCCGCAGCTGGGACCTGGGATGCAGACTGCATCATGAAAGTAGAGGAAGAATTATGGAAAAAGAAAGCTAGACAGTCACAGAAAGATGCCATTGAATTATGGCGTAAAGAATCATATAGACGTACAGAAAAAGCGCTCAGACAGGAAGAGAAAAGTAAGGAGAATTCAAATAAAGTTCGAGAAAATCTATTAATTGAAGAAGGTACTCGAGTAAAATCAGAACAAATAGACAGACAAAGAAATGCCCTTATGAATGGTATGTACCCTCTTCTGGCCGAAGGGTTACCTAAGGCTACTCCGGAGATACCAAAAGACTTGCCACCCCCATTGTTTCCGATAAAAGTACATCCCAAAGGGCATCCCAGAACCGCAGAAGATGTTTTTCTTTCCTCTTATTTAGACGACGCAGCTCCCGAGTATGCTAATACTGCGCCACATAGACCGCCTGCCGAGGGGGTTCAACGCCAAGACCCTCCTCCGTCTGTACCTCCGCAACAGCAAACTCCGACACAAGTTCCGGCAAGCACATCTGTTTCTACATCTGTATCCACACCTATGGTTGCTATATCACGTTCAACGAATCCTTTCACATCCAGCACCCCAGGTGGTGCTACCGGAGGTACATCAAACATTTTTTCCACGCCACCCAGAGTAAATAAACTTTCCTTTCAAGAATTAGCCCACCAACGTACGCCCAAACTAGTAACTCCCGACACGCTTAAGGAACTTCTAATAGATTGTAGATATGACCCTGTGCCCGGAAAAGGGGACGAAATGCTGCTGGCATCATTACGTATCCGACGAGCTGCAATATATTTAGGGAGGCTACCAGGAATGACTACACATTTAGAAAATATATATCACTTTGTCCAGTCAGGACGAGATTCTGAAAGTATTAATAGAGCCATGGAGTACCAGAAAGTGGAGATACAGGGGGAACTGTTACGTTTCCTCATAAATTGTGTGATCAGAAATCAAGACCGACCAGGGGTAAATCCGGAAGAAATGCAAATTCTTACCACATGGAGTCGGAATATATCAGAGGGGAGACATGATAAACGGTCATGTATAGTAGCTATGTACCGAAAGATCCGCAAAGAAATAGAACGAATACACGAAGAAAGATTAGCAGTAGACCAGCCTGAACAAACCGAGGAGGAGGAAGAATTAGAACTGCCCACAGGACAGTTAGAAACCATGGCCTATGTAGGTAGAGGAAGATCTTGCAATAATACTAGATGCTTTACTGATCCGATACGTCCGATACGTCCAGATAATAGCAGAAATTTCCAAACCCCTATAATAAATATAAGGTCCCCCGAACATTCGTTCCAAGCCGCTGACAAATTACTCCGAGAACGAAGGGGTTATCATATACTCGATTCTATGGACGAACAAGAATTAGCCAGGTCAGCCGTTCACTGGGTTGATAATCCCGGAAAATATAGTGATGATACATTAGCGCACACGTTTTTGAACCTCACCCCAGATGAACAGCGTTTAGCTGGTATCTATATGATTCAACAACTCCTTACATTATATAAAAGCCAACACTCCGATCCTGGTCCATTACCTGATATATTGACTGAATTACTCACGAATAAATGGAGAGGTTCAGGTACTGAGTTAATTAGAGAGATACTGGAATCCAGAAAGCAGTACATTCTTTTTGTATGCCCCGAACATGTCTCACTGCCCATCAAGGAAAGAACGACGTATTATATGGATAGACAGAATCCCTTACGCGAAGTGCACCCGATAAAAGGTGAGGACAATCAGTTTAAACGTGTGTTTGTATACACACCTATATCTAAAATAGAACTATTAGAAATGAAGAAAGTGGTACCCAGTCATGACAAAGACCCAGCGGGTTTCCACCGTGAAATTAAAGATATGTTACTCATGGGAGAATATACCTACCCCGACATTATGACAATATTGAAGGTATTAATGCCTGCGGGCATTTACGAAAAACTCAAGGAAAAGGATTGGGAGGTGGGAGACCAGAAGATAGATTGGACAGCATTAGAAAACGAAGAAAAAGCTCGAGGTCCAGGTTCAGGGCTTGGGGAAAAGACCAAAACACTTCCAGGTTTACTAGTACAGGTACTGCCACGTTTATTAACTACGAAAAAGGAAGACTGGGGTGCAATCTCAGCCTGTAAACAAAAGCACGATGAGGACACTAGTGATTTCTATGCCCGATTCGAAAAATGTTTTGGTATAAATAGTGGAATAAAAGCAAGTAGCGAATCGTATCCACATCTGTTTGTGACAAAATTAGTTGAAAATGCCTTGCCCCAAGTTAAGAATAGAGTATTGAAATTCGAGAGTACCTGGCAAGGTAACACTCCGTCACAGATGTTACAAATGTTACAGTACCATCACAATAGAATTAGAGAGGAACAAGAACATGAACAAAGGCGCATGAAAGACACGAAAATGAAAATGCTAGTTTCCCAGACAGTTCCAGCTGACGGTCATAAAAAGGGTATGACACAGTCCAGTGTTTCAGCAGGTCCTGTAAAAGGGACATGCAACTATTGTAAACAGCCAGGTCATTATGTACATGATTGTCCAGTTTTAAAACATAATATCGCCATAGGTAATACAAAAGAAAGACCACGGCCACTTAGACAGGATCAGAACCAACAAGGAGCTCCGCAGCATGCACAGTCCATGCCAGCTCCGCAACAGTCTATGTCAGCTCCACCACCGCAGCCTATTGCTGCCACACAAACAACGTCACAACAGATGTACCAGACCGCACAGTATGACTATCCTGATTATCAACGATACTCATGAAACAGCCTAGAGAGGGAAGTTGGCTTACCCCTTATCGAGGTCCCTGTAGATCAAGAAGGACCTTATGTACACAGTGAACTATTAGGCCAAGATAGAAAATTTTTACTTGATACAGGGGCAAGCCGAACAACCATAAAACGTAGTGAAGTTCCAGGGGCACCCCTCTCAGGCTCACAGAATATTTCCCTTGGCTTTTCAGGAAAACCTATCATTAACGAAGTATCACAGCCTCTTCCCCTTACGATTGGTCCCTTGACACGAACTACAGATTTATTGCTTACTAAATCATGTCCAGAAAACCTGTTAGGCATAAAAACATTGAAAGCTCTAGGAGCTATAATATGTTGTTCTCCGGAAGGAGTAAGATTGTTTCTACGTGATTTCAAAGGGCACTACGTGTCCCGAGACATGGATCACCGACTGCAGACTTTACCCACACATCTATGGGCACAAGGCCCTACAGATGTTGGTTGCATGAACATTACACCATATCGAGTCACACTAAAGACAGGAGTGGTACTACCACGAATGCGACAATACAAGTTACCCCCAGATGCTGTAGTGGCTTTACTGCAAATCATTGACGAGCTTATTACCCAAGGAGTGGTTGTGGAAACCGACTCCAATGTATGTAATTCACCGATAATTCCGATTCCTAAACGAACTGATCCAAAAGCCCCGCCAGTATATCGATTGGTTATTGATCTGCGCGAATTAAATAAATGCATTGTACCACAATACCCCGTAGTCCCAGACATTTCTTCATTACTGACAGCCATTGATTCCGAAGCAACATTCTTTACTTTAATTGATCTCAAGAATGCCTTTTTCAGCGTCCCAATAGATCCGGAAAGCCAATACTTGTTCGGATTTAGTTTAAATGGACGAAGCTTTAAATTCACACGCGCACCTCAAGGATTCACAGAAAGCCCCAGCATCTATAGCCAAGCACTGAAACGAGAACTTGACAGTATCCACATGCCAGTCAACACTGCCCTGCTTCAATATGTCGATGATCTGCTGATCACCGCTAGAAGCGAACCTGAATGTGAAAAAGCCTCACTGACGGTTTTACAATTTTTGGCCGAAAAGGGGCACAAGGTGTCCCCTTCTAAGCTGCAATTCTGTGTCCAGCGAGTTGTTTACCTTGGGCACTCGCTGTCCAAGGAGGGAAGGCAGCTTACACCCGATCGCATCCAGTTAATTACTAACATGCCAATACCCAAGACACAAAAGGAGGTGCGGGCTTTTATAGGCCTCACTTCATATTGTAGGCAGTGGATCCCTCAGTATGCATGTCTAGCAAAACCACTCATTCAGTTGACAACACAGGAGGCAGCCACATCGACTGTTCTCCCTTGGACTCAGGAACATACACAAGCTTTTGAAAGCCTAAAGAAAGCTTTATGTCAAGCACCTGTTTTAGCAACACCATGTTACAATAAACAGTTTACACTCTTTGTTACAGAACGCGAAGGTACTGCCTTGTCAGTACTCACACAGGAACAAGCAGGATCACACAAACCATGTGCTTATTTTTCTAGTACATTAGATCCCGTAGCTCAGGCTCTGCCTGCGTGCCTAAAATCAGTGGCAGCGACAGCTTTAGCAATCAGACAAAGCGATGCCATAGTGTTAGGACACCAATTGACAGTACAAGTACCACATGCAGTAGAGGTTCTCTTGAACCGCACACAAACACAACACTTGACTATAGCACGACTCACCGGTTATGAATTAACATTGTTTCAGCCACACATAGAAATCAGACGTTGTAGTACATTGAATCCTGCCACACTGTTACCAGTAAACGGAACAGACCCACTAGCACATGATTGTATTGAAGTTATCACTATCACGACGAAACCCAGACAAGACTTGACAGACGTCCCATTGTCAGACCCAGACCTGACGTTGTATGTAGATGGTTCATGTATGAGAACAAGTACAGGAGAGCTAGTGGCCGCTTACGCAGTCACAACAGACACTGAAGTCATTGAAACAAATCGCATAAATACCTTGTCCGCTCAAGCAGCAGAGCTCATCGCTCTGACACAAGCCTGTATTCAAGCTACGAATAAAAAAGTCAACATATACACTGATTCACGTTATGCATTCGGAGTTGTACATGACTTCGGCGTGCTGTGGCGAGAGAGAGGTTATTTAACTTCTCACGGTGCCCACATTCAGCATGGACCCCTCATCCATGCCTTATTAGATGCAATACATCTACCCACTGCAATATCAATTATGAAATGTAAAGCTCATACGAAAGTTACTGATATCATTTCCCAAGGCAATGATCTAGCTGACAGAACAGCTAAACAGACTGCTCAAACTCACACATCTGACATGACAAAGACAATAGTCCCGACACCAACACATTGCATGATGGTTAAGGATCCCGCTCTTGACGTAATTGACATACAGACACATGCTACACCAGAGGAAATAAAGAAATGGACTGAATTAGGAGGGATCCAAACGGATCAAGGATGGATGACGAAGGAAAAATCTGTATGGTTCCTTCCTGATTCAATGGTCCAAGTTATCATTAATACTGTACATAGTCCAGCGCACCTAGGAGAAAAAGCTATGCTAGACAGCATTCAACACATTTGGTTCAACAAACATTTACGAGCAGCAGCTAAACAAAAAGTTCGTACCTGTATGATCTGTTGTCAGTTTAACCCAGGTAAAAGCATTCCCGTAGAACAAGGTGGATTTCAGCCTCCTGATCACCCTTTTGAAGTCCTCCAGATGGATTATATCCAGATGGAACGATGTCGAGGATTCAAATATGTTCTCGTAGTTGTCTGTGCTCTTTCCCGTTGGACAGAGGCATACCCGGTTTCAGATTACACTGCCCCGACTACTGCCAAACAGTTGGTTCGAGAATTCTTCCCACGGTACGGTTTACCACGTGTTGTCTACTCAGATAACGGCCAGCCGTTCTCCTCCGAACTAATGAAACACGTTTCACTTTTGTTAGGCTATCAGTGGAGATTTCACTGTGTCCGACACCCCGAGGCAGCAGGTCTCGTGGAACGACATAATCAAACCCTGAAAATTAGATTGTCCAAAATATGTAGAGAGAAAGGTGTCGACTGGGTAGTAGCCTTACCAGTTGCACTCTTTTACATGAGAATGGTAGCGCACTCTCGAACAGGGCTATCCTCTTATGAGGTGATCTTCGGTAGACCACCAAATATGTGGGGGACGCCTATACCACGCAAAATAACTGATGTCGATTGTAATATGCTGACAGATTACTTGGCTTCCTTGATGTCTGCACTACAATCTTGTCGTTCACAGGTAGCTGCAGCCTTTCCCGACAACACCGAGGTGAAACCCCATGACGTAATTCCCGGGGACCTGGTGTTAGTGAGGAACTTTGACCGGAAGTCTCAGCTGGATCCTAGGTGGAAATCGCCTCAACTCGTACTGTTAACCACGAGGACAGCCGTGAAGATCGAAGGTCGCAAAGGCTGGATACATTCAAGTCATATCAAGAAATTTCATGGACTTCCGTCTGATGTAGACGATACTCCTCGCGTGTCTTCACCGATTGACTCAAAGCTTCCTTTGGTTGAACCGAGTAATCAGGAACAATATAAACTAAAACTAAGGTCTAATAAGTCAGACAATTTGATTTTTTAAGTCCTCTCCAAGGTGAATCGGTCGAATTTGTCTCTGACATGTATCCCCTAGACCTGAATAGAGAAAGAAACCGAAAAATGCAATTGAAACAACATGCGTACTGTAAATCACTGCGTAGTCATTGCACAGTGACGTTATTAATTTTGTTTTTCTTAAGTCTTTTAATAATCGCTGCAAGTATATTGTTGCACATATATTATCCTATTTCTAAACATGTTTACAATGTTACTGCTGAACATTCTTTTAGTGAATTACCCTTGCATGAGTTGTCCTATAGATTTGCGCTGCGCAATAACACTTTTATTAGTATGTTACATCATTCCCATCAGGCTAGCAATGCTACAAACTGTTGGATATGTGGCCGACTCCCTCCCTATCAGAACTATAAGGGAATTCTGCCTCTCTTTCCATATCCGTTCACACACAATGGCTCCTGTGGAGCATGGTTTAGTTTAATTAATTCCCTCGATTCAAACTCAGTAACTTATCAAGACAATTGGGTATGGGGAAACCTGAACTTAGTTTTGCTTAAAGTCTGCTACCCTAACAAGGAGGGACTTCCCAAAAGAACAGGAACTGATCTAGAAAATGAGGTATATGGATTAGGGAATTTCACGCTTAATCTCATGATCCTGAATGTCGAATCCGAAGCTACACCAATTTTGCCCGCTATGTCTGTATTTCCAGTTAAAGGTGAATTATGTGTAAGAAAGAATGGTTCCATACATATGGGCCATAGTAAATGCACCACTGTAATAGAATTCAGTGATCAAGGCAAGTCTACATTTAGAGCTTCTCGCCATTCCTACTTCATATGTGGTCAGACTGCATACATACGTTTGCCTCTAGATTGGGATGGTACCTGCTACATCGGATTCCTTTTGCCACCTGTTTTCCTAGCTCCTCCTGATTATCACAGAAATACTCATTTAGTACACAATAGGGAACGGAGAGATCTCCCAATAGTCGACTACACTGAAACAGCATGGGAAAAATACACAGATTTCAATAAAGGTCTCTTTCCCTATATAGGTACAGTTACCAATAGTAAGCTGATACGTAGATTAACCAGAACCCTTGAAGCAGTAGTGAACGAAACTATTTCCGCCTTAGGCAATTTAACAGAAGAGCAGTCTGCTATGCGGATTGTTGTGCTTCAAAATCGTCTTGTCCTTGACGTCATCCTGGCCGATAGGGGCGGAGCTTGTAGGGTCATCGGATCAAGCTGTTGCATTTTCATACCAGAAAATTCGCCATCTGTATATAAAGCCATAACTCGCCTTCATAAGATTGTAAGCCAGATACACCAGAATCCAGGCACCTGGACTTGGTCCGGTTGGTTTTGGAGTGTATTGTCAACCTTTGGATGGAGGGTCCTATCCTTCCTAGGTATTGGCTTTCTCATACTATTCAGTTGCTGCTTATGCCTACAATGTGGACCAGCGATTTGTGGTCTGTGTGCCACATCGTGTATTCCACCACCAAGATTTCATTCATCACGGAAGAAGAAAGAAGAACAAATGATGCTATATGAACAGATCAACGGATTAATGAAGATTGATATCTCTTAAGGGCAAGTAGGGGACAAGGAGGGAATGTGGAAATATGGATTTTTATGGTCAGTTATGTCCCCTATCTTGGACCCCAACGGTTTCATGTATAAATCACAAGTACATGTATGTTCCCTCCAGTTCCAGTTATGAAGACGCAAACACATGTGCGTCCACCGTCAACATGTCCTCTTTCAGATCCGCCATGAATGGGCCGGATATTCTATTCCTAAGTATGAAAGGCCACCGGCTTTATATGGTTCATTTATCCCATTTTACAGTCCAGGCGAGTAGGCCCTGATTCTGCCATTAAGCCTTTCCCTGCCTTCTGCCTCTGAAAGCTCCAGTCTGAGCTCGCATCTGTATCCATGAACTTTGTCCTACTCCCTGCGCGGCTAACGGTGCCTGACTCGACCTGTCTGCTTGCCAAAAACTGTATTTCACCTTCGAGATTATCTGCTCCGCTCCCTATCCAATGCATTCCTGTCTAGTAGTTTAAGTAAACATTCTTCCAGCTACCGAGCAAAAGGCCCGGCTTCTCTGTCTTTATGCAAGTAATTCATAGCCCTGTTACTATGGAAGATTTCTGCCCTCGCATCTAGTGTAGACACTTAGACGCTTGTACACGCACTAACAGTCAGTATAGTCAGTATAGAATGAGATTCTATTCTAAGAGACCTCTCTTTTTGGATAACATAGTTCTTTAAACATAGGATGTTAGATATGATTTGGGATTAGGTTGACATAACCCCAGACTTCTGTCTGCACATGTAGAGCTAAATGTCAAGTCCCCTTCACCCCCTAGTTGCACGTCAATCACACGTCATGCTGCTGCGCGCGCATCTCTGCCAAGTATTTCTGCTGACATTACGAAATTCTTTCATGGTGCCACCTACTTGTGACATCATACCTAATGACGTTCTTTAGTTACGCCTAGTTACACCCACTTTAGTTACGCATGTATGTTTTATCTTTGTTATCAATTGTTACGCCTCCTGCATCTGTTTCACTGTAATGCCTATTGTATAAAAATGATTACCTGTCAATAAAGTGGGTCCTTCACTTCCTGAACCTTCGTGGTGATGGAATATGGAGTCCATCAATTCGAATTGATTTTGGAATAAAGCCCGTTCCGAACCTCTAATACCACGGATTCTGCCTCTTATTTTACTGAGCTATTATTATAGATTTTCCGCATCAAATTAAGTACCGGTAATTAAATTATTTACCACACAGTGCTTCCATGAAGGGAATCTGATGGTACGTTTGATTGCCCTGCGAGATTGCGGAGGTAGGTGCACTTGCACTAATTGGTTCTGACTTAACCTCTGCATTAAGAGATCTTGGCCTGGTCACTGTCGGTAACTGATTTACCACATCTGCTACTTGCACGAGTTCTCCTTCCTGCACCTGATTCACAGGATTCAAACAACACTCGCACTTCCAATGCCTGATCTTGTAACAAAAATGGCAAGCATTGATCTTTTTCAGAGTCGCAACATCTATCCTTGTCTCAGGATCTATGGGGACACCTCTTCCTTTTCCCTGTCCCATCTGCCCTGTAATTGATGTAACCTGGACACCTCCTGAGACGTTTCCTTGATTGCAAACTACTGTTCCTCCTGTTGCCTGAACCTGCTCTCCCTTCTGTGCATTTCGCATTTGAACTAGAATCAACGTATCCTTTATTCTCCTATGCTTGGAATCTCCCTCATCACTGCAATACCTGGCATACCGCAGAATTTAGTCTACAGACATATTTTGCAAGCAGGTCAAATATTGCTGGATCATGAGGCTAACCTCCGGCCTCAGTCCTGTCACAAACCTTTATATGAATTGTCCCATGTCTTTAGGGTTGAGTTTATCTAACCCACTGTACTTTTTAAAGGCTTGCAACAGTCTTTCGTAATAAGCATGCACTGACTCTTTAGGCTCCTGTATCCTCCGATCTATCTTAACCCAATCAATGTCTTTTGGGGCTATCTTGGACTGCAACCATGTGATCACCTGTTCATACTTTTTCCTAAACAATGGCAAATGACCGCGAGTCACTGTATCCACCTCCAGCTCAGCAGCTGGCCACTCATTGGCTATTTTACAAGCAGAACACTATAAAAAAGTATCCCGCCTGAGGTTACAGGGGAAGTAGTATATACTACATACGGCACAGGTAGGGGGGCTATCTGGTACACCCCTAGTGATTAAGCTAGCTCTGCATGAATGGTGCGGGGAAGGAAAAAAATCCTTTTTCATATATAACCCTCACACACTCTAATGGTGTCATGCTTCATCATCGGGTTCACCCTGACTCCTAAAGGTCAGGGTGGGCTTGACCGTATTTCAGGGAGCAATTAAGGATAAAGGGTGACCAGGGGGCTTAACTAGAGATTAAAAATACCTCACCTTCTCCTAGGCATCGCTTTATTAGTGGAGATGGCCCAAACACCTTTAGAATTGCAGCGGGCATTACATAAATATAATGAGTATATGGAAAGCCTAGATTTAAAGATAAACGCTACAAAAACCTATATAATGACTTGTGGGAAGGTCACTAGGAAGGAGAAAACTATTTTTATTGGTAACAATAAATTAGAAAGTACAAAAACATATCCATATTTGGGCATCCTTATGGATAACAGGTTCCTGAAAACAGGCCATAAGGGCTAGGAAACTTTTATTTATGAAGACTACAACTGCTCTCGTGAATTTCGCACAGAAATTAGGTAAAAGGCCGTCTTTGGAATTACTTAAGATCTACCAGGCCAAGTGCGTCAGTGTGGTCATATATGGGGCTGGGATCTGGGGATATTGTAACGTATCAGAGTTACAGAAAGTTGAAAACGCTTTTATTTGCTATGTATAGGCAGTTCCACGATCCACCTCAACTTTTGTCTGTCACACATAGCTGGGGCTGCAATATCTAACGGACAAAATAAGGGTCCAGCCACTTTTATTGTGGCACTGTATTTCGACCTCATTAAAAACAACTTTTAATCAGAGTGTTATAAGAGATTCCCTTAAATTAGAGCAAGCCCTAGCTATTAGATGGCTGAAGTACATCAAAGATTTTATGACGGACTTAGGACACCCCGAATTTTTTAATGACCCGTTAAAGATGAATAATATCTCTAGGAAGGATTTTAAAAAACAATGCATGGCACACCCGGAAGATCTTAGATTTGAAAGTGAAGCCATTAAGTCGTCAGTCCGCCAAAATCAGATGATCATAATGTCTGCAAAAATTCAACCGTATCTGACCTATCGCAGAACTGGTTACGATAGATTTGTATTGGTTCGTTTCAGACTAGATTCTTTCTACCACCTAGTCTCATTCCCCACAATAAATGATTGGTTGAAAAATCTAGGACCCTGCCCCTGTGATGGGGTAGCACCCCAAACGACAATCCATATTGTTTTATTTTGTAAATACTGTGGGGAATACAGAAAAAGGTGGATCCTTCCAATCTTAAAAATTTGGGGTTTGAGGCAATGTCGCCCGGCCTACCTTGCACTCCAATTTTTGGAGAATGAATGTTATGCAAGAAATATTGCACTATTTTTAAAAGCTGTAATTAAATTTAGGAAACATATATGATTTCTAGGAATTTACATAAACTATATAAACTGCTTTTAGAATGTAATTTTTATATGAAGAAAGTTTTTTAATGGGAATACGTGGAATCGAAATAGAATATAATATGATGGGCGGTACCTCATGATGAATTAATTTCAATAAGTGTATTATATATCTGTGTATCTTGCTTTTATGGTTTTTGTATACGATAACGAAAACCGAATAAAGTGAAATTTGAATTTGAATTTGAATTTAGTGGAGATGGTGGGGAAAGTTAAAATAAGAAAAGGGGTAAAGTGGACTATTATGGTCCTATGACCCTATGTTTTGTTGACCGACATGTTTCAGACCTCCTCTAAGTCCTAACAAAGTCCGGGGGTTTCATTAGGGTATCAAATAAACACCTCCCTGGTGAGTAGAATGCAGAACAATGTCATGCACTTAACTATATGGCCAATGTTAATACTTGCTCATTCAGTATTTCAGTTCCTGTTGTAACATCTGGTAAAAAGAAATCTAAGGCACCTAATATATGTTTTTTTTCTACAATAATGTTACAGGTATGGTATAAACCACAATTGTAATAGTGATAAAGACCATGCATGCATATCCCACTGGATGCGTGTGCACTACACTGACTCAGACTGGAGGCAAGTGCATTTGTTCCCTGTGCGCCTTCGTTGCTAATATTATGGAGTACCTGATTATTCTCCATTAGCAGACATTATATCACCCACACTGCCAGTGTGGATATATCTAAGGGCGGTATAATAGCGGCCCTTATATGTGATTGTTCCCTGTTTTCAACCATGTAAATCAGGCGTATTTCGTGACATACAACATATGCTTAGACCCACACACATAGTCAGACCCCACACATATTAAAAAATATATATAGTATCCTCCAGTTTTTACAAATACATAGTTTTGCTTATTGTACTAATACTCACCCACAATTGATGGGTGTCATATATCTCAGGGGTGAGGGACGGGTACCCTTTTTCACACACTAAATATGGGAAGAAAATAGTGAGATAAGTGAGGGGGGAAAGGGAGCGAGTTAGTGATCAAAAGATTGTCGGTTAAAGTATCCCTGTTACAGTCACAGGAGACTTCCTGCTCCAATCGGCGGTCTAACGCCTCAACATTTACTTTGTTAAGGGATTTCCCTGGCCATTCACCTACACTCGCCCTTGTCCTCCAGGCTTTGGTGGAGTTGGGCACGGAGGATGCCAACATTTATGTGCTCCTTCCTAATGGGCTTGGGAAACTTCTGCGTCACGTGGTCTGCGTGCATCAGCTAGCGTGCACGTCAGAGGACGCACAGACCCATTGAATCCGGGGTACTGTAGTCATTATGTTCCTCTGTGTTCACCACTGTCAATCACAGACGGGGATGAGGGGGGAACAGGTGCATTGATATAAACAGATTGGCTGTAAGTGATTGAAATACCCGCATATAAACAAAAACTGGCAAGTGGATATTATCCTTGTGGCGCCAAAACATGAAAATGAACTAAGGTCGTGATTGTTTTAGCCATAGAGCGGTAATAAAGTTAATGTAAGCCCATTTTTTTTAAAAAAAGAGCTTTTTTATTAGTGTATATGTCAATAACACTCAGCAAAAATGTACGGTTTGAAAGTATTACATACAAGTGCTCCCTGAAAGACATGTTGATTTCCAGCGGCCCCAGACTCATGCTTGCTTCCAAGGCTGCACCCATTGGTCCTCTCACTGGTGTTTCCCACATCCCAAAGTCTGAACTAGTGCTTGACATAGATATTGACTGTATACTACTGGAACCAATGCATACTCCCGAAGGATCGGCAGTAGCTGATAAAGGGGTACTAGATTCCACAGGGACTAAAGATGGACGATTTCCATTTGTGCTCCCTGATCTTCCCAATCCAGTCCCTTCCCCCTTAATCGACTGTCACTGACTAAGGTTTCCCACTGAGCTCAAGTCATACACAGGAACAACAGGACCAATAGTGACCGGTATTGTAAGAGCTTCCGGTAACCGTGAAGCAGCGCTAACTCCGCTCTGTTCCATACCTGCTAAGGTGGGCACTCCTGTCCCCCCTACTTCCACAAATATCCTTCCCACAACTCATGTACTAGGACCCACTTGAGCTGGGGTGCTTCCCACAATTTCTGAACTTCCTGAGTCTTAGCCCCGTCAACTGACTGTGGATTGTAAGGTGGAGGACGCTCAGATAACAACCCATACAATAAGCTGTCATCAGTGTCACTACAGTTGTTTCCATTTGCCCATCTGCTCCGGTCCTGAGAATCTCCCTCTCCTACCAACATTGGGTACAACCTTTCTCCCTCAGTGGTATCTGCTCTCCATCTCTTTAAGCTGTGCGTCCCACTATTCATCCTGGCATGCCCTTAAAGTTTTCCTCATCTTCCCTTGGTATGTCTTCCTCTTCTTAGCATGTGCTGCACACATCCAGGCATCTAACGCCTCAAACTGTGTTGGACTAGGCAAAGGTCGCAACGCAAACATCACTCCCCGATACTGGAACTACACATCCAACCAGAATGAACCAAAAAAAGGGAAAGACAATTCACCCTCCTTTTCAGTGATTTTATGCCAATTTTGAAGCCAAATTATAGTATGGAGTATGGAGGACACTGATTTGGGCTGGATTTTGGTTATATTGGGGTAGGGGCTGTGCGGCAATGTGCGCAGATTTTTTTCACATTGCCACGCCCCAGCATAACCACCGCAGCGCGCAGCAGCTCACCAAGAGTCATCGCGTTCAAGTCGGCCCGACCTCGACGACCGTGGCGTTGCGTTGAGGGCATCGATCAGCCAGTAAGTAGCAGTACTGTGTCTGGTAGTAGTAAGCAGCTCAAGGCCTAGACTGAGACTAATGCTTTGTGGGGAAAAATTTAATGACTTAAGCAAAGAGGGATTTACGGGAGAGAGTGTTCTCTGGCACGTGTGCTTTCAAATTGCTATTGTTGGGCCTCACGGAAAACTTAGCAAACGTTTTGGGTAGTTTGCAAAAACTCTGATAGGCTGAGGCCACAAATTCGAAAGTTGAAAACTGTACGAAGAAGCCTTCACTGAGTACAATGCGGTAAGAGTTGCCGAGGATCGGGTTTCGAGTCTCGGGGTCGACTATCCTGTGATTTTGGGCAAATCACTTAATCTCCCCGCGCCATCCAAAAAATGAATCTTTTCTGGTGAAATGTAACTGGTGCTAATGTAAAGCACTCCAATAACTTCGGGTCGAGTTTGCGCTATACAAAACCGCAAAAAAAGGGCCACTTGGCCACATGAAGTCTGAGAGCATCCAGGAGTAGTCTATGGGTTTTCACATTTAGCACCCCGACGAAATATAGAGCAAAACCAAACCTATATGTGCCGCAAAAGGAGAAAGAATGTTTTTATTCAAAGTGGGCCAGCTTACGTCTGCAGAAAAAAGTGAAAAAATATACAAAGAGAGATATCATGGCGGATCTAGAAGAGGGTGGTGGGATGCTACGCATTTCTATTGATGGTGGTAAACTCTTCTGGCCCATGTATGGGCAAGGGAAGCTATGCATTTCTATTGGTGGTGGCAAGCTCGGCTTTAGTGTTCTTGCCCATGTATGGGCAAGGGGAATTTCAGGTGTCACCAGAGTTACCTTAGATCAATTATTGCAGTTCCCGCTAGACTGGTGTATGTTACTAGAAGATGTTAGCTTGGGTTTGGTTCTTGGGTGTCCCACCCAACTCCCCTTCTAGGGTGAAAATTGCAAGAATTAATTCCGAAATATTTCCTTCTATCACTTCTTCTGTTGATCTCTTTTAAAGAACACAGGACGGCTGAAAGTCTCTTCGGTGTATTGAGGAGCGTAGGTATGTTTGGACGTTTTTGGGAGAAATGTTGAAGGAGCTATAGACATGCCCTGATGTCTTTGCATCTGGTTAAAGGATGTTTTTGTCGAGGCACGACAAACTCTCAAAATCAAATCCTCTGTCCCATGGCCCTACACAATAATATAATCCCAAAGTAATAAACAAATGCATCAATCTCTTTCTTATCTCCCCACCCTGAAACACATCAGCCGCCCGGACCTCTGCTGACTCTAATGCTCCCTCTCCTGTCCAGCAACACATCTCATGCACCTTCACACACCTCTGGACCATCCTGCTCCTGACAGTCTCCTGGCCTTTTATCTTTTTACTGCCCTTGTCAGTGTTTACCTTCTTTGGCTAACCAGCCTGCGACCACACGTGACTGCTGAAAGGATCATGGCTGTTTTCTGATCTACTGGTCTATTCCTCCTGAACCTCCATGTAACTCTATTTACCCTGAGGGTTTAAAACAGGCTGCAGCTGTCTTGGTGCTTTTGAGTTAATTCCTTGTGTTTGAGATGGAAGGCATGTTGGATGTAAGTGAAGTTAGCTGTGCAGAGCTGGTACAGTGCTATGTGGCCCAGCTTCCCTGGATGGCAAGGAGGTGCCATCACAATAGGGCCTTCAGGGCAGTGAAAACTGGCTCCCTATGAGGGGGCCTTGAGGTTTGAAGTGGATGGAGTAGAATGACTGGTTCTACTGTCCC
This sequence comes from Triturus cristatus, assembly GCF_964204655.1. NCBI lineage: Eukaryota > Metazoa > Chordata > Amphibia > Caudata > Salamandridae > Triturus > Triturus cristatus. Next base: position 912,229,393 of record NC_140583.1, read on the forward strand.
ATCTGAGGTCTGCACAAGGATCCTACCTTCAGGAAAATGCCAGGGTAGTTCCTGTTTCAACCCTCACCCCCTATCCCCCCCACCCCATCTGAGGGCGCCCACTGCTCATGGGGTTGAGTAGGACCCGGTTGAGCCCTCTGCTTACAGCTGTAAATTGTTGTTGGCTTGAGTGAGCTGCCAGGACCTTTCTATGCTCTAGAGTTGTAAAGGGCCCCTTCATAGCTATGCTGGTGACTGGCTGTAGGCAGGGTATATAAATGTAGGGTGCCTGGCACCTTAGTGCCAGTGCTTAATTTGAGCCGATTGTTTCCAGTGCTCAGCACTGCACTTAATCACCAACACCTGCACTTTTCTTGAGCACCAGTTAATTCTGAAGTCAGTAGCTCTGGCCAATGTGCCACATCCTCTCCCCACTTTCATGGTTAACAGTTGGATCTGTTTTTAGCGGCGCTAACAGGAGAAATAAGCTGGTGCAAGCTGCCTCCTAATGAGGGCCCCTGCACTTATTTATTTACAAATTAACCACTGGCCCCAGGTGAATGCAGACTAAAATCTAAGGGGCCGATTCACAGAACTAACTTAAGTCAAAATCCTAAACTTACTACTTTTGGTATTCACAGAAGTTAGGATTTTGTCTTAAGTTTGTCTTAAGACAAACTTAAGACAGTCTTAAGACAGTCTTAAGACAGACTTAAGACAGTCTTAAGACAGACTTAAGACAAACTTAAGACAGACTTAAGACAGACTTAAGACAGACTTAGACAAACTTAAGACAAAATCCTAACTTAAGTCTGTCTTAAGTCTGTCTTAAGTCTGTCTTGAGTTTGTCTTAAGACAAACTTAAGACAAAATCCTAACTTCTGTGAATACCAAAAGTAGTAAGTTTAGGATTTTGTCTTAAGTTAGTTCTGTGAATCGGGCCCTTGTTGTTCAAAATGGAGTTTGCTGTAGGATAGCTTTCACCAATGTATAGTTATGACTTTCTTGATTCTATATAATACTATTTTAAATGTGGTAACACAGATCAGTTTTTCCTCTTTTTCTTTAGGGGGTGTGCCAAGCAAAGCATCACAATTATTGTTTGTGGCTCGTTTCTTTGCCTTATCCATTAGCCATTCAGGATATTGATATTCCAATTTTTTTTCAGTCAGGATAACAGCTTGTTGCCTGTAATTGGTCAAGAAGGAACAGTTTTGTAAAAGGCGCAGGAGCTGTTGAAACAGAAGGTTCTTTCATAAAGGGTGCGGTGGAAGCTGCTAAATAATAAAAGATTATTCTTATATGTAGGTTTGTGAAAAATGTTGGGAGCATGTTATCAAGCACGGCGTTAAAATTATCGCCACTTTAGTGGCAGAAAACTGCTGCTAAAGCGGCGATATTGGGCTTGATAATATGCCGCAGAGAATTCCAATAGAAGCCCATGTTGACACCAGAATATGGACTTCTACGGGAATTCTCAAGGGCATATTATCAAGCCCATTATCGCCGCTTTAGCGGCAGTTTTCTGCCGCTAAAGCAGTGATAATCTTAACGCCGTTTCTTGATAATCTGCCCCTTAGTGAATAACTGTCCATCTTTAGCTGTTACCATTAGGTTAAGGAAATACAGTTCATAGTTTAATAGCAATTGTGCATATTTGACGAACTGGTTCTGTTCATTTAGGCAGGTAATTACGTTATTTGCTGGTCTATGGTCATCGTCCCATACTACAAAAATATCTTCAATGAAACACGCCATAGTTTAGAATTTTGTTTATGGGGAGTACTGTTCGACCAATGTGTTTTGCCTCAAAACTGTGAACATGTAAACAAGCTATGCTTGTGGCAAATGTACTACACTTTGATGTCTCATGTGTCTGTAGGTATAGTGTTCCGTCAAATTTAGAGAAACTATTTTTCAAAAGCAGGCTCATTAGTTTTATTACAAAAATGTCTGGGGTGGCATAATTCCAATCAGAGCAATAAAATACTTTTTAAGTCACCCTCAAAAGATCTTCTTAATGCAAGCTGGTGTACAGAGGCTCTGTACCTAGCCCAATAAGGAGTTATTTCTCAGGATCAAGACTCAGATACTTTAAGAGATTCAATATATATTTTGTGTTTTTACATATAGAGGCATTTTTATCACCAGGGGTCCAAAAAAGGCATCAATGAATTTTGAGATTCACTCGGTTACTGAACCTCTTCCAGCACAACCAGTCAAGAGGGATGAAGTCTGGTAGGTTTATGCATCTTAGGTAGCGTGTAAAAAGTAAGGTGTTATTGAATTCCTAGCTACCAGAAAGTATGCTTTATGTTTTGAAATACGGGTATTAGTTAAGGCCTCATTAATTGATGTTCTTATGTTAAGAAGCCACTAATTTGTAGGGTCAGTATTAAAAATGTTGTAAGTATGGCAGTCTCTTCACAAACGTAGACACACATCTTAATACACTTTGACATTCTGTAACACAATTGATACACCCTTATCTGCTGGCTTGATAATGAATTATATACTTGACTGCAACTCTTGTCTTTTCATATCATGATAATTTAAACAAAGTGTTCCATTCATTAGTTTCGATGTTCTCCACTTCTTTGGTTACTGCCAGTTCAAACTGTGTCACCTTCGAAGAGAAATTGTGAAGAGGAGGTGAAAAATGGGATTTGTATCTCAGACTCGTGTTACCTCTCTCTTCATCTTCTGGTTTGGCTGAGGAGACATAGGCCTTCAGTCTTATTCTCCGGAAAAGTACTGAGAAGTCACACCTCAGTTTAAATTTGTCAAGATTGTTAGTGGGTGTGAATCCTTTGTTAAATATATTCATGTGTTGTTCTGTTGGAACCATATCAGTAAGAGTAACAACTAAGTTATTGTCTTTTTTGTCCTTGGCTGTAGTTCCTTAGGCTTCCTTGGGTGCCAGTCAATCCAGAGTCCACATAGAGTAGCCAATCAGTTAAGAATCTATGTAAGATCAAAGCAAAATCCATATTTTTTTCCATGGTGCATTTCTGCTCTTTTGCTTTCGAGGGTTATAGGCCAACCCTCACAAGTGAATACTATTTTTTATTGGAAGAAGTGGGATAGTTATTTGGTTGTACTGTTATCATTCGCCACAGATTATGGAACTCTTATTTCACCCCCACAGGAAACGTAGTGTAATACACACAAATCACACCATCATGAACTCCCTGAGTCTCAGTTTTTCAGAAATGCCTTGTGTTGGTAGATTTCACTGAGTGCCGAAAGACCATGGATTCAAATACCTGTTAGCCACACCCCAATCCACAATGGAAATTCAAAGCACAATTCTAGATGTTTTCTCTGCGAACCTTCTCTCACAGAAATATGAGGAACTATAGGGAAATGTAGTTATTTCTTCCAATATTTGAGGTTTAGCAGGCATTCTGGTTAAGAAAAGGGAGTTTAATCCATGCAAGCCACACTACCTTGGTTGCCCCTGGTTATATAGTTTTCACAAGTCCCTGAGGTTGGTAGGTTTGTTTGAGTGAAGGCAGACCTTGGTCCCAAATACGACGGGTAGTTGCAACCACCACCACAAAAGTAGACTTTATTTGAACATTTCCTCTCAGCATATGGTAATGATTTTGGGCCTTTGTTGTCTCATACTGTAGTCCCCCTACACCTGTGGGGTGCTGTTTTTATCACTGGAAGTGTGGAAATGCAGAATAGTAGTACATTTGATGATATACATTGAAGTACATTATTATTCTTTTTTTGTTCACTTCCAATTTTAAGTCAGTGGGCACAAAACATATAAAAGATCTACTCAAAACAACCAGGTAATCCAAAATATGGAGCAATACAAATAAACCTCATCTCCACACTCAGATTATTAGGTAAATTTCAAATCGACCTATCTGTTTTTCATATACCTTTTTTATTCATTAATTTTTTTCTTTTGAAGTGGGGCACAATTGGTATGGATCAAGGAGTAGAATTACTAAAAGGCAAAGCAAAAACAAGAGTGGATGAGCTATCAACGCTTGATGTCGGGTAGTTGAGACCACTGTAAATATAGTTGGTTATTGAGTGCATACTTAGATGGCTCAGTGGATTGCTCAATTTCTTTTCAAGTTTATGTTTGACCTGCAAGTCACAGATTCGAATACGGATTTAGAGGGGGCATCCAGAAGTGGGCAGTAATAGGACATACAATGTAGAATTTTCTATTCTGCACATCTCATGGTACCCTTGCCTTATTTCGAGGGGGTAAGCTGTTGCATTTCTGATGAAAGAGCTTTAGTAAGATCTGATATGGGACACTCCATGCCAATAGACCATTTGTAATAGTGATAGCACTGCAAAGCCTGTCCTGTTTCAGGAAGACTTCTGCCACCGTTTTAGGTCTGGACCAGAGACAGTTTTGTCTCACCACTATCATCTAATAAAAGAGGTCATAAATAAAATAGTTACAGAAATATATTCCACACAGGAAGTGACATCACTGGTTTCCTACCAGAAATGTCTTTAAAAGAAGAAACCAAGCAAGAGAACTAATTTCCAACCTACACCTATATAGGAAGTGACATCACTGTATTTCCCATCATCCATATTCACAAGACGTGATATCACTCCCCTCCCAGCGTCTACTTAACGGCTGTAACAGCGTGGACACGCGCAGAGGACATGCAGCTGGCGTGCCAAAGGCACACCAGAGGCAAGCCAATATTCAAGTATCTGGACCAAGCTGAGTGCCAGAAATTGTGGTCCTTTGCATTCCCACTGCTACCACGCTGCAACTCTATGCACCACACAACACCAAAGGAGCAGTCTGCTGCACTTACTGAAAGTTTTCATGCACTTACCCACATTCAACTGTCACCGTACCGGCAGTACCCAACACCTCACTCTCTCACACTCACACAGTGCTCAAACCACCCACACAACACTACACTCTCTCATGCATGCTCCTCAACACCCGCTCATTCACCAAACACACCACAGATACATCCTACTCGGATACCTGAACTTCCACCTAGAAGACCATGCAGACCCCCAACTCAACAGCACTGACTTAAGACTTTGGATGCCTGGGCCTCACCCAATGTGTAAAGGAACCTACCCACATTGCGGAACATCTCCTGGACCCTATTTTCACCAAATTAGACAACATCCGACTAAACTAGCCTACACCGGTCCACTGGACTGACCATGCCTTTGTTAAGTTCAGCATTCCTGTCCCGGTCCAACGCCCATGCACTACCACAAGCCTAGCCTGCTGATCCTGGAACAGCATCACTGACAATGACTGGAACAAATGTTTTTAAATCCCACTGACCCGAACACAGCAAAAGCCTCCCCAAAGTCATCAAGAATTTTAACAATTGGATCTCCTCCTGCCCTGACTTCCTCGACCCCCTCAAACACAGCAAATCCAAGATCTAGACCCCTGGCCAGTTGGTACACAGAGGAACTCAGACTGCTAAAACTACAATGCAAACAACTGGAGCACAAATGGAGAAGGAGCCAGGACAATACAGATAGGAGCGCATTGAAATCTGCCCTAAGGCGCTACCACCAAATGATCCAGACCATCAAACATGCCACTCTGGTGTCTTGCATCAATGCCAACACCAACAAAACCAAAGAAATCCTCACCATTGTGGAAGATTTCACCTCAACTACGGCTGCCTCCAACTAGATCACCACCTCGCAGGAGCTCTAAAACAATTCTTCAGCTACAACATCACCACCATTAACAGCAACTTCAACCCATAACCTGACCTAGCAAAACACCTCCTGATCTTATCCAAAGAACCCATGCTAACCCCATTGATCATCATCATTCAAGAAGAAACTACTGCCACTATGAAGCCCATCCACTCAGGGGACACCATAAGATCCTTGCACCCACTGCACCTACTCCAGAGGACTGCAACCCATCTGTGCCAAGTTCACACCCATTATGAATGCCTCTACCACTTTTTTGATCTTCCCAGATGCTTGGAAAAACACAGCTGTCCTCTCATTGTGGAAAACACCCTCTGCGGGCCCTTCAATGCTAGCCAACTACAGACTGATCTCCCTACAACCATTCCTGGCCAAGGTCTTAGAGAGAAAATCATTAACAACCCCTCACTGAATACCTCAACGACCACTAACTCCTCAACACTACTCAGTCTGTTTTCAGACAACACCATAGCATAGAAATTGCCCTCATCACCTACACAGAGGAAATCTGCATTACTTTGGATAGAGAAGATACAGCAGCCCTCATCCTTCTGGACCCATCTCTAGCATTTGACACAGTCTCCCACCCCATCCTCATCCAATGCCTACACAACATCGGAATTCAAGGACACACACTAAAATGGATCTGCTCCTTCCTGACTGGAAGGACCAAGTCAGTAAGCCTGACACCATACACCATGGGTTCCCGTGACCTCATCTGCAGAGTTCCACAAAGATCCTCCCTGATCCTGTCCCTCTTCAACAAATGCATGATCCCTCTAGCAAGCATCATCCACTCTCACAACATCAATGTCTTAGCCTACACTGATTGCACGAAACTCATTCTCTCCCTCACGGACAAGACACCCAGTACCCAGATCAAGTTCAACGCATGCATGACTGAAATCACCCACTTTATGAAGTCCAACTCTCTAAAGTTGAACACCGACAAGACTGAAATTGTGATGTTCGGGAAGAGCACATCACTGTGGGACTCCACCTGGCGATCAACAGAGCTAGGACTGACATCCACCCCGACCACCCACGTCAAGGACTATGGGATCTTTATCGACAGGATAGTCGACATGACCGCCCAAATCAATGCTGTAACCCCCTCATGCTCCCGTACCCTGAAGTTGCTGAGGAAGATTTTCCAACGGTTCCCAATCAATACCAGGGAAACCGTCACGCACGCCCTGCTCACAATTAAGCTGGACTACGGAAACACCCTCTATGCTGGTGTGAACGGTGTGAACAATAAACTCACAAGAATACTGCAGACCATTCAGAACTCGGTGGCCAGAATCACTCTCAACCTCCCATGCTGCACTCACATCACACTACACCTGAAGATGCTTCACTGGCTCCCCATTCACAAATGAGCACAATTCAAATGCCTCAGCCACATTTTCAAGGAACACTGGTCCAACATTCCTCAAAAGTCTCATCTGCTTTTACAAACCTGCCAGACATCTCCGCTCATCCGGACTCCTACTTGCACAAAAAAGACACCCAAATGATGGACAGAATGCAGTAGCAATCAAACATTCACCCCCAGTCAAGAGATTGAAAAGTGTGGTGGTGAGGAAACTCGCAATATGCTTGGTGGGTCCGCAGCAGCCCGCCAAGCATATTGCGGCCTCAAGACCGCCGCACCAATGCCAGGAAACTCTGATCTCTAACGGTTGTGGTGGTCCCAGGGCTGTACAACTGCCCTGGGTTTAATAGGGCAGTCGGAAGACCCCCACTGCCGTGCCCCTGCAAGTATGGTGGTCCGTGAACCGCCAGATTCTTGATAAGGACCTTAGACTCCATTTCCTGTGAACAGGGTATTTCAATGAATCTCAGCTTCCCCTCCTTTCTCTTGCTTTCCTATTCTCAAGGACTTATAACCCTTGTTCTTATCTCCACCTTTTTATTCCTTCATGATTTATCCCAGCATCAGAGGCTTCTTTGTTCCGGTATCTGAAAAAGCATATATCCGGGATTTGCCTACTGCGCTCGGTGTGTGACTCTGCAAGGCTGGGGCTAGTAAGTGCTCAGCGTATGCGTCTGCGCTGGGGGCGTGGCTAGTAACAAGGTTAGGCGCCGGTGGTGGAGCTCTCCATGTGGCCTCACTTAAAATAACCATAGAAAGACATGTCAGTAGCAAAGTAACTGAGTTATAAATAGAGACCTGAGGCCCATGAACAATACTTGGCTCTTCAATTCACCTTAATTTTAAAACGTCAGATTCTGAACGATGCCTGTGCAAGTTTTTGGTTTCACAACAACAATTGCAAATATCCTACTCTACTATGGGCACTGATTTTGCGCAATAATTATCCACGTTTTATCATGCGGCTCTAATGTTTCCAGAAAAGGTAATACACTATCCATTTATCTTGTTTTCATTCCATTAGCATTTATTCTTCCATAAAGGCTCAAAATACGTATCTTGTGTGTCACAGTCATATCTGAAATGGAATTAACTTTGCTTTCTGCTCCCATTCTCAAATTCCAGCAACATAATACCCTTTTCATGTTACATTAATGAGCATGGAGCAGATAGCTCTTGCTGGGTGAAAGCTGCAAAACCACCACCCAAGATCCATGAAATAAAAGGTCTATGTCGCATCTGGATATTATGATGTGCTTTTTACAGACAATTCTGGGATTGATTTCTTGGTGAGTGCAGTTTGATTCCCTTTTATGCAGCTTAGATGTGTTTCTACTAGAGCCGAAGCGCTTTAATTAGCCAGAGGACCGTGAACATGGGGGGGGGTTACAAAGAACACTGCGGGGAGAAGCATCCGGAGGAAGCTGGTTCATATGAGCCAGGAGGTCATGGAGAAGCGGTAGGGAATGAAACCGAAGCCGCACTGAACAGTTTATTTTATTTTATTTTTATTACACATTTGCATTACAAATATGAACAATTCAGTACACGGCAGACAAAACGCGTTGGCTACGATAACGTGAGTTATTTAGGCAATGCTGGAAGAGGAAAACATGTACTTTGGTAACCCATGAATTGGGGGGTCAAGGTGTCCCAAATAGGGGGAGGAGTCAAGAGGGGCAGAGTCTGGAAAAGCCTTCTGTCGGTATACTTAGATATTTATTTTTCAAAAACTCTTCCATGAAGAAAATGGCAACAAGGAGAAACCTGACAGTAAACCTGTTCTGGATTGATTAGTTGCCCAGACTACCTTTTAAATTATCTAATGGATCAAGGCACCTGCTGCAGAGAGCTTTGTGTGCCCAGTAAATCGTAGCGAATAATAATAATGGTGCAATAACTCTGGTGGTTAATGCACTTGCTGGATAGATAGGTGGTTTGGCTAGTCACAGTTTTGACTCATAAAGGAGCTTAGAGGGGTAATGTGTCCACTGCAAAGCACATCCTGTAATATGCGGATGACAGATTTTGATTTTCTGTACATAGTATGTTCTTTTGACACTGAAATTCTTTTATTACTTGCAGTTCATAAATTGCAACATTTCTAATGTAGCACAGTGAGCTGTGATCCCGCCTCAAAGACCTGCAGGCTAATTGCAAGGCAGGTGTTTAGAACCTTGTTTTTTAATTAATCTGTTGTTATTTTAAGGCTGCTAAAAGGGTTTCTTCGGTTAGTAATGAAGTCTTACAGACAAACCAAAGCACGGCATTAGGTCTAAAATCCTAACTTTATGTTTCGCCTTAACATACAATACTTAGCAGAGTGTGACTCTTAAACCTGAAACTTCATTGTCTTATGTAACATCCTATGAATTAATTTACACACTTTATGATTTATCGTCAGTGTTTAATGTGTGTGTGTATATGTATGTGATGTAAAGCGGTTTGACACCCTACATTGGGATGAGTAATGTTATAAAAGAATTAAATATAAAAAATAAGTGCCATTTAAATTGTTATTCATGTATCTACTCATACAAAGTGATTCATCTGACATTTGTTCACAGCATGCATATCCCTAATATATTGGGGTTGAACAAAATCTGAACTCCAAATTGTGCTTTCTCTTAGGTACTTGTGAGGTAATAACAAACTATGTGCCTTCGTTTCCCTTCATTGCCTAGTTCTAGGTGTTAGCCTCCAGATAGCGCTAAGCTAGGAGAATACTCGACAAAAGGAGGGCTGTTGGCCCTTTAATTTCGGCCTTTGGTTTGGGTCCAGATGGAATATAAAATAAGAAACCTCCTCGCCGTTGCTGCTCCGAACAGAAAGCAGACAATGTGCAGGCACTGCTGAATTGTGTCCTGGTGTTGGCAAATTACACCGGGACAAATCCAGCTTATTTCATTGGGCCAGACGGATCCAGCTCCATATTAGGTACTGGATCCGGGATCCCACTATATCCCCTTTATTTCAGCACTCTGTTTAGGAATAAGAACCCAGACGCTATACCTTATAACTTACACTAACAGGGAAATTCAGTATTACATTCAGAATATGCTACCTACAAATTCATCTTGCTAAGCCAAAAGGGTGTCAGGATCAAAACATCTTTATATCTAGGAGCTCTTAAATTCAAGAGGCCCCATACACTGAACTTATGTGTCTTCGGGCCCTATGTCAAGATGGAAGTCCTGTTCATCATATTTATGAATTGAATCCACATTCCTGTCATTTAGGAAACTCTTAAAACTAAGTGCCTAGGGGTCAGAGATGTGGGCCTGCTTTCTGCTACTCTGGGTACTTTAGTATTACAAAACAAACTGCAGACTCTTGTGCATCCCTTTTTAGGTCTCGCCTGACCCAGCGCATGCGCTGGTCTGGCGAGACTTATTGAGAGGACTCCAAAAAGTGCTACCAGGCCAGCCTAGAGCTACAGTGCATGTGCGCGGGCGCGCGCGCGCGCTTTACCGCGATTACTTTCACTTTCGCGGCCGCTTTGCATAGCCAATAGATCTCGCTTTTGGGACCTTATAAGTATTTAGTTATGCAACTGTTGCATGGCTAAACACTTATAAGGTCCCAAAGGCGAGACCTATTGGCTATGCCAATGCTTGTTGTAATAGAGGTTGTGCGAGAGTGGTCTCAAGGGGGTGTTTCCTTATTTGCATGAGAATGTGGCCCCATGAAAATGACCGAACACTTTGGGCCTGATTTAGATCTTGGAGGATGGGTTACTCTGTCACAATGGTGACGGATATCCCGTCATCCGAATATAAATACCATTATATCCTATGGGATTTATATTTCGGCGGAAGGGATATCCATAACCATTGTGACAGAGTAACCCAGCCGCCAAGATCTAAATCAGGCCCTTTGTCTCTACACCAGAAGAATATTACAGCTGCAGGCACAGAGGCGAAAGAGCTGCGAGGGGCACACTGACTGTGCACCATAGTATGGTGGCCCACTGAAGGCGCCTCTTGAAAGTGGTAACAAGCATTTACAATGCAACGGTCTCGGCATTGTTAAAGTTAGAGCTATTGGCATTGCTCATGACATTATTTTTGTTTTTGTTTTACTGAACTGTGATCAGCGGGTGTGCCCGGTAGAACTCTGGCTTAGGGTGGGGGCACTCTGCATGCAGGACTGCCTGGAGGGGGCTCCTTGAACTTGGGAGGGAGGAGCTCTATGAAGGAGCATTTCCTAAACTTCAGTGCGGGACCTAAGTGACGGTGAGCGTCTGTACAACTGGGTTAGGACAAGGAACCCATCCCAACAGGGAAAAAGTCAAACTAAAGTAAAGAAGGGGCTTTCTGAAAGGGGCCTTCGTTCTGAGCCTGGGATGGGACCAGCGGGAGGGGGGGCAGGACAGGTGACGTGAAAAAAAGCTGTGCCTTCTCGACACTCCTATTGTGCATCTCCCGAGATTACAGCTCGTGCGTGGGGCATATTTCACATTATGAATGGAACCGCTCTGTTTTACTGTTGTTTGATCTGTGCACTGAAGGGTTTTAAAGTTCCTGAAGGGGTCTTGTGGGGAGGGGGTCCGGTGTTCAACAGTCAGTATACATGTTTTGCTGTCTGCTGTGAGAAATGACTGTTGTGACCATGGCTTCAGGGAATGTTATTTTGATAAAAATCTCTCCCCAGCAGCCCACGATGTATGTTTAAAGCCCAGACTTTCGTCATTTAAGACTTTGCATTTAATTTTTATTTGTTTAAAGTGCAGCATTAATGACAGTGCATGTAGTATAAACGTGAGTGAGGGAAACCAATGATAAAAGCTGACCATTTCTCCCGCCAATGACCCGCACTCACCAGGGCCGGGATGCCAACTCTTCCTGGTACCGCCGCTCCCGGTGCGGGTCTTTTTCCGGTTCCTGCGCGGGAAGCTGGCTCCCCTGGCAACCGCACGCACGGCCCGGATAGCAGCGGCACGGCCGTCACTGGCGAGGAGCCGTTAACACAGAACAAGGACTCGGGCCGGGGATATGACATCGATCCGGCGGCGGCCATCTTAGAATGTCAACGTCTCAATCATAGCGGGCAGCGATGTGGTAGTGAACTGAGAGCGGTGACTGATTCAATTCCAGTTTAACACTAAACCTACATTTAGAATTGTTTCTAAGCGTAGACTGAAAATTGGACAAAATAGTTGAGCGCTAATTTTTATTTTGCAGTTTTATATTGCGCAACTTGTAATTGAATAAGATGAGTAAACAGTAACACGAAACTCAAAACTAACATATAGATTGGAAGATAAATTATGCGCTTCGAACTTGTATTTAACGTGGCAAAACTTACCTAAAATGTCCACTTTTCGTTATAAATCATACAACAGTTGACGTCACGCAGCAATGAGAACCAAGGAGTTCTGACGGTGATTCCTGCCTGCTGTGTGGAAAGCGCTCGGTAGGATGTATGACGTTACAACGCACACTTTTACAACGCATGCACTTACAACGCATTTTTTACAACGCATAATCCATTACAACGCATGACATTACAACGCATGACACTACAACGCATTTTTTAAAAATACCTTTACAACGCATTACCATTACAATGCATACTACCTTTACAACGCATACCATTACAACGCATAATATTAAATTACATTTAAGGTAAGTATTAGATAGTATAGGGGTAAAAATTACTATTCTAACTCCAGGGGGTGCAACAGTAGGGTAAGTGTTGGATAGTATAGGGGTAAAAATTACTATTCTAACTCCAGGGGGTGCAACAGTAGGGTAAGTGTTGGATAGTGTAGGGGTAAAAATTACTATTCTAACTCCAGGGGGTGCAACAGTAGGGTAAGTGTTGGATAGTGTAGGGGTAAACATTACTATTCTAACTCCAGGGGGTGCAACAGTAGGGTAAGTGTTGGATAGTATAGGGGTAAAAATTACTATTCTAACTCCAGGGGGTGCAACAGTAGGGTAAGTGTTGGATAGTATAGGGGTAAAAATTACTATTCTAACTCCAGGGGGTGCATCAGTAGGGTAAGTGTTGGATAGTATAGGGGTAAAAATTACTATTCTAACTCCAGGGGGTGCATCAGTAGGGTAAGTGTTGGATAGTATAGGGGTAAAAATTACTATTCTAACTCCAGGGGGTGCATCAGTAGGGTAAGTGTTGGATAGTATAGGGGTAAAAATTACTATTCTAACTCCAGGGGGTGCAACAGTAGGGTAAGTGTTGGATAGTGTAGGGGTAAAAATTACTATTCTAACTCCAGGGGGTGCAACAGTAGGGTAAGTGTTGGATAGTGTAGGGGTAAAAATTACTATTCTAACTCCAGGGGGTGCATCAGTAGGGTAAGTGTTGGATAGTATAGTGTAATATTATGCGTTGTAATGGTATGCGTTGTAATGGTAGTATGCGTTGTAATGGAATGCGTTGTAAAGGTAGTTTTTAAAAATGCGTTGTAGTGTCATGCGTTGTAATGTCATGCGTTGTAATGGATTATGCGTTGTAAAAAATGCGTTGTAATGGTAGTGCGTTGTAAAAGTTGCGTTGTAAAGGTTGTTCCCCCGCTCGGTAAGCCACGAAGGGGTACTCTGCTCAGGCCCCCGCCATGGGGGAGAGAAAGAAACACGAGAGAGAGAGAGACAACTGCCTTTCTCCGAGGTCAAGCAGAAATGCCTCGGAGAAAGGCAGCAGCGGTTTCGGATTCGGGGGCGTGTTTTTCTTTTTCTCTCCTCTTGCCATTGACTGTAGGAGAGAAAAACACGCCCAGAAAAAAGTATAGAAAAAAACGCCCCCAAATCCGAAAAGGACGGGGCCTGTTTTGCGAGACAAACCTCTTCTCCAATGGCTGGCCAGCATTTAAGAGGCCAGCCAATGGAGAAGAGGAGAGAAGAGGGGCGGGTTCAAGCCCCTCTTCTCCAAGTCATTAAATCTCGCGAGCGAGACTGCGCAAGCGCAGCCTTCGCTAGCTGAGACCTAAAAAGGGGGTTCTATAGACACCCCAGAAATACCCTTGCAAATGGGTGCTGTCACTCTCTACACCTGCCTACAGGGGGATTTCTGCGTTTCCACCTACAGTGAAAGGTGGACCCACAGCATCAAATAGACTGCTTACCATTACTAATGCGCTGCCCCTCCTCAGATGTGAGTTCCCACCGGTGCTGGGTGCAGCTCATTAACTATAATAGGGTGCACTGTCCCAGTCTGCACCTACTGCATCCAGTTATGGGTGTGCTGTGGTACAGAGGGATGTTGCGTCTTATACATAATATGGCTCTGTTCCATATCTGGACACCAAATTGTAAGCCAAATGCATATACGGCCTATTCTCTTTGCGAAAGGGCTTTTTGTTCACTGCATGATCTCCTACACGGTTTATTGTACAATACACATTGGTTCAAGAGTGCTATATGTATGAATGTATTATCAGTATTTGTACAGAAGGAATCTAGCCACAAAGAGCAATTGACGACTCTACATAACAGCTGGAAAAATACATTTGAATGAGGAGAGGATAGGGCGGGAGCAATAAAGTTAGACGAACGCCGCAAGAGTAACTGTAGGAGGAGGTGGAGAAAAGGCGGCCAGGGGGAAGAGAGATATAAAATATACCTTATAAACATTCTATTTGAAAGATAAAGAGTGACGGTGCTAACCACTGTCAAATTGGTGTTCCTTGCAATGGATAGCTGAACACCATAACAAAGTGGGTTGCACTAAAAGCATTACATGATTTCCAACTTTACTTCCAGTAATTTGACTTACAACTTGAGAGACAGACGAATACTCCCCAAAATGTGTATTAAAAATGTATCGATCCTTAATTACCATCTTACCAGATTTATCTCTGAGTCTATATAACTGCTTGGATGTCATACCATTGGCAAATAACATATCTTCCTGGTTCTCGAAACCCTCGAGAGTGAAGCTCTTGAATGCACAGTCACAATTTGCTTGTACTTAATGATTCATATGGGTCAATATAACATTATTTTCTGTATTTCATAAAATTGTCACTAGCAATAGTTGCCTCAAACGTGTACAAATACACAGCTCTATGAAGATATAAAACTGTTTAAAAATATTCTGCCTGATAGTGGAAGGGCCTGTGAAAGTGCAGATAGCAGATACTGAGAGGGATTGCTAGACAGGGTAAATGGTTTTCATCTTCAGCATAACAGAATAATTGTCTAGTTCTTCTACGGAACATTAACTTCAAAGCACTACCGGGTTCTCCATTGCAGTTACAGTGCATAAACATCTCTAATAACTACAAATGGCCCATGTCTTCACATAACATTACCACACTTTGAAGGGTTTGCCATCCATCAACTATCCAAAAATATAATTAAGACTGGGCAATGCCCACTTTTCCCATAACTTATACTGTGATAGTATACTGGAATTCCAAACTACATTTCACAAATACTCTAAATAAAAACTGAAATGAAACAATCTACCATAGCACTTTCCAATACAATGTAATTCTGTTTTTTTCTTCTTTATGGATCGCAGCCCTCTTTTTAGAAAGAGGTGTGTTAGAAATGGGGGTCTCTAGTTGGCAAGGGCTTGCACCTTTGTCCAAATAGGGACCCTTAGGGAATATCATCAACAAATTGCGATAATTATCGCAAAGCGCTGTTAGCACGAAAAATGTTATCGCCGGCGAAGTCCTGTTTTTATCTCCGCAGTAGCGACGTATTAGCAACGAGCCGCTACCCAGCAATAGCTAGCAGTTCCGGCGCCAATGGATGGCGATAAAATCCTAGCGCCGGCGATAAAAAAACACACGCTAAGCCGAGAAAAGTCGCGCTGGGCCAATTATCGCCAAAATCAGCCCGACAATTGCTAACAGGCCTGCATTTTGCATGCAGCAAGCGGGAAAATGCACTATAAAAGGCCCCCAAGCAGGGGGAAAAAAAAAATAAAATAAAATGGAGAACACAGAAGAGAGCAGAGACATGGAGGAAGCGTGGACAAGTGCGGAGCCTACAGCAAACCCCACAGCCAGCCAGGAGGAGCAGAGAGAGAGCCAGGGGAAGGCCAAGAGGAGGAGGAACCCCAGGTTCAGCCACCAGGAGAATCAGGTCCTGTATGGCCTGGTGGCTGAACATCAGCTGTTCATCAGGAGGACAGTGCCCTTGTCCAGGAAAAAAGAGACCTGGGAGGACGTCACAGCAAAGGACAATGCTGTAGGAGAGAACAAGAGGAGGACAGTGGAGGAGGTAAAGAAGCGCTGGAACGACAGCAAGAAGAACACGAAAGAGAAGATAGCAGCCAACCAGAAGGCAGCTATGGCGACTGGGGATGGTAGCCCTGGGCCACTGCTGGAGCTGGATGAGCAGGAGGAAATGGTGGCGCAAGTCATCACCGAGGAAACGGTGGTTGGAGTGCCGGGTCTGGACACTGCTGAATGTGAGCAGACACAACCACAGGGTGAGTACAAACTCTGGAGTGGGTGGACGGGGGTGGATGGCCACAATGGCACACATGACAATAAATAGCATTGCATACCCACAATTACTGTGGTGCAGGTCCCAGATAGCTCTGTGCATGTTGGCATGGACACACATCAACTGATCCAACATAAACATTGCTAGGCACACTTTGCCGGACACACTGACATTGAAATGTGCACTGAAATGTCAGAAAAACACAGTCCAGGTACACCATCAGACCACAAAATAAGTGCTACATCACATAGCAAAATGCCACATCACATAGAGATGCAGCATGCTGCCAAAATGCACCCCTTGCACCATCACAACCCATATCCAAATCATCTTCACAAGGCCGCAACTCCCATGTGCCAAAATGAGTATGCAGTGTGAATGATCACATGCACGAGTAAGCATGCCAACAGCAAGACCAGCACACCTGCAAAATAGCACATGTGTCTGACTTGTGTGCAAGGATGTGCGTGGCCAACAAGGGTGACTTGGAGGGCCACACACAACCTTGCACACGAGCCAGACACATGTGCAATGTTGCAGGTGTGCTGAGCTTGTTGCTGGCATGCTTGCTCGTGCACGCGAACAGTCACATTCACACTGCATACTCCTTTTGGCACATGGGAGATGCGGCCTTGTGAAGATGTTTTGGATATGTGTGGTGATGAGGCAAGGGGGACATTGTGACAACCTCATGATTGTTCTACAAAAATGCCCCCTTGCCTGTACATGCTATGCAGTACTGCGTACAGCAAGATGAGAAAGTAACGAGCGACTCTGCATACCGACAACACATGCAATGTCACACCAAAAATACAGATTTAGTTGTGTGCCCTCCATTGCAAAATGCGATGCAGGGCGCACCATGAAATCCATTCAGTCATCCAAAGTCTACTTACCTGTATTCACACATATCCCTGTCCATACTACCCACCACCCTCCCCCGCCCCACGTCAATGCCTGGCATGTACTATTTCCTCTTGCAAATTCAAAAATTCATTATGTCTGAGAAAGCTAGATCTTCAAATCTAACAATAGCACCAACCTAGTCTCTCTCCCCTCACTATGTCGTACAAGTGTCCGAGCATAGTATCCTTGGCTTGTTACTATGACATTTCTCCTCTACTACCTTTAATATGAATAACCATGTAATAAGGGGAATAACAACCAATTTTCAACAGAGGCCATATAAACAAACATCATCATCACAAATAAATCCATCCGAAAGACTATTTCACACTCCCTCAAGGCATGTCACTACCCATGTTGCTCTGTACTCTTTGATAGCCATTAGCAGTGCGTAATCTGTGGTATCCAGAAGGTAAACACTAAAAACACAATATACAGGCTGCCGCTTTAGATTCACCCATCATGCATGTCTACAATGGTGTCGAATGGTTACATCTACTTGCTATAAATGCCCTACCCTGGTACCAGCTCACCTGGCTCAGTGTTGACATCGCTTTCGCTGTCTTGGTCTACCACTAGTCCAAAGAAATGGTCCCATGCCCAAGGCGCCTCAAGTGATCTCTTGCTCACCGTACCCTTGACCAGTAGTAGCCTAACTATCCCATTACACTCTGCCCATTTGGTGAACTCTCACACCCATTGATCTAAACTCGTGGCCCCACTTGCCTTCTAGTGCATCGTAATATCCCATCATGGCCACTAATAATCCCCTATCCATAAACTTGCTGCGATCCCACTTTGAGCTGTGTGTGGGAAGCAATGTAGGATGCAAACCCCTAACGCCAGATCTACCTCCCTGTCCGTCAACACCTTCAATAGTGCCATCATTACGGTCCAATAAGTAGCCCAAAGTGGTCACCCCCAAATCATGTGAGGGAAGTTTGACCCCTCTCCCTGAACCCTTGGGCATTCGTATGAGTGAGTGTTGAAACATGCATTGACTCTTTGCCGGTGTGAGGTAAAGCGATGTAAAACATTAAAAACAAGCCACTGAAAGCGGGCATGCCTGGTGCACCTCCACGCTTACTCTACAATCTCAGCACAAGCCCTTTCCGGTGTCTCTCTCCCTACATCTACCTCCCATTTCAATTAAGTATGTCCAAAGGGGGCAGCTTCTCAAGATTCATGCACATGTACAGGCATGTGACTGCCTTAAAATTTACAGCTGCTGTCAATATGTATTGGCACCCTAAAGAAAGCTCAGGTGCTGCTTGGTCCCCTTTACAATGTGCACGAATATCCGCTGTGAGCGCTGCATGGAGTAGGAAATCCCCCCTACTAAAATCAAAGCGCTTATGCAGAGTACAGAAGGTCACCGCCTGGTCTGATACACAAAACGGCTCACCACTGCCACACACACTCCACATGTGGGCCCAAATTTGTGGGTAATGGGTGTGGACACTGTCTGCTCAGACAGCAACAACAATTGCTATACATGCTGCACCATACTCTGAAAGGGTAATCCAAAAGAAGTGCAGGAAGCAAACCATGCAAGATTAAACATGACAGACGCAATGCACACAACACAAATCACAAGGAGCCAAAGCGACTTAGAGGCACAGGTGTCCTACACAGTGCAGCTCTGTAGAAAAAACATGGTGCATATAATCAAGGACGGTCTTAAAATTATCGCTGCTTCAGCGGCAGGAAACTTCCGCTAAGGTGGTGATAATGTGCCTGATAACATGCTGCAGAGAATTCACATAGAAGCCCGTGTTCACACCAGAACATGTGCTTCTATTGGAATTCTATGCAGCATATTTTCAAGCACATCATCGCCGCTTGTAGTGGAAGTTTCCTGCCGCTAAAGCGGCGATAATATTAAGGCCGTCCCTGATAACATGCCCCCAAGTAGGCTCCCATTGCCAATGTGCCAAAAGTGGGCCCTCATCACACATAACTAATAGCACACAAAACACATGCACATATGCAAGCCCCTGCAAAGCTGCAACTCCTTGAGCCACACTGACAAGGCAAGTGATAGGGCATGATGAATAGCATGCCTGCAGGACAAAGATTTACATGGTGCAGGACACTTCACTGATGTTGCGGACTGTGGAACACATCCTCAGGGGAGCATGTCACACCCTGACACAACCTTATGTACACACAACCCCTGATGTGAACAAGACACTTGATGACCTAGTATGCATAAGTGTCACAACTCTGACAAGGACACACAATCCACACAGCTTTCCACATGTCTGCATTGCACATACACAGAAGTCAAAGGCCCATTTCATGAAAGGGACAAGGGGCAGCTAAACAAAGGCAGCAGGTGCCACCATCACACAATGCAGTTTACACACATACTAATCTGAGTACATCAACATTGCCTAAGAGGAGTTCAGGACTGCATTAATCACATAACACAAACCAGGACACAATAGGTATTATTTGTGTGTAGACACTGTCAAGACACATTTCTCACATAGGTAACTTGTGATATTACAATGTACAAGTACACCCTCACATCCGTGATGTCTCTGAAATAATCACCATCCAGAAACGAACATGCATATTGTACAAAATATCTATAATGTACAGTCTCCCTCAGTCTGATTGTTAAGTCAAATAATGCATGCCCATACATGGATATCACTGTTAAACTGTATCTCTCATGAACATTGCAGAGGGAGAGACAACACCTCCTGGACAGCAGGACGACCCACTCCGCCAAGATGACTTGTCTGAAACCCCCACCATCAATGTGGCTGAATTTTAACGTCTCCTGGATTCCTTTGCCCCACCAACTCCAGGGGCAGGGCCACCCAGCAGCATTGCACCAAGCCCACCCCCTGCACAAACCACCCAGCAGCAAGCACCTCCCACCACAGCTGCCTCACAGGACCCTGGTAACCCATATGTGGCCTTTCACAGCATGGTGCTTGAGATCCAGCGTGAGACACGTGACTATGTGCGGGTGGGGTTGGAGAGCCTGGCAGCCAAATTTGATGACCTACGTGGGTGTCTGAATCGCCTCGACAGCCACATGCAGAGGATGTCAGACATACACATACCCCTCAATAATATCCAATGCACCCCAGATGACATTGCTGGGGTCCTGATCCGGAGAGCTGACACACTGTCCCGGCAGGCTAGCTCCAGGGAGCAGAGGGAACTCCAACAGATGGCTGCCACGGCTGAACACCAGCGCAATCTTGCAGGGATATGCCAGGCTCTGCAACATCATGTCACATCTGCGCCTCCCCACGGTCTTGCGCCAACATCTGCTGCTGCTGGCGCATCCACATCCTCAGCTCCGCACCCTGATGTGTCTGTGCCTCACAGTGCTACTCCCACCATACCACCACCCACATGTGAGACACATGACACATCAGAGGACGAATCTGAGGATGAAACTGCCACACTGGTAATGCGCAAGTACACCTACCAGTGGCGTACAAAGGCCTGTCTCACCATTGAATTGTACATACCATCATTCCACTGACCTTCCCCTTTCACTGTCTTCCGACATCCACCAACACTCACCTTGGACCCACACACGGACCTGCAGCAAATCTCTTTTTTCCTTGACAATGGCACTGCAAACTATGCCTCTACCCCTGGCTCTGTCACTCACAATGGACTCTGCCTGCCACTCCAACGGTCATCCATCCAATCCTGTGTCGTATGGGCTACTTCTGGTCCAATCTAAACCTTGTCTTGTAAACAATTCCCTAAAATCACACAGATGCGTGTTTCCATGACCAAAAGTATTTAACTAAGGCAATAAGTAAGGGGCTGTGAATTCACAAGAAGGTCCAGCAAGGAAAATACAATCAATGTACATGTGTCACCTGACACAGATAGGCAGTGAGATGACCGTGTATGTGCAAAAGCAATCAATCAATTATTTCAATCACAACATCTTTAAAGTGCACCACTAACCCATGAGTGTCTCAAGGAGCGGGGGGTGGGAGTCTGCCACTGCTTGAAAATCCCGTTCTTGAGGAGTCTCATTAAGGTTAGTATGTCCTGTGTCTGCCGTAGGAGGGTGGGGAGTGTTCCAGTTCTTAGCGGCGAGGTGGCATAATGATTTTCTGCAGGAGGTCGCTTTTCAGATGCGGGGGACTGTGGCGAGTGCGATGTCAGTGGTGCGGACCTGCCGGTTTGGGGTGCAGAAGCTGAGTCGTCTGTTGAGGTATGCACGTCCGGTGTTGTGGAGTGGCTTGTGTGCATGGTTCAGGAGCATGAAGGTGATCCACTTGTTGGTGGTGAGCCAGTGCAGGTCTCCCAGGTGGGGTCTGATGTGCTGTCGGCGAGGGATGTTGAGGACCAGGCGCTCAGAGGCATTTTGAATGCGTTTAAGTCGTTTCTAGAGTTTGGTCGAGGCTCCTGCATAGAGGGTGTTTCCGTATTCCAACTTTCTGCTGATGAGTGCCTGTGTGACTGTTCTCCATGTTTCGGTGGGAAGCCACCTGTAGAACTTGTCAAGCATCTGGAGGGTGATGAAGCAGGAGGATGAGACGGCGTTTACATGCTTTGGCATGAAGAGAGTAGAGTTGATGATGAACTCCATGTTGCGCGCGTGGTTGGTTGGTGTGGGATCTGTTCCCAGGGCGGCTGCACACCAGGAGTTGTCCAAGGCAGAGGGGGTGGATCTGAGGATGAGCATTTCTGTCTTGTCCGAGTTTATCTCCAGTTGGCAGTTCTTCCTCCACTCTGCAACGGCTTACAGTCCTAAATGGTGTTTGGTTGTGTAAGTGAGGGTGGCCATGGTGAGGGAGAAGATCAGCTGGCTGTCGTTGTCGTAGGAGATGATGTTGAGGTTGTGCAGTCGGGTAACGTGTGCGAGCGGTGACATGTATATGTTGAACAATGTTGTGTGAGGGATGAGCCCTGGGGTAAGCCACTGAAGATTAATGTGGATTCTGAGCGGGAAGGGTGGAGGCGGGCGGCCTGGGTTTTGCCAGAGAGGAAGGAGGCGGTCCAGTCACGAGCCTTGGCTCTGATCTCTGTGTCATTTATGCGTGTGTATAGTGTGCAGTGCAAGACAGTGTTGAAGGGGAATTACAGGTCCTGGACAATGAGTGCTGCTGTTTTGCTGTTGTCCATTTGTTGCATTATGTCATTGGTGGCGGAGATGAGGGCAGTTTTGCTGCAGGATTTGCCGCAGAAGCGTGAATGGGACGGATCCAGGATGCTGTTTCCAAAGAGTTAGTGGGTCAGTTGTCTGTTGATGATCTTCGCAATGACTTCTCACAGGAATGGTAGCAGGGAGATGGGACGTAAGTTCAGGAGGTCCTTGGGGTCAGTCTTGTGTTTGTGGAGTAACGGGTTGATCTCGGCGTGCTTCCAGCTCTACGTGAATGTTGAATTTTCGAAGGAGATGTTGATGCTTATCTGGAAATGGGGTGAAATGGTGGAGCTGGCTTTGTAGCAGATGTGGTGTGGGCATGTGTCTGACGTTGATCCGGACTGGATGTTGTACCAGATTTTGATTGTGTTTGTGTCGTTTATGTTGGTCTAGGAGAGCAGGGGGTTGGTGCGGATGGTGTCCGTGGGGATGGAGGTCTCAGTGCTATTCGTGGCAGTCGTGACATTGTAGCTGTTGTGGATGTCTGCACTCTTGCGATGGACGAAAGTGTCAAGGGAGATGCACAGGTCTTGCAAAGGTGGGATGTTGTTGGTGTTGGAGCTGGTGTTGGAGAGTTCTTTCACTAGGTTGAAGAGCACTTAGCTGGTGTGTGCATTGTTGGCTATGCGGTCTTTGAAGATGCCCAATTGCGGATCTGATGAGGTGATGGTGTCTGCGGGTGGCGTCTTTGTGGGTTGAGTAGCTGTTCAGTGTCTTTTCATGGTGCAATTTCTTCACTAGCTCATGGCAGGTCTGCATTGAAAAACTGCTGGGATTGGAAAATTGGACTGAATAACACCAATAAACTTCGTGGTCCAGTGTGTACGACTAGCCTTAACTAGGAATTATTTTGAATTCGAAGGGGAGTACTTCCTACAAACCCATGGTACTTCTATGGGCATGACCTGCGCACCGAGCGTAGCATGCCTGTACGTACATGACTTCGAAACACGCTTCGTCTATGATGAGATAAACCCGTACCAATCCAATTTGGGGGTATGGAAGCGATTTATAGACGATATCTTTATAATCTGGAAAGGAGATGCCGACAGAGCAAAAGAGTTCCTGGTTTGGTTAAACAGCAGGGACGAATATCTGAAGTTCACAATGACTTTAGAGAGAGATTCCATCACGTTCTTGGATCTAAAGATCTGGCCAGCAGATGTGACACTAAAAACTGAAGTGTTCTATAAACCCACTGATGCCAATAACCTACTCAGGTACAATAGCTTCCACCCCAAAGCCCTACGAGATAACTTGCCAGTCGGCCAATTCCTAAGGCTAAGAAGGAATTGCACTGACAAAGCGAATTATGAAACCCATGCTGAGAAGTTAATACAGAAATTGAAGACAAAATCCTACCCAACAAAACTGATAAAACAGGCATATAAAAGGGCTAAGAACTGCAATCGAGAAGGACTATTGGAACCTAAAAAGAAACCGGACAACAAAAGAATGGTATGCGTGACTACCTACGGAACAGACTCTAATAAAGTAAAAAACATTGTTCTACGACATTGGAGAACATTAAACTCTGATGGTTTGAAACTGGAGAAACCTTTGTTTGCTTTAAAGAGAGGAAAATCAATCAAGGACTCCGTCGTCCACACTCGGCCAAAAAAGAAACAATGCAAAACAGGCCAACAAAACACACTATGGAATCTACCAGAGGTAGTCGGACACTTCCCATGTGGATCATGCAGTGTATGCAGATTAACAACACCTAGCAAAGCGATCGACGTGGGCTTGAGAACTCCTTGGGAACAACGATCCTTTAGTAATTGCAACAGCCACAATGTAGTCTACTTAATCACGTGTATCTGCAAGAAGATATACATTGGTATGACTACACGAAAAGTGAAGATCAGGATTAACGAGCATCGCAGTACATTCAGATGTGGTAAAACAATTACCAAAATGATGAGACACTTTCAAACACAGAAACACAATGAGAATGACTTCACTTGGACGGTGATTGAAAAACTACCAGACAGTTGCAATGAAAGACAACTACTAAAAGTAGAGCAGAGGTGGATTTATCGTTTGTCAAGCACAACGTTAGGTCTCAACGAAGAAATCCCATGGTGTTCCATGACCTAATCCGATCACAAGAAGAAATACCCTTGCAGTTTAGTCAATGCAAATATAACAAAAAGCTGAAAATATGAGGAATATATACTAAACATTGACATCAAGCAGGTTCGAAACATGCCATTCTTATAGAAGTTGTTCACACCTAGAGGGAAAGGAAAGTGTGTTGTTACGGACCGGGAGGGTCGGCCGAGGACAAGGGGAGAGGTCTCCGGGGAGAGCCGTCTCCAGCGATCGTACAGACAAATAACTTCCCCCCCACAGTCAGATACCACACAAGGATAAGATTTAGCGTTCTTTATATGCACTTCTTAAGGTACGATGAAATGGTACAAGGAGGTCTGGACTCAGGGGTCCCCTCGATTAAGTCTCTCAAGATAGGAAAAGGGGTAGCGGGACAGTCTGTTTACCAGTCTGGTAGTTCGGATGATATGGTGATTAGCTCACAATCCTCGAGCTTGGTGGTTTAGCTGGTACGGGCCGCGGCAGCGCCAGCAGGTCCCGGTGGAGATGGTCGATACACGGTCCGCGGCAGCGCCAGCAGGTCCCGGTGAAGATGGTCGAGGTACGGTCCGCGGCAGCGCCAGCAGGTCCCGGTGAAGGTGGTCGTTACAACGGTCCGCGGCAGCGCCAGCAGGTCCCGACGAGGATGGATGTTGCAGAAGGCCGCGGCAGCGCCAGCAGGCAGGACGATAGTTCGCAAGGTAGGGCTACGGCAGCGCCAGTAGTCCGTCAAGGCTGAGTTCTCTCGGTGTCTCTCGACTCCAGGATACAACTGCCTCCCTGCTCCGGAGCTGCCCCAGTTATAGGGCAGGCGCCCTTTGATGTCCGGACCCTCGCACTTGGAGGTCGGAGGGTCCGGGATGAAGGTGTCCAGACACCCAGCAGGGGGTGGAGCCAGCGCCTGGGGGAGCTGGGGGCGATCGGCACCTGGCGGGGGAGAGTCCTTGGCGCTTCGTTCTCCCATTGACCTGCCAAGTGGTCCACTCACCTCCTGGGTGGATGGTGGTGCCGGGATGTCGGGGCCGGCCAGGCCCAGGGTTAGGGTCGGATGGAGGCCACGCGGCCTCGTGGCGCAGGGCCCAAGATGGCGGCTTGACCCGGCCGGGGGAGCCGGTAGTGGCTTGGGTCCGTGATACATGGAGGTCCGAGGGCAGGAATTCCGTCGGGAGACGGGGTGCGGGTGATTCTCGTGGGTCACGCCTGGTGGGCCTGGGCTGGGGCCCTGTCATGTGGGGAGGGAGCCAGCCGTTCGTGTGGCCTGTCCAACATGCGTCCCCCCCAGCTGAAGGTGGGGAGAGTCACCCATCTCCTTGGGGACTCTCCTCGTCGAGGCGGAAAAAGCGTGACAGGCCATCCGCGTTGGCGTGGTCTTGGCCCGGTCGGTGCTCCACGGTGAAGTCCATTCCCTGCAGGGAGATGGACCAGCGCAATAGTTTTGGGTTCTCCCCCCGCATCTGCATCAGCCACTGCAGGGGTCGATGGTCGGTTTGTACCCGGAAGTGGGTACCGAAGAGATAGGGCCGGAGCTTTTTGAGGGCCCACACCACTGCGAAGGCCTCCCTCTCGATTGTGCTCCAGCGCTGTTCTCGGGCCAGGAGACGTCGGCTGATGAAGGCCACTGGCTGGTCATGACCTTCGGGGTTCACTTGGGAAAGAACCGCCCCGATGCCGTGGTACGAATTCCCGACTGTAATCGGGGGCCTGGAGTACAGGGGCGGTGCACAGGGCGGCCTTCAGCTTTTCGAAGGCCGCTTGACAATCGGGGGTCCAGTTAATCCGCTTCGGTTGGTTTTTGGACGTGAGACCCGTGAGGGGCCCCACAATGCTGCCGTAGTCCCTCACGAACCGCCGGTAGTAGCCGGTGAGCCCCAAGAAGGCTCGGACCTCGGTCTGGGTGACGGGGGGATGCCAGGACTGGATGGCAGCAATTTTAAGTTGCAGCGGGGCCACCAGCCCGCTTCCCACCTGGTGCCCAAGGTAGGTCACGGACCCTTGACCAATTTGGCATTTGCCGGCCTTAATCGTGAGGCCGGCCCGCTGGAGGGCCTGTAGGACCTCTTGGAGGTGGAGGAGGTGGTCGGACCAGTGGCGGCTGTATACAGCGATATCGTCCAGGTAGGCCGCGCTGAACTCTTCGAGCCCCGCCAAGACCTGGTTCACAAGACGTTGAAACGTGGCGGGGGCGTTCTTCATGCCGAAGGGCATGACCTTGAAGTGGTAGTGGCCATCGGGGGTAGAGAAGGCAGATCGTTCCTGAGCCCGGGGTGTGAGGCCGATCTGCCAGTAGCCCGCTGTTAGGTCGAAGATACTGAGGTAGCGGGCGGCCCCCAGCCGGTCGATCAGTTCGTCCGCCCGGGGGATAGGATGAGCGTCGGTCCGGGTGACAGCGTTCAAGCCCCGGTAGTCGACGCAGAATCTCAGTTCAGGTGTGGTGCCGGGGGCAGCGGCTTTGGGTACCAATACAACCGGGCTGGCCCAGGGACTGTCCGAGGGCTCGATGACCCCGATCGTGAGCATTCTGGCTACTTCTTCTTGTATGCAAGCCCGTACCCGATCTGGTACGCGATAGGCCCGGTGTCGGATAGGGGGACTGTCCCCGGTGTCCACGTCGTGCAAGCACCAAGGGGTGACCCCGGGGGTGAGGGAGAACAGTGTAGCGAACCGCAGCAGGAGGTCCCGGCAGCCCTGGCGTTGCTCTGGGGTGAGGGCATCGGAGAGCCGGACCCCGTCCACGGAACCGTCGTTCTCCTGAGCCTTCAGTAGATCCGGGAGGGGTTCGGAGTCTTCCTCTGCCCCACTGTCCGTAGCCATCAGGAGGCTAAGTTCTGAGCGCACAAAGTGTGGTTTGAGTCTGTTGGTGTGGAGGACCCGAAGGGGGTTCCGGGGGGTCTCCATGTCAATGAGGTAAGTGACGGGGCTTTTGCGCTCGACCACTTTGAAGGGCCCCGTCCACTTATCTTGCAAGGCACATGGTTCGGTGGGGGACATCACCCACACTTGTTGACCAGGTTCGAACTCGACGGAGGAGGCATTGTGATCATACCACCTCTTCATGTCTTCCTGGCTGGCCTCGAGGTTCGCCTTGGCCATCTCCCTGAAGCGCCGAGTCTGGTTGCGTAGGGCCAGGAGGTACTTGAAGACGTCTGGAGGGGTCTTTAGGGGGGCCATCTCCCAACCTTCTTTGACTAGGCTGAGGGGCCCTCGCACAGGGTGCCCGTACAGGAGTTCGAAAGGGCTAAAACCGAGGGATTTCTGGGGAACTTCCCGGTAGGCGAAGAGGAGGCACGGGAGTAGTACATCCCACTGGCGACGGAGGGGCTCTTCCAATCCCCCAATCATCCCCTTGAGAGTGCGGTTGAATCGCTCCACTAGTCCATTCCCTTGGGGGTGATAGGGGGTCGTGAATCTGTAGGTGACCCCGCACTGTTGCCAGAGGGACTTCATGTATTTGGAGATGAAGTTCGTCCCTCGGTCGCTGACGACTTCTCGGGGGAAGCCCACCCGGGAGAAGATCCCCATTAGGGCCCGGCCAACCACCGGAGCGGTCACAGTTCGTAGGGGCACCGCCTCGGGGTAGCGGGTGGCGTGGTCCACCAGTACTAGGATGAACCTGTGTCCTTGCGCCGTGCGGGGGTCCAGGGGCCCCACAATGTCTATCCCTACCCTCTCGAACGGGGTAGTGACCACTGGGAAGGGTTGTAGAGGGGCTTTCAGCTTACGGCCACTCTTCCCGCTGGCTTGGCACGTGGGGCAGGACCGGCAGTGGTTCAGGACGTCGTTCCTCATCTTCGGCCAGAAAAAGTGGGTTACTAGGCGACTGTAAGTTTTGTCCTGGCCCAGGTGTCCAGCCAGGGGTACATCGTGGGCCAGGTTGAGCAGAAAGTCTCTGAAGCGGAGAGGTACCACTAGTACTCGACCGGCCCCTAGCTCCGCGATTCTTTGTTCGCTGTATAGCAGGTCGTTATCCCAGTAGACCCAGTGAGTTCCGGTGGAGTCCCCTGTGCTCTGGGCGCTGGCTTGTTGGCGGAGCCCCTCGAGGGAGGGGCAGGTCTTTTGCTCCTATCGGAACTGTTCCTGGGTGGGCCCCCCTTCTTGACGCCATTGAGCCAGGCCGGGTGAGTCCTGGGGTTGCGTGTCCCCTTCGATCGTTGGTTCCGGGGGGTTGGCCTCGTCGTTGTCTTCTACTGGGGCGACCGGGGGCGGAGGTGCTGGCCATTCCGGTTCTTCGGATCGGGGGACGGCACGGGCGGCCATGGACCGGGTGGTTACGCAGGCCCAGTCCGGGAGGCCCAGCATCCCCAGGTGCTCTCTTCTCTCGACGGTGGCCCACGGGGAACTCTCAAGGTCATTCCCCAGGAGGCAGTCCACGGGGGCATCATCCCGGACCGTCACCTTCAACAGGCCGGAG
Source organism: Triturus cristatus (assembly GCF_964204655.1). NCBI lineage: Eukaryota > Metazoa > Chordata > Amphibia > Caudata > Salamandridae > Triturus > Triturus cristatus. The sequence continues at coordinate 912,258,417 of NC_140583.1, forward strand.
ACCCCTCCCCATTCGAAGGGGACGCAGGCCATTTGACACAGACTTTCGGAGTTGTCGGCTGAGCGGACGGGGCAGAGAATGTTCGGCAGGATCTGCTCGGGCTTCACCAGGTGACAGCGGACGGCCGTCACACTGGCGCCTGTGTCACGTAAGGCCTCGGCCCGATGCCCATTAATGGTCACCCACTGACCGTATTTCCTGGTGTTGGCGGGTAGGGGAGCCCGCGGGACCATGTCTTTTCCCCCTAGACACGCTAGAACCATGGCGGCCGGTTCCCACTCTTGCTGGGCCGGCTCATACTCTTCCTGTTCCTCTGATAGTCGTTCTTCCCCCAGGGCGGCGGCAGCCACCTGGCGGGGCTTGGGCGTTTGGTTCTGCGGGCAGCTCGGGTCATTGGCGTAGTGGCCGACTCGCTGGCATCGGTGGCACGTGACGTTGGCTCGGAACCCAGGACGCATCGGGGGGTTGCCCCGGCCGGTCGGGGGCGGGGTGCTGGTCACGGTTGTTGCCGGGGGGCTGTCTCTCCCTCGCCCCTGGCCTCCTCCTCCTCCCCGGGGACGGTGCTGGCCTTGGTTGCTTCGGTTTTGCTCGTGTGGTCCTCTCCGGCCCACTCGGGTGCTTTCCCATCGATCAGCCTCAACGGCGAGCTGCCGGGGGTCAGTCAGTTTACTGTCGAGGAGGTGCTGCCTGAGCTCGACGAAACAGTTGTTCGACAGGTGTTCCCATACCATAAGGTTAAAGAGTTGTTCGTAGGTTGTTACCTGGCTCCCCTTGATCCAACCCTCGAAGGCTCGGCTGAAATAGTTGACGTACTCCACCCAAGTTGTACCCGGGATCCGGGTGCAATCTCTGAACCTCTGGCGGTACATCTCGGGTGTGAGGCCGTAGCGGGTGAGGAGAGCAGCCTTCATGTGGTCGTAGGACGACATTTGGTGATCTGGGAGCTGCAGCAGGGCATCGCGGCCTTCGTTGACGAACCTCCCCCATAGTCCGGCTCCCCAATCACTCCGGTCGATCCGGTGGGAGGTCATGGCGATCTCGTAGGCTTTGAACCACTGTTGTATGTCGTCTTCTCGAACATACTCTCGGACAACATCCTTGGGGATGTGGACTTTTTTCTCGGTTGCCCCCGGGGTGTGCGGTCGCTCAGGCATCCCCGGTTCTTTATTCTGTTTCCGAAGTTCTATTTCCGCCAGTTTGCGCTCGTGTTCGAGTGTTATTCTTTTTTCCTCAAGCTCTCTCTGTCTTTGCTTTTCTTCTCGCTCTTCTCGGAGCCGCAGATGCTCTAGATTTATTTTCTGCTCGGCTAACTTGAGTTCACCGTCCATCTTGAGTCGTGCCATTTCCAATTCGTGTAGTCTGGTTCTTTCTCTTTCCTGGATCTCCTCCTGCGAGAGGCCCGTTCCCCGCTCCTCGGGAGCCGTGGCGTTCCCCTCTGGTGCGACACTGTTTTGGTCGGAGGGTCCGGCGATCCCAGTTTCTGTCCACGACTCAAGGGCGTGCTTCAAATCATCTTTGGTACTCAGGCCGGTGGTAGCAATGCCTAGTTCCATGCAGAATTGAAGTTCGCGGTGGCTATATTCTTCCAACTTATCCATTTGGAACTTTTCAGTGGAACCGCTATCTTTGGCTGACATCGTGGTTTTGTCGTGGGGTGAGCTACTCTCTGTACGATTACGCGTTGATTCGGATCGCGCCGCTGGCCACCAATGTTAGACGGACCGGGAGGGTCGGCCGAGGACAAGGGGAGAGGTCTCCGGGGAGAGCCGTCTCCAGCGATCGTACAGACAAATAACTTCCCCCCCACAGTCAGATACCACACAAGGATAAGATTTAGCGTTCTTTATATGCACTTCTTAAGGTACGATGAAATGGTACAAGGAGGTCTGGACTCAGGGGTCCCCTCGATTAAGTCTCTCAAGATAGGAAAAGGGGTAGCGGGACAGTCTGTTTACCAGTCTGGTAGTTCGGATGATATGGTGATTAGCTCACAATCCTCGAGCTTGGTGGTTTAGCTGGTACGGGCCGCGGCAGCGCCAGCAGGTCCCGGTGGAGATGGTCGATACACGGTCCGCGGCAGCGCCAGCAGGTCCTGGTGAAGGTGGTCGTTACAACGGTCCGCGGCAGCGCCAGCAGGTCCCGACGAGGATGGATGTTGCAGAAGGCCGCGGCAGCGCCAGCAGGCAGGACGATAGTTCGCAAGGTAGGGCTACGGCAGCGCCAGTAGTCCGTCAAGGCTGAGTTCTCTCGGTGTCTCTCGACTCCAGGATACAACTGCCTCCCTGCTCCGGAGCTGCCCCAGTTATAGGGCAGGCGCCCTTTGATGTCCGGACCCTCGCACTTGGAGGTCGGAGGGTCCGGGATGAAGGTGTCCAGACACCCAGCAGGGGGTGGAGCCAGCGCCTGGGGGAGCTGGGGGCGATCGGCACCTGGCGGGGGAGAGTCCTTGGCGCTTCGTTCTCCCATTGACCTGCCAAGTGGTCCACTCACCTCCTAGGTGGATGGTGGTGCCGGGATGTCGGGGCCGGCCAGGCCCAGGGTTAGGGTCGGATGGAGGCCACGCGGCCTCGTGGCGCAAGGCCCAAGATGGCGGCTTGACCCGGCCGGGGGAGCCGGTGGTGGCTTGGGTCCGTGATACATGGAGGTCCGAGGGCAGGAATTCCGTCGGGAGACGGGGTGCGGGTGATTCTCGTGGGTCACGCCTGGTGGGCCTGGGCTGGGGCCCTGTCATGTGGGGAGGGAGCCAGCCCTTCGTGTGGCCTGTCCAACATGTGTCAACGTGAAACAGTATGACAAAATAAGGAGGCATAAATACTAGGAGTATTTGTACGAATACAGCCCCTATATATAACAAAAGAACCCTTGAATTACATTAATACGGGGTATTATACTCGTATAGAGAAGTCCTGAATACACGCGATATGATTCTAAGGGGTAGGGAAATAGACGACCAACTTGGATAGTCAGTTAAAAAAGTAAACAAATATACAAACAAGACGATTTAATAGAATTCATCATGGGGTTGCAGAGTGTTATTGAACCAATAAAAATAAATAAAAAAGGTAAATAAACACGAGGGGATTAGAACACCGTAAATACGATTGTATCGAACTACATTACCCAGAAATCCTGTAGTTCAAGGTTACACACGTCAGCAAATAACTCGACACTTCGTATTTTAACCATAGAGAAAATACGTAAGGGGAAAGAACAACCAACCAATGAAAATGGAAAGCCCTACTCAAGAGTCACGGCAGCCGCGTACACATCTCCGACGGCAGACGATGTGTTTGACAAGGTGTAACGGCGGTGCGGTGTCCTTGACGAAGTAAGTTAGATGGGGGCTGCGTATACCAGGGATGTCGAAGTATAACGTTTTAAGACACGCATTATGCAGCGTAAACATAGAGACAAATCCACAAATGCGGGAGACTATTTGTTGTTCTACCTTTGCCATAGAATGAAGTTATAAGCGAGAGGGGTACTTAAGCAAACCGTGCAGAGAGAGCTGGTTCCTTAACAAATAGCGCACCAACGAGGAACGTAATATTGAGTATGAAGGGATAGTAGAAGGGTGTGATTTTCTAAAGCAGACTTATACACAGGTTTAACATCTGAAACCACTGTCGGGGGTGAAGTGCGTACGGAACTTAGATGGAGCACTAGTACATAATTACCATGGAAGTAGGATTACAAGATGGTATGCTTACATATAACCATGGCGACAAGAGCGCCCTGCGTCAGGGGGTGTAGTTTGATGAACATCCAAGAAATGTTTTTATATAGATATATATCTTTTATTCAGTGTTTGACTACAGGACAGCACCTGAACACATGAGAGCTGCATGATGCTAGTAGGCATCAAACAGTAGGTGAGCGTCATCATGATTCACTAGACTGAGTTAAATTTATGTCTCATCAAAACACCCGCTCCCATTACTTAATCTAAAAACAACACGCTATAGAAAGGTTTGGTAGAATATAGATTATTAGGATTGGTGGCCAATACAACTGTAGAGTCACGGTCTTCCCACTTACAGACAACACCAACTGGATGGTGTTCACGTAGTGTGGTGAATATATGTTTTAGTGTTGTGGCATTGGTTTTTGTTAAAATGGATTGAATAGTGAAATTCACTAAGCCCTAATTAGTGAGCACATAGACAGGTGGTACACCAACACTCCAACTGTAAATCAGCGATTATGAGCACGAGATGGGCTGTAGATAGGATTATTTCATGGCCTTTTAAGAAATATATGATATTGTCTTTTCCATGTCCCATAGAAAATCTACTGAAGTTGGAGTTAACACACGGACAGGTGAGTGCATTAGGCCTCACGTTTTGATGGGTTGCATGTAACACATGCACGGCTACACGGCAGGGACCTTAAAGAATAAGGCACAGAGATATAACGCCCTGACGAAGGCCCTCAGACCCGACTGGGCTACCCATATGGGCCGAAACATGTTGGCACACAGCTGACGGTATATTTGAACAGAATTAAGTTCAAAATAACCCCAAGAATAAGTTTTTAGTGATACCATGAGTGCCCGTGAATAAAGGACTCAGAAAAGGGTACACTCATAGGTATTTTTAAATCTGATCTGGTTCCCTGCTTAACCAGTTATTCATTTATCTAAGCACTCCCATTACATCTTTGGTTGAGTCCGCCCAGAGAGTACCATCTTCTCTGGGTGTGGAGTATTTGCCTATGATGAAGCATGTCACTATTATGTGAGTGAGGCTTTTACTTCAATATCTTTGATATTCCACCTGAGAAGTAGGTAGTTGAATAACATTCTAACACATCCTTAGATCTGGTTATTCTGCCAGTTTAACAGTGGTTGCTGTTTGTGTAAAAAAGGTCTGCATTGAGGCCTGTTGGTCTGCATTGAACCAGCTGGCTTACTTGCTGGTGTGTCTGTTGGAGTGTGTCTTAATCTGGGCGAGGGTGTTGGCGCAGTCGCCGATCCTTTGTCTGAGGTTCTGGGCGATGGAGTCAGTGTCGGTGGGTGTGCTCCGGGCAAGACTGGTGGTTAGCTGGGCTTCTGTGACTTTGCTCCAGCAGCGCCGGTGGATCTGTTGGCTGTGGTGGTGCGTGGTGTCTTTATGGAAGGCAAAGTTAATGCATCGATGGTTGTTCCAGTGGAGGTTGGTTGTGTGGTTGGAGTAGACATGGGAGCTTGCAGAGAATATGTGGTCAAGCGTGTGGCTGGTGTAGTGGTTAGGTGCTGTGACAAGTTGTATGAGTCCGAGGTTGGCCAGGTTGTCGATCAGGGTGGTGTGTCTGATGCCGTTAATGTACACGAGGTGGAAGTTCAGGTCAACGTGGAGGATGTAGTCTGTGGATGTGAGGGCGTGTGTACTGACAAAGTTGGCTATCGAGTTGCAGAGCTGTGTTTGGGGTCTGGAGGCTCTGTAGACGAGGGTTACTCCGAGGGTGGTGTTGGGATTGGTGTGGATCTAGAAGTGCAGGTGTTCGGCGTTGCTGAGGATGTCGTCGTTGTTGGTTGATACTCTGAGAGTGTTCCTGTTGACGATGGCAATTCGTACTCCTACTCCGTTGGTGCGGTCCCTGTGGTTGATCTTGTGGCTGCACAGGATGGCTATGGCGAGGCAGTGTTCCGAGGAGGGGTACATACAGGTCACTGTCATGATGGCCATGTCTGGGGAGGTTGAGTCGAGTAGGTCCCAGATTTCACTTGCGGGTTGGCATCCGTGGCTGGTGTTGAGGACAATGCATGTGAGGTAGTTGGGTTCCTACCCAGTGGGTGGATTTGCTGATCGGATACTGGTGACGATGCTGTTCCTGCAGGAGAAGTGTCCTTGTGTGTGTTTTGGTCCGGTCAGGAAGCAGGTGTGTGATCGTCCTATGTTGAGGTCGTTGAGGGTGCTAGCATCGTAGTGGCAACGTGTGTAGTTGCATTTGCGGTCCCAGGATGTTCCTGCACTTTGCACGGTCCAGGCGTGGACGTATGCCAGAGGAAGGGGAGGTGGGAGGATCAGCCTGGCGTGTGGGCGGAACGAATGGGCGTGTTGCTGTGTGGGTCAGCAGGGAATACTGTGGCGGGAAGGGAGAGCAGAGGCGAGTTGAAAAACACATGTCCGAATACAGGGTAAAAAATGTAAATGAGCAATATAACTAAACCAGGTAGAAGGGGGCACAGTAGGCCAAACTAAATTACACTTGCGATGAAGGTACAGATGAAACCACCGAAGGCAGACAGTGACGAAGGGGCAGAGGGGTCATACGAGATTACACGGGCCAAATTGCACTGCCCACATTAATCAGATAGCACAATCTAGCAATATACCAACTCTGGCCCACGTCCATGTAGGACAAATGTGCGAGAAAGTGCCATCTTTCATGCATGGTATGCCCCCACTTTTTGCTGAATTGCTGAATGTACTTTGACTGAGTGTGCCCTGGACTCCTGCCAATAAGGTGCCCAGGGCCTATGTTCCTTCCCTAAAAACTAACATCCCAAATTGGCAAACCCTGGCCACATGTCAGCCCTGGTAAATGGTACCCTAGGTACCCAGGGCCTTGTGACCAGGGAAAGCCTCTAAGGGCTGCAGCACTTATTGTGATACCCTTAGAGGCCCTGTACCCTAACACAACCACACTGCCCTTGCAGGCTGAGTGTCTGGGTACAAGGCAAAACAAAGAGTCGACATGGCACACATCCCTGTGCGCCATGCCCACAACCTACACTGCCCTGGCATACATCAGCCACCCCTCTAGCTGGGTGCCCTATGCCAGTGGTGTGGGCACAGGAGCATGATCCCTATGCCCCTACAGTACCCAGGTCCATTCCTGGGCACTGTAAGTGCAGTGCTGCCATTTAAGAGTATATGGTGCTGAGAGCTCGTCAAACACGAACTCCACAGCACCATAATGGCAACACTGAAGACTGAGAAGTTTGGTATCAAACTTCTCAGTACATTAAACCCGCACTGATGCCAGTGTGGGATTTAATGTACAAAGCACTACAGAGGGCATTTTAGAGATGCCCCCTGAAACCTAACCTACAATCCACGTCTGGTCTGGGAGGCTGCCTAGGCTGCCACACAGCAGACATGTTGCTGGACCCCAGGGTGGAGAGCCCCCGCTCTCCTGGGCCTGCAACAATGCACATCCTGGGCGAGGTGCTAGCTCTCCTCCCCCAGGATGGGCAGGGAGAAGCTTCAAAGGCATGCCGCCTCTGTGAGCTTCTCCAGGCCACTTGCTGTACTAAGCAAACTGGCCCCCACCAGTTCTGACCCCCACTCTGGCGGGAAGACTGGCCGGAAACCCCAAGTAAGGACAGGGAATGTGCCAGCCTGCCAACCCCACCCCTCAGATGGGGGAGGCGAGGTGAAGCACGTCTCCGGACGCTCGCCATCTTGAAGATGGGAAGCCCTGCCCAATCAGGACTAGGCTACTGCCACCCTCCCACAGGAGAGTGGCAGGATAGGGGGTGTACCCACCCCAGGGCAAGGACCCATTGGTCCCTGCCCTTTACCTACCTGTAACGCCCCTAAATCTAGTATTTAGAGGCACCCTGAACCTTCCATCTCCAGATTCCAGATTCCGAAAAAGCAAAGAAGAGCAAGAAGAAGAAGACCTGCCGTGCAGCTGCTAAGAAGAGGAAGACACCAACTGCTTTGGCCCCAGCCCTACCGGCCTGTCGACCCTCGAACCTGCTCCTGCTAAATCCCAGCACCACTTGTGGCCAGCAACCTCACAAACCCCGGAGGACCTGGCTACCTTGTGACTCAGAGCATCTGGGACTCCCATGAACAGTGGCTCTGCTCAAAACAAGTTTCTAACCCCTGGCATCATCCTGGAACCGCGAATCCTGCACACTCTGCACCCGCCAAGCCTGGCCTGTGCCGGAGTGGACAAAGACCCCGATGACGTCCCCCCCGGCGACTGTGACCCCGAATCCAGCCCCCAAGGACTCACCTCGACGCTCCTGATGACGCCTGCAGCCTCAGAACCAGCGACCCCCCCCAACCACGATCAACAGAGGGTAAGATTTCCAGACACCAAAAGGCACCCCTGCACCAGGCGCCCTGCGGCCCCCTGTGCCCGACTCCTGGGTACCTACCTATCCTCCAACTACCCAAATTACCTCCCGAAGTGGTGGTGGCACCTGAAGAATCTTCGTCCCCAAGCTTGCAGCCTTTGTTCGTCCTGGAGCTTTCCCATTGCAATACATTGAGCGCCCGAAGGCTCAAAAGCACCCTGCACCCACCCGCCTGAGAGGCCCAGGCAGTGTAACTTCTACTCCTACCTACTGCCCCATTTGCCCTGAGCAAGTGACCAGGAGCCGAGCTCCCACAGCCTCGTGGCCTGCTAGTCAGCAGCCACCAACCAAGGCCCCCCTGCCTCCCATAGGATAACATTGGGCCTAACTCACTCTGCACTCGGCCGCCACAGTGCCGCAGAGGGTGTAACAACTGTATCAACCTGACCCTGAGTCTGTGCCCAGAACCTTAACTCTGCCAGTCGAGTACTTACCCAAAAGCCGATAACCCAATTTTCTTCCATAGGGTAACATTGACTGGTTTAATCTGAAATTTCTTCTAAGTGTGGAGATTCTAAAACTTAAAATATTCACCTAAAATCAACCGAGTAACAAAAGCGGAAATACTCACCTGCTATTAGGAGAGATCCCAGTGCTGGATCTTGGTGCCCAGCACTGACCCTGAAAAGTACTCACAACCGTACTTACCACTAACCCAATTTTTTTCCATAGGAAATCATTGACTGTTTTTTCTGTGAAATTTCTTCTGTCAACTTTTGAAATAGCAAAATATTGCCTAAAAATCACAACAGTAACTAAAACGAATTTACTCACTTGTTTCCAAGACCTTTCCCAGGACTGAATCTAGGATCCAGTCCTGGATTTAGGAAAGTAATCCTGGAAGTAATCTATTGCAAATAACTTAAAACTCACATTGAGCTCAATGTATTATTGTGTTTGAAATTGTGTTGCCTATTGCAACAAGTTGTAACTATTACTTATCAAAGTCAATTGCATATTGCAAAAGTATTTAACTAAAGCCTCTCATTCTGAGAAAGTATATTTTGATACCTATTGTTGGTTCTAAAATAAAACAACCATATATTTATTATATAAACCATTGGCCTAGAGTTCAGTTCTCGAGTGTGTAAGACCATTTGCTGACTGAGTGTGTACAACAAATGCTTTACACTTTCCTCTGATACTGCCTTACTGCTCGACCAAGCTACCACTTTAGAGAGTAAGGTTATATCTAACTTTAACCTCTGCCAAACCTCTGGGGACTGTGGACTCTGTGCACACTGTACCTATTTGGGAACAGTATATACAGAGCCACTTTTTCACAATATGCATGTGTGACAACATGTACAAGTCTGTTGCAGGACACAAGTAGTGTCACCAAGAAGGATGGCAAAGCATAATCTCCTGGCATATCGCCTTACACAGGATGTGTTGGTCAAAGATTGTTGTGATGTAGCACATTGCAGGTCACATCTCTAGGTGTTCACAACAGATTCACATGGCTGATGAGACCCAAGGGCACAGGTCTAACATACATACATGGAACTACAAAGTAAGCCACACTGAAGTTGAGTCTACAATAGTTACTGAAGCCAAAGTGCAAAGCGTCAGTCAGCCCCTACCTGTGCACAGACAATGCCAAACCAACTTCAGAGCCCTGGCATGAAGTGCCCACATATTGGCCAATGTGCCCACGAATGTCAGTTGAACTGCACTTAGCATATAGTCTGAATCAGTGGCAAGATTACAAGGCTGTCATCACTATGAGCCAATGCCAAAGTCACAGCTGGGATGAGTGGCTATGACACTGTTGGTCCTGGGAGCAATGCAGCACGTCACCACTTGTGTGCAGCAGAACTATGTGCCTGCAACCAAACATCATCAGGTCCAAAAGCATAACTCAAATGATTAAGGGTGTCACAAAAGCAAGAAACTCGAAGTTAAGTCTGTATTCCGAACAGTGCAAATACAAAAAGACACCTGTGAATGACCTCTATTCAAAAGTCATGACTCAGTCTCAAATAACTCATGTGACTCACTAACACTGTCGTGCCATGTGACGTTAACAATGGACACACAAATGACCAACAGCATGCATGGAATGGAGATCGATTGGCCATGCCCAGGAACATGTGAGATGTTGGAGGTCACAATAAACTGTCACCAAAGTAGGCCGTAAACCATATTTGCTAATCTATCAGACATGCAAGGTCATTGTGCTCACATCTAAGGTATCTGGACTCAATCCATCCTGCTGAGTGACAGGTCAGGACCATAGTTACACATACAATGATTACTCCAGTGATGGTATGAGTTGCACACAATGGAGCAAGCCCCACTACCCCGCATAAGCCATGATATAAGTATAAGCAGAAATCTAAAATTAACAAGATTTATTTGACACTATGAAAGATACAAAAACCCTACACTAATCTATTACCCTAACTCTAGACCTAAACTAACTACAAATATTTTTACTAACAAAAACTATCTACCCTAACTATTTACAAACACATCAAATGAATAAAGATATCAACCCCCCACCCAAAAGCTAAATGAAACCTATCCCCAAATCCTATAATATTCAAGAAGTAAAAAAGTCTAAATCTACAACTAACTAAGCCTATACTAAAACTATTACACACAACTATGACCTAACACAACATAAGACAAAAATAGGGACATTGTGGAAAGGGAGAAGAGGGGGATGGGTGAGAACAGGGGGAGTATTTATTGCAGTCCCAGGTGACTCCGGATCTCGTGGAGGGGCCGGTTCAGGTACAGGAGTTGACGGAGAATGTCTGTCAGAATGGTATTGTTGTTGCTAACCATCTGCATTAGTTGTGACAGGACAGGATCCATCGGTGCTGGTGCTGGTGCAGGTGCAGGTGCAGGTGGCGGTGCAGGTTGGACTGGCACCTGTGCGGGTGTTGCGGAAGGAGGATTGACTGGGTGGGAGCCCACACTGGCACCGGAGGTCGAGGGGATGTTGCTGCTGTCGGTCAGAACACATTCCGGCAGCGACTTCCAGGTCCCAGCCTTCTTCTCGGCCCGATACCTCCTTGCCATGAGTCGATAACCCTTGTGGACCTTCCTCACGTGGAGGTACCGGTCCTGGGCAACCTGGAATTTGTGCTGCTCCTCAGGTGTCATGTTGTCTGTAAAATAAACTCAATGTCATTTTTCTGTCCCCTACACTATATAAACGTCCAAAATGATATCCGTATCACAAGTTAAAAACAACATGGGAGGCAACACATCCGCTTCACCCTGTTAAGTCGAAGACTGACCTGTTAAACCCAATGTCTACGCATGATTCAATCCCTACATGCTGTGGAGACTGACATGACAGTGCATGGTATGGTACATGCACTGACACAACTAAAAGCTAATGACACGCTACAAACATGGCACCATTGGACAACCGGGCTGTGGGTGACATGTACAATTGACTTCAGTCGGGAGGCACAACCCCTACCTGCACAGCACAACCCTCTCCCATCCTGTGACAGACAGCTGCCTCAAAAGTACAATGCACATGTGCAGCCATGTGTGTCCCCCAGGAACTGTGTGCAGTACATCAAGTCAGTGCCAAGACAGGCACTCTTGCACAAGCGTGCAAGGGTGTATGTGTGCAGGTGTGAATAACTACCTATTGTAGTCTCACACTACATGCACAATCACAGGACTGGGACTGCCCTACTCACACTTGCAATCATGCTGCATCATGCCGCACACATGGAAACATGTTTGGTGTATGAATGCTGACTTAGGCACTTACTCACTCCACCATTACTATGCAATTGGTGATAGTCATCCACTGCGAGGGGGAGACATCATTGAACCACAACTGCCACTCATGCATGTGTCGTAACCACCAATCTCACTCCATAGTAGAGATGAACATGCATGCATCAACGACGCAAACTGTTACAATGGATTGCACATTGTAATGGCACCCTGGGGTCATGACGGTTGTGTAATTCTTATGGCTAATGCGTACACACAGATATTGTTGGCGCAGGCTGGATTTGCAAATCTATGTGACATCAAATGATGCATAGCTAATGCATGCGTATGAAATGTGGGTTGAGTAATGTCACCAATTGTGTCAGCTGAGTTGGTACACATGATCCTGGTTGCAGCATGGAATGTCCACACGGACATAGCCTGTCAACACCATTGCAGTGCACAAATATTACATTTCAATTAACGTACATATCTATTGAATGTGTTTGTGTAACACGCCATTGACAAATTTGGATCTGAGCTACACCCTGCCACTTCTGGTTCTCTGCTATGCAGCATACATTAGGGATCACTGTGCCAAGATGTCTGACCTTGTACGGACATAAATGCACTGCCTCATTGTGCAGAATGCAACACCCACTGCACGCCCCTTGGACGATGTTTACATCATGTAAGTGTGCCATCTTGACTAGGCTGCGCAAATGAACATGGGAGAAAATGCAAGTGGCCTATTGCCAACACAACTGCAGTGTAAATGCCTAGTTGGCAGCATTAGTTGCTCGGAAATAGGCACATACATTGACATGTGTATCACTGACTGTTGATGGACAAAGTCACAACTCTGAATAAGATGCATTGTACCCCTTCAAACTACCATATTTGACACAGATCGGAAATGCTGAATACCTCTGCACATCGTAGGCAATTGACATGCGATACACACCCATACTGCTAATCAACAACGTGTTGCATTTGGCACAGACACTCATGACCCCGCAACATGCCAATATTTGTTGTCACTACTCACCAGTGGCGTGTGGGTCTCGGAATCGGTAAATGTCCTCCTGGGTGATAGGTTGGCGTCCATCTGTGAGAGGACAAACGTAAATATTTGTTGTTAGCAAACCCCAGCAAACGTGGCATATTCACAATGTGAATTATTACAGTGACAGACAATGCTACATCCCTGTGGTGTTGACTTCATGTTGGCCACATGACTGGGCCTACTTTGAATGGCATCCACACACGACCTGTGGAAGCAGAGGCTGCACAGCCAAAACATCACTGCTGGCAGACCTGCACATGTGAGTTGTTTCACGCAATATCAAGGCACCTCATCCACACGGAGCGAGAAAAAAACAGTTGAACTCATCATCCTTGACCTATCGCTGCGGCGTTCACCACTGTCTCTCAAAGCCCACCAATATGCAGACTCCACAACAAAGGGATCCAAGACAAGGCCCTCAACTGGATCTGCTCCTTCTTCAACGGACATACGCTGTGGGTCAGACACCCCCCTTTTGTCTTGGAGCCTACAACAACCCGTGGAGTCCACCAGGGATCCTCACTCAGCCCTACAAACTTCGACATCTACATGGCTCCGCACGCCACAATTGGGATTAGCTATGGACTCAACATTGTATCATAGGCATACGACTGACAACTCCTCCTCGACACATCCAACTAACACAACTCCGGCAAACACAAGTATTGAGAAGCCATGGCAGAGCTTGCTAAATGAATGTCAAACAGCTGCATACAAGTGAACAACAACAAAAGATAAGTACCCATCATGCTCCAAAACCTCCACGCATGGAATTACACAGGGTCCTCACACGGCATGGGGAACCCACACCCCACCACGGACAAGGCACGCAACATGGAATCCATCATGGACTCCGATGTCCAAGATAATTGCAAGATCTATCCGGTCTCATCATCCTGCTTCCACACACTCTGCCTCCTATGTCAGACAGTCAACTGACTCCTACTCAAACACACATAGACACTCACTCATGCCCTGTGCGACATTTCACCCTACTACGGCACTACAGTACATGAACCACATCCGCAAGCTGCAGGACATCTCAAATGCAACCACAGGACTTATCCTCACACTGCCAGGACCCTGTCACACCTCCCACCACCTGCGCACACTCCACTGTCTCCACATCAAAGCTAGAGTCACCTTCAAGATGTTCACCCAGGCTCACACAGCCATCCACAACACTGGGCCAACATACCTTAACATCCAACTCTCTTTTCATGTCACATCAAAGGACCCGACGATCAGACCAGCTAGCCTATGCCATGTTCCCCCGCACCAGAGAGACCAGATCGTGAGTCTGCTCCTTTTCCTATCTTGCAGACATAGCAACAACCTTCCACTACACCTCTGACAGGAAACGGTGCTCCCCATCTCCAAGCACTAACTCTAAACATTGCTCTTCAACAGACACGCCCCTTGCTATACTTCAACATGCAAACACCGCCACTCACCATGCAACCCTTCCTGCTGAGTATACGCTCACAATAAGCATGTGTATTTTGGGATGGTTAACACCGGGGATCTCCATTCCTATGTGGTATTTCCAGTGGCAAACTTAATCTACGCGGTCATTGCAACGCTAATCGTCACTACAACTTGCACTGCATGGCGCACATCAATAATGGATATTTGGATAGACTATTCCAACACCTTCCCTACTGTTGCACACACTGTAGTAGGAAGAGTAAGTCATACAAATCCTAAGTCAAGGTCATCGTGAGCAAGTATTTTTGGCAAGTAGCATTGCATTAACCACGTTGTTACAGTGTCACGGTCTTCAGACAGCATAAAGACATCATATCTTCTTGTCACACACGTCACTCATATATGTATGTAACATTAGTCATGGACAAAAAGGGAATTGGTTCTTACCACCCTGGATGCCAGGCATGACTCCTGTGTAGTCCAGCAGGTCGGCCTCCCGCGCCAGCATGTCCTGCCAGCGGTGCTTCCACTGGCGCACGGTCCAATTGACTTTGAAGCAGCGGAGCATCTGCACCCGCACATGCTCCCACCACAACTTCCGCACTGCCACACTGTAGCCCTGAAGGATACGTCCTCCCCTCTCCAACATCAGAGGCAGGTAGCACCGCACCAGCCAGAAGAAGCCCCCCAATGCCCCCTCTGGCATCCGCCCTGACCTTCCCACAGCCGGCATCTCCCTGCACCCCAGTTCTCACCCAAGCCTAACAAAAGAAAACCCTCTAATGACACAAAACTAAAATAACCCACAACAAACACAACAAGATGAGGACAGTAGACAGTAAAAAGTAATAAAATTTTAAAATAATTTCAAAAGACACTTTAGACAGGACACAGCAACTCTCCAAATTCCACTCTCCAACACCACAATCCACAAGACACCTCCTTCACTCAGCCAAATCAACCACAATATGCTCAAAAGAGAAAGTGAAAGTGAATGCCACACCCAAGGGAGACAGGAAGCATGCATACATCACTTCCTGTGTGTTAGCGGCAGTTTTTGTACAATGCGACAAAAATCTGCACGCTGAGGGGCCGCTAATGTACTTAGGCTGTTACTGTAATGTGTATGCGGCCTGTTTTATTAAATGCGATCATAATCTGCACGCTAAGGGGCCGCTAATGTACTCAGGCTGAATAAATGCGATCATAATCTGCACGCTAAGGGGCCGCTAATGTACTCAGGCTGATACTGTAATGTGTATGCGGCCTGTTTTATTAAATGCAATCATAAACTGCACGCTAAGGAGCCGCTAATGTACTCAGGCTGCATAAATGCGATCATAATCTGCACACTAAGGGGCCGCTAGTGTACTCAGGCTGATACTGTAATCTGTATGCGGCCTGTTTCATTAAATGCGATCATAATCTGCACGCTAAGGGGCCGCTAATGTTCTCTGGCTGAATAAATGCGATCATAATCTGCACCCTAAGGGGCCGCTAATGTCCTTAGGCTTACTGTAATGTGTATGCGGCAGGTTTCATAGATAGCAATGGGTTTCTTCACGCTAAGAGGCCGCTACTGTCCTGATGCTGATACAGTATTGTAGAGTGTGTCCAGCGATGTCCTTTCAAATGCGCAGGAGAAATATCATTGCGTTTGAGATAAAAATATTACGCCCCGTCATTTTTCAGACTATGATGGACAGTCAGGCCAAAACTCTGATCACAGCACAATAATACAATGTGAAAATAGGTTTGCGCAATGAAGGCAGACTACATTTTAGGGTTACATCTTAATATAGAAAGGAAGAAATATTTGTCAAACACAGCTTGCTGCCAACATCCAGGGGCCGGCCAGGCAAGCATTGTGAGCATTTACACAGCGTTTAAGCCACAACCCGGAGGCCGGCCGCATACCGGAAGAGCGAACAGGCCACTAAGAGCGTCTTCCATTTTCCAAAGAATAAACAAGTAAAACAGATAAGTGAAACAATCAAGAACCAGGGAGAAAGCAATCTCCTCCCCCAATAACCTTCCACAACCCCACCTTCCCCACCGGTTACAGCCTCCCTAGATGATAGTAAGCATACACAATATGCGTGAAAGTGAGCCCCCTCGTCACTCCACTGGGTGAGCGGCGGCGGTTGATTGCTCCATGGGTAGAAGGCGTCAGACCTGCAAGTACTTGGGGCATGTGACTTCCCTTATATCTCGGGACAATGACATCACAAAGGGGCACCACAGAGTTGCGAAATCTCTCACCCTTCCCTCTGCAGCCCGAGACAGGCGCTCCATAGGTTCCTTAAATGTTGTAACCAGGACAGGAGCCCTGGAACTGCCACTGTACCCCACTGTGCTAGGATAACCTGCCTGTCCGCCAGCAACGCTGTGACTATTGGCCTACCCCTGAGGGATGTTAGTGGGAAGGCCTTCAGATGTGAGGGGCCAAGGAGAGTGTACTCCGGTGTGCCGGGCATTGCAATGTCGCACGTTGTATCTATGTTATCTAAGGACTCACCCCAATCTCTTTTCAATTTCGGGCAATGCCAGAGTAAGTGCACGAGGGTACCAGTCATTCAGCATCCCCGACAGCAGCGATCTGGCTTGCTTTTACCCCAGACATGTAGTTGCACAGGTGTGCAACACCAATGAGAGCGAACCTTAAAGGAGGTTTCAGCCCCCGCTACACTGTGCGCAGTGTGGTGTGCGCGATACAGGATACGTTCCCATTCCTTGGAGGAAAGCGGCCTCCCCAGCTTCATTTCCCACAAAACCTGCGCTTTTGTGCACTGACCACTCGGACTGGTCAAAAGCATTTTGTTTCCAGCTCAGATATGAGGGGACGTTTGTCCTCCTTATGCGCTAACCACTTCTCATATGACATAAACAACCTCGAGTTCCTTGACCCAGTGTGTTATTTGGCGTTTGAATACACATCAGCAGCGGGCAAATCATAATCCTGTGGGGGCCGCAGATATGGCAGCAGCCCTTCTAGATCAAAGATAGGCCCTATGCTCTTGCAGCCCTGTTCTCGCCAGCGATGGAATATTGCTGATTCCGGACCCGGGGGCAAGTCCGGGTAATCCACGCTGGAGGTCATCGGTGAGGGGAAAGAGGTCCAGCCCTTCCGTACTGCAACCCTGTCCCAAACCTTGAGGGTGGGCGCCGTAACTGGCGAAGAGTACAAGCCCCAGGGCCAGTGCTTATGGGCTAGCCACAGTTATATCCAGATGTTTTTGCCTGCCACAGACTGGTCCATGAAGTTCCAGTGCTTCTCCGATAGCAGCATATTCCATTCCACTATATATCAAAGGCATGTGGCTTGGTAGTAGCCACCGATGAGGGGCAATCCCAGGCCACCTTGCATTTTCGGGCATGTAAGCTGCGCAAGTGGGAGGCGAGGCCGCTTGCCCTCCCTGACAGACTTATTAATGAGGGCTTGAAATTGTGTGAGTGCATGGGGGTGGGACACCATGTGTCCGAATTGAAATACATGGAGAATGCGTGGAAGAATCAACATTTTCACTCCCGCTATGCATCCAAACCGTGTGAGGTGCAGTTTTGACCAGGCATCCAGCGCCTTAGCTGTCTCATCCAACAGTGTTGAATATTTGACCTTCACTGTACAGGCAAGAGTCGGAGCCAGTTGGAGACCCAGGTACTGTGTATCCCCCTGCTCCCAACGGAATGGGAATTTTTGTTCCATAGCCAACACTTACTCAGGGGTATACACAGACTACATTTTATGTTCCAAGACAGTTGACACCCAAGATGGCATGTAACATGACTCATCCCCACCTCTTTTGCTAATTTCACAGACATTCATTAAAAAAAAGATGTGAATTGTAAGGGCACTACTCACCTGGGGTGGTCTGTAGGTGATGAGTATGTGCGCAGATCAATCCGACAAAAAGGGTGGGCATGATGTGCCCTACTCACACGTGAGGCTCACAAGTCACTGTGGGGGAGTGGGAGTGCAGCTCCGTCTCAGCCAAATAGCCATGTCTTGTTGTTCCGCATGTAAGCGTGCTGGGTGGGAGATTGTTTAATGTTGACTTTCATCTCGTCCATGACTTTGCTGGTGACGTAGGTGGAAACTCTTCCTCAGCCTCGTGATTCCCCGATCCCGGTCGAGTCGGCAAGGGCAAGGTTGTCAGAGCAGCAGTTCCTCTTGGGGATGTTGAGGTTGACTCTCTTGTGGATGTCTTTGTGCCTGATGATGTGTAGTGAATTGTAGGTGTGTGTGAGTAGTTTGAGGGTTACTTTCTCCTTGTCGGTGATACATTGGATGTTCTGTATGTGTCGCCTCTTGTGTTTGTGATGTGGGTTTCTGAAGACAGGTGTGTCTGCAGCTTTCAGGCTGTGTTAGAACTTGTGTAGTGGCGCTTTGTATATCCCTGCATTGAGTTTGTTGCAGTAGTCCAGTCTGCTGGGGATGAGTGCGTTGTTGACAATTTTAATGCATCCTGGGGTTATCCATTGTGATGGATTAGGTTAGATCAGTAGGCAGCTGTAGCATGCAATTGAGTAGATCTGGCAGAGCAGGATGATGGAGGATTTGGGATGATGCCAAACTTGCGTGCATGGTCTGTCAGTGAGGGCAGGCCCACAAGGGCAGACAACCACCAGAGGTTGTCCCATGCGTATGTGGATGGACTGGAGATGAGGAGGTCAGTCTTCTCACAGTTGAGCTTTATGCAGAGGTTTGTCATCCAATCTGCTAGTTCCGACATTCATTCCTGGGAGCTGGTTTTTGTGTCTTCTGCGTTATTCGTGAGGGGGAGGATGAGCTGTGTGTTGTCTGTGTGGGATGATATGCTTACCCCGTGCTGTCTAGCAATGGCAGTGAGTGGGTACATGTGTATATTGCAAAACGTGTGTCTTAGTGACGCTACATGTGGTACTCCGCAGTTGTTGCCTGTGGTTTTGGAGTTAGGGGTGGGTGATGGTCCTTTGGCTTGTTGCGGGGAGGAAGGAGTGGATCCAGGAGATGGCTGTTCCTCGTATCCCCTTGTGGTGGTGTCTGGCATCTGGGGTGTGGTGTGAGAGGGTGTTTAAGGCTGCATAGAGGTGTAGTAGGATGTGTTGTCCGCTATGTGACACAGGTCAAGTGGCATGCATATGTAATCATTGGCAGCATGGTGTACGTTCTTGGTGCTGTGCTTGATGCCAAAACAAGACTGGGAGTGGTCCATGATGGAGTTCTCTTCAATGTAGCAAGTCAGCTGGGTGTTTATGGGTCTCTCAGTGACTTTGTCCACCACGGGGTGCAGGGAGATGGTCAGATTGTTCATCTTGTCTGTTGGGACATAATGCCAATGAGCCAATTGGTTGAACATCGTGACCAGTCTTGACGGTCTTCATGAAGGTGTCCAGGGATGGTGTGCATGTGAGCCTTGCTGTTGGCTCATTCAATGTCTTGGATGCATGCAGGGTTTATTTCCCCCATCTGGCACCATTTCACACCCAATTTACAGCTTAGACCCACAGTTCACACCCACCTCTCAGATTTGAGCCCCATTCCACACCCACTTCTCAAATTTGATCCCCATTCCACACCCACTTCTCAGATTTGAGCCCCATTCCACACCCACTTCTCCACATTGAGCCCCATTCCACACCCACTTCTCAGATTAGTGCCCCATTCCACACCCAATTTTCTGAATTGTCCCCCTTATCACAGCCTTAACAGTTATGTTCAACAACAAATTAACCAATGAAATCATTTTTTGGCACTTCCAAACCCATACATTATAAATTATCATATCAAGTACACCCTGTGAATCATGAATTACATACTATTTGACACAACCATTAATGAGTTGTGTGCCCGATTTTACTCATTGTAAAGTCAGCTTGTGCACGATTGATGCACTATTGCAACTCTGGGATGATGAAACATACACAGCATGATTTTACTTTGGTACTCTTACTTGCAATTATTGTACAATGGTAACATTTCATAGTGATATACTGATGCAGGAGAGTAACTTGCAGACAGGGTATGTGTGTTGAGTTTGTTTATTGTCACAAACAGTACTTGAGGTCCTTTTCTACATACATGTATTTGCTTTTATCATTCACAATGTGATGTGCTCATGTGAAGAAATATTTATGATCCTGTGCCTTTGGGCAATTCCAGCAGCAGTGGCTGTGGGGTGTGGGCCACCTCGATTATCCTCGTCATCATCCTAGTCATCGCCCGGTGCTGCAGGCACTTGGATCCAGGGGGCAACATGCCAGTATTATTTTATTCACCATTTCTGGGCTGTACAGCAGTTTGCCACCTGTAATATCCAGGCAACGGAAACGTGACTTGAGCACGCCAAATGTACGCTCCATGATACCACGTGTGCGTCGATGTTCAGCATTGTATTGCCTCTGTGCCTGGGTGGTGGGGTTTTGTTTGGGTGTCATCATCCACGGGCAGAGAGCATATCCTTGATCACCTATGACATGTGAGGGATAGATGGGTGCATGATTTATTAGGCATACTATGTTGGCAGTGTTGACAGTTTATTATCTT
Source organism: Triturus cristatus (assembly GCF_964204655.1). Classification (NCBI taxonomy): domain Eukaryota; kingdom Metazoa; phylum Chordata; class Amphibia; order Caudata; family Salamandridae; genus Triturus; species Triturus cristatus. The sequence goes on from NC_140583.1 coordinate 912,279,201, forward strand.
GTGATTTTAGCTATTTTTAGACTTAGGTTAGACGTGTTGCTTCTGGCTATTGCCTCAGTGTTGATCGTCCAACCATCCATTTTGCTTGTGTTTGCTGCACGGTTGCATACGTGTCACTACAAATGTACAAAATGGGAATGAGACCTGCCCAAAAACCACAGACACCAACAGGCAGCCTGGCTCTCCTGACATCTAGCCAGGGCACTGATCCACACTCCTCGCAGTCACCGCCATGTGAATGTTAAAATGACATAGGCCACGCATGACACAGCTCACATTCAGACATGCATCTCATGCTGATGGCAGACCTGTGACACCACACAAGCCATGCAATTGTATGTCCCGAGAGAAAACGAGGGACAATCGGCAGCCACCTCACCTGCAGGGCACACTGGAGACAGTGAAGGTTTGAAAACACTATCAACAATAACTTTTGACACAACGTAAACTCCATGGCCTGGGTCATCTGTCACAAGCAGGGCATGAAACTCACATGACACCACTTCTCCAAATCATTTACACTATGTGGTTTATTTGACCAGATCAGACTGGCCACACACTTCACCAAGCTGACACACATGGCATGGCTCACCTGTGCGCACTTCTTTGCATTTGTAATTGTTTAGCATTTGACCTATCTATTTCAACACACAAGTAGTGGCTGAATGGACATCCACTTACTCATCGGGCAACCACATGACACACCATATCACAGGGGTGAGAATGAGAAATATGTGTGGCAGAGTGAGAGAGGAGATGCTACTAACCACCATCAACAGCAGCACCAACAACACTGCAGTCAACACCAATGGTGCTGTATGGTGGTTTCATGACACCTTTTCCGGCCTATGCATGCACATTTGCCCCACAATGCACTTCCTACAATCAAAGTGCATTGTTACAACCTTGGTCACGACAAACCTCTGACTTGACACACTGATTTTACATGTGTGAGTACTCATGCAACGTTGGGTCACCCTAATAGGTCACCAGCAACAAGAACTGCAACATGATCATCTTCATTAACAATGCGACCACACACTGGACTGGGATACCAGTGAGGATGACTTTGATTAGGTACATAGATGGCCAGGTGCTGGGGGTTACTCTACACCATGGGTACTCACATACTATCTCTCTGGTCCCAAATTTGCAGTGTGGTTTGTGGCAGTGTGCCGCACGGGTGGGGGCGGGGTCAGTGGGGAAGGGGGCGGGGCTAGTGAGAAAGGAAACTGACCATGTGGTTGGACACAGGCCCCTGGGGCGGACACCCTCGTTCACTGAGCCACCAGACATGGCATACACACATCTCTCTCTCTCTCTCTCTCTCTCTCTCTGCCTCCCTCCCTCTCTCTGTCTCCCTCCCTCGCTCTATCTCTCCCTCCCTTGCTCTATCTCTCCCTCCCTCTGTCACCCTCGGTCTCCCTCCCTCTGTTGCCCTCATCCCTTTGTCTCCCTTCCTCTGTGTCTCTTTCCCTCTCTCTCCCTCTGTCACCCTCTGTCACCTCCCCCTGGCAGCGTGGGCTGGGACAGCTTCCTGGGCACACACACACAGCCACACCCCAGTACTTCACAGGTCTTTCATGGACCATTTACTTGTTAACGAGTTTTTGTTACATTTCACCTCTTGGCGCACATGCATCTCCACTCTGACTATCGCTGGACTCGCACAGCCCCCATGGTGCAGAGTCTCTCGGAGTCCGCGCTGGTGCGTCAGTGTTTGGTGGCACTCTTATCAAATCTGCAGACATGGCACACAGGTACAATGTCTGCAAGGTCCGCGGCCCAACAAGAAAGGCTTGCCAGGCCCTTGGCGGCACGTGGGCCATACTATGAGTACCCGTGCTCTACACAGTGGAGCCTGTATACCTCATCCTCATACACAATACATCAGCATGTTGCACGTAGTGGTGTGCGCATGCATTTTGTGCCCCCCCCCATCAGTACCTAGGCAATGTATTTACATCCTCACTCTTGATGGGTCAACATGATTGTGTTTTTTGGGCATGTGGTGTGTTCAGTTGGTACTTACCGACAAGCAATGCATTTCCATATGTGCCATCCTGGAAGCGCTGGTTTAAGATGCAGTGTCGGAAGATGAATGCATCATGCACACTCCCGGGAAATTTGGAAATGGTATTTGTGAACAGTCCGCGGTGGTCCACTATTGCCTGCACATTCATTGAATGGGTGTGCTTCCTGTTGCGGTATATGTGTGCGCTGTCGCAGGGGGCACAAATGGCACATGTGTGCAGTCAATTGCACCGATCACCTGTGGTAAGCCAGCAGTGGCATGGAATCCTTGCTTGATGGCAATCTGCTCCTACTCCACCGACTCTTGCTGTTGTTGGTTGGGATGTCCCAGAGGCCAAAAAGTGCAGCACAGTGAGCAGTTCTGTCTGCGGAGGGATGTTGGTTGTCCGTTGTGTTGGTGGCGTCAGCCCGTGGGCAATAAGGGTCAGGATGTGCTGGATGGATGTCCTTTTGAGCCTGTAGTGGGCTTTTACTTCCTCTGGCTTTAAGTCTGCGAGGTAGACAGGTCTGCACAGTGCCCCCTGTCTTCTTCATCTCTGCATGGGTGGTGGTGGTCCTGAGGGGGTGGCATTGGCGGTGGTTGTTGTTGTTGCTGCCTTGGTGGGACTCCAATCTGCATGATGACTACCTCCATGGCTTCTGTGGCTGTTCTGGGGAAGCTCGGGCCTACTCTCCCTTATATGCACCCACTTGTCTCCAGTGTAAGTCAGGTTTTTATCAGGTGTTAATACCTGGAGTTAGCGTGAGTTTTTTTGTAGCGAAGCGGGTTGGCGATATCCTTGATAATAGTGAGAAGCTGTGTTAGCGACTTTTTTCGTGGGATTTCAGTCAGGAATGCCTACTTTGCATGTCATTAGCGTTGATTATCGATGGCTTGCAAGGCGATAAATTTCCGGTTGCTATCGCCGGAAAAGTAACGCTAACAGGGGTTAGCGACGCCTTGTTGATAGGGCGATAGAATTATCGCCGCTTTATCGCCGGAAACTGACGCTAACGTGGCGATAAATCCCTTGATGATATGCCCCCTTCTTCCTAGTCAGGGTAAGGGAGTTACACTGCTAAAATAACCCCTGCTCCCCCCTTGGTAGCTTGGCACAAGCAGTCAGGCTTATCTTAGAGGCAGTGTGTAAAGCATTTGCACATAACCAACAGTAATACAGTGTAAGCACTACAAAAGGACACCACACCAGTTTAGAAAAATAGCCAATATTTTTATATACTTAAGACAAGACTAAAACAATAAAAAGCCACAATACAGTACTTAAAAATCTTCAGTATTTCGAAGTCACACACGTTGCAGATCGAACTCCTCTTTGTTGAAGTCAGGAGCACTGGCATCGGCCAGCGTTGAGTGGTGCGGTGCTAAGTGCAGCGGTGCGGTGCGCGGTGCCCTCAGGTCGCAGTGCGAGCAGCGGCTCGGTGGTGGCATCAGATGGCATCGTCGGTGAGACCAGGGTCGCGGTGTGAGATGAAGGCGGGGTTCATCACTGTGTTGGCAGGTCACGGTGCAAGCAGAGGCATCGTCGTTGCTGAAGCGCTGTCGTCGGCTGATGAACTGGAGTCGATGGCACCGGCGTTGGTAGGCCAAGGCTGCGGGCGGGATGAGGGCAGTGCGTCGTGTAACTTTACGAGCGGTGCCCTCGATCCACGGTGCAAACATGCGGCGTCAATTCCAGTGTGGAGTGGCATAGTCGGGGCTACCACGGCGTCGTCGTGAAGTGAGGCGGTGCGGAGTGCGGTGCCCACAGGTCACGGTGCGAGCAGCGGCTAGATGGCGGCATCAGCAGGCGTCGTCAGTGAGACCAGGGTCGCGGCGCAGTTTTGTAGCGGGGCCCTCTGCGGTGCCTTCAGGAAATGGAGTCAGCAGTGGTGTTGTAGATGGCATCGAGCTTGAAGTCTTTGCTGTTCCTGAGACTTCTTGAACAGGGGGCAAGCTTTCCTCAAGCCCTTGGAGAAACTCACAATAGTAGATTGCAGAAAGTTCAGTCCAGTCCTTTCACTGCCCAAGACAGAAGCAGCCAGTGCAAGCCAACACAGCAAAGTGGTAGTTCCTCCTCACAGCTTCTCCAGCTCTTCTTCTTGGCAGTATTCTTGATCCAAAAGAGTTCCAACAGGAGGCAAGCTCTATTACAAGCCCTTGGAGAAAACTCTAATAGCAGGATGATGAAAGCACAGTCCAGTCCTTTCCCTACTCAAGACAGAAGCAACCACTGCAGGCCAACCCCTCAACATGCAGCATAGGGGCAGTGCTCCTCCTCCAGCTTTCCCGGTTCTTCTTCCTGGCAGGTTCTTTAGTTCAGAAGTAATCTAAAGTTCTGGGGTCTGGGCCCCTATATTTATACCACCAAATCCTTTGTCCTCTGAGGGCAGAGGGGCGTGTACCTAGTTCAAACAAGTTCTGGGTGCATTTTGGCAGTGTGCACCTTCTTCCTTTGTCAGTGTGGGCCAGGGTCATCACATGCACTACAGGAGGTGGAGCCAGCATCGTGGAAGGCAGGCACAGGCCTATTCAGACCCAGGTGCAACTCTTCCTACCCATCTACATGCAGATAGGTCTATTCAGCCCTGTGCTGACTCACCCTGTCTCCTGGAGTCTCCCCCAGCCCCTGTCACTCACACACCAGACAGACAATGCACAAGCTAGCAGAGGCAGGCTGGAAGGTTAGGTAAGAAAATACCTACTTTCTTAAAGTGGTATTTTCAAACACAGAATGTTAAAACCATCTTCACTAAAATATGTATTTTATCAATCTGAGGTCAGGCATACTAAACTCGAATTTCCACCATGTTCCCTGGGTCAGGTAGAATGAGAGGATGTTATAATCAAACTGCCCATTCTGGCCTATGGATAACAGATAGCCTTGCAATAGTGAAAAACGAAGTAGGCTATAATTCATCAGGACATGCCACACACACCAGGGCAGGTCCTACCTTCAACATACAATGCACCCTGCCCACAGGGGTCCCTTGTGCCTACCTTAGGGGTGACTAACATGTAGAAAAGGGAAGGTTTGGGGACTGGCAAGTGTGCACTTGCCAAGTCGACATGGCAGCCCCAGGCTGCACACAGGCTCTGCAATGGCAGGCCAGAGGTACACTTTACGGGCTGTTTGCGTGGGTGGCACAAGCCAGTGCTACAGCCCACCAACAGCATTTGATTTATGGGCCCTGGCACTCGCAGTGCACTTTACTAGGGACTGACACATAAATCAAATAGGCCAATCATGGAAACACCAATCCATAACACAGTTTACACAGAGAGCATATGCACTTTAGCACTGATTGGCAGTGGGAAAGTGCCCACAGTCCTAAAACCAACACACACAGGTCAGGAAAAATAGGAGGAAAAAGCAAAAAGTTTAGGGATAACCCTGCAAAAAGGGCTATTTCCAACAAGGTGCCAATACAGTGTATGAGGCAATTGGGCACCACCTGCAAAAACCTAGGTCCCTCTGAATGAAGATGTTCATGGATTGCATAATTACACTGCTACGATATGTGGGAGAACATCTGAAAACATCTTTGAGATAAATATGTCAGCAGACATGCCTACAGGAGTGTTGATATTGGCTGAGGTCTGCTAATAAGATGGCTTAATTCAAATTACTGATTTTAAGGGATATACATTCCAGGGAATAGTATTCCATTTCCTGGTTTCTGACTAAAGGGTTGATTCTAAAAGACCAAAATACCTGCTTCATTGGGCTACAATAATTAAGACCTCTCTATCAACCACAATTCCCCAAGTTTATGATACATTGTCTTTGACCATGTTACTGCCCAAGTTCAATACTCTACAGCCAAAGATGGAGAACTGCTTTGACATAACGCTTGGTGGGTTTAGCATCATTTCAAGGCTTGCAAGGGGCATGATGAATATCAACAACAACAGAATCATAACTCATATTGAAACTATACAGAGAGGGGTCATTGATCATCCTTGGATGGCTAACACTTGATTAAGCTCCAAATGCCAATGCTTAGAATTTATTTACTGGGATAGCAGAGTTTATTCTGCTTGGTAACAATTATGTAATTTTGAGATGTGACCATAGTATCCATTCAAACCCTAAATTGGACAGAACCTTCCAAAATATTTTTGGGGATTACTAAAAAACATATAAGAAGGTTTAAGAGAAGAACTGGATTTATGTGATTCTAAAAGTAGTATTAATCCAAACTCTAGAAGATTTTTCATGTACACTACTGGCCATCTAATATGGTCAAGGATCGAATAGTACTTATTGTCTAAATTTCACATTAACATGGTCATAAGCACTCTCATTAATTCATTTATTTGTTCTGTTCTTTTATAAATTCCTCCGCATCAGCAACTTCTGTCAGTGTAACATGCATTCCAATGGCACTGAATTTGAATGGAATTTAATAGTCTGTGGTGGGTAATGAATTGTTATGAAACAGTACAAAGAAATTGATTATCCAGCATGCCATATCCATTCATTCTTTTTAAATCATTTACAGGCCGCCTTGGACAGCCAAGTGGTCAGGAAGATGCAGCAGAATGCTGGGGTTGTGCATGACTCAGCATTTGCTACATACTATGAGGAAAAATTATTACATGCTGGTACAGCGAAAGTTTTACCCCACCTGTATATGTCACATATGCATAGCATGAAAGTGCACTTAGCACATGATTTCTGTATGACCTAACAACATTAAAATGAAATAATGCACTTGACATTATTATAGGAGTGCATTCACTGTAGAGTTTCAGAATTCATACTTAACCCTGTATGCCTTAACCATATTAATTGAGATATTCTTTGAAAAACTGATGAATAAACCATCCTCACACATTAATGTGTTTACTCTAGAAACTATAATGGATTTATGTAATGTGTGCACCAATGTTACATGTATATTTCATATAAAATGTAGTTCTTAGCAATACATTATCATGCTTGTTAAAGATTTACTGTATGCCACATGCAGTATGAATCTAATGTACTGACAAGTTATATTCATTTGTGTATAAATGTGCACATGCATATTAAATGTGCACCATTGATTACTCTAGCAACTATAATGGATTTATGTAATGTGTGCACCAATGTTACATGTATATTTCATATAAAATGTAGTTCTTAGCCATACATACACATGCTTATTAAAGATTTACTGTATGCCACATGCAGTATGAATCTAATGTACTGACAAGTTATATTCATTTGTTTATAAACGTGCACACGCATATTAAATGTGCACCATTGATTTATATTCTAAACTTGCTTTAAGTAGGCCTGGTTTCCATTTTGCATAAAATACTGTTTTCCATTTCTGCTTACATGACTTTTCCTTTGCATGTGCATTCACATACCTTGTTAGTTTGAGAATACATGCAACACTGTATTAGCAATAGAGAGCGAGCCTGAGAAGAAGACCTTGATGAAGGAACATGGAGAGCCAGAGCATTAACTCAAGAGTCCTATTCAGCAATGTTACAACATGGGTTGGTTGAGCATGGGTAATGTCGTTCCCATGTTCAGTGGGGGTATTTCACAAATGTTGCAGCTTACAACTTGAGGATGGAAAAGGACAATGGAACCCCTGATGGGGTGGTACTGGAGTGATTTTGGGGTGAATAAGTGGAGTCTACACTGCCTGATGTTTGACTTTTAGAGATTTATTTGATTCTTGCTGAGTGTGGCTTAGGCTAAACACTCCGAATTCCCCTGAGTCAAGAAGACTCTTGACTGAGTTTCTTCATTATTGACACCTTCTCTCACTTCCCATATTTCCCAGCACTTTTTCTATGTTTCTGCAGTTACCTGAGATTCCTTAGACTAATGGACCATCCTTTTAGTTTGGACTTTAATGAGGAAGATTCTAGATTTATTCATGTATAGGAGATAAGACAAGAAACTCTTCTCTGAGCACGAGATTTTACTACTGATCTTTTGTATTGCTGTGACTGGGCTTCTTGTTTGCTTAATACTGTTTGCCTTCTTTAGGATGTTGGGTTTCCCAGTTGTGATTCTGTATCTTTATAGCATGCTGCTGAGATTTGCGTGCCTTAACTTGATCGCAAATTTGTAATAAACCTTCTTAACTCTAGTTACTAATTCCTGGTCCTTATTGTGTAGACAAATAGGTTACACTGTTTATTGAAATTGATTGATGTAATGTTAACTAGCCTCACCTCTCGGTCGGAAAGAAAGGTCTATCAGAGGAGGAACGGTAAGAGGGTTGGCCCAAAATGCTAGGTCTCATATGATAATAATTTCGATAATTTTATATGAAGAGAAAAATATTTATTTATAAACAAAAACAGCAGTATTCTGTGGCTCCTCAACTTCAACTTATGTTGGCTAAAGGTTGCACCCGATGGAATCAGTTGGGCGGCATGCACCCATTCTGAACCCAGGCAAATGTGTAGATCAGTACAATTTGTCAAAGGTGCCATGTTTGGTTCAGTCAGTAAGAGGTGTCCATCTGTGGCTTTAGAATATTTTATTGGTGCCCGTCAGAAATTGTAGGAACTGAAGGGCCTTAAAATGTGACCCATGGTTCCTGTTATCGTGGGTCTCCTGCTAACTGAGAATCTTTCCACTGCAGTCATCAGGTCTTCCATAATTACAGCCTTTTCCCCTTGATTCTCATTGCGAGAATGTAAGGTGAGGTGAGTTGAGATACTCATTATGATTGCGGTCATAAATTCCAATATGTGAGGTAAATCCTATTATGTCACATCTCAGAATTATTATATTTATCAGTCGACATGCTTGTATATACCGCACTATGCATATTTGAGTGCAGCAAGCACTAACATCTGCCTGTTATTCCTAAAAGAAACCTTATGGATGATAATTATAGTAGTCAGTAAATAAGGGATACATTGGTTTTAATAGCATCTGACAGTGGTCATCTAATAATGAGGGCTAAAGGGGGATGCTTGACAGAGGTCGGAGAAGGAATGAGAAAGGAAGATTGGAACTATCTCATCAACAGGCAACAAGAGTTCTCTGTGTGTTGTAGGTTTTTTCTCTGATTTGTGTTCTATGAGCCGCCTCTGTCAGCCTGAGCCAGTTGTTCCTGTTATTTCTACCATTGTTTATGGCCTTTTGCTTCTCTTTCACTAGTTAAAATGATCAAATTGGCAAGAGGGCTTCTTACTAGAACCCAGAAAAACAGCAAATATGCTCCCAGGTATCCTTGAAGGGTCATCTATAAGCACTTCTAAACTCTGGGAGTTGGATTAAATAAATTCTGCAGAGTAGTGGATGTGACGGGGAGGCTGAAGTGTAAAAGAGAGTGAAGCAGGGAGAATGTCCCAGTGTCAGGGTAAGGAAAACAAATCCATTGTTCTACTGATTGTCTCTCCTATAAACCTAATGCTGAGAGGCGTGGTTGCAGTGGCTAAAATGGCGGATGCATTTTAGTAATACTCCCTGACCTCCTCCACCATCCTCCTCCACCATCCACCTCCAGCTTGTCACCAAGACTGGGAAAAGAGCACTCAGGCCCTTCTGGCGAACAGCTGTGTGTCCCTACTGCAGCTGCAGGGCTAGAGATTGCTGATTTTCCTTCCAACAGCAGGTAAAGTGCAGGACGCAGCTGGCAGATTATGGGATAGCGTGGCACCCATCCAGTGATGAAGGCAAGGCCTTGCTGAAGATTCATAGAGTTCCCGGACCGCTGCTGTTAAATGGCTGTTCCTGACCAAGGGGGCGCGACATGAAGATCTATTAGTGGTGAACAGTGGTGGGAGCAAGTACCGGGCCTGCTTGTGAGGGCTGAATGCTGTAAGGTCATCTCACCTCTGGTCCACGTCTCTACCGGACTGGGGGGGAGGGGCGAACTCCCGGGCACGTATGGAGCGGAGTGACCGGGCGAAAAAACCCCACCCTAGGGCCCAGAGGAGCTAATGGTAGGCCCTGGTCTTGTGCCCCAATTTGCTTTGGTGGTCGGCTGCTGGCCCCTTGGTGACCCAGGTGATAGGGCCAGCTGACCCCACCTGGCGCTGCTGCGGGTACTGCAGCAGTTGAAATAATTGCCCTCAGCTGCTAGTGCTAACTCTCCTAAAGAGTCAGAGGTAGGCAGGTTGGGGGCAACGGCTCTTCTTGGTCCTTGTCACCCTGTGCTGCAATTGAACGCTGACAGCTGGGGGTCGTTTACCTCATCTGTGACCCTGGGAACTCCGGCAGCAGCATTCCACAGCCTAATTAGGACCTGATGCAATCCCCTCAGAGACGAGGTGACCGGAGAAATCACGGGCCCCACGCCTCCTCAAGCAACAAACACTGTGATCAAATTTTCCTTGCGACACCAGACACAGCTGTGTGTAGGCCTCTGGCCACTGCCTCTCCAAGGTAAGCGTACCAGAGGAAAATACAATGGAAGCCTCCTCTCACAGAGACATCTGCAAGAGCTGAAGTGATCACCTGCCCAAAGGGTGGGTGTGAGGCTACAGAGTCGTGACCCAGCTCGCCATTAAAAGCTTAGGAACTCCCACCACCCTGATGCCAGCATAGGAGCCTCAGCATCCCTTGACCCACTCTGCTTGGGGTGGACATGGGGAAACACAAAGTCCCACCAATGCAAGCTCAGTCGAAAATAGAAAAATATAACACCAACTTCTTAGAGGGTGCCAAAAAACATGCTGGGCCCGATTCACAGAACTAACTTAAGACAAAATCCTAAACTTACTACCATTTTGGTATCCACAGAAGGCACTTACTCATTTTGGTATTCACAGAAGGCACTTACTCATTTTGGTATTCACAGAAGTTAGGAGTCCTAACTTTAAGACTCCTAAATGCCTTCTTTGAATACCGAAAGTCTTAAAATTAGGATTTTTCTCAGTTTAGTAGTAGTATAGTTAGGACTCCTAACTTTAGGACTCCTAAATGCCTTCTATGAATACCGAAAGTCTTAAAATCAGGGTTTTTCTCAATTTAGTAGTAGTAAAGTTAGGACTCCTAACTTTAGGACTCCTAAATGTCTTCTGTGAATACCGAAAGCCTTAAAATTAGGATTTTTCTCAGTTTAGTAGTAGTATAGTTAGGACTCCTAACTTTAGGACTCCTAAATGCCTTCTGTGAATACCGAAAGTCTTAAAATTAGGATTTTTCTCAATTTAGTAGTAGTAAAGTTAGGACTCCTAACTTTAGGACTCCTAAATGCCTTCTGTGAATACCGAAAGCCTTAAAATTAGGATTTTTCTCAGTTTAGTAGTAGTAAAGTTAGGAGTCCTAACTTTAGGACTCCTAAACTTAGAAAAATCCTAATTTTAAGACTTTCAGTATTCACAGAAGGCATTTAGGAGTCCTAAAGTTAGGACTCCTAACTTCTGTGAATACCGAAATGAGTAAGTGTCTTCTGTGAATACCAAAATGAGTAAGTGCCTTCTGTGAATACGAAAATGGTAGTACGTTTAGGATTTTGTCTTAAGTTAGTTCTGTGAATCGGGCCCGCTGAGTCCCCCGGACTCCAAAACCCCTGGCCGCCAAGGAGGTTGCACAAATCCTACAAATTATTCAAGCTTCCAGAGAGGCACTCTCAATAAAAATCGGTACGGTGGGGGTGGACGTCGAAGGGGGAATTTCTACCATGGAAGACAATGTTGTCGACCTTAAGGCAAAGGTAACAGCGCTGAACTCCACTACCCGCATCCTGGAGGCTAGAGCAGAAGACACAGAGAACTGGTCCAGGCACAATAATCTTCCATTCATGGGGTTCCCAGAAGGTAGCAAAGCTCCCCACCCAGAGACCTTCATACAACACTGGTTCTGGTCCTGAATGCTTAAGTGGGTTCTATATCCATAGTTCATCGTGGAGTGAACACACTGAGCCCTCATTCAGGGACCCACACATGTTGCAGGTATCATAGTTAAAATTCTAAACTACCGCGAAAGAGACCACATTCTGTGAATAGCACACACCCGCTGGAAACTAACCTTCAAGTCAACCAACATTATAATCTTTTCCAACTTTAAATTCTTTGAGGGCAGTCAGACTGAAACCTAGGGAAATTTCCTAACAACATAAGTAACTTTTTACGGGAAAAACTGAAAGTGATCCACAAATCCTGCTCATACTTCTTCAACACCCCCAAGAAAGCCTGAGAGTGGGCTGCGCAAAAGATAGAAATCTATGCCATGACCCCCCGAAGTCTGGCCACTGGGGAGGACCCTGTGCCTCCAGTCACCAACTCTAAAATGCCCAAGCCGTGTCAACAGCCCAAGACCCAGAGAGGGTATGGACCACGAAACATTCTCCTGAATCCTCGATACCAAATACGGATGCTCTCAAACAAGGAAAATGCTCTCCTACATACATCCACCTGGTACTTTGCGTGGCTCGAGACACCCCATATCTGGAAGCCTTAGGTGGGGAGCGCTGCCCCTGGAAACAGATGTAGCGGCCACAGTGAATCTGAAGACATGTCCTGAATCCAGGTACCAGCCCTGGTATATCCGCACTCATGGTGGGTCTAGTGACTGCCAGCCCGGCGGTTGCATTGCAATTGGGTGGTCAGACTAACGCCTGCTTGTCGGGCGGTCTCCTGATGGACGTGATAGCTTGCGGCGTTCCCAAGATCTGAAATCCAAATAAACATACCATTTACAAAAAAGATATATTATATTTTATTTACTGTATAGTATTTTCAAATGTACTAAAATGACAAAAATGTATCATTAAGAAACATGTAAGGCAATCTTAATATATTTATAAGTGCATTTATTCTACCAAATGTTAAAAGAACTATTTACAATTACTTAACATGCTAAATATTTTTTTAATTTGTTCCTAACTTAGAAATGTATTTAAATGTTTGTCTATGTACCTCTGGTAAGATTAACTTAAAAATATTTTGGTTATTTATTTACTTGGAAAAATAGTTAATATATAAACCTATTTTATGTTCATACATATTGAATTATTATTGTGTTTATGAATAAATACATGTGAATTATACCTTTATTTTTGATTAAGTATCCAATGTGTAATAGTTTTTACTTTTCAAGTAAATTACAAATAAAATGTAAACTTTATATTATTTTCACATGTAATTACTTTAAATTATGAAACAAAAATAAAATTGTGTAAAGTATTCATAAATGTAATTGTTAATTTACCAGTGTAACTACAAACCATTTTATTATGGAAATTGCAAGAATGAGGTTGTTGAAAATACCTCCATTAACTTCCCATAAACGTTGTGAAAGTGTATACATTAGTAGTTGAAAGGGAATACACTATATTAATTCCAATACCACAAACAAATGGAAAGTACATAATTTCGAGGTTGGAGGAAACATTTACTATTTTAACTCCAGTCCCACATCCACTACCATTTTTTAATTGGAAACCATTGGGGACTAAGATAAACATTACATTCTTCCAAAAATTGGAGAAGATATAAAAATGAGAGAGAGGGCTTAAAATATAATTTTCCAACCCCATTTCTACAAAAAATGTACAAAAAGGAAAAATTGGAGTGAAACCAATTATATAGAGAAAAAAGACATAGTGAGGTGCAGAAATATAGAGTTTTAAATATTGCGATGCACAAATATCGTGTGCAAAAATATTGTTGACAAGAATATTGATTTTAAGGTAAGTAATATCAATGTAAAAAATATCTAAGTTGTTAATATCAATGTTCAAAATATCTTTGGACCCTATTACGATGTCGGCCGGATGTAAGTAAATTAATTATAATTGACAAATGTTTTAGGTGTGGGTTGGATTTGTAGAGGTATATGCTGAGAAGTAGTTTAATTATAATTATTTAATAATGTGTCCCCTACTGCCGAATCGCTGCTGCTGCCACGAGTTGAGGCCCTCCTCCACCCGCAGGCTGCCACTTGCGCCTCATCCTTGGGGGCCCAGTGGTGGGCCGTGAGTATCTGTCTGCTCGCTCTATCCCTTTGCCATCTGTTTGTTTTTTTACTTCTGTCAGCCGTTTATTCTTTGTGTACCGTGTTACTCCTGTACTGTACTCTCTACCCTTTTTGCTTTTTGTGTTCCCGCCCGTTTTGTGCCCTTGTGCTCTGGCATTTTGTTCCTGCAGTCCCGCTTTCCTTCCCACCACTGCATCCCCAGCGGCCCGCCCCCCCCCGCTCGGCCATTCGTTCTGCTCCCACCTCCCAGCTGCTCCTCCCACCTCCCCTTCTTATGGCGGCTGCTGCCAAAGGCAAGCCGTCTGCACCCGTCCACGCCTGGACCGCGCCCAGCGACAGGCCCCCTGACCCCCACGAACACCATGACGCCCGACACCGCTACGATGCCAGCACCCTCCACGCTCTCAACGCCGGCCGACTACACACTTGCTTCCGGGCCACCCCGAAGCGCTCCCAAGGACCCTTCTCCTGCCAGAACTGCAGATACACCAGCCTCCAAACCACCGCCACGTCCACCAGAGCAGGACGCAACAACCTCCGATGCATTCTCCTCAACACCCGTCCTGCCCGCAGACAAGCCATTGAACTCTGGGACCTACTCTACTCCACCACCCCAGACGTCGCCTTCCTGACGGAGACCTGGATGAACCCCTCCTCGGCTCCCAACATTGCCATAGCCATCCCTGATGGCTACAAGATCACCCGCAGGGACCGCACCAGAGGCACAGGAAGAGGAATCGCCATCATCCACAGAAACACCCTCAGAATCCCGACCAGCACCGCCGACACATCGATCACCGCCGTACACCTGCACTTCCAGATCCACATTGACCCCAACACCACCCTCAGAGGAACCCTCATCTACAGACCACCCGGTACCCGGCCACAGTTCAGCGACTCCGTCGCCGACTTCGTCAGCACGCATACCCTTGCATCCACAGACTTTATCCTCCTTGGGGACCTGAACTTCCACCTCATGAACACCAACGACAGCAACTCCACCACCCTGCGCAACAACCTTGCCAACCTCTAGCTCAAACAGCTCGTCACGACTTCCACCCACTCTGCTGGACACACGCTCGACCTCATCTTCTCAGCCAGCAACCACGTCACCTTCAGCCACACCACCAAACTCCACTGGACTGACCACCGCTGCATCCACTTCACCTTCGAGAAGTTCACCTCACACCACCGCACACAACAGGCCCCCCACTGATCGACGACTGCGCCAACACTCTTGCCACGATCAAGAAACCCTCGAACAGACGCACCAACAGAAAAGCCATGTGGTTCACTGCCGACCTCCAGGCATCCAAGCAGGCCTGCCATAGGTCTCGAGAAAAAGTGGCACCATGAACAGACACCAGACAGCAACACAGCCTACAAGAGCACCATCCGCAGCCACCACCAACTCATCCGTACCGCCAAAAGGACCTCCTTCAAACAGCGCATTGACAACAATGCACACAACAGCAAATAGCTCTTCAACATCGTGAAGGAACTCTCCAACCCCAGCTCCAACTCCAACGACATCCCGCCATCACAAGACCTCTGCCACTCCCTAGCCACCTTCTTCCACTGCAAGATCGCAGATATCCACGACAGCTTCCTCAACCAGGCCTCCCCGATAGACACAGACTCCTCAGACTCACCGCCCCCCAGCCATATCGACATCGACCCCCTACTCTCCTGGACCCACATCAACGATGAAGACATCAAAATCATGAACACCATCCACTCTGGTTCACCATCTGACCCCTGCCCGCACCACATCTTCAACAAAGCAAGCTCCACCATCACACCCCATCTCCGCAAAATCATCAACAGCTACTTCGAGACCGCCACCTTTCCGGAGAGCTGGAAGCATGCCGAGATCAACGCCCAACTCAAGAAACCCAAAGCTGACCCCCAAAGACCTCAAGAACCTACGGCCCATAGCCCCCCTCCTGTTCCCGGCGAAAGTCATCGAGAAGATCGTCAACAGGCAACTGACCTCCTTCCTCGAAAAGAACAACATCCTGGACCAGTCACAATCTGGCTTCTGCGGCAACCACAGCACCGAAACAGCCCTCATCGCCGCAACTGACGACATCAGAGCCATGATGGACAATGGAGAAACCGCAGACCTCATCCTCCTGGACCTCTCGGCCCCCTTCAACACCGTCTGCCACCACACCCTCCGCAGACGCCTCCACAACGCAGGGATCTGCAACAGAGCCCTGGACTGGACCACCTCCTTCCACACCGGCAGAAACCAGAGTGTCCGCTTCCCCATTCCGCTCTAAAGACACCAAGATCATCTGCGGCATACCCCAAGGATGTCCCTCAGTCCGACACTCTTCAACATATACATGGCACCGCTCGGCAACATCGCCAGATCGCACTACTTCAACATCATCTCATATGCCAATGACACCAAGCTGATCCTCTCCCTCACCAAGGTCCCCATCATCGCCAAATCCAACCTCCACGAAGGAATGAAGGCCATCGCCGAATGGATGACGATCAGCCGCCTAAAACCGGACACGACGGAGGTCCTCATCATCGGATCCACCCCCTCCGCCTGGGACGATTCATGGTGGCCGGCCACACTGCGAGCTGCACCGACTCTCACTAACCACACACACAACCTGGGAGTCATCCTGGACTCCGCATTGTCCAGGCACAGAACTGCAATTTGGGAGACACCTTTGTCAGCACTAATACATAAACTCCTACCAATTGCTCCATTACTACTGCTTGGGGCTTTCCACCAGTGTGGACACTACAATGTGGCAACTGTGCAGCTTGTAACTATTTATACAATACCAAAATATCTAATGCTGCCACATCAAACAGTATGATTAAGGACTGTAGCCCTCATCCCTCATCTTTTTAAGAAAAACAAGGGTACCCCAATACGTGAACCTGGGGTGAAATAAGCGGGAAAAAAACAATGGTTCGGGTGTGGCCAAAAGGTACAATAATTAAGTGATCCTAAGGAGAGCACTTATGATTAGAGAGTTGAAGATTAATTACTTTAAAGGAGCAAACAAATTGATAATGTACATAGGGACAAAAGTCAGTTCATGTGAAACATTTATTTCCACAACAATAGAATTCAGGTGCTCACACAATAAGTGAAAGAGGCGTGACGTGCAAAGTGATGGTGAAGTTTAAAATAACGGCATCGCATTGACAAGAATAGTGTAAAACTCCTCAAGCAACTTTTATAGAACAGGAAGAGTTTTTTGTTGTAAAGGGTCAACGGCGTTTCGATCTCAACTGTTCGAGATCATCATCAGGACATATAACGGGTGAGCAAGCTGAATCTAAAATGAGGAAAAACGGGCAAATAAATAAGCTATAGTTTGATCCCTACATGCAATATAATTAATACAATCAGAGGCTCCTTTTTATAAAAAAACATAATGACATATATAAATATATATTAATCCTGAATTATTCTGTATATCATGTAACTAGCCATGCCTAGGGGTCAAGGTAGGTGTGGAAATACATGAATTAAGGCAGTTACAGAAGCGAAATACATGATTTAAAGGCAATTCGGAAGCGAAAGTCAACAATGTAAATTACAAGTGGTGGAAGTATTTAAACGGTGGAAAAGAGAAGTTATATAGTGAAAATGCTGCACGTGAATACGCAAGCATAGGTGGGAGTACAATGAATAATGCGCGCTAGTAGGAAGGTAGAGTTGAGAGCGCAGATGAAGCTGGGTAGCAACCCGCTAGACGAGAGAAGGGGGGAGAGAGTTGGAGAACACTCAGAGTAGACTTACTGATGCAATTATTCGTAGCACAAGGAAGAGCAATTGAGGGCTGCAGAAAACAGCTGAGGGTAGACGAGTTCACCCAGATTAATTCGCTGAAGGTACGAGCGTGAGAATATCACATGCTGTAAAGGAGTTAGAGCAGTAATTAGAAACTGGTGTGCGTCCGTGAAGGGCGCTTGCAAGGAAGTTGGTGAAAGAAAACACTTACTGAGTAAACTTGAAGGGCAGGGTCAGCTGTATAAGTTGCGCTTAACGATTTGCTGCCAATATGTTTCTGTTAAGGGCAAAAGGAGGGTGGGGGGTCAGGAACTCCAAGGTAAAGATTAAATGATGGTAAAGGTGTATGTGCAGTCATAGTACAGTTAAAGTCACTCCCAGTTTTTATTTGGAAAGTCTTGGGAGAGGAGCTCAGCATGTCATGCTGCTTGGGCTGTCCGCGTTTAGTACGAGAGGGAGACAGCGTGAGCCAGGAAGTAATTGAGGGCTGTGTCAGCTGTGAAACCAGCAGCAGGACGGAGCTAATTAGCACGCACCTATGAGCGGTTGTGTGCAAGGGAGTTAACCCTTTCCAAGCATGCTGAAGGGAAATGGCTGTCAGTAGGAATCAAGTAAAGGAACGAGGGAAAAGTACTAACTCAGCAGAGTAAGAAAAGAGAAGAAAGAGTCATAAGAAAAAATAAATCAATGTGTGTGCAACAACTGTTTCAGGAAGATGATTGCAGAATTAATTCTGAAGCAACCTAATGTGCTGTACCTACTGAGGTAGTTGCTATATAAGGCTAACTCTCATTATGGTGCCAGCATCGGGGGAGCACGGTCAGAGAGGTCCGTTTTTTAACCCTCTTTTTAATATTGTCACTTGAATTATTGTTTTACCCGTGTTGCTTTTAACCTGCTCTTTGGTGCTTTTAAAAAAATAATACTCACTCTGCTAACCTGCTGAATTTTGTACATTGGCGCTCTGCACTGTTGTATTTTGTGGGCACTTGCACGGGGCTACCAACCTCCCGGTATGAGCTGTGTTCAATGCTCGGCAGGTAGGAAGGCCCTCGTGCACCACTTCCGGTCCTTAGCTCTTCAGACGCACGGGGCAGCGGTCTAGTTGCTGCACCCGGCGTCGGAGGATGGAGCATAAATCCTGCCCATGAAGCGTCCGTGCAGCGGATGCACGCAGCGGGCGTGCCTAAGACAAGCCTGTCTGCCCCCGTCCACGCCCGACCGGGTCCAGGGGCCAGGGCCCCTGCATCTTGTACATCAGCACGCATCAGGTACTCCTGTACTCAACTGTGGCAGTTAAATAGCGAGCCCAAGGCTATCTGTCTCCATCATATGCGATCAGAAATCCATGTATCCAAGTGCCCCTACTGTACCTTCACTCTCACCCCCCATTTCCGGCCACCTCCCCCATCAAAGGTTGCTCACAGCATTCTACTTTTAAATTGCAGATCCCTCCCTAAGCGTTCCACGGAAATTTCAATTTTACTTCAAGACCTCGCCCCAGAGGCTCTATTTCTAACGGAAACCTGGCTCAACGCGAGCTCCGACACTGACATAGTGGAAACTCTGCCCTTTGGGTATGCTATTCAGAGGGTAGACAGGTCCACAGGTCCACAGGCAAAGGTGGAGGTATCGCGATCATTTATAAGGACCACCTCACCTGCCGCCTACTTGGCAGACCTCTCCAGGAGTGTGAGAATGTGCATTTCATTTTGGAATTTTCCCCTCTCCTCTCGCTCTCAGGCATTCTGATCTACAGCCCCCCAGGTGCGGTTGGCTCTTTCTGTAACTCCCTGTTAGAAACAGCCATTGATCTAGCTGGAACAGCTGCGAATTTCACGCTCCTTGGGGATTTGAACGTACACTTCAATGATCCAGGAGCAACCGCAGCAGTTGAACTAGCTAATGACCTTGAGGCACTCCAGCTGGTGCAGAAAGTTCACCTATCCACACATGAGCATGGACACTGTCTTGATGCTGTGTTTTCTAATCTGGAGAATCTCCAGGGAAGTGATCCCATCCCCATTCCCTGGTCAGATCACCACCTGGTGCCCTTAGTCTGGCATCCTCACACAGCTACCCCCCTCCCCAGCCCATACAGACCTTCGCCCGTCCCTGGTCCAGGCTCCCCCAGGAAAACTGGTTCCAAGAACTGGAAACTAACAGACCCCGGTCGATCCCCTGCCCAGTAAAAATGTATAATAATTTTTGCAGCTGGATAGAGGATTCACTGGACCATGTTCTTCCTAAAGCCTGGATCAAAAAAGAGCGGTTCACAAAGATCGCCCTGGTACTCCGCAGAACTACACATTCTGAAACAAAATTGTAAAATATTAGAAAGACGTGGAGGAAAGACTTTACACCCGACAGTAAGACCAACTACAGAAAGGCCATCTGTAATTATAGAGCAGAGATGAGGTAAGCTCAGGCGGCCTTTTATGAGAAAAAAATCCAGCTAGCCTCTAACTCTCCAAGAGAGACCTATCATAAAAAGGCTTCTCAAAAGTCCAATCCCGCCGGGTCTCGCAGACCCCCATGTTACCCTCTGCGAAAAGCAGGCGGAATTCTTTGATACAAAAATTCAGAAAATTATCAAAACCCTCCCATATATTGACCCTTTGTGCTCCAACTTACCTCTCGATTCCCCCTCCACCACTCATTGTCTAGAGCTTTTCCCCCCTCTCCCCTCAGAAGCTCTTCTGACTTTAATGTCATCTGTTAAAAGTGGATCTCCTAGAGACCCAGCCCCTATGAGCATCATATTAAAGGCAGCACCTACCATTGGCCCCACTATCATCCAGGTTATTAATACTTCACTCAGTACAGGAATTGCCCCCCCAGATGCAAATGGGCGATGGTCAAAACCCTACTCAAGAAGCCCCAGCTAGACCCGGCAGACCTTGGTGACTATCGCCCTATATCCCTCCTGCTGGGGATTGCAAAAATCACAGAAAAATACGTCAATCACATTCTTTCTAACTTTTTCGAAACTTTAAATTTACTACACCCGTCCCAAACCGGCTTCCGCTCTCGGCAAAGCACTGAGACGGCACTGCTTGTGGTGGTAGAGGAAAAATTTGGGATGCTGGAGGCTCAGCAGCCATCACACTTTTAGACCCGAGCACAGCATTTGATACGGTGAACCATCAAATCCTGATTCACCGTCTCACCAACCTGGGAGTAGCTGGCACAGCTCTAGGCTGGCTGCGTTCTTTCCTAAAAGGACGATCATTTCAGGTTTTTGGGGAAGAAGCGTGCTCTAAACCGAGACCTCTCAGGTGTGGTGTTCCTCAGGGCTCATTCTTGAGCACCACACTATTCAACGCATACATGGCCCCCCTAGCCTCGATTGTAGCTCCTTTTGGGATCCATAGGGTCACCTACGCCGACGACACCCAATTGGTCGTAGCTTTAAATCAGCCCTCACATTACTCTACGACTCTAAAAGCATGCCTCACGGAAGTTGTAAAATGGATGGGCCTCTCCCATCTGAAATTGAATGGGGAAAAAAACGAGATTATGACCCTGGACAACCTTGACAACACATCATTTGGAACTCTATGGCCAGCATGCATGGTCCCGGCCCCCACGCCCAAGCCAGAAATAAAGAGCCTGGGCATCTGGTTAGACCATAATTTGACTTTCGAAATGCAAGCTCGAAAGACTATAGCAACCTGTTTCGGCCTGATCAGAATGGCTAGGAAAGTGCTTCCCCTGCTTCCCCCTATAGCTAAGAAAACCATGGTGCAATCCCTCCTTATGTCAAGGTTAGACTACGGCAATGGGCTCTATCTGGGAGCCCCCAGTTCGGTGATCAATAAACTACAGATGGCCCAGAACTGTGCAGCCAGATTGTTGACGGGAACTCCCAAATTCCAGTCTGCAAAACCAGCCCTTCGCCTACTTCACTGGCTCCCAGTGAAAGAACGAGTTATGTTTAAGGCTCTCTGCATAGTTCACAGGTCCCTGCAGGGGATTGTCCCTCCTCTTCTCTTGGCGATAATTCAGCCCTACAAAGCTAGGAGGGGACTTCGCTCAAATGATCTCCACCTTGTCAACATCCCCAGAATCAAACAAGCAAAAAGTGGCGGTCGACTCTTTTCTCTTAATGCCGGCAGGCTCTGGAACGCTCTGCCCCTCTGCCTCAGGAAAGAGACTGGTCATCTTGCCTTCCGGAAACAACTCAAAACCCTCCTTTTTCCCTGAACCCTGATGCCCCATCGGATTACGAGTGTTCGCCTAGCGCTGGGAGGCCTTCTGGTAGCCATGCGCTTTACAAATGTCCTTTCATTTCAGTTCATTTCATGAATTAAAAAAATTAAAAACCAAACACAAAATCAGTTAAGGCATATAGTCTAGCAATGTACTCACTGATATTCCATTTGGTTAGGGCCCACAAACCTACAAAAAGAGATCAGACTATACACCCCTACCTCAATCTTCCTCCATTGCAAGGGCACTACAAATGTAACAACTGCATGGCATGCGAGTCCATTACTAACACCAAAGTATTTGAATTTGAGAACGCTAAGTATACTTTACAGTCTTTTTCAAATTGCAATTCACAAAATGTAATCTACTTTATTGAGTGTCCATGCAAACTGAGGTACATCGGCCAAACCACACAGAAGATCAAGGCAAGAATCGCCCAACACAGGAGCAGAATCCGATGTAAGATCACGACGGCGCCCCTCGTGGAACATTTTATATCAAAAGGACACTCTGAAACAGACTTCACTTGGCAGGTCATTGAAACCCTTCACTCCAAATTTAGGGGAGGAAACCAACAACAGATCCTCAACCGACTGGAATGCAAATGGATTTTTAATTGCCGCACTATTAAACATGGTCTCAACTCGATTGATGAATGGAATGCCATACTATAAACATTTGACTATTCATATCTGCACATTTTGACCTCAGCCACCTGATATCACTATGGACTTCTTGCTTGTTTTCCTAACAGATGTATACACACTTCCTTATGTTTGAACCTCTTGCTACCCATTGGTTCATGTGCTACCCATTGGTTCATGTCTAGTTTATATATTGCCACAGTAATTGAATATCAGTGAGTACATTGCTAGGCTATATGCCTTAACTGATTTTGTGTTTGGTTTTTAATTTTTTTAATTCATATAGCAACTACCTCAGTAGGTACAACACAGGTTGCTTCAGAATTAATTCTGCTATCATGTGCCTGAAGAAGTTGTTGCACACACATTGATTTTTTTTTTCTTATGACTCTTTCTTCTCTTTTCTTACTCTGCTGAGTTAGTACTTTTTCCTCGTTCCCTTACTTGATTCCTACTGACAGCCATTTCTCTTCAGCATGCTTGGAAAGAGTTAACTCCCTTGCACACAACCGCTCACAGGTGCGTGCTAATTAGCTCCGCCCTGCTGCTGGTTTCACAGCTGACACAGCCCTTAATTACTTCCTGGCTCACTCTGTCTCCCTCTCGCACTAATCGCAGACAGCCCAAGCAGCATGATGTGCTGAGCTCCTCTCCCAAGACTTTCCAAATAGAAACTGGGAGTGACTTTAACTGTAAGTACTATGACTGCCATACACCTTTACCATCATTTAATCTTTACCTTGGAGTTCCTGACCCCCCACCCTCCTTTTGCCCTTAACAGAAACATATTGGCAGCAAATCGTTAAGCGCAACTTATACAGCTGACCCTGCCCTTCAAGTTTACTCAGTAAGTGTTTTCTTTCACCAACTTCCTTGCAAGCGCCCTTCACGAACGCACACCAGTTTCTAATTACTGCTCTAACTCCTTTACAGCTCGTGATATTCTCACGCTCGTACCTTCAGCAAATTCATCTGGGTGAACTCGTCTACCCTCAGCTGTTTTCTGAAGCCCTCAATTGCTCTTCCTTGCGCTATGAATAATTGCATCAGTAAGTCTACTCTGAGTGTTCTCCCTCTCTCTCCCCCCTTCTCGCGTCTAGCGGGTTGCTACCCAGCTTCATCTGTGCTCTCAACTCTACCTTCCTACTAGCGCGAATTATTCATTATACTCCCACCTATGCTTGCGTATTCACGTGCAGCATTTTCACTATTTAACTTCTCTTTTCCACCGGTTAAATACTTCCACCACTTGTAATTTACATCGTTGACTTTCGCTTCCGAATTGCCTTTAAATCATGTCTTTCGCTTCTGTAATTGCCTTAATTCATGTATTTCCAAACCTACCTTGATCCCTAGGCATGGCTAGTTACATGATATACAGAATAATTCAGGATTAATATATATTTATATATGTCATTATGTTTTTTATAAAAAGGAGCCTCTGATTGTATTAATTCTATTGCATGTAGGGATCAAACTATAGCTTATTTATTTGCCCGTTTTTCCTCATTTTAGATTCAGCTTGCTCACCCGTTATATGTCCTGATGATGATCTCGAACAGTTGAGATCGAAACGCCGTTGACCCTTTACAACAAAAAACTCTTCCTGTTCTATAAAAGTTGCTTGAGGAGTTTTACACTATTCTTGTCAATGCGATGCCGTTATTTTAAACTTCACCATCACTTTGCACGTCACGCCTCTTTCACTTATTGTGTGAGCACCTGAATTCTATTGTTGTGGAAATAAATGTTTCACATGAACTGACTTTTGTCCCTATGTACATTATTAATTTGTTTGCTCCTTTAAAGTAATTAATCTTCAACTCTCTAATCATAAGGGCTCTCCTTAGGATCACTTTATTATTGGACCTTTTGGCCACACCTGAACCATTGTTTTTTTACTGCATATTTCACCCTAGGTTCACGTATTTGGGTACCCTTGTTTTTCTTAAAAAGATGAGGGATGAGGGCTACACTCCTTAATCATACTGTTTGATGTGGCAGCATTAGATATTTTGGTATTGTATAAATAGTTACAAGCTGCACAGTTGCCACATTGTAGTGTCCACACTGGTGGAAAGCCCCAAGCAGTAGTAATGGAGCAATTGGTAGGAGTTTATGTATTAGTGCTGACAAAGGTGTCTCCCAAATTGCCGTTCTGTGCCTGGACAATGCGGAGTCCAGGATGACTCCCAGGTTGTGTGTGTGGTTAGTGGGAGTCGGTGCAGCTCCCAGTGCAGCCGGCCACCATGAATCATCCCAGGCGGAGGGGGTGGATCCGATGATGAGGACCTCTGTCTTGTCCGGTTTCAGGCGGCTGATCATCATCCATTCGGCGATGGCCTTCATTCCTTCGTGGAGGTTGGATTTGGCGGTGATGGGGGCCTTGGTGAGGGAGAGGATCAGCTTGTGTGAGCACCTGAATTCTATTGTTGTGGAAATAAATGTTTCACATGAACTGACTTATGTCACTATGTACATTATTAATTTTTTTGCTCCTTTAAAGTAATTAATCTTCAACTCTCTAATCATAAGTGCTCTCCTTAGGATCACTTTATTATTGGACCTTTTGGCCACACCTGAACCATTGTTTTTTTACCGCTCATGCCTCATCTGTCATCCCTATCTCCACTTCTAATTGAACAAAAACCTGTGTACCAGACAGGGGCAAGCAAAAGATTTCACTCATGATAACATCCACTTGACCTTGTTCTTTCTGGTGTGGTATTTGCATGAAAGGCAGAGTCAGGAACCATGAATCTGGATCACCTATGTACCAGTACGTGTTTGTGTGCATATATTGTTACAGAAACTGTTTTCTGACAACTCGTAGCAAAACAATCTGCCCAGGTGTCTGGAGATGTCCACTATCTTTTTGAAGTTTACAGAAATATTGCTGTTTAAAATATCAAGAGGAGATTTGGCAGTGCTGCCTGGGGTCTGACTCCCAGTTGAATCCGTTCTAATACTTCTCCAAAAGAACTGAACAATCAACTTTTAGCTCTATATTTGTACATGCTAGAAAATGATCTTGACCTGAACTATAAGTCTTTTGCTACTGAATTATATAGATTGCTTGTGAGATTGCCTCCATTAATGCAGGAAAACCTACAGTAAACCCAAGCCTCCTCTTTGCTTTGCTGCACAAACAGATAGCACAATTAATGTTGCGGAAGCAGGAATTCTTGTATCTGAATCATCGTGTAAAATCAATAAATAACCCCCGCCTCTGGTCGTATGGACCTTTGTTCGTCAAAAAGGAGAGATGATACGGAGCAAATGTTTACAGTTGGGATTTCGTAAGAAACAATAAAAAGAGTTGGTGTGAGTCAAAGGGTTTTATTAACACATTAATTCAAAT
This sequence comes from Triturus cristatus, assembly GCF_964204655.1. Lineage (NCBI taxonomy): Eukaryota > Metazoa > Chordata > Amphibia > Caudata > Salamandridae > Triturus > Triturus cristatus. The sequence continues at coordinate 912,305,088 of NC_140583.1, forward strand.
TGATGTTTTCATTTAGTAAATATTAAATTTAGTTAGAGAGAATACAGTAAGTGTGTTCCATACAGAAAATCCCTAATCTAAATGTATGGGTTTTTGGCATAAAAGAAAAGTAATCTTCTTCAATAAGCAAGGAAAGTTGTCAGTTTCAAAAATCCAAATGAAGGGTTCTGATGAGAGAATGAAAATGAATAGGCATGAAGCCTTAGCACTTAAACAGTGGAAAACCAGCAGATGTACCTAGTCTCTGAGTGGAAAGGGGAGGGACTTGAATGGGTTCTCTCCTCTCCTGTCCTTCCTAAACTAAGGAACATACATTAGTAAAATTCTACCAAAACATCATTAAAAACAAAACTTACATTTCCCCGTTCCCACCACCCAATCAGTTTCTAGCAAACTCTGGGAGCACGTATACTTCCTAGGTTCTCACGTCTTCACAATGGAGTACAGAATCAAGTACTTTAATTGTTACATTGGTCATATCTTGAGGTTCAGACAGTTCTTCCCACCAGTCACGTTTCCTGCCATCTCCTCTCCTCTCACTGAGAGCCTCGCTGTCAGTTGTCTAAAACATAACAAATGCATATTCACTAGCTAACAGAAGGATTCTGGAAAGTTACAGCATCTGCAGTGGAAGAGAAAAACACATTATGCAGGAAAACAGTTTAATGCGAAAACATGTCTCTTAACTTTAACATGTAAAGTCCCCATTTAATATGGCATGAGTAGTCAGGCTAAGATAAGTCAAAACAATAAGTTAATTTGTTCATGTGCTTTTAATATCTTCGGGCCTGATTACGGGTTTGGTGGTGCGGAAGCTGGACCCCCGCACTGCCAAACCCGTGGTTGAGCCGCCTGCCAAATTAAGACTTTTCTCCTGGTTTGGTGCGCGGTTCTTTGGGGTTTCCACAGCGGTGCCTTTGAAATCGGCACTGCAATGGGTACATCAAGATAAGTACCTGCACAGCATGGACTGCTGCAGTCCATGCCGTGCAGTTACTGGGGTGTATGCACAAAGGGGGGCACAGCATGTGCCTGATACTAGAGAATGTAGGTGGTTTTGTCTCAGACCCCTTAGCAACGCATACTCATATATTCTTTTGGCTGGCTTAAGTTGTTCTTGCAGCTTCGTTCTCCCATGAAAGCATCCTGCTATCTCAATTCTGTCAACAAGACTTTTTCAAAGCTTAATTTCTTATGCCAAGCATTCTAGCTGCAAATCACAAATGAAGTCACTTCTAGGTGTTTCTTGGTTGGATATAATTGTAGCTCTAAGAATAGAAGACAGACTTGTCCTTTCAGTTCCTTGTTGCAGTTTTGTCTGTCTGCTTCATATTGTACGATTATGGGAAAGTCACTCCTTAGTCTTGGCCTTCATGCTCTATAAAAAGGCAGAATCTGTCTGTGTGCTAAAGTAATGATGTAAGTACTTGGTGAAATGAAAGTTTAACATTTGAAGACCAAAAATGCTTTGATTTGGGGACATTAAACTTATTTATCCAAAATGAAAATGTATTTCATGGTGAAATGCCAGTTTTGTCGTTCTTTTCTTTAAAAGAAAGTGCCACGCTATTGTTGAGGACAAATTAACAGCATTTCTGAAATATATTAAAATCTGATATCTGAGCAATAGTTCATGCTGACTGTGGAATGCTTATTTCCAAATTTGGCTCCGCCATTTTCTCAGCTCACCTACTGCTAAATTTGTTATTTCATGACTTCTGTGGAAGGATACAATCTTCAATGGTAAATATTTTATTGTATTATCTCTAGTACTGACTGAGTATGTTAAGAGTGACGTAATCTGTCTGCAGTCCGAACTTGTGATCTCTGTCTACCATGCAGCAGTATTGCTGAATGAGCCTGTAGAATTTGTCATGTTGTGCCATCCAGCCACTGTTTTGTGGAGCTCGAATAACTTTTGATTTGTTCGCCCTGCTTCTTCCTTGTACAGCCTTACTCACAATATGTGACTGAGAATCCACCTGGAAGGGTAAGAATAGAAAAATAAAGTGCCATAAATGCTAGAGAAACGAGAGGCCACGTGACCATTAATTTATCAACTGTCTGTAATATGTTTAGCTCTTTTTCAAACTGTTAGGGTACATTATGTTAAAAATTGACCATTTTGCTACCATTTTTTCCGTTTGATTGCTGAGGGTGAGTTGCAACAGTCCTTAGAATGGTAGGATTTGTCGGCAGAATATCGTTTTTCACCAACTTGCTTCACTTGCTCGGTCTGTATCAAGGAAGCTATGCCCGCCCAACCACCTTGAAAGATCAACAGCCACCTCTGGCACTGTATCCAGTTTCTTAAGACTTGCATGGGTATGTTGCTGTCTGCAGTTCTCGTTTTTTATCCCCATGAGTTACTTGCCTTCAGTGTCAACTTCATCATTTGAAACTGAATGCCTGCTGAACAACTCAGGGGGATATTCTCAAGAACGTGTGATAACCATCGCAAAAGTTACTTAATGCAACCTCCAACATCGCAGTCTATCCTGGGAAAATTACGCCGTGTTAACGAAGCATTCTCAACACGGCGGCACCATGAGATATTCCTCAGATAAAGTGTCAACTGACCACGTTAAAACCAACGCCACGCCGCAAAAATGCAAAATGCGAACGCAAAAAAGCTGCGATGATCCCAATCACGATACAAAAATCTGCGAAAACCAGCTACAGGCCTGCAATTCACACACGTCAGGCGGGAAAAATCACCATAAAAGTAGAAAAAAACGAATGCCAAACAACAGCCAAGCACAATTGGATGTTGTCTGAGCAAGTACGGAGGAGAACCAGAACCCCACAAGCCCCCCGTAGGACCTGCCTGGGACCGCGGGGTCAGGGAAGGGCAAGGAGAAGAAGAGTAGGAAGAAGTGCTTCAGTCCGCAGGAAAACAGGATCCTGATAACGGAGGTGGTAGAACGCCATCAATAACTGTTCGTCACCTCCACTGTGTCATTGGCAACAAAAAATGGAATATGGCAGTCCATCGTGGACAAGGTGAATGCAGTCGGAGTGCTGAAGAGGACAATGGAAGAGGTCAAGAGGCGCTGGAATGCGTCAAGAGCAAAACCAAGCTTAAACTCGCCAACAACCAGAAGGCAGCAATGCAGACTGGAGGTGGGAGTCCTGCGCCACAGGAGGAGCTGGACGACATGGAGGAAATGGTGTCCACAGTCATTAGTGGGGAGACGGTAGCTGGAGTCGGGGGACTGGACACTGCTCAACATGACCGGACACAACAGCTTCAGGGTGGGAAACGACCAGGGACTGGGTGGATGGGGGGAGATTAGCACAATGGCACACATGCACGATTGAGCTGAGCACATCTGCGGACAACCTGCCCCAACCCCAACTCCCACCAAGAGAACAATGTACCCAAGTATGCTACATGTCAGCACTGTACAAGCACAGAAGTCAAAGGCACACCGCATGAAAGGGATAAGGGGCAGCAAAACAGAGCAGCAGGGGCCACCCCCAATGCAGCACCCACACATAACATGCAGAGCACATCAACATTGACAGCAAAGTGGCACAAATGCAACACGTCCACAACAGAACACAGGACACAACTGGCACCTACTGGGTGTAGACACTGGGCAATCACAAGTGGCATTGCAGGGAAATGTGAGTATACAATGTACAAATTCAAACACACATCCGTGATGCTGTCGAAATGTCCACTGTCCCGCAGCAAATAGGCAGCCCCTCCAAAACAGCCATGATGTACACAGTCATGCAGTCTGTATGTGAACATGTACAATCCGACAACACACATGTAAACACATTGTCAAACTGCATCTCCCCTTCACATTGCAGAGGAACAATCAACACCTCCTAGAGAGCAGCCCGAGCCTCTCTTCTCTGATGACGAAGAGGACCACCACAGCTTCGACTCCGACGCCCTCCAAGAGTTCATTGACAGTCTCCGCAGCCCACCCCCAGGAGCAGGGCAGCCCAGCTGCAACGGGGACAACCCACCCCCTGCACAGACCACACAGCAGGCAGCACCCACCACCACGGCTGCCTCCCAACACCGTGTGTTGGGATGCCAGGAGCAGCTGGCTGAACAGGTGTGGGTGGGCTTCGACCGCATGGCAGACAAACTAGATGCCACCCACAGTCCGCTCCATGCTCTCCAACGAACCATAGCTGACATCGCCAGATTCCTGACTCTGAGACTAGAACGACTGTCTAGTCAGAGTGGCTCCAGCGAGCTCGCCCGGAAGTTGTGACTTATGCGGAGGCTGATGGAGACCATGGAGCGGGCCAATGTGGAAAGAGCGACTGCCATGGCTGCACACCAGCGAGAGGTAGCTGGGTTCCACAATGACCTCAAAACCATCCTCATGGCATTGCTGCCACAAGGCCTGGCACCGATGCATGCTGCTGCTACCACTACATCCACATCTCCGCCCCCTGAAGTGACAGTGCCACAAAGGGCGGCAGACATTACACCTCCGGCCCTTGAGGTGCCACTGCCACACAGTGCTGGAGAAAGGCCAGCACCACCCACACGTGAAGCATATGAGACAGCAGAGGATGAAGATGCGGATGAAACCGCCTTACTGGTACGGAAAAAACTGTAGCATTCATCTCCGCCATATGGCCGGTTTCAGCTTGGTTCTGCCCTCTGCATCATCACCTTTCACTCCCCAATACACTCTGCGACACTCACAATGGACTGCCATATTCTGTTTGATCGCCAATGACATAGCTAACAGACCGCGGACTGAACTCTTCCTCTTCCTTTGGACTTGTCATTACCTGAAAGAATCTGGCTGGTCCTCCACGGGCCAACATTGTAAAGTGGGGTTCGCATGGCCCTGTACTGCTCCAGATGCAACACTCCACTGAATGTTCATTAAACATTCCTAATCACACAGATGTGTTGTGTTTATGGTCTTTCAAGTGTGGTATTATGGGCAGTTGTAGGGTCAGTGAATTCCTCTTAGGTCCATGTGGCTCATGTCCTTGGACTTGGGTCACAGGGTGACACATTGCCGAGTGTTGTCAGGATGGCGCCGACACAACAACAGCAACACATGCATTTGTTACTTCCTTGTCCAGCCCCGTACGGAACAACGCCCAGAGTCCCGGGGTCATTGTTCAAACACTTACGCTGGACTGGCATACGCCAGGCCAGCCCACTCCACTTACGCTTACAGGGGGGGACAACAACGCTACATGTCCCAGGTCTTCCCTGTAGGGATCTGCTGCTCACAGGTCTAGCTGTCAGCTTGTAACAGCCACTTCTTCATGGCTGGTGTACACCCACAACACACCCATCCAGCACACGCGTCACAGCACATGTGACCCTGCCAATAAAAAGGGCCGGGTGCATGTGCTTGACGCCATTTCCAACATTTCTTGGGGTGTATCTGTGTGGTGTGCATGTAGGCATGGGGGCCCAGGGGTCTGCGACATCACATTCCTCAGGCCTGGAGGTGACATGATGGCGTCTGCACCATGATACCCAATCATGGAGGGTCCATGACTTGCGGGGCACAGACTTGGTGGCACTGGATACACTGCAGCCGGCACAGGCACACCGCCATGGGATGGTGACTTTTGGTGCACTGAGGTAGGGGCACCGTAAGTGCTGAGCGGTTGTGCAGCCTGCGATGATGCCCTGTCCCGGCAGTCCGGACAGCTCAGGTTTTGTATGCCCTGCTGGACCGCAGTGGAGGCCTGAGCCAGTGGACAGCGGGGGCCGAGTGCCACGTGGCATGGCCTCACAGGTCACAGAGTTAGTGGCACCTCAAGGGCTGAGTGGGTGTGCAGCCTGCGATGATGCCCTGTGCACTGGTATGTCCTCTGCCATGGCGAAATCAAGACCCAACAGCAAAAGTGAGACCTGGTGGCCTGCGGAGCGGGGCTGCATGATGTGGAGAGTGGCATGTCCACAGGCACTTGGCTTGTGGCTTGCAGCGGCACGTGGTGGGCCCTCTTTTCTACACGGCGGTGGCGGAAGGTGAGCAGTGAGGACTGGGTGCGCCGGGGGCAGGCATGCACCGCTGGGCGGCGGGAGGGGCTGGGGTGTATCTGCCTGGGTGCGCAGGGGCGGTCAGGCGATGATGTCTTGTGCAATTGTATGTACTGTGCCATTCATGTATCTGGACTCTGTTTCAGATGACTGGTCTGTCTCAGATGTGGGACCTGGTGAACTGCACTACATACCGGCACGTGGTTGACACACCGGTGGCAGCAGGTGAGCAGTGTGGCCTGGGCGCACAGTGTTGGCACTCTCTCTCCCTCTCTTCTTTTCTCTCTCTCTCTCTCCCCTCTCTGTCAATCTATCTCTCTCTCCCTCTCTCTGTCCATCCATCTCTCTTTCCCCCTCCCTGTCCGTCTATCTCTCTCTCTCCCCTTCTCTGTCTGTCTATCTCTCTCCCCCTCTCTGTCCGTCTATCTCTCTCTCCCCCTCTCTGTCCGTCTATCTCTCTCTCCCACTCTTCCTCTCTCTCTCCTTCACTCTCTCTCTGTCCCTTGATGTGAGCAGGACACACCTTCTCATCATGATTTTTATCTTGCAGGCTGTGACCTACGGATTGTCCCGAGGGGAGCCGCCATGTGTCTTCATTTCTGTTCTGTGTTTATTTTAATGAATTTTCATTTGTTGCTCCGAAGGTGAATGTGTGATGCTCATTTTTGTGACGACACATGCATGTCACCAGATGTGATTGTGCGACATCAGGCGGATTATTTGGTACATGATTCTGTGTAGTTGATGTGGCATGTCTTGGCCAGGGGGGTGCTCGGGAGGGGGGCTCCTGGGGGTGGTGGCGGTGGGTTTTGTGGCCCTCTTGGGGGTCCGGCATGCATGTTCAGTGGCTCCATGGCATGTTGTTCTTCAGGTGTGGCTCTGGGCTGGGCTCCCATTTGTGGTGCAGGCTGCCATCCGACTTTACACCAGGTCAGAGGAGATGTTAATGTTCTTCTGCTAACACACCTCATCGCATGTTTTGTGGTCTTTTCGCCAATCTGGCTGGTCGTTGAGAATGTTGTGGAGTGGTGTTGTCGCGGCTTTTTACACGGGAACATCTACTCTGCATCTCATTAGCGATAGTTGCCGGGGTCATCTGGGGCGATGTTTTTTGCGACTGCTATCGCAGGTAAACTGCTGCTATGGGCTGTTGGCACCAGCTTGTGAATGGGGTGATACATTTATCATGACTTTGGCTGCGATAAAGTGCCATAAACTCGGCGATAGCTCCTTGAGAATATGCCCCTCAGTGTTTAGCCTCTCGGTGAACTCTGCGTACCCTGGCTGGACAAGATACTCGTCTCTACATCTTTTTTTGTGAATGGGCAATTGTTTTATTCCTATTACCATCTGCAATGTCCTATTTGCTTCTCAGTTTTCTACTTTGTTAGATGCACAGAGAGTTTAGGATGGTCCCAGCTTCTCTGTGATGGTTGACCTGGTTCCTCAAGGGTTCTGCCATTCTGGATTTTTTTGTAAGGGATCATAGAATTGCCAGAAGCAATGTCCCACAAACTAGTTACTAGCCAAAAGGGCATTACAGCAATTTCTTGGTTTTATTTCCCAAATAAACTCGCTGTAGAAGTCTGTCTTCAGTGAGGAAACTTCCATGCTGCTGTTGAGGTACAGATTGCATGCTTTTATCATATGTTAGCAGGTCATCAGTGATGTCATCAGTGAAGTCATTTGGGATGTCAACAGTGATGTCATGAGTGATGTCACTGACCATGTCATGAGTGATGTAATATGTGACGTCATCAGCAGTGCATTGCATTTCTAACTATGCCTACAGAGATAGAACGTGTGAAGAAAGAAGAAAAAATGCACAGAAAGAAAAAAAGAAATGCAGAAAGAAGCAACAGAAGTTCTCAAAGACGAAGAAAAGTGCAGGAAGAAGGATAACGTGCAGAAAGAACAAACAGAAGAGCAGAAAGAAGCCTTGTTGCAAAATCATCCTGTACCCTCAACTTTTCAAACGGATACTGGTGGTAACTGAGTATGACTAACCAGTCCTAGAGCCAGTGCTATGTTAAAAGACACTTAGAATACAGTGAAAATATCTACATACACTAGGGAATACTATGCGTTGGGGTCCCCCTGTGATTAGCATGACCTCCTCTGTAAGCCCCATGTATATATTATGGAAGGGGGAGTAAAACTACCTCTTAAAATGCGCCACAGTGCGTATTTGTACACGTCACCTCAGACACGTCCCCTCCCTTCCTCACAGTTTAAACACGCCCTGTGGCCGTTTTAAGTTTTGAGATTAAGTCCCCTTGAATCCCGAGGGTCCCTAGGGTCCAACTAGCCCACTAGGTACCTCCAGTAAGCGCAACAGAGCTGTGTTGCAGAGAGATGTAAAAAGGGGCACGGCCTACACCACCTCTCTGCAATGCAGCGCAGTGGCACTTACTGGAAGCACCTGGTGGGCTAGTTGGCCCCCAGGTTTCCTCAGGATTGAACGTGAATTATGTCCCCAACTTAAAATGCGCCACAGGGCGTGTTTGCACACGTCACCTCAGGCCCCGTCCCCTCCCTTCACCACTGTGTAAAGACGCCCTGTGGCCGTTTTTAGTTGGGAGATTAAGTTAATTTGAATCCTGAGGGTCCCTAGGGTCCAACTAGCCCACTAGGTACCTCCAGTAAGCACCACAGAGCTGAGTTGCAGAGATGTTTAAAAAGTGGCATGGCCTGGACCACCTCTCTGCAACGCAGCGCAGTGGCGCTTACTGGAAGCACCTGGTGGGCTAGTTAGCCCCCAGGGACCCTCAGGATTGAAGGGGAATTATTTCTCCAACTTAAAACGCGCCATAGGGCGTGTTTGCACACCTCAGGCTCCGTCCCCTCCCTTCCCCACTGTATAAACATGCCCTGTGGCTGTTTTAAGTTGGGAGACTAAGTCTCCTTGAATCCTGAGGGTCCCTAGGGGCAAAATAGCCCACTAGGTACGTCCAGTAAGCGCCATTGCAGAGAGGTGTAAAAAGGGGCACGGCATGCACCACCTCTCTGCAACGTAGCGCAGTGGCGCTTACTGGAAGGACCTGGTGGGCCAGTTGGCCCCCAGGGTCCCTCAGGATTGAAAGGGAATCATTTCCCATCCCCTCCTTTCACAACGCGCTCTGTGGCCAATCTAAGTTGAGAGACTAAGTCCCCTTGAATCCTTAGGGTCCCTAGGGTCAAACTAGCCCACTAGGTACCTCCAGTAAGTGCCACAGAGCTGCGTTGCAGAGAGGTGTAAAAAGGGGCGTGGCCTCAGAACACCTGTCTGCAACGCCGCTCCCTGGCGCATACTGGAGATACCTGTTGGGCTAGTTGGCCCTCAGGGACCCTCAGTATTGAAGGGGAATTAATTACCCAACTTACAACTCGCCAGGGGGTGCGTTTGCAGAGTGCTGCCTCCGGCGCGATGCCGATCTTTTATTTATTTATTTTTTTAAGAAGGGGGGCTGTGTGGCCCCACTTCTTTTTCTAATTTATTGGCCCTGGGGAAAAAAAGAATTTGGAAGGGGGCTGCGTGCCCCTCCTCCCGAGGCCTTAATCGGCCCCGAGGACCCCTACCTCCGGGGCATGGACTTTTTTTTAAATTCTTGAGGAGGGGGGCTGCGTTGCCCCCCTCCTCAGGCCACTTATGGCCCCGGGGACCCTGTTCCCCGGGGCCGGCCTTTGTTTTTTATTATTTAAAAAAATATATATTTATAGAAACACCTAGGACATGCTGGACAAACCGTACGTACCTATCACCATGACGATTTGCGTGATATTCATTAAAAGGCGACTATGCATACAATGAATCCACGTGGAATGTATTTACACCGCTGGTGAAGCTCTGACGTGTCTGACGCCCTACCGTGCCTAATCCCGGCGCCCCCGCCGGTGGGTACTCTCCAAGTAGACACCCTTGTCGTTTATTTATACAAACATGGGTAGCTAATGATGGGCACATTTAATACACACGCACACCAAGCCATTCAAAGGGGATTCGACAAAAATTCGACCAAAACTATGCAAGAAACCCCCCTCACGGTTAATAAAACACACATCCACCGCCGGATGTGTAATACTTTTAATTTTACTCTCTGGAAAGGAGACGAACCTCACTTGAGAGTCACAGCGCGCTCCTGGCTGAGCCCAATGCTGTGTTACACCCATCAGTGCCTGCCGAGTGCCACACACCTCTGTGTTGTATTCCACCAGCTAGTGCGTATGCTATGACACTCTCTAGCCCATGTGCACTGTAACACCACCCCGTGAATATGTCATGCCACACTTGCCTTCGCACGGGTCATATTGCCCCATCTAACGTGCCTTCCTCGATGCCTATGTTATAACACACAGCTCTATGCCATACATATTACAATCTGGGATCCACATCTTTGTCACAATGCATATGCAACATTACACTCCCCGGCACATATTTTATATTACAACTTTAGAGACTTATTAGGTTACATAACACTGCCCTGTGCATATTACATTTCAAGGTGCATATTGCATAGCACGCGCTAGTGCCTGTGCTATCTCGTGCTCTCCAATGAATCTGTCATTGCGCACAATGTATTGCATATTATATTTCACGCCCGGTTCATCTTATATCACACTTTTTGGTGCATAGTTTATACCATACACTATATCTAGTTTTCATTTTCAATCGTGCTCTCAGGACTCTTTTCTATATAACACTGCGTTCACCTACCCTTTTCACGGGCATTACATTTTGCGATGGGGGGTGGAGGGTCAGGGGGTGTTTCTGCCAAGTGAGCCCGGAGTCACAGTCACAAACGCCCTCTTCTTCCTGAATAAAAGTGAGATTATGCTGCATACTTGTTCATATTTTAAGTAGTTCACACAGACACACATTTTAAAAACAATAAAGTTCCTAATACCTGCCTACTCTGAATAGTTAGCTTGCTGCCCCATCTACCTCCTCCCTATCCTCTGTTGTCTTAATCCATGGACTAGCCTCCTCCCTCCTGCCATGCATGGTCTGATGTGCTGCCACTGCCCTCCATTTAGCATGATGTACCAGTCCACTTCTCCTGCCCTCCATTGCCCAATTCTATGCCCCATCTTTGCCCTCCTGCTTAGCCTCTGTGCTTAGCTTGCTGCCCCTATTCTCCTTCCCCCTGCCCTCCGATGACTTTGTGCATGCCCCTGATCCATCCTTTCTGCCCACCATGTTCCATGGACCTACCACTCCTATCTACTCTGAGTGTTATGTTGAGCTATCACTCCCCTCCCACCTGCCTAGCATTGTCAGATGACTGTAACCTGTTCCTGCCACCTCCACCCTGCCTGTCCACATTCCATGCCCCTATCCCCTTACTCCTGTCCTCCATGGGCCATTTTACTGCCACACCCTTCTGCCCTCCTGGTCTGTTGTGCTGCAACTGCTCCTCCTGCCTGCCCCGCGTGGTCTGTTGTGAGGCCCCTTCCCCTGAACTCTCTTTTCTGTGCCCAGGCCCTGACCCTCCCTTCTATCCTCCATGGTCCTTTGTGCATGCCCCTGCACCCTCCTTCTTGCCCATCATAGCCATTGTGCTGCCACTAACCCTCCCGCTTGCCATGCATGGTCTTCTGTGCTGCCACTGCCCCTCCCACCTTCCCTGTGTGGTCAGCTAGCTGCCCCTGACTCCCTCCCACCTTCCCTCCATGGTCTGTGTGTATGACATCATAGTCTCACTGATGCTCTCCATGGTGTGTCTTGCTTCTAGTGCCCATCCTGCCTGACCTCCATGGTCATCATGCTGCTCCTGCCCTGCCCCCTTGCGGCCAGCCCTCTGTTTCCATGTGCAGACCCCTAGTCCCTCCCTCCTGGCTTGTCTGTTCCATTGTAATGCCCCTGATCCGTCCCTCCTGCCCTTTATGGTCTGTTATGCTGCAGCTTTCTCTCCTGTCTGTCCATTATGGTCAGCTAGATACCATTGCCTCTTTCCCCTCTGTTATCTGTTGTCCATGTGCACGGTCCTGTCCCCTCCCTATTGCTTTCTATGGATTGTTGTGCTGCACTCCCGTCCCGCATGCCCTGTGTGGTGTATTGTGCTGCTGCAAACCCTGATGCCAGCCTTGTAGGGTCAGTTTAGTGCGCCTCTCCATGTCCCGCCTGTCCTCTGTTAACCGAGTCCATGTTCCTACCCCAATTCCTCCTGCCTTCCATGATCCAATGTACCATACTTGCAAACATTTTGAACATGGTAAGAGGGAGGTTTTGAAAAAAACTGGGGTATTGATTTTCCCCTTTGAGTTGCATTGAAAAAGAGGGGATTGTAGACAGGAGACAGATCAAATAAAGCCCATTTGAGCTTTAAAACATTGGACATTTCCTGGCTGAATCGGGTCTGTTGGCATGTATGGTTGTACTACCACTGCCTCTTCCTTCAGCCCACAATGGTCTATTATATTGCCACAGCCTCTCTTGCCAGTCCTGTATTGTTGGTTTGTTGCCCCTGCCCCCATTTCCACTGCCCTCCATAGTCTGTTGTACTGCCACTGCCCTTCCTGCCTGCCCAGTGTGGTCAAATTGTTGCCTCTGCACCCTCCTACCTGCCTTCAATTTTCAGAGTCCGTGCCCCTGGCCTCTGCCTCTCAACAGTATCCTAATGAATAACTAGATTGTTAACATTCTATATTTATTACAAAAGTGTGGAACGCCTGACATCATCTTGATGTAATCAAAACTATAAGTAATACCAAGGGCATTTCCTTTAGAAATTACATATATGAGTGGGTCTTATTTGCATCAAAATTATGGTTAGTGCTCTAAACAAAAAAAATGAGGACATATTTTCTGAGTTTTCAAAAAGCGACAAAGCACTTTTAAATTATTTGTTATCTTTATGTTGTTTTATCCAGTTGACCACTTGATTAAATGTTGCACTTAGGGGAGAGGATGTGGTGTTACTTACAGAGCTGCAGACTTTGCAACTGGGGAACCAGGTTGGAGTTTCTGCTTCAGTTTGACATTCTGTGATTCTGGTCAAATCACTTAATCTCCCCATGTCTACAACCAAAATGAATTTGTTCTTGTGTGATGTAACCAATGCTCATGTAAAGCACTCCGATACCTGACAAGTCTGCACCATATAAAACTGTAAAAACACAAAAAAGTAAAATGTGTTTTACACACTTCTGTCATTGGGCTACATGTGGGCTACATCTGGGTGATATTTGTGCAACATTTGGGCTCTTTTGTCTCTGGTGGCCATCTTGGAAGACTTATTTGTTATGAAGTTTCCTAATTTCCTCATTTACTGCAGTCTCCTCAGTAGGGAATACTTTCAGTTTTTTACTTTGGTTCCATCAAGAAGGCATTCAGATTTGTCACACATTTGCCATAAATTCTGAATGTTAACACTCTAGTTGCTCATTAGATCACTGTAGTAAAGCTACTGCTCACCAGGGAAGTCTGCTGCTGGTATTCAAAGTGCATGTTTCAGTCTGCATGTCAGAATTTTTTAATGAAATAGAAGAGGATTTGAGAAGTCAAAATGTGCCCTAATTTTTCTTTCTGCAGCACTAATCATAATTTCTATGACAAAATGAACCCCCTCATTTTGTTCCTTTGCAAATTAAATGTTTTAAGTGTTACCACTTTATTCCAATCAAGATGGCTTCAGGTGTGCCATACTTTTGTCATAAGTAAGACTGTTAGCGCTCTAGTTGTTCTTTAGAACACTCTGGGACATTCTGTTATTGGGCTATGTATAGATTATGCAGTGGATATGCTAAATGGACCTGCACATCGTGTAGTTCAAGCCGTAATGCAATCAATTATTATTCGCAGTAGTATTGGGTGCTAGCACGACGCCACATACTCATCCACCAAGAGTAATATTCATCTCAAAGAATATTGAATTCCCAAGATGTTAAACATATACAAAAAAGGCAATGCTGCACACCCCAAACGTAACCTTCACCCCTTGAGACAGTCTGTTTCCTGGGTGTAGTCAAAATATGTTAAATGTTCATATGAAAAACACAATCAATTTCCGATCTTGATGTAACAGGATATGTTATGTTTATTCTTTCACAATCATATGAGTATCCAATTTTCACAACGCAGCCGACGCGCGTTTCGCCCAACGGGCTTTCTCAAGGCTGCATGCAAATAAGAAAAAAGAAGAAAGAAGAAAAAACAACGTATCTAATTTTCTGTATTTACAGAGACATACACAATATTTTTTCAGCTGTGTTATGCCTTACAATCTAATGTGAAACAGATCCATAAATAGTCATCCAATTTAAAGGGATAGAGTTCCCCAAGGGATAGAAAGTAATCCGCTTCCTTGTGTGATTAATAGAGAGATAGATCCCGACAGGCTCCCTAAGTGGATAGAACGGAAGTCCAAAAAAACCCCACTAAATCACTAAATGCTACTGTCATAAATTATCAAAGTACGTAATTCATCTTACACCGAGGAAGATAGTGCGTGTTAATGGATGTGCCCATGTTAAGTGTAAAAATCCGAACAGTCATTGGTGCCTATGTATTCCAAGTCATATAAAATAAGGTGATGACGTCTCACCTTGTACGTTTCAATATTATTGTTCCTGTTAGGTGTATGGGAAATTTCCAAACTTATACCTAAAAAGTAGAATTGTAATGTACTATAACCATTGACAATATAACCCGAATGATAATCGTCAAAACATCTATTGAAACAGTCTATATTTCTTACCTAGTTCCCACCAAAGGATCCAGTAAAACGTGACCCAAGTCGAGCACTGTCAATATTTCTTCGTATTTGTGGTCAGTCACATGTAGTCAAGGACCAGGATCCGTCCCCTCTAAATTCAAAGTGTAATGAAAAAGATTTTTATATTTTATACTATTGTGTAGTGTCAGTGTCATCATTTAGTGATGACCACTTAAATACTGTGTGCATGAGCAATTAGAGTACTGAAAATGTTCGCTGTCATCCAATAATGATCGTAATATTTTACCGCACCTGTTATATGCTAGGTATCTACATATCAAACCGACAGTTATGTGACTATTTCATTCCCTAAAGTAATTCAGCTTATGCATTAAAGTCCAAATGCATATGTCAATATATGCGTGTTCATAACAACGCGCTTCGTAACACTTCAAATGTTTCCGTGACACTGTTTGTAACGCGAGCGGAAATATATTAATGTTCCTGACACCGCGCTTCATATCACTTCAATTATTACCGTGGCACTAACCATAACGCACTCACCTCCTTCACATTATAGATTCTCCCGCATGTCCCTGGGCGTTCGTCAACCAAATGCTTCCCGCCATTGCACTGTTTAAATGGAAATTGTCAACACAAAAAACGGACTGACACCTAAAGCGACCAGGTTCAAAGTAAGCGAACTGGCGGCCATATTGTAACAGTATCACAGTGTGTGTAATATGTCTAAACACCGTCCTCTTGTTTGACGTCTCAGATTCCTTCAATATGTTATTAATCGTGCATTCCTGTTCATATATTATATATTCAAGAAGAGACCCGACATCATCACCATAGTGTCATTCAGAAAGGCGAGAAAGCATGATATGACATAATAGGTAGCTAGAGTCAGAAATAGAAAGGACAGGTAGCAGCAGGTCAAATGAGATAGGAATCCTGGCGCCACAGCATGTCACAGAAATTATTTTGTTTTAAAAGTCCGTCACAACATAATTGTAGTTAACTATGATATTGTACATATTCCGTTGTTATAGTAATGATAGGTGTTGGTAGAAAAAATACCAACCTATGAACTTATAATTATCATTTATAGTACCTGACACATAGATCTACAGAAATTCAAAAAGTTCCTTATCGATGTTGATCCCATGTTCAACTGCTCTGAGGGAAACAATCCATTTACATTCTTTTTGTCTAAGCATACTAATCCTGTTGCCACCTCTCGGGTGTGGCAGTACTACCTCAAGACCATGAAAAGTTATTCTAATCGATTCAGTTTGGTTATGTGTGGTATTGAAATGTAAGGCTAACGGATATTGCAAATTATTATTTCTAATGGCTCTTAGGTGTTCCTGTATCCGTTCCTTTAATGGTCGAATGGTGCTGCCCACGTAGATTTTTCCACAAATGCAAATAATACAATAAATAACGAATTTCGTGTTGCAATTAATGAAATCGTTAACTAGGTGTGTTCTTTCAGAATTGTATTTGAATGACGTGGTTTTATTCAGCGCAAAAGGGCAAACATTACAGGTACCGCATTTAAAAAACCCTTTCGGTTTTGCTGGTAACCATGTCCTTTGACGCGTTTTTGGAATAAAGCTGGGGCACAAGGATTGTCTCAAAGTGTTACCCCTAGCAAAGGTAATGTTGGGCCTTGGTCCCACCGCCTCCATGATTATCTCATCATCTGTTAATAGATGCCAGTGTTTTCTGAGAATTTTAAAGATTTCTCCACTCACATTAGTGTATGGTGTGATAAACCTGATCATTTTAGTGCTATCTGACTTTCTGTTTCTTTTAATGCTGCCCTTCAGCATATCCGTTCTAGTCATACTGTTTACGGCTTTGCGTGCCTTTCGGATATCATATGTCTTATATCCTCTGGCCCTAAAACGTTGTTCTACAGTGTTAAGTTCATTTTCCAGTATTTGTGTATCACTACAATTTCTTTTTGTACGGATCATCTCCCCCAAAGGAATTGCTCTAATCTGTGAGGGTGGGTGTGCGCTAGTGGCATGCAGAACTGCATTGCATGCAGTATCTTTTCTGTATGGTCGTGATAACAGTTTATCCTTTGCCACTACAATTGTAATATCAAGAAAATTGATATGTGTAGTACTTTCTGTTTTTGTAAACCTTAAGTTGAAGGGATTAGTATTGAGATACTGGAAAAATTCATCCAGCATTGATTTTGTACCTGACCAAAACATCAGTATATCATCTATATACCGACCTAGGAAGAGGATATTTTCCGTTAGTGTATTGGGACACTTCTTCCAAATATGATGCAGTTCAAAATATCCCATATAGAGATTCGCAAATGAGGGCGAAAATTTCGCCCCCATCGCCACTCCTCTAATTTGACGGTACCAAGTGTCATTGTGCATGAAAATGTTATTTTTTAACACCAATTCTATCAATTCGAGTGTCATGACAGTGTGTTCTAGGAATTGTATAGCCCTAGATTCTAGAAAATATTGTGCTGCCAGGAGACCCATATATGGGATATTTTGAACTGCATCATATTTAGTGATACACAAATACTGGAAAATGAACTTAACACTGTAGAACAACGTTTTAGGGCCAGAGGATATAAGACATATGATATCCGAAAGGCACGCAAAGCCGTAAACAGTATGACTAGAACGGATATGCTGAAGGGCAGCATTAAAAGAAACAGAAAGTCAGATAGCACTAAAATGATCAGGTTTATCACACCATACACTAATGTGAGTGGAGAAATCTTTAAAATTCTCAGAAAACACTGGCATCTATTAACAGATGATGAGATAATCATGGAGGCGGTGGGACCAAGGCCCAACATTACCTTTGCTAGGGGTAACACTTTGAGACAATCCTTGTGCCCCAGCTTTATTCCAAAAACGCGTCAAAGGACATGGTTACCAGCAAAACCGAAAGGGTTTTTTAAATGCGGTACCTGTAATGTTTGCCCTTTTGCGCTGAATAAAACCACGTCATTCAAATACAATTCTGAAAAAACACACCTAGTTAACGATTTCATTAATTGCAACACGAAATTCGTTATTTATTGTATTATTTGCATTTGTGGAAAAATCTACGTGGGCAGCACCATTCGACCATTAAAGGAACGGATACAGGAACACCTAAGAGCCATTAGAAATAATAATTTGCAATATCCGTTAGCCTTACATTTCAATACCACACATAACCAAACTGAATCGATTAGAATAACTTTTCATGGTCTTGAGGTAGTACTGCCACACCCGAGAGGTGGCAACAGGATTAGTATGCTTAGACAAAAAGAATGTAAATGGATTGTTTCCCTCAGAGCAGTTGAACATGGGATCAACATCGATAAGGAACTTTTTGAATTTCTGTAGATCTATGTGTCAGGTACTATAAATGATAATTATAAGTTCATAGGTTGGTATTTTTTCTACCAACACCTATCATTACTATAACAACGGAATATGTACAATATCATAGTTAACTACAATTATGTTGTGACGGACTTTTAAAACAAAATAATTTCTGTGACATGCTGTGGCGCCAGGATTCCTATCTCATTTGACCTGCTGCTACCTGTCCTTTCTATTTCTGACTCTAGCTACCTATTATGTTATATCATGCTTTCTCGCCTTTCTGAATGACACTATGGTGATGATGTCGGGTCTCTTCTTGAATATATAATATGTGAACAGGAATGCACGATTAATAACATATTGAAGGAATCTGAGACGTCAAACAAGAGGACGGTGTTTAGACATATTACACACACTGTGATACTGTTACAATATGGCCGCCAGTTCGCTTACTTTGAACCTGGTCGCTTTAGGTGTCAGTCCGTTTTTTGTGTTGACAATTTCCATTTAAACAGTGCAATGGCGGGAAGCATTTGGTTGACGAACGCCCAGGGACATGCGGGAGAATCTATAATGTGAAGGAGGTGAGTGCGTTATGCGTTATGGTTAGTGCCACGGTAATAATTGAAGTGATATGAAGCGCGGTGTCAGGAACATTAATATATTTCCGCTCGCGTTACAAACAGTGTCACGGAAACATTTGAAGTGTTACGAAGCGCGTTGTTATGAACACGCATATATTGACATATGCATTTGGACTTTAATGCATAAGCTGAATTACTTTAGGGAATGAAATAGTCACATAACTGTCGGTTTGATATGTAGATACCTAGCATATAACAGGTGCGGTAAAATATTACGATCATTATTGGATGACAGCGAACATTTTCAGTACTCTAATTGCTCATGCACACAGTATTTAAGTGGTCATCACTAAATGATGACACTGACACTACACAATAGTATAAAATATAAAAATCTTTTTCATTACACTTTGAATTTAGAGGGGACGGATCCTGGTCCTTGACTACATGTGACTGACCACAAATACGAAGAAATATTGACAGTGCTCGACTTGGGTCACGTTTTACTGGATCCTTTGGTGGGAACTAGGTAAGAAATATAGACTGTTTCAATAGATGTTTTGACGATTATCATTCGGGTTATATTGTCAATGGTTATAGTACATTACAATTCTACTTTTTAGGTATAAGTTTGGAAATTTCCCATACACCTAACAGGAACAATAATATTGAAACGTACAAGGTGAGACGTCATCACCTTATTTTATATGACTTGGAATACATAGGCACCAATGACTGTTCGGATTTTTACACTTAACATGGGCACATCCATTAACACGCACTATCTTCCTCGGTGTAAGATGAATTACGTACTTTGATAATTTATGACAGTAGCATTTAGTGATTTAGTGGGTTTTTTTTGGACTTCCGTTCTATCCACTTAGGGAGCCTGTCGGGATCTATCTCTCTATTAATCACACAAGGAAGCGGATTACTTTCTATCCCTTGGGGAACTCTATCCCTTTAAATTGGATGACTATTTATGGATCTGTTTCACATTAGATTGTAAGGCATAACACAGCTGAAAAAATATTGTGTATGTCTCTGTAAATACAGAAAATTAGATACGTTGTTTTTTCTTCTTTCTTCTTTTTTCTTATTTGCATGCAGCCTTGAGAAAGCCCGTTGGGCGAAACGCGCGTCGGCTGCGTTGTGAAAATTGGATACTCATATGATTGTGAAAGAATAAACATAACATATCCTGTTACATCAAGATCGGAAATTGATTGTGTTTTTCATATGAACATTTAACATATTTTGACTACACCCAGGAAACAGACTGTCTCAAGGGGTGAAGGTTACGTTTGGGGTGTGCAGCATTGCCTTTTTTGTATCTGTTATTGGGCTATACTTGGGCTACATCTGGGTGATATTTGTGCAACATTTGGGCTCTTTTGTCTCTGGTGGCCATCTTGGGAGACTTATTTGTTATGAAGTTTCCTAATTTCCTCATTTACTACAGTCTCCTCAGTAGGAAATACTTTCAGTTTTTTACTTTGATTCCATCAAGAAGGCATTCAGATGTGTCACTCATTTGCCATAAATTCAGAATGTTAGCACTCTAGTGGCTCGTTAGATCACTGTAGTAAAGCTACTGCTCACCAGGGAAGTCTGCTGCTGGTATTGAAAGTGCATGTTTCAGTCTGCATGTCAGAATTGTTTAATGAAATAGAAGAGGATTTGAGAAGTCACACAAAATGTGCCCTATTTTTTCTTTCTGCAGCACTAATCATACTTTCTATGGCAAAATGAACCCCCTCATTTTGTTCCTTTTTAAATAAATGTTTTAAGAATTACCACTTTATTCCAATTAAGATGGCTTCAGGCGTGCAATACGTTTGTCATAAGTAGGACTGTTAGCGCTCTAGTTGTTCTTTAGAACACTCTGGGAAGCTGCAGTAGAACACAAAGAAATCAACTGACAGTCTCTGCCCTTGTTGGATGTACATGTTTTACTGAGAATGTCAGACTTCATTCTCACATGACTGAGAAAGATAATGTGAATTTACAGAAAATATGCTCTCAGCTTAGCTTATAGATCACCTTCCAAACCTCTGTGAGAAAAGCATGAGAAAATAGTTTTCTCTCAAACATGATTCATGATATCCCAGCAGAAGGCTTTTTCACATGGTAAAATCACCTTAGAACACACCACAATTCCTAAAATGAGTATGGTACCATCAACAAATGATTTATAATGTAACTAAAGTCTTAAAACCTTCTATTAATTGCAATGCTTTTTAATGAGGTGCTATCATGTATATTGGTCCCAAGATGGCTGCCAACACTTCTTGTATGAAGTGCTGACAGCCAATCAGATCTCACGATGAGATGTGTGGTTAGGCTCCACCCAGATATATATGTGGTTTTACTTTTGATTTTCTCAGGAACTACTCAACAGATTTACACCATTTAACCAAAAGGCACGACTCTGAACCAAGGGCTACCTTTTTGCCAAATTTGGTGTAATTCAGTTCAGCAGTTCGGGCCGGGCTGTAGCTGCGATTAAATGTTCCTATGGAAAAGTGCATGGGGAAAACACGTTTTGAGACCCCCCTTTTTCTCGGACCCCACTTGACGAATCACTCCGAGACTTTCAGTATAGGAGAAGACCGGAACGCCGCACCAGTTTTGAAAATTTCACGAAGATTCTTCAACCGGCGCCAAAGTTATTCCAAATAGAATGTTGCAGATTTCCTATGGATAATAGGTCCTAACTATAACTACCTACTGGCAACCACCAGTAGGTAATAAGGTAATATATATATATATATATACATATCTATATATATATACATATATATATATATATATTCACTTAAAAAACCATAGGTTTCACACATGTTATAGTTAGGTGGATATTTCACTCGTAAAAAACCAATGAAATTCCCCCGTTATAGTTAGTTCAGATAACTATAACTCGCACGCCCGCAATCCACTGCTCATGACGTCACATATTACATCACTCATGAAAAGGTCAGTGGCATCACTCATGACATCACTGATGACATCATCCTTGTGATAGAGTGGCGGTCGCGCGAGTTATAGTTATCTGAACTAACTATAACTATAACCCTGCGCGCGTATAGATATTGATATGATTTTAAATGCTATTTTCTCAGGAAATTCTGAACAGATTTACACCAGACCTGCAAAAGGCACTTCCTTGACCTTATGGCTACCTCTCTGCCAAATTTCAAGTAATTCTGTTCAGCAGTTCGGGCTGTAGCTGCGTTTAAAGGTCCTATGGAAAAATGCATGGGGAGAACGCCCCATTAGTTTTGAAAATTTCGCGAGGATTCGTCAACCGGCGCCAAAGTTATTCAAAATAGAATTTTGAGATTTCCTATGGAAACACGGTCCTAACTATAACTATCTACTGGCGACCGCCAGTAGATAATATATATATATATATATATATATATATATATATATATATATATATATATATATATTCACTGAAAAAACCATAGGTTTCACACACGTTATAGTTAGGAATTAGCATTTAAAAAACCTTGCAAATTCACTGAAAAAAACATAGGTTTCACACATGTTATAGTTAGCGGAAATTTTACTGATAAAAAACCAATGAAATTCCCCCGTTATAGTTAGTGCAGGCAACTATAACTCACGCGACCGCAATCCTCTGCTGATGCTAATACTGTATTTAGACACTTTTTTGCCCATGTCTTCTTCCATACATTTTTAGCTATACATATATTACAAATATTTTTTTTTCA
The DNA here is from genome assembly GCF_964204655.1 of Triturus cristatus. NCBI lineage: Eukaryota > Metazoa > Chordata > Amphibia > Caudata > Salamandridae > Triturus > Triturus cristatus. The sequence goes on from NC_140583.1 coordinate 912,327,402, forward strand.
TAAAGACACATATGTCATCAGCAGAAGATTGCGGTCGCGTGAGTTATAGTTGCCTGCACTAACTATAACGGGGGAATTTCATTGGTTTTTTATCAGTAAAATTTCCGCTAACTATAACATGTGTGAAACCTATGGTTTTTTCAGTGAATTTGCAAGGTTTTTTAAATGCTAATTCCTAACTATAACGTGTGTGAAACCTATGGTTTTTTCAGTGAATTTGTATGGTTTTTTAAATGCTAAGTTACTTTACGCCATTCGTGGCGTGCTCGCCCACTTAACGCAGTTCGTTCCGTGCGCGCACGGTGCGCTTCGCGCACCGCGCGCCCACTTTACGCAGTGCACGCACGGTGGGCACGCGGTGCGCTATGCGCACCGCGTGCCCACGTTACGCTAGATGGGCCATGTACGCACGATGCGCTTCGCGCACCGTGCGCACATGGAGGACATATGATGCACTTCGTTTTGAAAGGTAATATTTTAATTTTTCGTATATGTTATAAGCCATGCACAAATGGTGCCCTTCGGGCACCATTTGCACACGGGGTGGAGAGAGTGTGGATTATTTTTTTTTTATTATTTTTTTTTTTATATTTTAGTTTAACTCATCTTTAATAAGCCATGCACAATTGGTGCCCTTCGGGCACAAATTGCACACGGGGTGGGGAGAGTGTGGATAATTTTTTTTTTTTATATAATTTTTTACTGTACGCGTACGGTAAGCGTAATCGGCGAAATTACCGAAAAAATAAAAATTCCGTTTTTGGCCTTGGGGGATCTTTGGGGACTCCCTCAACATTGCTATGTGTGTGGGAGCTGTCTAAACAGCCCCTTTACATGTTTTGTGCTTTATATTTTAAACATCACTCTCAGTGCGAGAGAGAAAATGGCGGCCGCCGCTTCCTGGTTTCGGCCGATTCGAATGTTTACTAAGATCTAAGAGCCAATCAGAATCGCGCTGGCGCACGCCACCGTACGCGTACGGTAAGCGTACCGTAAGCGCACCGTAAGCTGGCTCAGATATATATATTGATTTAAAGGCTATTTTCTCAGAATCTACTGAACAGATTTACACCAAACCTACAAAAGGCACTTCCTTGACCTGAGGACTACCTCTCTGCCAAATTTCTAGTAATTCTGTTCAGCCGTTCGGGCTGTAGCCCTGTCTAAAGGTCCTATGGAAAAATGCATGGGAAAAACGCGTTTTGGGACCCCCCTTTTATCTCAGCCCCCGCTTGACGAATCCCCCCGAGACTTTCAGGGTAGGAGCGGAGCGTAGCGCCCCACCTATTTTGAAAAATTCGCGAGAATTCGTCGACCGGCGCCAAAGTTATTCAAAATAGAATGTTGCAGATTTCCTATGGAAACGTGGTCCTAACTATAACTACCTACTGGCGACCGCCAGTAGGTAATATATATGTATATGTATATATATATATATATATATATATATTACCGCTGCAACTCCCCTTCTCTCATTTAGCTTCTCTGGAGAAAGAGAGCACTCGTGGGGGGCGGTTTCCGTCATTTTATTAACAGGAAACTTTACACGCTCACAAAACAGACGCGTTTCGGTAACAACCTTTTACTATGTTTACCGAAGCGCCATTTCGCCATGATTTTAAACATTCAACAATTTCATGGATATCAACAAGGGACAAACGTAAATCGCGTTGTCCCAAACATTTCATTTCCTCCTCAACATCGGCGCCATCTTGAGATGTCCAGGCCACATCCCGACATCACAAGAGACTGGGATGCTCTAACATATAAGTACTCGAATTCCACAATTGAAAAGATTTACATTTCAACCCACCAATGGGTAAACCTTGTTTCCAAACTCATATATATAAAATGTATAAGAAACATTCACATCATAAAGCCCTGAATGGGCAAAGCCTTGGAGGAAAATAAACACTTCCAGTTCTAAATCATGACTCAGGCTGCCTGGTTATACATTCTACTAAATGTCCTACATAAATATTTACAGATTTATAGACAAATTTACAAGTGGGCTTACGCTAACCTTCAAGATGATTCCTTATAGGAAAAAGAGAAGAATTTAGAATTATAAATTTTAAATTTTAAATTTTAAAGCAGAGGAATTGAAAGAGAGAACAGAACACAAGATCAAGTTCTAATTCATCCACTATATACAAATATATACATGTATATACCTATCCTATGCATCAATCATAGAGAATCCATCAAGCCACTAAGGCTAATCACAAAAATTCATCAAGCCACTAAGGCTAATCACAGCAATCGATGTATGAAGCAATACTATTACTTCTACTCCCCCAAGTGGATGGCCAGTTCTTCACTACTGTTAAGTCCCCAGGGTGTTTTTGTCTGCAGATCAATTATGTACCGCGACTCCAACCTCCGGAGTCTCAGTATCCTATCACCCCCTCTGGGATTTATCGGTACATGGTCAAGACAAAATATATATATGTATATATTATCTACTGGCGGTCGCCAGTAGATAGTTATAGTTAGGACCGTGTTTCCAAGGGAAATCCGCAACTTTCTATTTGGAATAACTTTGGCGCCGGTTGACGAATCCTCGCGAAATTTTCAAAATAGGTGGGGCGCTCCGCTCCGCTCCTAACCTGAAAGTCTTGGGGGATTCGTCAAGCGGGGGCTGAGAAAAAAGGGGGGTCCCAAAACACGTTTTCCCCATGCAATTTTCCATAGGGACCTTTAGTCCAAGGTACAGCCCGAACGGCTGAACAGAATTACTTGAAATTTGGCAGAGAGGTAGTCCTCAGGTCAGGGATGTGCCTTTTGCAGGTCTGGTGTCAATCTGTTCAGTAGTTCCTGAGAAAATCAAAAGTAAAATCATATATATATGTGGGCAGAGCCTAACCACACATCTCATCCTGAGATCTGATTGGCTGTCAGCACTTCATCCAAGAAGTGTTGGCAGCCATCTTGGGACTAATATACATGATAGCACCTCATTAAAAAGCATTGCAGTTAATAGAAGGTTTTAAGACTTTAGTTACATTATAAATCATTTGTTGATGGTACCATACTCATTTTAGGAACTGTGGTATGTTCTAAGGTGATTTCACCATGTGAAAAAGCCTTCTGCTGGGATATCATGATTGAGAGAAAAATATTTTCTCATGCTTTTCCCACAGAGGTTTGGAAGGTGATCTATAAGCTAAACTGAGAGCTTATTTTCTGTAAATTCACATTATCTTTCTCAGTCATGTGAGAATGAAGTCTGACATTCTCAGTAAAACATGTACATCCAACAAGGGCAGAGACTGTCAGTTGATTCCTTTGTGTTCTACTGCAGCTTCCCAGAGTGTTCCAAAGAACAACTAGAGCGCTAACAGTCCTACTTATGATAAACGTATGGCACACCTGAAGCCATCTTGCTCGGATTAAAGTGGTAATTCTTAAAACATTTAATTTAAAAAGGAACAACATGAGGGGGTTTATTTTTCCATAAAAAGTATGATTAGTGCTGCAGAAAGAAAAATTAGGGCACATTTTGAGTGACTTCTCAAATCCTCTTCTATTTCATTAAAAAATTCTGACATGCAGACTGAAACATGCACTTTCAATACCAGCAGCAGTTTTCCCTGGTGAGCAGTAGCTTTACTACAGTGATCTAATGAGCAAAAAGAGTGCTAACATTCTGAATTTATGGCAAATGTATGACACATCTGAATGCCTTTGGAATCAAAGTAAAAAACTGAAAGTATTTCCTACTGAGAAGACTGCAGTAAATGAGGAAATTAGGAAACTTCATAACAAATAAGTCTGCCAAGATGGCCACCAGAGACAAAAGAGCCCAAATGTAGCCCAAATATCACCCAGATGTAGCCCAAGTATAGCCCAATGACAGAATGTCCCAGAGTGTTCTTAAAAACAACTAGAGCGCTTACTCTCTTCATTATGACAAAAGTATGGCACACCTGAAGCCATCTTGATTGGAATAAACTGGTAACACTTAAAACATTTAATTTAAAAAGGAACACAATGAGGGGGTTCATTTTGCCATAGAAATTATGATTAATGCTGAAGAAAGAAAATGAGGGCACATTTTGAGTGACTTCTCAAATCCTCTTCTATTTCATTAAAAAATTCTGACATGCAGACTGAAACATGCACTTTTAATACCAGGAGCAGACTTACATGGTGAACAGTAGTTTTACTACAGTGATCTAATGAGCAACTAGAGTGCTAACATTCAGAATTTATGGCACATGTGTGACATATCTGAATACCTTCATGATGGAATCAAAGTAAAAAACTGAAAGCATTTCCTACTGAGGAGACTGCAGTACATGAGGAAATTAGGAAACTTCATAACAAATAAATCTCCCAAGATGGCCACCGGAGACAAAAGAACCCAAATGTAGCCCAAAATCACCCAGATGTAGCCCAAATATAGGCCAATGACAGAAGTGTGCAAAACACTTATTATTTTGTGTTTTTGCAGTGTTATATAGTGCAGACTTGTCAGGTATTGGAGTGCTTTACATGAGCATTGGTTACATCACACAAGAACAAATTCATTTTGGTTGTAGACATGGGGAGACTAAGTGATTTGACCAGAATTACAGAATGTCGAGCTGAAGCAGAAACTCCAACCTGGTTCCCCAGTTGCAAAGTCTGCAGTTCTGGAAGTAACACCACATCCTCTCCCCTAATTGCAACATTTAATCAAGTGGTCAACTGGATAAAAAAACATAAAGGTAACAAATAATTTAAAAGTGCTTTCTCGCTATTTGAAAACTCAGAAAATATGTCCTTATTTTAGTCTTTTAGAGCACTAACCATAATTTTGATGCCAATAAGACACTCTCATATATGTAATTTCTAAAGGAAATGCTCTAGGTATTACAGTTTTGATTACATCAAGATGACGTCAGGCGTTCCACACTTTTGTAATAAATATAGAATGTTAGCAATCCAGTTGTTCATTAGGATACTGTTGAGAGGCAGAGGCCAGGGGCACGGACTCTGAAAATTGAAGGCAGGTAGGAGGGTGCAAAGGCAACAATTTAACCACACTGAGCAGGCAGGAAGGGCCGTGGCAGCACACAGACTATGGAGGGCAGTGGAAAGGGGGGCAGGGGCAACAAACCAACAATACAGGACTTGCAAGAGAGGCTGTGGCAATGTAATAGACCATTGTGGGCAGAAGGAAGAGGCAATGGTAGTACAACCATACATGCCAACAGACCCGATTCAGCCAGGAAACGTCCAATGTTTTTAAGCTCAAATGGGCTTTATTTTATCTGTCTCCTGTCTACAATCTCCTCTTTTTCAATGTAACTCAAAGGGGAAAATCAATACCCCAGTTTTTTTTCAAAATCTCCCTCTTACCAAGTTCAAAATGTTCGCAAGTATGGTACATTGGATCATGGAAGGAAATGGGGTAGGGACATCGACTTGGATAACAGAGGACAGGAGGGACATGGAGAGGTGCACCAAACTGACCCTGCAGGGCAGGCATCAGGGTTTGCAGCAGCACAATACACCACACAGGGAATGCGGGACGGGAGTGCAGCACAACAATCCATAGAAATCAAGAGGGAGGGGACAGGACCATGCACATGGACAACAGAGAACAGAGAACAGAGGGGCAAGAGGCAGGACCATAATGGACAGACAGGAGAGAAAGCTGCAGCATAACAGACCATAAAGGGCAGGAGGGATGGATCAGGGGCATTACAATGGAACAGACAAGCTAGGAGGGAGGGAGTAGGGGTCTGCACATGTAAACAGAGGGCTGGGGGCAAGGGGGCAGGGCAGAAGCAGAAAGATAGTCATGGAGGTCAGGCAGGATGGTCATTAGAAGCAAGACACACCATGAAGAGCAACAGTGAGACTGTGATGGCATACACACAGACCATGGAGGGAAGTTGGGAGGGGTTCAGGGGCAGCTAACTGGCCACACAGGGAAGGTGGGAGGGGCCATGGCAGCACAGAAGACCATGCACGGCAAGTGGGAGGGTTAGTGGTAGCACAATGGCTATGATGGGCAAGAAGGAGGGTGCAGGGGCATGCACAAAGGACGATGGAGGACAGAAGGGAGGGTCAGGACCTGTGCACAGACAAGAAAGTTCAGGGGAAGGGGCCTCACAACAGACCGCACAGGGCAGGCAGGAGGAGCAGTTGTAGCACAACAGACCAGGGAGGGCAGAAGGGTGTGGCAGTACAATGGACCATGTAGGACAGGAGGAAGAGGATAGGGGCATGGCATGTGGCAGGCAGGGTGGAGGTGGCAGGGACAGGTTACAGTCATCTGACAATGCTAGGCAGGTGGGAGGGGAGTGGCAGCTCAACAGAACACTCAGAGTAGATAGGAGTGGCAGGTCCATGAAACATGGTGGGTAAAAAGGATGGAGCAGGGGCATACACAAAGACATCGGAGGGCAGGGGGAAGGAGAATAGGGGCAGCAAGCTAAGCACAGAGTTTAAGCAGGAGGTCAATGATGGGGCATAGAATTGGGCAATGGAGGGCAGGAGGAGTGGACTGGTACATCATACTAAATTGAGGGCAGTGGCAGCACATCAGACCATGCATGGCAGGAGGGAGGAGGCTAGTCCACGGATTCACACAACAGAGGATAGGGAGGAGGGGGATGGGGCAGCAAGCTAACTGTTCAGAGAAGGCAGGTATTAGGAACGTTATTGTTTTTAAAACGTGTGTCTGTGCGAACTACTTAAAATATGAACAAGTATGCAGCATAATCTCACTTTTATTCAGGAAGAAGAGGACGTTTGTGACTGTGACTCCGGGCTCACTTGGCAGAAACACCCCCTGACCCTCCACCCCCTATCGCAAAATGTAATGCCCGTGAAAAGGGTAGGTGAACACAGTGTTATATAGAACATAGTCCTGAGAGCACGATTGAAAATGAAAACTAGATATAGTGTATGGTATAAACTATGCACCAAAAAGTGTGATATAAGATGAACCGGGCGTGAAATATAATATGCAATACATTGTGCGCAATGACAGATTCATTGGAGAGCGCGAGATAGCACAGGCACTAGCGCGTGCTATGCGATATGCGCCTTGGAGTGTAATATGCACAGGGCAGTGTTGTGTAACCTAACTAGTCTCTAAAGTTGTAATATAAAATATGTGCTGGGGAGTGTAACGTTGCATATGCCCTGTGACAAAGATATGGATCCCAGATTGTAATATGTATGGCATAGCACTGTGCGTTATAACATAGGCATCGAGGAAGGCACGGTAGATGGGGCAATATAACCCGTGCGAAGACAAGTGTGCCATGACATATTCACGGGGTGGTGTTACAGTGCACATGGGCTAGAGAGTGTCATAGCATATGCACTAGCTAGTGGAATACAACACAGAGGTGTGTGGCACTCAGCAGGCAATGGTGGGTGTAACACAGCATTGGGCTCTGCCAGGAGCGCGCTGTGACTCTCAAGTGATGTTCGTCCCCTTTCCAGAGAGTAAAATAAAAAGTATTACACATCCGGCAGTGGATGTGTGTTTTATTAACTGTGAGGGGGGTTTCTTGCATAGTTTTGGTCGAATTTTTGTCGAATCCCCTTTGAATGGCTTGGTGTGCATGTGTATTAAATGTGCCCGTCAATAGCTACCCATGTTTGTATAAATAAACGACAAGGGTGTCTACCGGGATTAGGCATGGTAAGGCATCAGACATGTCAGAGCTTCACTAGTGGTGTAAATACATTCCACGTGGATTCATTGTATGCATAGTCGCCTTTTAATGAATATCACGCAAATCGTCATGGTGATAGGTACGTACGGTTTGTCCAGCATGTCCTAGGTGTGTCTATAAATATATATTTTTAAAAAATAATAAAAAACAGTGGCCGGCCCTGGGGATTGGGGTCAAAAAAATATAATTAGGAGACAGGCCCTGGGGGATGGGGTCACCAGGGCCAATAAATTAGAATAAGAAGGGGAACCACACAGCCCCCCTTCTTAAAAAATTAAAATAAATAAAAGACTGGCATCGTGCCGAGGCCACGCCCCCTCCTTGCAGCACTCTGCAAACACGCCCCCTGGCGAGTTGTAAGTTGGGGAATTAATTCCTCTTCAATACTGAGGGTCCCTGAGGGCCAACTAGCCCAACAGGCATCTCCAGTATGCACCAGGGAGCTGCGCTGCAGACAGGTGTTCTGAGGCCAAGCCCCTTTTTACACCTCTCTGCAACACAGCTCTATGGCGCTTACTGGAGGTACCTAGTGGTCTAGTTTGACCCTAGGGACCCTTAGGATTCAAGGGGACTTAATCTCTCAACTTAGAACAGCCACAGGGCGCGTTTACACAGTGGTGAAGGGAGGGGACGGGAACTGAGGTGACGTATGCAAACACGCACTATGGCACGTTTTAAATTGGGGATATAATTTTACTTCAATACTGAGGGCCCCTTGGGGCTAACTAGCCCACCAAGTGCTTCCAGTAAGCGCCACTGAGCTGCATTGCAGAGAGGTGGTCCAGGCCGTGCCACTTTTTACACCTCTCTGCAACGCAGTTCTGTGGCACTTACTGGAGGTACCTAGTGGGCTAGTTGGACCCTAGGGACCCTCAGGATTCAAATGAACGTAATCTCCCAACTAAAAACGGACACAGGGAGTGTTTACACAGTGGTGAAGGGAGGGGACGGGGCGTGAGTTAACGTGTGCAAAAACGCCCTGTGGCCTGTTTTAAGAGGTAGTTTTAATCCCCCTGCCCTATTATATACTAGGGGCTTACAGAGGAGGTCATGCTAATCACAGGGGGACCCCAACGCATAATGTTCCCTAGTGTATGTAGGTGTTTTCACTGTATTCTAAGTGTCTTTTAACATAGCACTGGCTCTAGGACTGGTTAGTCAGACTCAGTTACCACCAGTATTCGTCTGAAAAAGTTGAGGGTACAGGATGATTTTGCAACAAGGCTTCTTTCTGCTCTTCTTTTTGTTCTTTCTGCACGTTATCCTTCTTCCTGCACTTTTCTTCGTCTTTGAGGACTTCTGTTGCTTCTTTCTGCACTTCTTTTTTTTCTTTCTGTGCATTTTTTCTTCTTTCTTCACATGTCCTATCTCTGTAGGCATAGTTAGAAATCAGCATTTAAAAAACCTTTGAAATTCACAGAAAAAACCATAGGTTTCAGGCACGTTATAGTTAGGAATTAGCATTTAAAAAACCTCAGAAATTCACTGAAAAAACCATAGGTTTCAGGGGTGTTATAGTTAGCTGGACTTTTCACTTGTACAAAACCATTGAAATTCCCCCGTTATAGTTAGTTCAGCTAACTATAACTCGCGCGCCCGCAATGCACTGCTGATGACGTCACATATTACATCACTCATGACATGGTCAGTGACATCACTCATGACATCACTGATGACATCTCAAATGACATCACTGATGACATCACTCATGACATCATCCTTGTGATAGAGTGGCAGACCTCCTCTCACCCTAATATAACCTTTGATACACACATTCAAAAATAGAGACTAAACTTTTCAAAACAATGGACATACCAATACCAGTTACAACAACCTCTTCAGTCATTCTAAGATCCACATACACATCCACTCATTCACCAACAGTCCTATACAGTCACTCATACATGTATTCACTCATCATATGTACTCATACACCTATACATCCTGTTACACAATGCCACTCATCCATAGAGTTACTCACACACATAGTCACTCATGCTAATAAAGAATCAAACATACATTTATTTGCATATACAGTTATACACACACCACCACACTTACTTCTACGGAAACTTACACATACTTAGTCTTTTAAACAATCACTTATAGAAACACATACTTATTCATACAGGAACTCTTTCAATCTCTCACTCTCACATATACTCACTTATATACACCAATAGTCACATATACTAGTTTAAAACATATGTAGTTACTCATAAAGACACTATTGAGACAGTCATTCACTCACTAACACACCCATACACACACTCATCCACCCATACAGTCCTGCACACATGCTGTCTTCAACACATACAAAGAGTGAGTCACTCATTCATGCACCTATGCACTACGTAATACCCCCCACCGAACCATGCAGACACTCAGACTGATACTCAAAAAACCAACTAATAACCTATATAGACACCCATGTAGCTACTCACCAACCCATGCAGCCACTTATACACAAAGTGAGAGACTGATACAGATATTTACATATTTAAACATTACTCACTAAGCCATGTATTCACTATGATACACTTAATCAGTCAGTTACACAATCAATTTTTCAAAAACAAATCATCCATTTAGACACTTATATACCCATTTATTCTTCCATCGACCTTGAGATATACATATATAAAACATATTTAATTTTCAGAAAAACACACATTCACTGGATGATGTCATCAGTGATGTCATTTGAGATGTCATCAGTGATGTCTTGAGTGATGTCACTGACCATGTCATGAGTGATGTAATATGTGACGTCATCAGCAGTGCATTGCGGGCGCGCGAGTTATAGTTAGCTGAACTAACTATAACGGGGGAATTTCAATGGTTTTGTACAAGTGAAAAGTCCAGCTAACTCTAACACCCCTGAAACCTATGGTTTTTTCAGTGAATATATATATATATGCTACTTTGTCTCCATAAGCAGCTGTCATTCTTCCTGCTAAGAAAAGAGCGCAGACCACAGATTCCGTGTCACGGCTAAGGTTTATTCAGCCACAGCTACACAACCAGCATGACGCGTTTCGATCCCTCAAGGATCTTGATCACATGACGCGCTCACACATCATGAGGTACCTTTAAATTACATTTTTTTGTCTTTTTCTTAAAGTGACATGCAAGCGAAGTGTGTTGGGTCACAGACATAAAGGAAATACTGAAGTTAACCTTTGTTGCGACTTAGAAATGGTTAATTGTGCAAATAACAAAATTGTTTCACAATGATCAATGGAATATGTATAAAAACAAATCGAATTGTATACATCCATTAAAATTTTTTTTCCTGCAAATCAGTTATGTTTAAAATAACCTCATTATAATAAATAAGATTAAAAAAACAATAAATATTGATGATTTGCTAAAATACGATTGGAAAACTACAGAGACAACGTCCAGGTATAAATACCTAAGTCTAGTTTATGTCTAAATAGAAGAACATAATATAGACGTTTCAGCAAATCTGTTGCAAAGTATTCAGACTGTGATTGCCAACAATCACTCCGCTAATTGCATGTGAAGTATTACAAGTGCAAACATGATTAAAGTGCTAAGTGCTTAAACTTTTGATTTACCCAAATTTTTAAATGTGTGTACCTAAAACCCGATGTGTACATAAATAGGTAAAATATATAAAGTGCGGCATAGGGAAATACAGTATAAGAACATAATGTTCTATCGTGTACTGTTCTCTTCTCTTTGTTCCCTAGAGTTTGATTGGAAAAGACTTTAGATTGCCCTATAACAATACTTTTATTAATGATTTTTTAAAGGTTATTGTTTAGACATCATGTGACGAAGGAACAGTGTGGCAGAAGATTATAGACAGGTGTAAAGGTCCTCTGTCTGGTTGAGACCATTAGGATATTTGGTATCTAAATTCAAGATATATCTGGTCTCAAGTTGTCTGAGGGCTCTGACACGGTCACCTCCTCTTTTCTTGTGTGGAATACTGTCTATTAGAAAGTATTTCAAAAGAGTGGGATCTGATTTGTGTTGGTACTCAAAATGTCTTGCAACTGGATATGTTGGATCAAGATTCTTGATTGCTCTCATGTGCTGAAGTACCCTCTTGTGTCCCTGAAGGATAGTGCTTCCTACATATCTATATATATATATGCACCAAGGTGTACTGAAAAATGAGTGGCTGTGTGAGTGTCTGAATGGATGATGTAATGGGTGCATGACTGACTATATAAGTGAGTGATTAAACACGTCTTATAGGTATGGGAGAATGACTAATCTGTGTGAATGTCTGTATCAGTCCGTCAGTCGGTTTGTGAGTGGCTGCATGGGTTGATAAGTAGCTCAATGACTGTCTATATGGGTTAATGATTGGTTGTCTGAGTACTTGTATGGGTGCCTGAGTGTCTGTATGGGTGGGTGGGAGGTATGTGACCCCCTGCATGGATGTGGAAGTAGGTAATTCTCTGGGTGTATGGGTTCATGAGTGCATCTGCAAGGAACTGTATGGGTGAGTGAGTGTACATATGACTGTTGGTGAGTGAATGGATGTCTCACTGGTATATGTGTGAGTAACTACATATGTGAAAGGCAGTATATGTGAGTATTGGAGTACATAAGTGACTATATGTGAGAGTGAGTGATTGTCAGACTGGTGGTATGGATGAGTGTGTGCTTGTGTCAGTGATTGTATAAGAGAGTAAGTATGTGTTAATATCTCTATGAAAAGTGAGGTGCTTTGTATAACTGCATAGGTGAGTAAATGGCAGTGTGTTTCATTCTTTGGGTGACTGACTAGGTGTGTGAGTAACTCTATGGGTGAGTGGCAGTATGTGAGTGTCTGTATGGGCATATGAGTGCATATATCAGTGGCTGTATTGATGTGTGACTGTATGTATGAGTGACTGTATGGGTGAATGATTGGATGTGTATAGAGCTATGAATCAGTGAGTGGGTATGTACTAACTTGTATTGGAGTGTGCATGGTTTTGAGAATGGTAGTCTGTATTTTAGAGTGGGTGTGTGAAAGGTTATATTAGGGTGTGAGGAGGTGCATCAGAGATCAAGTGGATGATGTCATCAGTGATTTCATCAGTGGTGTCACTGACCATGTCATGAGTGATTTCATATGTGACATGAGCAGTGCATTGTGGGGATGCGCGTTATAGTTAGCTCAACTAACTATAGCGGCTGAATTTCTCTCGTTTTCTATGAGTGAAATGTCCAACTAACTATAACGTCCCTGCTGTGGTTTTTTCAGTGAATTTCAAAGGTGTTTTTAAATGCTAATGTCTAACTATAACGTCCCTGAAACCTCTGATTTTTTCAGTGAATTCCAAAGGTGTTTTAAATGCTAATTCCTAACTATAATGTCCCTGAAACCTCTGGTTTTTTCAGTGAATTTCTAAGGTTTTTATAGCTGCAAATTCCTAACTGTACTTTCCCTGTATGATCTTTTTCTTGTTCCTTAAAAGTTTTTTTTTTCTTTTTTTCTTTTTCGTTTAGCTTTTTTTTTTTTTACTTCTTTTTATTGAAGAATCATTAGTGTTTGGAAACAACTTTACCACAGTACTGATATTACATATATATCAGCACATGGAACACTTCTGTAAAATATTGTCTTTTCCATCTGAACTGTGTCCCATGGGAACTGTACCCAAAGTAATCCTAATCCCCACCCCCTTCCATCTATGTATCGCAGCTTCCCTTACATATTCCTATATACCTCCCACGGGCTCCATACTTTTTCCCATTTCTTTGAGCAGCCTCGACTCTCATATATTGTTTTCTCCACTGCACATCACCAAACCATGTCCATTTTCCAACGCGCCACTGTCGGTGGTTGGCTGGCCCCCCAAACCCCAGCAATATTTCTCTTGGCCTCCATGGCGGCCACAAGTAACCAGATTTTTTTATACTTAGGCTACGTTTGAGCCCAGATAAACATAAAACATGCCACCGTGCCTCCATAGGTATTGTAAGCCCTAGGACTTCTGGCATTACTCGCATCACCCTCCTCCAAAACTGCTGTATAATCGGACAGTCCCATAGTATATGGAACAAGGTGCCCTTCTTCTAACATCTCCGCTGGCAAATCTCTTTGAGAGTGCAACACAACCTGAACATGAGTGTGCTAGTGGAGTAAGACCTGTGTAATATTCTCAACTGGACCAGCCAAAATCGTGCCCTGATTGCCACTTCACTAGGGCTTTGCACAGCTTCCACCCAGTCATCATCTTCAAGTAAACCAACGTCGGTTTCCCATGCCTCTTTTAACTTCACGAGGGGGTCTGGTGAATTGTTAATGATTTTCTTATATGTACAAGACAGTGCCTTTTCGGGTATCGGATCCAGTAGTAGTCTATCTTCTAGTGGGCTGTATTTGGGGAGATACTCCCCCTCCGTGATATGCCTAGGTCACGCATGCCCCAGTTGTAGGTATCTGTACCGCTCTGATTCTGCTAATTGGAACTCTTTTTGCAGAGTAGAAAGCAGGGACAGGGCTTGTCCCTGCCACATGTCTCCTAGACGTACTATATCTATTAGTTGCCATTTACCAAACCCTTGTAGCCTACCTACTTCCCTTAGTATATCACTATCCCACAGGGGGGTCTGTTCCATCAGCTTGTTACCCCACCCGAGAAATCTAGTGGCTTTTGTCCACACAGTGATCATGGTGTTAGTGTGTGGTGGCATATGTTTGTTCACTGCACGCATGTATAGTGCCCCCATGTATCCTCTTGCACCCATTGCCCAGTGGTCCACCCGATACGCTGGGTCGTTTCTGTCCACAAACACCCAATCATTAATAACCATTAACTGTGATGCCCAATAGTATTTCCGAACCATCATATACGCCTCTATGTAACTTAGTTAATGCAATCCTCGCACCCCCCACTGTTAGACCTGGCATCTTGGCGTGGGTCTCCCTTTCATTTTTTGCTCTGTGCCACTGCTGTCCAGTGCCACAGTGCAAGTGCTCCCTATTGTAAATTGATGTATGGATTAGTGATTCCATGATTGGCTGAGTTTGGTTACTTGTCAGACCCTAGTACAGTGCACGAGGAGTGCCCAGGGTTGTTAATCCAAATGCTGCTGGTGGGCTTGCAGCACTGGTTGTGCCACCCCCAGAAGCAGCCTGTAAAAGTGTGTCTAAGGCCTGCCATTGCAGAGCCTGTGTGCAGTCTGGTACTGTCATGCTGACTGGGCAAGTGCACCCACTTGCCAGTCCCTAAACTTTCCCGTTTCTTTATATCAGACACCCCTATGGTAGGCCCAAGGGCAGGGTGCATTGTAAGTATAAGGTAGTACAATCCCTGGTGTGTGTGGCATGTTATAATAGTGAATTACAGCAATTTTCGTGTTTCACTATTACAAGGCTACCTGTTCTCCATAGGCCAGAATGGGCAGTTTGATTATTACATCTTATAATCCTAACTGACTCAGGGAAAATGGTAGAAATTAGAATTTAGTATGCCTGAACTCAGAATGATAAAAAACATCTTTTAGTGAAGTTGGTTTTAATATTCTGTGTTTGAAAATACCACTTTTAGAAAGGAGATATTTTCTTGTCTAACCATCCAAACCTGCCTCTGCTAGGCTGTGTATTCCTTGTTTGGAGTTTGAGTGACAGGAGCTGGGGGATTCCAGGTGACAGGGTGAGTCAGCACAGGGCTGAATAGAGATATCTGCATCTAGATGGGTGGGAGGAGTTGTACCTGGGACCTGAATAGGGCTGTGCCTTCCCTCCACAATGCTTGCTCCACCTCCTGTGGTGCGTCTGATGTCTTTGTCCTGCACTCTGAAAAGAAAGAAGGAGTCATGTAAACAAAGTGCTCCAGGACTGACCAGAACTGGCTTGGACTGGGTAAAGGCCTCTTTGCCTTCAGAGAACAAAGAGAAACTTGGTATAAATATTGGGTCCCAAACCCAAGAACTTTAGATCACTTTGGGAAACAAGAAGAAACTTTGCTGAGGAATGGAACCAGAAGAAACTGAGGAAAGACTATCACTAAGCTGAAGTGCTGCTTGGGGGATTGGCCTGCAGTGGTTGCCTGACTGCCTCAGAAAGGAGAAAGGACTTTGTACGCATTTTCATTCAACTTGTGAAGGATCTCCAAGGGCTTAGAAAAGAGCTTGCCTCCTGCTGAAGTCTCAGGGACAACAGCTCCCCAAGAGTTCTCTCGAAGTGCCTGCAGCTGTGCTGGACTTTTTGAGGACTTGCGTGCCACAAGGGGCTGGAAGCGCGACTCAAGAACAAGAAGCGTGTCGCCGAACACGAAGCACCTAGCATCGCCGGAGAACAGGATCGATGTCGCCGCAGACGCCGCCGCATCCCTGGGAAGGGGGTCGCAGAAGAATCATTGAGTCAACGCAGGTCTGCTGAAGCACCTCGCATCGCCAGGAGAAGAGGATCGACGTTGCAGCAGACGCCGCCGCATCACTGGGTATCGTGACGCAGGGCCTGTCGCGGCTCATCGCTGGAGACGAGGATCGACGTCGCATCAGACGCCGCCGCATCGCCGAGAAGCGTGTCGCAGGGCCTGTCACAGCTCATCGCCGGAGAAGAGGACCGACGTCGCCACAGACGTCGCCGCATCACCGGAAAGAGTGTCGCTGGGCCTGTTGCGGTTTGCATCGTTGTGGAAGCAACCCGCATCACCAGGGGAGATGATCGACGTCGCCGCAGATGCTGCCGCATCACTGGGAAGCGCGTCGCAGGGCCTGTCGTGGCTCGCATCGTGAGGAAACATCTCGCATCACCGGAGAAGAGGATCGACGTCGCATCAGGTACCGCCGCATCACCGGGAAGCGTGTTGCATCAAGAAGAAAGCGCCATCTTTGTTTATTTGCACGGGATCTTCAACACATCACCGTCTTTGCAACACTTTTGTTGCCCTGCGTGACCGCATCTAAGGTACATTGAACTCTGAGTGTCGCCTTTACCATCTTAAGAGAGCTAAGCTAAATTCTACCATTTTAAAGTAACAGTATTGTGGATTTTTGTCATTTATGGTCTTGTGATAAATCTTTTTAAAGAATACTTATTTTTGATATAAAACTTGTGTGGTGTCCATCTGTAGTGTTGTCACTTGATTACTGTATGTGTTCACAAATGCTTTACACACTGCCTCTGACATAAGCCTGTCTGCTCGTGCCAAGCTACCAAGGGGGTGAGCAGGGGTTATTTTAGGAGTGTACCCCTTTACCCTGACTAGACACAAGGGTCCCTATTTGTCACAGGTACCTAACTATGCCAACTACAAGCCCCCAAATCTAACACCCATAATCTCATAATAGTGTCCGCAATTCACCTTCCACTTCCTTATAGAATTAATCTGGAACTGGACACGGTGTGTTCTGCAAAATGTATAGTATTCTGGGTAGGGACATCATTTTAAAAAGAACCGCTCTCCCCATAAGGGAAATAGGCAGGGTTCTCCAGTGGGCAATGTCATTTTTTAGGTCTCGCCTAGGCAGCGCGCATGCGCCGCACTAGCAGATGACCTTTAGAAATCGGTCAGCTCTTTTAAAGCACTCGTGCTTGTTGTGGCATCCACCTTGCGGGAGAGAGCAGCGGCATGCAGGGGCCATCTATTTGTAATAAGGATGGCCGTGCGGCCGCACTTGTTTACATTTGCCTAAGATTTCCCTGCTTCTTTAATTACAGTGGCGCGCAGGGGCCATCTGTTAGTTCATCTCACCACACTCCTGACTTTCACTTTCTCTTCTGATCCTGTAGTGCTTGTTTCTGCTGTGTTTGCGCGCATTTCTTGCTCTCTGTGCGTTTCAGAATAATCATACCCCCACCATGTGCTTTACATACAGTGGGCGGTTTCATTGTGTCATTGTAGGGGGAGTTGCACAATATTTTTTTATTTGTATGTAAGAAGCATTCACCTTCACTTACAGGGAGTAGAAGTCTCATCTGTTCATGCCTTGGTACGTGAGTCGCTTCTAGAAGGCTACCCACACCTGCTCTTCACTGAATCACTTCCAGCATCCTCTTTGCAGCGGGGCATGAGAACCGGCCGACTGGCATGCTACGACGCTGCTTACCTCAGGGGTTCCCCGGTGCCAGTTAGGACATCGGTCTGTGGTTAGGCTCTGCTGGTTCTGCAAGCCGTCGCATGTTGGGGACTTCGCCAGCAGTCTCAGAGTATGCAACACGTCCAACACTGACTGCTTCCCGCATTTGCTCTGTTAATGACAGCAGCCCTTCTCCCATCACTCTCATTATTAGCATCATGTCCACTGAATGTGTCGATATAGTTGTTATGGCCTGTGTAATTAGTTACATAATATAGTTTGAGGGGTAAGGCTCTCGTGTGGACCACAAGCTTGATGGACTACAACTCTCAAGTGTTCTCGTAGCCTATGTCAAACCCTGGTTAACTTATTTATTTATGCGTTTTTATATAGCGCGAACGTTACTGGAAGGAGTCCGAGCGCTATACAATAGAACCAGTTACATTACATAAGGACTTCGGAGTACATGAATTACATAAAATGTACAAACAGATAAAGTCCAAATTCACATAAGAGTGGTAGTAAGCACATAAATCTACTACAGATACCAGTGATTAGCGTTACATATATACAAGTTGCAAATTCACTTAAGGTTACATTTTAAGAAAAGTTGAAGCTATTAGAGTTGGACAAATGTATAATACATATATATACAAAGCCTTATCTTCTCACCATTGCTGGGGTTCTTGCTTTCAGCCCAGCCTTCAGGGTGTTGTTACACTCACAGACGATGATCTTCAGCCTGGAGGGATTCCCGAGCTGGTGATGTCCAAATGTCCTCCACGTTTATTGGGGTTGTGGCTTATCAGCCGGGCCCTAGCACAATAAACTCTCTGAATCCTGACAACAGCTGACTTAGTCTAGGGCCATGCTAAGTTCATAAGGAACAAGTTATCCCCATCCCCATAGTAGGCACTTAGGCCATTCAAGCTCATTTAACCTCCTTAGTCCTTCACGAATCCATTGCTACATTCATTCCTTCTTAGGTCCACCTACAGTTGTATGCAAAATGACACAATGACACTCTGCCAACCCAATCTGACTGTAGATCAACTAAGTAAGCTCTGTGGACTTTGGCCCAATGCAACTTGAACTCCGTATTTCGTGCCCTCTGCATTCATGAGGTAAAAAGGAAGCCTTTTTTTGCCAACACATTGCAAATTGCCTCATGCGAAACAGCTTGAAAGCAGAGGCATTCGGTTGCAATCAAATGCACAGTCCATCCGTGTCTTCATTATAAACTGGTAGCAGGACTTTCATACTGAAGCAGTCGCTTGATTTGAAAACTTTAACTTCTGCGCTTAATTTGTACCATACTATACAATAACTTTTATTGTTGTTTTTTTCACCGACATCTCTCCAGATGTACACACTGTTGGCAGAAGAGAGGAGAAAGCCCGGTTGCAGCCCGCGATGACTGCTTTGAGAGGCACCTGATTTCTTTAATCTCCTCCGGGTGATTTACTGTCTTTCCTCTTGATCTGTGATAAGGCTGTGAGTGACCAGTTTATTGCCATGCGTGTACCTGTTCTTTCCCCAGCCTATGTAATCAGTGCTTGGGTACGCCCCAGACATGCACAAAAACAAGGGCAGGGTTATTGTTGTGGGCCCTATGGAATTTAGACCCAATTTACAAAACATCGGCGAGGCAGGGCAACTTACACAGTACCTCCTCGTCCCTCCTGATTACCATAATGCAAATTTTCACTTTTTCAGTTCGACACGTCTCTGCATTTTTGTTTCAAAAGTGGCTTGCGACCGCCCTTTAATTTGTGAATGCTATAAACTCCGTTGCAGGAATACCGTTGGGGAATGCCTCTGCCACCAGACACAAGGAAAGGTAGTCTGACTACAAAGTCAGAGGATTTCACACTGTGACTTGTTTTTAAAAAAACTATCACAAAACTTTGTATGAACTCAAGGGCACTTTTAAGAGAATCTGGATGGTCACATATTAACAGTTTTTTGGTAGCGCAGAAGGCACTGCTCACATCTGCAGGGGGATAAATAGGGTACATTCTGTCAGATTGACATGAGACGCCACCGCTGAACAGTCCTGTGTAGAGCGAACTACAATCCCCCCAAACAACCCATCCCACCACTTGAACAACCTCATGTAACACTTGATATGTTTGTAGACATACATGAAAAGATTTGTTTCCAACTTAAAAATGCAGCCGTCGATAATTCTTTTCTCAGTATTTAGTGCAAAAAATGTGTGTGCAATTTTTGTGCTTCTGATTTCTTTCCCTCCCACGTCCTCAAAAAGACCCCTCCCCGGTCTTCAACTTGATGACCACTGGGTCAATGCTGATGCCTTCTGGGCATGGCATGATGGCCACTTTAAAAGGCTGTGCCCCTTTCATTATTTCTGCAGGGCAAGGTGGCTGCTGCAGGCCCTCGCACCCTGTTGTACCAGTAAGTATGTGTCCTTGGGAGCGAGCTGCTTCTCATGCTCTTTGTGAATGGCAAAAATAGTAATTGTATAGCTATTCAATCCCTGGCGGCACACCGTCCAGGATTATATACTGCATAGCTAAGCACTTATAAGGTCCCAAAGGCGAGACCTATTGGTTATGCCAATGCATGTTAACCTGTCTAACTGTGGCTGTAGGTTCTTTGCGAGAAATTTGGCATTCGTTTTTATCTGTATACCCAAGCATTTAAAACTGTCCTTAACCTGCAGTTGGACTTCCGCCCCTAGTACTGATGGGGAGCCATTTGACAACATGCACAGTAGAGATTTATCCTAGTTAATCTGGTACCCTGAGTAGCCATCAAATCATTTAAAAATCTGTAATAGCCGGTTCACTGTGAATCGTGGCCGAGTCGCATACAGGAGAACATCGTTGGCATACAACGAGATTTTCTCTTCCCATTGGTCCCCTCCCATAAATATCAGATATCAATGGGTCCCCTCTCACCCAAGCTGCCAACAGTTCCAACACTAGTGCGAATAATATCGGGGAGAAAGGGTATCCCTGTCTGGTACCCTTATGAAGGGCAAAGGATCGAGACACCGAACCATTCACTCGGACCCTGGCCAGGGGAGCTTTGTAGAGCAGTTTAATCCAGGATTGAAATTGGGGGCCAAACACAAACCGCTTCCAAACTTCAAATAAATAGTGCCATTCTATGCTATCAAATGCCATACGGGCGTCAAGGGATAATCATGCCATTTCCACCCCCGAATTAGTTTTCACTAGATGCATCACCCCATATAAGCGTCGGAGATTGAGCCTGGTGCTCCGACGGTGCATAAAACCAGACTGGTCTGGGTGGATCAAGGTTGTGATCGGTTCTAGCAGTCGATTTACCAATACCTTAGCAAGTATTTTAACCAAAATATTCAACAGGGATATCGGCTGGTATAAGCCACATTGATCGGCAGGTTTGCCCGGTTTCGGGATTACAACGATCGTTGCCGTCTGCTGATCTGGTGGTAGACACCCCTGTGTTCTCGCTTCGTTAAACATTTCCTGGAGGTATGGGGCCACTACACTCGCTGTACATTTAAAAAGCTCCACCGGCAGCCCATTTGGTCCCACTGCCTTCCCTGCCTTTAGATCTTGTAGCGCCCCGATTATTTCCTCTGTGGTAATGTATTTGTCTATTTGTCCCCTATCTTCATTGGATAGTTCCAGTAGTCTCTTATCAGCCAGTTATTCACTGCAATCTACCGCTGTCCTTTCGGGTTTGGACGTGTATATCTTTTCATAGTAATCCACAAAAACTCGCGCCATTTCCTCCCCAGTATTATACATGTGCCCACTTTCATCACGCATTCTGCCACCCAACTCCTATCTCTGTCTCTCTGTTCGAGCCAGGCTGTCATTTCATTTATCATTTTTTAAATATTTTAAAAACGTTTTCAAGTACTTTTAAACAGTTTTTTAAAAACACATAACACAACTGAGCTAACATTTATATTCTCATTTCTTTGAATTAACAATGTTTTCTTGTTTACAATTTTGTACAGTGTCATATTACATTACAGAATTTTCAAATGAAAAAGAAAATTTAGGAAAAAAATTATTTTTTGTTAAAATCAACTTTCCACAATTACTTTTAATAGTATGAAAATTGGAGTGGGGTATTATTGAAAGATTGCATGAGTGCATTTGTAGGGCATGGGTCATTCTATGAGTATATGTCAACTGTCTGGCAGATTGCATAAATACATGCATACTGCTGGAATGAAAGAATGAGTGCACCAGTACTGCCTGACAGTTTCTATGAGTGCTGGTGTATTGCCTAGATAATTGGATAAATGCTTGCATAGTATCTCAGTGAATGGATAAGTACATAGATTGTGCTTCAGGGAATTCATGAGTACTTATGTAGTGCCTGAGTGAATGGTTGAGTGCAAGAGTAGTGCCTGGCTGATTGCATGACTGCATAAGTAATGTGTGATTGATTGAATGAGTATATAAGTAGTGCCTGCTTGATTCAATGAGTGCATGGGTAGTGCCTTAGTGAATGTATGAGTGCAAGACTTATATCTAACTGCTTAGAACAGAGTACCTGAGGGAATCGATGAGTGCATGGGTACTGCCTGAGTGAAAAATTTAGTGCAAGAGTAGTACCTGGGTGATTGCATAATTGCGTTGGTAATGTCTGATTGATTAGATGTTGTTACATTTAAGTTGGTAGGAGGTACTTTTATTCATGAATTGTATTTGTTGCTTTTGCATTTCACTGTCAGCATGAAGATAAATAAGTTTTCCTAACAGAGAACCACTGTGATTGTTCCGTAGGACATTCTTTAGTTTGTAAACAAATTAAAGTACACAGAGATTTTAAGGTTTTGGCCCGTAATTTGTACTTGTTTTTCAAACAAACTCCAGTGGCTACTGGTATTCCCATGCTCATTGTGCTTTCGAAAAGCAGTTATCTTATCCTAAAGAACCACAACTGTTGTCACTTACGAGAAGGCGTCCCGTATTACCAACTCTTTCACAATGTGTTACATGTTGCTCAAATGTCTTTTGTCCTCCCCGACATGAGATTGTAGATAGTTTGCTATGGCCTTCCATTCCCAATTTGAAAACAGATTTAAATAACGTACGCTGACTCAAAGCGCTATTGTTTCAACAAGAAGGGGCGCTCACATCAGCTTGTGAGACCTTCAAATAACAGGGGGCTAAACCAACAAGTGACATCGAGTCACTGCTCAATACCAATCTCCCACTAAATTTTGCAGAATTAATACACTAAATATTTAATGAGTCTGAAATCGAAGGCCTACCACATTTTTTTAAACTAGTCAACTCCCGCCTCGTTATCTCTTTTCAGACTATTTTTGAGGTAATACCTGATTTTATTCATTCTAATTTTCCAAGTGCAATTGGTGGGTTTCCCTCGTGCTCTTGCAGGTTTGCACAGTGCTTGTTCTTCAGCTCCTACTACAAAATGGCTGCCTGTCCTGTGCTTGAGCCCCATCAAGGCCAATTGCGGCTGTACCATGAACAAATGCTGCAACTTTTTGGAAGCTTGCCATTGGCGACTCTTGGCATCAGCTATAGGCTGAACTTACGCTACATCTATTTCACCTGCATGCAACCTGTGTCCTGTTGTCTTCGGTGCCCCTTTGAGTGCGACCTGGATGTCTGCCTCTCCACTACTTCACTTGCTGACCTGGATTCTGAACTGCTGGTGGTGAGTTCATTGCTGGCTCATGACCACGACTGTCCCGGAGACACACACTGGATGGATGCGTTTAATCATTCAATAATGGGGAACTGGAGTACACGCTCTCAAACGCAGCGCCTCTTGCAGCGGAGTATCATCAAATATCAAGCAGGTTGCCCTGACATGCTCCTGGTTGCATGAGATTATGATGATCATGTTTGTTCTTTTGGCCTGCTCAATTGGATGGCGACCCTCTTTGCTTGGAGAGGTGCGGATGAACTTGTGGAGCTGATTGCATTCCGCGGTGCTTCAGAATTGTTGCATTTTGATGGATCTCAATAAGTGTGCATGGTAACCCGTTTGATGGCCTGTTATTTCAACACTTCAAGAACATTGTTTTTTAAAACTTTTTCTCATTTCGTTTTTTTACCTTGCGAACTTTCAGATATTTACTTTTTCTACAATTTTGCCTTTAAAGATTCGGTTTATCTCTGCTTATGTTTGCATTCTATTTACCTGCGTGGTACAAAGCTGGCCAAGGAGAGGGGTGACCTGGCCGTTGGGGACATTGTCAACTTCGCTAAGTTACTATGAGCCCTGCAGCTCTTATCCAGCTTATGCACACGATAACACAAGACTTTATTTTAGCAAAATACCTTGTTCGTACTTTGCACATGAGAACTGTCTGCTGTGTTTCTTTTGAGCATCTTTCAGAACTTTAAATTCAACATTCTGGGCAAAGTCGATAAACAATGTCCTTTGTTATTTTGCTGTGCTCAGGCCCTAGCACCTGTTTAAAACATACCAAGGCAGTTGTTGTTGAACACCGATACTGTGATACAATTGGGATACACGAATAGGTGCCACACACACTTGGACAGAAATGTTTACAGGGAGAACAGCGAAACCAAACCTATGATTTAGATTTACCATCTATATTCAAAGTTGTGTAGTCTGCAGACAAAGCTCACAGATGTTCTATTATATAATAATACTTATTTTTAGCAAGGTAGAGGGAGGTTACACTGTATACTCTTTTCTCCATTGTCTTTTTATGATGACATCTGCCTTTATCAGATATGGACTAACTGCTACATTGATTATATTTCTATCATACACTTTTGGCCTTGTTGCGGCACATATACTGCACTTTACACCACGCTACTTAAAATAAATATTTTAAAATGTTTCATGTCTGTGTCAGATCTTGCAAGTACAAGAGTGACAGAGAAACGGTGTGTCTTGTTACCGCAGTTCCTGAGAGATGTGGGAGTGTTATGTTCTAGGTTGTCTAATCACTTGTTTCTCTGTATGGGATTAGGAGAGCAAATGAGACAATATAGCAAGTTGGTCCGGGGTTTATGAGCACTCAGGTAATAGGATGACTCAGTCCCTACCTACTACGGTCTCATAATCGTACGCATAGTTGTCACCTTAGGCTGAATCCCTGCAACAGCCTGAGTGAAGGGATTACTCCATGGGTACTGTCTGAGTGAATGCTTGAGGGCAAGACTACTGCCTTGGTGATTGCATGAGTACATGCGCACTGTCTGAGTGATTCCTTGAGTCCAGGAGTAGTGCCTGGGTGATTATATCTCTGCATGAGAACTACTTGAGTGACAGCATGAGTACAAGAGTAATGTCTTGGTCATTGTATAAGTGCATGGTTAATGCATGAGGGAATAGATGAGTGCAAGGTTAGTGCCTGAGTTAATGCATGAGTACATGAGTAGTGCCTGGGTGATTGTATGAGTACATGTGTACTCTGTTGGTGATTGCATAAGTGCAGGGGTACTGTCTGGGTGATACCATGAGTGCATAGGTTGTGCCTGTGTAAAAGGAAAAATGCAAGGATAATGCCTCGCTCATCCTAATAACGCTGAAGTTGTGCTACAGAGATTACATGAGAGCATAGGTAGTGTTTGTGTAAAAGAATGACTACCTAACTGATGACATCAGCTACAAAACCAAAGTTACCAAATAGTATAAAGGATCAAGAATAATTGTTTTTACAAATAAATAACATATAAATAAACTTCAAACATTGTTTCACGTTATCATACATATTATGTTATGTATCTTAATTTTTAGGTAATTTAGAAACATGACTCTGTTGAACTATTCTAAAGTAGTATTGTGCTAAACAGGATTAAAACTCTTTTCAAAGTTCACCACTACCTACTATAAAGAATAAAATGAAAAACTGTTATATAATGTAATGTATTATAGAGATTATACTATTCCATTTTTAAGACAACATAGTTTTAGAATGATGTAACATTTTCAGTTTCCCTTTTTTTCTGTTTTCAGATTCCACTTAACTTCACTATACACAGTGCTGTCAAAGTAATATCATCATGGAACAGCGGGGAAAAAAACAATCAACTAGATTGTAGAAAAAAAACATTAGCATAGAGCATTATTTTCAATATGTTTAGCAATGTGTGTTCCTAATTACAATTTCTTTGTTACATCCTTCTTGTACAGTACATCTATTATTTATCTCAAAGACATTTCTGAAAAGAACACTCTCATTTACATCTGGTACAATATACAGAACAAATATATAAACTATTTGCTTTTCAACACAATTTTTACAAATGCAATACCAATGAGCACAAATAATACTCCAAACAGTCATTATAATTAGTAATTGTTTTCAGTACTGTCTACTTTCTGTTCACATCTTCCCCAAAGGCCGAATGATATATTCAAAACTTTGGGTTCTAAAATATCCAATATGAATTTGTTAATTTGTGTTCACAACTTCCCAATAGGCCGAATGATGCATTCAAATCTTTGGCTTCAAAAATATCAAATATGAATTTGGTAATTCATAAGGCAATCTAGGTTTAAATTCCAAGTGGCATCAATGTGTCCATCCTTTATTACACTTTAAATACACAGTGCAGTGCCCAGATGTAGTAGTAGGTCCAGCATGGAAAATAATAGCCACTGTTGTAGAAGTTCTTACAGAAATAGATATTTGACTTCCTAACAACATTTTTAATTTTGCTTTCCAGTTGTCTTTCATTTGCTCTACAACGTCATAGAATTAAAATTTGATATTTTCCATATCTTTCTATATGTAATGTAGACAACATCTCTGATTTACAATGTGAACATTTCATATCATGATTGGCTACTTTTACTAATTTGTTAAAAGCACTGATGTGCAGTCTGGTATTGTTAAGTATATAAATTGTTCTGTGCCTATTTCAGTGCTGGAAGTAAATGAACACTGTTCACATTTATGATCCCAATCTGTAACTTAGTCCAAATAAGTTTTCAATCTGTATTCCTTCATATTCTAATACTCCAAGCGTAACAATTAAAAAATTCTTGTGCATCTTGTTGTATATTCAGAGTAAAGGTCAAAGAACCAGTACATATATCCATCCAAAAGTTGGCCAATACCAGAAGCAGCATGGATTTTACTTCTGTCAGTTACCAACTGTTGAAATACATGATGTAATAAAGAACAACATCTTTTTTCATGATTTCCCATGATTTCAAGATCTTCTAGATAAAACACAACATTCAGAATCACATTAGCATAACAGTTGATACCTAAACTATTTTCCAACTGGTATACCACAATGTCATCAACCGTTTCCATTTTCTATTTCTTTACACCTTCAACTTTCTCTTCAATTTTTTTTTTTTTCAATCTCACTTGAATCTGTGACATATTTCCATTTTGGACATACTACACGTTTCTCATATATGGGATATTCACCTAAATCTGGGGTATAAAGTCTTCTTAAATGATTATACTCTCTTACACAATTTACATGAGCACTAACCTTTTTCTCATCGAAATCAATCAAATACAAACCAGATAATGTTCTTACTCGAGATAATGTAACGTATGCCATTCACTGAACACCAAAGCACTGCCTGTACCTAAACCTTAAGATTTTTGAATAGTTACAGCATATGCTAAAGACAGAGGAAACTGTATTCTGCAAACATATAAGTCTTTTACATTTTACAAGGAAAAAATGTACAACACAACACCCAATCGGTTTAACCGCTTTAATCTGATCAAATTGTATTTTCAAAAACTCTATTCCATCTCTGTTCTGAAATTTTACTAAATCAACAACTTTTCCCATTGCTCTATTTACCTAACCTTCTTCCACATTCAAATTACGCCGTAAAATTCCCCAACAGTTTATAAATAAATGTAAAGGTTTTTCGAACCTTGCAGTTTTAGATCCAGTCTTTTCCAAAGAGTGCAATTTAGTCTCTAGTTTCTCTGTAGGAAGAATAGTCCCTCCCTACAGTTCAATTTTTAGGGGTGGGCGGAAATTGCGTATTCGCTCTACGTAAAGCTCTACGAAATGGTAAAAAATCTCCGCGAGCACGCAGAGTTCTGCGAACACGCGGACTTGCTTGTTCTGCCCGTTCGCGATGCTTTTTTCCTGTTCGCGAATGCTGTTTGTGTGCTCGGGGGAAATATCTCGGGAACACACATTTTGAAAGCACGAACAAGCAAAAAATTCCACGAAGCCGCGGATCGTGGAATTTTTGTCAATTCCGCGTTCTCCGCTGAACGCGAAATTACCCAAATTCCACAAGCGGAATGGAATTTACTGCCCAGGCCTATCAATTTTATCAACTATTTGCTGTTTTTCTAGTTTCAGAAGCTCTTGATTGAATGTAGAACACTCTTGCAGTGTAGGCATTAGGCAAACTATAGACTTCTTTTCTCCAATCTTCTTGTACATTACTTCAGCCGCAGTGTTTTCAGTTGTAAACATGTTCTTTAGAAGCTGACTTTCTAAAGCTTGTTTACCATGTTTCGTCAAGACACCAAGGGCCAGATGCACGACCTGTTTTTGCATGCGCAAACGGGTTTGCGACCCATTTGCGCTTGCAAAAACCTACATGGTCAATGTACAAACACTATTTTGCGACTCGTAAAAAATTTAAGGGGCGTTCCCTTCCCAATAGCGAGTCCCTAGCCATGTATGAATGTTTTGTGACCTCACTCACAAGACCATGCAGTTCTTTGAACATGACAGACTACACTACTCATTTCACAAAGACACCTAAATATATACGGTGTACTTCAACTATACCTTCCCAAAGACTCATACCAAGTATCATAATCACTAATCCCTTTGCCAGCATGTCTTTAATCTCACTTTTATCTTGCATCTTCACTACTCAGCAACTACTAAGAGTGTTGGGCCTAGCCAAAGATAAAGCAGCAACCCTTCAAATGTCACAGTTGTAAGTCTCACCATATTACTGAAACCATGCATGCATGTGTCTCTGCCTTTTGCTAGTGCCATTATACATAAAAGAAACATACAAAGAGATGTATACCTGTGTTTTATAGCTATCGGATCTTCCGATACATAACACGTGTAAAAATACATGTATAAGGATAAACATACCCCAGCAAAGTCAGATTGCTAAGACGGGCAATGTACAATGGGCCAGTATGTAAGTTGCAACTGTGTGCCGCGTTTTTGTGTAGCATGGAAGCCAATTGCGACTTTCTACGTGCGGTTCAGATGCCGCCAACAGCCAGTGACCGCCTAAGTGGTATTTTTCTATGCTGATTGGCCTCTATTACCTTACTTTTACAATCGTGGGGGGAGGAAGCGTTGGGGGGAAGGAGGGGGAGGGGGTCGAGAGAGGTGTCATTCCCAGTCTCTCGACCTGCTGGCCCTGTAATGTATGTAGATTCAGCACGAGCAGGGAGCCTGACAATTACCTTCACTTATATTCCGGTGTGGTACACCAGTGTGAAAAAATCTGTGCACAAAGTATGCAGGCAACATTTGCATTTCTTTTTTTTCTCCCTGCAGTTAATAAAACATGTCTCTTGTAAACCCCCCCCCCACACTATTTTCTGACAAGGCACAATCCGCAAACGTGGGCCATTTCTTTTATGTTGCCCGGGTTGATTTTAATCCCAATTCAACCCTGTACCCAGTCACAAAACCATGCACTCCTTTCAACATGACAGACTACACTCCTCATTTTACGAAGACACCTATATAAACACTGATCTTCAACCATACCTTTCCAGAGACTCATACCAAGTACCAAAAACAATAATTCCTCTGCCAGCATGTCTTTAACCTCACTTTTGTCTTGCAGCATCACTACCCAGCAACAACTAAGGGTGTTGGGCCTTGCCAAATGTAAAATAGCAACCCTTCACTTGTCACAGTTGTAAGTCTTACCATATAACTGAAAGCATGCCTGCATCTGTCTGTGCCTTTTGGTAGTTTTATCAAACACAAAAGAAACATACAAATAGATGTATACCTGTGTTTTCTAGCTATCGGATCTTCTGATGCATAACACGTGCGAAAATGCATGTAGAAGCATAGACATACCTCAGCAAAGTTGGTTTGCTAAGAAGGACACTCTGGCAATGTTCAGTGGGCCAGTATGTAAGTTGCAACTGTGTGCCACTTTTTTGTGTAGCATGGAAGCCGATTGGGACTTTCTCTGTGCTGCTCAGATGGCAACAGCAGCCCAGTGAGGGTCTAAGTGATATTTTTTGATGCAGATAGGCCTCTGTTACCTTCCTTTTACAAACGGGGGAGGAAGAATTGGGGGACCACGAGGGGGGGTCAAGGAGCGAGTCATTCCCAGTCTCTCAATCTGCCGGCCCTGTAATGTACGCAAATTCTGCACCGGCAGTGAGTCTCACAATTACCTTCACTTATATTCATGTGTGGTTCACCAGTGTGAACAAATCTGTGCACAAATTGTGCAGGCAACATTTGCATTTCTTTTTTATCTCCCTGAATTTAATAACACATGTCTCTTGTAAAGCCACCCCAAGTATTTTCCGACAAAACAAAATCTGCAAACGTGGGCCTTTTCTTTTACGTTGGCTGGGCCGATTTTGGATCACAATTTAACCCTGTACCTCACTCACAAGACCATGCAGTTGTTTCAACATGACAGACTGCACTCCTCATTTCTCGAAGACACCTACATTTATATGGGGTATTTCAACCGTACCTTTCCACAAAGTCATACAAAGTAGCATAATCACTAAAACCTTTGCCAGCATGTCTTAAACCTCACTTTTCTCTTGCAGCTTGATTATTCAGCAACTACTCAGAGTCTTTGTACATTTCGTAACATATGTCAAACAGCACACTTCTGTAATAATGTGTTATTTAAAAAATAAAATCTTTTCAAACTTAAAAATATCACACCAAAAGCTGAATCACTACTACACAATAAGTAACACACCTTACAAAATTGTAACTCACCTTTGTAATACTATTGCAGAATATCAAATATCAGAAGCACATGAAAAATGTTCTTTATCACACAATAAATGTAATGCAGCACTCTCAACAAGGTAAAACCAGTAATGGCAAACTTTCCCTTTCTTTCTGCACACAAATAGATGTAAGTAACAAATCAAATTTGGTCCTTCATTATTTCAAATTGTAAAACAGATTTCTATTGGTTACTCATATTAACCCATTTTTAATGCTCTTCTAAAAGTGCCCAAACTGGTTCTGTAATTTTGTGGCGTGCAGACTCCCCCATGCTGCCGCATCACCATGGAGCCCCGAACCCTGACAAGAGTTCAAAAACCTATTTCTAATAATACCACTGCTAATTTTGAACAACACACTTCTTCTAAACATGCTACTGATTTAGAAAAACTAACTTTAATAGCTTATTACTTGTATCTAATTCTGCATTTGATCATCAGCCAATCATTATCAGTTTTCTCGAAAAAAGCTTGTTCTCCACCTTTTTACATATCTCTCATTCTACCAATAGACCACATCAGCTACAGACATCTTTTGTTTCCTTCCAGACATCCCTTCAAAATGCTTACAGTATGGATCGTAGGGCACAGCTATGTTTTCGGGTGCAAAAGGTATGCTGAACACAGCCGTATTGACAAAGACCTAGGTTTGCAAAATGTGGACATTAAACAGATTGCACAGAGAGGATTAAAGTGGCACCAATTGATGCATTTGGTTAAAACCTTTTTGCATCTCCAACCCCCTGATCTCATGATTGTGCATTGTGGTGGCAATGACCTAGGCACATTGACCAGGGTTGGGCTGGAATTGCTAATGAAGGATAGCCTTATACAGTTGATGTTGCTTTTGGCTCAAACTGTCTTTGTATACTCTAATATATATCAAAGGCAGAAATGGAAATGGTCAAATCAATTCTGTCCTCAGATTGAGAAAGCTACGAAGAATGTCAATAAAGCTGTTTCTGCTTACCTCAGAGATCATAGAATGGGGTCCATCTAAAATAACAATCTACGTTAGGATATGGATGGCATCTGTAGAAGTGATGGAGTTCATTACACAGATGAAGGAAACAGAGATTTTCTGAACAACCTCAAGCTGTGCATCCGCACTTATGTGTAACTCCAACAACGTCATAATGAAAACAAGGGCTCATTTTAGAGCCACCCTATAACCCAGAACTCAGCCGGGCCATTTTTGGCCGCGGGGACATTCCCTAGGGCCTGGCCACAATATTTGGGAACAGCAGGGGGGGGCCCTAATGCCCCAGCGGTACCTACTGCACCCAGCCTCCTGCTGGACCTGGCATTGCTTTTGGGCAAAAGCAGCTGCTGACATGCAGAGCTCCCTTTGCCCAAAAGCAAATCTGCTTTGCTTCATGGAAGCGAGAACAAATGTCCTCCTCTCGCTTCCATAAAGCATTTGAGATGTCATCAGGGATGTCATGAGTGATGTCACTGACCATGTCATGAGTGATGTAATATGTGACGTCATCAGCAGTGGATTGCGGGCGCGCGAGTTATAGTTAGCTGAACTAACTATAACGGGGTAATTTCATTGGTTTTTTACGAGTAAAATGACCAGCTAACTATAACATGTGTGAAACCTATGGTTTTTTTAGTGAATTTGCAAGGTTTTTTAAATGCTAATTCCTAACTATAACGTGTGTGAAACCTATGGTTTTTTCAGTGAATTTGCAAGGTTTTTTAAATGCTAATTCCTAACTATAACGTGTGTGAAACCTATGGTTTTTTCATTGAATTTCAAAGGTTTTTTAAGTGCTCATTTTTTATTTTTTTATTATAATTTTTTATATATTTCTTTTTCAAAAATTTCCCTATATATACATTTATAAATTATCTGTATCCTTTAATTTGGTGTGGCTCATTTTTTTTTTTACTTTGAATTTGGATAAAGTTGAACAGCATAGTTAATATCTTCTATTAAGTTATCTCCACTTTTTTTTTTTTTTTTAATTCTTAGGGTGCGCGCTCAGAGCGCGCACCTAGTACGTTTGCGTATGTTTTTCATGTATGCAGGCGTACGTTATCTACGTACGCATACATACGTTTTAGTGCGCGCTCGCAGCGCGCACCCAGTACCCAGTACGCATGCGTGCGTCGTACGTGGTCCACGCGGTACACTTCCGTATACGAGCAGAGTACGCGCGCTGACGTTCGCGCATACGCGCGTGCTGCGTATGCGCGTTACGTACGTGCATAGTACGTATGCGCGAGTACGTGTTCGCGCATGCGTAATTGCACCGTGCGCGCTCGGAGCTTGCTCAGTGCGCGCACCTCGGGTTATTTGATTAATAAAGCAACACTTTTAATTGGTTTTCATTACTTTCAGTTTCAGATTGTTTCAACTCCACACCCAATCCCCTCATGGCAACTCATGTGATCAAGAAACATCACTTTTCATTGGTTCAAAGTACTTTCAGTTCCAGATTCTTCCAAAATCACACCCACCACCCTCATTGTTAGTTCTGATTCCCATGGAGAAGGAGCTACTCTGTTTTTGTGAGACAATGGCAGAGCACCAGCCACCTTCTGAGAGTGAGCAGGACACTCTTGAGAGACAGAGGCAGAGGAAGCAGAAAGACTCCTTTATATGGCAGTTTTTCACTTTTCCTGAGGGACAAAAGAAGGTGAATGCACCAAAGGTCACCTGCACACTGTGTCAGCGCACTTTGTCACGTGGGAATGCTAATAAGAAGTACTCTTTTAGTATTCACACTATGATGAGGCACGTTGAGGCAATGCATCCTGAGACTTTTCGTCAAGCTTCTGGAGCAAACCCTCCACCTGCTCAGCTGACGACATCTGCAGCAGCTCAGCCGAGCACATCTTCGGCAGCTCAGGCGAGCACTTCTTCTGCAATGGTGCCTTCACCTTCTTCCACACCTCTGGATATTCGTCCCTGTTTTGGGAGGATGAGTACACACTGCATGGATTGTGGTCTTCTTATTTCTTTGGGTGAGAGCAGTATTGATCTCATTCAAAGAAAATTTGAAGAGCATCTTTGCGAAAGGCCATAATTTTTTTTTTTTTTTCGTTTTTCACTTCCTCTGTCCCTACATTAACTCAAGGGCTCTTTTTAGAGCCGCCTAAAATCAAAACACAAAAACTTGTTTTTTGAATCTATTTTTTTTTTTGGGAGCGCGCACCCTGCGCGCACCCAATGGGGTTTTTTTTTAAAAAAAAATAATCATTTTTTTCATCTTTAGTAAACCTTCAGGGACTCTCTGACAAAGAGAGGGGAGTGGCAAAGCAATTAAAAAAGAGATGGTGTACATTTCACACATGAAGACAAGAGAGTCTTCCTTTTAAACTTTAAACT
This sequence comes from Triturus cristatus, assembly GCF_964204655.1. Classification (NCBI taxonomy): domain Eukaryota; kingdom Metazoa; phylum Chordata; class Amphibia; order Caudata; family Salamandridae; genus Triturus; species Triturus cristatus. Next base: position 912,361,330 of record NC_140583.1, read on the forward strand.
CTGCATCAGTACTACCCTAAACCTATCAAAAAAGCTAATAGCTAATTTTAGTGCTGCATTTGAATTGGCTGTATTTACAAGGAGAGGAAAAGACACACAGAGTGGCTTATCCTCTCCTTGTAAATATGGAAGAGCACCCTGCGCCACTAGTATGTCAAGAAAAGTGATGTAGTGGTGGTGCAGGTGGCTTGTAAATCTGTCCCAGAGATGTTAAGGAAGTTAAGGGTAAAACAGACAAACAGAGAGTGACAGATACAGAGACAGAAAGCAAACAAGTGAGAAGGAGTAAGGCAGTTAAAAAGACTAAGACATATGGATACAGAGAAAGAAACATGGATAAAAATTAGTGATGGAGGTAGTAAAGGTAGGGGACTAGTAGAGAAGGAGTGAGGGAGTTACAAAAGAGTAGTAAAGCAGGAAGAGTGAGAGGGAAGAGAAATGAGAAAAGCAGAGTGAGGAGAGGTGAAGAAAAGGAAGCATGAAACGAAAGGAGTGACACATTCAGATATGTTAAACTTACCTGACCATCAAAGTAAATTATTTAGAAATAAATGTTTTTATTTAATTGCAAAGAAAACTGAATAACATCTTCTAAATTGTCTTTCTAGTTCTGAAAAAAAGAAAAAAAGTATTAATATTCAACAATACACTTTATTAAACAGTACATGTTTTTTCGTATTTAGCAAAGCAATTTTTTGCCCTTTTTTTGCTGTTTTCAGAATGTTTTGATTTTCACTGAAAATAGTGATATCAATTGTATTCATCATTTAACAGCGGGCAAAAAAATAAACAATCTGAAAGATTGTTTAAAAAAGCCCCAAAGGTATCCTCACTAAAACATACCTTAATAGAAATGTTAAAAATACCTTTTAAGAACAATAACATGGGGGGGGATTTTAACGCTGTGGTTTCCGGAGTTGAGGATCGACACCCCCCTAGGGACCTCCCTCGGGCCCAGAACTGGCTGGGGGGCTTTCTGGATACCCTGGGACTGATAGACTGCTGGCGGTTGAAACACCCTGGACATGCGCAATATACCTTCCACTCTGGGGCCCACGGTAGTCTTTCGAGGCTTGACTATATGCTAGTGCCTGCGGCCCAAGCTGGGATGATCGGGGAGGTACGACATTTGGCACGCGGTATATCTGATCACTCCCCTCTTTTGTTACACCTAGATATCGCCTTGGGGCGGAGGGGAGGGTGGCGCCGATCAACCCCTGGTACCTACGAAACCCCACGATTCGTGCAGACCTGGATAAGTCCCTGGAACACTATTTTAATGACAACGTGGGGTCGGTGTCTTCCGCCATCTCCCTTTGGGAGGCCTTTAAGACGGTGCTCCGGGGCCAGGCTCTGTCTCTCATTTCCCATACCAAAAAATGCGAGGCGCAGGAGGTTGTTCGGCTAGAAAATGAGATCACCGAGTTGGAGATTGATTTGGAGCAAGGTGTTACGGATGACAGACTGCATGTGCTGGAGCTTAAGCAGGCCGACTACAAGGCGCTGGTTACCGAATCTGCTAGGAGTATGAGCAGGGAGCAACAGGGGCGTTTGTACGATATGGGTGACAAGGCCGGGAAGTTGATTGCCTGGTTGGATAAGAAGGAGAGAGCGAGTCGAGTGGTGCCGGAGATTGAGAGGGTGGATGGTGTGCGTGTGACGGACCCCGGTGATATTGTTGATTGCTTTGCGGAGTATTTTCACGGGGTTTACTCTCCGGTCTCAGAGCGATCGGAGGAAGACTCTCGATTGCTGCTTCGAGACATTGCTCTGCCTTCTCTGTCTGACGAGGATAAATTATTGATGGATGCGGCCCCGTCGCCGGATGAAATTGTTTTGGCCATTCGCTCTATTGCCTCTGGTAAGGCCATGGGTCCTAATGGCCTTCCCATCGAATTATATAAGTTGCGCCCAGATACGATTGCGCCGTATTTCCGGGACATGTTCCTTGAGGCTCAGGCGGCGGGCTCCCTCCCCCCTGACCAACGTCTTGCTACTATTGTTGTTATCCATAAGGAAGGGAAGCCGCGGGATCGGTGTACTTCTTACAGGCCTATCTCTTTGTTAAACGCGGAGCCCAAAATCCTTGCTAAGGTACTGGTTAATCGCCTGATCCGGGTGGTGGGCGACCTGATTCATCAGGATCAATCCGGTTTTATACCCCATCGCAATACCGCTTTGAACCTGCGGCGACTGCATGGCGTCCTCGCTCGCGCGCCATTCATCCGTGAGCCGGCCATTTTGGCATCCCTGGACGCTACCATGGCGTTTGACACCTTGGAATGGCCGTACATTTGGGCAGCATTGGCGAAGTTTGGGTTTGGCCCGGGGTTTATCGGTTGGGTGAAATTGCTTTACGACAACCCACTGGCACAGGTGGTGGTCAACGGCCGGGTGTCGGCTCCCTTTGTTTTGGGTAGGGGCACCCGACAGGGATGTCCGCTGTCGCCTCTTTTTTTTGCGCTTTGTTTGGAGCCCCTTGCGGAGTGGCTGCGGTGGCACCCCTCGATGCGTGGTCTTAGATGGACGCCGGAATACGAGGATCGTGTCTCCCTATATGCGGACGATATCCTCTTGTATCTTGCATCTCCGCGCAAATCGCTTATTGTATTGGTGGATGTGTTGAGCTCCTTTGGTCGCAACTCCGGATTGGTCATCAACTGGGCTAAGTCTTGTGTATACGTTCTCTCCGGGGAGGCCCCCCCCCTTCCGCGGGGGTGCCCTATCCAGGTTGCGCAGTCGGGGTTCAAGTATTTGGGAATCTTTATAACCCTGGACCCGGTGGCCCGGTATGAACGGAATCTTCTCCCCCCCCTTCAGCGCCTAAGGGCGGATGTGGCGGGTTGGCGGCGGCTGCCACTCTCGCCGCTCGGCCGGGCGGCATTGTTCAAAATGATGTCGCTGCCACGCTTTTTGTACGCCCTACAGAACACTATGGATGTAGTGCCGGCCCGCTATTTTCGGGAGGTGGAGTGTCTTCAGCGTCGATTGTTTTGGGATGGGCGGCCGCGGATTGCTCTTGCCAAATTAACCCTACCGTGGTATGATGGGGGGGTTGCTCTCCCTGACATTAAACGATATTATTGGGCCTCCCAGTTGGCTGCTGTCAATCACGGGATGTATGGGCCTGCTCTGAACCCGGCTTTCGAGATGGACAAATTGTTATTGCCAAGCGGGGATTATAATCGAGCACTATACTCGGGGTCCCTTGATGCGCGATTGACGGGCCCCACGCGGGTCGCGGTGCAGGTGTGGCATGCAGCAAATGCTGCGATGGGGTGGAGGGATCGCTTGACTCGGGCTACGTCATTGTACGCTTCCCAGCGTTTGGGTTATCTGTGTACTACGAAAGGCTTTGAGAAATGGGATATGATTGGTATCAGCAAGGTAGGGGATCTCTGGACGAAAGGAAAATTTAAGACGTTCGACATGCTGAAAACTGAATACCAGTTGAACGATAGGGAATACTTTCGGTATGCTCAGGTTCATCATGCCTTGTGTTCCGTGTTCCCGGACGTGGCGGCTATTCCAGAGTATTCCGCGTTGGAAGACAGAGTATTGGACGGCTATGTGCCGGATAGCACCATTTCGCTGATTTATAAGAAGCTTATCAATGATCGAATGGGTTTGCTGGCCTCATTGCGGGAGACATGGATTGCCGACGGTTTAGAACTGGACGACGAGGACTGGGTGTCAGCGGTGGCCTCCCCGAAAGAGGTGGCTATCCCGGCCCGCTTGCGTTTCGTCCAGCTTAAGATACTTCATAGAGTGTATGTCACGGGGCCCGGGTTGATGCGTATGGGGTATTCGGTGGATGGTCTGTGTAAGCGAGGCTGTGGACTACTGGGGACTTTCCTCCATATCCTGTGGGAGTGTCCAGAGGTGACTCGGTTTTGGTGTAGAGTGCATGCGGTGTTAGAAGAAGTCACGCATGTGGCCTTGTTGCCGGAGGCACGGAGATGTTTGCTGAATGTTTGGGAACCGACTGATTACAATGTGACGCAGACGCAGTGGGTGACTCTGGGCTATATGTTAGCGAAGCGTGACATTGCACAATTGTGGGGCTCCCAGAAGCCACCAACAGTCTCAGCGTGGAAGGAACACATGGACTGGTGTATGTTCAGAGAGAAAACGGTGTATGTGGCGAGAGGCAAGCCTGGGAAGTGGATTAAGGTGTGGGGTCCCTGGAACTCCTATCGTGGAGGTATTTGCGCCCCGCCCCAGACGCGTGAGATGGATGCTGCTCTGTCTCCCTAGCCCGCGCATTCCTATGTGATCCTGTGACATGCAAATTTGGTTTCTTCTGCCTTGCCCCCCCCCCCTCTGTCTACCCGGGTTGGTTTACTCCTTCGATACGAGGAGCACATGTTACTGCCATTAACCTCCTCTGCCTTGTGTGTGTGATGTTTTTCGTTTTTCAAAAATGTGAAACCTTTCTTGCTTGTTTATGGACTGCGGCTGCGGCCGGCTGAGATGATTAGCACTCCAGTAGCTCTTTTGTTGCTTCATCGATGTGAATGTTAAGCTGTGCTTAGGTTTACACTGTGCATTAGCGGCCGGCCTGTTTGTTGTAGGCCCATATTTGTATGTCTCTGAAACTGTAATAAAGGTTTTAAAAAAAAAAAAAAAAAAAAAGAACAATAACAATTTAAAAAATATAAAGTCTGTAAACCTTGTTGCAAAAGAACATTTTCCAAAATAATATCTGTCAAAGAAGTCCATAATTGTTTGTTTTACCTTTCCTTAAGGCCAAATGGTAAGTTTAAAATCCCTTTTGAGTGAAATATCCTATTTTAATCCTTTTAAATTTTAATAATGCTTTCTTCCGATGATGATGTTAGTATTTAAAATTTGGGTTTCAGAAAAATTAAGTAAGAATTGGGTAAATCATAAGGCAAACGTTGCTTGAAAATCAATTGAGAATCATTACACAGTGTCCATCCTTTTTCACATTTAAGATAAACTGTGTAATGACCAGAAGTTATAGAAGGACCATCATGAAAAATTATTCCAACTGTAACAAAAGTTTTCCCAGATATGGATAATTGGTTGCCAACAAACTTCTTTAGTAAAGTTTCCAATTTTGTTCCATCAGCTCTACAACGTTGTACCATTAAAATTACATACTGTCCATATTTCTTTAAAAATAACGTTGACAACATTTCAGATTTACATTTAGAACATTCCATGTTGTGATTAGCATCTTTAACTAATTTACTAAAAGTTACTGTTTTACTTTCTGGTAATAGTAAATATATGAACCTTTCAGAATCTACATTACTACTGCTTGTGTTCATACAGTTATCACAACAATGTTCCCATGTATAAGAGACACCAAACAAATGTTCTACTTCTACTCCTTCATCTTCCAGTACCATCAGGATATACATCAAGAATTCCTGTGCATCTTGCTGGACATATTGTGTAAACTGTGTACATCCAGAACATACATCTAAAAGATTTCTAACATCAGAAGCACTTTCTATTTTATTTTTATCATTACTCAGCTTCTCATAAAGGAGACTCAGCAAAGAACAGAATCTTTTTTCATGATTTAGTATTATCTGCTCTTGCAAAGTTTCAAGATAAAATACAACATTCAGCACTACATTTGCGTAGCAGTTGACACCAGAGCTATTTTCAAAATGACAACCAACAACCTCTTCCACACTGTCCTTTTTCTTTTTGCTTGCAGTCCCATCACTGTCTTTTTGTTTTCTCTTCTGTACATCCTCATTACAGATATTCTCAAATCTCCTTTTCCGATAAACAACACGTTTTTCAAACACAGGATACTGACCTAAATGAGGAGCATAGCTTTTTCTTAATCTATTATACTCCTTTACACAGTTTGCATCAGCACTTACTTTTGAGTCATCAAAGTCTATCATGAACAAACCAGATAATTTTTTCACACGTGACAAAGCAACATATGCCATACCTTCTTTGAACACAGTAGACCCAATGTTTACAAAAGCACTATCAACAGTTAATCCTTGAGACTTGTGAATAGTTACAGCATATGCTAGAGAAATTGGAAACTGCTTCCTACGTACATATAAGTCTTTCACTAGCAAAAAACGAACTGAACAACGACTAATCACTTTAACCTCTTCAATCTGATCAAATTTTATTTTTAAGAATTCAATTCCATCTTTTTTCTGGTACTTTACAAAACCCACAACTTTACCCATAGCTCCATTCACTAAACCTTTTTCTACATCCAAATTACGTCTTAAAATTACTCTACAGTTCATACACACATAAAGATTCTTTTCCAAACCAGCTGTTTTTGAAATGTTTTTCTCCATAGAATCCAATTTAGTAGCCAATTTGCCTGTCAATATAATAGTTATTCGTTCATGTTGAATTTTATCCACAGCTTCCAGTTTTATGATCTCTTCATTTTCCAATTTCAAAAGTTCTTGATTGAATACAGAGCATTCATGTAGTGTTGGCATTAAGCAGATTACAGTATTTTTTTCAGCAATTTTCTTGTATATTTTCTCAGGAACTATTTCTTCTGTTGTAAACAAATTACTCAGCAATCGACTCTGTAATGCTTTTCTGCCATGTTCTGTGAGTAGTCCAATTCTTATATCTTTCAGAATACTTGCATAGTCCTCATCATTGGCTTGCCTCATATTGGTAATGAGTTCCTTATACTCAAAATATGTCCAAATATTTACATTGCCTATACTTCCTAACGACTTGTCTAAGACTGTGTAAGAGTATGGAATACCGGTTGTCCTTTAACTGGAGTAAGTTGCAAAAGATCCCCAAAAACTATGACGTGTTTTCCTCCAAATAACACGTCATACTCTGTCTTCAGAATCTGCTGCATTCTTAAATGCACAAAGGCAAGCATTAAGTTTGATACCATGCTTACCTCATCAATAATGAGTACTTTCAATTTCTTCAATACTCTTGAAACTTCCAAGCATGCTTCTCCTGCTAGTTTGTGGAACTGTATTTTGTTCTCATGCTTTACTGGTAACATTAGCAAATGATGTAAGGTAACTCCTTTTATGTTGCTAACCCAGTTGGAGCAGTAACAACACAAGACAAAATGGAATCCATTTTCTTCTGTAGGTAGCTTCTAATTACATTAATTGAGAAACTTTTTCCATTTCCAGCTTGTCCACTCACATACATCCTGATTGGTTCAAATGATGTGCATGAGCACTCTTTCTTTTCATGTAGTAATCCGTGATCAATTTTTTTCCTGACTTCTTCATAAATTTGTTTTTGTTACTCATTCAGTTGCTGCTCCAAATATGTTAAGTCTACTAATTCTTCCTGAGCTTGATGCATAGCTGTTTCCACTTCATTCATGGCTATTGCTGCTTCATTTTCTACGATTGGTTGTCCTAGAGGATCTTGACTGAATGTCCCAGAACTTTGACTGTCTTGAGAACTGTCTCTAGCTACTTCAGCTACAATTGTTGCTTCTTGTTCAATTTCTTCATTTAACATTTGAACATAAGTTGTGAAAGTACTGCATTCTATGCTGTCTTTGCTAGCACTGAAGGAATCTTCATAACTCTGGAATTCTCCAAGTAGTTCGTCCTCTGAACGCCATGGTTTAAACAGCTGCAAAAGTGCCAAGTGGTAAAATTCCTTTTTGTCAGGAGTGTCACAACTCAGCTTCCGCTGATTTATCAGACTTCCTTTTGTTTGCTTCACCAAACATCCCTCCTCACCACGGACTTTATATTTTCCATTGTTGATATCTTCTGTGGCATTCCGTTTAAAAATGAAGTTCTGCAGCACTTCATAAAGACACATGTTCTCAAGGTGATGACTTCTTTGTGGGTAATATGTGTCCAACATGTTTGTTCTTAAAATGTCTGTACTTTCTGGTTCGAACTCTGCTAAATACTCAATTTCTCGAATAGATTTCAGTACCCGATTTCGCATTCCTGCAAGGCCTAAACTTACCCAAATTATTCTTCTGGATTTCGAGTACAGGCTTGCAGATGATAACCTATCTGAGCATTCGTAGGATCCAATTTCTCGATGCGATAACATCTTTAAACTGAAACTGTATAGCTTCTTACTGACAGTCTTCTCGTGAGAAATCTCTTCCCACATTTCTTTCAATTCCGTTTTCTCAGATTTAGTGATGTAAGACGTGACATACCGAGCAACAGCAATAGAATTGTCAGCCACATACTGTATATCCATGTTAGCATTCCACATGGATAAAATGACTGGGTTGTAGTCATTTATATATTTTGACTCTTCTTTTCTTCTTAGGTTGTAGGTATTCTTAGGCGATTTTCTTGTAATAGTATGTCACACAGCTGACATAAAACTGTTTACTCTTCCTTTTGAAAGACCAGGTCGTGGAAATCCAAATCGACATTTTGTGTAGAATTTATCTTTACTCTTGTACTTTCGTCGACAGTATTTTCCACACCGATGACTTTGGAAACGTAAAACTTTCTCTTTTAAGTTTTTCTCTTCTGTGCTTTTAGGTATAGCACATGTTGCATATCCTTCAATGAAAGATAAAACTGCTTCATCAGCATCTGTTCCAAATTTTGGGGCATCCTTGATCCACAACAGCATATGAATATGTGGAGCACCTCTTGCTTGGTACTCTTTTCTCCAAAAGAAATCCACAACTTCCCCAAGAGGTGGATTTTTTTATTGCAGATGAAGGACATCATAGCCTCAAATTTTTGATTGAAATATCTGCAAACATTAACCGGATCTAATGAGCACAATTCTCCTGCTGTCTTGTATTGGATGTTTTCAATGTTTGAATTTGCCTCTCGCAGAAAATCCAGTAAATCATCCCAAGCGTACTCAGCACAGCTCAGGGTCAGGAACCATGTAGGAGTTCCTAAATTCCGTAACATACACTTCAATTCTCCATGGCGTCGGTACCAATATTCATTAGTTCCACGCTGACAAGCCATCAGATTGATCAATTGAGATTCCAAATGATCATCTCGCTGTTGCACTTTGTTCATAAAATCCTTTGCAGACACATTATGTAGATGTACTCCAGTTTTTAAAATGTGATTTACTGCATAATGTAGTGCAGACAAGTCACTTTCAAATAAAAGATGGAACAAATAAGGAATACTTTGACGAAATCTTGGATCTTCTGCATATAATCTTGTAGTCCGATACTCTGAAGCAGGAATCTGTACTGGACGTTCATCATATCGTCCACCTTCTCCTGTAGGAAACAGTTGGGGAAAACAACGAGCTTCCAAGCTCTCCTCCCATACACTCACAGGAGTTCCTTTTGCTTTCTTCATCTGAAACAGATCAATTAGGCCTGGGCAAAAATTTCGTACCGTTCGCGGAAATTGCGATAATTTGACATTTTTGCGTTCCGCGGAGAGCGCGAAAATGTCAAAAATTCCGGTTTCCGCAGCTTGGCGATAATTTGTTTCTTGCTCGCGCTGTAAAATGATACATTCTCGCGCGCGCGCGATCGCCTTACCTGAATCCCTGCGTTCGCCGACAAGTTTTCTTGATCCGGTCGCGTTCTCCATGAGATGTTGTATTGTTTTTAGCCATTTGCGCTGTCTCGCGACAGTTCGCGCCCGCAGTGACGTCATGCGTCGCGCGATCACGTCTTTCTTCTCGCGATCATGCACCGCGAGAACAACTCAAAACAAGATGGCCGCGCCCGCAAGCAACCACATGGGTAAGTTGGCGACCCGCAACCATGCAGAAAATCTCGCGAACATGCCGGAAAAAAACTTCCGCATCTTCGCGATATTTCTGCTTGTTTGCGATAATTTTAAACATTCTCGCGATAATTTGCGAAGGTTAATTCCGCAAATTCCGCCCACCCCTAAGATCAATAGCGTTTCCCATAACTTCTTTAAAATGAAGAGGATGTATGCTGAAATGTTCATAAATTTCTTCTTCTTTTGACTTATCCACTTTTTCAATTTGCCCAGTTGGTATTCCTTTGTCTTCTAGTATTTCTTCTTCATCTTCATCCATATAAATGGCTTCATACCATTTATTATTTTTTTTCAAATACAAATTTGCTCTTTGTACTTTTCGTACATCCACCAGCTCCTGCCAGATTTTCTTATTCTTTGTAGGTACACCATTAACCAGAATAACTAATGGTTCAGTTTCCAAAGTATCTGCATCAATTGTTTCCATATTTTTTTTCAAATCCAATGGCAAATACACAACTCTTCCTTTTAAACCTCTTTGTAAATCCGAAGGTGGTAATTTACCAGTTTTTGGCTCCATACGCACTATGGTCTGAAACGGATGGACACATTGAATAAGTATAGACTCATACGTATTTAAATCCGAAAGCTCTGGAGGAATTTCAACCAATTCTAATTTATTATGTACAGCTCTTGCTGGCATTCTATTTTCTTCTAACTTGTTATAACAGTATTTACAAATACGCTGATCTTCACCCAATTCAAAACAATTTTCCAGAAATATATATGTTGCAAAATCTTTCCACTTATAATTATTTTCATTTTCACTTTTTTTATACAGATCAACATTCCTTGTTTGAATTTTGTAATGGCTTCTCCGGCAACATATACAAGTAATATTTGGTCTTTCATTAGAGATGATAGCAAATTTTGTCATTTCATCATCAAAATTTTTACTAACAGTAAGTTCTACATTCTCTTCTACATTTTCATCAATAACTGTGTCATTTTCTGCACTTTCTTGTTCTGGACCAAAGTAACAAAACTGAATCTCATCAGTAACCTTCACTACATCTGATACAGATCCACGGAACAGAGCATTATTCAACTCATTCAACTTTAGTGCTGGACTTTTAGCAAAATACAATGTTCTCACAAACTTTCTCATTTCAGTATGATGAACAGCGAGCATCCTAAAATGGTGAAAAACACTTTGACACACTTTCCTAGATAGACAAGCCAGAGAATGTCCTTGCAAACCAGTATTCTCTCTCACTCTGCATGGATCTAGTCTTTGAAGCACCTTAATTTTCTGTTTAACACTCTTTTTACTATATTCTCTTAGAAAGTCACGCAATTTATCAATAGATTCCTGACGCACAGTACAAATACTACTACAATTCCAAGTGTACACTGGGGCTTTAGGACGTCTCCCCATAACCTCATCAGCCATCACTTCTTCCTCATTTCTTGGAACCATTTTCTCCTTTTCCATTACACAACCATCCTTAACTTCATATGCTCTTCCATTGGTGTCAACTGCATGCAACAAACTATTACTTTGAAGATAACTCTCTTCATTAAAAAATGGTTCAGTACTTGAACTATGCTTCCATTCTCCTAAGAACACTTTACAAAAGTTATTTTTTTTTACTTCTCTTTTCCTTTTGCTTTGTGACTTCATTGCATTGACTAATTTATCTAATCTACGCATCCTGTTCAAAATTAAAATGAATAGTTTTTTTTTTATTTCGAATGCCTTGGTAACAATATTTTCTTTTAATTTCTTTTTCTTATAAAATTTTGTTTTTTTCTTATACTTTTTCACATCCTTTAGCAAATTTAACATAACTCTTCTCTGACACATTTTTCAACGAATGTTTTTAAAATCTATTTTCCGTGTTAAGTTACTCTTTCTTACTTCTGAGTCTACATTAGCATTTTCTTTTTGCTGTCGACTCTGTTGTTGTTTTGTACTTGAAACACTGTTTGAATTTATGTTTCGATAATTTTTTTTTTTTTTAAGATATTTTTTAAAAATTCTTTAGTTTGCTTACCAGAAGACTTTTTCTGTTTTCCAACACACGCTTCGCCTCCTATTTTTTTTGTACCAGTCGTCTTCAAATATAATTGTTGTTTCTTTTCTTTTCTCTTTCTTGACTTTATAGGCATCTTTATATTTTTTCAGTGTTGCTCAGCAATACCTGGAAAAAACTAAAAAAAAAATACCTTTATGTAATTTTAATTCTTTACAAAATTTTTTTTCAACTTTTCAAATCCTATCACATGAGCTGATCCTTTCCTACGAGTCCAAGTCTTACAAAACAACAGAAACATGAATTAAATCTCTGACAACAATTCCTGTAGTGCACACAGACTCATGGTGTGATTCTAGGCAGAAATCGATATTTGCTTGGCAATTTGAAAGCACATTTACTTCTGTTGAGGAGCAAATGATAATTACTGTGACAGCCTGACACATTTCCCTTATATTTTAGAGAGGCAAAAAAGAGCACATGTCCTAATAGCTACTTGAGACAATCAGCATGTGTTACAGGGTGAGTGATTAGAGTAGAGCAAAGGAAATGAGCCTTGGTAACGTTGAATGTGTTTGCATTATACACTGCTATCTGAAACATAACACAGAGCTGAGTAGTATGCACTGGAGTGTAGGTGAAGCTGCTGCATGTGTGCAAAGAGTGTGTTTCTGGAGACTGTGTATTGTCAGGTGCAAGAGAGATCTGCATGGAGACTTTTACAAGTGCATGAAGACTGCAGATATGTGTGTAAGAGTACATCTTTGGTAAAGGTCAATTAGAGTTTTTTACATGTAGGAACTACCTCACAGATTACAAGCTTGAAAGGAAAATCTACCCTGTTGATTTCTAATGTGTTAACATTTGCCTCTCATTTGTGAGATAGTGATTTCTGCTGAGTGCTAACCATCACATTTGAACAAAACAAGCTGGCCCTTTCCTGAAAGTGCAAGTTTTACAGAACAACAGCAACACAAATAAAATCTCTGACAACAATTCCTCTATCCACACAGACTCATGCTGTGATTCTAGGCAGAAAACGATATTTCATTTGCCAATTTGAAAGCACATTTAGTACTGTGGATGGAGCAAGTGATAATTACTGAGACAGCCTGACACATTTCCCTTATATTTTAGAGAGGCAAAAAAGAGCACATGTCCTAATACCTACTTGAGACCATCAGCATGTGTTACAGGGTGAATGATTAGAGTAGAGCAAAGGAAATGAGCCTTGATGACGTTGAATGTGTTTGTGTTACACACTGCTATCTGAAATACAACACAGAGCTGAGTATTATGCATGGGAGTATAGGAGAAGCTGCTGCATGTGTGCAAACAGTGTGTTTCTGGGGACTGTGTATTGTCAGTTGCAAGAGAAATCTGCATGGAGACTTTTACAAGTGCATGAAGACTGCAGATATGTGTGTAACAGTACATCTTTGGTGAAGGTCAATTAGAGTTTTTTACATGTAGGAACTACCTCACCCATTGCAGGAGTGGATGGACAATCTACCCTGTTGATTTGAAATGTGTTACCATTTGCCTCTCATTTTTCTGATAGTGATTTCTGCTGAGTGCTAACCATCACATTTTAACAAAAGAAGCTTGCCCTTTCCTGAAAGTACAAGTTTTACAGAACAACAGCAACACAAATAAAATCTCTGACAACAATTCCTCTGTCCACACAGACTCATGCTGTGATTCTAGGCAGAAAACGATAGCTTAGTGCTAACCATCACATTTGAACAAAACAAGCTGGCCCCTTCCTGAAAGTGCAAGTTTTACAGAACAACAGCAACACAAATAAAATCTCTGACAACAATTCCTGTGTCCACACAGACTCATGCTGTGATTCTAGGCAGAAAACGATATTTCCTTTGGCAATTTGAAAGCACATTTAGTACTGTGGATGGAGCAAGTGATAGTTACTGAGACAGCCTGACACATTTCCCTTATATTTTAGAGAGGCAAAAAAGAGCAGATGTCCTAACAGCTACTTGAGACCATCAGCATGTGTTACAGGGTGAGTGATTAGAGTAGAGCAAAGGAAATGAGCCTTGATGACGTTGAATGTGTTTGCGTTACACACTGCTATCTGAAGTACAACACAGAGCTGAGTATTATGCATGGGAGTATAGGAGAAGCTGCTGAATGTGTGCAAACAGTGTGTTTCTGGTGACTGTGTATTGTCAGTTGCAAGAGAAATCTGCATGGAGACTTTTACAAGTGCATGAAGACTGCAGATATGTGTGTAAGAGTACATCTTTGGTAAAGGTCAATTAGAGTTTTTTACATGTAGGAACTACCTCACAGATTACAAGATTGAAAGGAAAATCTACCCTGTTGATTTCTAATGTGTTAACATTTGCCTCTCATTTGTGAGATGGTGATTTCTGCTGAGTGCTAACCATCACATTTGAACAAAACAAGCTGGCCATTTCCTGAAAGTGCAAGTTTTACAGAACAACAGCAACACAAATAAAATCTCTGACAACAATTCCTCTGTCCACACAGACTCATGCTGTGATTCTAGGCAGAAAACGATATTTCATTTGGCAATTTGAAAGCACATTTAGTTCTGTGGATGGAGCAAGTGATAATTACTGAGACAGCCTGACACATTTCCCTTATATTTTAGAGAGGCAAAAAAGAGCACATGTCCTAATACCTACTTGAGACCATCAGCATGTGTTACAGGGTGAGTGATTAGAGTAGAGCAAAGGAAATGAGCCTTGATGACGTTGAATGTGTTTGCGTTACACACTGCTATCTGAAATACAACACAGAGCTGAGTATTATGCATGGGAGTATAGGAGAAGCTGCAGCATGTGTGCAAACAGTGTGTTTCTGGTGACTGTGTATTGTCAGTTGCAAGAGAAATCTGCATGGAGACTTTTACAAGTGCATGAAGACTGCAGATATGTGTGTAAGAGTACATCTTTGGTAAAGGTCAATTAGAGTTTTTTACATGTAGGAACTACCTCACAGATTACAAGATTGAAAGGAAAATCTACCCTGTTGATTTCTAATGTGTTAACATTTGCCTCTCATTTGTGAGATAGTGATTTCTGCTGAGTGCTAACCATCACATTTGAACAAAAGAAGCTGGCCCTTTCCTGAAAGTACAAGTTTTACAGAACAACAGCAACACAAATAAAATCTCTGACAACAATTCCTCTGTCCACACAGACTCATGCTGTGATTCTAGGCAGAAAACGATAGCTGAGTACTAACCAACACATTTGAACAAAACAAGCTGCCCCTTTCCTACAAGTGCAAGGGTAATAGAGCAAGACCAACATGAATTAAATCTCTGATAACAATTCCTGTGTGCACACTGTGTCATGGTGTGATTCTAGGCAGAAAACAGTATTCCTGGGTAATAGCAGTACACCTTAATTTATAGTGAAGACATACTCCATAATATCTAACATGTTCAAGGCACTTAAATATCTTCCTTAACATAAAATGTAAAACACCACTTTTAAAGTGGTAGGAAAATGTACCATGCAATTTTCAAATGTGTTTCCATTTGCCTCTTTTTTGTGAGTAACTAATTTCTGCTGAATGCTAACCATCACACTTTAAGCAAACAAACTGCCGCTTTTCTGCGAGTGCAAGGCTAACAGAACAACAGCAACGCAAATTAAATCTCTGACAACAAATCCTGTGTGCAGACACACTCATGATGTGATTCTAGGCACAAAACAGTATTCCTCAGTGATACCACTACACCTTAACTTACTCCATAATATCTTACTAGTTCAAGACAGTTAAATTTCTCCTAAATCACAAAATGTAAAACACAACTTTAAAACAAGAATGACAATTCTATTATTTATATCAAAATACACCACATACTTCCCCTCTCACACTCATAACTCACCATTAAAATTAATTAGTTGAGAAAGAAATGTGGCACTCAAACAGCAGATTATCAGAGCCAGAATCTCAGACCTGTACACCTCTCTCCTCTCTCCACAACCAGTAAATGGCAATTTTTCCCTCTCTTTTTTCCCACATATACATGTTAATGTAAAATCACAGTCCTTCCCACATTTTTTCAAATGGAATCACACATTTCTATTGGTTGCAACTTTCAACCCCTTTCCAAATCATCCCTTCCCCCAACATGACTTCTGCCTGCTACCATAGCAACAGCTCATGGAACACAGGTGTGAGCAGAGAGGTCAGAAGTTCAGCACACAATGTTTCAAATCCAAAGAGCAAGAGTGCTTGACTTTTCAAACCTAACAGCAAATCCAAAGTAATGTTCAGTGAGAACACATTTTTCTGTACCAATCCAAAACATGCTTTTAAAAATTTAAACATACAGCCTAGTTTTAACTGTAAAATGGTTTGAATCAGCCAATGAGTTCTTTTTATTAAAAAAAGTATGTATGCCTCCATTTTTCAACTGTCTTTCTTTTCATATTGCCATTCTACTGAAAGACACCTCCTGAGTGCATCCTGTTCTCCTTGGAAGATGTTTACAGTGTGGATTGTAGGTCATAGCTATGTCTTCTGGAGTGAAAAGTATGCAGAAAAAAGAGGTATTTTCAAAGACCTTGCTTTGCCAAATGTAGACATTAAATGGATTGGTCAGAGAGGGTTAAAGTGGCACCAATGAATGCCTTTGGTGAAAACCTTTCTACATCTCCCACAGCCTAACCTTATTATTGTGCACTGTGGTGGAAATGACCTAGGCACTTTAACTGGGGTAGGTCTGGAAATGCTTATTAAGGACACCTTTCTGCAATTGATGTCACTTTTTCCACAAACTGCCTTTGTATATTCTAATATATGCCAAAGGCAAAAGTGGAACTGGTCCAACCAATTTTGTCCGCAGATTGACAAAGCAAGAAAGCACGTCAATAAGTCTGTTTCTGCTTTCCTCAGAGACTATGGTATGGGTTCTATATACCACAACAACTTGCGTTACAACATGCAAGACATTTATAGAGGAGACGGTGTACATTTCAATGATGAAGGGAACAGAGTCTTCCTCTTGAACTTTAAACTCTGCATCGGTACTTACTTGTAGGTACCGAAAAACACTCAATAAACACAAGGGCTCTTTTTAGAGCCACCTAATATCTAAACACTTAAACGTGATTTTTAATTCTATTTTTTTTAATTGTTTTTTTCGGGTGCGCGCTGGGTGCGCGCACCTCGCAATGTTTTTTAAAAAAATTAAAATCTATTTTTTTTGCCCTTCGTGGTCCTACTGTGACCCCCTTACAATGGCTAGGGGGTCAAGAACTCCCTACCCTGCCCCCTATTCATGGTCTCCACCTTTCCTTTTCAGTGCGACAGACAAAATGGCGGCCGACACTTCCTGATTTCGACCGATTCTAATGTTTACTGACATCTAACAACCACTCAGAATTACGCTCGCGCACGGCAGGGTGCGTGCACAGGGCTTGCACTGTGCGCGCACCCTGCGCGCGTATAGATTTTGATATGCTTTTAAATGCTATTTTCTCAGGAAATACTGAACAGATTTACACCAGACCTGCAAAAGGCACTTCCTTGACCTTATGGCTACCTCTCTGCCAAATTTCACGTAATTCTGTTCAGTCGTTCGGGCTGTAGCTGTGTCTAAAGGTCCTATGGGAAAATGCATGGGGAAAATGCGTTTTGGGACCCCCCTTTTTCTCGGCCCCCGCTTGACGAATCACCCCGAGACTTTCAGGGTAGGAGCTGAATGGAGCGCCCCATTAGTTTTGAAAATTTCGCGAGGATTCGTCAACCAGCGCCAAAGTTATTCAAAATAGAATTTTGAGATTTCCTATGGAAACTCGGTCCTAACTATAACTGTCTACTGGCGACCGCCAGTAGATAAGATATATATATATATATATTCACTGAAAAAACCATAGGTTTCACACATGTTATAGTTAGCTGGACATTTTACTGATAAAAAACCAATGAAATTCCCCCGTTATAGTTACTGCAGGCAACTATAACTCACGCGACCGCAATCCTCTGCTGATGCTAATACTGTATTTAGACACTTATTTGCCCATGTCTTCTTCCATTAAATTTTAGCTTTACATATATTACAAATATGTTTTTTTCATAAAGACACATATGTCATCAGCAGAAGATTGCGGTCGCGTGAGTTATAGTTGCCTGCAGTAACTATAACGGGGGAATTTCATTGGTTTTTTATCAGTAAAATGTCCAGCTAACTATAACATGTGTGAAACCTATGGTTTTTTCAGTGAATTTGCAAGGTTTTTTAAATGCTAAGTTACTTTACGCCATTCGTGGCGTGCGCGCCCAGTTAACGCAATTCGTTCCGTGCGCGCACGTTAAGCGCCCACGTTAAGCGGGATGGGCCATGTACGCACGATGCGCTTCGCGCGCCGTGCGCACATGGGGGACATATTTTGCGCATCTTTGTGAAATGTATTCTTTGTTAACTTCTTAGCTGTTATATGCCTTGCACTAATGGTGCACTTCGGGCACCATTTGCACACGGGGTGGGGAGAATGTGGATAATTTTTTTTTTTTTTACAATTTTTTACCGTACGCGTACGGTAAGCGTAATCGGCGATTTTCTGAAAAAATTTTTTTATTTTTTTTTGGGCTTGGGGGTTGTTTGGGGACCCCTGTATCAATGCTGGGTGGTTAGGATCTCATGAAACTGCCTCTTTACACATTTTTTGGGTTCGTTTTTGCTGCCCAACTCAGGAAGCGAGAGAGAAAATGGCGGCCGCCGCTTCCTGGTTTCGACCGATTCGAATGTTTACTAAGATCTAAGAGCCAATCAGAATCGCGCTCGCGCACACCACCGTACGCGTACGGTAAGCGTACCGTAAGCGCACCGTAAGCTGGCTCAGATATATATATTGATTTAAAGGCTATTTTCTCAGAATCTACTGAACAGATTTACACCAAACCTACAAAAGGCACTTCCTTGACCTGGGGACTACCTCTCTGCCAAATTTCATTAAATTCTGTTCAGCCGTTCGGGCTGTAGCCCTGTCTAAAGGTCCTATGGAAAAATGCATGGGAAAAACGCGTTTTGGGACCCCCCTTTTATCTCAGCCCCCGCTTGACGAATCCCCCCGAGACTTTCAGGGTAGGAGCGGAGCATAGCGCCCCACCTATTTTGAAAAATTCGCGAGGATTCGTCGACCGGCGCCAAAGTTATTCAAAATAGAATGTTGCGGATTTCCTATGGAAACGTGGTCCTAACTATAACTACCTACTGGCGACCGCCAGTAGGTAATATATATATATATATATATATATATATATATATATATATATATATATGCATGCACACATCTACCATCAAACAGCAGCCATTATATTCCAAAACACTAATCATCATGCACCCACTTAGTCACCATTAACTAATGCTCTGATGTGCCACTTCCAGAACTTAAACATGGCATCTTAGAACCTTTCACCTTATAAACATAATAATAATAAAGTAGCATCTGAAACACATTTCATTTCAAGCTTTCTCAAGCTATAACCAGAGTGAGGTCTAAGAATAATTTCGTGGGGTTGGGACGGAAGGTGAAGATAATACTTTAACTCATGAATTTTATGCTTTTTAGTGTTTGTGACAAAGCCACTGAAAACATGTTAGTCAACTGTACCTCTTTTTCGGATAGAGCTTTTCAGGAAATCTTTATGTTTGTTGTTTCTTTTTATTTGGGCTGGCTGATTGATGGTTGATATGCTCCGTATGTGACGTTGCATGTGGGGAAGCATGTTGGTGTGTGAACTGGTGCCTGGTGATGGTTGTATGAACATATGCTTGTAGGTGGACGGAAGTATGATGTTGCTTGTGTTTAGATGTGTGGAAATAAGATGGTGTATGTGATGGCATATAATGGTTGAAGTGTTGATGTTTGATGGTCGTTGTTTTGATGTATGTGTTGGCGTATGAAGGAGGGTATGGCCCATGCCCCATATATCCCCTCATTGAGCTCCCACCTTCTGTGGCCCCTAAGAGTGCATTGTCTGCTTTGACCTACCCAGCAGTCCCTGTGTGTCCCCGACTGAGTCCTTGCTAGGTCCCATCCTTCTGTAGCTGCTTTCACCTCTATGTGTCTCTTGGCCCAAACAGTCCCTCACGCACCCTTCTTCTCCTCCAACACCGGTGTGCCAACCTACTCTGCAACCACTCTTTGTGCCTCTCTACCCGTCTACAGCTTTTCTGCATGCACCAACCCGACTCCCCTGCATCAGCTCTGTGTGTCCCTGGCAGCCCCTACGTGTGTCCTTTTCCACTCCATACTCCTGTGGGCCACCCTTCTACATCCTTGATGGCCATCTTTGTTCCCTCCACATCCCTGTAGCTCCTTTGTGTGCCCCCAACTACACTGCAGGCTATCTGTGTGCCCATAACCCCCTGAAGTCCCTCTGTGTAACAGCCTGCCTTGCTAGTGTAAACAATTTATGTACTAATGCTGTTGTGCCCTTATGTTTGGCCTCTTTTCCCTTATGCAGCCCCCCAACAAAGTGCAATCTTTCTGCAAACTGCTTCACCTCTACAGGCACTCAGTCCACCACTGTCCCCTGCATCCTATGTAGGCCACCCTGCCCACCACCTGCTCATCTACTGTAATTTCCCATCACATTTTCAGCCCCTATGTATTAAACTGCTCTGCCTCTGAAACTTCTTAACGTGCCATCCTGATCTGTATTTGCAGCTGCTCTCTGTGCCTCATTGTAAGGCTAGTCGGTGTGGCTTGTAATTTAAAATGCAAGTCATACCTATTGCGTGTGAACATCTAGAAAGATGTTTTATTTAGCAGCCCTCAAACCCGGGCTCAATTTTCAGAGAAACATTCTATCCTGAAGTTTGAAATCATTGGGAGGGATTTAAAAGAAATGCTGTTGGGTAAGGGATTTTACATAGCGCCCCTCTCACCAGGGAGAGTGGCATTGGAGACCTTTACTCTCTGCCTTGCCCAAGGGTGTTGGAACGCTGTTTGATAATTTCTACTTCTGTCATTTGAAGGGTCTATGTATTGTATGCCTCTTTCCCCCACTGCCTTGTCCAAGGGCCTTGCACACACCAGCGGTCCCCCAACTTGCCCAAGGGTGTGGATAGTGTCTGCAATATTTGCCAATATTTCGAATGACCCATGAGGAAGCTGTTGCCAAGAATTATAAATACCTAATTAATTACACTGTAGTGTGGTCTGCTTCAGGGAGGTGAAATAAAAACCAAATGTCACTAAATAAATCTCTTTTGTAAGTAGAGGGGGTCGAACATATGCTCAAGTTTATCCCTTTTTTATGGTTTCACCACCACAACAGGCTACAACCATGATACAACCACGCATGCCTTAACCACACATGTCTAGATCACGACCGTGTATTTATTAGGCATGCCTTTACCATATATGCTTTTACAACTAATTTAGTTGTAAAGGCATGATTGGTAAATGGAAATGCATGGTAATTTTCCCATCCCAGCCCCCCGGCCCTGAGCCCTAAAACCTGATACCCAGCCCTGCAATCCATCCCGCCCCAGCCCTAAAAACTACCCTGAGTCCCCATCCTGAGCCCTAAAACCCGGACTCTGCCCAAAAACTACCCCAACCCCAATCCCTCTGCCCTGAACCCTGACACTGCCCCTGAGCCCAGAAAAATGCCCATCCCCCACCATGAGCCCTAAAACCCTACCCTAGCCCTAAAATCTACCCTGACCCCCACCACCATGAGCCCTAAAACTGTCCCCAGCCCTAAAAACAATCCCCCCAATACCTGTCCCCACTTACCAAGAAGCGTCCCAGTCCTTCCTCTTTCAATCCTTTCTGTTCCTCTCCCCGCCCATCCGATCTACATCTAAACCGCTGACTGCCTAAATCTTGCATATGCGTGGTTAAGGCATGTGCATGGTTCATGCAAGTATTGTTCCCCTTGCGTTAAAACTGAATGCGTGGCTCAGCCCACGTGGTAAATGCAGTTTCCCCAACAGCCAAAACTAGGGTTAAAAGCCAAACCTAGCCTCCTATATGCATGGATGTCATTTAGGGGTCACCAGAGGTCACAATTATGACCCCTGGCTTGTCCCTTGCTACCCCTGGTGCAAAGTGTTTACCTCTGGGCTGTGAGGTGTGTGCTTTTAATTGCAATTGTATTTACAGAGCCCTTAGTACCCCCAAGGAGATGTTAAGGGGACAATAATGTAAAAGAAAAAAATTGCATTACATACGCTCTGGTATTACTAAAATTTACATTTTGGACGCACCATTTTATCGAAACACTATTTGCACATTTTGTCGCAGTATATCATACTGTGTGTAATGCAAGTATAAACTAATGACTGACATATTCACATTGCTTTCTGTCAAAGACTGTGAGCTTGTAGCACTAAAAACACACAAGTCACTATTCTCCACTGCACCAACCATGATTTAAATCTGTGGCTCTCTGGTTACTCACAGACCTCTGCAGTGCATTAACTAAAAGAGTTATCATAATGTATTACAGTGAATAACAACTTTTTTAAAATTTATTTTCCATTTAAGCTGTCAATTATTTTATAGGTAGCTACCTGATGGTGAAAGACCTAAACAAACATACTGAATATCTTGGGGCTTATTTATGAGAGGCTTGTGCTGACAGAGCATCACTTTTTTTGACGATCCGGTGGCGCAAGGGTCTCAACCATACCTATGAGGTGGCGCAGAGTCACCCTGCCTGGCTTTGCACTGCCTCATCGATATGGAGTAAGACAAAGCAGCGTAAGTCACTGTGTTGCCTTACTCTACGTCAAGGAGGCATTCCATCGGTGTTGCATGGGGTTTCCACACAAGAACCATAGATTTTGATTCTGCCCCAGATTTACAATATCACGTAAACCTGAGGCAGCATCAAAGCCTTACGCCTCCTAAGCGAAGGTGTAACGAGAATAATTTTTTCATTTCTACCTGTTTTTCCTCTTTCTATGTGTGCTGCATTCTGAAGCTCACATAGAATTGACCTAGGGATGTGCAGCAAGAGGACTTGCGGCACATCCCTAGGTCAATTCTTCATAGATTAGACCCTTTGTTTTTAGCGAACCCTTTAACCATGCCCTCGCACTCACTGACCATTGGTTTTGTAAGCACTGTTTAATATTATTTCCCCACCGTAAATATGATTTGCATAGTGAATTGGGGGCATTTATACTTGTGGATAGTTGTCAATGATGAAGGGTAACCAGGTTCTAGAATTGTTTGTCAGGAAGGGGTTCTTATGCCTAAAAGGTTTGACAGGGGGTTCTCTGCATCAAAGAGTTTGACGACCTCTGACATAGTTTAGGGGTAGCTATAGTCTGCATCACCACCAGATGCATTGTCAGTCAAGCCATCATCACCAGCCTCTTGGACTATGATAGGAATCACCACACACCTCTTGAAGAATTCTACATACCATGCAGAACTCAGCAGCCAGGCTCATCCTCGACCTCCCCAAATGGTTTCACAACACCCCTCACTTAAAGAAGCGTCACTGACTCCCCATCCACAAGAGATGGCAATTCCAGATGCTAACCCACGCCCACAGAGCCCTGTAGGATCAAGGGTCAGCATACATCAACCACCACCTGAGCTTCCACCATCCCTCCAGACACCTGTGCTCTGGCTCCCTCTCCCTCACTTACACCCCTGCACCGACTGAAGCAACAGTGGAGGGTGATCCTTCTGCTACCTCGCTGCGAAGTCCTGGAACAGTCTCCATCTCCGAACCTCTCCTTCTCTTCTGGAATTCATAGGGAGACTGAAGACCTGGTTGTTCAACTAATTTCAACCTACCAGCTTAGGATCTCAGCGTCGGGATACCGTTGCGGGTGATTTCAAGGGGTATACAAATTCTGCTTGATTGATTTGCGACTTCTGTGCTTAAGCTTGCTACCCTTACAGGGCTGCTTGCTACCCATATCAATTAACCGGATACACTGGACTGGTTTGGACGGCAGGATATTTCTGCCTGTCTGCTTTTCAGCTATGAAAGCAGCCAGACGTCCAAATCCCATCTAGCCCCCTGTTGCTGTTTTAGTTTGATATTACAAAAGAACAAAAAAACATTTATTTCACTGATTTTACAAAAAGAATTCCAGATGCTGATATAAAAACACTGGCCAGGCTGGTAAAATACTGGCCAGATAAAAACCCTAGTCAGGGGTAAACTTTGAAGATAAGCTAGGTTTACTTGCCCACTGCACCATCTTAGACTGCCCACTAGTTCATCCTCACCACCGGAAGCCTTTTTTTGCAGCCCTCCTGCCCATGACTGAGTATGGTGAAGGGGCGCCTACCAGATCTTAGGATGTAGAAGGCTTAGAAAGTGGAGGTAACAAGCAGAGTGCAATGAGGTGTGAAGTGTACAAATATGAATGTCAATGCTGAGAGAGTATAAGGTAGGAAATGAGTGAGGTAGAGGAGGAAAATAGGAGAAGTGGAGAAAAGATATAAATAGAAAGTGACAAAAAGATAGCAATAAAAAGAGAAAGAAAAGACAAGGGAAAGATGTTGAGGGACAGATATTAGGGGAAATAGTTAAGAGCACAGAGTGAGGCACATAGTGTAGAGACAAAAAAAAACAGTAAAGTGGTTGAGTGCATGTGAGAGAGGCAAAAGTGAGAAGGCCAAAACCTAAACAGAGAGCCAAAGAGATAGAGAGAAAGCAAACTAGAAATACAGTAGTCTAGTCAAATTAGTTCAAAAAATGGGTTAACCTAGAACTAATTGCAATACAAAGAGTGGATTGTTATTGAAATTTTTCCGTAGCAAACGATGGTGAAAAGTCTACCACTCTATCATGACGCGTTAATCCAATATGGTGGATTTTTCGAAATGGCTGCCCATTATTTGAGATATAGGGTATAACTGTTGTGCCCATGTGTGGTATCATTTTATATGTTTTTAGGGAAGGGAAAGTCAAAAATAACATCAATTTTTTTTTCTGATGACCATAATATCAAATTGGGATTAATACAATAAACAACGATAATTATATGTTAATATGCCAAACATAGTTTTGACATTATTTTTTATTTACATTTTTTTAACATCATTTGAAAAGGATAAACAAATTTCAACTAGATAATATAGCACTTCTCAATATGACACTGACAAATGAAAATTGTTAAAGAGCTAAATTCAAACAGCACTCCTCAGTATAAGAATAGTGTGATTTCAATCATTGTCCATGCCCACTTCCATGGAATTGCAACAGCTTATTCCTCGACAATCCGTGCACCCATCTGTGCACACTATTCCCTGTCTTTTGCATATACATTGCAGAGTCGCACATTGACTCTTGCTACAGCCACATTTCACAAATTTTATTAAATGATCTGGTGCTTGACTCATTCTAATGGAGACAATCTTCCATCTTTTACTTCAAATCCCCACTGTAATTTATCCATATGAATACCCATCCACTGCTGCACCTGATGATATACTCTGAGTGAATGAAATTTGCAGGCATCCTCTGTAGGAGGCAAGACTTCCGGTTTCACATGTATTGTTGATTTTGTTGCCTTTGAAATGAAAGTTCGAAGTCTCATATCATGTAGTGTGCTGTCTCCTGTTATTCCTCCATACAACTCTATAATAGCATTAAGACCAGCATTTTCAATTTCTTCTGTTGATTTTTGTGAAGATTGGAATACGGCAGCACTTTCTTTGAAGCTGCCTGATTTTCTTAGCAACTTTATGGAGTCACGTTTTCCTAATCCAAATGGTTTGGAGGTGGTATCACATCCTAATACGGCGTGAGCAAATAAGATGTGAGAGCAGACGTAATTACCTAAAGCTTTTGCTAATTTCCTAATATCATACACAGTTATGTTTTTGGAAGATTTCTTAGGCTCTGGGCAAAGGAAAATATCAAATTGGTTTTCTTGAAAATGATGAAGGAGTAGTATGAGATCAGTGTCCTCGCCAACAATGGCTGTAGGATGAGTTTTTGCCGACTCAATAGCCTCCAAAATGACCATGAAGTCTGCATCACTATGAGCTTGCTTTGTTTTACACCCAGCTTCTTGTAACTTTTGCGATAATTGATCAATGAAGGCTTGTTTAATTTCATTATTACCCAGAAATAATTGTTTCTGGATGGCGATGGAGGTAGAAGTTATGAAATTTACTTTAGGTCTTACAATTCCTCTGTTTCTTTTTAGATTGGCTTCTGATTTTGTAAAAAACGTATCTCCATATCTGTTGAATACTATTATTGCCTTGCCATACTTTGTTAGCACATATCTCTCATAGGCACAAAGCAGCTCATGGAATGTCTTATTCGGACTCCAAGGAAGGCTATGTAGTAACCACCCACCATCAATGACGAACTGCATATTTTCGGGCATGTTAGCAACGGCTGGTACTTGCTCTTTAATATAATTGGCAAGCTGCGACTTCCCAGATTCCCTCATAAGTCCATGCTTATTGAATAAACTAACTGGGTATGAGCAAAGCTCATAACGAAACACCTCCTGCAAATCCACGCCACTAGTCTGAGCACAAATCAACAAGCGCTGAAACAATAGTTCAGGATCCATAACAAAGGTTTCTTCTTTCAATTTAACAGATTGAACTGATTTCATTACCTTCACCTGGTTGCTTTTTCTGAAAGAGAACTCAGAGACTCTTTTGTCCGTCATCTCATTAAGAATTCTATTTCCAATTTCTTCTGCAAGTTCAGGCTTAACATCACTGACATAAGTAACCCCTGTGACAATGTTACGCAGGTTGCTGTCTCGCTCAAAAACATTGAGCTGTTCTACATATACCAGTACTTTCTGTGTATCTCCTTTATCACGTTCAATTCTTGAACTGGTCATAGTAACATGTAGCTCACTTGCTGCATGCTTCACTGAAGCAAAGGTCTGCATGCATTCATTCAAATGGGTGCAAATAGGGCGTGACATAACCCAGACAAGCTGCTGCTGTTCTGTCATACCTTTTCCATGGGTGATTCCGCCGAATTCTTTTATATTCTTCATTAGAACTTGTTCAATTACCAAATAAGTGGAAAGGCCACCCCAAAACCTATCACTTCTTCGGACAACATGCAGACCATTTGTAAATGCTGTGTATACATCAGGAGCTTCAAATTCAAGCTCAACCATTCTCTCATAATACAGTCGTGCAGAACTTGCATTTAAATTATGGCCATATGCTGCAAAAAAAGGTAGCATCTCCTTTACCATTGCAAGATGTAGATGCCAACTCCTGGAACTGAGTTTTCAAGTTAACAAAACACGCTTACATTTCTTGTGAACTTTCTGCCCAACACAAACGTGAAACTTAGATATTTTTCTCTCCTTGCATGTTTTTTTAATTCCAGTCACTCAAAAAATTCCAGTCACTCCTCTTTCAGTGAGTACAGATACATGTCATCTTCTTGAAACACCACATCACAAATGAAACACTTTTCTACGTCCATTTTGACTGTATCTCACAGCAACTCGCAAGAACCTGTAACACATAAATGAAACATTTTTGATTAACAAAAAAAAACCAATAACAACAAAGTTACAAAACAAAACACAAACAATAGCAAACTTTATTTCAAAAGTTAATTGTAATATTTACGTTCCTTCACACTTTGTCATATAAGTCAACGAAAAAATTATACAAACTTTGTCTATCTGACATATTCCGCGATTATTTGATATTATGGTCATCAGAAACAATTTTTGATGTTATTTTTGACTTTCCCGGCCCTAAAAACATATAAAATGATACCACACATGGGCATATAAACAGTTATACCCTATATCTCAAATAATGGGCAGCCATTTTGAAAAATCCGCCATATTGGATTAACGCGTCATGATAGAGTGGTAGACTTTTCACCATTGTTTTCAATAACAATCCACTCACAGAAATTGTATTGCAATTAGTTCTAGGTTCTGCAACAAATTGACTAGTCTACAGGTAGAGAGAGATGAGAGAGCGATGGAGCGTGAGATGGAGAGGGAAGAGTGACAAAGTTGTAGACATAGACAGAACAGTAGTGAGAAAGCTAGAGAAGCTGCTCCCTGCCCTTTTAGGTACTGCTGACCTCCTGTTCGAACCCACCTTGTCTGTTAGCCCTCTTCTCTCTCTTTCTGCTGCTCCTTGATTTCATAATGCTCAAAAAGATGTGTTCTCTGTCCCAGGAACCCTCCTCCAGGCTCTTTCTCTAGAACATGTTTTAGTGGGATTTTGCAGTGGCGGCTCGCAGAGGGAGTGTGCTGCGGGGCGGTGGGATGGGGGAGGGGCAGAGTGGGTGGGTAGTGGACTCTGACATATGGGGGAACAGAGTAAAGTAAGTAAATAAATAAATAAAACAATTTACCTTGCACGCGCTTCATCGCCTACTCGGGCGCCACTGGGATTTCGTAACATCATTGTCTTCTTTGATTAAGTAATATATAAACAATGAGCATTGATTATACAGCGCTTACTGCTAGAAGTGTGCAGTTTACAAGCACTGTAATTTAATCTTCAACTTGATGAAAGTCATGTCAACCGCTAGTAGGTCTGTTCTAAAGTAATATGTCCCAAGAAGTGATCATTGCTAGTTGAATTAAATAGTTTTTGTTATCTTTTCAACTGGATTCAAACAAGGATACCCTAGCCTACAGAAGGACAATAACAGAAAACGTCTAAATAAATTGCCCTGGCTTCTTTTATAGGCATTTATGACCTCTGGTGTCTGATATATGAATGATCTTTTTCCTATTTGTTGGTCATAAAGGCCCCGCGCAGCCTCCAGCTTTTCAGGTGATAGGGCATTTAAAGCCAGCATTAGATTTCAAAATGATAATAACGTTACTTACATTCACTTCCTTTAAGTCACTTGTTGTGGCTACTTCAGGGCCTAACATCACACGTCAATTTCCATGATGTCATCAGGTCTAAAGGTCCTGTGATGTCACACGGTATCACAGGGCATGTGATGCCACTTCCACTACCACTGGCATTTTGGTGAATTTGCATCCATGCCTATAGACATTGTATACATTAACAGAACACGCACTGATTCACAGACGATCTGTATGTAAACTGGACCAACTTCAACACTACAACCCTGAGAGGTATTTTTTTTTAAAACAAGAAAGTGGTTATGTCATAAGGGTCAAGCAAAGCATGCTTAGTTAGGTCTGTAATATTGCTACGTAGCAGAACTCTCTGGGAACCTGGTTTCTGCCCTGACACACTTCCATCATAAGAATTACTAATGCTGACACACTGCCGCCCTCTTCACAAGCTCATACTGGCCAAAAGACGTCCCTGCCTAGACCTTAACCCCTTCGATGCTCATGACGAAATGGTTCCGTCATGAGCATTGGTGCTCCTGTGCTCATGACGGAACCATTCCGTCATGAGGACAGGGGCACGAAATCCCTCTGCTGCAGACTGCAGAGGGATTTCCTTTTCTCCCCCAAAGCCTCGGGAGCAGGGGAAGAGCTTTCCCAGCTCCCGAGGCCCTCTCCCTGGTTTCTGGGAAATGACCTTCAGCGCGCACGTCACGCTGTCGTCATTTCACAGAAACCAAAACTAAAATGAGCCTTTAGGCTCATTTCAGTTTCACTTTCTATGTGCTCAGGGGGCTATCTCAGTTCCCTGAGCACGTAGAAAGACGGGAGAGGTATCCTTGGAAAGGGGAGAATCTCCCCTTTCCAATGGTACCTCTCCCCAGTGGATCCCTGCTTGGGGATTGCCCCAGGAGGGCGATACCCAAGCAGGGATCCACTCACTAGACACCAGGGAGGGGGGAGCGGCCCCTTGGGCAAGGGCCTTTGTTCCCCCCATAAGAATTTGGGCAAATTTAGTCTTTCTGCCCCCCGGGGGGGGGGGGCATAAATCCCACTAGATACTAGCGATTTTTGTTTATATTTTAATTAGGGGTGGGGCTGCTGAATATGGACATGCCAATGCCCCCACCCCTGGCCACAAAATCACAGTCTTTCTGCCTCCCCTGGGGGGCAGATGGGGGCAGTAACCCCCAATCTGCCTCCCCGGGGGGCAGAAAGCCCACTAGATACCAGGGATTTAAAAAGAATATATAATTAGGGGTGGGGGCTGCCCAATATGGGCAAGCCAATGCCCCCACCCCTCCCGCCGCAAAGGTACAGGCTTTCTGCCCCCGAAAGCCCACTAGATACCAGGGATTTTTTTAAATATTATAATTAGTGGTGGGGGCTGCCCGAAATGGGCATGCCAATGCCCTCACCCCCTGCAAAAATGACAGCCTTTCTGCCCCCCCTGGGGGTCAGATGGGGGCAGTAGCCCCCAAACTGCCCCCGTGGGGGGGCAAAAAGCCCACTAGACGCTAGGTATTTGTTGCAGATTTGAATTAGGGTGGGGGCTGCCTAAAACGGGCATGCCCATGCCCCCACCCCCTCCCTTGCAGAAAGCCCACTAGATACCAGGGATTTTTTTTTTAAATATAATTAGTGGCGGGGGCTGCCCAATATGGGCATGCCCATGACCCAACCCCTCGCAAAAATGACAGCCTTTCTGCCTCGCTGGGGGGGCAAAAAGCCCACTAGATGCCAGGGATTTTTTTGGGCAAATCTGAATTAGGGTGAGGGCATTGGCATGCCCATTTTGGGCAGCCCCCACCCGCAAAGGTACAGCCTTATTGCCCCCTGGGGGGGCAGTAGCCCCCAGTCTGCCTCCCCAGGGGGGCAAAAAGCCCACTACATACCAGGGATTTTTGGGGGCAAATCTGAATTAGGGTGGGGCCTGCCCAAAATGGGCATGCCAATGCCCCCACCCCTCCCCCACAAAAATACAGCCTTTCTGCCCCCCTGTGGGGCAGATGGGGAATTAGCCCCCAATCTGCCCCCGGGAGGGCAAAAAGCCCAGTAGATGCCAGGGATTTCTTTTGGGCAAATTTGAATTAGGGTGGGAGCTGCCCAAAACGGGCATGCCCATGCCCCCACCCCCTCCCCTGCAATAATTACAGCCTTCCTGCCCCCCTGGGGGCAGATGGGGCAGTAGCCCCCAATCTGCCCCCCGGGGGGGAAAAAAGCCCACTAGACGTCAGGGATTTTTTGGGGCAAATTTTAATTAGGGTGAGGGCATTGGCATGCCTATTTTGGCAGCTCCCACTCTAATTAAAATTTTCCCCCAAAAATCCCTGGCGTCTAGTAGGCGGCATTAGCCCCCGATCTTCACCCCGGGGGGGCAAAAAGCCCACTAGTCGCCAGGGATTTTTTGGGGGCAAATTTGAATGAGGGTGGGGGCTGCCCAAAATGGCAGTGCCCATGCCCCCACCCCCTCTCCCACAAAGATTACAGCCTTCCTGCCCCCTGAGGGGCAGATGGGGCAGTAGCCCCCAATCTACCCCCGGGGGGGGGCAAAAAGCCCACTAGACGCCAGGGATTTTTTTTGGGGCAAATTTTAATTAGGGTGGGAGCTGCCCAAAATGGGCATGCCACTGCCCCCACCCCCACCCACAAAAATGACAGCCTTTCTGCCCCCCCGGGGAGAAAGGGGGGCAGTAGCCCCCAATCTGCCCCCCCCCAGGGGGGCAAAAAGCCCACTAGACGCCAGTGATTACGCTGGCTTTTTTATGCGTGGGGTGGGGGCTCCCCAGAAAGGGCATGCCAATGCCCCCACCGCCCAAAAAAATAGTCATAGTGTTTCTGCCCCCCAAGTGAGGTATCATTTTACTCGGGAAAAAAAGGGGAACGCTGGGTGATTTTGTGCCAGCGCAGTGATCCCATGCAAAAATGTATGGAAAAAGGGATTTTTTCAGCTAAATTTGAGGTTTGCAGGGGATTCTGGGTAGGAAAACATTGGGCGACCCATGCAAACCATACATCGCTGGCCTCCCCCGGATGTCTAGTTTTCAGAAATGTTTGGGTTTGGTAGTTTCCCAAGATGGCCGCCGAGCCTGGGGACAAAAACCAGGTGACCCCCTTGCAAAACCAGGTTGTTTTGTGATAGGTAATTTTGATGTCGCCTCAATAGGTTTTGGGCCCTTGCCTGTCACGGGTACTTGACCCACCCACGCGAGTGAGGTATAATTTTTATCGGGAGACCTGGGGGAACGCTGGGTGGGAGGAAATTTGTGCATCCACGTAGGTTCTAGAACTTTCCCACACAGAAATTAGAGAAAAAAGTGATTTTTTTACTGCTAAATTTGATGTTTGCAGGGGATTCTGGGTAGGAAAACATTAGGGGACCCACGCAAACCATACTTCGCTCTACTCCCCTGGATGTCTAGTTTTCAGAAATGTGTGGGTTTGGTAGGTTTCCCTAGATGGCCGCTGAGCCCGGGGTCAAAAACTCATGGAACCCCCCTTGCAAAACCAGGTTGTTTTGTGATAGGTAATTTTGATGTCGCCTCAATAGGTTTTGGGCCCTTGCCTGTCGTGGGTGCTTGACCCACCCACGCAAGTGAGGTCTCATTTTTATCGTATCGGTAGACCTTGGGGAACATTAGGTGGAAGGAAATTTGTGGCTCCACATAGATTCCAGAACTTTCCCACACAGAAATTTCAGAAAAAAGTGATTTTTTCAGCTAAATTTAAGGTTTGCAGGGGATTGTGGGTAGGAAAACGTTAGGGGACCCAAGCAAGCCATACCTCACTGGACTCCCCCGGTTGTTTAGTTTTCAGAAATGTGTGGGATTGGTAGGTTTCCCTAGATGGTCGCCAAGCCGAGGGCCAAAAACTCATGGGACCCCCCTTGCAAAACCAGGTTGGTTTGTGATAGGTAATTTTGATGTCGCCTCCATAGGTTTTGGGCCCTTGCCTGTCACGGGTCCTTGACCCACCCATGCAAGTGAGTTATGATTTTTCTCTGAAGACTTTGGGGAATGGGGGGTGAGTAGAAATTTGCGGATCCAGGCAGATTCCAGAACTTTTCACCACAGAAATGTGAGGCAAATGTGTTTTTTTTGACACTTTTTTGGGTTTGTAAGAGATTCTGGGTAACAGAACCTGGTGGGAGGCAGTCAAGTCACCCCATCCTAGATTCCCCTGGGTGTCTAGATTTCAAAAATATATAGGTTTGCTAGGTTTCCCTAGGTGCCGGCAGAGCTAGGGTTCAAAAACTTCAGCAAGGCACTTTGCCAAAAAAGGGTCATTTTTCACAGTGAAATTGTGGTGTGTCCACGTTGCATTTTGCGCTGTTTCCTGTCGCGGGTACTAGGCCTACCCACACAAGTGAGGTACTGTTTTTCTTGGAAGACTTTGGGGAACACGGGGTGGGTGGAAATTTGTGGGTCCACGCAGATTCTAGAACTTTGCACCACAGAAATGTGAGGCAAATTTGTTTTTTTGACAATTCTTTAGGTTTGCAAGGGATTTTGGGTAACAGAACCTGGTGAGAGGCAGTCAAGTCACCCCATCTTGTATTCCCCTGGGTGTCTAGTTTTCAGAAAAGTATAGGTTTGCTAGGTTTCCATAGGTGCCGGCAGAGGTAGGGTTCAAAAACTACAGCAAGGCACTTTTCCGAAAAATAGGTCATTGGTCACAGTGAAATTGTGGTGTGTCCACGTTGTGTTTTGCACCGGTTCCTGTCGCGAGCAGTAGGCCTACCCATACAAGTGAGGTACCGTTTTTCTCGGAAGACTTTGGGGAACGCGAGGTGAGTGGAAATTTGTGGATCCACTCAGATTCCAGAACTTTCCACCACAGAAATGTGAGGAAAATGTGGGGTTTTTTTGACAATTTTTTAGGTTTGCAAGGGATTCTGGGTAACAGAGCCTGGTGAGAGGCAGTCAAGTCACCCCATCCTGGATTCCCCTGGTTGTCAAGTTTTCAAAAATTTATAGGATTGCTAGGTTTCTTCAGGTGCCGGCAGAGCAAGGGTTCAAAAACTGCAGCTAGGCACTTTGACAAAAAAGGGTAATTTTTCAATGTGAAATTGTGGTGTGTCCACGTTGCCTTTTGCGCCGTTTCCTGTCACGGGCACTAGGCCTACCCACACAAGTGATGTACCATTTTTTTAAGAAGACTTTGGGGAATGTGGTTTGGGTGGAAATTTGTGGATCCACGTAGATTCCAGAACTTTCCACCACAGAAATGTGAGGAAAATTTGTTTTTTTGACAATTTTTTCCGGTTTGCAAGGGATTCTGGGTAACAGAACCTGGTGAGAGGCAATCAAGTCACCCCATCCTGGATTCCCCTGGGTGTCTGGTTTTCAAAAATGTATAGGTTTGCTAGGTTTCCATAGGTTTCGGCAGAGCTAGGGTTCAAAAACTACAGCTAGGCACTTTGCCAAAAAAGGGTAATTTTTCACAGTGAAATTGTGGTGTGTCCACGTTGTGTTTTGCGCCGTTTCCTGTCGCGGGCAGTAGGCCTACCCACACAAGTGAGGTACCATTTTTCTCGGATGACTTTGGGGAACCCGGGGTCAGTAGAAATTTGTGGATCCACGCAGATTGCAGAACTTTCCACCACAGAAATGTGAGGAACATGTGTTTTTTTGACAATCTTTTAGGGTTGCAAGGGATTCTGGGTAACAGAACCTGGTGAGAGGCAGTCAAGTCACCCCATCCTGGATTCCTCTTGGTGTCTAGTTTTCAAAAATGTATAGGTTTGCTAGGTTTCCCTAGGTGCCGGCAGAGCTAGGGTTAAAAAACTACAGCTAGGCATTTTGCAAAAAAGGGTAATTTTTCATTGTAAAAATGTGGTGTGTTCACGTTGCCTTTTGAGACGTTTCCTGTTGTGGGCACTATGCCTGCCCACAAAAGTGAGGTACCATTTTTATCGGGAGACTTAAGGTAATTCAGGTTTGTAAAGCAACTGTTATTACCTATTGACGTTCAATGCATTTCTGCCTTCCAAATGAAAGACAATGGGTAAAAAAGAAGTCATTTTGAAAAATGACCGATAATTCTCATGCTAGTATGAGTATTCTAAATTTCGGAAATGTGCGAATATCTACTGTATCTAAACTCTATATTTTGTTCCCGTTTCAGAAATACATAGGTGTCTTTCATACCGATTTTTCCATGTGTACATTTTCCCAGAATAATTGCTATATACCCGGTACATAATAAAAAACCATTGCAAGTTGCTGCTCAGTTTTTGGCTCTGGGTTCGTCGGGTTCTTGGTGAACCTACAAGTCCTATATATATCCCACAACCAGTAAGGTCCAGCAGATGTAACGGTATATTGCTTTCAAAGAGCTGTCATAATTAGAAGAAGTTACAGGTGAAAACGTTGACACAAAAGGCTGTTTTTTTCAACTAATTTTCAATTTTTCCTATATTTAACTGTTATTATATAAAGAAACCTTGATGGATCTACACAAATGACCACTTGCTGAATTCAGAATTGTGGCTACTTTTCTAAAATGTATAGTTTTCCAGGATCCATTATTGCTTTCATACCCATTTCTACCATTAAGACGAAGGAGGTTGAAAGCACAAAAAATACCAAAAATAGGCTATTTCCCAGAAAATTGTCAAAACTGTGTAAACATTTTTGGTTTTCTGACAAAAGCCTATCATTCCCTAAAAGCTGTGGAAATGGTGATTTCAGCCCCACAAACCCTTTTTTGATACAATTTGCAGGGAAAAACCCAGACGCTTTCATTTGCAGCCCTTTTTTTTACCATTTTCCCCCCAAAAAACAAATTTTGCTGTCATTTGGCTAATATCTGGGTCCCCTCCAGGGGAATCCACAAACCATGGGCACCTTTAGAATCGCCATGATGTTGGAAGAAAAGGACGCATATTTGGCATGGATACCTTATGTGGTCAAAATATTAGAGGGGCCTAAGCGCAAACTACCCCAAATAGCCAAACAAAAAAGGCTTAGCACGGGGTAGGGGGGAGGCCTAGCAGCGAAGTGGTTAAATTGATGTAATTAAACTGTTCCTTTTGAAATTGGTGAATGTATATTATAACTAAGTAAACCGAAATGACAGCATGGCTATATTTCAACGCTAGAGAGCAGCATTGAGCTGTAAAGCACACATGCGTTTACATTAAACGCTCAGAGTCATCTAATTTCAATGAAAAGCAGGTCCAGGGGGCATTCGTCTCTGAAGGAAAAAAAACTACACGCATCTGGAAACTGTTGAATCAGCACAACCTTGTAGTGAGGAGGGAAGTAAGGGAAAGGTCTTGCATGCTGTTAGAAATGCTTGCTTGACAAAGAGATTTTTTTTATGCTGCGCAACAAGCCACGGGTGCAAGCCAACCAGCAAAGAACCCTGCGCTGTTTAAATGCAATCGGTTTGCATTTCTGAGCAGTCGTCACTTTTTAGATGCTAGAAAAAAAGCTCCTAATTCGAGTATGAACTCAAATTAAGCTGTTATTTTGCTTGCTTGCATTAGGATCGATGTTATCTGTGCTATTCAGTATAAGCATGCTGAGCGAGAAAATAGATCGACACCGAACCTTACTGGTAGTTTCACAGCAATTGTTTCATTACAGCTTTTGCAGACATTAAGGAGAACACAACAGCTGTACAAAAACGCTGAACAGTAAGCAACGGCGGGCTCACGAGCTAAGAAGCGTTTGGTGGTTAAATAAACTGAGAGGGAACATTATGTCAGTTCAACGCGTGAGTGGGGGGCTAGTAAATGTGAAAAGGGGCCTCAAAAGAGAAAATAAAATGCGTTTAGTTTATACACCAGTTCGTTTGCAGCTTCTATTAGCGTTGAGACCCTGAGGCAGGTTTATTGATATACAGGTTGAAATCCTTTGTAGCACAAAGGCAAGGAATGCAGACAGATTTACATAAAAATAGGCGAGGCCGTCATGTTTTGTACACTGAGCACAAACCAAGTGCTTCTATTTCATGTTCACAAAACACAGCTCAGTTTATTTACTCTCGGGGTCAGCATGTCCCTTGAAACGTGGGTCTGCTTGAGAGCATCAGACACATCCATGTATATGGAAAGTGACTCAAGTCATATGTTATTCATCATGTGAAAGGGCCCCACATTCTTAGGTCAACTCAAAATTCCTCCTGTTTCCTCAGTCCGCAGGCTACAGGAATGTTTGCTGCTCTCTTGGGAGGAAAGGGAAGTATTTAGGCCCAATTAGCCCGGCATGTGGAATCAGATGTGGACTGGCAAGGTTCAGACACATCTCTAAGGGGTTTCACCTGCACCATGCCTGCTGGCTTACTATCAATATTTACTTCTACAAAAGATATCTTCTTTCAAATGTGCCATTACAAATCACATTGATTACATGTTGGCATTGAAAGTAAATCCCTTCAAAGTGTAATCAAGCAAGATGTTTTACAATTCAGAGAAAATATTGCACAATTTTAAAGACATAGGGGCAGATTTATGTTTGACTTGCGCCTCATTTACGCCGCCGTTGCGTCACTTTTGTGACGCAGCAGCGGCGCAAATCCTGCGCCATGGTGCGGGGTATTTACAACGTGACGCATCTGGGAGATGCGTCACGTTGTAAAGCCCTGCGCCACATGTAGGCGTTCCAGGGCAGGTGGGGGCGTTCCAGCGCAGGAACGCCTCCTAAAAGTGGCTGAGTGAAATCTACAAGATTTCACTCAGTCACTTTTGAGCCCATGCTGCGTCAAAACCCTGCGCCTGCTTGAAGCAGTCGTAAGGATTGACGCAGCATTGTGCAGATAGGGCCCCCCAGAGCATTGCTGGAGCTGCGTCGCGCTTGCGACGCAACTCCAGCAATGCGCCACTTTTACGGCACAGATGCGTGACGCATCTGTGCCGTTTTTCCCCATGGTGCACCGCATTATAAATGCGGCGCATCCATGATGGCGGAGCTGGGGCGCAAAATAACTGGCGCATCCCTGCTGATATGCAGGGATGCGTCAGTTATTATAAATCTGCCCCATAGCATTCGTTTATAGATGTGCATGAATGTTGGTGCTTGCATAGATAGATTGTGCATCACAATACATTTGTGTATTTGCTTGTATGCAGGAACGCCTCCATCAAAACCCTGCGCCTGCTTGAAGCAGGCGTAAGGATTGATGCAGCATGTTAGGGATAGGGGCACCCCGAGCCTTGCTGGAGCTGCGTTGTGCTTGCGACGCAACTCCAGCAATGCGCCGCCTTTCCGCGGGGGGGATGCGACACGCATCTGCCTATCTGTGCGCCACTGTGCGCCGCATTGTAAATGCGGCGCATCAGTGGTGGCGCACGGGTGGGCAGATGCTTCGCAACTCTTCTGGCGCATCCCTGCTAATTAGCAGAGATGCGCCAGAAGTAGTAAATCTGCCCCTATGTGTTTAGGAATGGGCGCTTGGACCACGAAATGGAAGCTATTTGGTGGGAGCATCTGGTGAATATTGTGGGGGCCTATTAACAAAGACATTTCGAAATATGTAAAGTAGTTCTCCTGTAGTACTCTTTTACATACCTTTACATGCTTTTGTAAATTAGCTCCAAAACATCTCAAATGGAAATACAATTTGAATTGTCAGGGAATGTTTAAATACAATTAGTGCAAATAGAAAGGACTGTCAGTTTATTGCATTCGTACTTTTAGTGAGGTAGATGTTTCAGACCTGATTAGCAAAGCCATGCCAGAGTATCTAAAAGAGTACTCATGTAGTAACACTTCTTAAACTGCTAAAGGCTTTTGTGAACCAGCCCTATGGAGTCTTATCAGACAATAGAGAGAGGCGCATGCAGTGCTGTCAGGTGTTGGTACATGAAAAGATCAGAAAGCCATTCTTTTAAAGCATATGCAGTATAACACTTCAGGAGTCTTTCAATAAAACAAAGAGTTACTTGTCAAGAATTGGCCAGGACTTGTGACCTTGTGTTTGTTGGATGCCACTGGGGGATCGTGTTAGTGGTGGTGTTGGGTGGAGGGGTAGATGCAAAGGTCTGGCCAACTGTAATTTTGGCAATTAGCCAAAAAATGGGCATTCAGGCCTTTAAGGGTATCAAAACGAAGAACTTTGTATGTCAGAAAACATTTTGAAGCTAAGCTGAGCTGTAGTTGCCTAAGAGTATTTGAAGTTGGCAACCAGTGTAGTGAGACTAAGCCTGGAATAATGCAGTCAAAGGATCATAAAACTGAGATCCTGTTTACCACTGTCCTAGATTACGTCAGTCAGATTTTTGGACAACTTATCGGTAACGTGTATTCATAGACGAACCTAGGCCAGATTAGTATATGAGGTATGTTCTCTGCTGTGACAGACACTGGTTTATCAGTGCAAAAATATGCCTGATTTAATAATTCCCAAATTCGTCACAACTTATTCAATAAGGTGTGCATATATTATATTTATTGTGTGTGTTCATTATTACAGTTCTCTGAAGGGTGTCAAAGCAATGATGAAGCCAATGGGTGGACACAAATAGAGAACAATTTAATTAAATGATACATTTGAACTACAAATGTGTGAATGATAAATTAGCATGGGTCCTACCTGCAGATTCTATGTAAGGTGAATGACCTGCTTGCAGGGCCGGCTTTAGTGCTGCTGGCGCCTGGTGCGACAATCTTTTTTGCCCCTCTCCCCCATTACCTCTTTCTTTGGATTGCCTCACTACCATCTGGCAAAAGTGGCCCTCATCTCTCCATAGATCCTCCCTCACATACATTTCATTTGTTTTAAAGTGCTGGTAGAGGCTGATTTTACTAATCCACTCAGCTATCCACATAACATACAGATCTGTTCTTTGAAGCAGGCATGCTACTTTATGGCGAGTCAAAACTGCCCCTATTGAAAACTTCTATAACTCGCTCTAGCAGGAACATTAATCTTGACATTTTCATTGCTGCCTGAAAGCTGGACGTGCAAGGAACTCTGCAGCAGGTGCTGGTAAATTGCTAAAAACAGCACCCCTCCTGAGGTCAGTGCCCACCCTCCAGGTCAGAGCCCACTGTGACTTCACCGGTAGCACTACCCTAAAGCCGACCCTGTCTGCTTGTGAATTTTGCTAACTGCTCAGTGCAACAATATATGTAGTCAGGCATATGTTTGATCATCATGACGCATATGGAGTGACACATTCTAATCCCATTTGAATATTTGACCTGTTTTGATTAAGAGAGCATGGTATTTCATGTTCGGTGAGATTATGTTATGAACTTATCGAAGGCTCATATAGGTTCATCAGTCAGTCTTATCATTTGTTAAACAAAAATACATATTTTTATTAAAATATTATCAATGTCATTACCTTTCACACCACATCATGAGGATGATTTTTGAGCAGCAGATAATGCATTGTGTTGAATATGTAATCACAGAGGAAAAGCCTACCACTAAGTATGTGGTAAAAAGTATATACTGGGAGACAGATATGATTTTAGACTGTGGATTTTATTAGATATTCTACACTCAAAGATGAGTACCCTCAATCGATTGATGCAGTTGGTTTCAAGGTTGGTGAAGGGACTCAAGAGCTGCTTTCTCTCGAGGTTAACTCAACAAGAGAGAGGACCACCTGCCTGTGATAAGCCTCATGTCTCTAGAAAATATCCGGAAGACATGGTAGTGACCCGAGACTTAGCTAGGAAGCAATTGGTGCCCAATACTGTTGAGACGCATGCAGTGGCATCTCTAAAATTGATTTTTAGAGAGGCACACATGGGACCTCAAATAAAGGTTTTTGGGACACCTACAATGGGCAATCATGAAGATTGGGAACACGTGTAATAAATACATGTATATGTAAACACACATACGAATACATACAATCTCATTTAAACATTTTAAGCTCACTGTCAGTTAAACATTACTGAGGTCTTTGGAAGGATGAGGTGTCTTTGTAGTGTCTCAGTCACTCCAGTTCTCCTCTTCATATCACTTTCTTCCGGAGTCTCTCAACTGAATACATATGTCCTTTTTCTCTTGAAATCTGTATAAAACGCTCCATCTGCATATCTCACACCTCAACTCTTTCCTCTTCAGCAGCTTCTTTTTTAGGTCTCGCTGAGCCCCAGCGCTTGCGCTGGCTCGGAGAGACATTTTATAGTTGGTATTTTCAAAGTGCTGCCGTGGCCTAAAGCCTCAGTGCACGTGAACGTGCACGCCCGCAGCGCCATGTGTCTTTCCTCGGCAGCACGCGATCGCAATCGCGATCACTTTCACTTTCGTGGCCGAGGAAAGTGGCAAAAGCTTGTTCTATTTCTTTGTCTTCTTGTTCTTGTTCTTTTTCTTCTTCTTTTTAGTCTTCGTCTTCTAGTCCTCTCTTAAAACGTATTACTAACCATGTTAATGATACTCATTTTATCAGCCTCGAAAGATGAAAGGCTTAACATACATTTACAAGTATATGTGAGTGCATAATTTGTGCACGTTTCATGTTTAAACCATGTAGCTGCTTTTGATATATGTTTGTGTATAAATATATATTTTAGTTTTATAACGTATATGTTCTTGTACAGTGTGTGCGCTATCGATTAACGTATTTACAACCTTCTGGATTTTATCCAACAGGCACCTTGCAAGCCGGAAATATTATCTCAATGCTGCTGGAAACATTACAAGTCTTAGAAGGCAAGGTGCTGCGGGACAAAAAGTTGTGTTATTGTGTGACACCTGGCATGAAGGGTTCTAGCATTTAAGTCTTAGGGTGGCTGTTTTTTTGTTTTGTTTTTACTTGCATAAGGTGTGCTCCTGGGAGTACTGACACTGCAGTTCATCGGTCTTTAGGGAGATCCTTAGACCTGGCACTTAGTTTTGGCACTTCTTCTTTTCTGTACAATATACAGAATTAGATTGAATTTTATTTTGACAATACCCCAGCCTGCCACAACAAAGGAGTGGACTGTGTTTGCCCTGGACATGAACCGCATCCACTTACATACCCCTTTTCAGTTAAATAAAACATATTATTACCAAATCCTGAGTTTTTAAAAAACCAATCATATAGATTAATCCCAATATCAACATGTGACGTACAGACAATGCTCACTCACACCAACGTAGCAGGTGCAGTGGCCAATGAGCTGCCTTGCGGGTTATATCGCGAGTATACGACGATATAACTAGTGCTGAGCGATTCGAGACAAGGGCACAGGAAGTACTTTGGAACTGCCCACATGGACGGAAGCAAGGGCCAAAGAAGGGTTGAACCATTTCGGAGCATTGTAAGTTTTAAACACTTGCATCTGCTGTTAATACCAGCAGGAAGTGTTGTCAGAAGTTCTATGAAACTGTTTCCTCAGCTCCTGTAAGTGCCGCTGCTTATGAAGGCTTGGCAGAGCTTGACCCTTGTGTGCCTCTCCTGTTGGCGCCTGAAATATTCCTTCCCGTGCTTCGACTTGAGGTGTCTTCTCAAAGTCAAAGTGCTGATGGGGTAAAGTGCTCTCCCTCCCTGCCCAGCTGCCGCATTAGGATTAGGGCACGCCTCCTGGCATTCAGCTTTTTCCCACTCCTGCGATGGCTGAAGGTCTTCTAGGGATCCAGCCTCTCCCAGCAGCAGATTCAGAGGAAGGCCCCGCAGTGCCTTGATGCGCGCTGTCTGCCACTGCAGAGCTGGGAAACGGAAACAGCAGCCATGCGAACTCCTAACTGCTCAGGTCTTCTGCTCCAGGTAGACGTGCCGCTTGCCGCTATGACACAGCCACTATGTGAGGTGGTGGGGGGCTACCTGAACTCTTAGCTAATCTGAAGCTCTGAATGCTTTAATGTGGAGAGCAATGGGACCCTCACTACGAATGCCACACCAAAAATCAGCTTCAGGCCAGGCTTTTTATTTAAGAGTGCGATTTTATTTTGTTTTTGGGCCATATAGACTGTGGCTATGTCCTCTAATGGTGGCTATGTCCTCTAATGGTGTCC
Organism: Triturus cristatus; assembly: GCF_964204655.1. Classification (NCBI taxonomy): domain Eukaryota; kingdom Metazoa; phylum Chordata; class Amphibia; order Caudata; family Salamandridae; genus Triturus; species Triturus cristatus. The sequence goes on from NC_140583.1 coordinate 912,403,698, forward strand.
TCAAGAGACATTTGAGATGCCATCAGTAATGTCATCAATGATGTCATTTAACATGTCATGCATGATGTAACGTGTGAAGTCATAAGCAGTGCACCAATGGCAGTGGCACACGTTATAGTTAGCTCAATAAACTGTAACTGATGAATTTCATTGTTTTTTTTTTAGTTTTTAAATGTTAGTTTTTGTATTATTTTAACCCCTACTATGACACAACTTTAACCTTTGGTTTTTCATTGATTTTCAACTTTTGTTTAACATAAGCTAAAATCTTATTACCTTACCAAACTATAGCGTCACCTTAACCATAATTAATTATGTTATACAATTAAGACATAAATAATTAATAATTTAGAGAAAAACGTAATTTTAGGCAAAATAGTGTGCAGGCACATACCAGTTGAAACAGTGCCAATCCAAAATAATTGATCCTAAAATTGTCATCCTGCATTATGGAAGTTGAAATTGTAACACACACCTTGGGAAGTCACATCAAAGTACAATGGAATACTTGCGAAGCGTTTAACACTAGACCCCGGGTCATATTTACAAGGGCATTGCGCCATTGGAGCATGAATTTTTAGGATGCTCTGGTGGTACTACGCCCTGCTCCATAGTTACAAAGCTGCGTCAAGCCACTTGCCATGGCTTAACGCTGCTTTGTAAATATCATGCCCTTTCACACAGATATCTATGTTCCACCACAACACCATTGCTTTTTGGCACTGCCGCAGATTTACAAGGATGTGTAAATCTGAGAAAGCGTGAAAAAAGAATGCCACTGAATAGCAGGCATTAGATGCACACAGTGAGGAGAAATATTTTTATTTCTCCTCATTTTTAGGTCTCGCCTAGCTATTGCGTTTGCGCAATTGCTAGGCGAGACTCTAGTAAGGGGCATTTAAAAGTGCTCCCAAAAGTGGATTGCATGGCGAGCATGCGCACAATCACGTGCATCGTGCCGCCATGCAATCTGTTTGGCATCGTACTTCAAAGGGATGGCTCCCCCGCCTGGAATGCGCTCCCCCGCCCCCGCCAAGCACGCACACAAATTTGCTTTCACTTTGCAGCAGTTTATTGCCTCCTGTCACACACGTCCTCCTTTCTCAGTTACAATCATCTGGAGCATCAGCAGCCTTCGTCTAACTAAACTCACTTAGGGCCACGCATTTGGTGCTCCGAGTTTCTCGGTGTGCACTTAAACTGCAACTAAAACCCACGCAAGTCTCATGATATAATTAACAAAAACTAATTTATTCATACATAAAAGGCCATTGCCGTAAAATTGACTACTTAAAAAGACATCTGGTTATCCCAAAGGCGATTTACTAAAGATTTTTTGTCAAATGAGCTCTTTTAAACAAACTCACTTCCTTCCCAAAGTGAGAGGCATATCCCCGTGAAGTTTCAATTGCAATTTTTTAATGTACTGGAATTTATTTGCTCGGTTCTTTCCACCTAAGCAATTCGTTTTAAAGCCTCAAGGTGTTGTTATAAAATATGAACAAGGCAGAATGTATTTTAAATGTTTATTCCCTTCATGTCTTCTGTTGCGGTTGCAAAGCATCATCTGTTGTTGGACTTTGCTGTTTGAAATACGCAGACTGATTGCAGATCTGTCCAGGAGGGACCCCTTAACCAGTCTTTGGATTTCTGATATTTGGCTTCACTTTATTGGGGTGAATGCTTCCTGCAGCTCACTCCACAGCCCCGCCAGCAATTAACCCCGGCAAATAACGTGTGTTTCTACAGCATTCTCACAGAAATGAGGGCGAGAGAAACTTGCCCAGCTACGTTCTCCCAGAATCACTACTTGCACAAAAGAGCAACTGGACGTAAACAGGAACAAGCATTTGCAATGCAATAGGTCTCGCATTATAAAAGTGTGAGCAGTTGGCATTGCTAAAAATAATGCAACACTAGCTATTGGCTTTGTAAATGATAATGGCATTTATTTATGTGTTTGTTTTATAAAATAGATTAAAAACGGCATTGTCATGAACAATGCCAATAGCTTAAACTTTTGCAAATGCGAGACCTATTGCATTGCAAATGCTTGTTTAACACTGTCTTGCACATAGTTCCTTGCATCTCCTTCCCCTTACCTCCGCCAGACACAATCTACGTGCTCACATTTGAAGCGGATGACCATATATTCTGAACCCTTTTGTGAGCCACTGACGGGCCTTGTGGGAAATCCACTCCACATTTGGCCTGCTGTCAATTGTTGTCCATTGCAAGCATTATACCTGAGTAATATGTTGCATGAAAATAACTACAGATACACAGCATCCTGAAAAAATCAAATACTCTTAGGCAATTCAAGAGCAAGTAAAATGTGAAATGTAAGCAGGAACAACATCGCTGTTCCCGCGCTTACATGCCGGAGCCTGTTTTTGCTGGCTGCAGCTGTCGTCCTGGGTAGGGCATAAGGGAGGCCAGAACAATTACAGATAGGGTGCCAGTCCCACCAGGGTCCCCACCCCCACCCAATGAAGCCTCAAGTCCCATGTGAGGGGATGTAGCCATGGGTCTGGTGATGGACCATGTTCAATGCTGCTGAGATCCCCAGCAGTAGCCAGAGAGAAGGGATTCCATATTTGGTTAGCTGTGGCCTCATTCACACTTGAATGGAAACTGTTCCTGTTCTGGGTGAGGCCCAAAGCTGATACTCATTCAGCAGGTAGTGATTGATTTGTTCCTGCAGTGTTACGGTGATTGCTTTCTCCAGTATCTCCACAAGAGGTATGTCATCAGTCTACAGCTATCATAGTCATCTCGGTCCAAGTCATCTTTCTATTCAGTAGTCATTTAACCTGTCTCACTTCACGTGCTTTGTGTGTGGTGGCACTATGCTAAGCTATCCTTAATTTCACCTCGGTGGTCAACTGGAAGGTTCCAAAAGGGCGTCACTTTGATGTAAGTGGGCATTAAACTTCAGATTTTGCTTTATGTTTGCAAACCAATGTCTCATGTGAACCTGCTGTACCCAGAGCATGTCTATTTTAACAGAAGAGGGACTTCAAAAGTCAATCAGAAACTCTTGTAATCCGCTGCAAGAGGATGTTCGACTAACTACCAAGAAACACAACGGGAATCACCCCTTTCAGATGTGACAAATCCAAATATGGCAGAGAACACCTTCTACATGCTGAGCAGACCGTGCATATCATGAACAAGTGTTTGCAGCTCGTGTGCACAGGTCCTCATTTTTGTGGATCGGGTCTTATTTTTTATTTTATTTTTAATAACTTTTTTTATTAACAAGTGCTCAATCAACAGCACAATGCAGTTGTTACATCAACAAGCGAATAGCAAAATCCATCGTTACACAGTTAATAGAGAATCCTCCCCCCTAGACCCACGTGACCCTGAAATAATTGACCTTCGTGTACTGCCCCCCCTATTTCGCTTCTAAACACCTGACACTGCCCCCCCCCCCCCCCCCCCCACCCAAAAAAAAAACCTCCTCCCACTTGTACGGGAATCCTCTACCTAAATGGCGTTTTTTTTTTTTTTTTACCAGATTTTGACTCAGAGAAGAGAAAGGCAAAAAAAGGGAAAGGAAGGAAGAAAAGACGTTAGGGAAATAAAAATGACAACTGGTGAAAGCAAGGATGGTAAAGAACCCGAAATAAAAACACAGGGTGTGCAAAGTGGTCGAAGAAACAGACATGAGGTGGAATCAAAGCTAGTATTCACCAACCCTTGCATCGGCAGCCCAGGTGGCGTGCTCATATGAAATAACCCCATCAATGATTCTGAAAAAGTCCCAATCGTATTACTATTGCACAAAAATCAATGTTTTAATTTACAGTGACTATTCAGCATTCTTTTCCTCCTTATCCTAAAATCCACTGTGAGCCCTGTTGGCTACTGTTTCGGATTGTTAAAGTGTTGCTATAATCTTCTTATTATAATTACTCTATGCATCACTCTAGTGCTTAATGTATCACTTTACCTGAAAAATTCCTAAAATTAGAGCCCTTTATCATCATCCTATCAAGAGTCCGAATGTATAATGAGCACGCTTGGGATTTCCCTGCTTTGCAGGTAATCAATAAAGTGAGATCATCTTAATAGCCCAATAATTCCAAGTAATTACTGTCGGCTGCAATAGTCCAGTTAATGCTCCTTGCTAGAAAATGAGCGAAAGTGAAAACGGACACGTATTTCATTTAAGAGTGCTGAGCAGATGAAAAAGATTTCTCGACATTTCCAGCCTTGCGCCAGACTCTCATTTGTTAACATCGCCGCGCTGAATAATTCAACACGACGCCGCCGTTAAGGTTAAAGTGCCTCGGCACATATTTGAATTCCACGGCGCAGCCCGCTTTTGTCTTGAATATGGCCTTTGAGCAGGGAAGTTACATTCATCAGTCGGCGTCTAGTCGTTCGTGGGTTTCTGAAATTCTAAGTAAATGGCCGAAATGAAATTTACTTATTACAGGAGGTCAAAAAACGTACATTTGCTGCTGCTGAGCAGGTGTAGTAATTTCTTGTCCCTCATTTGTCTTCATGTCAGTGATTTATTTATGTGCATGTCTTTCAACGCCCTCTATGACCAATAACCATAACCTCACAGAGAGTATTTACTGATGCCCTTATATACAAAAAATTAATGATGCACAGCAATGGGTGAAAGGGAGCGAGCAGAACAGCGCCATATTTACTAAGAAATGGTGCCGTGTTCCTGTCGACCTGCGCTGGTGCAGTTCAGGCTGACATGCGCCAACGGACACACCCTTGCGCCATATTGAAATGGTTTTTGCGTTCTGTAAGTAATAGATTTTGTACTGGAAGGTGACCCTTCCAGTACAAAAAACATTCTTTAACACTTTTCTGCTTTGTATGTGTGCTGTACAATGCAGCATGCACGCAAAGTAGGAAAAATGAGGAAAAATGAAAACATTTCTCCTCATTATGCCTGCCTCGAGGAGGCATAAGATTATGGTGCAGATCCATGTCCAAAGAAAAGTTGCGCTGTGCACTGCTTTGTGTTACTTTGGGAAACTATCAAAAGCAAATCCTGATTTGCGTTGGATAGTAAATCCCAGCATAACTCTTTGTATCAGGTTTGTGTTACAAAAATCTGGGCCTGATTGTTCAAGTCTTGTGTGTCAGTAGCCTGAGATGGGTTTTAATTTGATGATTGGCTTCACAGTGCAGTTGCCTGCATACATGGAGTGGGCTTTGACTCCACCCAGATTAGAGTGATAAAAACTCTCTAACTCCCTACTGTTTGATGTATCATTCAACCTTCTTTGCATATATTGCAATGCTTGTGGGACTCTTTTACATCTCAGAACTATATTGAATCATGGCATGTTAAATCCTATATTTTATCGAGGCATCGTATATTCTTGGTGCTGTTTACCTGGTGCTTGGCCCACTTTATTTCTCTGGCCCGGCCTGTGGAGCTAGGTTGGCTCCGGGGGGCAAGGGAGTTGTGGCGTCAGGGTGCAGGGGGCTCCCTGAAGAAGGCAGTCCTGGTTGGAGAATTTGAGTATTTAGTGGCCCTCCAGGATCGTGTCAGACCCGGGAACTGTGGGGTTCCCATACGACCATAGTGCAGCCAAAATCACAGAAAATGGGGCACGTGATGGAATCCCGGAGGCCTGGAGAGGGATCCCACCAGCCCTCGGTTTTAACCTTAAAAGTACTGCCTTGAAATGTAAATGGCCTGGATAGTAAGCAAAATTAGGCCATTGTGTGAAGGTACCGCTTTAGAAAAGGTCCAGATATCATCCTTCTGCATGAGACCCATCTTGTGGGCAACTGCTGCGGCTTCCTGAACCTGGGCAGATACAGGCTATTAGCTCATGCACATTTTGCCAGAGGGTGTAGAGGGGTGGGAGTCCTGGTCCGCAAGTCCTTTCCGCTACAGGTCGTGCAATTTTAGACAGATAACTGGGATGTTGGGCTGCAGTGTGGGCCGCTGGTGCAGAGAAGAATTGGCGCTGGTGTCCTGTTACTTCCCCCTGGGGCTGCAGTAGATGTGATTAGACCAACTGGGGAGTTGGCTAGCGGGGTTACCGGAGACTTTGCTTCTAATTGGTGGAGACCTCAACGTCACTGCACAGGGGAGGATGGACAGGTTGACTTCATTAGAAAGTATGCTCTGTGTAGACCTGCGTTTGCCACAGTTTCTAAAAGCAGTGGGACTGTCTGATCTCTTGAGGAGTGAGCAGCCAATGACAAACCAGTACTCATTTGCGGCCAACACTATGCACTCTCTGTCCAGGTTGAATTATTTTCTGGTGCTCTATTGTCAATTGGGCCGATTCAATCATACTGCCTTCCTGCCATGAGGTACTCGGACCACTCACCCATAGCTACACACTTGCAGATAGCAGTACCAAAGTCTAGAGGAGAATGGAGGCTTGACCCCTGGGAGCTGACTGACTGGGACACCAGAAAACTGGTCATGGAGACCTCCATTCACTACTTTCAAGATAACACGGTCATGGTAGAATCTGAGGTGGTCCTCTGGGCGGCTTACAAAGTGGTCATACGGGGACGCCTTATACAGAATGTCTCAGGGAAAAGGAGGGAGGGAGACAGGGTGGCTAGAGAGATGTAACACACCCTAATGCAGTGGGAACTGGATTACATGATGGCCCCTTCAAGAGAACTGGCACATAGTATTGAAGGGCTTAGGCTCTCCCTCCAGACTCATGTACAGCAAGAGGCAAGAGGCAAGTTTTGTGCACAGCCGGGGCAACTTAATGGGATGGGCGACAAAGCAGGGAAACTCCTGGCCTGGTTGGTAGAAAGGGAAGAGGGTCAACGCTGGGTGCAGGCAATCAGGACGAACAATGGGTAGCTGGTTGAAACACCAGCAGAAATTACACAGACCTTTGCCTCCTACCTGGAAGACCTATATCGAACCGAACCCACAAGGGACCTCAGAGATCTGGAACAATTTGTCAAGGTTCCTCGAATGGTACATGAGGCAAGGCTGGGGCTGGATTTGGAAATCAAAGAGGCAGACATATCTGAAGCAATAACCCAAATGAAGCAGAGGAAAACTCAGGGGCATATGTACAAGCCCCTATCACCATCACAACGTCACTTTTACGGACGTTGTGGTGTCCATAGGGGCTGCGCCTTATGTACAAGGCAGCGTTAAGCCACTTAACGTGTCTTAACGCTGCCTTATACATAAGGCACCCTTTCATGCCATGGTTAGCATGAAAGAGGTGCGCAGTGGGTGTTGTGGTGGGCATTTCACCGCAACACCCATTGTATTTGACGCTGCCCCCTATGTACAAGGGCGGCATACAAAGGGGACAACGCCAAAATTACGACCAGGAAAATCCTGGTCTTAAATTGGCGAAATTAGGAGAAATGCATTATTTCTCCTTGTTTTTGCTTTTTCCACGTGTGCTCGCTTGTGCAGCACACATGGAAAAAGCAAAATACCAGGTGTCCCTTCTTGTACATAAACAAACCTTTTAAAAAATGCCATTTTATAACTTTTATGCGTGCTGCATAAAGCAGCACACATGAAAGTTGCAAGATGGCATTTAGCATTTTAGGATCATTTATGTGCAGGAAGGGACACCTTTCTACACATAACCATTCCTCCCTTGTACACAGACACCCTTGCACTCTGGTGCAAGGGTGCCTGCGTTGGCGCTAAGTTGTTAAACTTAGCGCCATCACGGGGGAAACACAAGGCTGCACCACATTCTTGTGAATATGGTGCAGTCTTGAGTTTCAGATGTGGCGGAGCATGTCTTTAAGCTAAGGAGGCTAACGACACGCTCCGCCACTTACTAGTACATATCCCCCTCCGAGTTCCAATGGCTTGCATGCCTATTTTTTTTAATGTGTTGAATAGGTGTAGGCATGATGGCACCCTGCTGGGAGACTTGTGATGGGAAATGTTTGCCCTGATTCATAAGCTTGGGAAATCAAGTTAAGACTGTGCCTCCTATATGCCAGATCATTGCTAAACTTAGAAAACCAAGATTCTGGCAAAAATCTTGGCCAATCATTTGATACAGGTGGTTGACTCCCTGGTGAGCCCGGATCAATCGAGCTTCATTCTTTACAGGGCGACGAGGCACCGCTTGCGTCGCCTGCAGGGGTGCCTGGTGGCAGGGCCGGACTGGCTACCGGGCGTTTTGGAATGCTGCTGAGCTGGGGGCTGATTTCGTTGATGGGGACCTGCGTGTACTGAACAAAATTCGTTTTGATTTAATTATTTCGAAGTACACACAGGTCTCCATGAACGAAATCAGCCCCCACCACAGTGAAATCAGCCCCCTTCTCGTCGGAATTCCAAAACGCCCGGTAGTCAGTCCGGCCCTGCCTGATGGGCAGGACCCATATAGCTGAACTGGCAATCCATTTAACCCTTGATGCTGAAAAGGCGTTTGCTTATCTAGAATGGCCCTGCATGTGGGCAGTCCTGGAGAAGATGGGGTTTAATTTCGGACACCTGTGCTGGGTGAGACTTCTATACAGTGACCCAAAGGCATGAGTAAAGGTCCATGGGGTGTTATCCATAGGATTTCTACTGGCCAGAGGCACCCAGCAGGGCAGTCCATTGTCCCCCCTGCTGTTTTCAGTGGCACTCAAGCCACTGGACACGATGGGATCCAAACTGGTAAGATGTGATTTCCCTCTATGCAGACAATATCCTGGTCGATTTGGCAGACCTGGATTACTCTGTACTGAGGATTCTGCAGATTCTAGGGACCTTCAGGCCTTATTCAGGGATTCACAAAAATTGGCACAAGTTGGTGGCATACATCCTGTCACAGTGCTTCAGCTTCATGCTGGGATTGCCTTCTAAATTGGGAACAGGCTGGGATTCTATATCTGGGCATATTTTCGATCACAGGCAGTGAAGTCTCTCTCTGGGAAGACCTGACAGATTTCTTGAGTGTTATAAAACCGATTTACGCCACTGGTGCAATTTCCTGCAGTCTCTGATGGGATGGGCGACCCACTATAAAATGATTTACCTCCCGAAATGTTTATATGTGCTGCAAAATACCCTGTTTGAGATACCAGATGAGTTCTTCAGGTTGGTAGATGATGTTACTAGGGCCCTACTGTGGGACGGAAGGGTGCCATGGATAGCTCTGGCCACCTTGACCAGAAAACCCCTTGAAGGGGGCATCGCTTCCCTAACTTGCATGTATGTTAATGGGCAACTCAGCTGCAGGTAATACATGACTGGGCCTTTTCACCACAGCAGACGCCCTCATTGATGGCAGACCAGAGAGCAATGGACCGGGGGAAGAAGGGGGGCTATATGCGACGCCTTTAAGGGGGGCAGGGACTGCCACCACACCCCCCTAAGACAGGCGTGGTCATGAATATATGGAGGACTGTGACAAACTCCCTTGGATGGAAGCGATATATTGCAATATATTGAAGGACCTGTGAGTCATTCAGGGTTCCAGGAAATGGGACATGCTTGATGATTCCAAGCTGGGGGATGTGTGGCGCGACTGCAAGATAATACCAAACTCCAAGAGCAATATGAACTGATGGGTAGGCAATATCTTAGATGTCTACAATTGACATAATCCTAGGCCAGCACAAATATACACTCGGAGAGACACACAACAATACACCTTTAGTATATAGGGTGCTTGGGGCGTCCCTGCCCAACCATGCAGTGTCTCAAATCTATTCCAAGCCGCTACACAACTGCCTTCCTCCACGAGACACTCTGAGGGGGACGACTTGGCTATACTGGACGACAACAACTGTGCGGTGACCTGGCACTATTCATGTGAGGTGGCAATCATAGCAAGGTTTCAACTGATCCAATTTAAAGTGTTCCATAAAGCAGACTTCAGGAAGACCAGGCTGTTCCAAATAGGACCTATGCTTGAGGGGATGTGGTACACTAATTCACACACTCTGCCTGAGGATGCAGTCATTCTGGGAAGGGGTGAGCTGCAGGACCTCAGTGGTGCTGAACATAACACTAGATCTGATTCCGGGGCGGGTGGCTATGAGTATCTAGGGAGAGTAATCCTTGGACAGATGCAAAAGGATTTTCTGCAATGTCGCTCTGGTGGTAGCTCGCCAAGATTTGATACGCCAGTGGATTTGGCGCTACACTCCCGAAAGTGCAAGAATGGGAATCCAACATAAAATGCTGCATGAGGGCCAAACGATTAGTGTATCAGTCAAGTGGTTGTCCCCCAATAACTGACAAAATATGGGGCCTCTAGAGGGCAGCAGCAGACATGGATAGATGAGGGCAACCAAGGGCAGCAGGCTGTGAACGGGAGAGATATTGTGAGGGGGTGTCGCTGGAGGGCAATGTTGCACGAGATTTGAATGTTTTTGTTCTGCATTTTCGCCGTTTCACTTGTCTTTTCCTCTGTGTCCCCTTCGTCCGCTGCTTCCCCCTCACTGTTGTGCCCAGCCCCTGCCGCGTTTCCCACCACCTCCCCGCTCCCCGCCACTGCCCCCCTGCGGCCCCGCCCCCTTCCCTCGCTCGCCATTCCCATTCGCTACCCCGCTCCCGCCTCCCAGCTGACCCTCCCTCCCACTGGACCATATATGGAAGAGTGATCACGGTGAGGAGCAGTGACCTTGTGCCTCTGGGCCGGTCACCCCACCGTGCACACTCCCCGTGAGTGAGCCCGCTCCTGCCGCCACTGCTCTCAGCTGTGCTCCCGGCCCCGACCGCCGGAACTGCTTCTGCACCATCTGTATTTTTCTCCTGCTAACCTCTCTGCATTTTGCCTCCGTGTAACCTTGCTTGCTCTCCTCCTACTCTCCCCTGTTATTTCACTACATTTTGCCTCCGTGTAACCTGCTTGCTCTCCCCTGTTATTGTTCTGCATTTTCGCCGTTTCACTTGTCTTTTCCTCTGTGTCCCCTTCGTCCGCTGCTTCCCCCTCACTGTTGTGCCCAGCCCCTGCCGCGTTTCCCGCCACCTCCCTGCTCCCTGCCGCTGCCCCCCTGCGGCCCCGCCCCCTTCCCTCGCTCGCCATTCCCATTTGCCACCCCGCTCCCGCCTCCCAGCTGACCCTCCCTCCCACTGGACCATATATGGAAGAGTGATCACGGTGAGGAGCAGTGACCTTGTCCCTCTGGGCTGGTCACCCCACCGTGCACACTCCCCGTGAGTGAGCCCGCCCCCACCGCCACTGCTCTCAGCTGTGCTCCTGGCCCGACCGCCGGAACTGCTTCTGCACCATCTGTATTTTTCTCCTGCTAACCTCTCTGCATTTTGCCTCCGTGTAACCTTGCTTGCTCTCCTTCTACTCTCCCCTGTTATTTCACTGCATTTTGCCTCCGTGTAACCTGCTTGCTCTCCCCTGTTATTGTTCTGCATTTTCGCCATTTCACTTGTCTTTTCCTCTGTGTCCCCTTCGTCCGCTGCTTCCCCCTCACTGTTGTGCCCAGCCCCTGCCGCGTTTCCCGCCACCTCCCCGCTCCCCGCCGCTGCCCCCCTGCGGCCCCGCCCCCTTCCCTCGCTCGCCATTCCCATTCGCCACCCCGCTCCCGCCTCCCAGGTGACCCTCCCTCGCTCCGCCCCCCACGCTCCACATATGGCAGAGTGGCAAACGCGCAGCGTTGATGCGCAGCGGGCGCACCCGAAGCGCGCCAAAGGTGCGCCAAAGGTAAGCCCGTCTGAGCCCGTCCGCGCCTGGACCGCGCCCAGTGCCAGGACCCCTGGCCCCCGCAGACCCCAGCCCACCCGCCTGACTTACGACGCGACCGACCTCAACGCACTCAACACCGGACGCACCCCTAGATGCTGCCGAGCCACCCCGAGACGGGCTCACGGACCCTTCAGCTGCCACGCCTGCAAGTTCGCCTGCATCCGGACCTGCACCACACCCACACCCACCAAGAACACCACCAGCAACCACCTGAAGTGCATCCTTCTCAACACCCGATCCATCCACAGACACGCCATCCAACTCTGGAACCTGATCGACACAACATCCCCAGACGTCGCCTTCCTCACGGAGACCTGGATGAACGCCTCCTCAGCGCCAGACATCGCTATCGCCATCCCGGACGGATACAAGATCACCCGGAGGGATCGCACCGCCAACCAGACCGGAGGCGGCATTGCCATAGTCCACAAGAACACCATACGCATCACGACCACCACCGACAACACCCTCAAAGCCGCCGAACACCTGCACTTCCAGATCCACACCGACCCCAAGACCACCCTCAGAGGCACCCTCATCTACAGACCCCCGGGACCACGCGCACAGTTCAGCGAAGACATCGCCGACCTCATCAGCCCGCACGCCCTCCCCTCCGCTGACTACATCCTCCTCGGAGACCTCAACTTCCACCTGGAGAACAACAACGACCGCAACACCACCACCCTGCTTGACAACCTCGCCAACCTCGGACTCAAGCAGCTGGTGACCACCCCCACCCACCTCGCCGGACACACCCTCGACGCCATCTTCTCATCCAGCAAAGACATCGCCTTCAGCCACGCCACCGGACTCCACTGGACGGACCACAGCTGCGTCCACTTCAGCTTCAGAAGGACCACGATCCACCACCACCAGCGACAGGTCACACGAAGAAGCTGGAACACGATCACGGCCAACCAACTCGCCGCCTCCCTGAGCCAGCACCCTCCCGCCAGCTCAGCGAACCCCAGCCAGGCCGCAAACAACCTGACGAAGTGGATCAGCAACTGCACAGACGACCTCGCCCCACTGAGGAAACCGCCCAGCAGACCCGGCAGCAAGCTGGCTCCATGGTTCACCGACGAACTCAAGAGCTCCAAGAAGAACTGCCGAGCCCTCGAGAGAGCCTGGAGAAGAGACCCAACACCTGACAACATGACCACCCTCAAGCTCGCCACCCGAAAGCACCATCAATTGATCCACGCCACCAAGAAAACAGCATTCAAGGAGCGGCTGGACAACAACGCACACAACAGCAAGGAACTCTTCAACATCGTGAAGGAGCTCTCCAACCCCAACGCCGGAAACAACGACATCACACCATCGCAAGAACTCTGCAACTCCCTCGCCTCCTACTTCCACAACAAGATCGCTGACATACACAACAGCTTCAGCACACAACCAACGCCCCCCACGACCGCACCAACGCCACCCACCACCACCCTCCGCGCCTGGACCCCGATCAGCACCGAAGACACCATCCGCACGATGAACTCCATCCACTCCGGATCCCCGACCGACCCCTGCCCCCACCACATCTTCAACAAGGCCGACGCTGTCATCGCACCCCACCTGCGAGACATCATCAACACCTCCCTCGACACCGCCACCTTCCCGGAGAGCTGGAAGCACGCCGAACTCAGCGCTCTTCTAAAGAAGCCATCAGCCGACCCCACCGACCTCAAGAACTTTCGCCCCATCTCACTGCTCCCGTTTCCCGCTAAAGTCATCGAGAAGACTGTCAACAAGCAGCTGGCCGCCTTCCTCGAGACGAACGGATCCCTCGACCCCTCGCAGTCTGGCTTCCGGGCCAACCACAGCACAGAGACCGCCCTGATCGCAGCCACCGACGACATCCGAGCCCTGCTCGACAACGGAGAAACAGCGGCCCTCATCCTCCTGGACCTCTCCGCGGCCTTCGACACTGTCTGCCACCGCACCCTAGTACAGCGCCTCAGCAACATCGGAATCCAGGAGAAGGCACTGGAATGGATCACCTCGTTCCTCGCCGGTAGGACACAGAGAGTCCGCCTCCCCCCGTTTAGATCAGAAGCCACCGAAGTCATCTGCGGCGTTCCTCAAGGCTCCTCGCTCAGCCCAACCCTCTTCAACGTCTATATGAGCCCTCTCGCAGCCATCGCACGCCAACACAACCTCAACATCATCTCCTACGCCAACGACACCCAGATGATCCTCTCCCTCACCAACGACCCCGCCACCACCAGAACCAACCTACACGAAGGGATGACAGAAGTAGCCAAGTGGATGATGAGCAGCCGCCTGAAACTGAACACGGACAAGACGGAAGTCCTCATCCTAGGATCTTCACCCACCGCCTGGGACGACTCCTGGTGGCCCCCCGCCTTGGGCAGCGCACCCAAACCAACAGACCACGCACGAAACCTAGGCTTCGTCCTGGACTCCTCCCTCTCCATGACCAGGCAAGTCAACGCCGTATCCTCGTCCTGCTTCAACATCCTGCGCATGCTACGAAAGATCTTCCGGTGGATCCCCACCGAGACCAGGAAGACGGTCACCCAGGCCCTCGTCACCAGCCGTCTGGACTACGGCAACTCCCTCTACGCCGGAACCACCACCAAACTCCAGAAGAGACTCCAGCGGATCCAGAACGCCTCAGCCCGACTCATCCTGCAGCCACATCTCCGGACACCTGAGAGACCTGCAAGAGAATCACCTTCCGTCTCCTGACCCACGCACACAAAGCATTGCACAACCAAGGACCAGCATACCTCAACAGCCGCCTCAACTTCTACGCTCCCACACGCCACCTTCGTTCGACCAGCCACGCCCTCGCCGCCATCCCCCGGATCCGAAGAGCCACCACAGGAGGAAGGTCCTTCTCCTACTTGGCCGCCAAGACTTGGAACTCCCTCCCGTCCCACCTCCGCCTGACCCAGGACCACCTCGCCTTCAGGAAGCAGCTCAAGACCTGGCTGTTCGAGCAGTAGCGGACCCCCTCCCCCCCCCGAGCGCCTTGAGACCCTCCGGGTGAGTAGTGCGCTATATAAATGCTGTGATTGATTGATTGATATTTAGTGTTGATTGCCCACCGGGAACTTTACTCATGATAATTCCAGCATAAATTGTATTAACAATGGAACCACTGTGTCTGAAGTTTTTCATTTACCGTTCCCAGGTTTGTGAGATTTGTTCTGTTAAAAATTGTCAATAAAAATGAGTTAAAAATGTTTCACATTGTGATCCCAAAGACATGATCAAAGGAGAGATCATGTTGATTGGTATGAAAACGCTATGGAAATGAATAATAATACACCTTTCTGGAAAGCAAGTGGTAAGTGGTCTGTGGAGAGGGGGGGGTATTTTGCTTTTTCATAGACTTAGTATTGTGAATTTGAACCCTGAAAGGCACTTGTGTATCATGTTAGCAAAAAAGGAGAATCAGGATTTTGTTTGCATGGCTTCGCTTGTTTTATTCAGCCAAAAGAACTCTAATCAATTGTTTTGGATTTCCAAAATAATGACAAAGATCTAGTGGAGTTGACCCATTATTAATGTTATTGTGGATACCCTGCCCTCCCTGGGAAAAGTGAGAGTCAATGGGCCCGATTCACAGAACTAACTTAAGACAAAATCCTAAACTTACTACTTTTGGTATTCACAGAAGTTAGGATTTTGTCTTAAATTTGTCTTAAGACAAACTTAAGACAGACTTAAGACAGACTTAAGACAGACTTAAGACAGACTCAAGTTAGGATTTTGTCTTACGTTTGTCTTAAGTTTGTCTTAAGTCTGTCTTAAGTCTGTCTTAAGTCTGTCTTAAGTCTGTCTTAAGTCTGTCTTAAGTTTGTCTTAAGACAAACTTAAGACAAAATCCTAACTTCTGTGAATACCAAAAGTAGTATGTTTAGGATTTTGTCTTAAGTTAGTTCTGTGAATTGGCCCCAATGTGTTTGGACCCGAAAATGTAAGTGCAAGTGTGACAAATGTATTCTAGCCATGAATGAGTTTGAATGTAGGCATGTAAGAAGTGGAAATTGTTTAATCAAGTCAAGTCAAGAAAAACTTTATTTCGGAGAATCTCCATAAAAGGTACATAAAATGAATATAAAAGCATTTAAAAACCGTACATTAGGTAATTAAAATTAGTAGTAAAAAAGGGAAGAAAAATGTAACGTTGGTACAGCCGCACAACTAGATATCTACGGGTTACATAAAATCATGTACCATTTAACACAGTGCAAGATGAATCATGATGACATTTTTAAATACCGTTTCCGCTTGTGCCATAAAGCCCCCAGAAATTTGGCCACAGCAAACACGATGTGAACAGCCATTTCACTTTTAAGAATTCTAAATGCTTCGTGGCACCTTGTGAAACCCAGATTTCTGCAAGCGGGAATGATCCATTTTCTGCGCGCCTCAGTATAGCCCGGACAAAAAAATATAATATGCAGCTCAGTTTCATCGCTTACTCTGCATGCCGGGCAAATACTGGGTGTCGACACGGACCAAAGGCTAGTAAGTGCGCGAATTGGCAAGGACCCGTGCCTCCATTGCAAATAAAGCTTCCTAATTATTACAGGGTAAACATTGTCAAGGGTTGATTCAAAGCTGTAGGTATTCTTCATATAAAGGAATTGGTGCGTTAAAGACCCTAGAGATTTTGAGGGTCGAAGCGTGGGAGCCTTGGAATTATAATACAATTTGGTTAAAACTTTTTTAGGAAGCCTGGAGCAGGCATCCTGAGGATTGTTCCAAAGTGCATCTAGACCTAGGCTCACCAGACTATTCCTTACAAATTTAAGCCAGGGAATGTTCCCCGAGTTTGGAAAGCTAAGGACTTCCTGCAAGCCCTGTCTGTAATGAATCAATTCAGGCACCGCCCACAATCTACGCCAGTAGATCACGGGGCGAAGTGCCAATTCTTCTTCCAGGGGTCTAATGCCTAGGTCGAGTCTTAGAGGCACTAGGGGTGTACTAGGAGGAAGAGCTATTAGACACCTAAGAAATCTATTCTCCTCTTTTGTCAGACTATCCAAGACTTTATGACCCCATAATTCACTACCATATGTGGCAGCTCCTCTGGATTGCACCCTGTAAATATGGAGGGGTGGGCCTATGGGTTTGAGGGTCGACCTGTTCTTCCCTACCATCCTTAGTATCCCACCCGCATGTTGCACTAGTTTCATCCTTACTTTCTCCTGGTGCGGAACCTACCCCAATTCCTCATTAAGGGTAACACCAAGGTATTCAAAGGTGTTGACTCGTTCAAGTATGTTATTCCCTATGCGTGGGATGCGGTGAAACCTGGGGGGCGGATTGAAGGCCATAAATTTTGTCTTTAAAGTGTTTATCTCCAATCCATGCTCTCTGCAAAAGACCCCGAAACCATCCAACACGCGCTGGATTCCCATCGGCGACTTGGAGAGAAGGAGGGTATCATCCGCAAACATGATTGCCGGAACCCTCCTTCCCGCCAACTTTGGGACATCCGAATTGGGGACCCCGTTGAGGTGATCAATAACACCGTTGACAAAGAGGCAGAACAGGGTTGGTGCGAGTACGCACCCCTGTCTTACCCCTCTGTCAACGGGAAACTTATTTGACAGAGCACCCTGCCTACCACACCTCACACGAGCATAGGTGTTAGTGTGGAGGCGGATGATCATTGTCAAAAGATCAGCTGGCACCCCAACATTCGCCAGCACTTCCCAGAGCTTGCCGCGTGGAACCAGGTCAAAGGCTGCCCTTAAGTCCACAAATACAGTATAGAGACTGCCACCCTCCAGCAGTATTGTTTTCCAATGTAGAAGGGACAGCCTAAAGACCTGGTCTATGGTGGAGGTCTTCTGACGAAACCCTGCCTGTAGGGGGCTCAAGATGTCCCTCTCTTCGATCCAGTCCAAGAGACGATCCAACAGAAGCCTCGCGAAAAGCTTCTGTGGGACGTCTATCAGACTGATCGGTCTATAATTGGCGGGGAGCGAAGGTGAGCCCCTTTTAAAGATAAGCACAATCTCCGCCCCGAGCCAAGTTGGAGGGACCGCCATCCCATGGATGATGGCATTGAACAATACCAAGAGGTAGGGTGCCCAAATTCCAACCTCATGCTTTAAGAGATCACCTGGGAGATGATGGCAAATTTCATGAGTCAAGTGATTTGGTAAGAAACTGTTAATAAAATGGGACAGGGAGTTGATGAGATGGAATGTATGCATGAGTCAGGACTCATGATAGTATTGATAATGCGATCTAAAATGGAGTGCAAGAAATGGGTGTCAAGATCCACTCTCCTATGGTCAGATGCTGCTGAAGCCACATGAATCCTTCATTCCCCTAGCCAGTTGCTCTCGCCATCCGAGACTGCCAGACCCATCTCAACAGCTCATTCCTGTAATGTGTTTTTTGGGAATGGAGTACATTCTTGCTTAGCTTTGCTAGTTTATGGTTATTCTTCACTGTAGTCTCATCTGTTAGATTTCACACACAAGACTGTATCAAAGAAAGCAAAACAAACCTACTTAATTCTCCGTACAATTGAAACACATTCAATAATCATTTTGAGTAACAGCTTCTTTTAATTCTTACCAGTTTTTAATCTTTTTAGACACTCATGATTAATTTTAGTCCTTTCTTCTGTATATAGAGTGGGCTTTTTCTTTCTCCAAAAACTCTATTCCTTCATAAAGTTGACTTTGTGTCTGTTTAGGGAGCTATTCTGTATTTTGATCAAACTTTTAAGGTAATGACTTTGTACCCTTCATCAATTAAAGGTTCTTGACAAACTAATGCTGAGCAAGTCTCCTTCGTATCAAATTAAAAGTAAAGTAGGCGCTTGTAATAAGGCTAGTGCACTAACATTGGAAGAATTATTCCTATTCCTATTGCTTTTTCTTGTTCTTTTTTTAAATTTCCTTGCATATAATTTCTCTGATCATGGGGCGTGAAATCCGACTGAAAGCCGAAGGTGCACCACCTTACATGAGTCGGTGGAGAGGTTGGAGATTCTTACTACAGAAATTGTGATCGCAAAGTTACTACTAGTTGTTTTACGACCGGATTTCAGATCTAAAAATTACAGGCTAAGCTCTTTATATCAGAGAAGGAGTTCTCTGCCTCTACTCTTGAAAAGTCAAAATGAAAAAGTCTATAGAAACATATTCACTGACTTCAGTCACACACCCGACTCAGATTAATCTAGCAAGCTCATAACTACAGCCTACACCTTAGTCCCTTCCCTCTTCCCCTTGGACTGATTCACTTTCAGGATTCCCTTACCAGAGCTCCAACGTCCAGAAGGCATCCGGCTGCACCCAAGAAGAACAAGAACTTCACTGAGGAGGAGACAGACCTTGTAGCTACCTTTGTTGTTGAACATTACAGGGAATTACATGGCCTGCCTTCATACCCTCTCATTTGAATAGAATAAGTTGTCATGTGACAGGGGACAGACTCTGGCAATGCATTGGTGGTGGAGGTATGCATTGTGTGGGGAAACAGAAAAAGTGGCAGGATGAGAGCAGGTGGGTGAATACGTTCTCCAGGATTCAGGTGGTTAATGATCTTCCTGGAGGCAGACCTTGATCTTGTCTTCATCACACCCCCTTGGAGAATGTATTGTCTCTACCATACTGTAGCAGGGATCCAAATGTCAGGTCTAGTAAGAAACGAAACCCCTCTATTTTACCACTGCATTTCTACTCCACACTAATTGTCACACTTCGCCCTCACAAATAGCCACACGCATCTCATACTTCTCACGCACACACAGCTAAATGATTATAGTTATCTTAATGCATTCCTTTTTATACAGTCCCATTTCAAGTGCATTGGTTGCACCAGCAAGAACAGAAGTATCATCTACTGATATAGGGTGAGGGGAACAGCCATTACAACGCGGTTTTTACCACACGCAGCTTTTACATCGCATACGTTACAACGCATGCGATGTTACAACGCAATGCCATTACAACGCAAGTCTTTACATCGACTTGCGCTAGATGGCGTGCTAACATTACAAATAGTGTAGTTTACTATCCCAACACCTTCCCTACTGTTACGTGGACTGGAGTTGGAATAGTAAATTACACTTTTCTAGCACGCCATCTAGTGCAAGTCGATGTAAAGACTTGCGTTGCAATGGCATAGCGTTGTAACATCGCATGCGTTGTAACGCATGTGATGTAACTGCACGCGTTGTAATAGCACGCGTTGTAATGTCATACATCCATAGGGTGACAGCCAGAGCAAACATCTAGGGGCATCCCAACCACTGGCACAGACATGTCACTCTGATATGTATGATGCTACCTCAGTCTAGAGTTTTTTATGTCTTGATATAAAGATATCTGTATGTCTAAATATTTTTTACATATGTCTGTGTAATATTCTTGCAGGGATTCTGTTTGAAAACAGAACTGTACCTTGCGAGAATAGGATATCAGTGTAGGAGGCTGGTTCAGTGTATAGTGTTCACCTATGGTGAGGCACTGTGCACTGAGTCCAAGTAACCCTTAGTGATAGTATTTAGGTTCCTGAAAAACAGAGCTCTCAAGGGGTAGCTATGGAAAGCAACTAAGACATATTCAGGAGGGTGTAAAGCAAGTGCATTTACCACTATAGTCAGTAGTAAGCCTTTCACACAAGAAAGAACCACACCAGGTGAGTATAAAATTACTTTGTATTTATTAGTACACACTAGACACTAACTTGGTATATATCCTGCCCAGAGATATCAACTACACACAAGAAATACTTCATAAATAGGTAAGTATCATTGAAAAACACCTAGGGCCCAACCGGGGGGCCAAACCATACACTCAGACAGTGGAATGTGAGGTAAGCACCAAAACGGGACTAGTACCCAAGGATAGAGCACCTCAGGGGAAACCAAGAACAAACTAAGGCGAGTAACCAGGGACCCCAAGGCACCCGGGAGCCGAGTTGTTACACCAGATCAAACGTCGATAGGATAACGCTTAAAGATGTGCCAGAATGAGTAAGATCACTTTTTCTCTGGAACAGATTCCAATTTATTTAATTTTACTTCAAGTCAAGAATAGGACCTTTCACAGCCAACACGTGTTTCACCCCCTTACATTGGCCATCCGGCCTGGGGCTTCCTCCGGGCGTATTATAGGCTAATGTCAGGGTTATGGTATGTAGTCAGATCCTTTCCCTGCGTTTCGTATAAATCATGTCTTAAAATGCGGAGGTATGCGTCTGCTAGTCTGTCTGTTTGGATCCGTCAGCATGTGCCCCAGGCTGGATGGCTAGTGTAAGGGGGCGAAACACGTGTTGGCTGTGAAATGTCCTATTCTTGTCTTGGAGTACAATGGAATAACTTATAATCTGTTCCAGAGAAAAAGTGATTTATCTTACTCGTTCTGGCACATCTTTAAGCTTTGTACCAGTAACGGGGAAAGGGTCTCCCATTGTCAAGAACGAATGAACCACACCATATATGCTCTATTAACGCAGGACTTCTAAGGCTCTGGACCCATTACCCCCCACTTTTTGTCCATAGGATAACGCCAGGTAAGCTGCGTTTGGAATTTTACAGTTCTAGGGTCCTTCCCAAAGGACCCTGAAGAAACCACTTGGATCAAGGAAGGTTGGAGCGACACCCCCATGGATACCCCAGAAACCAGGATACCTCAGTTCGATTATTTAGTTCCATGCTACCTTTGGCTTTATGCGAAATCTTGGCTGGTGGGAAGTGCCCGACAGGTAAATTTCAGTGCAAACTATTTTCCATGTAGAGAGTGTTCAGTGTTGTGCACCATGCACAGAAAGGAAAGCCTGAAAAGTTCTAGTGTTTGGATTTTTGCATTTCCAATTTTTATGTTTTTAGTTTATTGCTGGCTGTATGACTGTCGTGGTGGAGTGAGTGGGAATGGCAACTAATATATCTATCTAGGCCTACTCTCACTATGTGAGCACAGCGATATATTAGTGCTCTATGGGATTAGCACCATGCACCATACCTGTTATGTGTTGTTAGGTTGTCAGAATCATAGGTGTAAACTCAGTTAATGCAAGGTTGCAGCCTCCATTCCAAGACTGGTCTCTCTGCTGGAATTGTCCCATCTGCTCTTTAAGGGTCTTAGACACAGTTTATACGATAAGAACTATTGTGTTTGAAAACTGCAGCTGGGCTACTGTGTTGTATCGAAAAACGTTAGGAGATGATGCTGACCGGACACAAGAAAACAGTACATCATGTTGTTCGACTGTGCATGAAATGTAAGAGTCACTGAATAACAAATAATATACACGGTGTATTTCTAAAATAATATCATGTCACAAAAACAAATGTATTATCTGTGGCTGTGTGAAGCAAAGGCAGCTCAAAGCCGCTAATACGAGCAACCGAGGGAGAACCAAAGTGAGCCTAGAAGGGGAAATACTACAATACTCAATAGATCATTATTTTTTAATTGTGTATGCACAAAATGTGCTCATTCATATCATCCGCTACCTGCCACCACTTCCTCTTTTGCTCCATCACTGCACAGACGTGTGGACTGGCCACACAAAAAGGATGGATGACAGACTGGCAAGTCTGCAGCAGTATGATTTGCAATAGTGGTCTCGAGTAGGGATCGGTACGGCCAACTCTGCAAGGCTCAGTGTGGCAACTCTAATGTATTTTATTGGATGATATTGTTTTTAAAGCTGTGTTTTAGCTGTGTTTTTAGCTGTGTTTTAACATTTTACTTAAGACTGAACGTTGCACCTTTAACCTATATCTGGGGAGAGATTCTTGGAATGTGAGGTTCTATCTTCACTGCTGCGTGTTACAGGGTGCAGTAGACAGTTCCCTGCTCTCCCTTCCTCCCCTCCCCTCGCTCCCCCTTACCTGCGATTGCAGAGAGGTGAAGGCACCCTCCTGACACGAGCATCGCCTGCACCTTGCAGCTGCCATTTTCCCCACCTCAGAGTCGGACATTTACTGACGCCATCTTGGGTCGGCGGTCTAGCTCTACCGCCTGACCTCAAGATTCCCCACATAATGTGAGCCGCGAAGCGGATGCGCAGGGAACGCACAGAGCGGGCGTTCTGCTGGTGCGCCAAAGGCAAGCCCGTCTGCACCCGTCCGCACCCAGATCGCGGCCAGTGCCAGGCATGCTGCCTTTCCCGGCCCCCCAGCTAGAATTGTCTCGTCTAGGGAGCAATTATCCTATTTGAACTCAGGAGGTTGCCCCGGGACTTCCTGTTTTGATCTCTGCACGCTGGAACAAGAGGGACAGGGCCAGGAGCTTTATTCTAAGCCTTGCTCCTTCACGCTTGATAGAGGGTTGATTGAGGGAAGTGGATGCGAGGGCACCCCCACAGTAGCACTTTCTAAAGCACGCACCTCAGCCCCCAGGTTTAACATCAGGGCCTATTTAATCACTTGCAGATCCCTTCCCAAACACGTGGATGATATTTGGCTCATGCTTGAGTCAAATTCTTGGGATCTTATGTTCCTTACCGAAACGTGGCTAAGAGACAGCACCAACCCTGACATTTTGCTGCTGTTCCAGAGGGCTATAGGATAACTACGGTTAACCGGACTGGCAACAGATTGGGGGGTGGGCTTGCTGTGGTCCTGAGAGAAGACTGGGAGATCTTGCATAAAATAATTGAGCGTACTGGACTGATTGAAACGCTGTTCTTTAGTATAAAACTTTCCCCTGCCTTCTCTGTTGCTGGACTGCTAGTCTACAGACCTCTGGATTCTGCATATATCCAATTGCTACTTCAGCCCTTGACAGATAGCCCCTATTAAGACCATGAAACTGGCTAGGAACAAACCCTCTGCCCCTTTATTTACAAATGAACTCTGCTTGGAGAAAAGACTCTGCAAGAAGCTGAAGTGTGCCTGGCGGAAAACCTATAACTCAGAGGCCAAGTGTGCTTATAAAGAAGCCCTAAAAAAAAACTATGGGCTAAAGCGCAATACTATTAGAGACTATGTTGCTAATCAAACTAAATCTTCCGACAACTCGGCTAAAGAAGTTTTTAAGATTGTTCAGGGCTTTATTAAGCCAGTGGGTTTAAAGAGCACTATAGCCCCTTCAGCTACCCTGTGTGAAGATCTTTCTATCTTTTTCCAGGAGAAAGTTTGGGCTATCTACTCTTCATTCACCTTGACAGGGTTGTTAGCTACCCCCCACTTATCTCCCACCGCCCAGGCGTGTGGTCAGAATTTCACCTTTTTTGCCCTGAAGCGTCCCTCATTGAATTGAATGAAATCAAATCCGGATCTCCGGTTGACCCCTGCCCAGCCAGGTTTTTCAAACTGCTGGCCCCTGTACTCAATCCCTCACTAAACTTGATTTTGATCTCATCTCTGAAATCGGGCACCTATCCATCCATCTGAAAAACGGCATTGGTCCAGCCAATCCTGAAGAAAGAGGATGCGGACCCGTCAGAGCTTAAGAACTTTAGGCCTATCTCCCTCCTGCCAGCACTGACCAAAATCCTTGAGAGGGAAGTTCAGAGACAACTGTCTGAGTTCCTGGAGTTAACAACTTTCTTCATGACTCCCAGTCGGGTTTTAGATCTGGCTACAGCACAGAGACAGCTCTGCTTGAAGTGGCGGAAACGATACAGGTAACTCTAGACCAGGGTAGTTGTGCGATGCTAGTGCTGCTGGATTTGTCCGCAGTTTTTGACATGATGTCACATCAGATCCTTCTAAAAAGGCTCAAGCTGATGGGAGTGACGGGAACCACTCTAGCCTGGTTCCGCTCTTTTCTTGAGGGTCAGTCTCAGCAAGTCCTTCTCCACCCCTATGTCTCCTCCGCTAGCCCTCTTGTGTGCGGAGTCCCCCAGGGCTCGGCCTTGAGCCCGACTCTTTTTAATGTCTACCTCGCCCTCCTTGCTTCGCTGGTCGAGCAATGTGGTGTAACGGTTGTTCGTATGCTGATGATACTCAGTTTGTGTTCTCTTTTAGAGATCACACTGAGGCAGCATTCGCCAACTTCAAGCAGAGTTTGATTAACATCTCAACTTGGATGACTGACAGCTGTTTGAAGCTGAATACCGATAAAACGGAGGTTCTGTTCTTTAATCAGCCCTCTCCTCCACGGTCCGATCTTTGATGGCCGTCAGTGCTCAATCCTCCTTGTCTTCCAGTTGCTTCCGCCAGGAATCTGGGGTTCCAATTTGACTCTAACCTCTCAGGCAAAGCCCAGATCTGCCAAGTCTCCTCGTCATGCTTTTGGAAATTGAAAACCCTGCGGAGATTTCTTCATCTCCTGCCGATGGATTGTGGGAAAACGGTGGTTCATGCATTGATCACGTCTCAGCTGGACTATGCTAACAGCCTATACTTAGGTCTCCCTGCCTACCTGATCAGGAAATTACAAATTATTCAGAACATGGCAGCTAGGCTTATTAGAAATGTGCCACTCCTCCACCATATCTTCCTCCACCTGCGCAGCCTGCATTTTCTGCCTGTTAAAAGGAGGATAGAGTTTTTGGCGCTGACCCTTGCCTATAGAGCAGCTAGAGACATTGGCCCTCAATACTTGAAGCAGAGACTCCGGAAATACCACCAGACCAGGGCTTTGAGGTCGAATCAACAGGAACTTCTTGCTGTTCCCCGCTTCGCAAAAGCCAGGTTTGGTGGGCGAGCTTTCGCTGTGAAAACTGCCTCTCTCTGGAACTTCATGCCTGAGCACATATGGTAGGCCAAGTCAGAACCCATGTTTAGGAAGGTTCTAAAGACGTGGCTTTTTGGCCTACCTTAGAGCTTTCCCACCAGCTTTTTTTTCCAACTGCATCCACTTCTAGTGCCGGGACACTTCCCTTGGAGGTAGCCGTGCGTTCTACAAGCTGCAATAATAATAATAATATGTATCACCATATTTCACAGTGTCTAGATGTGGGATATATATATATTTTTATAATTAAAATAAATCCCTTGTTTTGTATGTTACATCTGAATTATCTGTTACATATTTCTCTTTTTACATCACCGAATACATCCTTTTATGGAACAGATGTATTTGCAACAGTAGCGTTCCGTGGAGGGAGTTCCGTGGGGCGATGAGGCGGGGCGGGGAGGGGCAGGGTGGGGAAATGTAAACACCAGAATATGGATGAACGGAGGTAAGTACACATTTAAATAAATAAAACGAATTTCGTTGCGTGCGCTGCATCGCATTTTAGCGCGCAACAAAATTAGTTTTATTTATTTAAATGTGTACTTACCTCCGTTCATCCACATTCCGGTGTTTACATTTCCCCACCCTGCCCCTCCCCCGCCCGCCTCACCGCCCCACGGAACTCCCTCCACGGACCGCTACTGATTTGCAAGCATGTTTATCCGGTCCTTATTATTTACTCTGTCAGAATTGCATATTTTTGGTGAATTGTATTTTTTTTTTAAATCAAACTGCCTTACTGTCTCTCATGCCATATTAGCATAAGTCTACAAATAACAATTTTTCCTGCTAACTTTCATCCAGGAGATCTCTATGTCTTAAAATATACTGATACTATTTGTATAACCCTGATATTATTTATTTCCATATTTTTATCTTCACAGCTTCTGTGATCCAACTGCCCATTGTGTCCTCACTACGTCCCACCCATCAGACACTAAGGGACAGCACACAATTAGCAATTCATCCCTCTGCCATCTATCGGTCAAGTAAGTTTGTCATATCAATGTTCCACTTTCTACTTTCATTTTTACTTATTTTTAACTTTTCCTATCTGTACCAAATGTCTGGCAACTGACCAATTTCTCTTCTTCAGGGACCAGGACACCCTGGAATTCCTCCACAGATGCAGGCACCTTTGGTTGTGATGCCGGACCAGGACATCAGATGGGCTTAAGGAATAATTTGGGTAGGATTAGATATATTAGAGGAAGGAATGACTGGCAGGAGAGGACAGGGACACATAATGTGATGTGTGGATGTGTGTGTACACAGCAAAGTTCTCTCTTCAACTTTCAGTATGCCTTCACTTCTGCATCAACCTCTTGAAGGTGCAGAGAGGTCGCCTGCTGAGCAGCATGTATCTGCTTCATGACCACCAGGAAGAAGAGAGAAGTACTGAGGAGATGAATAAAATAACAAAGTGCAGGAACACTATCGTGATTGGAACGTAGTGATAGTAAGAACCCTACAAATAAGAGAAGTTGCGAGAAAACTCCCCTTTTTCCATACTGCTACCTAATCTTCCCTGGAAGAGGACGTAATGAACTTCCATTGGCTAAAACCAACAATCCTGATTGATCCTGTTTCTGTATTGTTCCTTGAAGCCTTGCCCCCACAGCCCCAGCTTCAGTAGATCCCTTCTCCACAGTTGCCATCCTATCTTCCTCAGCACGTTTCCATGGATGTCATTTAGGGGTCGCAGTTCTGACTACTGGCTTGCCCCTTGTGACCACTGGGACTGCTTTGTGATCCCTGGCATCGAAAGTGGCAAAGGCAGTGCCAAAAGGGGAATGTTAACAGTGTTCTGAAGAGCACTGTTTACTTTCTGCAGAAACTGCTGGGAGCTTTCTTTCTTTTTTGCAAAATATAGATATATATATATATTCAGTAGTTTCAGTATCAATCAATCAATCAGGGAATTGTGAAGCGGGCTACTCACCCATGAGGGTCTCAAGGCGCTGTCGGGGGGGGCAGCTCCGGTCAGTCGAAGAGCCACGTCTTGAGGGTATTCCTGAAGATGTGCAGAGTGGGTGTGTATCTGATGTTGATCAGGAGCTCGTTCCAGCTCTTTGCTGTGACATAGGAGAAGGCTTTTCCACCTGTTCTGGCTCTGCGGATGCGCATGGTTTCGGTGAGGTCGGGGGATCGGAGGGTTCTCTTGGGTATGTGGAAAGCGATTCTTTTGTTGAGATATTGGGGTCCCATGATGTGGAGGCATTTGTATGCATGGGTGAGTATATTTAAATGTACTCTCTTCTCGACGGGGAGCCAGTGGATGTCTTGCAGGTGTGCGGTGATGTGTTCATGTCGGAGACACCGGGGACAGGTCTGGCTGCGGTGTTCTGTATGGTCTGGAGATTGCGGATTTGTTAATCCCGGCATAGAGGGCATTTCCGTAGTCTAGTCTGCTGGTTATGAGTGCGTGGGTGACGGCCTTTCTTGATTCGGGGGGATCCATTTGAAGTTCTTGCGAAGGATGCCGAGGGTGTTGAAGCAGGTGGAGGCGGCGGCGTTGATCTGTTGGTTCATGGAGAGGGAGGAGTCGAGTATGATGCTGAGGTTCCGGGCGTGGTCCATGGGTGTGGAAGGTCTGCCAAGGGCGGTGGGCCACCAGATGCTGTGCCATGCAGAAGGGGAGGGTCTGAGGACAAGGACTTCTGTCTTCTCCAAGTTGAGCTTCAGGCAGCTGCTGCTCATCCAGGTTGCGACATCCTTCATTCTTTCCTGGAAGCTGAGTCTGAAGATGAGAGGGTCCTTGGGGAGGAAGAGGATGAGCTGGGTGTCATTGGCATAGGATACTATGCTGAGTCCATGCTGTCTGACGATGGCGGCGAGGGGGGCCATGTAGATGTTGAAGAGCGTGGGTCTGAGCGATGATCCTTGGGGTACATGAAAAATGATATGTGTGAACACAATATCCCCCATGTACTACATGTACTATTCATGTGTGATAGCAGTAAGAAGCCATCATAAATCAAAATTACCTTAACAATAAGGAATAACTTAAACTAAAATAGTAGTAAAACTGCTCTCTTATTTTTAAACCTACGTCGAGTGTAGTTTCGCTACTTTTTGAAATTCCCAAATGATTATTGGGGTCAGCATGGAAAGCTGCACTTGACACAGGTTTGACTGCTGATTCCAAGAGAAATCACAGGATTTCCATGCTAGGAATCCATTGGTCTTGAGTGGAAGTCACTGTGGCAGAAAATTCCATACAGGAGACATGTAATCCTCTTTGCAAATGCACATTTTTATTTTCTTCCAACCCTGGAAAAGGATACACACCAGCATTTTGTTGGAGTAAAATATGAACCTTTCCAGACTGGAAAGAGGAGTGGTAAGAGTTTGCTTGAATGCCTATAACCGTCCCAGTTTAAGGGTGTTCCCAAGCTTCGAAGGTAAACTACGTCTCAAAGACCCAGTCCCACCCACCAGCATTTTGTTGAAGTAAAATATGAACCTTTCCAGACTGGAAAGGGGAGTGGTAAGAGTTTGCTTGAATGCCTATGAACATCCCAGTTTAAGGGTGTGCCCAAGCTTCGAAGGTAAACTATGTCTCAAAGACCCAGTCCCACCCCTTGAGTTGGATTTATCGCTGCTAAGAGCCCGGCATTCGTGGCAGAGATCGTCACACGTGTACAAGGACTTACTCCTGCCAGGATCCCTTTATGAATCACTGCATATGTCAATGAGATAAATTCACTTGTAAGCTTCCATCTACAAATCAATTTACCGCTGTGAATAGGCCATAGTCACTATCAATCAATTCATGTGAATATCATTATTATTATTATTATTGTTTTTTTTTTGCCTCTCCCAGTGATTTATCAATACATTTCTCATTGATGTAAACCACACCTTAAACGCCAAGGAACACCCTCAGTCCCACCCACCGAGTTCGATTTATGGCTGTGGAGAGCTCTGTACTTGTGGTGGAAATCTCCACTGCTGTAAAAAAGCTAATGTCTGCCAGGGATCCCTTTGAGAATGCCTGGCAGATGGCAATGAGGTGCATTTACTTGTAAACTTACATCTACATTTGAATTTACTTTTCTGAATAGGCAATGGTCAATATCAATCAATTCAGGCGAACATAAGTACTTTTTCCTTTTTGTTTTAATGTTGCCTCTCCCATGGATTTATCAATGCATTTATCATTGAAGACTGCTTCAGAGGGACAATTAATATCATTACATTTTGTGATATTTTTAGTAATTTAGGTTCCCAACGTTTTTCTGTGTATTGTGGGACTGCCTCCTCCTATTCAAACAAACACATCATTTTTCATATAAGACAAAAAGAATGAAACTCCCTTGGTATATGATGCCAGCACCCTAATTAAAATGTATGAATCTGTGTTGTGTGTTATATTTATCATGCACTTATATAGGAACTGTAAGTCAAATACTGTGATATCTTTAGGAATAATATCATCAGGGTTAAGGTCAAGGGACATCACCCCCTGGGAAGATTCAGGGTCAGAGACACGATGATGACACGTCTTATGATGCCATTGAGATCACAGGATGTACAGTGCTACTTCCGCTACCCCTAGCATTGTGGTTAATCAACATGAATGCACTTTTACTCAGCCGAATGGTTGTACTTTTTCCGATACAGACTGGAGAGCAAACCTCTGATTGTCTTTGGTGTTTCCCTGCTGACCCCACCCCCCCCCCCACCCCGAAGCCCCAACAACTCTCCTCATATTCCTACCAACTCTCAACAATACAGATCATCCAACAGAACTCTTTAGACAGCGATTGCACATGTCTTCAGCACGTTTATGCTGGTTATGATGTTGCTCCAAACAGTACTGAACAAGACATGCTAAACATAAACATATAACTGAATACAGTAGAAGGAACACGCTTAACACACCCAACATAGCTCATATAATCTAACTAACTGCTTATTATTGAGTTCAAAAGCTAGTAACTAGGATGTGTCACTCACAAAAAATGCCAACAGAACAAAATAGACAGGATATTTCATACACATCAAACACTGCTCAGCTAGACAAAATCTTGTTATAAGGGTACTCCAAATAGTACTTAAAGACAAGACACATTGTGCAATAACACTTAATAGAATGCATTAAGCAAAGTCATTAACGTACATCCAAATATTCACAGAGATGCCACTTACATGGCTATTCCAAATTATATGGGAATTCTGAAAAAAGACCCAGTACCTAAGAATCCTTGAAGCCCTGTAGCCTGAATGTCCAAGCAAGCCCATATTCCCTGAAACTCTGTAATGCATGTAAAACCTTTTTCATCAGCAAAGTTACTCAATCCATATCACCATTGCCTCGGTATCAATTTGGAGCCTAGATGACATCATTACTATCATTAGCTCTTCCACACTTGCTGCTTCCCCTTGATAGGTCTACACCCCGATCCTCTCAAATACGTCTGCCTCTGAGATGCTTAGAGATCTCTCAGCCTAAATAGTTACTGCCCTTAGTCAGTGTGTTCCCTCTTTGAACCACGCAGAGCCATGCTAACTCGAAATTTACATTTGTGTTTCCACTCTTGAAGAAGCTATCTTAGGATCAACAAGAGCAAAACACATTTGGTTCCATTTGTAATTTGGTTTCCTCAAAAAACAACAGCAAGAGAGGTATATAGGGCAAAAGAGTACCCATTAATCATCAAAACCAAAACACAACTCTTCTAAGCCCAAACACTTAATTAATAGTCAGGATTATAACCTTTTTCAATTCATCATTTTAATGACTCCTAATTTATCAATGAATAATTCCATTATTTCTTGGAAAAATAAAAAACAGTTTATCACAAATCATACATAAATTCTGAACATAATACACCAAAATAAGCTTTGCCCCCAACGTTACAGAGTCACTCCAACTCAAACATTAAGCAATTGGTTAAAAACAAGGCCTCTGCTGTAGACACAAAGTCCAAGCAGCGAGGAGGCGAAATATGTTCTTTCCTCATGTGGTCTCCAGCAGTAGGCAAATTAAATGATGTTGACGTACGTTTAAGTGTATCACCCTGAAGCATCCTGAATAATAAATCCAGCACTCAGGAATGCTTGTTTTAAGAAGTTTATTCCAAGAGAGATGATCTCATCCATCGGCCAGCAGACAGTCCAGTAACATCTGTGATTCCTTTCCATGTATAGGACCAACTATATCAAGAGCAATCTCCTCCCAAGGCCGATTGGGTCGCCTTCTTAAAACCATAGGTTGTACATGAGTAAATTTAGATTTGTCACTGATAGCACAAGGAACACAATCTCTTATAACTCGCTCCACCATTTTGTCCATTCCAGGCCACCAAGATGACATGCAAAGTCTTTCTTTACTCTTAGACAAACCTGAGTGAGAAACATGCACTAAATCAATCAATTCCTTTCTGAGACTAGTGGGTGGAATTAATCTTTTCCCTCGAAATAGCAAGCCATTCTACCGATAATTCATTCCGTACAGTCCAAAAAGATCTCGTACATTCTGACCCGTCTTTACTAGAGCTCCCCCTTTTTTTAACCAAAGACATCACTTCGCACAGGGTTGCATCATTCCCTAATTCCTTAGACCATCTTATTTCTGAAATGATGTCGTGATCAACAACACAAACTAAGCACATCCGCAACTCCATTTTCAATTCCAGGAATATATTTAATCCCAAAATTATATTCCTGTAAACCAATAATCCATTTGGTTATTCTGCCAGAAACAAGATCTAAGCCTTTCATGCTAAAATTTTCAATCAAAAGTTTGTGATCCGTGTGTTTCTCAAAATCCAAACCCCACAGGAATTTTTTAAGCTTCTTTATTGCCCAAAACACTGCTAACCCCTCCCTTTCTACAACGGAGTATCGTGTTTCAGGATCTCTGAGACTCCTTGACAAAAACATGATGGTTTGAACACCACCTGGACCGCTTTGCTTTAATACAGCTCCTAACCCTTTTTCACTAGCATCAGTCACTAAAATGGATTTGTTCGCTGGATTGAAACTCTTTAATGAAGGAGCTTGACTAAGTTTCTTTTTGATAGCAACAAATTCATCTTCACAAAGATCGGACCACAAAAATTCTTCACCTTTGCGTAATAGTTGCCTCATATTCACAGTAGCAACAGCAAAACCCATTACAAACTTGGCATAATATTCAATCATTCCTAAACATTTCATTAATTCAGTCTTATTAGTAGGAGAACTCATTTTTGTAATGGTCTCGATCAAATCAGCTTTGGGTTTTACACCATCCCCAGAAATGTTATGTCCCAAGCAATTGATTGTGTTAGACCTAAACTTGCACTTTCCCACTTTGATTGTGAGATTGTGTTTACATAAGTTCCTCAAAACAGATCTAAGTCTTGTATCATGCTGTATATCATCTTTTGCAAATATCAAAATGTCATCCTGATAAATACATACCCGAGGAAGATCTTTTAATACCCTTTCCATAACACGTTGAAATACCGAAGAAGCAGACATTAACCCAAAAGGCATTCTCTTAAACCTAAAAGTGCCAAAGGGAGTGATAAAGGACGTATAGTCTCTGGATGACTCCTCTAACTCAATCTGATGATACGCAGATGTGAGGTCTATTGTGCTGAAAACTTTCGCACCATCAAGTAAGACCGACAATTCAGTAATATTGGGTAAAGGGTACCGATCCACCACCACACATTTATTAAGTTGTCTCAGGTCAATGCAGAGACGCAAATCCCCATTGGATTTGCGTGCTGCAACGACCGGAGCCAACCATTCGGATCCTTCATCTTCTTCTATGATCCCACTATTCCTTAATTTTTTTATCTCTTTTTTCATGTCTTCTCTAACCGAGAGTGGAACGTTTCTAACTTTACAACACACAGGAACTGAATTCCCCTTTAATTGAATCTTGTGTTGATACCCCTTTAAACAACCTAACGTTTCTTTGAACACATTAGGAAATTCTGTTTTTAGATTGAGCACATAGTTATCATCAACGTTTTTTTCCACAGATTGAATTTTGTCTCTCAATTGTATGGGAGGATTGGCATTTGGATCTAAAAATACACCCAGCTCACCTTGATGTATCCAGCTGATAATTCTGTCTCCTCTCTTTGAGACATAAATCTTACCAGATATTAATCTATTCTTGTATTCTATCAGGCCTAAGAAATATCCACGTAGCTTTATAGGCTCCCCTCCATATGCTAAAGGAATAATGTCAGCTTTCATCAGTGTAATCTTTCCCTTAAGCTTGGAATTAAAAAACTCATTTGAGATAATGGTGATCCAGGACAAGATACGAAAAATGGAGCTGCCGTAATGTTTTGCATTTCTACAAAAATATTGGCACTAATCTGATTGAACACATCAATATTTATAAACCTTGAGTTGCACTTTGCACAAACTAAAATAAAATCAAGTAAGATGGAAGACAAGATGTATACGAATTCATACAGATAACAATGAAATCATGCAAATATTTTGTGATTTAGGAGAGTGCATCACATTAGTATTCCTAAATTGTGGACTTTCAAAGTTTAAGTTTAAGTGTGCGTGTCACTGGTTTAAGTGTGCGTGTCACTGCAGAGATGCCAAAGCATTAGTAACACCCAACTATTCTTAAGTGAGCGTATCACAGAGACACGCTTAAAATGTAATGATAAGTGTGCGTGTCACTGCTAGTATCCAGGTATCAAAGCCCAAATACCTTCAAGAAGAAGTCCTGACGGTTCATATTGAGTGTGCACGTCACTGATGAGCTTTCAAGAAGAAGTCATGACGGTTCAGATTGAGTGTGCGCGTCACTGACGAGCTTTCAAGTTCACACAGTTGTTATATTATGCATGTGCAAACACATTGAAATGAGGGGATTATTGATGTGCCTCCGTATTTACATTGTGGTGATCGCGTCACTTGCGAGCTTCCGTGTTCACGCTAAGCTTGTTGAGCGCTGGTAGTTGCTAGGTAACTGGACAAGATGGCCACCACGCACGCTTGAATCTGCATGATGCGTGATGCGAGGCGAGAGATCGAATATGTCGGACGAGGAAGAGCGCTGATTGTGATCAGATGTTCCAGAATGATAGGAAGACTCCAGGTAAGATGATGCCACTATTCAGCTCTTAAGAATTGCATTGCTTACTTTTGAAATTCACGACGCACAATGTCTCGAGCATACAACGATGCTGTGTTTACTCTTGAAACTCGCATCGTGTAATGTCTCGAGAAACCAACGACATTGTGTGCATCCCTTGAAAAACAATACCTCGAGCAATCAAATGGGCAGCGTTTCAAACAGACTTTGACAATTATCAGGGTTTAAGAAATCAATAATCCTCCATGAATTCTCGTAAAGCGAACCAGTCACAATGCTGTAATTTGGCTCTTTCTTTTCCTTGACACAATCCTTCTAGCTAAGAAAACCGCCTCTCCGTTTTTTATTTTCGACAGTGCAGTTGAAACGTTTTTATGATGCCTCGTGCAACCAAATGCGCAGCGTTTTAAACAGACTTGTCACATATCACGCTCCTAAGCTCTGTCCTTTGTAAAGAACAACTTTGTACTTTAAGAGCTATAGATTTATACTGTAATCTTCGCCTTCAATATTGACTGACAATTTCTCCACAGTCACTGCTTGCCAGACAAGTGAGATGAAAGCATCCAGGGCTAAATATCCAGGAATGAAATTTAGAAAATATAAATCTCACCAGGTCTTTTGTTGAGATCTTCTCTTGTCAGTCGTCCTGCCGACTACGCCAGTGAAGCATCCTGAACAATAAATCACTCAGGAATGCTTGTTTTAAGAAGTTTATTCCAAGAGAGATGATCCCATCCATCAGCCAGCAGACAGTCCAGTAACTGCACTCCTACAGAACCTTTTCATGCACAACACTCCATGACCTTAGCAAGGTTCCAATCTAACATGGCATTAGGACATATAAATGTAAACATAACAATAGCAATACAAGTGGAATACCACACACCCTTATTTTCTGACACGTTTATCAGGACCCAACACAATAACAAAATGATACAGAGATAACAGCTCTTCAATCCCTCTATAACGTTGCAAGGTGGTCTATCAAAAGCACAAAATACAGAGAAATATTCAATATCATTACAGATCCACAAGTTGACACAAAAACATACCTTAACAAAATTACATTTGCCCCATCTATATTCTACAAATACATTCATAAATGGAGGGAGAATGGTAAAATAGTCCAGTATTTGCATTCTATATTGCTTCAAAACGCCTCAAACTACAGAAATACATATACCCACTCGTCCCCGTTTATATAGTTGCACATTCAATCAGTCTTTGCAAAACTCAGAATTCCAATGGTGCCTCAAAAAGCAGCAGATTCATGATAATGATAAACAACAGAATGAATCCCCAAACCCTCATGTGAGTGAAAACTTTCTAATCTTCTTTGCTTATTATCCTTGATTCCCCACCTCAATCCAACTCTTAAAAAACAAAGTACCCACTGTAAATACTAGTTTGGTATCTTACCAGAAAAAATAAAAACCACAAGAAAAAGGGGTTCTCATCATCACATCCTGGAACTCTCTGGTGTAATACGTTGTCCCTTGACCGCAAATGAAAATACACCAATGGGCATATGATCAAACGGAGCATAGGACATTCATCAATGCTCAAAGGCCAAAAAGACATTCTAAGCACATACAGGACAACAAGAAAAGGATAATAAATAACCTGATAACCACTGAGGAAAGATCCTGATGGTAAAACCAATGTTTAGCAACTTACCCGAAAATGTGATTCAATTAGAACTGTGTTAGACCTGGCATTCTTGGGGTGGTTCCCTTGACTTATTGCCTTCTGACCTCCTGTTCCTGATGACTTCGTTTTCACAGGTCTTAGAAATCTGGGTACTTTACCACTGCTAACCAGTGATAAAGTGCATGTGCTCTTTTTAAAATATAGTAAAAGTTTTGTTTTACAAAACTGGCATTTTTGATTTACTTATACGTCCCTAATAAAGGGCACTACATGTGCCCTCGGCATGTACATCAAATTCTACTAGTGGGCCTGAAACACTGATGGTGCCACCCAATTAAGCAGCATTTTAAACATGTCTCAGGCTGCCAATGCACAGCCTGTTTGTGTGGTTTCAAACTGCCATTTCGACCTGGCAAGTTGGTTTACTTTTTTTTACTAAATATAGGTCCCCCCTAAGGTAGGTCCTGGACAGCCCAAGGGCAGGGCGCAGTGTATTCAAAAAGTAAGACATGTACTTTTAAGTTTTACATGTCCTGGTAGGGAAATACTCTTAAATTCATTTTTCACGACTGCGTGGCCTATCCCGCTCATAGGATAACATCAGGATAGCATTATCACATTTTATAAGTGTAGTTTCCAGAGATGGGACCCCCAAATGTGGTGTCTCTGTACTCACAATTTAAAAACACAACTTATGGTGAAGTTGGTTTTTAAATTGCCATTCTGAAAATACCACTTTTAATAGGTTAAAGACACACAATTGATGGACGGAATGCAGAACAAATCAAAGCATTCACCCCAGTCAAGAGATCTGGGTTAAATCCATCATTCTTTTGCTCTCCATGCCACCCCAGTTTGCACCTGACCATATGCAAATCAGCTTTGACCCTGTGCCTCATGGGAACAGTCCATACCTGGCCTGGCAGTTCCAACTGGACTGTTCCCAATGGGCGCAGGGTCAAGACTGATTTGCAAATGTCTGGGTTCAAACTGGAATTGCATGGAGAGCAAACAAACAATGGATTTAGGCCCAGATCTCTGTACTGTGGTGAATGTATGACATTGTACTGCATTCTCTCCATCAATTGCTGTTTTTGCACTTTTAGAAAGTTGGCATTCTCTTACTTAAACCATTTGGTGGCTCCTGCCTGTCTCTGGAATACACGACTGGGGTGGGTGACAGCTGGCTTCCTGCATTCTTTCTAGACATCCACACACAAAGGAGGGGTAGGTGTGACTGGTTAGCCACCTGCATATTGATGGATCATCTCGAGCAGGATAGGAGGGAGGAGCTAAGACTTTACACCTGAAAGGGCTGTGTCTTGTCCCGACACAAAGGATTGCACACCCTCCTGGAGTGAGTCTGGAGCCAGGGCAGGAAAGACAGGGTCTTGTGAACTTCAAAGCATCTCTGTGTAGTCTCCTTACTCCAAAGGCCCAACTGACTATAGGTACTGGGCCTCTGACACCACCTACTCAGAACACTGCTGGATCTGAGGACATTCTGCCAGGAAGAAGGACAGCTGTACTGTAGGAGGTACTGCAACTTTGCTGAACTGCTTTGCTGTGCTAGTTTGCTGCCTGCTGCTTCTTGCCCTGGAGTGAGTAGGACTGGACCTGCATCTCTACATCCCAGATCCTAAGTACTCTCTAAGGGCTTGTTGGCTTGCCTCCTGTTTCTGAACTCTCAGGGATACCAAAGACCAATCCAGTCCAGGGCCCTTGCAAGTGAGTTTAAAGTGCTGCATCTGCCAGAACCTATACATTGACGCTGTTGCACCGATCCAAACCAACGCATCTCCTGCTGCAAGATTAGGATCGATGCATCACCACTGTTGCAGGGACCAGATCGACGCATCACACTCAGAACCACCACATAGCATCTGGAACCAACTCTTCGGAACCAACACATCGCCGCCATTGCGTGGAGAAAATCGACGCATTGCCCCTCCAATTGGGAAGAGATAGAACCCTCACATTTGGTGTCACTATTCAAAATCAGAACTTATGGTGAAGTCGTATTTTGAATTGCAATTCTGAAAATGCCACTTTTAGGAAGTTGTTTATATTTATTGGGCAACCCAATATACCCATGTGTGCTTGGGTAACAAAATTCTTTTAAGGTAAAGGTGCCTACAAGGGGTTTATGAATGCCCAGATAGTGGTCTCAAACATATACATTCTCAAAATCAATTTAAATAATCAAAAGCGAATAAATCAACACAAAGAATGGGTGTTTTCTTATTTGTTAGAATTTATAATCAAACAAACCAAATTAAGGGTACATAAATAGACTCATATACAGGAGTAACAGAGATTAACAATCATATGGA
This sequence comes from Triturus cristatus, assembly GCF_964204655.1. Lineage (NCBI taxonomy): Eukaryota > Metazoa > Chordata > Amphibia > Caudata > Salamandridae > Triturus > Triturus cristatus. The sequence continues at coordinate 912,442,042 of NC_140583.1, forward strand.
AAAGTATATACTTATCATGCAGTATTATACACATTTCACATGCCTATTTACCAAGATATTTGTCTGATAATATTTCCTATACAAACGGTCTTCTTTCATAAATGAAAATGGGTATGTATGCCGATGTTTCGGTCTTGTTGAGTTGTACATCTATAATACCATCTTCAGGACAGAGAATTCCTATGTAGAGCAGGTACCCTTTGGTGAGTAGATCAATCAAGAACCATAAAGTATTTGGTGCTATAGATGTGATACACTTTGTGCTCAGCAGTTGCTGTGTTAAATCGGCATGAAGTTGGGAGAGGCGCGGTGAGTTATGCGGCTTTACATGGATCAACTACCATGCACGGACGCTGATTTCTGATGGCGGTTCCTTGAGATACAAAACTTCTGACATTCGCACTGATCCTTGACAGCGCCAGTGCAAAATATCAAAGTGCAACTCACTTTAGTAACTTTTTATGGCAGCCCAGGCTCTTTCGATTTCTCCCTTCCGCATTCAGAATATTCGAGCAAGAGCTCAAGATGTTTAATGGAGTTCATTGTTGACATATATCTCACCAGTGTTGAGGCACTTTCCTTGGTGGACAGTTTGCTGAAGAATCAGTTTAGGGATCCACATATAGGCCGCAATGGCCATTACAAGTACAGTTCCTTATTTACAAATGTTTATATTACAACCCATCATAGCTTTCATGCATTTATCTTCGAAAAACCTCTTACTTTTACCTCATATTTGGAATGTCTATTCTGAAGGGCGCATTTCTGTTTTTTAATGCTGTGTGACACACCCTCCCCCCATTTCAATTCAGAGTGTAAATAATCATTGAGTGTCCGAGAGGCAGATACTGGCTTGGACATCCCCACATGTTTCACAACATTGTTCAATTTGTCAGGAAGCTGCTATTGGCTGATGAAAGAGTACACCTAAAAAGGCTAACATAGCATAATTTCATTTCCCTATTTAAACGTGAATATGTGCAAGCTAGATCAAATGGCGTTAAGGCTTGCATGCTATAAACACAGTTATGTCAAATTACTTGTAAGCTCAACAATGTCTAACATTTAGTCGTAGAAATTTTTTTCTGAAAGCTTTTCCTGGAAACTGACTTCGGTTTAAATAAGGAGTGCTGTTCAGTTTTAATAATTAATAATGGGATTAGACATGCATTGCAAACACGTCTCTTAATATGGTGGTGATAAAGACTGGACCCTCTTACTCAGTAACACTTAGGGGCTTATTTCCAAGCCCCTTGCGCTACCTGTGCGCCACTTTTAACATGAGAAAAAGTGAAGCACTGGTGGCGCAAGGGACTTGTAAATAAGCCCCTCAGTCTTTTTGTGCGACTTGAGGGGTGAGGAGGAAAACCTCTTAAGGCAATATCCAATTACAGTGTAGCCAATGTGGTTACACAATAACTCAGATCGAAATCAGGTTTCAAGTTGGTACATTTTATTCCAGATTAAAATTCCAAATCAAATTAATGTAAAGTAATAGTATAAAAGTACAATGCAAATAAAATGAAGCCAAATCTTTGAAAGCGGTTCACTCTTTGTAACAAAAGGAAAACCATTTGTTCAATAATAGCACTATAAGTAATAATGAAACAGAATTTCGCATCAGATTGGATTAATTTGTCTTCAAAGATAAGCATGGACGGGGGGCGTGGCTTGGACGCCGTAGCTACATGGCGGCTTCTCCGTGAGCTCCGTGTGGACGCGGAGCTTCTCTGTCACTATTCCATCTTCGGACGCCACTTTTTCACGTCTGGAAGACATCATCAAGTCCGTAATGGGTCGGTGAGTCGGCATGCCGCAAATGGAGTCTCCTGCTTTGTTTTTCGCCCTAGGAGCCGCGGCGGTGAATATTCCCTCATAAAAACGCGAGCGTCCGCCATTTTGAATCGCGGTGCTCGCGTTCCGGTTTTTCTGACTTCTTCCTCTTCAAAATTCAATGCCTGGTCATCCATCAACTTCACTATGCCCTTTCTGCATTTTTGTGATAAGGACAGCGCAGGGAGTTATTGATACCGCCTTTCCTCTTCCATTTCACCAGTTTAAGTGGTTCTTCACAGTCAATGCTGTTATTTACCTCTGAGATGCGAGCGACCGCCATTTTGTATGACTTTTTTGCGGTGCTCTGTTCTTTTTTCATCTTCTAATTGTGTTTTTACCCAAATAACGATGGAAATGTGACTTTTCATGTCTACAATGTTCTTACACATGGTCTGAAGCTCCTCAAGGGCATTAATTGGCTATATTTTCTGCTGCCTCTTTTCACCTCCTGCTGCTGCATTGGTTTTTCTTGGACTTTATCTCCCAGTCAATATGTGAGTTTTTCCTGCTTACGTTTTCCATGCCGTGAATTTCCCTCCTCAGTTGCGGTCTCCTCAATTACTTGCTGATTTTGTGAGGCATTTTCCTTACGACATCGTTGTGCCAAGTCCAGTCATGGTGGGGTCTTGTTGAACTGTGTTCTAGTGTCCAAATGGATTAGTTGCTCCAGGATTATTTATTGCATATCAGACTTCTAAGTCGCGTTCCTGCTTCTGCTGAATTTACTACTATCCCGCGTTAAAGTGTCGCTAAGCTTTTGCTGCTTTTGGATTACTGTATCCCTGACTCTCTATTGCTCCAGGATGTCAAACGAGCCTCATGCGCCCAGAGCTTCGAGCTCAGGTACAAAACCGAAAAGGCACAAAAACGACCCGCCTTTACCGATTTTATCTTCACAGAACCCTGTCCTGGACTCCATCTTAGATGAGGTACGTGGCCTCCAGCCATTCATGTCCGCTACCAATGACAAGCTTAAACAAATTGAGGAAAGATGGATTGTTATGGAAAGTAAGGTACTAGATCTCGAACAACGGGTCAGTGATTTGCAGGATATCGCCACAAAGATCCCTTTTCTTGAACAGGAAGTTCTTAAACTAAAGCTCCACACAGAGGATCTTGAAAATCGCAATCGCAGAAACAACCTTCGCCTTTTTGGCCTGCCGGAAAATGTTGAAGGGGCTGATCTTGTATCATTCCTAAAGAAATTCCTTCCTGAGCTTCTAGACCTTCAATCTTCATCAAATCCTCTTAACATACAAAGGGCTCACCGACTGGGTCGGCTTGTACCATCTGCTAACAGACCGCTTGGAATTATAATGCTTTTCCTGGAGTTCACCGATCTTATGCAAGTCTTGAAAGCTGTTAGAATCAAGCGCCGTCTTACCTGGTCTGGCCATAATATTTTTATATCTCAAGATATTTCCAACGCTACCAATGCCAGACGTAAAGAATTTCTTGCTCTTCGACCTCAGATGTGTCAGCTTAACATTCAATACGGAATTCTTCATCCCTGCCTGTGCAAGATCACACATGAAGGTCGCACACGCTCCTTCGAGGATCCGGAAAAACTCAAACATTTTCTTCAAAATTTTTCTGCACATGGCAAGGACACTGCCTCTTGATTTCTTCCCTATTGATGGATTGTTTTTCTTCACTGTTATATTGATATGTATGTCTTCCTTCCTTGTTTTTCTGTTCTTTTTATACTTGTGAGGTTCTAGTACATTTCATTGTTTTCTTCACCTGTTCTCATGGTGGTCCGTGTCCTTCGGTGTCACTATGCTCCCCGTTCTTAGATCTTCTCTCTTTTTACAGATCTGGACGTCCTTCCTTGATCTGTCTACTTTTTTCCACTTACTCCTCCTGTTGTACTCTTTTCTCTCTTTAATCTATTTCTATTCCCCTTTTCCTCTTTCCTCTTTATTTTTTATTCCATTTTCTTGCTTTGGTGTTTTTTCCAGGATTTTGTCCTTTGTTTTAGCTATTGAAACTTGTCTTTCTTTTTCTTTTTTTGTCACGTCTGCAGTTTTGTGGTCCTATGTCCGTACGTTCCCCTCCATCCAGAAGTATGGTTAATGTCGTTTCGTGGAATGTTCGTGGTCTGGGTCACCCGGTCAAACGTCAGAAGGTATTGTCTCATCTTGCTAAATTTAATACTCAGATTGCTTTTTTACAGGAAACCCACTGCAATGACACAGAATCTCTTAAACTTAAATGTCAATGGGTTAACCAGATTGTTTTCTCCCCTGCTACGGATCGACATGGTGGTGTTGCTATTTTGTTTCATAAATCTATTAATGCTCAAATTTTGTCGACTGAATGTGATCAAAATGGTCGTTGGGTATTGACTGAGGTTATCATAGATAAGAAGCAGATAGCTTTTTTCAATATTTACGGGCCTGTTAAACCAGATCCGGAATTTTGGCACTCTATAAAGTTGAAACTTCTGTCCATTTCCAATTCCAATATTGTGGTTGGTGGTGACTTCAATAATTGGTTAGACCCGTTCACAGATAGGCAATCCAAATGCAAGTTCAAACCTGACAAATCCCACAAATCATTTCAAACTGCCATCTCCTCCCGTCCTCTATTTGATTCATGGAAAACGTGTAACCCTGATATCTCAGAGTTTACATTCTTTTCACCCGTACACCATACTAGATCCCGTATTGACTATATACTTGTCTCTAAAGCATTGTTACCCTGTCTCCTGTCTTCTGACATTGGGTCCATTTTTATATCTGACCATGCTCCTGTCTCCACCCGTATTGATCTATCCCTCACCACTTGTAAACAGGGCAGATGGCGCTTCAATAATTTCCTGTTATCAGATCGTACTTTTATTTTAGAAGCGACTTCCTTTATCAAGGAATTCTTTTCCTTTAATAATTCCCTAGACACTTCCTTGCATAACAATTGGGATGCTTTTAAAGCATCTTTTAGAGCCTTCACTATTGCTTATTCCTCAAAGAAGAAAAGGTTACTGCACACTAAATATAAAGAAACTTTAGCCCATATAAAATTGCTTGAACATAATTATTTTTCTTCCAAATCTTCTTCATCATTGCAAGAATTAATAAAAGCTAAATCCACTTTAAATAAGATCATTACCAAGGACGCCTGTAATACTCTCCTTAAGATTAAGTTGAAATATCATGGTGGCCAAAACAAAGCCGGGAAATTGCTTGCTAATTACCTAAAAATTAAATCAGAATGAAAAGTTATTGGTCCCATTCATTCAGAGTTTGATGATACACTCCTCTCATCTGATTCTGATATTATTGCCTCATTTCAATCGTTTTACAAGCTCTTATATACCGAAACTACCAATTCCTCTAAGGAAGATTTTGTCTCTTTTTTCCGTGATATCCCTAAGCCTAAAACCTCCCCAGATGATTTCCAATCCCTGGAAGTAGATATTTCCCTACAAGAATTGACTGATGCTCTTAAATCTTTAAAGAAAGCAAAAGCTCCTGGCCCGATGGCTTTTCAATTGAATTAATTTCTGCTTTTTCCTCAATTTTTGCTCCCAAATTACATGAACTTTTTAATTCCTTTATTTCCAATTCCCTAGCATGTGGCTCTTTTTTGGACGCTCTTATCGTTGTACTCCCCAAACCTGGTAAAGATCCATCCTATTGCAAAAATTTTCGTCCTATTTCACTAATTAATTACGATTGTAAAATTTTTGCAAAAATATTGGCGTCTCGCTTAGAGAAGATTATCCCTATACTCATTAACCCAGACCAAGTGGGTTTTGTCAAAGGTCGATTGGCCTCTGATAATGCCAGGATGTTCTCCAATATTCTTGCCCTTAGTAAAAAATATCCTTCCCCGCTAGCTGCTCTGTCCTTAGACGCAGAAAAAGCCTTCGATCGTGTTAATTGGGAATTCTTGATTCATACATTACAATGGTTTGGTTTTGGCCCGAAATGTATTTCTTATGTTAAATTGTTATATACTAACCCTAAAGCTTGCATTTTTGTTAATGGTCTCTTTTCCCCCTATTGTTCCCTGCAGAGAGGTACACGTCAGGGCTGCCCTCTGTCTCCATTACTGTTCCTGTTATGTTTAGAGCCATTTTTGGAACGTATTAGGAATAACCCTCTCATTACCGGCTTCAGTTTTAAGTCTACACAAATTAAGCTGTCTGCATATGCTGATGATGTTCTTGTTTATATGTCCAACCCTGATTCCTCCTTACCTCCCTTTTTACAGGAAATCTCCTCTTTCGCTAAAGTCTCAGGTTACAAATTAAACTTCTCTAAGACTGAAGTTCTACCCTTAAATCCTTCATGTTACAGATATATGTTTGAGATATCTAGTTTTACATGGTGTCCTCAAAAAATTAAATATCTCGGCATTTGGTTCTCCCCCAACATTCGTGATACACTACTTCATAATTTTTCTTCCTTAAAATTTAAGATTACTAATTTGTTAAATCTTTGGTCCCCTTTGTTTCTCTCTTGGTGGGGCAGACTTGATACAATTAAAATGATGATTGTCCCCCAGGTTCTATTTATATTGTCAATGTTACCATTTAAAATTCCTAGATATTATTTCTCTCAGATTAATTCAATATGTTCCAAGTTTCTATGGAATAACAAACATGCACGTATTTTTTACTTATCTAAACTGATTCGACCTAAGAATGAGGGTGGGGTAAGATTCCCTGATTTTAATTTATACCATGATGCATTTTTGATTCGTCAATTCTTTGCTTTGTCTAAGGATTATCAGGATTTACCTAAGCCTCCATGGGGTTAATGTTGAAAGCTCACTGTTAAACGATTTTTCAATACGTGATGTTGTTGACATGTCTAATTGTACTTTTATTTCTAAGTATCCTATTTTGAAACATTCTCAAGTTTTGTTGCACACACTTTTCTTTAAGACACTTAACAACTACCAATCGTTTCTAGCGTCATCACTCTGGTTTAACAAATACATCAAATTTCGCCACAAATCATTTTACTACAAACAATGGAAAGAAAAGGGTCTTTTTTATGTACATCAAATGTTCGCCAATAATGTAATTCTTTCCTTCCATCAGTTGCAAGAATCTTTTCAATTGCCTGATTCCTGTATTCAGCAATATGATACTTTAGCTCCAATCCTTCAGGGTTGTATTCACACCTTCCTCTCCCTACCAACTCCTACTTTCGTTCTTCCTGACTCTTCTCTATATCAAATTTCTAACGACACTATTCCTACTGCCTCTTTCATCTATAAATCTTTATCTTACCCTATTGTCACTCGGAATAAGTCTAAAGTTGAATTGGATTGGGAACAGGACCTCTCTTTGACTCTATCTATATCACAATGGGACAAGTTCTGGCTGAAAATATTTAAGACATCTAAGGCTGCTAGTCTCACCCAATCCCTATTATTTATTTATAATAGAGTTGTTATTACTCCTCTCTTGCTACATAAATTCAATCACTCTGTCACAGCATCTTGTTGGTCTTGCCTTAAGGCTGAAGGTTCTTTATTGCACCTAATATTTTATTGTCCTAAGGTTTATGCTTTCTGGGATGCTATTTGGTCAAAATGTGCTGTGATTTTTTCTCATAAATTACAACTTAATCTTCAAAATGTATTTTTAGGCACTTTGTCACCAGCTTTTGATACAGTGACTCCTATTTCACCATTACTGGATTTATTTCTTGCTGTGGCCTTTAAAGTTATATTAACTTGTTGGAAAGACAACTCTAAATGATCCTTTTTACATTGGTGGAACTTTATATGTGATGAACATAGAATCGCCTCTATTCCTCAATCCTCCATTCATCTTCAAATCAAATCTGATCTATTATTGCTTCCCTTTACATCTTTTCTGTCACCAACATCATAATCTTTTTTCCTCTTTTCTCCTTTTCCTCTTTTTCTCTCTTTCTCTCTTCTCTCTGTTCTTTTGTTTTCTTTTTTCTTTTTCCCTTTTTGATAATTTTATTTTTTTTTTTTAACCTACTTTTTACAGTTTTTACTCATTCTCATTAGGTCCTCTGGTTCTTTGTGTACTATTATAATACAATAACTCTTGTTATAGCCTCTTGTTCTTAGCAACATTATTATCTCTGTTCATAAAGTATATTACCTTTTTTCTATGTATTATTTATTTAATGTTTTACTACTACTTTATATTTGCCTGTATGCTTATTCTTATATTCTTCTCGCCTTAATTCACAATTGTAATTTTGTGCTTTCTTATCTTTAATAAAAATGATTTAACTAAAAAAAAAAAGAAGATAAGCATGGACTCTCTGTCTGTCCCTACTTTACCCTACCCAAAGTTGCAACCCTAAACTAAAACAAGATTTAGTTAAGATGAAATGGGAAAGAGGAAAAGGTGTCAGCCGTCAAAACCTTCTGTAAAAGAAGCTCCAACATGGGTCAAGTAGCATAAAGCCACAAAAGTCAAGGAGGTCTGTACCTCACGATGCCCTAAGCCAGAATTCTAGCTATCCCTCACTACGTTGCATCATAACATCAGTTGCATCCAAAATACATACCACAAATCCATCTTGTAATTTTCCATTCTACCACCACATCTAGGGGCATATTTACAACGAAGTGACAGAGTGCGGTGTTAGACTTCCTGGCTTAATGCCGCACTCTGCCACTTCAGAAACGCAGGGCTGCACCATATTTACAACAATATTGTGCAGCCCTGTGTTTCCCTCTGCACTGGCGCTAAATTTAGCAGCCTAGCGCCAACACAGACACTCTTGCACCATAGAGCAAGGGTGTCTGTGTTGAGGGGAACAATCTTTAAATGAAGTAACATCATTTTTTTTTTATTGTTTATGTGCAGGAAGGGTCAGCTTCCTGCACATAAACAATCAATAGCAATGTGCTGTTGCTATGTGTGCAGCACAATGCAGCACACATGGAAACAGCAAAAACAAGGAGAAATAAAGCATTTCTCCTTGTTTCGCCTGTTTATGACCAGGTTTTCCTTGGTCTTAATTTTGGGCTGCATCCTATTTACGCCACCCTTGTAAACAGGAGGCAGCGTCAAAATCAATGGGTGTTGTGGTGGAACACCCTCCCCTTTAATGCTAACTACAGTGTGAAAGGGTGCCTTATTTACACGGCAGCGTTAAGTCACATTAATTACCTTAACGCTGCCTTGTAAATAAGGCGAAGCCCCTATCGCCACTACAACATCACTGAAAATGATGTTGTAATGGCGATAGGGGCTTGTAAATATGTCCCTTAGGTTTCTTCACACCATCTTGTTATTCTCATGAATCGCTATCCTAGCTGAACTTGGTCCCATCTCCGTCTCCCATGAGAACTCTCGTCCCATCTTGTTATCACTCTCCTTGTATCAATTGGCACTTCACATGCCTCAGTATCTGCTGAGAACAAAGAACCACTTCTTGCTGCTAAGGAAGCCTTATTCCCCTGCAGTAGGAGCACAAATTACATGCAACATTTCTACTGCAAAGAATTTGATGGTGAAACTTATAATGTGTTCTTGAATCCAAAGGCAACTCTGGCAAACAAGTTAGGCTAAGTTAACAAGTGCATGGGTTACATTTATGTGCACTCTTTTACACCCAAATGAATCTAAATGTCTCTACATATATTTTTGAAGTTAATACAGTAATAACATGATTAATTAATTAGAGTTCCAAGCACATGAATCACATTTAGTAAACACAACTCTAGTACTCTTGTCTATAAACTTATGTACAGACATTTGCATGAAGAATCACAATTCTGTCAGTTAGGGTTCTAAACTAGGCCTGGGCGAAAATTTCGTTCCGTTCGCGGAAATTGCGATAATTTGACATTTTCGCGTTCCGCGGAGAGCGCGAAAATGTCAAAAATTCCGGTTTCCGCAGCTTGGCGATAATTTGTTTCTTGCTCGCGCTGTAAAATAATACATTCTCGTGCGCGCGCGCGATCGCCTTACCTGAATCCCTGCGTTCGCCGACAAGTTTTCTTGATCCGGTCGCGTTCTCCATGAGATGTTGTATTGTTTTTAGCCATTTGCGCTGTCTCGCGACAGTTCGCGCCCGCAGTGACGTCATGCGTCGCGCGATCACGTCTTTCTTCTCGCGATCATGCACCGCGAGAAAACTCAAAACAAGATGGCCGCGCCCGCAAGCAACCACATGGGTAAGTTGGCGACCCGCAACCATGCAGAAAATCTCGCGAACATGCCGGAAAAAAACTTCTGCATCTTCGCGATATTTCCGCTTGTTTGCGATAATTTTAAACATTTTCGCGATAATTTGCGAAAGTTAATTTCGCAAATTCCGCCCACCCCTATTCTAAACACACATAGAAGTTGTATTAAATTGCAGAGATCTCGTTATATATGCTTTATTCCCATTTTGATTATTGAAATTAGTCTTAGAGAACATATATACGGGCGCAGACTACATTAGACTACAATGCACCTCTAAAACTTCTTTCGGGAAGGAGTCAATTTTACACTCCTCCAGGGGCATAGCGACTGACAAAATATAAACTCTCAGAGAAATGAGGCACACAGTCAGGCCTATAAGTGGGCCGGGTCTCACCAGGTCTGAGCATCATCAGTTTTGTAAAGGGGGCCTCAAAACGGGTCTCTATCAGACTCTGTTTTGTGCCCTGGCACAGGCGGTCCGTTTTTTCCGGACTGCAGTGACTGGAAGCACATCGATGTGCGCATGCTCACACTGCTCACTTCTCACTAGTGGAGAAGTTACAGCATGACATCATGCCAAGTGAGCGTTGTAGGGGAAGGGAAATCCTTGCTTCTTACATTTCCCATGTGCCAGCTTTTTAAAACACAAGACTCCGAGCGCTGTTGCGAGGGAGGAGGCCGTATTGAATAGGACACACTGCAAATTGCCACTTCTCTTTTTGAAACTCGGGAGCAGCGACATTGTCATGGTTTCACCCGGGCTTTGAGTGGATGCTTTTTCAACATTATATACAAGCCATAATTGCTACGTATTTATCTTATGCAACTAAAAACCATTGACGAAGCCAATAGTCCTGACATGTTGTAGGTATATGATGTTACTTGTTGTATCATATATCATATATCTGGATGCACCGACAGAAACAGCAAAATACAAGTCGGGGGCGGCACACTATGCTAAGCACAGATTTTTAGCTTATGGGTTTTAAGACACGCCCTTAATTACATTGGCCACGCTCCTCTGAGAGAAACCCTCGCCCACCCCCCCCCCCCCCCCCCCCCCCAGTTTTTTCATTCCACTTAAAGCCCTGCACACAGTGCTGAATGACTCGGTTCTACAGATGTACATTTTTTGCTCTGTAATCCCCCCTGAAAGCAGCCCCTGACTCTCCCGTATCTCACAGATATTCATTGGGATGGGGCGGGATGGGGCCCCCTGAAGGATTGGGGTCCCTGATGGGTTGGACCCCCCTGCACCGCAGGGGCTGCTGGGAGTTATGTTACGCCCCTGCCTGCAAGCTCTGCTGTTTACAGTCCGCTGCTGACAGGCGACGATGAGTTTTGGAAGAATGATTTACTTGTCCTAGAAGGACAGCGAAGCCAATCTATGCGCTCCCTGCTTTGCGGAATGGAGACCTGCATAGTTTACTAGGTAAACCCTTCTCCGAGATGTGCCCTTGGCTTCTGACAGCCAATACGTTTGATTGAGACCTGGAGATACTGTATTTTGGAATTTACTTTCTAAAATTGACTGAAATGTACCTTGTTTATAAGAAAAATGCAATCCCTAATTATTTCGGCATATTTACTGGAAAACTTGAAAGGCGTAATGCAGCCCGGTACCTTTGAGAATATTAAATCATGTACTTGAGAATGATTAATGGGAAGCCTTCTAATGAAAAATCTGCCTTGTGGGCAGGTGTCGGTGGCACACTCAATTGCCGGCTATTCTTTGACATAAAAAGTGTCATTGCCGCGTAATAAACAAAGGGCTGTACTAACGCACCTCACGTGACCCTCGGTAATGAAACCGAGCGTGCAGCCCTCCACATCTGGAAGGGCTTCACATATTGCGTAAAGGATGCCAAACATTAACAAATGAATTACAAGATAGGCTTCGTGGGTTTCCTTTTTAATGGCGCGGAAGCATCTCAGAACAGAAGGGGCCCTCCAAAATGCCGCAGGAGCCGGTGGAGGTTGCTAAATCAGAGGTGCATCCGGTGCACTGACACCAGTACCTAGAGGTGGGAGGGGTCGAATAGCACTGGCTGCTTCTTACTTTATTTTTAATTACATACATGGAGGTCGATTTACCAAAAAGCCAGTGGTAGCGGACGTCACATCATGTGCCCTTGGCCCCCCAAATCCCCGGAGTGACATCACTTTCTTGACCCTGACAGCACAGGAAATTACATCACCACACCTTTGAACCTGAATGTAAATGGAAGTGACATGACACAGACTGGCACCGTGGAAGTGGATTAAATGAAATCTGGCATGGTTAACAAACAGAAGCCAAGTTAGACAGTGGTAGGACCACACGCAGCTCCTGCTAACTCATGGATGTGGCTCTGTGGAATTTGCCAGTACAGAGTAAATAATGATTGTCCCAGTTTGCTTTGTCTTCCCCCCTATTCTCTGTCACTAGTGATCATGCGGTGCCTTTGGTCAAACATGATGCCGCTGCCCCACGCACAGCACAGTCCAACCTGCCATCAGCAACATTGACCCTTACAACACTTGTGTCTCCCATAAAACAGGCAAGAAAGGCAGTGTGCAAGGGCATAACACAGCCTCCGGCAGCCCCCGGGGTGCAGGGGGCTCCCAACCATTCAGGGAGCACCCAACCTTTCATTGGGGGCCCGTTCAGGCCAAGGTCAATAAATATCTGAGATATGAGAGACCCAGGGAGCCCTCATCACATTCTGCATAGGGCCCCCCCCCTGCCGCCATTTTGAGTCATGCCACTGTAGGTGCGAGTGATAAACGATGCCTTAATTTGCCTGACGGTTGGAGCAGACTTCACAGACCACCACAATTCCAGACCAAGACTGATTGCATGGCTGTGGAAGACAGGACTGCCGCTGCCCGCGTCCCACGCAGAGGGACATCAGCAGGGCAGCTCTCTAGTGGCCACCCGTCGGAGCCTCCTCCCCCCCCCCCCTCCTGTTCCACCTCTCCCGAGAGGCCGCGCCTTGGGGAGGGGAGGCCTCAATAGGCATTTGCTGGGGGAGGCGGGCCACTGGTGCGGGGCGGGGCTAGGCCCTACTTAAGCCCGCCGCCCCCGCAGTTCGCCCTCTGCTTCCTGGGGTACACTCCTGTGCTGCGCAAGTTCCCACCCTTTCCGCTTACCCTGCGCGGCGTAACTGGAATGTTATAATGTTTTTTCTTGTGTTGCAGGCGGAGTTACAGGGCGATCTGGAGGCAGAAGGGTACAGTAAGGGTACCTCTGCGACAGTCGGTACAGTAAGGGTACCCCTGTCCGGCACAGTAAGGGTGCCCCAGCCAAGGTCCGGGAGCCAAAGGAGGTTCTGGGAAGACCGCGACGGCGCCCCGTTAGTCCTTCGGGCGGTTGAGGGGCCTGACCAACCGGGGGTGTGCCATAACACGCTCCGTCCCCGTTAAAAGGGGCGGGAGTATTAGACAGATCACGTGATCCAAAGGAGGATCTGAAAAATGTGCCGCACTGCCGGGCATCGACCCACCATGCGTGCTGGCTCGCAAGGCGGGCGGAGCAGCGAGGGGCTGCTTGCCCTGGATCGCCCGTAAGATAACCCACTCTATCGTCATACTTATGTTGTATGAAATAAAACTGCAGCAGTTCTTCACCCATAACTAATGTGTCAGTGTAATCATTGGGTGATGTCTGTGCATACGTGTTGAGTGGAGCGGATGACGGTGTGGTCTCTATGGAGGGGAGCAGTCCATGTTCTCAGAGAAGGGTTGCATCAGGGACAGTGTTTTTAAAGTTCATTATATGAAGAGGATGTGTAAAGATGATTTACAGCTAGGTCAAGTTTAGGAAAGCATATTTATTTGAAAAAGGTATTTCTCTAGCCACCTGGAGTCTGCAGTGAATCTTTGTCCTCGCTGTAATGCCAACACATATCCCACCCTTCTGAAGTCGATACATTGTATAAAATGGAGGACTGAAAAACCTGTTTACAACGTTTAGAAACATCAAAAAACGTGCTTCAGGTGCGCGATAGAAAGCACATTTCAATTAGAACAAGTTAATTCTGATGTCCTTTAGAGCTGGAATCATTTCACTTGTTGAGCTTCTCGATTTTGGTTCTGCTTTTCAGAGAGCTAATGCTTCAAATGCTGAATCGTTAGCTAAGCTTCAGCCTATATGTGTAAATCTACCCTTGTCCATTCAGCCTTCTGTCCTTCTATGGTGATACAACTACCAGTATTGAGTAGGGTAACAATTCAGACCAATATGATGTTAATGTTCTCATGCCTGTCTTCTCTGATTTTCCTGAACGGCCTCGTTGATATTACACAAGTGAATATGCTCACTGTCAAAGTGTTTGATGCTATTAGCATATGTTTATTGTCACCCTTCTCAATGTACAACATCTTATCAGCTTCTGATGGATAAAAGGATGAATAGTTTTGCGCTGAGATTCATGTTCTCTTTAACACTTTCGCTGCGGCGGGAATTCCGCCGCAGCGCTGGGGGGGGGTTTGGGGGCAGCGCGGTGGTGCGGTGCTCATGACGGAACCACTCCGTCATGAGCCGCGGTTGAGCTGTGCTCATGACGGAGTGGTTCCGTCATGACTCCGCCCACTGCGCTAATCGCCCGCACAGGCGGGGAATTAGCGCCGCGTGGGCGGCGCGGCCGCCAACGGCCGCAGCATGACGGAACCACTCCGTCATGAGCACACGGCGACCGTGGCTCATGACGGAGTGGTTCCGTCATGAGTGGGGAAGGGGTTAAGAGAACATATGTGCTAAAAATGAAAACAAAGCCTTCTGTCAAATCCATACTATGCTGATGTAAAGCCACACCACCGGAAGCAGGCTAACTCTGATTCACCACAAAAGTGTTTGTCCTTTTCTAGATTTCTGTTGTTCCATTGCTCTGGAATGTAATTCCGTACTAAAGGCAAAATGAACATTTAAGAATCACTGTTATTTCCTGTATTATTTGTAGTGTTATCCCCATACTGTGTACTCACTAATGACTATGCCACACACGGAGCTTGGTATAAGACGACTTTATTCTTCTGTGTGGAACTCCGAACTCAACATTTTAAACTTGCATTCACTTCACTACGCTCTAACGCTTACGTCATAGTTCTACGGAGTCCAGCAGGAGCCAAAAGGGCCCTTCTGTTAAATAAAAAAATTTAAACAATTTAGAAATATATACAATCATAAATCCTCAGTGAGTCTTCATAGCATTCTGATCACATGCCTCAACTGTGACTTCTGATACTGGAGACAGGAAGTCAAAATGTCTATGATCTCCATTGGCGATGGAGGAACAACAGCAGTCAGGGGTTCTCCAATTGTCATTTTAAACCCATTTTCTACATTGACATCAGTGCCTGACGAGTGATGAGCCACATGTCGGAATGCGAGGAATCACACGTGACAGACTACCCAGGATGTTGGGCAGTCGTCATTTGTTCTTTGCTGGTGACAACATTAAATGGCTCAGCATCGAAGGGAGCATCAGATTCACGTTTTCTAGGCTGATGGACAAGCACCTCAAGTAAACATAATGTATTTTGCATATCAGCGTTTGTCTGCCTAGGCCTTCATTTTTCTTTTATGATCCAAGTCTCTTATACAGGTTTCTTTCTCAGTACTTGATCTTCAGTTGGTCTTTTGAGGTAACTTGTTCGTCATGGTTTTCACAAACATCAAGGTTGCAGGGCTTTCACCTGTGGTCGAGTGAGGGGTTGAATGGCAAGCCCAAAGAGTAGAATTCAAGACAGTTTTAAGGTTGAGCCTTCCCAGTACAACATGCTGAACAGCTTTCTTCAGAGTACTCATGAAACGTTCGACAAGGCCATTGGCCTGGGGTCAAAGAGGTACGCTTATGATGCTTCACATTAAGATGATTGAGAAAGTCTCTGAATTCTCAACTGTTCAAAAGTGGGTCATTATCAGATTTTAAGATCACAGAAACCACATGTCGCAAACATAACCTCTCGATGACTCTTTCTTGAGTGGTGGATGGGAGATCTTCTATCAATGGAAAGCAGGAGTCCATTGTCAAAAGGAAGCTCAACTGCAATTTTTTCGCATGCATGCTTTGGCAACTCTGACATGTTCATGGTGTGTTGAGTGGTTTTTGATGAAAGGCAGTTGCATAGATGACAGGGCTTCAATTTCTCTTTCAACTCTCTCATCGAGATGGGGAAACTAGACTTGGTCTCGGAGAGCTCGTTTTGTGGCAACAATTCCATTATGTGCTTAATGGGCTACTTCAATTATCTCTCCGGAATTATAATTATCAGAACTCTCAGGATAATGCCTTCTTGAGTAGCAGACAGTTCATCTTTGACATTTTTAAACTTCTGATATTCACTGCCACCGGTAAAAGGTTGAGTGTGCTGATTCCAAGACTGATGTGAATAATGTCTTTCAGCTATAACATGTCACTATCTTGACTCATGGCAGTGACAATTTGTTCCAGTGAAATGGCAAATGGTTAACTGGATTTTGTAACGAAATGTATGTGGACTTCAGCTGTCTTAGAAGGGGTACCATGGAATTGTAGAGGCACTTGTGCGAAGCAGTCGGCAGGGTTTTGATCTTTCCCAGATAGTGCACAATTGTGTAGTTGTATACTTGTATTTGTAGACCCCAACATTCAATACGAGGAGGCATCTTGGCCTTTGGATTGCCAAAGATGGTCAACAGCGCTTGATGATCTGTCACACTCAGGAAACGCTTTCCATATAAAAATATGTGTAAATGTTCACAAGCCCACACCACTGCTAAACATTCTTTCTCAGTAAAGTATGCGATTTCAGTAGCATTCTCAATAGCTTGTTTGATTTTCTTGAAGCTTTGCTTGCATTCACATGACCAATGAAATGAAACATTCTTTTTTGACAAGTCTGTCAGTGGAGCACTTACGGTGGCAAAGTCTTGTATATATCTAGAACAGTAGCCGACCATGCCAAGGAATGAACGTAACATGGAAACATCTTGTGGGGGACTTGTAGTTTTCTTTTGCAATGACATTCCTGTGGCGATATGTGCTTCGCCTTATTTACAAGGCAGCATTAAGCCACTTAAAGTGGCTTAACGCTGCTTTGCAAATAAGGCCCCCTTTCACGCTGTGCTTAACGTGAAAGGGGAGGGCAATGGGTGTTGCAGTCGGTATTCCACTGCACACTTTCATTTTGATGCTGCCCCATATTTACAAGGTCAGCGTAAATAGGAGGCAGCACCAAAATTAAGACCAGGGAAAACTAGGTCTTAAACAGGTGAAACAAGGAAAAATGCTTTTTTTCTCCTCGTTTTTGCTGTTTTCATATGTGCTGCGTACAGCAAAAGCCGATTGATTCTTTATGTGCAGGAAGGGTCACCTTCCTGCACATAAACAATCTGTTTAAAAAAATGACATTTTGTATCTTCTACGTGTGCTGCAGTAAGCAGCATTCCTAGAAGTGACAAAACGCCATTGAAAGATTGTTTATGTGCAGGAAGGGACACCTTACTGCACATAAATAATCTTCCCGTCAACGCCGACACCCTTATACTAAGTGGTGTAAGGGTGCCTGCATTAGCACTAGGCAGCTAAATTTAGCGCCAGCACAGGGGGAAACGCAGGGCTGCACCATATTATTGTAAATATGGTGCAGCACAGCGTTTCTGAAGGGGCGGGGCATGCCTTTAAGCCAAGGAGGCTTACTCCACGCTCCGCCACTTCATTGTAAATATGCCCCTTAGATTCCTTCTAGGAGCTGACTGTGTGTATGCCATTTTTGATGAGATAAGACCACTCTCCCGATTATAATGTTCCAGAACGGCTGATGGACAGCGAATAGGTGACCATTCATATTATTGGGACAAGACGTCCAGAATCATGAAACTGCAGATGCTGATCCACAATGTTGCAGCTTCTGGAGAATGATTTGCCCATAAAAGGTTTCCTGGAAATGTTTTCGGGGAAGTTACCGGCACAGCTACTGATCCCGTTGGATAGGAGGACGTTTCTGGTCTAATTTAGAAATTTACTTATTGGCATTGCAAAGGATCTTAGGATGGGAAGGTTCAGCTGATGGAATCAAACAAAATTGTGAGGAGTGAGGTATAACCAAGTATTCCTATTACATGGATGTATGACGTTACAACGCATACTTTTACAACGCATGCACTTACAACGCAATTTTTACAACGCAACATCCACTACAACACATTCCATTACATCGCATGACACTACAACGCATTTTTAAAAACTACCTTTACAACGCATTCCATTACATCGCATACTACCTTTACAACGCATACCATTACAACACATAATGTTAAATAGCATTTAAGGTAAGTATTGGATAGTATAGGGGTAAAAATTACTATTCTTACTCCAGGGGGTGCAACAGTAGGGTAAGTGTTGGATAGTATAGGGGTAAAAATTACTATTCTAACTCCAGGGGGTGCAACAGTAGGGTAAGTGTTGGATAGTATAGGGGTAAAAATTACTATTCTAACTCCAGGGGGTGCAACAGTAGGGTAAGTGTTGGATAGTATAGGGGTAAAAATTACTATTCTAACTCCAGGGGGTGCAACAGTAGGGTAAGTGTTGGATAGTATAGGGGTAAAAATTACTATTCTAACTCCAGGGGGTGCAACAGTAGGGTAAGTGTTGGATAGTGTAGGGGTTTAAAATTTACTATTCTAACTCCAATGGTATGCATTGTAATGGTATGCGTTGTAATGGTATGCGTTGTAATGCCTGCGTTGTAGTGACATGTGATGTAGTGTCTGCGTTGTAATGGTATGCGTTGTAATGGTATGCTTTGTAGTGCCATGCGTTGTAAAGGATGTTGCGTTTTTATGCCTGCATTGTAAGTGTAGTGCGATGTAATAGTTGCGTTGTAAAGGTTGTTTCCCCTATTACATATGATCCAGAGAAGACATTTTTAAATGCCAACAAACTATCTGCCTTATAAATAATTTTGATTCAAATAACTCATAACTAACTCTTCAAACTCTACTTTTAGAAAGGATACCAACTGTCTCATGAAAGCACTGCCAGAACACAGAGCATAAAAAGTCATAATGGAGTGAAATTCATATGTCATCCAGAGAAATCTGGTATGAATTAGGATTGTTAAAAATGTTGACCGCTGAATACAGAGATCCAATCCTAATCACAGCCAATACATGTTCTGCAAACACTTGACATTTGGTGGTCTCAGCCTAGCCCCCATTAATTGTGCAGTGCTTCTTTGTAAAACTGGAAAACGCATTTCATCATTTTGGTGCATCTGAAAATTAATTCGCTTGTGTCTAAATGCAAAGTTTATGGGAGAGATATAAAACATAAGTTCAGGTAGTCAGAGGATGAGCACTGACTTTGTACACAAATTCCACTTAGATTCATTGGGTCTATTCACAAAGGCATGTTGTAGTATGTAAAGTAATACTCCTACAATACTCTTTTACATACTCTGACATACTTTTGGGCAACTGGTCCCAAAACATCTAAAATGGTAATAAAATGGAAATATTCAGGGAATATTCACATACAGTTAGTGCAAACAGAAAGAGCTGTACCCTTTTAGCACTTTTACTAATAGGAAGTTGGATGTTTTGGGCCTGATTTACAAAGGCATGGAAGAATATGTAAAAGATTTATCTTGTAGCGCTACTTCTCACACTCGCAAATGCTTGTGTGAATTGGCTGTGATGTATGAAAAGTTATCCTGTGTAGTAGATATACTGAAAATCTGGCAAAGATACAGCCCTCCTGGACCTTCGTTGGATATATCTGGTTTAAGGAGTACTCTCTCTTAGTAGGGTAGACTCTCCACCATTTGGATGGTAAATGCGTCAAGGGAAGACAAGATTGCATGTACGTCAAATGTAGATAATGCTGTTAGAGGAGTCCTAATTGCAGGGGTGGCTCCTCCGCTATGGAGGAGGAGGGTTGCCTCACTGACTCATAGCCAGCAGCTGAAAAATTAAAACGATATTTTTACATAATTTTATTTTTCAGCTGCTGGCTTTAGGTCAGCACTGTTATGAGGGCCAGGGCCATGGGATGAGTGGTTGGTGCACTTATAAGTGCACATGTGTGTTTGGCCGGCCGTCTTAGGCTGGGAAAACACACATGCGCACTTAGGTTTTTCCAACCCGGCTGCATTGCACAGCCGAGGTTGAGAAACTGCATAGGCTCCTGTGTCTGAGCTGAGCGTCAAACTAGCCCACTCAGACCAATACCCGCACGGCTCTCATAAAATGAGCGCAGCAAAGGGATTGCACAGGGAGTCTGTGATGACGTCCCAGGGGCTGAAGGGACCAGGAAGACCAAGGTGCGATTAGTTAGGCAGCCTGTAGCTTCAGATCAGCCTCTTTTGAAAAAATATATTATTATTAAATCCCCCCCTGCTGCCCCCACATCCCCCATCCTATGTGCCCCCTCCCACCAACCACTGTTTGTTTGCGGCGGCCACCACTGCATAATTGTCAGTCCTTGTTAACAGGCTTTTCTCTTGTGCGTACACAAATCTCACACATTTACGAGCAATAAAATACTCTGTTAGTGCCTTTGCCAAGTTCTCCTTGCTCACACATTGAAATGATTTGTAGAAAACTGCTCTGCGAACATATTTCTCCTAGCATAAACATGGTTAAAACTTGTGTAGCAGCAACAAAATGTCATCTCCATGAAAACAACGATGCAGAGCATAAATAGCAAGAGCCAGTTCCCCATGCAGAACATTCTGCAATAAGGGCTTTAACTGGAAATTGCTATGTTGTTTACAGTCATTCTTATTTTGTTTCACACAAAACAGTGTGGGATTAAGTCACTGCCAAAATATTTTGGCAACGGTAGTATAACTTGGATCTCAGATGGGATATTTTTGCGTTGGAGGACTTCAGCAACTATTCTTAACTACCTAAAATCAATCCACACATATAGTTACAGCAAACCAGTCTTATGACTGAAAAGTCACATTTGTATCGAGAATCTGAAGTGTGGTGGTTATTATCCAGCTATGTCACAGATGAAAGTCCACGGTGAATCATCCATTCACCCTGATTAATGAATACACGGTGACCTTTCTACTAAAATGGGTGGTACCTTACATTTCAAGAGACATCTTTATCTTGATACAGACTTGCAACAAGCATTGGCAAAGACAATAGGTCTAGTCTTGGCAATATGGTGAGATAATTATTTTGCAAGCATATGCCACAAAATTAAAAATAATAATAAAAACACTTCTACCTACCCATGGCATTAATATGCTTGCAATAAATAATGTTTTTTTAAATAACCTTCACATATAATTTTATGAGAACTGTGGGTGTTTTTCCTAGGTGACAGGTGTAGTTAGAAATGGTATAAAAAAACAATATGTTAACTTTAATACACATCTGAGACAAATGTGACATTTATTGGCACGAACAAATGGTGCTATTTATCGTAATCTGAACATGTTGTTTAGACACAGAAGCATGAATAAAATAATAAAAATAGAAAAAAATGGAAAGGAAAAAAACGCTGACAAAGTATAGATTTAGCCCACCAGTCCTTCCAATGCCATGCCATAAGGTGGATATGCAAATCTGATCAAGCAAAAGTATTATCACTGACGGTGCAAAAAAGATATTGACTGAGGTGGCTGATGCGCTACTCCATGCTGTATGCTGTAGTAGGTGGACGCAAAATGTGAAGGACTACTGAACAGATCAGTGGATGAAGAGGGCAGACAAACAGCTCCTCTATGAAGGTATATATGTACATATATTTCATTTATTACGCTTTTTGATTACATGGGCCTGGCAAGACAGCTCAAGCTGTTACTAGACAAAGATAGAACATATATGTTGAGAAAGTAAAAGAACAGATAGTGGAATGTACACCACTGTGCACATATATGTATAAGCACTGTCCTTTTGGCAAAGGTCACAGTCTGGATACAAGTTACAAAACCTGCTTAACTAGAGGCTAAGTTACACAAATTATCAATATATATTGTGGTATATACACTGGTAGTTTTTGTCCAAATGTCAGTGTAGAATTGTATCCCACTAATTCAGAATTGTCCAGCACTACTGTGATTTACATATTCTAGCCCTCAAGCTATTGAATGGGTTTATTTATATATTATTCAATCACCACTAGTCATATGCATTTTACATACAATGCCACCAGTGGCGGCTGATGCTTAAAGGGATAATGGGGTATGGGGTGAAAAAAATAATCCACATACTTTCAGGCCAGTCACCACCTCTCGGTCCTCGATGCAATAAGCAGGAGGCAGGATGCTCTGAGGCTCCCATAGCCAATCATGACGCTGTTGCCACATGACAGTAGCATCGTTATTGGTCTGAGCAACGTGGTTCGGCTCTCAGACAGGGAGTGGGAGCCCCTGCATGTTCTGCACCCAGGCTGTGCAATAAAGCCCGGTAGAGAACATGCTGAGTGAGCATGACTGGTTGGCCGGCCCAAGACAGCTGGCCAAACGGTCATGTACACTTAACAGAGCGGCCATCACACTTCCTGTGACAGCCTAGCCCCGCCCCAGCTGAGCCAAGATGGAAAAATAAAAATATAATGACTGCGTTATTATCATTTTATTTTTCCTTTCCGAACTGCTCACAGAGCAGTGGGGAGATCCTCCCTCGCATTAGCGGAGGAGCCGCACTATGATGCTACTTTATTTTGCTCGTCATTTTCATATTTAGCACCATATCCCAACGGCGTCGCGAGCACAACCTCCGCAGTACTGCGTACGTCCATTGGCCGACGTGGCAGGGAGTTCCAAAGATCACTGGGCTAGTATGGTCCTGTAGGGAATTAATCAAAGGAATTCTGCCTGCATAGCGGTGTAAGTCTCTGGGTAGGCATGGATGGTATTTTGCTACCTGAGATGCTTTAACACTTCATATGGAATACTATCGATTTACGTTATTGTTGTAATGCGGATTAGAGTGCTACTGGTGGATTGATGTGTTTCCATAGAATTTCTTCTTGAAATGGAAACCCTAACCTTATTTTTAGGTTTTGCAGTGTTGCCTGAGTGCAATATTTCATATAAATATATTTGAAAATCAATGTAATAGGTGAGACAATAACCAAGGAGGCACTATAAGCCAGGGCATGTAGTAAAGAAACTTAAAGATGTTTATGAGTTATGGCCATGTTAGGAATACAAGTGAATGTCAATGTCCTTCAAGCCCTGGAGATGGTTTCTACAACTCTGCAGTTATTCTTACCACAGAAGTGAGATGAGACACCCCACACCCACTCACTGAAATCTTTCACAAGAAAAGTTTTTTCGCTTTCTTTTATCTCTCCGGGTGCATCGTTGATGGTGAAAATAGAGCAACAAACAAAGAATCCCTCCATGTTTCTGTGAGCACCAGTCAGAGTTTAAGTTTTGGAAAGAGAGCTTTGCATCCAAGTTTTTTGGAAATAACTTCCATCTGATAAGTAATGTAAAGTGACAGGCCACTGAGTAGACTTCATACAAGGTCACATTTCGAGTGGTTTTCCATTTATGTTCCTGAAAGTGAGAAAGTAGCAAGTGGGACACAATTTAGAAAAAGCAACAGGATAAAAAGAGTTAAAAAGAATGCAAACAAGAGCTGGATTGCAGCAAATCAATCAACTATGGAGTCCCCACACCATGGAGAAGGAAAGAGAGAGAATATTATTGTTCATGGATGACAACACTGCATGAAATCTCAAGAGGTAACAGACTATCATTTCCATTACAGAGAAGTATTGTTTGTGTCTTTGTAGGCATATTGCTGCTGCGTTATGACTACCTAAAAATGTTTAGGATGAAAATCATTTGTAATCTGTGAAATCCTTAGAAACAGACATATAAGGTATGCTTCTGTGATGTAAAGAAGATGGATGTATGTAAGCAAATGCCTGTCTTCAGGTCTTTAGCACAATTATGTGATGTGTTGTAACAGCGCAAATTTATTTATCAAGGAATTGTGAAGTAAAGTAAAGGTGTTGTGAAGTGGTATTGTAGAGTGTGTCCCATAAGCATTTGTCAGTAAACTGTAAACGAAAAACAGGAATTAAAGCAAACATGGAAGTGACTACTCATGACATTGAAATAATGATACACTCATTATTACATTGATGTAGTCCTAGAAAGCTATGAGGTGCTCAACAAAGGAATAACACATTTCTTACAAAGACCCTCTGAAGCCTACTGGGGATGTGATACAAAAGCTGTAAAAGAAGATAGGCGAAAACTGTTGAAAATTAAAGGGAAATTGGCGCATTTAGAGGCCTTTATTCCAGGCCATTAAAAGTATGGTGACAGACATGGAAATGTCATGTTTGCAGCATTTGTCACTGCCAAGCCTAGTGGAAGTAGCCTACAGAAGGATTTTATTCACTGGACTCACTAGCTGCTCACTATAACATATACGTCATTAAAAATAAAAAGAGATATAATTTTTATTTGGAAAAAGTGTTTTGTCGTGTAGTTCCTAAAAATACATACGACCTGTGTGTTTAGATAACACAAACTAAGGGATTGGTGTCCTGACTGATTCTGGACACTCCTGAAGAATATGTTACTATTTAGACCAGTTAGCTCACAGTGCCACCATAACCCCCCTAACCTTACCAAGGAGCTAACAGTTTCTGGCAATTATTGAACATGACAACCCTTGATCCTTCAGGGATCGTGGAAACAGTACAGTACTTTTCACTCAACTTGTCAATTGTGCTCACTTAGTCTCAGATACACAGAATAAATGATGGTGATGTTTTTAATAAGCATTTATTGAACCAGCGTCATTCTAGTATAAAACATGTTTTCTGTGACAATCATTAGACAGAACCAAATGTATAGGATTACAAGCACCAACAGACTAAATAAAAGGAAGAATTCGATCATGGTGTTAAAACAGTGAATATATGCAGTCATAAATACATGAAAGTAATCAAGCGTACTCCTACGATGCAACCCCACCTAAGTGTACCTTACCTGGCATGTATGTGGGTGTAAAGCCAAGAATCCCCTAGGAAAGAGCCAACCCCATTACCTGACAGGAGAGAATGAAGGACCCCATCTTGGTCTCGAGTTGGACACCCCACAAGGGATGTCAGACCACTATGAGCTGGAGCTTCTGCAGGCCAGGACCTCAGTGTCTTGTGTCAACGTGGAAGCTTCTCCTCTGTCTAACTAGTGCAGGCATGGTTCTTCTATACCATAAAGGTAGCCTAGGGGTTCCTAACACAATTGATATGTTTTGTGTATGATTATGCAAATGAGCCTAAATCAATACCTGCAATTATGCAAAGTAGTTCTTTCGCCCTAGGATGAAGATGACCATGACTTTTATACAGAGTATGTTAATCCTGTTACGTCCGTCATGTGCAGGGGTCTTGTCTAAGAATCCTCATGCATAATAAATTAGGCTAGTTTCAAGGAAACTGATCAACAATTATTCAGCACATATCCGGGTAAAAAGTCTGTGCTAGAACCCTTATGCAGAGCAAAGTAGGTCAAATGTAGGTGAAAGGTCATTTAGCTGTTGAGGCCTAAATTGGGGTACAAAGCAGTTTCTTGCACCGGGATGACATAATATTACGCGATGACAGTAAAGGGAGTTCTCGAGCGTAGAAGCTGTTAGCTGGTAGGGTAGGCCTTCTGCATTCTCCATTGTAGCTATTTTGCAGAATAATACATGGTGAATTCCACGCAAATTTGACATACAAAATGACAAGGACTAAGTGAATACGGTTATTCTGAAATACTTATTATAATTATACTTACGTATCAAAAATGCACTCAATAGATTCTTTTTGATCATTGAGGTAAAGGTTCAAGTGATAATAATAAAGGTGCCCTTGGAGGATTCAAATTTGAAAACATTATGTGACACTGCAGGAAAATGCACAATTCAAGCATGGAAAAATGTGCTTCTAAGTGTGACTTCAACTACAGCCAGGACATGTAGTTGAATAATTTAGGGCCTGAGTCACAAAGTTAAACTCACACTTTTGTGTAATTTACTCTTTTTCAGCATTCACAAAACAAGATTTAATGGTTACTTTACAGCTGCGGAGACTCCGCAGTCTGGGCTGAGAACTCCGCACATAAAAAGGCTGAGGCAGCTCCTCCATAATTGCGGAGGAATGCCACCCCCCTAATAAAAGATGAAAAGTAAAATGAAAATAAAAGCATTTTATTATCATTCTATTTTTGCCTGTCTGATAGCTGCCGACGCAAGCCGTCAGTGGGGCGGAGCCAGGAAATCCTGTGTGACTTTTAAGTGCCCATGTTAGTTTGGTCGGTCGTCGTAGGCCAGCCAAACCGTCATGTGCAATTAGGTTAATACAACCCAGCTGTGTTGCAATAGTATCCCCAGCATGAGAGAAGTGCCTGGATTGGCATCTGGGAGCCAGCGCAGTGTGCAGCCGGAGTTGAGGATCGGGAGAGAGGAGCAAGGTGGTGGCCGCTAGAGCGGCAGGTATGTGCAATTTTGATCATTTTAATGATGTCTTCCATTTTTATTGTTTTTCTCCCCCCTCCTGCCTCACCACTAAGCAATGTGAGCAGCCACCACTGTAGAAAGATAAGACTGGCCTATCTTTTTATCTGCTGAGTTCTCTGCCTTGACTGTGAAGGGTGGCATAGTGAGCAAAAGAATGATGGATTTAACCCAGATCTCTTGACTGGGGGTGAATGTTTTGATTTGTTCTGCATTCCGTCCATCAATTGTGTGTCTTTTGACTGTGAAGTCTCAGCTGACAAAAAGTTACTATTAATTTGTGGTTTATGAATACTGGCTCAGGTCCATCTGGTCACTCTGGCCCCCTTCTCAGAAGAGCAGGTAGCCAAAGCCAGGACTGAGGTTAAGGCAGGGTCGCCACTCGATCCCTGCCCACACTTCATCTTCTCCCAACTAATGCCAGTTCTATGCCCCGATGTCACACAATTTTTGTATCAATCTCGAGAGCAAGCCTTGGTGGCAGACATATGGAAGGAAACAGTTGTCTTTCCTCTATTAAAAAAACACAGGCTTGGAAATGTATGATCCAGCAAACTATCAACAGATCTCACAGCTACCATACCTATCTAAGGTCCTGGAGAGACTGGTTGATAGTCAACTTACCACTTTCTGGAAACCAAAAACTAATTGGACCCCTTCCAGACTGGCTTTAGGACCAACAATAGTACCAAGGCTACTTTACTTGCAGTATCCTATAATATTCGATCCCTAGTGGATCAAGGCAAAGCCGTAGCACTAGACCTTTCTGCGGCTTTTGCTACCGTATCTCATAACAACTTACTAAGAATCCTCCATGAAAAAGGGTTACATTCAAAAGTCCTCTCATAATTTTCATCCTTCCTGGAAACCAGAACTCAAAAAATTCAAATAGGATCTTGCTCCTCTACCCCAAAAGCATCAAATATGGCATCATCCCACAGGGAGCCTCTCTTAGCCCAACCTTCTTTAATGCATATGTCTCTTCCTTAGCAGCCTTCAGCAGGAAATGACGCTTTGATATCTGCTCATATGCCGATGACACACAACGACTGATTCCCCCGGATGACAGAATTGCTAGCACTGACACAAAGAGCAACCTTATTAACTGCCTCACTGAAATCGCATCTTGTTTGACAGATCACTGTCCAAAGTTAAATGCTGGAAAGTCCGAGATTTTGCTCTTCGGGGGTGCACACTCAATCTGGAACAGCAGTTGGTGGCCCCTCATGCTCGGAACCACCCCGGAACCCAAACGTGTTGCAAAAAATCTGGGCATCCTATTTAATGATGCACTATCCATGCAAGATCAAGTACGCACGTAATGTGGGAAAAGATTCACCATATTTAAACTCTTCCGCAGACTCTTTCCCTGGATTCCATTGAATTGCAGGAAAACGGTCACGCAGACTGGACTACAGAAATGCACTTTATGTGGGCATGGCAGACTACCTATTCTGTTGTCTTCAAGTAGTCCAAAATGCAGCCGCTAGGTTGATCTGTAATAAAAGCAGATGCAGTTCAGCATCCAACAGCATGAAGGAACTACACTGGCTACCAGTGCGCCAAAGAGCTAAATTTAAGCTCCTATGCTATGCTCATAGAACCACATTTAGAATAACTTGTGCTGTAATCAAATACTCTCCTTTCCCACACTGCAATGTATGCTGTCCTAGCGCCGTGATGTCCTTCAGGATGAATGTTGCGCTCTACAAATACAAATAAACTTTTGGTCTCTTAATGTTCTATGGTTATCTTGTCTGATACAATAAGTGTTTCCTGAAAATTAGAGTGAACTTAAAATACTACATTTTGCTCTTCTAGATTGGTGCTCCTGGGTTGAAAACAAAAGTCAGTTATCAAATAATTGATCCGTGTCTACCTAGCATGGAGAGGTTAACAAATCTTTAGCATGAATTGCAGCTACAGTTAATGTATTCAAGGACATATAGGGATGTACAGATTCACGAAAAACTGTTATTAATATTGATATCATTAGGTATCAGATATTAATATAATGTTTATATTTCTAGAAATGCCCATTCACAGCTTTTAAGTATAAACATTTTAGAGAGTTTCAGCATGTACACATCTCAATTTTACCAATATGTTTCTGTAGTTGGCAGAAGCGTCAGAGACATACAGTTAGAAAAGTCTAGAAATGAGTTATTTCCTAAATCTTTGAAAGGACTCTACATGCGAAAGTTGATATTACAATTGATCTGTTAAATTCACCATGTTAAGGACAGAAGTCATGTTGATGGGTGCTATTTAGCTGGGGAGCAGCTTTGTATATCAGTTATGAGCACCCAATAGGAAATCAGCCCTTACCTCCGGTTTGGGTTCTCTGAATAATTGCCCATTAGACTCCAGGAACCGATCTCCATGCATACGTGGGTTGTACTCACTAAGGGGCACACTGGCTTGATAATATGCCCTAAAACAGATTAAATAGGAAAGTCATTCATTCATTCATTCATTAAGACTTTATTCGGTTATAAAACAATGATAACCATAAAAGTACATAAAAAGACATGTTATATCACATTACATAATCCAAAATTCAAATTTCAAAATTGAACAAATTCATACTACAGATAATTTCAAGTCAATAATGATAAAAGTAAAATAAGTGTTAAAAGGCACATGGGCTCTAAAATACATTTAAAACAATATCGATTTTCTTAAATGGAAAACATTTCTTAGAAATACAGAAACCGAGGCGACAGTAAATATATCCTCAAGTTTTCGTATAATCAAAAAGGCAGGTCGGCATTGTCTAAGATTCATATATTTTATGATTGGCTTAATCCACCTTTCCCTAGGTATAACATAATATTTACAAAAGAATAAAATATGAATGTCCGATTGGGAGGAAATGTTATCACAGGGGCATTTAATAATTCCAGCTGACCAATCATTCTTTACAGGAAAACTCACAGACCTAAAAAGAAACCCAAGTCTAAAACGTATCAACAGGAACTTTTCATGTTCCGTCAACCGCAGGGTTAAATATGGTTGAATATCCTGCGATATTAAAATCAATTGATGGGACATCACAGTTTTCTTTGTCAGTTCCGTTCGTTCTCTTAACTTCTCTAGGTACATAATACATAACCTTTTCAGTTCCTTCCTAGAGATCGTTACCATAGACTCAGGATCATCATAAAATTCCGGATGGTTAATGTGACCGCAGAAGCTTTTAATATACTTCAGCCATTTTATTTGGTGCACATTCTCCAGATTTAGGGTGTCCCTCAATATGAGGCGATTCAGGTGACACTCAATTGTAGTCCAAACCCTATACCACAGGAGGACAGGTTGAATTCTAATGAGGTCCTCAATATATAACATTCCAAGCTCAGCATGGACGTTAAAAGTGGATGTACCGTCTGGGGTAGCTAAAAGAAATTTTAAAAAACTATTCTCTGTTAGCTGAATGCTAGCTACATTTGAGTAACCCCAAATTCCTGCACCATAAGTTGCCACGGCCACACAACTGGATTTATAAATACACAATAACTCTTTCAGTGGTTTCTTACCCATCTTTTTACTAAAAAGTTTAAGGGCCATTATGGACTTAGTGAATTGCATGTTTCTTCCCTTAATTGCAGCATTCCACTGACCTGAGCATTCAAACATGATTCCTAAATAGGGGAAAGTAGAAATATGTTCTAATGGCTTAGACTCTATGAACATAACTTTTTTCCTCTGTTTAGTTTTGGTGCCACAATTCATGGAATAAGTTTTTGTGCAGTTCACCCTCAGGTCCAAACTAGTCATGAAAGTGGAAAAGGAAGTAATCATAGTTTGCATTGCAACAGGGGTCCTTGCCATCAGAACGGCATCATCAGCATAAATTAAGGCCGGAATATGGCGTTTTATTGCCGATGGCATGTCTGTGCAGTCCCTCAGCAGGACATCCTCAAGCCCATTGATGTAAATTGTAAATAAGAACGGAGCGAGGACGCATCCTTGTCTTACTCCCCTCTCAATGTTAAACATTCTGGTGCATTCTCCCTTTAGACCAAATCTAACTGTAGCCCTGGCCCCATTGTACAACTCTCTTAGAAAACAAATAATATTATCCTCAACTCCCAATCGTGTTAAAATTAACCATAGTTTGCTGTGTGTAACACAGTCAAAGGCGGAAGTTAAATCTACGAAAGTTAAAAACATTTTCCCGCCCTTAGCCTTTGTATATTTTTCCAAAAGAATGAATAAGTTAAGTCCTTGGTCAACAGTCCCGACCCCTTCCCTAAACCCATATTGCAAGTCGCTGATAATCTTGTGCTCGTCTGCCCACGCCTGCAACCTTTCAAGAATAACCCTGCCCACAATTTTGATGGTGGAATCGAGTAGGGATATAGGGCGATAGCATTTACAGCTTTCCCTATCGCCCTTTTTAACCCCTTCAGCGCTGGGCGAATTCCGCCGCGGTGCTGAAGGGTTCGAGCGCGGGCGGGCTCATGACGGAACGGTTCCGTCATGAGCACAGCTCAACCGTGGCTCATGACGGAACCGTTCCGTCATGAGCATGGAAGGGGTTAAAGATTGGTACTATTATTGATTCATACCAGGTGGTAGGGAGACCTAGCTTACAAGCAGCGTTCAAAAATCTGGTTAGTAGGGGAGCCCATAGTGTGAGATTATCTTTAAAGACATCTACAGGTACCCCGTCAGGGCCTGGTGCCTTGCCCCCCTGACTCAAGCTAATACCCTTCATCACCTCGCTCAGTGTGAATGTGAGGTTCAAGCTCTTAAAATTTGTGGATATATTAGGTAAATCTTGCGTTAACGAATCACTCAAAGGGTTAGCGGGGCTGTAAAGGGACTCGAAATAACTCACCCATTCATTCTCACCAATGACTATCTCAATCCTCGCCTTGGTGTCATCCTTAAAATATGGTGCGTTTACTGCCCTCCAAAAGGCAGTCATGTCTCTCCGTTCTGAGGCACCTAGTAATTCCTCCCACGCTTCCTTCTTTAAACTGGCCCTCCTATTCTTGATTGCCAGTTTGTAAGACTTACGGAGTTCTCTGATCTGAATTTTATCCCTTACTTGTCCATTTAATGCCAATTTAAGTTTAGAGTGTGCCTTCGTACACTCATGATCAAACCATCCCTCCTTTTTCCTGTTTTTATTATTATCTTTTTTCGAACTAACCCACAGGCTTTCCTTAATGCATGTTACAATAGATTTAAAATAATTTACAACTTCTTGATCTTTGGAGTCAATATCCAGACAAGTGTTAAAATATGTGTTACATGTCTTAATTAGGTTAGAAAGAAAGTCAGCAGGTACTATTTTTGACCATTTTAAAGCGTATCCATTTTGTCTAGAGATAGCAATATCTTTAGATTGTGGCCTGGGAATGCTATCGAGGATAACGCGGGGGTTACTAAGTTCCACCTTAATGGGAAAATGATCACTGAGGGATAGATCTAAAACATCATAATTTCTAACACAACTCCTATAGCACGAAGAAATCAAAACAAAATCAATTACAGAGGAGAGTCCCCTACCACAAAAGGTGGGAGTAAACAAAACTTCTGGTTGACATAAAGTGTTTGCGAACCCTAAGTCATTCACAAAAAGAATCTCATTTAGGGCATCGCCCTTACCATTATGTTCAAAATGTGTCGGTGCGGACTCTTTATCCAAAGTTAGACCACAAATTCCGTTCCTGGCTCTATTACAAATAGTGCAGTTAAAATCCCCCCCCCCATATGGCGACACACTCCTTTCCTTTATTACAAAGTATCAAGTTAATTTCCGAGCTAAGTTTTTTAAAAATTAGAGCTGAGTCTGCCGGGGGAACATTATTGTAAAAATTAATAACCAGAATACAGAAATTTTTCTTCATGTGTGGGCCAACAATGTGGTAGTAAGTGGTATTGTGAAAGACCTCGATAGTTTGACAAATAAAACGGTTAGAGACATATGTGCAGAGCCCACCCTTAGCTCTGCCGTGCACTGAGCCAATTGCCGGAGTAAAAATAGTTCTAAAACCATTCATATGATATACGTCTTTCGTCCACGATTCCTGTAGGCATATAACATCGTGGTCTTCAATTAATTTATGCCATAACGGATTATCCAATTTTGTCCTGAGGCCGGCGATGTTCCAATAGATAATAGACCAATTTTTTCCAGTCCTATCATATGTGTCATGTCTTGGGTTGATAGTAATCTTTTCTGTAATGCCCTTTCTCTCTTCTTGAGTTCCCAAAAATGTCCTGTCCACCCTTTCATTAGGTTTTAGTGTGTTACTAGCCAAATCCTGTGCTGCTTGGTCATAGGGAAGCCCCATTTCCTGACTGTCCCCTACTTGAACAGGGGTGGAATATTCCACACAGGTATCAGTGATCTGTTCCCGTGCTGGTCAATCCACCCCCCCAAGCCTGATAGAGATTCAAATCTGTTGTGCGTTGGGACATTAAATAAATTCCCTATTTGTTGATAATGGTCAGGGTTATACGGTCTGAAACCACCAAGCATCACAGGCACCCTGTAATCCTTACGATGTTTTCTGACATAGGGGGGTCTTCCTTCATAACGTGTTGTAGTCAGTCTCTGACCAGTAACAGCAAAAGGGGGAGCCGGTGGATAGAAGTAACTTAAATCCAAAGACCGGATTCCTCCGGGGTTTCCATAATTTGGGAAGCCACGAATGAATTCGGTAACTCTTGCGTCTCTGAAATTTACGATAATACAATCCCCAATAATGTCTTTAGCTGTCGGCCCGAGCCAATTTACACGGCGAACATTAATGATTTCCCCACATAAATCAGGTCTGAGAGGTCTATTTTTCCCTAGCCAAAACATTACCTTGTTTTTTAATTCAGACGTGGTTTCATCCCTAATGTTACTCCACTCTGGGACCCCTGCAAGTACAATCACATAGGGGTAGGAGTCCGGTGGTAGATCAATTCTTTTTTTATGATCTTTTCCGTTATTTTCTCTTGCTTTTTGTAACCCGGATGCCGTGTTATCAGAAACTTCATTTATACATGAATTAAGACTATCTATGGTAGTTGCTTTTATAGCCTTTTCATTTTGTGTGGTGTTATCGGTATCCATCATCGTCATTTCACACTCCTGTGGAGCCAAGTTTATATTACCTTGTCCAAGTTTAGTACTTAATGGTACTGCTTGTGTATTTTTGGGTGCTACAGTAGGATTATGTATCATCAGTTTAGCGTCCCCTAATTTTTTTTAGCAAGGCTGAGTTCTCCCTCGTAATTTTTTCCAGGACTTCTAGCTGTGTGCCTAAGCGTCTGGTACGTTCTAACAGTGGGAGAATCAAAGACCTGACTAAATGCTTGATGTTATCCAATGAGCATACTGTGTTTCTGTCAATTATAGGTGGACTGTCCGTTTTATCAGCGGTTGAATTTGTGTTGTTGGGGACAAGATTTTCAAATTGTATGGGGTTTTTGTCCCTATATGTTATCCCCTTTTCCTTGTGGATAGGTAGTGTACTTTTGCTCTTTTTATTGCGCCCACCCTTATGCTGCTTTCCACCTCGTTTACGTTTTAAGCTGGAAACATTTCCCTCTGCTTGTTTGCGATTAGTGCAATCAGGTGATGGCTTGTTATTAATTGGTAGAAGGCTTTTTCGTCGACAAGGTTCCATAATAGGATAAGCCATGAAAGATTCTAAGCTTGTATCTACGCCAGTTATGTCCAGTACTGTGGAAAGATTTTGTTGTTGGGATGATGAATGTACGTTTTGGGTCTCTATTGGGTCGGGAGACAGTACATTAGCAATTTTCCCCAAGGACGACTTTCTCATAAACACAGGTTCAAGGGATAGTCTTTGTTCAGTTAGGGCTATCTCCTTCTCCAGAACAGTCACAGCCTTCGTAAAAAAGGCGTCTATGGTACCAATTATCCCAGTTCCAGCCCCGCCAGAATGCGGGGTATTTTTTGATACCATATTTACTAATCCTATCTCAATGACCACGATCACACGCTGGATGTCACTATGGATGTGGGCGTCGATAGTATATACAAAAAATCAATTAAAATAATATTGTACTGAATAAAGTCTTACAACCTTACTGTAATTAAAATCAATAGGGGGTGGCCCAGTCCAGTCTCCTCCGGTCTTTGACGGGCTTAGACGGGCCCGCCCGGCGCGTCCCGCGCGCGATCCCGCGACGCGGGAAGCTCGAGGTGCTTTTCAAGTCCGGTGCAAAGGGAGGGAGGGGCCGCTGCTGGTCACTAAGCCCCTAAGCCTCCTGGAGCCTGAAGTCCGCTGCCGCCTTAGAATTCACCGAGTTCGTCCCACACTGGTGCTGCGCTTCCCGCAAAGCGGGAAGCGCGAGGTGCTTTTCAAGTCCGGTGCAAAGGGAGGGAGGGGCCGCTGCTGGTCACTAAGCCCCTAAGCCTCCTGGAGCCTGAAGTCCGCTACCGCCTTAGAATTCACCGAGTTCGTCCCACACTGGCGCTGCGCTTCCCGCGAAGCGGGAAGCGCGAGGTGCTTTTCAAGTCCGGTGCAAAGGGAGGGAGGGGCCGCTGCTGGTCACTAAGCCCCTAAGCCTCCTGGAGCCTGAAGTCCGCTGCCGCCTTAGAATTCACCGAGTTCGTCCCACACTGGCGCTGCGCTTCTAAAGTCACCTCTAGACTTTATTTTCAATAGATTCAGACTTCACACATTATATCACCAAACATCGAGATTACGGGACATATTATCAAGGGCTTTATCTCAACGCTTTAGCGGCAGTTTTCGCCGCTAAGGCAGAGATAATGCCAGCGCCCTATTAACAAGGCAGCGCAAACATGCATTAGCGCATGTTTGCTGCCTTTTTAGGGGCATATTATCAAGGGCTTTATCTCCGCTTTAGCGGCACTTTTCGCCACTAAGGCGGAGATAATGCCATCGCCCTATTAACAAGGCAGCACAAACATGCATTAGCGATTGTTTGCTGCCTTTTTAGGGGCATATTATCAAGGGCTTTATCTCCGCTTTAGCGGCACTTTTCGCCGCTAAAGCGGAGATAATGCCATCGCCCTATTAACAAGGCAGTGCAAACATCCATTAGCGCATGTTTGCTTACTTTTTAGTAACGCTTCGCTTTGCATCGCTAATGAGATGCAAAGTAGGCGTACCTTCAGGAAACAGCAGGAAAATGATCGCTGACCGCACATCGCTGTATTTACAAGCCAGCCTTGAAAAAGCTTAGCGATGTAAAAATCCACGCTAAGCGCGGATATCGCCTAATACTAACGTCTGCTAAATTCACGACTTCGCCATGTACATAATGGGAGGTGGATTGTAAGGTTACATCCACTTCTCCCTATTAACAACATTTTCCTAAGCGCTGTTCAAACATCGCTGGTTTCCATGCGATGTTGATGACAATCGCCGTATATCGCCGGATTTCACATCGGCTGTTAGCAAATCGTTGCAAATACGCCGCTAACATGGCGATGTGATCCGGCGATATATGGCGATAATGAGAAATGCGTTTGATGCGTTTAGTGATATTTATCGCTCGTTTTTGATAATATGCCCCTTTGTAATGCCTCGCTTTGCATCGCTAATGAGATGCAAAGTAGGCGTACCTTCAGGAAATAACAGGAAAATGATCGCTGACCGCACATCGTTGTATTTACAAGCCGGCCTTGAAAAAGCTTAGCGATGTAAAAATCCGCGCTAAGGGTGGATATCACCTAATCCTAACGTCTGCTAAATTCACGACTTCGCCATGTACATAATGGGAGGTGGATTGTAAGGTTACATCCACTTCTCCCTATTAGCAACATTTTCCTAAGTGCTGTTCAAACATCGCTGGTTTCCATGCGATGTTGAGGACAATCGCCGTATATCGCCGGATTTCACGTCGCCTGTTATCAAATCGTTGCAAATACGCCGCTAACATAGCGATGTGATCCGGTGATATACGGCAATAATGAAAAATGAACTAGATGCGTTTAGCGATATTTATCGCTCGTTTTTGATAATATGCCCCTTTGTAATGCCTCGCTTTGCATCGCTAATGAGATGCAAAGTAGGCGTACCTTCAGGAAATCAGAGGAAAATGATCGCTGACCGCACATCGTTGTATTTACAAGCCGGCCTTGAAAAAGCTTAGCGATGTAAAAATCCGCGCTAAGCGCGGATATCGCCTAATCCTAACGTCTGCTAAATTCACGACTTTGCCATGTACATAATGGAAGGTGGATTGTAAGGTTACATCCACTTCTCCCTATTAACAACATTTTTCTAAGCGCTGTTCAAACATTGCTGGTTTCCATGCGATGTCGATGACAATCGCCGTATATCGCCGGATTTCACGTTGCCTGTTAGCAAATCGTTGCAAATATGCCGCTAACATAGCGATGTGATCCGGCGATATACGGTGATAATGAGAAATGCGCTAGACGCGTTTAGCGATATTTATCGCTCATTTTTTAGGTCTTGCCTGATTCAGCGCTTGCGCTGATCTGGCCGAAACATTTTGTAAACAGGCTTTTTCAAAGTGCTGCCGTGGCCTAAAGCTACAGTGCACGTGAACGTGCACGCGCGCCCTCCGTTGCACGCGATCGCAATCGCGATCACTTTCACTTTCACTTTCGCGGCCGCGTGGCGAAAGCTTGTTATCATCATGACATTATATACAATGACAGACATAATGCACCCGGTGAGGTTGTTTATGTGTAAATGCATGTATAACCTTATTCAAAACCAGGGTATGTTATATAAGATTTCGCTCACATGAATGTTAGTAATCTCACTCACATTCTTGCAAGGTAGCGGTTTCACTAATGCAGGCAAACTGATTATGACACCATGACATCGGAACTACTGTTTTCCGTTCCGTTAATTTTTACCTATTAACAGCATACACACGAGATTGTGGCTATTATTTATATCTTTTCTGAGTGCTCATATACGCCCATTACATATTTTTGTTTCAACCATTTGTGTGTGTTTAAACTCAGATACTTCTTTGGTATAGTTTTCAACACGATATAACTTTATTAAGAGGTCACACATTCCTGAATCTCCCTGTCAGCCCATCCAGACACGTCATTATGTTTTTAAACATCACAATGCAGCATCTCGCTGCGCTGTGTTTAATTATTCCATGGAGCCTTCGGGAACACGTGGTTTGTTTAGACTCGTCTCCTTTACATCTAGACTCTCACGGAGGTATTTAGATACACGTCAGCAGGCTTTGTGCACACCAGGAAATGTTAGCGCGTGCAGCGCTTTAGAACCAGGGATACAGGTCCCTTCAGGAACTTTGGCTGAACAAGTAAGTTCATACGACTTACGTAACACTGCTGAAGCCATGGCATACAGGCTAAATGACAACACCGATGTGCTGGTGTTGTCCAGAACCACGGGTTCACTTTTACCACCTGGTAAGGGAATGCTGCTAGAAATGCCAGTACTAGCAGACCATCTTTAACATACTATTTAAAGTGACACGGAGGCCAAAAGACATTTCCCTTGGAGTGGCACTCTTAGGAGCCACAGAATGAATTAGTGACAATTGGGGACAAAACGCTGGTGGGGATTGCTACCGTACTTGCCTCGCAAGACACTGATAATGTCTGGAGGGCGGCATCTCCCCCGCCTTTGGTTTCCAGGAAGCAAGCAATGGACTGGTGTGTCAAACAGGAATTAAGAGTTTCTCGCTCTCACAGGGTTGCCCCAGGGAATACAAAAAGATATGGGGGTAAATGGTTGGCATTACATGGGACGCTCTAAATTGTAATCATCCTGCATTGTACCATATTCTGTCTCTCCATGATCCTTACTACGCTATTATGCATGGTTATGTAACACTGTGGCTATTGACTCAAAACAATGCAATTCAGTCTATATATATAAATTATTTTAAAAATACAAATAAAAATAAAACTTTACCTAGAAGCTGGCACCAACCCAAACTCTACGGCCCTTCTAGAAAACCTCAGAAACCTTGGCCTAACTCAGCACACCACCAGACATCTACTGAACCCGATTTACTCATCCATCAGCAGAATCACAGTCGACAAGCCAGCAACCATGACCTGGACAGACCACCCCCTCATCAGTTTCCGAATACTCATCCCACACCATCTGACCTTCCACCATGGAGCTGCCCTCGACAACTGAAAAGCAGCTCAGAAGAGGAGTGGGCTTCCACTCTTTCCAAATTTTGGCCTGAGCACACAAGTGAATTGCTGAAAGCCATCAAAAACCTCAACAGCTGGATCACAGCATGCACCAACACTTTGGCTCCTCCCTAGAGCAACCCAATGGCAAGAGACTGACCTCAGGCCAGCTGGTACACAGAGGAACTCAATCTAACAAAACACCACTGCAAGCAACTGGAATGCAAATGGAGAAAAATTCAAGATACCAGAGATAAAGATATCTTCAAATCAGCCTTAAGACACTACCACCAACAGATCGGGAACACAAATCGCACAGCGTTAGCAGATCGCATCAACACCAGCACTAACAGCAGCAAGTACATTTCAACTCACCTCCTGTCACCTCCAGCACCATCATCACCTCACAAGCCCTCTACACCAAGCTCTCAGTACTCTTCTGTAAGAAAATCTACTCCATATACAGCTAATTCAACACTCAAACTGACCCTGTCACCGTCAAAACTCAACTCACTATTGTGGTGTTTCCACAGGTCTTCCTGTTTCGACAAGTTCAGTAGAACTTGGAACGTTTGTTGGTGGGGATTCTTTGTGTGTCAGTTACTCCAAGGTAGCTGATGGATGAGGTGTTATGAATAAACCTCTCTTCCAACTACATTCCTGTTTCTGTGGTATTTGATGAACTTTTCACTGGCGACGAGCGAGGGATACATAGAAGAGGATTTTAACACCTCAACATCGTGCTAAGGAGGAAGAAATGAATGGTGCAGTGGAGAATGCTTTCTGCTATTGGAATATTTGAAGCGTATTTAAGCTGCGAGAGGTTTTAAAAGAAGTAGTGACGGTTTTGGAAACGAGTAAGAAATTACATACTTGTCCTATCTTCTTCAGCGACTGACTATTCCTGAGGTGAAGTTGGTATCCAGCGGAAATTGGTGCCGTTGTTTATTAACGAAGAGACTCGGTGAGGAGATCAGCAGGAGGAGTTGGTGACTGCGTTTGGCTGTTGTATCGCAGAGAGGTATGAATTGGTGACTTTCCCTGTTGAGAGTCTGTGGTCGGCGCATAACGCTCGGTGGAGTTCGTTGGGATCTCGATACGCTTGGAGGTCTTTACTCTTGAGCTGTTCCTGAGGACTGATGACGTATTCGAATTCTGCATGGGGATTCGGTGACTAGCCAGCGTAACGTACATCGTCATTGGAATCCATGCTGAGTGGAGAGGTTTGAAAGCAAGAGAAAGCCGATAGCCACCCGGGACACGTTTTTTAAGCGTAACGCCATCTTGGAATTGGCGTGGGTATAGGTTTTAGCTGCATTTTCGAATTGGTTATACAACGGGATGATGCCAACCACGTTTTTTTTGTTGTGTGCGTTAAATAAAGAAAATTGAGTTCTGGAATACGACGTTTGCTGCGGAAGCTGTCTGGTGAGAATCTGAGGAAATTTGAGAAGAGGCAAGAGCGAACGGAGTAGTAGCACATTGGTATTTAAATGTGTTTTGAAGGAATAAAACAGTAAAGGGTTGTTGGAAAACTGAGCAAGTCATCTGAGGAAGTGATATACATGTGACACTAAGCAAGTCATCTGAGGAAGTGATATACATGTGACACCATTTTAATTTGTAGTATTATTTTGTTTCAAAGAACATATACTATAAAAATATATATTTTTTTTTTTTTGTGTGTTGTAGTAGTTAAGGATTAAAACAAGACACATAAAAAAAAAGTGGAAAAATGCAGAATGTAACCACACCACCATTTTTTTTGAGTGATCCAGGTGAGCCGAATGTTAAATGGAGCAAATGGAAGAAAATATTTGCGCATTATGCAAAGGTCTGTGGAACAAATCTAAGTGCGGAAAGAAAATGCTCACTTTTGTTGCATTGTTTAGGTGGAGAAGGGCAAGAAGTTTTGGAAAATTTGCCAGCTTTATCTGCACAAGAACAACGAGGTTTAGATGAATATGAAATATGTTTATTACAATTAGATAAGCATTATTTACCTCGTGTAAGCACAATAATGGAGAGATATCATTTTGGATTAAGAGAGCAAGGTAAAGAAGAATCTGTTGAGGAATATTTAACTGTTTTGAGAAAGTTAGCTTCTAGTTGTAAATTTGGAGCTGCGAATGAAGAAAGAATTAGGGATCAATTTGTTCTCAAATGTAGGGAAGACAAAATAAGAGAGGAACTTTGGTTAAAAGATGAGCCACCATTAGAAGAAGTGGTAGGAATTGCTAAAAAAGTAGAACACATGTTAAAATGTGTAAATGAGCTAAAGGGTGATAAAGTAAAAAGTCAACCAGTAGTGGAGGAAGTACAAAATGTAGTATGTCAAGTAAAAGATGTGAAGATTCCTGTGAAGGAGTCAGGTAAAGATGACACATCAAACACAGCTGTAGTGTGTTATAGATGTGGTAAATCAGGACATAAAGCGAACTCAAAAATGTGTCCTGCTTTGAGTTTTGTGTGTCATGGTTGTGGGAAGAAAGGGCATTTCATAAAGTTTTGTAAGTCAAAAGAGAAAAAATTGGCAAATAAAGATATAAAAGAGGTTATATGTCAGGTAAAAGATAAGAAATGTCATGATCACCCGGTTGGTAAGGTGAAGATTGATGGTATAGAATTAGAAATGAAATTTGACTCTTGCTCGCATATTTCCATTATTTCAAAACAGTCTTTTGAGAAATGGTTTCAGAAGAAGAACAAATTGAATAGGATGGATATAAATCCAGGTGGGTATGGAGGACATTCCATAAGTATGTTTGGGTATTTTAATGCTTGTATTGAGATGGAAAAGAAAATGATTGTTGGGAAAATGTATGTATCAAAAGTTGGGGATGATTTAATTGGTTGGCCACATCAACGTTCATTGGGTGTCATGTTAAATCCAAACATGGATCCTTAGGTACAAATTCAGGAAATTAGAGCTGAGACTAATGATTTTGTGAGTGAATTCCCTCAATTGTTTAAGAAAGATTTGGGGTGTCTTAAAGGTTATAAGCATTGTATCAAATTAAAAAATAATGCTGTGCCAGTAGTGGCCAAGGTAAGAAGAATTCCTATTGCTGTACAAGGAAAAGTTGAACAGGAACTAAAGAAACTTGAGGAACAGGACATCATTACTTCTGTAGAGGCATCAGAATGGTTGGCGCCAATTGTCGTTGCCAACAAACCTAATGGTGACATTAGGCTTTGTTGTGATTTAAGATCTCTAAACAAAGAGGTAATAGTGGATAAGTTTCCTCTTCCGAATATTGATGAATTATTGTCTTCTTAGGGTGATGCAAAGGTTTTTACAACATTAGACCTTACGCAGGCATATCGTCAAATTGAACTTACACGTGAGTCTCAAGATCTCACAGCATTCATTACTCCCATGGGTGCATTTAAATATAAAAGAATGCCTTTTGGTCTTGTATCTGCGGCCTCGGTTTTTCAAAGGGTGATGGCTTCAATTTTAAAAGGAATAATGTCGGTGAAATGTTATCAAGATGATTTACTTGTGTTTGGTGCAAATCAAGAAGAACATGACAAAACCCTGAGATCAGTTTTGAAGAGGTTAGAGTGTGCTGGTCTCACTTTGAAATTTGAGAAATGTAAATTTTCTGTAAAAGAGGTAAATTACTTGGGGCATTGTATTTCTGCCTCAGGAATTGTTCCAAAAAAGGATTTGGTGAATACTATTCTAAATTTGGCTTCTCCAAAGAATAAAGAGGAAGTAGTTTCGTTTTTAGGTATGGTTGAGTATTATGGGAAATTTGTAAGGAATTTGGCAGGTTAATCTAGTAATATGAGAAATCTACTTGGGAAAAGTAAGGAATTTATTTGGACAGATGTTTGTCAAAACGAATTTGTTGAAATAAAGAAAGATCTTGTAAATGCGCCTAACTTACAAGCCTTTATTCCAACTAATGAGACATGTATAGTAACTGATGCTAGTTCAAAAGGGTTAGGTGCTATATTGAAACAGAATAGAGGTGGACAGGAGAAATTGATTGCATGTGCATCTAGAAGTCTAAGGGGTGCAGAAATTAATTATTCAGTGATTGAAAAGGAGGCTTTGGTGATTTTATGGGCACTTAAAAAATTTAGACATTTTGTTTGGGGTTTGAATTTCAAGGTTTGTTCAGATCATAAGCCGTTAAAAGAAATTTTTATGAAGAAAGGTTTGGATTCTATTTCCTCACGGATAAGAAAATGGGTTATTGGTTTGCAGGATTTTAATTTTACAGTTGAACATATACCTGGTGTTGATAATGTGACTGCGGATTGTCTTTCGCGCTTAGTTTGTGATGTTAGTGAAGAAGAGTATGAGGAAGAGTTTTATGAAGAGGAGGTTAGAGTATGTGAAATTACCTCAGGTGCCATACAGGAAGAAGAGTGGAAGGATGGTCTCAAGAATGACAGTGAAATTAAGAAGGTCATTACTATGATCTCAAGTAAGTCTAATTTTGATAACTCTTTGTCTAAAGTGTGGCACTTGATTGCAGATGAGTTATCTGTGGATAATGAGATTTTGTTGAGGGGTAGCAAATTGATTCCTCCTAATTCTCTCAGGAAAAGACTTGTTGAAGAGGCTCATCAGGGACATTTAGGCATTGTAAAAACTAAAGAAAGACTTAGAACTTCATTTTGGTGGCCTGGAATGGATATTGAAATTGAACGTGAGGTGAGAGAATGTATACAATGCAGATCTAGTGATAAAATTCTCACTCCTCGTACTCCTCCCATGGTTTGTCGTAAGTTACCTAGTGGTCCATGGGAGGATATTGCTATTGACATTGTGGGTCCTCTTAAGGGTGAACATCGTACTCCTTATCTCATTGTTTTGATTGATTTATATTCAAGATGGGTGGAAATATGTTCTGTTTCTGATGTCACTTCTTTTTGTGTGATTTCTTTTCTGAAAGACATATTTAGGAGAGAAGGGTACCCTAGAACAATTTTATCAGATAATGGTCCACAATTTTGTTCAGTTTTGATGTCAGAATTTTTGTTATCCTGTGGTATTATACATAAAAGATCTTCTGTGTATCATCCGGAAACTAATGGAGCTGTGGAAAGGTTTAATAGAGTGATCAAGGAAAATATTCAGCTGTCAAGGGTAAATTCTTTGGATTGGAAGGAAAAATTACAGAAGTGCATTTTGGCTCATAGATTTTCTCCTCATATGTCTACACGTAAGACACCTTTTGAATTGTTCAAAGGTAGAACTCCCAATACAAGTTTATGTCCTGGTTGGATGATTTGGGGTAAAGGTGTAAAAGATAACAGCATTGGTACATGGAGACTTAGAGAAGAAAAACTACAAATTAAAAACAAATTAAGTTATGATGAAAGGAAAAGAGTCAAAGAAATTGTTGTCAATACAGGGGATGTGGTGCGGGTAAAAGCTCCTGTAGGAGTTTTATCTTGGTCAAAATATACTTCACCTATGCGTGTCATTAAATTTTCAAAAATTCTGTGAAGTTGGAAAATGGTAAAATCTGGAATTTAAACCGTGTTGTTATCATAAAGAAAGATAATTCCAACTGTGAGAATGATCAAAGTGTTGTTGCTAATGCAAGTGATTCTGTCAATTCTCATCAGAGGATTAGTGTTCGTAAAAAATTTGTACCAAGATATTTGAAAGAATATGTTAAGTAAAGGAAAAAAAAGAATTTTGTACTCAGATATTTGAAAGAGTATGTAAAGTTATATTTAATGTGTATTTGGTTTTATTATTCACTTTCTGTGAATTTTGTAAATGAAGATGTTTAATGCAGTACTTCTGTTTCTATGAACTGTAAGGTATATCCTTTTGTTATAAGAACGGAGATGTGTGGTGTTTCCACAGGTCTTCCTGTTTCGACAAGTTCAGTAGAACTTGGAACGTTTGTTGGTGGGGATTCTTTGTGTGTCAGTTACTCCAAGGTAGCTGATGGATGAGGTGTTATGAATAAACCTCTCTTCCAA
Organism: Triturus cristatus; assembly: GCF_964204655.1. Lineage (NCBI taxonomy): Eukaryota > Metazoa > Chordata > Amphibia > Caudata > Salamandridae > Triturus > Triturus cristatus. The sequence continues at coordinate 912,486,547 of NC_140583.1, forward strand.
CTACATTCCTGTTTCTGTGGTATTTGATGAACTTTTCAACTATCACAAGTGATGAACAAACCAATGACTCTCCAACCACCTCAGCAACCATCAGCTCTATGTTTGCCATGTAGTCCCTCTCCTCTGCAAGAGAGATTACTTTTTGGAGGCATATCTTGAATTGATGCCATTTTTTTCAACTTGTTCAGTGTTCTTAGATCCAGTATTGGTCTTAACATCTTGTCCGCTTTTGATACCAGAAAGTAATTCAAGTAGACCCCTTTGTCTCACTCTCCATGGTACAACTTATATGGCTAGTTTTCTGACCTTTACTTTTTGTCGTAGGCAATGTTGTACTCCTTTTACTCACATCTTTTTCAGTGGTATAGTCAGAGGTGTCTCTGTTAACTCTATGCAATACCTATATTTTATAATATTTAATATTCATTTGTTGGAGGTGATCTGCAGCCAACTGGTAACCTGTGTACAAGGGTGTCCTGTGTAAGTCACTTACATGTATGCATTCTTCCTTTGGAGGTTCTTCCTCATCCACAAAGGAGCGGTTTGTTATGTACACAGCACTGTCATTGTGGCGGTGTCGTTATCTCGCTCCAGTGCTGCCTGAAGACTGCGTGTGTGATGTGTGGCTGCAAGTCTCCCCTTCTGGGTGCTCTTTTTCTTTGAGCCATTCCTTCTCTGAATGGTCCCTTGAACTGTAGGGCTCCAACGGCCTTGGAAGTTCAATTATCCTTCTTCATGCGCTGCTGTATTTTGTCCACTGACTCTTAAAACAAGCATTTGCAATGCAATAGGTCTCGCATTTGCGAGACTTTGAGCTACAGGCATTGTAAATGACGAACCTTTTATGTATGTGCTGGTTTTGAAAAAATCTAAATAAAAGGCATTGTCATTTACAATGCCAATAGCTTAAAATTTTGCAAATGCGAGACCTATTGCATTGCAAATGCTTGTGATAATATGCCCCTACATTCTTCTGCTCCAGCTCTTCAGATGGCTTTCAATCTTTGGATTTTTAACTTACAATTTCAAAACACCGAGGTTACATTTCTCTGTGCTATATTTTGAAGTATATATTTTTCTTTGGAATATTTTTATTTGCAAACGTTTTTCCCCTGATATTTGTAAAAGTGTTTTTCAATTTGCCCCATTTAACGGTGAAAGCTGTTCCTGGCAGGTGTTCCGTGCTGAGAGTTATTATTTTGGAATTCCTGCGATTACTGGAATTGAGCAAAATGATTATAGTGAAAAGGCCCTTTACTGGGAGAAGACGATTTCTGACACAGCCGTGCACGCCGCATTTACCTTTGTTATGCTCAGGTGCGTAACAGACATACTTGAATAATTGACCAACGTAATTTAAGCATTCATCAATGAATAATTACAATTTTATTTTTGGCAACAAAATAGTTTCCCACGAATCCCTTTTTTCTACTCTATTCATACTGTTCACATACAAACGGGTAGGAAGCCATCTGGGGTGATAAATTTGTGATGGGCTGGAAAAAAGTATCCCATTGATTCCTCCTGTCAAAATGAACCCCTAACGTCTGTCTCATTTATTGTTATAAAATAGCTGACATTTTGCAGGCATTCCCAATTTCCATTGCTTATAATTTATGATATAGCTGTTTTATTGCAAAAAGAACGTTTCAAGTGTTTAAATGAAAGACTGCGGGTTGGTTTTCTTAATGTTATTTATTAACTGTACGCATCGTGATTTGTTACCACTGTAAAATTAAGTGTAGCCCACTTACTGCAAATTGATTCAAAACGTACCCCTGCTGAAGAAGAGCATTTTTACTTATTGAATCGGAAAATAGATATGTTCTTCGACTGTACACCTCTTCGAAGTCTCTCTTTCTTTGTGCTTGTTTTAGAGCTTCTGAGGTGTAAAAAACCCTTCTTGGGTAAAGTAGCAATATGTGAAAACTAAGCGTACCGGCCAATATTGAGTTAATCTTTGCAAAACAATGGGCACTTGGATGATCCAACAAGCCTACCAGTACCTTATGGACCTCATTTACAAGCCTATTGCCCCGCTGGTGCATCACTTTTTTATTTAGGGCAGCATAGTGTGCCTGCCCATATTTACAAGGCCATGTAAAGCCACCCTGCATGACTTTTCATGGCCTTGTAAATTTTCACCCTTTCACGCATTACTCTGCGTGAAAGGGGCATTCAATGGGTGTTGCTGTGGGTGTTCACACGCAACATCCATGGAACCTGACACATTCTCAGATTTACAAAGTTTTGTAAAGCTGGGAATGCGTCAGAATCCTTCGCCTCCCCGGGGGTGTCATAGGAGTGGCGCAACGAGGATAAAAACTTATATTTCTCCTAATTTTTTCCTCCTTCTGCAGCACGCATAGAAAGAGGAAATGCCATCAATGATTGTTTTTGTACAGGAAGGTATCCCCGCAATGCAGGCACCCTTGAAACTTGACGCATGGCAGCCGATTGTGCGCCAGTGCAGCGAAAAGCACACAGATGGATTGTATTGTTGTTAATATGACGCATCCTTGTGCTTTTAAAATGACGGAGCTCGGCACAGCAAAACGGCTTGTGGCGATGGGCTGCGCCATGTTGCAGTAAATGAGGCCCTTTGTGTGGTCCTGTAGAGTTAATCCACACACTTAGAATAGGCTAATTGGTTAACCGGAAGAAGAAGAGTTACTGGTTGTAATACATAAATATAGCAACCAGTTCCCTGAAAACAAATATATTTATTTAGTTATTTTTTAATTTGTTTATTTATTGATTTTGAGAACTTATAAAGCACACGATTACTAACACTAGTCATCAACACTGTCTGAACCCACCAGACAAGCCAGTAATAGCTTAAAAAAATAAGTCAGTTTCATTTAATTTCTGAAATCTAATTTGTTGCGTAAACCCCTCAAGGTGAGAGGCAGGGAATTCCATGCCCTCACCACCTGAAAAGTGACAGCTCTGCCACCTTGTGGAAACTGCCTTATCATTCTTATTTTTAAAAGTAAAACTTATGGGGCCTTAATTATGAGGCCCTTAATCCGCCGTTGCATTACTTTTTTCGATGCTGTGGTGGTGTAAAAATGTGCCACACTGCGCCATATTTACAAAGTGACGCATCTAGGCAGATGCGTCACTTTGTAAACCCCTGCATTACATTATACCTGCAACAGCTATAATGTATGTAGGATGGGCGTTCCAGCACAGAAAAGGCTCTATGAGATTTCACTGCAACACTTCTACTGCCTCACCGCATCAAATCCTTACGCCTGCTTGAAGCAGGCGTAAAGGGGGACGCATGCTTTTCACTGGGGGCTTGCCCCATGTGAAATGACGCATTGCTGGAGTTGCATCAGTTTCAAGACACACTCCAGCAGTGTGCCATTTTTGCCATTTTTGCGCGGACAGATATTTCAGGATTCCTGACGTATCTGTCAATCCTTGTGACATGGAGCGCCGTACAGTAAATACGCTGCATCCATATTATCACAAGGAGGGCGCACGGAAAGGTGTTGTATTGCTGTTTTACCGCAGCAATGCAACGCTTTTCATAAATAAGGCCCATGGTGTGTACGGTTGAACCAGAGCTACAGTTCGCTAATGGTCTAGGGTCCTTTGCCATAAATGGCTTTAAAGAAAATACTGGGGGATTTTAGAAGAATTTGTTTATGCATAGGAAGCTAATGAACGGACTACAAATATCCACAGATGGAAGAATAATTTGGGGGTGTAACCAGGGGGAGAGGCCGCCATATTTTGCACTAGCTGTAGCAGATGAATAGCACATGAAGGTGGACCGAAATATAAGGCATTTGCTTAATTAAGTCTAGATCTGGCCATTGCTTGGAGAATAGGAGAATGTGTTTTCTCTGGCAGCAATAGGCAGGTTTTTCTCAAGACCATTAGATGAAAAACAGGAGGTGAAGACTTTGGTGGCTTGTGCCTCATCGCCAAATATCACTCCCAGATTTCTTACAATATAAGATGGAGGTGAACGGTGCTCTAGTGCATCTGGACACCACCCAGAGTGGCAGATCGAGGACTTCAGTCTTACCTGAATTAAGTTTTAGACATTTACACCCAGTCAGCTACTGCTCAAGGCGTGAATAAACATTTAGATGAGCCTTGAGTCCACGCTGTTACTGTGCAATCAGGAAATGAGCTGGGTATCATCCGCAGAACACATGCATATCAGATGGAGCTCATTGATAATCCCAATAAAGAGGATGCATAAAGATTTAAAAGTCTAGGATTTAGAGAAGAGCCTTGGTTAACTTCACAAAGCACATGACTGGGGGAAAGCCTAAAAGAGAGCATGAATACTATTTAGCTATGTCCTGATGAAAAATTGCTAATCCATCTCAGGGACAGACACTTCACTCCAACCCCAGAGCCTTCCCACCAGTTTGGCATGACATTCAGTATCAAAGACTGTGGAAACATCTAGGAGCATAAGGACCTTGACTCCACCCTGGTCTAATATCGTTCTGAGTTTCTTCAGAACAGCCAATAGACCTACTTCCGTTCCATAACGAGGACGGAAATCAGATTGGGCAGAATAAAACACAAAGTTGGTCATAACAATTTTCGAGACTTGAAAGTTGAATACTCTCAACAACAACTTGGTGTAGAAAGGCAGCTAAGAGTTCATATGATAATTCCTTAACACCGAGGGGTCCAGTGAAGGCTTCTTGAGTAGTGGAATACAAGAAACTCCATTCAAATCAGTAGGAAAGGTGTCTGGCTCAAATATAGAATTCACCACCCTACAGATTGCTGGAACAACTGTCACTGCAATCAGATGAAATGTTTGTGCGAGACAGGGATTACCTGGTCAGCCAGATTCGAAAGCATTAGAATCTTGATGGATTTCACTGGAGTGATAGGACAGAAGGTGGAGGATAAGACGTGAGTGAAGTTATTAGGCATCAGTCTCCAGTAGTGTAGAAGAGGGTGAAAAAGAGAAATGATATATGGGTAAGATCCACACAAGGTGAAACAGAGGCATAGCTGGTTGAACCCTAATGATGTTAGAGAATTCTTTAACCATCTTGAACCTTTCCTAGGATGCATTGCTGCTAGCAAGAATATGAGAGGCAGAGTACTTAGTTCTAGCCTTCTTTACTTGAGTTTCACAGTGCTTAAGTACGGCCATAAATCTAACCTTGGCCACGACTTGATGTTCTTGATGCCAGGTCCTTTCAGGCAGCTTGCATTCCTGTTTGACCGAAGTCTGTACCGAGGAGTACTAGGGTGTGAAAGGTTTTCTTTCGTAGGGAAATAATGGTCTGCACACTGTCATCACGGATAAGGCAGCGACTAACCAAGAAATCAGACAGTTACCTTGGATATCATCTGACAAACTACATGGGAAAGTATCCAAGAGATTGTTGAAACTGTTGGCAATAATGTTAAAATATTTGTGCTTAAAAAGTTACATAATAGAAAATGAGCAAGGCTGGTAATGAGTATCTAAGAACTTAAGGTGGAATACCAGAGCTGAGTGACTTGACTGCTTGACCAAGAGACAGGTAGAATAGGATAAACAAATCATCAGGCACAAAGTTAAATCTGGTGAATATCCAGCAGAGTGGGTGGGGCTGGAGACTGGTTCAGACCAAGAGTAGTGCAAGATGGCAGTACATTGTGGGAAGCAGGTAATGCTAGTACATCAATTCAAATATTTAATTCTTCCTGAGTAAGGGACTTTGATACCACCTGGAGCTATACAATTAACTAAATTAGGCCCAAAGACTGAGGACTCTCCAGAGGGGCAGTATACTAAGAAGCCAGAAAAAGAAGTTGTGGTATTTTGGGAGATGGTTTAGAAGGATGGGCAATCAGCATTCAAGGATCTATCAAACTAAATTTCCATCACAAATAAATCTCCCTGGTACACAGCTACTACCCTCTGCACCTACCGGCAGGGAGGTGAATCCTGGTTTCCGTAACCCAAAAAAATAACTCGATTCTAATCAGAGATAACAACAGCAATAAGCTCTCCATGTTTACCCTATTGACTGACATTGAGGAGAGTCACAGAAAACCGTCCAAAAGTGTAGTTAAACAGTACATGTCTGAAACTGAATGATAATGACTGGTTCATTCGTTTGCATGTTTAAATCCCAGCAGAGTGGAAATTGATGGGTATCCTTTGGTGGCAACGATGAAAAAAAGGGGCATATTATCAAGCCGATTATCGCCATTTTAGCGGCAGTTTTCTGCCGCTAAAGCGGCGATAATTTTATCGCCTGGCTTGATAATATGCCCCAAAGTCATTTCCAGACATATTGGGAGAGAAGCAAGGCATGAGTTGAGTTGTGTGGCATTGAACAGGAACTAGTGAGATATTGTGCAGCACAGAATGGGTGCCTATCTAAAGTTACAAGAGCTCACTGAGAGTAAGGTAGAGCTGAGATGAAGCTGCGTACTGAGCTTCAGACATGGGGTACTAATGCTATTTGCCCATGTATAGGGATAATACGTGTTCTGTGTGAAGTGTTCTTGAAAACTGACAAATGAGTATGGGGAGGTTAAAAGCACTCTGCAGAGGATGTTTCGGAGTTACCCACCTCAACAAAGGTTGGTGGCTTTTTGGCTTGCATCCCTTGACATTCTGGTCCCTTGTGTTTACTGATCTGCCAATAGGAAGAGGAGTATAAGTGCTGTTGTAGCATGTGTTTAGCCCTTAAATGACATGCCCATAATTCTACTATCTTTCCCTGGTCCTCATCAAATTGTAAAAAATGGAGCAAACGCATGCAAATCAATTCAGTTAATGTCATTGATTTAACACTTTATAAGTACAGTTGTACTAAATAGTTTATAATTACATGATTATACGCCTCCTCATAAAGACCAAACACTTGATGGCATTTTAGTTTAATAAGATGTGTAATGGTAACAAGCATTGGCAAATTCAATAGGCCCAACTTTATTATACTAATGCATGAAAACATGTTTATACAAAACTATGCATTGCCCTGTTTGCATATTAAAGCTAGGCCTGTTGTTACTGTTGCTGCTCCTGGTGCTCATGATACAGTAAGGCAAAACCAGGGCCACTGGAATTATGCAACTGTACAGCTGAAGGGATTCTTGTATGATTATACATTTGAGGAATTTGCCACTTAGTCCATTATCTGCCATATAATCTTCAGATTTTAATAAACAAAATATTTGTTTCTAGTTCCTACGCTTCAAACTATACTAAAAATGAAGTACCATGTGTTGCTGCACAGTGGAAGGTCTTTGGCAAAGCTGGACTAGTCAGCCTTTCTGTTGCTTATTAGGTCGAGCCTAGGCAGCGCGCATACACTGTCTCTCGACATGCAGTATTTGTGGGGCTTTACCACGCCCATTACACACCCATCAATTTCGTTGGTCTCTTAGCCAACCTTTCAAAATTCCTTTCCATTCTTTGGTAAATCCCTTACATTTGACCTGCCTTTTGGATGTTTTGTTACCGCCCTGGAGACTGACCCTGTTACATGTATATGGTCACTTCAAGGCATTTATTTTGTTTCAGCGCACTACCTTTTCAAGTTTGCAGTTGTGCTTTATGCGGCTTCACATCCACAGCGCTTCTTCACACAGCACTGCATCCGCACGCCTTTTTTGAGGCTCAGCGCCTGTAGCCTCTTTCACATATGACACTTAAGGTCTCTCCCGCCGATGGGCTTTAGACTCACCACCACAAAAAAAACCCAGAAAACAGACCAGGCTTACTAAAATAGCAGTGAGCTCAAGCAAAGCAAATGGGGCAGAAGTTCGAGCAGACCATAGACACAGAAGTTAGCTTAGAAGGAATAACCTCGGAACCCAGTAATCCCGCCCTCAATAATCCAGCCATGCAGTATGATATTTGCATTCAGCAACAGGAAACATTTTCGCAGCCATTACTGTTTATAACGATACACTACATATTCACAGGAAACTACTACAGTATATCTTTGAAAATGCTCTTAATATGCACCATAAACAAATTCACAAAAGTGCAGGACAGTACTCTTGCTTTTATTCAATATTTTATTTACTACTTACTGAAAAAGTAAGAATGTACAAAAGGCAACCATGACGGTACAAGTAACAGTGTTCAAAGACACACGGAAAGAAAATTATCGAGAAGTATGCACAAGGCACGGTACCCTAGTATATTTTTACATGAAAGCCCATAGTCATAGGGGAAAAAGCAAAGAGGGAGATGAGGAAAAATGCAGACTTTTGTAGCTAAGGGATTTCAGGTATGTTTATCAAGGCAAAACATCTTACATGCAAAAACAAATGAATGAAATCCTGAATTCTCTTGAAAAGGGTACTTTTACCCTTATAGACGATATGGGCAAAGGGACATTAAGCTTTAAGTACTATTACACGGCCCTGCATGCTCCACCCAAACGATTACAGGGGCCCTGGTGGAGTTTCTAGACCCCATAGAGCTACTCCACCTCGATAGGGAGATCACTGAGGAACTGGGATGCGACTCGCGAGCAGGCAGACTCCCGTCCACGACTAATGAGGCATTGGTGATCCCATTACTGAAACCAAGTAGACCTCCTCATTATGTAAGGTCCTATCATACATTGTCAATGTTGAGTATGTACTACAAAATCTTACGTCGCATTTTAGCGACTTGCTTCATCTCCCGTATGCATACACTTATCCACAAGGGATCAAAGCGGATTTATACTGTGCCGAAATACAACTTTAAATATTCTCTGACTCCTCTCTATTATGGAGATGACCTGACCTGGAGAGGACGATGCGGCGATTGTCTCCCTCGATATCGAGAAAGTATTTGATAGCCTCAGCTGTGATTACCTATACCACAAGAGGCACAAAATGGGAGTAGGTGGGCTTTCAACCAGTGGACCAGGCTGCTGTACACTAATCCAACAGTGTGTGTCCACACTAGTGCAATAGTGTCCCACTCCTGTTCCTTGGGGAGAGGTACCAGGCAGGGTTGCCCTCTCTCCTCGTTGTTGTTCGACATTGCAGTTGAGCCTCTGGGCAGTGGAGCATGCATGGGGAATCATTGTTAGGGCCAGTAGTGGCATGGAATCTTCCATAAAATTGTGATGCATGTGGACAATATGCTCTTCTTCCTCAACAGTGTGGAGGAGGACCTGCCCGGCGGTGATATCACTGCTGTGGCAGTTCGGGGTCTCTGCATCAACTGGCAGAAATCACTCATATTCCCCCTTGCTAACTCTATATCTAAGTGCACAAAAAATTCCGCCGCGCTACGCGGAGCTCCGCGAGTGGCGGAGTTTATTTAGATTAATGCAGTTTGCGGTGATTGTCAGTGCCAGGTGCTTGTCCGCACTGTACAATCATCGCGAATGGCATCATGCACAGCGCAAGTGGGCGCTGCTTCTTTTCTGCTGCTCGAGTAGATTTTTACTCGAGCGGTAGCTTTCTCAATGAGAGCGGGCGGTTTCTCAACGCGAGTGGTCGCGAGCATACAGGACCACTTGCAATGAGTAATCTGACCGCCCGCGTTGAGAAATCTCGCCCGGAGTTTGATTTTCCACGCTCGTGCTTGCCAACTTGATGTTGACGATCGCGAATGAGGAAGAATCTCGCCAGGAGGTAGATTTTCCTTGCTCACGCTCACCAACTTGACGTTGACGAACGACAGTGAGGAAAAAAACTCCGCTCCGCAACGCGAAGCGGAGTTTTTGGGAACTCTGCGAGCTCCGCGTAACACGGAGAGCCGAAAACTCTGCAAACTCCGCGAGCGGAGAGAAGTTCATCACCCAGACTTAATCATGATACATGCGATATTCAAGATGGCAACATCGATGCAGCGGTTCGGGCGCACCTTGCCACCGCAAGCTTCTGGGGGACTCTCTCTCTGTTGGTGGCTGGGCGGGTAGCACTAGCGAAGATGGTTTCACTTCCTCGCCTGCTGCACTACTTTTCGACATTGCCCCTTATTATCCCCCGCACAACATTTGTGGGAGGTGGATTCACTGTTACTAGAATTGATATGGGTTGCGGAGAGATGCAAGGTAGCCTTGGCTAAGCTGCAAAGGCCCACATCGGAGGGGGGACTAGCAGCACCGGATTTTTAGGCCTATTACCCGGCAGCCCAAATTCAATGGTTCAACCAATGGCTACATGGCCCCCTGCATCCGGAGCAGGGGGATCCAGTTGTAGCTCCTGGGCTCCCTTTACTCTATAAGGAGCTCCCTACCAGGGAGTTCAGGAGAGTTACGAGTTGTGCAACATATCTGGTGGCGCTGCCTGCGAGGCACCTAACTCCCCTGCCTTACACATGTGATTTGCCATTACAGCGCCTAATAGTGCTGAACGATACAGGACCCCTGAGAGGGGTGAAGGACTGGTTAGAGATGAGCATGACCTGTGTGGGAGATCTCTTCCAAAATGGTAACCTATTATCATTTGAGGAATTATCAGACCTCTATGAACTTCCCTCAGGACAGTTAGTGCTGCACCGTGTGGTGACAACATCCATTAGAGGGCTTTGCTGGACATGGCTGACAGAGCCACCGGCCCATCAGAGCAGTCGGGTATTCTGCACAGCGACTGGTAGAGGCAGGGCTATAACCCTCCTGTACCGAGCAATACAGGAGGATATCAACAAGTTCCATGAGGAACTGAGGTGACAGTGGGAGGAAAATGTTGCCCTCCCGATTACAGACTCAAACTGGACCATGATACTAGCTAACACATACAAGGTCTCCCATATTGTGCGGTTTAAATTGATCAACTTTTATTTCCTACACAGAGCATATCTTACCCCGGGTAAAATAATGAGATCCTTTGGAGCACAGGATGTAGCATGCCGCAGGAGTGGAAATCACGGGAGCGAAGATGATTCATATGGTCTAGGAGTGCCCTGCTCTGCAGGATTACTGGAACGGAGTCGTGACCTGAATAAATTAAGTCACTGACAGAACGATACCCTGTAACCCCCTGGTATGTCTTCTGGGAGGATTTCTATGTCTACGTATATATAAAGTTGCCACTAACTTTGTTAACCATGCCCTAATACTAGCAAAGTGCGAAATCACAATGCAGTGGAAGGCCACCACTAGCCCCCGGGTAGCCAAATGGAAAGACACACTATTACTGTGGGCAGGATATGAAGGTGCTGCTCTGCTCCAAAAGGTGAGACAGGGGCAGTGTACAGTGGACAAAGCTAGAGCTTGGGATATCTTGTTGAAATGCCTGAAATTACCTGATGCTGATTCCCCTGACAGTTCCATACACACTGGTCTAAATCCAAAGGATGACCATGCAGCAGAGATACCGCATGAGGCCTGACTTCATTCATACTCGACCTGTGCCCCGCCCACAATGGTGGTAGATATACTTGGTATTATGTTATGTGGGAAATTCAGGAGGCAGGGTAAGGGGGGAATAGCATGGCGGTTTGTTGAAATTCTGTGCAGGAATGGGTGCACAAGCACTATTTGTGTTGCATAAACTGTAGTGGCCTACGAATACTCAAAATTTGAATATTATGCGGAAGTTGAGCAAAAGATATAATGTCATGTAACTATGAACATCTTGATATTTGACCCGCCTGCACAGTATATGATTGTGTTGCCATAAAACAATAAAATATATGTTTGCAAAACAAAAAGAGAAATTATGTGGATGAGACTTTTGGACACTATTGAACTGAAATGTTTGATTGAGTGGAAATGTCATGCTTCTATGATATACAGTGGGCACAATATGATTATTCACAAATATTTCATTATCCTTATTGAAGTTTTTTTGTTATCTTTTTCCTAGTAACCTGAATAAAATAGGAATTCTCTCATTTAAATGGGTTCTAACCCAGTCCATGTTACATACATATGTGATTGCCATGACAAACTCTGTACACAATAGGCATATTGATATTTGAGCTACTGCCACAATATCTGTTTTTGAATGGTACAACTAATTTGTAGCATCTGCTATCTCCGGTTTGGTTAGTATGTACTATGTCTAACCGCTATGGGTGTTGAGCAGCCATTATTACAATGTATGATGTTATGTTTTGTCTTCAGATTTACTAACTGTACATTCTAAAATGGCTGCCGTTTTGTCATTTATTCTACAACACACAGCACCACCCATTTTTCCCAGGCATTCAGTTGTTTAGAATATTATTATTAACGGGCATCATCTGTTCTTAACAGAAGAGTCAAAATGTATAATGGTAACTCGTTACCGGTGGTTAGCAATTACTACACTATACAAGGATTTGTCTCGTTTTTGGAATCAACGAGCAAAAACTTTAAAATGGGCACTGTCTCCTTGGAAACTTTACAGTACAGTTAGCACCATTCAGTGTTTTTGTAACATCCTGTTTTCACTTTGCCTATTTTCCTTTTTTTTTTTAAATCCTCATATACCGTACCAGATATTGATTGTCTTGTCATAGCTATAACTAGAGTGACCACTATGAAACAGGCTTCCGCTTCATAATTTGTAGATCACTTGATTGACGCATACAGGACAATCTATAGTAGTACATATGGGTGCTAAATTTTCATAATGGTGCCCCGGCTGTCGAGTGCTCCATTTGAAATGTACTGGGACAGATCTATGTCTTTGCAGTGACGACCATAAGGGTCAGACATACTTACCAAATGTATACATTTGTTTGATACGATTCAAGTTGAGTTCTATAACAGTGACGACCAATAAGGGTCAGACATACTTACCAAATGTATACATTTGTTTGATACGATTCAAGTTGAGTTCTATAACAGCACACTATCAGTGCTGCAGGCCCACTAGTAGCATTTAATATACTGGCCCTGGGCACATGTAGTGCCCCTTTACTGAGGACTTACAAGTAAATTAAAGATGCCAATTAGGTATAAGCCAATGTTAACATGTTTAAAGGAGGTTAGCACATGAACTTTAGCACTGGTTATCAGTGGCAAAGTGATTGGCGGCTCCTCCACAAAGGCAGAGGAGCGTCCCCCCACTGAGCAGGACAAAAAGGAAAAAATAAAATAATAATAACTCATTGTTTGCGGTGAGTCTGCTCTGCTTACAGAGCAGTGCAGGATTGGTTTGGTCACTCCAAGTTCACAAGACGCTTTAGCTGGCCGTATAGGATCGGCCAAACCGTCATGCGCACTTTACATGTTCTGCACCAGGCTGCATTACAGCCTGGTGCAGAACATACCCAGCCTCCCATTCCCTGGCTGAGCGCCGAACTACGGCGCTCAGACCAATCACAAAGCTGCATTGCAGGATTGTGACTGACTATGGGGAACCATGGAGCCGGGTGCGTCCTGCTTCCTGCCCTGGAAGCGGTTGAAGAAGAACGAGAGGCGGCAACAGCAGGTAAAGTGTTTTAATTTTTTTTTCATTGCCCCCACTGCCATTAAATACCAGCCACCAGCGGAGTGGAGTCCTAAGGCCAGCAAAAATGAGATCAGCAAAAATGGAGCAGGAAAGCAAAAAGTTGGGGAGTAGATAACCCCAAAGCTGAAAAGTCTACCAGTCTCTCTGTGTTGTTCCTTCTGGGAACTGTTCCAAAGACTTCACTAAAACAAGTGTGGTGGTATCTGTTAACCACCTCTGCAGTACACAATTTGGTGCTGCTGCTGCCTATGCCATAAAGAAGGACAATGTGTCACTGCTAAGAGGGGCCCAGTCGGCCTGTGTGGCCGCAACTGCATGTCACTGTTAAGTGGAGTGGGTCGGCCTGGTAGGGCGCAACTGTCAAAGAAGCCATGTCATGACATCTGCACCCATTGGGCTGTAATCGTCAATCAACACAAGTAACGAGGTAAGGCTGCCATAAGGATGGAATGTATGGGCTGTGCCAATCACAACACCCACTTTGCAAGACTATCACACAGGCTGAGACTGCACCTCAAGTGGAACAAAGAACTGAGATGCATGCCAAGAAAAATAAAACACAAGGACGAGAAATATTTTGCCCAAACTAAAACCTGGAGCTTCCAAGCATCTGTGGCAACAGTGATAAAATCTGAATCCAGACCTAATCCATGGCTATGCCACAGTATATTGGGAATGGTAGCTACTACGGTCATATTTCTGGAACAAATATTTTACCTTCAATGAGCCAGAAAAAAATCCATTTATTTTCCATAAGTCACATTTTGTCAGGAAAGTCACAGGTTTGAGCCACCCACTTCAAGTTCAAAAGTAAGTTTATTGAGGAAGAATAAAAGAATAATACAAAAAATATTATAACAATGAAAAGTTACATATAATAAAGCAATCTAACGTCGAGAAACAAAGAAAATAACCGTGTAAGTCAGTTTAGCATAGCATACAAATGAGAATAACAGTGATATATACGTAGTCGGTGAACAAAGGATAATTACAGTATATGTCTAAATTATGATATAAAATGAGACATGGCATTACAATATGATATGAGTATGAGGGAAGTCATGGAGGTTTAGACACTTCTTGTTGTAAGGGGTTCAAATACAGAGAACGACAGGCACTAGCATCAATAAACAGCGTAACAGGTAGTCATAAATCTGAACGTTTCGATGCCATATGTAATGGATATACAAAGGTTGTGTCCAGCCTATTATTGTAACAGACAGCGTACCACCATGCTTGATAAGATAGTTTGGTACAATCCTTCCAATTCTTGGTTATTTGCTGAAAGGCAACTGCTAGCAACAAGTCTATTCTCTTTACATTAGATTCACAGTCTGCCCAAATAGGGGACAAACTACCTAAGAAAACATGTGAAGTGGAGAAAGGCCAGCTGGTGTCAAAAATCTAATTAATTTGAGACCATACCTTTTTCCAAAAACTATGAACAGGTGCACATGTAAAAAGTAGGTGATATAGATCAGCATGTGGCGATGAGCAAGTCCAACAAACGTCTGAGCATGTCTTGCATTTAGAGTAAGTGGGGAGAGTAGGAGTTTATTATATATATAAAAAAGAGTGTTTGTGTAGTGTTCGCTGCTCTGAGGACTTCCTGATTTTGAGCCAAATCCTGTTCCTTAATTCTATGTACCAACATATTTCCAAATCTTTTTCCCAAGAGAGCTCTACTTTAGTCTTTTCTCTTGAGATGAGTGAACTATGTAAATAGTTATATATGTCTGAAGCCCTAGAATTATTGATTAGAAGAGCACGTAATTTATTAACAGGAGGAACCGCAGGGTCAGCGGAAGAATGTGAATTTGTGTAATGGAGACGGGCATTCTGAATAGCTTGTGTTAGGAGGGAGTATTTAGAGTGGAAAGACGTAGGCATGTCAATAGAACTACTTGCGTGCAAGAAAGACATAATCTCATTTTGGACATTTAACTGATGCACCCAAATTATTCCTTGTTGCTGCCAGGATTTCCAGTATAGAGGATTGTTTCGTATTACTATACGGGTGATATGCCATATGGTGGAATTGAGAAAAGAGTTCCAATCCATGGGGTCTGAAGAGGAGACAGATGTTATGATTTTAGAAGTATATTTAATTATAGGAGTGGATAAAGATTGCGGCTTACGTGTGAAGGATAAGTATTCTTGAAATGAAAAGGGGGAGATGAAAGATTGTTCAAGCTTAGCCCAAAGAGGACAATCCACAAGAGAGTCGGATAGCCCATTCGATGATTGGCTAAGTAAAAAAGATTTATGATAAGTAGGAAAGTCAGGGAAATTAACCCCACCCACTGATTTTGGATGAATCAATTTTGATATGGAAAAGCGTGATTTTTTATTGCTCCATAGAAAAGAGGATAAAATAGAATTACATTTCTTAAAATTTTTTGAGGGAATAGAGAGAGGAATATTAGAAATTGTATATAGGATTATAGGGGATAGCATCATCTTTATAGTGTCTAGGCGACCCCACCACGATAGGTATAAAGGGTGAAACTTTGTGGTTAGAGAGGACAACCTCTGTGTACAATTCTCCATACATCGTCATATTGTTCCTGACATAGAGGGAGTGAATTGTAAGCCTAAATATTTAATATATTTGGGACTCCATGCGAAACCTAAAGTGATGAAGTCAGCTTTGAAGGTATATTTTGTTAGAGGTAAAATGTCACATTTGTCTTTGTTCAATTTATAACCAGAGATAGATGCAAAAGAATCAACTTCTTCCAAAAAAGCGGGGGGGGAGGACTGAGGCTGCGAGAGGAAGAGAGGAATAACAAAACATCATCAACACAAGCTGCCATTTTGAATTGGGTCCCCTTGAAATCAAAACCATGGATGTTATCATTTTGACAGATTTTTAACAAAAAAGGTTCTAAAGCTAGATTGAAAAGAAATGGAGAAATTGGACAGCCTTGTCGAACACCCCTCCCTAACTGGAAATAAGAAGACATACCACCATTTGCGCATACTAAAGCTCGTGGATTGGAGTACAAAATAGACATTAAAGAATTAATTTTGGGTCCAAAACCAAACCATTTAAGTGCGTGAAAAAGATAGGGCCATTCCACTCTATCAAATGCTTTCTCCGCATCAAGAGCTATTGCTGCTAAAGAGTGTGGGACATGTGAGGCTTTTGTATAGGATGTCAAAAAACAAGCGAGTATTATCTGTGATAAGGCGTCCTTTAACGAAGCCAGATTGTTCCTTACCTAAAAGTTCAGGCAAGTGAGATTCTAAATGTAAAGCTAGGGCTTTTGAGAATATTTTATAGTCAATATTAACCAGAGAGATGGGGCGATAGTTTTTACAATATTTTGGATCTTTGCCATCCTTAGGAATAAGCCAAATTAGGGCATCTGAGAAGGAGCCAAAAGATTCACCTGATTGTAAAAAAGTATTAATGAGAGTATGTAATTTGGGGAGTAGTAAATGTGCAAAATGGGTAAAAAACTCAACAGTAAAACTGTCTGGACCAGGAGCTTTATCTTTCTTGAGTGTTTGTAAGGCAATGAGAAGCTCCTGTGTTAAGTCAAATTCTAAAAGTGAGAGATCAGGTCGTGAAATGGGAGAGTGTTGAATGTTGGATAAGAATTAAGAAATAGAATGGTCAGAAGAAGGAATTTCTGATGCGTACAATGTTTTGTAAAATTGGAGAAATTCATTTAAAATATCATCATCCTTAAATTTTAGTGTATTATGTATATCCAAAACAGATTCTATATTGAGTTTGTTCTGCTTAACCTACAAATAATTAGCTAAAACTTTCCCAGCTTTACTCTGGCCACCATCAAATTTTGCACTAGACTTTAGTAAATAAGTAGAAGCATTATTAGTTGTTTCCTTATTGAACTGAAATTTAGCATCTATAAGTTCTGATAAACAAGCTTTCGATTTAGAAGAATAATAAGAATGCTCAAATCTCTTTATCTTGGGTAGAAGGATTTTGGTGAGTTCTTGTGACTTTTTACGCTTTTTAGAGACATATCTGATAACAAAATCCCTAGCTGATGTTTTAAAAGCATCCCAAACCACATGAAAAGGTAAAGTATCAGACCGATTCAGGATAAAATATTCATGGAAGAAGGAAACAAAGGAGGACGTGAATGTTGAGTCTAAAAGCAGACTGTTATTAAAACACCACTTTCGAGTTGAACTGGGTTTCTTCAGAATGTCCAATTGGATAGTAATGGGAGCATAATTAGATATTAGAATAGATCCAATATCTGCCGCTAACAACAATTGAGATATGTTATGTGATATAAAGAAATAATCTAGTCGTGATTGGGTGTGGTGTGTCGGAGAATAATAAGTATATTCTCTTAATGTGGGTTTACAGAGTCTCCAAGCTTGTGTTTCTTAATGCTTTGTGTGAAAAGTTTATGAGGTTTGTGAGGGACAAAGGAGATTACCGAATTACGATCCAAAAAAGGGTAAACAATTTGATTACAATCACCTTTGAGAATAAAGTTATCAAAACAATGAGTAATTTGTTGGGCCAAGGATGTCCAAAAGGAGGAGTCTCAAGCGGTGGGTGCATAAATATTAAGTAAAGAGATCGAAGCATTACCCACCAACAATTTAACAAACAGCCATCTACCATCCTTATCAGCACACTGCGATAACATATTAACAGGAAGGGATTTTCGGCAAAGAGTGAGAACTCCATTTCGTTTACCATCGCCTGGAGAGAAAAAGATCTCCCCCACCCAACCTCTCTTTAATTTTAAAGACTGTTCAGCCGTCAAATGAGATTCTTGCAAACAAGCTATATCTCCCCCAATTTGGCTAAATGTGTCAGAACTCTCTGTCTTTTAATGGGCGAATGTAAACCTCTGACATTCCACGAAATAATTTTTAAAGACATAAGACGAAAATGTGGAAAAGAAAAAATGAACACCAATCAAAGCAAATCATTGAACAACATAGAATGTACCAAGGGATAAACCGACTATACGTAAATTGAAATAAATGAAGTGAAAGGGAAAAGAAAGAAGAGGAGTGATCAAGGTGAGTAAACAACAGTTGAGATACAAAAAACCAGCAGGAAAGAAGAAGGAGTATTTGAATGAGAAAATAGCAAGATAAAGCTATAGGAAAGGAGAAGATATGGGAGAGAATGAGAACAATGCAGAAGTGAAGAAAGAGGGACACATCTAAAGACTTACAAGTAATCCAAGACATATGAAGGGTGGGGGGAGGTAAGGCCACACGGAACAATGACGTATCCAGACCCCATGCGGGAAGGTGGGAAAGAAGGCAGAACCAACGAATAATGAAACATAGGGGAAGTGAAACATGGAGACGTAACCTGTAAGGAAGAAAAGAGGAGATTAATTCTAGAATCAAGAAATATCAATGAGAACAGGCAATATCTGCAAACAAGTAAAGTTTTTAACGAACGAAAGCATGTAACAAATATGAATGTATTTCAAAGTCCAAAATGTCTATTACATATATGAGGGAGAAATAACGATGAAAATAGCATGGTAGAATGAAGGAAACTTTAAAGGAAAAACAACCAAGGCAACTATTATGCGGTGCAGAAATGTCCATAGGAGTTGCATGGTAAGAGTTGAGGAAACTTCTAAGTTTTACAGGATCCTCATATGTGGTAATCTTGTTGTTGGTGGTCACTTTAAACAGGCATGGGTGGAAGAGGCCATAACGCGCCCCCATCGAGCGAAGATTCGGCCTCATTGCTAGGAACTCTCTATGCCTGTCTGCGGTGGGCTTTGAGTAATCTTGAGAAAAAAACAAAGGATTACCTGACCATATGATATGATTGATCGCCTTGGCAGCTGATAAAATCTTAATTAGGTCAGTATGTTAAAAAAAATACAAGATTATCCCTCTCGGTTTCCTCACAGCAGATGAAGACAGTGGAAGTGGAGGGCCTAACCTGTGAGCCCTTTGGATGTTGAGATGAGTATCCTCTGGCAATTTAAGAATTTTTGGAATGAAGGATTTGAAGAAATTGATTGGGTCCGAGCCCTCTGAACCTTCCAGGAGTCCATATATGCGGAGATTATTTCTTCTATTTCTGTTTTCGAGATTTTCGACCTGTTTTTGTAACGCCATAACTTGAGAATGTAGCGTCTCCTCTTTAGCGTTAGAAGAGCTCATAGATTCAATATTTTACTCCATCGTAGTAACTCTGTCCTCTAGTCTTGAGCACCTATCTGTTAGAGTTTGCAGCTTAGAGTTAGTTTCTTCAACAAAAGGACGCAGAGCCCTAATTTCCTCCAGTAACAGATCTAACGAGACTGAAGAGGGTTGCCTAGGAGGAGAAGGAGGATCTTTCTTCAGACGATTGCTCGGTGCCTTATTAGTGCCAGAGGATAAAGTAGTAGCAGATGATGCACCCTTAGGCGATATATTTGTTAAGCCTTCCATTGATAAATATCAAGAGTTAGGATTGCGACGGCTAGAAAATTTGCGTGGTGAAATTGCGGAGCGTGACAGTACTTTAATTAGTTTGCCCATGCACCTAGGCACTAATGTAGCAGATATAGCTATTTCAGTGAACAAAAGTTCTGCTTCTGCCTCACTTTCCACCAATGATGAGACAACACCTCGATATACTAGAACTGAGTATGCGTTTGAAGTAGAGGCACAGAATAACAGAACCCTTATGAAATGTTGAAGAGAAAATAAGATATTAAGCTATCCTATTAGAAAGGGCTGTATAAATACAAGCATAAACATGAATAAAATCTGAAAAAGGAATAAAATCCCACATACAAGCAGAGGAGAAGAGCTGATGGAAGCTGAAAAAACATGCCCTAATTTTTTGAAGAGACAAAAAACGGTGAGAAAAGAAAAGATGTAAGCGTCCATGAGACTTCTAGAACAGATTGTTTTTCATGAGGAATGAAATGGTGATATGTGGGAGAAAATGCCATCACCAAGCATATTCATTCAAGAAAGAGCAGCTGTTTGATAGTTAGCGCTCCAACTGCATTTATTTAAGCAGAGACCAGGTGGCTGCATGCAAATGCTCCATTTACCGGTAAACTCCGTTGCGCACCGAGACACTTCAGGCGCGATATAAAATGGCGGCTGCTCCGTCAGAAAATCGCATTGCAGCACGACTGAAGGAAGGAAACTGTTAAGGTGCACCGCGAGAAATGAAGGTCAGTTCCCTCGATTCTGCGATGTCTCCGGTTTCACAACCGTTACTTTAGGAGCTCCATACGCGGTGCGTGCTGCATCAGGCCTGTTCCTCTCTCCGCCATCCCGGGAGAGTCACGGACTAGCCGCTATTGTCCTCGGGCGCTAGCCACGCCCCCTTGAGTCACCCACTTAACCCATCTTTATAAGTTACCTGCTTTTTTGTGATCTTGTACACTGCCCTGTAAATACAATCCCTCAGATTACAATATTTAGCATAAGTATATGAACACCCAATTCAGTTTATATTCTCAGACTAGTTCATACTGATGGAATCGGAGCTACACACATTTATTCCTTTATTTTTTGCCTTATTGTCTCTGGAAAAACCTGCTAACATATATGTGGAGAACCATACCCATGTGTGGATTAAAAAAACATGTCTCCTGGTTTCACATTTTCAGCTAGTCATCTGGGTTGCCAGTGATTCTGATGGCAAAGCCAAGGGGCTGCCCGTTCTAGGGATATGTCATTTTCGAGAAAGGGCCCTGCCCAGCTATAGGACACAGTGTTTATTTCCATCATATCTAAGTGAAATGGTGAAGCTGACATTAGACGTCAAATGTCTTAGTTCCATGGTTAGAATGTACCTATTGGACCAGGGCCTGTGGCCTTGGGTACTTACGAGACAGTATGCGTAGTAGAGACAGATTGTTTTGCGTTTCAAAGCTAAGAATTTATTTCTAATTATCTAAGCCTGTCATTCAAAATATGCAATAGCGAGCAGTCAAGGCTTACTCCAGAAAATGATGAAGGGATTACAACTCAAAAACAGTATGAATAGTAATCACAATCGATGAACTCAATTTCCAACTAAGTTATCTTTTAAGATGGCTTGCTTCAGAGACTAAGAATTTAAAATGAAATACCCAAAATCTGCTATGTGACTCATAGTTCCTCTGCTCCCCAACAAACGTCTTCTTATGTCTTCTGCATATGCAATGTGTCTCCAAAGGCACCAAGTGTCCTATAAAGGGATAACGAAGTGATAATGGAAAGTTGTCAACCTATTTGTTCCTCTCAGCGCTAAACCATGGCTTTGACACCCATGGTAGAGGGCCACCTTTCCTGGGTGCCACACTGATGTGTGGGCCAGAGAAGTGGACTCATCTCCCCTGGGCCTTACAGAGCTAGACTATGGACATGAGGCTCAGGGCAGTGACACCCCACCCATGGGCCTTGCAGCACCATAGCTCGGAGGCCCAGGAGATGGGGCCACCCTCCGCTGGGCCTCACAGTGCTAGACCATGGCTCAGGACACAGGGGAGTGGCCCACATCCCCTGGGCCTTATAGCACTAGACCATAGATGTGAGTCAGAGGGGAAAGGGCCTACCCTCTTCCTAGCAGCTCTGGGTCAGGGTGGGCGCATTGGAGTGAACCCCTTCACCTGGGCTTGCAGTGCTAAACCATTGCTGCGATGCCCAGGAAATAGGGCTCCCCTACCCTGGCCTCCGCTCTCCTGGGCCCCACAGCTTTAGACCACGGTTGCAAGGCCAGGTTAGTTTGGACCTTACCCTGGGCCTTGTAGTCATGGTCCAGTGCTGCGAGGCCCAAGACCTTCCCTACACCTGGGCCAAACCTTTCCACCTAGTGTGACTAATACAATGTGTTTACACTTAATAGAATTTTAAAATATATGTACTTATTTTATTTGTGTTACTATTTATGTTGTAAGTGTTTTACTGATATCTACACCTGAAAAGTTGTTTCTTGCAAAGTCACTTCAATAATAGTTAAATGATGCCCTTCCTTGTGTGTCATTTCCTGTGATGTCGTTTCTGGTGACACTCTATGCAAGCTAGAGGGGCCTTCCACATTGTCTTTCTGCCTGGGACCCTAAACGTCCTAGAACCAGCCCGGCTTTAGCTTTTCCAAACAATTTGCGTCATCACTGCTGGCGGGTCACCCCTACACACTTGAAGAGTCTCATTATTGTCTGTCCTCACTGTTTAATATAGTGTTTTTATATGCTGAGATCTTGACATTAAATTCATTTGTTCCATATTCCATGGGTACAGGAAAGAAAGTATTGTTCATGTTAACACTGCTTCGGCCACACAAAGCGAGACTAAACAGATCACAGCAACCTCACTAATGTTTGCCTTTGAATTTGTCTTTGAAACACAGCAGCACAATGAACTGACATTCAAGGGGATGTCTTTCTGAGGAAAGAAGAATGGCGCTGGTAAATGATGGATGAAGAGCCAGTTTATAGTAGTGAAACAGCTTTCTCTATCTCTGCTGCCTGTAGCGCTTACATCAGAAACCGCATGCAACACGAAGATGGACAGTGCAGACGTGTCAATCATCGAAAGTGGGTTTTTCCATATTGCAAACCCAGAAAAGAGTTTAATCTCTAATCAGATGTAGAGGTCGATATACCATACCCACTGATGTGTGGGGCTTTTCACATTCGTATTTACTGAACGCTGTTTTTTTGTGTTTGTTTTGTACCAAATTTGCAAATCAATAGTTTTCCTTCAGAATGTAACCAAAAGCAAACGATTAAAAAAAAAACTATCTTGCTATTTCATAATACAATTTTCAATGGCAGTACCCCTTTTGATAAAGGGGCTGGTTTAGAGTTTGGAGGACAGGTACACCATCGCAAACATTGGCATACAGATAACATGCATTTATTCACTGTATTTGGGATATAATGCACATGAAATAAGGTGGACGGGCTGTCCTGCAAGTTTGTGATAGAGTACCTGTCCACCAAGCTCTAAATCAGGAACTTAGTCGAAAGATCAGCAGAGGTGGAACCTTTCCTGCTTCGAGGGAGAATCACAAATTCCCCTACCACTTCCAACCGTTTCTGAAACTTTATTCCTGCTGAAGGTGCACTTTAGCTTCTGGGGTATTTCTGCCTGGCTTTCAGTCCCTGTGTCCCTTGGCATACCAGAAGGTGTCACAAGAGCCAATAGGAATGGGCGTGACTAGAGTTCCATGGGGACTGTTCCTGTATTACTGGAAGAGGTACCTACCCCTTGACACCTGTATCTAAAAGATCTTGCCTCACTCCCCATTGTGCGGTGTCCCTAGGAGAGCGAAGAGGTGTTGGTGAATGTGTGTCTGCTTCTCCTGTCACTCCCTGTGATGGTGAACTACAGTGGTGTAATGTACAGTGAAGGGCCCCCCTGCAGAATTTGAAGAGGGGCCCCAGAGTCCCTCATATTTCACACATTTTATTTGGCCTTAAGCAGAATGGGGCACCACTGAAGGGTTTGGGGCACCTGAAGAGTCGGGGCCCCTCTGCGATTCAGGGGCTGCAGGGCCAGTGTTACACCACTGCTGAGCTACTGCTTTGACATGGAGAGTACCAACGATCACGCACTTGGGGGTTCTCTCACAAGTGAGCTTTCTCACTGTGGACATGCTCTCTAAGTGCTACGTCCATGGTTCAGAGCACCAAGGTAGCTACATCCCATGACTTTGAGGCCCTCCTCAGAATACAGCATGTCCCCAGTGATAAACACATATTCCAAAGTATACCTTGGAACAAAAAACATATACAAAGGAATCAGCCTTTTGCAAGAAGGACGTGAACAACCACACATCTATGGGCATCCCAAAGTGATCTTTATATCTTATTTTTGTGAAAAGTATTCCTCTCCGACAAGATATGCTGGAGATGCCTACTTAAGTTCTAGTTGAGCTTCAGTCACTGTCCATGGAAAGTAATTGCTAGAGCACTCAAGTGCCAAAGCTTCTTGGCGCTAAGCAAACAAGAGTCTCAGAAAGGATCTCAAAAGTTAGGAAAGGCTTAAGAAGTAGCTTTTCCGTTGATTCCTGAACTGCAAAAAATGTGTCTGTAAGTGAAGGTAGGGTGGTAGTAAGCTCCAGGGTTTTGCTGCCTCTCTTGAAAAAGCACTATCTTCGTAGATAGGTGTGAGGGTTTTACAAGCTGTGAGAAAGCATTGGTATGCACAGCAAAGAATGAAATTAGGAGTGTGCCAAGAAAAGTTTAATGCCAGAAAATCAGGAGAATTATTGTGTAAGGCTAAATGAGCAATAACCATAGCCTTAGAAGCAAGTTGAGTGTTAAATCTTTAGCATTTAAAACTGCCTGAGCACAGGAGTGGTATGTGCGTGGTTAAGTAGGTTGGAAATAAATCTAGTGGCCGCATTTTGGACCAATTGAAGAGTAATTGAATTGCGGTAGTCCAATCTAGATTTTGTTTTGAAGTTTTATATAGCGCAAACTCAACCAGAACGTAATGGAGCACTTTACATGAGTATCAGTTACATTACGCACAGGAACATTTATTTGTTTTTCAAGCATGAACTAGTACATTTATAACTGGCCCATTAAACTAATTGTTGATTAAAGGAATCAGTATCAGAGATTTTGAGACGTCAGAAACTAGTCTCGGCTACTTTAGACATCTCGGTCAACAGAGAGAGACATGAATTATTGTGAATGCCCAGACTGCATAACAATGTTGCAGTAGTTGGAGTATGGCCCAAAAGAGGGGCCAAACCCAGTAGTGGGTATGATATTGGAGAAGTTTACAAGAAGCTCAGTTTTAGATGGTTTAAGCTACAAAAACGTAGTGGCTATCGAAACAGAATTAGACATTTTACCATTCTTGCTTGGGTGGGCCCTGCACAGCTCTGGTGATTATCGAGGCCAAAAACAATCAACTGCTTGCATATAGGAATGTCCCTTTCCTTATGAAACACTTTCCACAAGGGAAGCACATGGCTGCTAAACAGGAGGGGCACCTTGCGGGACACCTTACTGAGATTTTTGGGCTAAGACCAATAAATAGGAAAGGCCACTACTTGGTGATGGGTTTCTAGGTAAGATGTAGGTCAATTAAGAAAGGAACTCGAAATGCAATATAAATTAATCTTGAGATCAGAATGGGATACAAATGGGATGGTCAAAGGTGTCGAAGGTCACAGACAAGTGGAGATGGATCAGGGCTCTGACACCACCATCACACATTCTATGGAGGTCAGCAAAACTAAAATTATGTGGTTAGCTCTCCTGTGGTTGGGGGGAGTGCATTTGCTGGAAGTGCACAATACTGTGATCCTTAACATACTCCTTAGGTTGATTAAAGATCATTTTATTGCTGATGAAAGGGGGTTGAGGGACAGGTCTAAAGTTACTCATATCTTCTTGGATTAACAAAGGCTTTTTCAAGAGTATTTTTCAAGTCACATTCTCTAAGTTAGCAACCAAGGCTTGTAGTCTCAATAATTTAGCTCCCAGTGTGATATAAAGTCAGGGTTAAGGCAGCTTTAACAGTTTAGCAAATGACGAAGGAAATGGAACAGGGTGCTAGTAGAATCCCACAACTAAAGCAACTGCTCTCACTTAGCATCTCAGCCCCAAACCTTATCAGCCGACGTATGGATATATAGGATTGGCAATCATGCATCCTTGCATCCACTTGCTGTAGTGCCTTTGTTTTCTGTACCGATCTCAAAGGTGCCCTATACAACAACATTCCTACACAGTTGTTAAATAGATCTGGAGCAGCTGCTGTTCCATGCTTTAGTCACAGTAATGGCCTCAGCTATTCTTGGAGGGTCTCACATCGCTGGCATACACTGAACTAGGGCCATATGATCCAAACCAGTCTTCTATTAATGAGTAGCTCGTGAGACACTGATAGCTCTGCAGCTACCTGAAAGTAGCTCTCCTGTGTGCAGCCCCGCCTACTACATTAGAAGCTTTTGCTTGTTTGCATGAATATACAGTGGCGGCTGGTGGATTTTGAACGTGGTGAGGTGAAAAATGTTGTACCCTAATGTAATAAGCGAGCGAGCGAAGTAAAAGGAGGATGCGGGGAGCTTTTCCCCCCGCAAGAAAATTTTGAAAAAAATGGATTCAAATGGTGGGATTTACACCACATATTTACTGCAAATTGTTGAAAAAAAGGGGGATCCAAATATAGCATTTTGAAGCACAAGTGTGAAGAAAACATTACAATCAAATTAAAAATAGTGAGACAAACATAAAATTCTGCTCTGCAGGTCTGTTTTTTAGTGTACTCATGTGCTTCCTTAGACTCTGTACTGGGAACAAATAGGAAACGGAAAACTGAACATACTTTAGAATGTAAATAGGATGCTGTAAATATGTGTGGTACATCCTTTATTAGAAGAAACGTGTATATAGATGATTGTTTCACATAATCTATTTTACTTTGGGAGGCAAACAGGGCTGTCTTCATAGATCAATGTTATGATCTTTTCATCCATCCAATACACGCACACCACCATTCTAGCAGGCTTCACCTCGCTGACAGTTTTAGCTAAAAAAAAAAAAAAAAAGCACCCACCTCAACCGTATCAGTACAATGTGTTTAATTGCTCAGATGCGGTTGGCGTTAAAGTATATTTCATAATCACTGCATTCGACCTCAGCCTAACACTTCCCCACAGTCCTCTCACCCGTCCTCTGTATTCAGAGACCCCCCTAAAACAGAAAATTACGGGTCAAGCTAAAAAGTCACAGAAGGGCAGTGTGTCAGCCTGAAGGATGCAGCACTTTATACCTGGCGCAAGCAGCCTTATATATTGCAACATACAATGCACAGATGTGTTAAATGTGTTAAATGAATCCGAGCAGTGGTGGTGACTGCGAGCTTACTGCAGGAAAATGGGCTTATATGTCTCAGGTTTTAAAGACAACAATATTCAATAATCTTTAATGAAATGTGCTTAACATCGTTTTTCTGAGACCAGCATTCATAACTGTTGGACAGGCCACACAAAGGGCTTGCTCCCTCCCCGCATGACAGGGCCCAAGCCCCGGCCCCCCAGGCGCAACCCACGAGAATCACCCGCACCCCGTCTCCCGACGGAACTCCTGCCCTCGGACCTCCATGTATCACGGGCCCAAGCCACCACCGGCTCCCTCGGCCGGGTCAAGCCGCCATCTTGGGCCCTGCGCCACGAGGCCGCGTGGCCTCCCCCCGACCCTAACCCTGGGCCTGGCCGGCCCCGACATCCCGGCACCACCATCCACCCAGGAGGTGAGCGGACCACTTGGCAGGTCAATGGGAGAACGAAGCGCCGAAGACTCTCCCCCGCCAGGTGACGATCGCCTCCAGCTCCCCCAGGCACCGACTCCACCCCCCGCTGGGTGTCTGGACACCTTCATCCCGGACCCTCCGACCTCCAAGTGCGAGGGTCCGGACATCAAAGGGCACCTGCCCTATAACTGGAGCAGCTCCGGAGCAGGAAGGCAGTTGTATCCTGGAGTCGAGAGACACCGAGAGAACTCAGCCTTGACGGACTACTGGCGCTGCCGTAGCCCTATCTTGTGATCTATCGTCCTGCCTGCTGGCGCTGCCGCGGCCTTCTGCAACATCCATCCTCGTCGGGACCTGCTGGCGCTGCCGCGGCCCGTTGTAACGACCATCTTCACCGGGACCTGCTGGCGCTGCCGCGGACCGTACATCGACCATCTTCACTGGGACCTGCTGGCGCTGCCGCGGACCGTGTATCGACCATCTTCACCGGGACCTGCTGGCGCTGCCGCGGCCCGTACCAGCTAAACCACCTAGCTCGAGGATTGTGAGCTACCCACCGTACCATCTCAACTACCAGACTGGTAACCAGACTGTCCCGCTACCCCCTTTTCCCATCTTGAGAGACTTGAATCGAGGGGACCCCTGAGTCCAGACCTCCTTGTACCTTTTCATCGTACCTTAAGAAGTGCTTATAAAGAACGCTAACTCATCTCCTTGTGTGGTATCTGTCTGTGGGGGGGAAGTTATTTGTCTGTACGATCGCTGGAGACGGCTCTCCCCGGAGACCTCTCCCCTTGTCCTCGGCCGACCCTCCCGGTCCGTCTAACATTGGTGGCCAGCGGCGCGATCCGAATCAACGCGTAATCGTACAGAGAGTAGCTCACCCCACGACAAAACCACGATGTCAGCCAAAGATAGCGGTTCCACTGAAAAGTTCCAAATGGATAAGTTGGAAGAGTATAGCCACCGCGAACTTAAACAATTCTGCATGGAACTAGGGATTGCTACCACCGGCCTGAGTACCAAAGATGATTTGAAGCGCGCCCTTGAGTCGTGGGCAGAAACTGGGATCACCGGATCCTCCGACCAAAACAGTGTCGCCCCCGAGGGGAACGCCACGGCTCCCGAGGAGCGGGGAACGGGCCTCTCGCAGGAGGAGATCCAGGAAAGAGAAAGGACCAGATTACACGAGTTGGAAATGGCACGACTCAAGATGGACGGTGAACTAAAGTTAGCCGAGCAGAAACTAAATCTAGAGCATCTGCGGCTCCGAGAGGAGCGAGAAGAAAAACAGAGACAGAGAGAGCTTGAGGAAAAAAGAATAACACTCGAACACGAGCGCAAACTGGCGGAAATAGAACTTCGGAAACAGAATAAAGAACCGGGGGTGCCTGAGCGACCGCACACCCCAGGGGCAACCGAGAAAAAAGTCCACATCCCCAAGGATGTTGTCCGAGAGTATGTCCGAGAAGACGACATACAGCAGTGGTTCAAAGCCTACGAGATCGCCATGACCTCCCACCGGATCGACCGGAGTGATTGGGGAGCTGGACTATGGGGGAGGTTCGTCAACGAAGGTCGCGATGCCCTGTTGCAGCTCCCAGATCACCAAATGTCGTCCTACGACCACATGAAGGCTGCCCTCCTCACCCGCTACGGCCTCACACCCGAGATGTACCGCCAGAGGTTCAGAGATTGCACCCGGATCCCAGGTACAACTTGGGTGGAGTACGTAAACTATTTCAGCCGAGCCTTCGAGGGTTGGATCAAGGGGAGCCAAGTAACGACCTACGAACAACTCTTTAACCTCATGGTATGGGAACACCTGTCGAACAACTGCTTCGTCGAGCTCAGGCAGCACCTCCTCGACAGTAAATTGACCGACCCCCGGCAGCTCGCCGCTGAAGCTGACCGATGGGAGAGCACCCGAGTGGGCCGGAGAGGACCGCACGAGCAGAACCGAAGCAACCAAGGCCAGCACCGTCCTCGGGGGGAGGAGGAGGCCAGGGGCGAGGGAGAGACACCCTCCCGGCAACACCCGTGGCCATCACCCCGCCCCCGGCCGGCCGGGGAAACCCCCCGATGCGTCCAGGGTTCCGAGCCAATGTCACGTGCCACCGATGCCAGCGAGTCGGCCATTACGCCAATGACCCGAGCTGCCCGCAGAACCAAACACCCAAGCCCCGCCAGGTAGCTGCCGCCGCCCTGGGGGAAGAACGACTATCAGAGGAACAGGAAGAGTATGAGCCGGCCCAGCAAGAGTGGGAACCGGCCGCCATGGTTCTAGCGTGCCTAGGGGGAAAAGACATAGTCCCGCGGGCTCCCCTACCCGCCAACACCAGGAAATACGGTCAGTGGGTGACCATTAATGGGCATCGGGCCGAGGCCTTACGTGACACAGGCGCCAGTGTGACGGCCGTCCGCTGTCACCTGGTGAAACCCGAGCAGATCCTGCCGAACATTCTCTGCCCCGTCCGCTCAGCCGACAATTCCGAAAGTCTGTGTCAAATGGCCTGCGTCCCCTTCGAATGGGGAGGGGTCTCCGGCCTGTTGAAAGTGACGGTCCGGGATGATGCCCCCGTGGACTGCCTCCTGGGGAATGACCTTGAGAGTTCCCCGTGGACCACCGTCGAGAGAAGAGAGCACCTGGGGATGCTGGGCCTCCCGGACTGGGCCTGCGTAACCACCCGGTCCATGGCCGCCCGTGCCGTTCCCCGACCAGAAGAACCGGAATGGCCAGCACCTCCGCCCCCGGTCGCCCCAGTAGAAGACAACGATGAGGCCAACCCCCCGGAGCCAACGACCGAAGGGGACGCGCAACTCCAGGACGTCCCCGGCCTGGCTCAGTGGCGTCAAGAAGGGGGGCCCACCCAAGAACAGTTCCGCCAGGAGCAAAAGACCTGCCCCTCCCTCGAGGGACTCCGCCAACAAGCCAGCGCCCAGAGCGCAGGGGACTCCACCGGAACTCACTGGGTCTACTGGGAGAACGACATGCTATACAGCGAACAGAGAATCGCAGAGCTAGGGGCCGGTCGAGTACTGGTGGTACCTCTCCGCTTCAGAGACTTCCTGCTCAACCTGGCCCACGATGTCCCCCTGGCTGGACACCTGGGCCAAGACAAAACTTACAGTCGCCTAGTGACCCACTTTTTCTGGCCGAAGATGCGGAACGACGTCCTGAACCACTGCCGGTCCTGCCCCACGTGCCAGGCCAGCGGGAAGAGTGGCCGTAAGCTGAAGGCCCCTCTACAACCCTTCCCGGTGGTCACCACCCCGTTCGAGAGGGTAGGAATAGACATTGTGGGGCCCCTGGACCCCCGCACGGCACAAGGACATAGGTTCATCCTGGTACTGGTGGATCACGCCACCCGCTACCCCGAGGCGGTGCCTCTACGAACTGTAACAGCTCCGGTGGTTGGCCGGGCCCTAATGGGGATCTTCTCCCGGGTGGGCTTCCCCCGAGAAGTCGTCAGCGACCGAGGCACGAACTTCATCTCCAAATACATGAAGTCCCTCTGGCAACAGTGCGGGGTCACCTACCGATTCACGACCCTCTATCACCCCCAAGGGAACGGACTAGTGGAGCGATTCAACCGCACTCTCAAGGGGATGATTGGGGGATTGGAAGAGCCCCTCCGTCGCCAGTGGGATGTACTACTCCCGTGCCTCCTCTTCGCCTACCGAGAAGTTCCCCACAAGTCCCTCGGTTTTAGCCCTTTCGAACTCCTGTACGGGCACCCTGTGCGAGGGCCCCTCAGCCTAGTCCAAGAAGGTTGGGAGATGGCCCCCCTAAAGACCCCTCCAGACGTCTTCAAGTACCTCCTGGCCCTACGTAATCAGACCCGGCGCTTCAGGGAGATGGCCAAGGCAAACCTCGAGGCCAGCCAGGAAGACATGAAGAGATGGTATGATCGCAATGCCTCCTCCGTCGAGTTCGAACCTGGACAACAAGTGTGGGTGATGTCCCCCACCGAACCATGTGCCTTGCAAGATAAGTGGACGGGGCCCTTCAAGGTGGTCGAGCGCAAAAGCCCCGTCACTTACCTCATCGACATGGGGACCCCCCGGAACCCCCTTCGGGTCCTCCACATCAACAGACTCAAACCACACTTTGTGCGCTCATAACTCAGCCTCCTGATGGCTA
This sequence comes from Triturus cristatus, assembly GCF_964204655.1. Lineage (NCBI taxonomy): Eukaryota > Metazoa > Chordata > Amphibia > Caudata > Salamandridae > Triturus > Triturus cristatus. The sequence continues at coordinate 912,518,204 of NC_140583.1, forward strand.
CAGACAGTGGAGCAGAGGAGGACTCCGAACCCCTCCCGGATCTCCTGAAGACTCAGGAGAACGACGGTTCCGTGGACGGGGTCCGGCTCTCCGATGCCCTCACCCCAGAGCAACGCCAGGGCTGCCGGGACCTCCTGCTGCGGTTCGCTTCACTGTTCTCCCTCACTCCCGGGGTCACCCCTTGGTGCTTGCACGACGTGGACACCGGGGACAGTCCCCCTGTCCGACACCGGGCCTACCGCGTACCAGATCGGGTACGGGCCTGCATACAAGAGGAAGTGGCCAAAATGCTCACGATCGGGGTCATCGAGCCCTCGGACAGTCCCTGGGCCAGCCCGGTTGTATTGGTCCCCAAAGCCGCTGCCCCCGGCACCACACCTGAACTGAGATTCTGCGTCGACTACCGGGGCTTGAACGCTGTCACCCGAACCGACGCTCATCCTATCCCCAGAGCGGATGAATTGATCGACCGGCTGGGGGCCGCCCGCTACCTCAGTATCTTCGACCTAACAGCGGGCTACTGGCAGATCGGTCTCACACCCCGGGCTCAAGAACGATCCGCCTTCTCTACCCCCGATGGCCACTACCACTTCAAGGTCATGCCCTTTGGCATGAAGAACGCCCCCGCTACATTTCAACGTCTTGTGAACCAGGTCTTGGCGGGGCTCGAAGAGTTCAGCGCTGCCTACCTGGACGATATCGCTGTATACAGCCGCCACTGGTCCGACCACCTCCTCCACCTCCAGGAGGTCCTACAGGCCCTCCAGCGGGCCGGCCTCACGATTAAGGCCGGCAAATGCCAAATTGGTCAAGGGTCCGTGACCTACCTGGGGCACCAGGTGGGGAGCGGGCTGGTGGCCCCACTGCAACTTAAGATTGCTGCCATCCAGTCCTGGCAGCCCCCCGTCACTCAGACCGAAGTCCGAGCCTTCTTGGGGCTCACCGGCTACTACCGGCGGTTCGTGAGGGACTACGGCAGCATTGTGGGGCCCCTCACGGGTCTCACGTCCAAGAACCAACCGAAGCGGATTAACTGGACCCCCGATTGTCAAGCGGCCTTCGAAAAGCTGAAGGCCGCCCTGTGCACCGCCCCTGTGCTCCAGGCCCCCGATTACAGTCGGGAATTCGTAGTACAGACAGACGCCTCCGACCACGGCATCGGAGCGGTTCTTTCCCAAGTGAACCCCGAGGGTCATGACCAGCCGGTGGCCTTCATCAGCCGACGTCTCCTGGCCCGAGAACAGCGCTGGAGCACCATCGAGAGGGAGGCCTTCGCAGTGGTGTGGGCCCTCAAAAAGCTCCGGCCCTATCTCTTCGGTACCCACTTCCGGGTACAAACCGACCATAGACCCCTGCAGTGGCTGATGCAGATGCTGGGGGAAAACCCAAAACTATTGCGCTGGTCCATCTCCCTGCAGGGAATGGACTTCACCGTGGAGCACCGACCGGGCCAAGACCACGCCAACGCAGATGGCCTGTCCCGCTTCTTCCGCCTCGACGAGGAGAGTCCCCAAGGAGATGGGTGACTCTCCCCGCCTTCAGCTGGGGGGGACGCATGTTGGACAGGCCACACGAAGGGCTTGCTCCCTCCCCGCATGACAGGGCCCAAGCCCCGGCCCCCCAGGCGCAACCCACGAGAATCACCCGCACCCCGTCTCCCGACGGAACTCCTGCCCTCGGACCTCCATGTATCACGGGCCCAAGCCACCACCGGCTCCCTCGGCCGGGTCAAGCCGCCATCTTGGGCCCTGCGCCACGAGGCCGCGTGGCCTCCCCCCGACCCTAACCCTGGGCCTGGCCGGCCCCGACATCCCGGCACCACCATCCACCCAGGAGGTGAGCGGACCACTTGGCAGGTCAATGGGAGAACGAAGCGCCGAAGACTCTCCCCCGCCAGGTGACGATCGCCTCCAGCTCCCCCAGGCACCGGCTCCACCCCCCGCTGGGTGTCTGGACACCTTCATCCCGGACCCTCCGACCTCCAAGTGCGAGGGTCCGGACATCAAAGGGCACCTGCCCTATAACTGGAGCAGCTCCGGAGCAGGAAGGCAGTTGTATCCTGGAGTCGAGAGACACCGAGAGAACTCAGCCTTGACGGACTACTGGCGCTGCCGTAGCCCTATCTTGTGATCTATCGTCCTGCCTGCTGGCGCTGCCGCGGCCTTCTGCAACATCCATCCTCGTCGGGACCTGCTGGCGCTGCCGCGGCCCGTTGTAACGACCATCTTCACCGGGACCTGCTGGCGCTGCCGCGGACCGTACATCGACCATCTTCACTGGGACCTGCTGGCGCTGCCGCGGACCGTGTATCGACCATCTTCACCGGGACCTGCTGGCGCTGCCGCGGCCCGTACCAGCTAAACCACCTAGCTCGAGGATTGTGAGCTACCCACCATACCATCTCAACTACCAGACTGGTAACCAGACTGTCCCGCTACCCCCTTTTCCCATCTTGAGAGACTTGAATCGAGGGGACCCCTGAGTCCAGACCTCCTTGTACCTTTTCATCGTACCTTAAGAAGTGCTTATAAAGAACGCTAACTCATCTCCTTGTGTGGTATCTGTCTGTGGGGGGGAAGTTATTTGTCTGTACGATCGCTGGAGACGGCTCTCCCCGGAGACCTCTCCCCTTGTCCTCGGCCGACCCTCCCGGTCCGTCTAACAATAACCAAGCAGTCCTCAGATTAAGCGTAAAAGTACGACTTCCCTTTTACTAGGCTACCAAATTCTGCAGACAAGAATGAAGCAGTTGAGTTGCAACGTCCAAAACCCAACACAACACTAAATTGTGAAATACAACATTCATCAGAGCTGCCAACAATATAGTTCAACATTTGCATGAACACTACACAACCCGAGTGTATGCTGACGGCTGTCAGTAACTTGATCCTGCGAATGGAAATTGGAAGTAGTGGGTTCTCCCCCTCCCCGCCCCCCCAGTACAGCCAAGTAGCAACAAGCATGTAACACAGTTTTGCAGTAAAAGAGTGCCATCACCTCAATTGCACCACCCATCAGTCCTTCCCCAGCACTCTAGATACCTTGCTGCCTAAACAGCCTCCATTGTGTCAGCTAATATTAGAAAATCCATGTAGGCATGCCTCAAGGCCAACCCACCAGCATATCTGGATCCCAGGAGAGACACAATACCGGTGCGGCTATTGGACGCTCACCCAGCACAACCAAACATACTACGGCACAAGAATTCTACAACAATTGGGTGAAGCACACCCATGATTATAAGCTCAGACCCAAACACCCATCCCCAGCCGGGACCGAACTCCCGATTCACTGGCTGGGAAACCGACGACACCTGCCCCCACCATCCGCAGCCACCGGTGTGCAAAAACGTTCACTGGGGACTCACAGCACAACATTGGCGTCACTGAGAGAGACATTCACACATTCAACATACCAGTGCTATCTCACAATGCCATCGGCCATTTCAAGCCCTGCATGATGACCTGATCTCACCTCAGAGAAAGTAATGAAGCATCCAGCCAAACCAGCGTCTCCCATCGGACAAGCCAACTCTGCGTGCCTTTCCCAGTGGCCATGCACCGCATTAATAAAAGCCACTTACACCTCAATCTCTAGGAGCCCGGTGTCCCCCAAACCCAGGACAGACTAATACTAAAGACTGGAGGCCAGCTGATACCCCCGAAACATGAGCCAGGGGTTCGCCAGACCCCAAACCTTCGAGTGACACACATTTTAATATTGGAGCCCCCTCAATCCAGAGCCTGCGGCCCGTCAGACCCCAAACCTCGGAGTGACACAGATTACAACATCGGAACCTCCCCAAACACGAGCCAGGGGCCTGTCAGACCCCAAACCTCGGGGTGACACATTTCAACATTTGAGCCCCCCAAACATCTGTGGCCTCCGAAGAAGTCGCTTAACAAAAGCAGTACATTATTACACAATCATGCACTCATTTTGAATTTGCGTACTTTCTCTGCACGCAGCAAGATTTGGCACATATTAATATTTGAATTATGTTTATGCGTAAATAAAATACCTCGCAGCATGGGAAAAGTAGAAATTAATGACCATATGACTTTCTTAGCAGAACTGCTGCGTCTAAACACGGTTTTCTAAAGCACGATTTGTCTTGCATTCAGGTACAGAGGTGCTTCCTGAAGGCAACGACACACACACGTACGCAGGTTCTCATCTTCATAGGCCCAGAACCCTCCACATTATTTTCAGTCTGTCATCACACTCCCACCTCCCATCTATTTTCGATGACATATTATCTATTTCTCACTGCTCCCCCTTCAAAGCCCTCAGCTACTTCCACTGAGCTGTTCGCTTTACACTTAACACTAGTGTAAATCCCTTAAACTTGGATGCACAATCACTTCAAATGCACTTTTGGTGGTCAACAGTTTATTTATTCTGCCTTCTCCAGAACATAAAACTTATTTGTTTCATTTCCATCTTTTTGCTTCTCATCATACATTATTCGTAGTTGGCTGTCAGTGGGTGTTTATTGTCTGTAGAAGCATATGTGAATTTTATAATCACAGTAGCCCCTCCCCCGCCTCCCTAATGCAGCTTCAGTCATGAAAATGGTTTGTCTTGAGCCTCATTTGAGAGGCTAGGGAATACCCACCAGTACGAGCCTGCTTTGAGCTTTTTGATTTACGAGCAAGATATGAGATCATTTCCTCCTGAGTTAGAATATATAGAAAGTGGATGGAAAAATACGCCCTTGTCATATTTTCCGTTCGTATTTGATATTTTTTGTCATTTCCTTTGGCACTCTTATGTTGACTTTGTAATATTTTGGAAGCACTACAGACAGTGATATAAACCTCTCCTGAATGTCGTGTTATCTCCACTGGACAGCGATTTGAGGAACTCTGGACAGGGATCTCATCCACACCGGACAGTGTCTTGAAGTACCGATAATAATGTTATCCACGCAGGACAGTGACAGGAGCCACTCAGGTTAGCGATAAGAGCCACTTAGCATAGTGACGAAGCTCTCTACTGTGTTTGTGAATGGGACAACTGGATAAACACTGGATTCAATTGGCAGACTCGACTCCCCAGAGCAATGCCAGGACAGAACAAGAAGTGCGTAACGGCCAGATTGGCCGATTTTGGGAAATGGAGAACTAAGTTTGAGTATCGGCGTCAGCCTGTGATTCTGGGCAAATCCCTTTATCTCCCCGTGCCCTCCCCCAAAGAAATTGAATGACCAAAACTCACAATTTGCGGACCCGCTTGTGCCGGTGACAAAACCTAACCCACTCAGCTAAATGACTGGACCCGTGCAGGGCAGCGACTGGAAGCACTCAGGTTAGCGACGGGGCTGCTTTATGGCGGCCGTCGCCCAGTCCCGGCTCGCAATACTCACAGGGGGGGTGCCGCGCAGGGGTGGGGTCGCGCTGGGCTGAGGGGCCGGTGGGGTTTAAAACTAAAGTTTAAAAAAAAGAAAACTTACCTGACCGCCAGGTCCGACCGCGCCGTCTCTGCTGTGTGCTCCAGGCCCGGGGTCCGCGTTGGCACCTTCGGTTGAGTGGCTGGTGGCAACGGCAACCCCTCTCAGCCAATCCAGACGCTGCTCCAGCAGCGCCAGGATTGGCTCGAGTAGGGACTGTCCCCACCCATAGGAGACCGGGGGCTGCGGCCACTGGCCACTAGCAGCCCTGGCTCGCTCTCCTAATGTGCAGCAGCAGCACTGTAGGCTAATACTAGTGCGCATGTTTGGGCTGGTCCGAAAAATGACCAGCCCAAACCTGAATATGCGCACTGGGCCTGCCCTGCTGCTGCTGCTGTTAGTCATCAACAAACCACACCCTGCAGTGCTGCCCCACCCCCTTCAGTGGCGCGTCCTGATTGACTCCGGCCGGCCGATTTCGAGTCAGAATGCAATCTTCCTCGTTAAGTTAACGTGGAAGAATGCGGCCATGCTGTGGGCGGGGCAACGCCCTTAATGGACGCACCGCCACTGTGACGATATATCAAAATTGAAAAGATTTGAGATGAAAATGTGTGTATTTTCAGAACCCATAAGCTAATGTTTGGCCAAAAAAGATTGAATTTCCAAAATATATTCACAGATCATATATGAGTGATAAATTATGCGGCGTTGAGGATACCTGTTTAGTAATATTATTACCTTGGTGCCAGTGACAATGTAGCCATGGCATTTGTATTACCCAGATTGACAGCATTTGTTTTACATTACTGCAAGCAATGGTGCCTGACGTGATCACTGGCGGGAATTCTGCATGGATTGGCCACTAATGTGATGTAATCTTATTTGATGTGGTCATTATTACACCACTAATAATATTAGCAGCATGAGATGATTTTCAAAGAAAGTAAGAGGCTCTTATTAAAAAAAAGGAAGGAGACCTCTGTAATAAGCACTGGTCACAAAATACTGGAAGCAATTTGAGAACAGTGGGGCATTTATCAAGCCAGGCAATAAAATTATCGCCGCTTTAGCGGCAGAAAACTGCCGCTAAAACGGCGATAATGGGCTTGATAATATGCTCTATGGAATTCCAATTGAAGCCCATTTTAGATGTGAAGGACATCTAACATGGGCATCAATTGGAATTCCATAGAGCATATTATCAAGCCCATTATCGCCGTTTAAGCGGCAGTTTTCTGCCGCTAAAGCGGCAATAATTGTATCGCCTGGCTTGATAATATGCCCCAGTATTTCGGCGACCAGAGTGGGATTTTGCCAATCGACCTATGTACTAATAGTTTTTTTTAATTTATCATACCTCATGAATAGTAATGAGGTAGATCGCAATTCCCATGTCTGTAAATGCTGTTTCATATAGAAAACTTTAAAAGAAGCAGTACATGTACCTTAAAGAAACAGGACTGCATTTAAAAGGAAAAGATTCCTTCTGGTTTTTTTGTTTGTTTCAGAGGATCACTTCCTCATCTTAAACACATTTGTTTTGCAAATGGGGTAAATGGGTTACTACCTCCTTTGAGGTGTCGACCAAAATCTAGTTGCAAACCATTGCAATTCATAGCATACCGATTTGGTATTTGAAAGGGATGCCTACAACATGCCTCTTTCACATACTGAATTGGTATCTTTTTCTAAACAGTGATTCGGTAACACTTTTCTGAATCGTAAAATGCATTTAGTACATAGGAAAAAGGATGTTAGCATTTGCCAACCCTCTCGTATACTGATTCGGACGGTTTGCGAATGCTAAACCCTTTTGAGTATCTGACCCTAAATCTCCAAATCGGTTCAATCTGCCAAAATGTGTCCGAAGAAAAAAATCAGACCGTCAGATTAAATCGCACACAGTTATTGTTGTTTGTGGTAAAAACTGACAAACTCATAATTCTGACAACAATGCAAATAGTGGCTTTCATTGTTGTCAGAATCTAACAAGGCACTCATAAATAAGGCCTTGGAGGATGTAACAGAACACCCCTTTAATTTGTTGTCCATTTTATTTCCGGTGGTAACTCTCACTGATGCAAAAATGTATTTGGCTTGGAGTATATGCTCCAAAATTTTGGAATATTGAAAGATTGCCATTTATACTATTGGGGGGGGGGGAGACTGCCAAAGTGTCAACTATAATACAGGGTGAATTATGGACAAATTGATTTTTGCACTCTTTCTACCAGATACTTCTAAAATAAATTGTCTGCTGACTAATGACTCTTATGAGTCAAACGCCAGGGAGTACGATTAGTCTAATTTAAATTATTATACGACATAATGTGACATTTTGAATTATCATAGTGAAAAAGTAAGTCATCTTTGAGGTTTTTTAACTTTCTATAGGTTGTTTTTATTTCTTGATGTGTCATTAGAGACAATATGTATATGAAAATTAAGAAGATTGATAGCACCCAGCACATTGTTCTAGTTTTTTTGCCATGTGACCCACTGACAACAGTAAGACAATCTACCTGGGACATAGGGGCATTTTGTTCTGCTTTTAGTGTCCACTGACATGAGCAGCCCTTCATCACCAGGCATAACTTTTACTCCTTTGACTCGGCCTGGAGAATTCTAGGAAAGAGAGAGCCCAGAGATGAGGCAGGGATCTTCTTTGAGTGGACATAGTTGTGTTCAGATCAATAACTACAGACCAGGCCAGTGCCCTGCTGTTGACTCTCCTACCTGCTGTAGGCCTAAAGCCATTTGAAGGGTGGCTGAGGAATAGAAGGATCCTTTTGGCCTGTTGTGGTTCACTTGTTACTGACCCTCCTCCTGCATCACTAAAGTATTTATCATCTTTTTTAATGGGCACTCGGATGTAGAATTAATTCCTCTAAAGGACCATATTATGTAACCTAAAAAAGGGAAGAAAATCATTGTTGTTAATATTTGGAAAACAATTCATGTAGATCACGGTATTAAGATCAGACTCCTTAGAGCCTGAGGTATGTAAATGAACTAGAAAGTGACAGAATCGTTGCATAGGCTGAATGCAGGTACAGAATCAGCAATCTAGAGCAGCATTAGCTTTGATGCTTAAATCAGTGGTTCCTTTGGTGAGCTCCAACATCAGTAGATTGCTTTCATCCTTCACTTAGAGAGAACAAGTATGAGCGTGGCACATAATGGTGATTGAGGGGTAGAGCAAGCATCATTCACACCAGGAACCAGAGCCACAGAGTCAGCGCCCTGCAGCGACAATCGGAGCACACTCACTGTGGTTTCTGATGCACGTACATGCAGCAGTGTTATCATAGCAGATACCAAAAGACATCAAAGGAGGAATATGTGTGGATCAAAGGACTCTCAGTTGGTTGACCACCTTTCAACATGGCGGGCTCAAGGTCTTACAGTGAAATGGTGACACCACAGGTGGGTGGCACTTTGGCTTTGGCTTTACATTATCCAGAATGGCCTCTCTGGTCTGCAGGCACATGGCAACATCTAGTTTGTCCTCATACATTCTTCATATGTTAGCTGTCTGAATCCCTTATTATAAATTAGCAGCTTTAGAGTCCCAGAGTTGTGCCCTGGCCTACTCTGGCTTCCAAGGCATATCTCAATATCGATTTGTTTAACAGCACAACTGTTAGAAACGCCCAAACGCAGCCCATGAATGTGGTCATGCTTCTGCACTTGCATAGGTCCGATGCTTCTGGGAGGGCTGTTAGCATCCTCTAGATTGTAAGTATGTCATAAGCAAGGGGTAAAGTGCTTCTTTGAATTACAGCTGTAGCAGTGTCCTGGGTTGGGGATTCCTGAATGTCTTGCCCAACCACTGTCTTGCTCTATCTTGCTGACCCCTATACCAGGTTGGTGACAGTTGTCTCACCATTAGGCTCGACCACCAATCGTGAAACATGTCGTGCAAGTGTGTAAAGACTAATCTAACATAATCTAGCAACTTTCAGGTTGGGAAGACTGGGAATGCAGCATAATGATGGCTGGACACCACTAAACTAAGCTCTGGCAAAGAGCATTAAAAGGACTTCACAGCATCCTTCTGACTCACTTTCTATTCTGTTTCAGCACTTTGTGACACACCTGAAATTTAGGCTAGATTTTTGACAGTGTAGCAGGCAGACCTCTAGTATTTTGTGTATACTTCTTAGAAAAATAAATCACCACTGCCTCTGACCAGGGAAACTTTCCACGATCTGTGATACACACCTGTTGTGGTGCTTAGCTTCTATTAATTGTGATCAATATTTGTGAACTGATATGTAAGCCACTCCTAGTTTATCCAATTTTTATGTGTAGTTGTGTCGACTTTTTAGTTCGTTTCAAAATATTGATACTGGCGATGCTTACAAAATCAAAATAAAGCCAAAATATGAAGAAGAAGAAACAAGCATTTACAATGCAATGGTCTCGGCATTGTTAAAGTTAGAGCTATTGGCATTGCTCATGACATTATTTTTGTTTATGTTTTTGTTTTTAACACATTTAAAGAAACAGCATTGTTATTTACAATGTCAATAGCTTAATCTCTCTCAAATGCGAGACCTATTGCATTTGCACCCACACACAGAGCCACACACACAAAGCCACCCACACACATATAGCCACCCACACATAGCCACCTACACAGAGCTATTCACATAGAGCAACCCACACACAAATAGAGCCACCTACACACACAGAGTTACCCACACACAGACAGAGCCACCCATGCATAGAGCCACCTACTAAAAAAGCCACCCACACAGAGGCACACACATAGAGGCACACACATACACACATAGAGCCTCCCCCACACACACAGAGCCACCCACACACACACAGAGCCACACACACAAAGCCACACACACAGAGCCACACACACATACACAGAGCCACATACACACATATACTCATACATACACATACTTCAAAAGATATTTCTACAGCATCACAATAGGTTCTACTGATACAAGATAACAAAGTGCCAGTAATATTATCGGATCGGGCTCTGAAGCCTAAATCAAAGAGTTATATTATATGATCAGGCTATAAAACGTAAAATCCCAAGGCCACCTCTTTCAAAACGAAGTCAGACACATTTAATCAGGCTTCCACGCGCACTTTAGAAATAATAGATCACAAAATGCAACGTAGTCTGCTCCACGGTTGTTGTCGAGATGTGAGAATACCACCCTCCCCCCCACACACATTTGCTGCAGTGTCTCAAACAATGCAGCAAGCACATTCATGCAATCTAGCTCACGGGTGGGTTCCATTCGAACATTTTCAACAAGAATGAAAAAATAGTTTAAGCTCAGAGCAGCAGAGGGCTCCTTTAGCCACCACCTCTCCCAAACAAAGCACTACATTTTAGCGCCGCAAATTAAAGAGTTGCGGGCTTCCCGCCTTTGAAAAATGTGCTGCATTTGCAGATAACCCAAAGTGCATGGAGGCAGCAAAAATCACACCCGCCTCACATTCTGCCTCTTTTCCCTGTCCCCGAGCCACATACCGACGAAACAGCAAATCTTTCTTATTTTCCTCTCTAGTGCGTTCTCCCTGAATCTTCACGAAGCAAGCCTTTCTCTGCACCCCAGTCGGTTCCCTGGAGCCAACCCGCAACTTCCGCTTCCGTCCGAAGCAGAGGCGGCACTACTGCGTGGTTCCGGAAATAGAGAAAGGACTTTAACACAGTATTGAGTGTGTGTAGTCATTAAGCACTGGCAATGACAACCGATGTCCTAACTTGCCTCATACAATGCAAAGGTAGACGAGCCTACAAATTAACAGCAAGACCAGAGTTACGGGCTGGCTCAGGCTGTAAAAGCTGGTGCACTAGCAATATTTTGTATGTTATGTTGCAGAAAATATCATGTTGCAATAAAATAAAGGTGTCTTTAAACATTTAATAAAGTTTATTTAGGCAGCATGGATGGAAAATATGGACTGGGGCATGTTCCGGGAGAAAACGGTGTACAGTGCCCGGGGGCGCCCTAAGAAGTGGCATAAGATATGGGGGCAATGGAACCATTATAGGGGAGATATTTGTGTGCCCCCGGTTGAGATGCTCGATGTGCAACTTGCCCCCTAGCTCTACCTCCAGCTATATACGTAAACTGTTCATAACCTGGAGTTTGTACCCCTGCTTTCCCCTCGCTTCTTTGGCGTGGAGTACCGCTCCGCTGACGGGAGTGGGACCTCGCCCCAGCTGAGAACTACCGCATGCTTATTATATGCTTGGCCTTGCTCGTGTTTTTATTTTTTGGTTTACATTAAAACTAAACCTTTGTTACTCCTGATGTACGGACATGGACCTTCCTACGTATTGTTCCTATCGTGCTGCCGAACCTCCGGGATGTCGGCTGAATAGCTGTGTACCATGTTGACGTAAATAAAGGTTTTTAAAAAAAAAAAAAAAAAGTTTATTTACCTTAGTAAATTGTTATCTTTTAAAAGTGAACGTTTTAAAGAATAAACTAAGAAACGATTCTGGCCCCGCTCTGATGACGTTTCTGAACTAAGAGACATGCTGAGTTAGAGGTCATGCGTATCACTGTATTTGCAGTTGTTTATATAGCGCGAACTCGACCCAAAGCTATTGGAGTGCTTTATATGAGCACAAGGGCATGCACGCCAACCCCCCCCGATTCAGGAGGGAGGCTACCGATTTCGAGCCTAATCTCCCGCCTCGTGATTCATGATTGTAAAAATCCAACTTTGAGAATCAGTTGGTGCCAGACAAGGCAGCTCAGAAAGTATGCCTAATCTGCCAATTCGTTGTCAGCCTGGCATCCTAAACCTGCCCTAATGAGTTTGTGTAGGTTCAAATGTGGGCGGCTAGTGAGCACGAACTGAGGAAAGGTATTCACTATTCACTAATTGTCACTGGTTGCTAGACATCAGAAATCAGTGAGTGCTTTTACCTGAAAGGGCCGGACTTGAAACGTTGAGCAGCAAGGAAGAGGCGACCCCAGTCCCACTCCGACCGCGGCCAAAATGGACCAATCTTCCGACGCAAAAAAAAAAAAAAAACACGCCCACCACGTGTAAAAGGGGCGGAAAGGGACGGGGCGTCAAAAAACCGAAAGAAGTGAAAAAACACGCCCCGAATCGGAAAAAGACGGGGCTTGTTTGGAGAGACAAAGCTCTTCTCCAATGGCTGACCAGCATTTAAGAGGCCAACCAATGGAGAAGAGGGAAGAAGAGGGGCGGGTTAAAGCCCCACTTCTGAAAACCTTAAATCTCGCGAGCGAGACTGCGCAAGCGCAGCCTTCACTAGCCGAGACCTAAAAAGGTCATGTTTGTCAACACTTTGCTGTGGTGCAAAGTCACCATAAGTGACACAAACTGGTGCCAAGTGTTGATTTTTAGAGCTGGAAAGTTGCCTACTTTGAGTGAAGGGTAAGTGGGTGATGCATGATCATTCCCACGCACCCACCCATGGTTTGCGATGCAAAAAACATTTGTGTACATGGTCTTGCACTAAACAAAAACAGCTTATTCAGGTGGGCACAAAGAAGGAGAAAAGGTTTTTTTCCCCAATTTTTTCAAACTTTGAATGTGTGCTGTCCTGTACAGTACACCAATAAAACTGAAATCGTTTAAAAGTAAGTTATTTTAGCATAGCATTTTGTACTGAACGAGTACTCTTCCAGTACCTATGCTAGACTCATGCACATGGTGCAAAGATGTTAACTGTGGTTGCTGTGCTGTGCTGCATGTAAAAATAGTAAAATTACACAGGTTCTTAAAATATCAGTTACACAAACATTGTTCATAATACATGAAAACTTCAGTACCACAACATGTGTGCATTGTGGACTACGGAAAGAATCCTTGACAACAGAGTCTTGGCATGTTTGCCGATGATTATTAAACCATCTGGAATATCCTGAGAATAAATAACAAAGAAAAGTCCAAGAAGAATACTTCATGTTAACAAAATGTGGCCATAACTTACCTGCCTGTTATAAATTCATAGATTTTTTTATCCAGTATACCATGTACAGGCAGACTCCACTGCATTTTAGCTTTTCAGAAACACCCCTTAGTGGAACAACTTTCTATAGGATGACACATGGCGTATGTACTTGTTTTGTGGCCGAGTTGTAAATAACGTGGAGTCAATATCTGGTCATAGGAGACTCCACCCTCGGAGGTTTTGCTGGTATCTCTTTCTTTTTTTGATTTGTTCATTGAAGATTTTTAGACAATTTCACAGAATTTAAGTTCTATAGCTCCTGTCTAGCCCACTATCTGCCAGTCAAGGAGCTATTCCCTCACCATTCATGAGAATCTGAAGCACTTGAAACACTTGCCCCGGCCTATGAAAAAAGACAAGAGATCTTGAAAGACAGAGGAAACATATATTAAGGACGTCTTGGTTAGCTTTGGAATACAGAAATCACTCACCTCTCCTGTCTGCAACCTCCATCTGTGGATATCCAAGCAGTTTTTTAGATTTTTCATGCATCCTTCCCACAGGCTGCGCCTAGCATTCAAAAAGTTTGATAGATTTGATATGTTTACCTTTTTAATTAATTTATGAATGTTTTGCCTATATCTGGCAAGGATTAGATTTTCATGATTGCAAATAAAAATCTGGAAAATGTTACGTTTTGGGTAATGTCATTAAAAACTTTGTGAATAGACAAATGTTTTTCCAGACGAAAGTGCCCATGCCAGCATTAAAGAAATATATTACCTACTGGCGGTCGCCAGTAGGTAGTTATAGTTAGGACCACGTTTCCATAGGAAAACCTCAACATTCTATTTTGAATAACTTTGGCGCCGGTCGACGAATTCTCGCGAATTTCTCAAAATAGGTGGGGCGCTACGCTCCGCTCCTACCCTGAAAGTCTCGGGGGGATCCGTCAAGCGGGGGCTGAGATAAAAGGGGGGTCCCAAAACGCGTTTTTCCCATTCTTTTTTCCATAGGACCTTTAGAACGAGCTACAGCCCGAACGGCTGAACAGAATTACTAGAAATTTGGCAGAGAGGTAGTCCCTAGGTCAAGGAAGTGCCTTTTGTAGGTTTGGTGTAAATCTGTTCAGTAGATTCTGAGAAAATAGCCTTTAAATCAATATATATATCTGAGCCAGCTTACGGTACGGTTACCGTACGCTTACGGTAAGCGTACGGTGGCGTGCGCGAGCGCGATTCTGATTGGCTCTTAGATCTTAGTAAACATTCGAATCGGCCGAAACCAGGAAGCGGCGGCCGCCATTTTGTGTATTTCACTCTGAAAAAAAAGAGTGAAAACAAGGAAAGGGGGCAATGAGGAGAGTTACAGACCCCCTTACATTTGTGAGGGGGTCAAAGAAGGACAGAAAAGTACAAAAAAAACATTTATTGATTTTTAAAAAAATCACGGGGTACGCGTACGGTAAGCTTACGGTAAGCGTACGGTAAAAAAAAAAATAATAAATAAATGAAAATCAGATTTAAGAGTTTAGAAATTAGGGAGCTCTAAAAAGAGCTGTTGTGTTTATGGAGTCATTTTTTTAGTGGTACCTACAAGTAAGTACCGATGCAGAGTCTAAGGTTCAAGAGGAAGACTCTGTTCCCTTCATCATTGAAGTGCACACCATCTCCTCTATAAATGTCTTGCATGTCGTAACGCAAGTTGTTGTGGTAAATGGCACCCATACCATAGTCACGGAGGAAAGCAGAAACAGATTTGTTGACGTGCTTTCTTGCTTTGTCAATCTGTGGACAGAAATGATTGGACCAGTTCCATTTTTGCCTTTGGCATATGTTGGAAAACACAAAGGCAGTTTTAGGGAAAAGTGTAAACAGTTGAGCAAAGGTGTCCTTCATAAGCATTTCCAGACCTACCCCAGTCAAAGTGCCTAGGTCATTGCCACCACAGTGCACTATTATGAGGTCAGGGTGTTGGATTTGCATGAAGGATTTCACCAATGGCATCAATTGGTGCCACTTTAACCCTCTCTGACCAATCCATTTAATGTCTACATTTGGCAAAGCAAGGTCTCTCACCATATCTGTTTTCTCTGCAAACTTTTCACTCCAGAAGACATAGCTGTGCCCTACAATCCACACTGTGAACATCTTCAAAGGAGAACTGGATGCACTCAGGAGGTGTCTTTCAGTAGAATGGCAATATGAAAAGAAAGACAGTTTGGAAATGGAGGCATACATATTTTTTACAAAACAAAAAGAACTGATTGGCTGTTTCATACCATTCTAGAAAAAAAACTAGGCTGTATGTGAAAATTAATAGAAGCATGTTTTGTATTGGTACAAAAAAATGTGTAACCAAAGAACAGTACTATGGATTTGCAGTTAGGATTGAAAAGTCAAGCACTCTTGCTCTGTGGAATTGAAACATTGTGTGTCGAACTTCTGACCTAACTGCACACAGCAGTGTTCCATGAGCTGTTGCTATGGTAGCAGGCAGAAGTCAAGTTGGGGGAAGGGTACTAGGCAGAAGTCAAGTTGGGGGCAGGGTACTTTTGGAAAAGGGTTGGTTTTCAACCAATAGAAATGTGTCATTACATTTGAAAAAAAGGGGGAAGCACTGAGATTTGAAACTTACATGTATATGTGTGGAAAAATAGAGGGAAAGTTTGCCATTATCTGGTTCTGCTGAGAGGAGAGAGGTGAACACAACAGAGATCCTGGCTCTGATAATCTGCTGTTTGAGTGACACATTTCTTTCACAACTAACTAATTTTAAAGGTGAGTTTACAGTTTGAGAGGGGATGTATGTGGTAACTTAAGAAATGAATAATAGAAATGGGAATTGTTTTTGTTGTAGTTACACATGGTGGATTCATAATGTGTCAGTCTGTAAAAGAGATTTTCACTTGGCCCGGAAAAAAAAGAGCAGTAAGTGTGCTTTCAAATTGGCAAAGAAATTTCGTTTTGGGACTAATGTGAAAACATGACTCTGTGTGCATAGAAGAATTATAGGCAGAAATTTATTGCGTCTTGCTCTGGTGATTTCACAGTTGCAGTAGATGGAAAAGAGGAGCGAATTTTTGGGGGAAGAAGCAGAGGCTTAGCACACACCCATGTGCTTGCCATGTATAGTCATGCACAGTAATTAGAAGCGAGTGGGGTTTTCAGGTTTAAGTCTGTAATGCAAATACATTCAGCATCACTAAGGCTGGTTGCCCCTGCTGGAGTGTAGGCAGTCACAGAGAATACACACGGTGGTGGTCTGAAAAAAAAACAGCTTGGACATGTGCATTTAAATAAATTTAAAAAAAAGGTTTCAGAATGTGTCAGTCTGTAAAAGTGATTTCAAAGTGTAAAAAGAGATTTTCACTTGGCCCAAAAAAAAAAGAGCAGTAAGTGTGCTTTCAAATTGGCAAAGAAATTTCGTTTTGGCACTAATGTGAAAACATGACTCTGTGTCCATAGAAGAATTATAGGCAGAAATTTATTGCGTCTTGCTCTGGTGATTTCACAGTTGCAGTAGATGGAAAAGAGGAGCGAATTTTTGGGGGAAGAAGCAGAGGCTTAGCACACACCCATGTGCTTGCCATGTATAGTCATGCACAGTAATTAGAAGCGAGTGGGGTTTTCAGGTTTAAGTCTGTAATGCAAATACATTCAGCATCACTAAGGCTGGTTGCTCCTGCTGGAGTGTAGGCAGTCACAGAGAATAAACACGGTGGTGGTCTGAAAAAAAAACAGCTTGGACATGTGCATTTAAAAAAATTTAAAAAAAAGGTTTCAGAATGTGTCAGTCTGTAAAAGTGATTTCAAAGTGTAAAAAGAGATTTTCACTTGGCCCAAAAAAAAAAGAGCAGTAAGTGTGCTTTCAAATTGGCAAAGAAATTTCGTTTTGGCACTAATGTGAAAACATGACTCTGTGTGCATAGAAGAATTATAGGCAGAAATTTATTGCGTCTTGCTCTGGTGATTTCACAGTTGCAGTAGATGGAAAAGAGGAGCGAATTTTTGGGGGAAGAAGCAGAGGCTTAGCACACACCCATGTGCTTGCCATGTATAGTCATGCACAGTAATTAGAAGCGAGTGGGGTTTTCAGGTTTAAGTCTGTAATGCAAATACATTCAGCATCACTAAGGCTGGTTGCCCCTGCTGGAGTGTAGGCAGTCACAGAGAATACACACGGTGGTGGTCTGAAAAAAAAACAGCTTGGACATGTGCATTTAAATAAATTTAAAAAAAAGGTTTCAGAATGTGTCAGTCTGTAAAAGTGATTTCAAAGTGTAAAAAGAGATTTTCACTTGGCCCAAAAAAAAAGAGCAGTAAGTGTGCTTTCAAATTGGCAAAGAAATTTCGTTTTGGCACTAATGTGAAAACATGACTCTGTGTGCATAGAAGAATTATAGGCAGAAATGTATTGCGTCTTGCTCTGGTGATTTCACAGTTGCAGTAGATGGAAAAGAGGAGCGAATTTTTGGGGGAAGAAGCAGAGGCTTAGCACACACCCATGTGCTTGCCATGTATAGTCATGCACAGTAATTAGAAGCGAGTGGGGTTTTCAGGTTTAAGTCTGTAATGCAAATACATTCAGCATCACTAAGGCTGGTTGCCCCTGCTGGAGTGTAGGCAGTCACAGAGAATACACACGGCGGTGGTCTGAAAAAAAAACAGCTTGGACATGTGCATTTAAATAAATTTAAAAAAAAGGTTTCAGAATGTGTCAGTCTGTAAAAGTGATTTCAAAGTGTAAAAAGAGATTTTCACTTGGCCCAAAAAAAAAAGAGCAGTAAGTGTGCTTTCAAATTGGCAAAGAAATTTCGTTTTGGCACTAATGTGAAAACATGACTCTGTGTGCATAGAAGAATTATAGGCAGAAATTTATTGCGTCTTGCTCTGGTGATTTCACAGTTGCAGTAGATGGAAAAGAGGAGCGAATTTTTGGGGGAAGAAGCAGAGGCTTAGCACACACCCATGTGCTTGCCATGTATAGTCATGCACAGTAATTAGAAGCGAGTGGGGTTTTCAGGTTTAAGTCTGTAATGCAAATACATTCAGCATCACTAAGGCTGGTTGCCCCTGCTGGAGTGTAGGCAGTCACAGAGAATACACACGGTGGTGGTCTGAAAAAAAAAAAACAGCTTGGACATGTGCATTTAAATAAATTTAAAAAAAAGGTTTCAGAATGTGTCAGTCTGTAAAAGTGATTTCAAAGTGTAAAAAGAGATTTTCACTTGGCCCGAAAAAAAAAGAGCAGTAAGTGTGCTTTCAAATTGGCAAAGAAATTTCGTTTTGGCACTAATGTGAAAACATGACTCTGTGTGCATAGAAGAATTATAGGCAGAAATTTATTGCGTCTTGCTCTGGTGATTTCACAGTTGCAGTAGATGGAAAAGAGGAGCGAATTTTTGGGGGAAGAAGCAGAGGCTTAGCACACACCCATGTGCTTGCCATGTATAGTCATGCACAGTAATTAGAAGCGAGTGGGGTTTTCAGGTTTAAGTCTGTAATGCAAATACATTCAGCATCACTAAGGCTGGTTGCCCCTGCTGGAGTGTAGGCAGTCACAGAGAATACACACGGTGGTGGTCTGAAAAAAAAAAAGCTTGGACATGTGCATTTAAATAAATTTAAAAAAAAGGTTTCAGAATGTGTCAGTCTGTAAAAGTGATTTCAAAGTGTAAAAAGAGATTTTCACTTGGCCCGAAAAAAAAAGAGCAGTAAGTGTGCTTTCAAATTGGCAAAGAAATTTCGTTTTGGCACTAATGTGAAAACATGACTCTGTGTGCATAGAAGAATTATAGGCAGAAATTTATTGCGTCTTGCTCTGGTGATTTCACAGTTGCAGTAGATGGAAAAGAGGAGCGAATTTTTGGGGGAAGAAGCAGAGGCTTAGCACACACCCATGTGCTTGCCATGTATAGTCATGCACAGTAATTAGAAGCGAGTGGGGTTTTCAGGTTTAAGTCTGTAATGCAAATACATTCAGCATCACTAAGGCTGGTTGCCCCTGCTGGAGTGTAGGCAGTCACAGAGAATACACACGGTGGTGGTCTGAAAAAAAAACAGCTTGGACATGTGCATTTAAATAAATTTAAAAAAAAGGTTTCAGAATGTGTCAGTCTGTAAAAGTGATTTCAAAGTGTAAAAAGAGATTTTCACTTGGCCCGAAAAAAAAAGAGCAGTAAGTGTGCTTTCAAATTGGCAAAGAAATTTCGTTTTGGCACTAATGTGAAAACATGACTCTGTGTGCATAGAAGAATTATAGGCAGAAATTTATTGCGTCTTGCTCTGGTGATTTCACAGTTGCAGTAGATGGAAAAGAGGAGCGAATTTTTGGGGGAAGAAGCAGAGGCTTAGCACACACCCATGTGCTTGCCATGTATAGTCATGCACAGTAATTAGAAGCGAGTGGGGTTTTCAGGTTTAAGTCTGTAATGCAAATACATTCAGCATCACTAAGGCTGGTTGCCCCTGCTGGAGTGTAGGCAGTCACAGAGAATACACACGGTGGTGGTCTGAAAAAAAAACAGCTTGGACATGTGCATTTAAATAAATTTAAAAAAAAGGTTTCAGAATGTGTCAGTCTGTAAAAGTGATTTCAAAGTGTAAAAAGAGATTTTCACTTGGCCCGAAAAAAAAAGAGCAGTAAGTGTGCTTTCAAATTGGCAAAGAAATTTCGTTTTGGCACTAATGTGAAAACATGACTCTGTGTGCATAGAAGAATTATAGGCAGAAATTTATTGCGTCTTGCTCTGGTGATTTCACAGTTGCAGTAGATGGAAAAGAGGAGCGAATTTTTGGGGGAAGAAGCAGAGGCTTAGCACACACCCATGTGCTTGCCATGTATAGTCATGCACAGTAATTAGAAGCGAGTGGGGTTTTCAGGTTTAAGTCTGTAATGCAAATACATTCAGCATCACTAAGGCTGGTTGCCCCTGCTGGAGTGTAGGCAGTCACAGAGAATACACACGGTGGTGGTCTGAAAAAAAAACAGCTTGGACATGTGCATTTAAATAAATTTAAAAAAAAGGTTTCAGAATGTGTCAGTCTGTAAAAGTGATTTCAAAGTGTAAAAAGAGATTTTCACTTGGCCCGAAAAAAAAAGAGCAGTAAGTGTGCTTTCAAATTGGCAAAGAAATTTCGTTTTGGCACTAATGTGAAAACATGACTCTGTGTGCATAGAAGAATTATAGGCAGAAATTTATTGCGTCTTGCTCTGGTGATTTCACAGTTGCAGTAGATGGAAAAGAGGAGCGAATTTTTGGGGGAAGAAGCAGAGGCTTAGCACACACCCATGTGCTTGCCATGTATAGTCATGCACAGTAATTAGAAGCGAGTGGGGTTTTCAGGTTTAAGTCTGTAATGCAAATACATTCAGCATCACTAAGGCTGGTTGCCCCTGCTGGAGTGTAGGCAGTCACAGAGAATACACACGGTGGTGGTCTGAAAAAAAAACAGCTTGGACATGTGCATTTAAATAAATTTAAAAAAAAGGTTTCAGAATGTGTCAGTCTGTAAAAGTGATTTCAAAGTGTAAAAAGAGATTTTCACTTGGCCCAAAAAAAAAAGAGCAGTAAGTGTGCTTTCAAATTGGCAAAGAAATTTCGTTTTGGAACTAATGTGAAAACATGACTCTGTGTGCATAGAAGAATTATAGGCAGAAATTTATTGCGTCTTGCTCTGGTGATTTCACAGTTGCAGTAGATGGAAAAGAGGAGCGAATTTTTGGGGGAAGAAGCAGAGGCTTAGCACACACCCATGTGCTTGCCATGTATAGTCATGCACAGTAATTAGAAGCGAGTGGGGTTTTCAGGTTTAAGTCTGTAATGCAAATACATTCAGCATCACTAAGGCTGGTTGCCCCTGCTGGAGTGTAGGCAGTCACAGAGAATACACACGGTGGTGGTCTGAAAAAAAAAAAACAGCTTGGACATGTGCATTTAAATAAATTTAAAAAAAAGGTTTCAGAATGTGTCAGTCTGTAAAAGTGATTTCAAAGTGTAAAAAGAGATTTTCACTTGGCCCGAAAAAAAAAGAGCAGTAAGTGTGCTTTCAAATTGGCAAAGAAATTTCGTTTTGGCACTAATGTGAAAACATGACTCTGTGTGCATAGAAGAATTATAGGCAGAAATTTATTGCGTCTTGCTCTGGTGATTTCACAGTTGCAGTAGATGGAAAAGAGGAGCGAATTTTTGGGGGAAGAAGCAGAGGCTTAGCACACACCCATGTGCTTGCCATGTATAGTCATGCACAGTAATTAGAAGCGAGTGGGGTTTTCAGGTTTAAGTCTGTAATGCAAATACATTCAGCATCACTAAGGCTGGTTGCCCCTGCTGGAGTGTAGGCAGTCACAGAGAATACACACGGTGGTGGTCTGAAAAAAAAAAAGCTTGGACATGTGCATTTAAATAAATTTAAAAAAAAGGTTTCAGAATGTGTCAGTCTGTAAAAGTGATTTCAAAGTGTAAAAAGAGATTTTCACTTGGCCCGAAAAAAAAAGAGCAGTAAGTGTGCTTTCAAATTGGCAAAGAAATTTCGTTTTGGCACTAATGTGAAAACATGACTCTGTGTGCATAGAAGAATTATAGGCAGAAATGTATTGCGTCTTGCTCTGGTGATTTCACAGTTGCAGTAGATGGAAAAGAGGAGCGAATTTTTGGGGGAAGAAGCAGAGGCTTAGCACACACCCATGTGCTTGCCATGTATAGTCATGCACAGTAATTAGAAGCGAGTGGGGTTTTCAGGTTTAAGTCTGTAATGCAAATACATTCAGCATCACTAAGGCTGGTTGCCCCTGCTGGAGTGTAGGCAGTCACAGAGAATACACACGGTGGTGGTCTGAAAAAAAAACAGCTTGGACATGTGCATTTAAATAAATTTAAAAAAAAGGTTTCAGAATGTGTCAGTCTGTAAAAGTGATTTCAAAGTGTAAAAAGAGATTTTCACTTGGCCCGAAAAAAAAAGAGCAGTAAGTGTGCTTTCAAATTGGCAAAGAAATTTCGTTTTGGCACTAATGTGAAAACATGACTCTGTGTGCATAGAAGAATTATAGGCAGAAATTTATTGCGTCTTGCTCTGGTGATTTCACAGTTGCAGTAGATGGAAAAGAGGAGCGAATTTTTGGGGGAAGAAGCAGAGGCTTAGCACACACCCATGTGCTTGCCATGTATAGTCATGCACAGTAATTAGAAGCGAGTGGGGTTTTCAGGTTTAAGTCTGTAATGCAAATACATTCAGCATCACTAAGGCTGGTTGCCCCTGCTGGAGTGTAGGCAGTCACAGAGAATACACACGGTGGTGGTCTGAAAAAAAAACAGCTTGGACATGTGCATTTAAATAAATTTAAAAAAAAGGTTTCAGAATGTGTCAGTCTGTAAAAGTGATTTCAAAGTGTAAAAAGAGATTTTCACTTGGCCCGAAAAAAAAAGAGCAGTAAGTGTGCTTTCAAATTGGCAAAGAAATTTCGTTTTGGCACTAATGTGAAAACATGACTCTGTGTGCATAGAAGAATTATAGGCAGAAATGTATTGCGTCTTGCTCTGGTGATTTCACAGTTGCAGTAGATGGAAAAGAGGAGCGAATTTTTGGGGGAAGAAGCAGAGGCTTAGCACACACCCATGTGCTTGCCATGTATAGTCATGCACAGTAATTAGAAGCGAGTGGGGTTTTCAGGTTTAAGTCTGTAATGCAAATACATTCAGCATCACTAAGGCTGGTTGCCCCTGCTGGAGTGTAGGCAGTCACAGAGAATACACACGGTGGTGGTCTGAAAAAAAAACAGCTTGGACATGTGCATTTAAATAAATTTAAAAAAAAGGTTTCAGAATGTGTCAGTCTGTAAAAGTGATTTCAAAGTGTAAAAAGAGATTTTCACTTGGCCCGAAAAAAAAAGAGCAGTAAGTGTGCTTTCAAATTGGCAAAGAAATTTCGTTTTGGCACTAATGTGAAAACATGACTCTGTGTGCATAGAAGAATTATAGGCAGAAATTTATTGCGTCTTGCTCTGGTGATTTCACAGTTGCAGTAGATGGAAAAGAGGAGCGAATTTTTGGGGGAAGAAGCAGAGGCTTAGCACACACCCATGTGCTTGCCATGTATAGTCATGCACAGTAATTAGAAGCGAGTGGGGTTTTCAGGTTTAAGTCTGTAATGCAAATACATTCAGCATCACTAAGGCTGGTTGCCCCTGCTGGAGTGTAGGCAGTCACAGAGAATACACACGGTGGTGGTCTGAAAAAAAAACAGCTTGGACATGTGCATTTAAATAAATTTAAAAAAAAGGTTTCAGAATGTGTCAGTCTGTAAAAGTGATTTCAAAGTGTAAAAAGAGATTTTCACTTGGCCCAAAAAAAAAAGAGCAGTAAGTGTGCTTTCAAATTGGCAAAGAAATTTCGTTTTGGCACTAATGTGAAAACATGACTCTGTGTGCATAGAAGAATTATAGGCAGAAATTTATTGCGTCTTGCTCTGGTGATTTCACAGTTGCAGTAGATGGAAAAGAGGAGCGAATTTTTGGGGGAAGAAGCAGAGGCTTAGCACACACCCATGTGCTTGCCATGTATAGTCATGCACAGTAATTAGAAGCGAGTGGGGTTTTCAGGTTTAAGTCTGTAATGCAAATACATTCAGCATCACTAAGGCTGGTTGCCCCTGCTGGAGTGTAGGCAGTCACAGAGAATACACACGGTGGTGGTCTGAAAAAAAAACAGCTTGGACATGTGCATTTAAATAAATTTAAAAAAAAGGTTTCAGAATGTGTCAGTCTGTAAAAGTGATTTCAAAGTGTAAAAAGAGATTTTCACTTGGCCCAAAAAAAAAAGAGCAGTAAGTGTGCTTTCAAATTGCCAAAGAAATTTCGTTTTGGCACTAATGTGAAAACATGACTCTGTGTGCATAGAAGAATTATAGGCAGAAATTTATTGCGTCTTGCTCTGGTGATTTCACAGTTGCAGTAGATGGAAAAGAGGAGCGAATTTTTGGGGGAAGAAGCAGAGGCTTAGCACACACCCATGTGCTTGCCATGTATAGTCATGCACAGTAATTAGAAGCGAGTGGGGTTTTCAGGTTTAAGTCTGTAATGCAAATACATTCAGCATCACTAAGGCTGGTTGCCCCTGCTGGAGTGTAGGCAGTCACAGAGAATACACACGGTGGTGGTCTGAAAAAAAAAAAACAGCTTGGACATGTGCATTTAAATAAATTTAAAAAAAAGGTTTCAGAATGTGTCAGTCTGTAAAAGTGATTTCAAAGTGTAAAAAGAGATTTTCACTTGGCCCGAAAAAAAAAGAGCAGTAAGTGTGCTTTCAAATTGGCAAAGAAATTTCGTTTTGGCACTAATGTGAAAACATGACTCTGTGTGCATAGAAGAATTATAGGCAGAAATTTATTGCGTCTTGCTCTGGTGATTTCACAGTTGCAGTAGATGGAAAAGAGGAGCGAATTTTTGGGGGAAGAAGCAGAGGCTTAGCACACACCCATGTGCTTGCCATGTATAGTCATGCACAGTAATTAGAAGCGAGTGGGGTTTTCAGGTTTAAGTCTGTAATGCAAATACATTCAGCATCACTAAGGCTGGTTGCCCCTGCTGGAGTGTAGGCAGTCACAGAGAATACACACGGTGGTGGTCTGAAAAAAAAACAGCTTGGACATGTGCATTTAAATAAATTTAAAAAAAAGGTTTCAGAATGTGTCAGTCTGTAAAAGTGATTTCAAAGTGTAAAAAGAGATTTTCACTTGGCCCGAAAAAAAAAGAGCAGTAAGTGTGCTTTCAAATTGGCAAAGAAATTTCGTTTTGGCACTAATGTGAAAACATGACTCTGTGTGCATAGAAGAATTATAGGCAGAAATTTATTGCGTCTTGCTCTGGTGATTTCACAGTTGCAGTAGATGGAAAAGAGGAGCGAATTTTTGGGGGAAGAAGCAGAGGCTTAGCACACACCCATGTGCTTGCCATGTATAGTCATGCACAGTAATTAGAAGCGAGTGGGGTTTTCAGGTTTAAGTCTGTAATGCAAATACATTCAGCATCACTAAGGCTGGTTGCCCCTGCTGGAGTGTAGGCAGTCACAGAGAATACACACGGTGGTGGAATGAAAAAAAAAAAAAGCTTGGACATGTGCATTTAAATAAATTTAAAAAAAAGAGCAGTTTGTGTGCATTCAAAATGGCAAAGAAATTTCGTTTTGTGACTATTGTGAAAAGAAATGTAGTAATATATTTAAATACAATAAAGGATTTTTTTTTTAGTTTTTTTCAGGTATTGCTGAAGAACAGTGAACAAAATTTAAGATGCCTACAAAATCTCGAGTTCAAAAAACGCTAAAAAAAAAACTATATTTGAGGACAACTGGAGGACCAAAGTTAGTAGAAGATGCTGATGTTGGGAAAAAGAAAAAATCTTCTGGTAAGCAAAAAAAACAATTCCTAAACAAAATATTGAAAACAAACAAAAATGTACAAAATGTCTGTTCTCGGAAAAATGTAACAAAACCTACAGAACAGCAAAAAATTGAGGATTTAGTTAATGCAAATATACCTTCTGCAATTGAAAAGTTTAACATAAACAGAAAAACAGCATTTAAAGAGATACGTAGAAAAATGTTTCAGAGAAGAGTTATGTCCAATTTGATAAAGGATATAAAGAAATATAAGCAAAAGGCTAAATATTATAAGAGAAAAAAAGAAATTGAAGCCATTGCAGCAAAAGCATTAGAATTAAAAAGGAAACTATTCATATTAATTTTGAATAGGATGCGTACATTAGATAAAATGGTTAATGTACTGAAATCACAAAGCAAAAGCAAAAGAGTAGTGAACAGAACAAACTTTTGTAAAGTGTTTTTAGGAAAGTGGATGCATAGTTCAAGTAGTGAACCTTTTTTTAATGAAGAAAGCTATTTTCAAAGTAATAGTTTGCTGCATGCAGTTGACACCAGAGGTCGTTCATACGAAGTAAAAAATGGTTGCATAATGGAGAAGGAGATAATGGTTCCAAGAGATGAGGTACAAGTGATGGCAGATGAGGCAATGGGGAGACGTCCTAAAGCCCCAGTGTACACTTGGAATTGTAGTAGTATTTGCACTGTGCGTCAGGAATCTATTGACAGATTTCGAGAGTTTCTAAGAGAATATAGTAAAAAAGTGTAAAACAAAAGATTAAGGTGCTTCAAAGTCTGGATCCATGCAGAGTGAGAGAGAATACTGGTTTGCAGGGTCATTCTCTTGCTTGTCTATCTAGAAAAGTGTGCAATAGTGTTTTCCATCATTTTAGGATGCTGGCTGTTCATCATACTGAAATGAGAAAGTTTGTGAGACGGTTGTATTTTGCCAAAAGTCCAGCAATAAAGTTAAATGAATTGAATAGGGCTCTGTTCCGAGGAACGGTATCAGATGTAGAGAAGGTTGTTGATGAAATTCAGTTTTGTTACTTTGGTCCTGAACAAAACAGTGCAGAGAAGGACACAGTAAATGAGGCAGAAGTGGAAGAGAATGTAGAACCCTCTGTAAGTAACACATTTAATGATCACATAACAAAATTTGCAATAGTCTCTAATGAAAGACCAAATGTTACTTGTATTTGTTGCCGCAGAACTCATTATAGAAAACAAACTAGGAATGTTGATCTCTACAGAAAGAGTGAAAATGAAGATAATTATAAGTGGATGGATTTTGCCACATATATATTTCTTGAAAATTGTTTTGAATTGGGTGAAGATCAGCGTATTTGTAAATACTGCTACAACAAGTTAGAGGAAAATAGAATGCCGACCAGAGCTGTACATAATAATTTAGAATTGGATGCTATTCCTGCTGAACTTTCTGAATTAAATACATATGAGTCTATACTCATTCAATGTGTTCATCCGTTCCAGACCATAGTACGTATGGAGCCCAAAACTGGTAAATTACCTCCTTCAGATTTACTGAGAGGTTTAAAAGGTAGAGTGGTGTATTTGCCCTTGGATTTGAAAAAAAATATGGAAACTATTGATGCAGATACTTTGGAAACTGAACCATTAATTATTCTGGTTAATGGTGTCCCTACAAAGAATAAGAAGATTTGGCAGGAGCTGGTAGATGTGCGGAAAGTACAAAGAGCAAATTTGTATTTGAAAAAAAATAACAAATGGTATGAATCAATTTATATAGAAGAAGAAGAAGAAGAAGAAGAAGATTTACAAGGAGAAACAGAAACACCAACTGGACAAATTGAAAAAGTGGACAAGTCAAAGGAAGAAGAAATTTATGAACATTTTAGCATACATCCTCTCCATTCGAAAGAAGTTATGGGAGACAATATTGATCTCTTTCAGATGAAGAAAGCAAAAGGAAATCCCGTGAGTGTATGGGAGGAGAGCTTGGAAGCTCGATGTTTTCCCCAGCTGTTTCCTAAAGGAAAAGGAGGACGATACGATGAACGTCCGGAACAGATTCCAGCTTCTGAGTATCGGACTACAAGACTATATGCTGAAGATCCCAGATTTTGACAAAGTATCCCTTATTTGTTCCATCTTTTATTTGAAAGCGACTTGTCTGCACTGTCTTATGCAGTAAATCACATTTTAAAAAGTGGAGTACATTTACAAAATGTGTCTGCTAAGGATTTTATGGAGAAAGTGCAGCACCGAGATGATCATTTGGAAACACAACTGATCAATCTGATGGCTTGTCAGCGTGGGACAAATGAATATTGGTACCGACGCCATGGTGAACTAAAATGCATGTTACGCAATTTAGGAACACCAACATGGTTCCTTACCCTAAGCTGCGCCGAGTACGCTTGGGATGATTTACTGGATTTTCTACGAGAGGCCAATTCAAACATTGAAAACATCGAATACAAGACAGCAGGAGAACTGTGCTCATTGGATCCGGTTAATGTTTGCAGATATTTCAATCATAGATTTGAGGCTATGATGTCCTTCATCTGCAATAAAAAAAATCCACCCCTTGGAGAAGTAGTGGATTTCTTTTGGAGAAAAGAGTACCAGGCAAGAGGTGCTCCTCATATTCATATGCTGCTGTGGATCAAGGATGCCCCAAAGTTTGGAACAGATACTGATGAAGCAGTGTTATCTTACATTGAAGAATATGCAACATGTGCTATACCTAAAAGCACAGAAGAGAACAAGTTAAAGGAGCAAGTTCTACGTTTCCAAAGTCATCGGTGTGGAAAATACTGTCGACGGAAATACAAGAGCAAAGAAAAATACTACACTAAATGTCGATTTGGATTTCCTAGACCTGTTCTTACAAATGGAAGAGTCAACAGTTTTATGTCATCTGTGAGACATACTATCACAAGAAAATCACCTAAGAATACCTACAACCTTAAAAGAAAAGAAGAATCAAAAAATATAAATGACTACAACCCAGTCATTTTATCCATGTGGAACGCTAACATGGATATACAGTATGTTGCTGACAATTCCATTGCTGTTGCTCGATATGTAACGTCTTACATTACGAAATCAGAAAAAACAGAATTGAAGGAAATGTGGGAAGAGATTTCTCACGAGAAGACTGTCAGTAAGAAGCTGTACAGTTTCAGTTTGAAGATGTTATCGCATCGAGAAATTGGATCCTACGAATGTTCAGATAGGTTATCTTCTGCAAGTCTCTACTCGAAGTCAAGAAGAATAATTTGGGCAAGTTTAGGCCTTGCAGCAATGAGAAATCGGGTACTGAAATCTGTTGGAGAAATTGAATATTTGGCTGAGAATGACCCAGAAAGTACAGACATATTGAAAACAAACATGTTGGACACATATTATCCCAAGAGAAGTCATCATCTGGAGAACATGTGTCTCTATGAAGTGCTGCAGAACTACATTTATTCACGGAAAGCTGCAGAAGACATCAACAGTGGAAAATATAAAGTTGTTGGTGAAGAAGGATGTTTGGTGAAGCAAACCAAAGGAAGTTTGATAAATCACCGGAAGCTGAGTTGCGACACTACCGACAAGAAAGAATTTTACTACTTGGCTCTTTTACAGTTGTTTAAACCATGGCGTACAGAGGATGAACTACTGGGAGAATTCCAGAGCTATGAAGATTCTTTTAATGCTTGCAAAGACAGCATACAATGCAGTACATTCTCAACTTATCTGCAAATGTTAAATGAAGAAATTGAACAGGAAACTACAATTGCAGCAGAAATAGCTAGAGACAGTTCTCAGGACAGCCAAAGTTCAGGAACATACAGTCAAGATCCCCTAGGACAACCAATCGTTGAAAATGAAGCATCAATAGCCATGAATGAAGTGGAAACGGCTATGAATCAAGCTCAAGAAGAATTTATAGACTTAGAAAATTTGGAAAGACAACTGAATCAAGAGCAGCAACAAATTTATGAAGAGATCAAAAACAAAATTGATCACGGATTTCTACATATCAAAAAAGAGTGCTCATGCACATCATTTCATCCAATCAGGATGTATGTAAGCGGACAAGCTGGCACTGGAAAAAGTTTCCTAATTAAAGTCATCAGAAGCTACCTAAAGCAAAAAACGGATTCTACTTTGTCTTGTGTGGTTACTGCTCCAACTGGGTTAGCAGCATATAACATAAAAGGAATCACCTTACATCGTTTGCTAATGTTACCAGTGGAGCATGAGAACAAAATACAATTCAACAAGCTAACTGGAGAAGCATCCTTGGAAGTGTCAAGAGTATTGAAGAAGATGCAAGTTCTCATTATTGATGAGGTGAGCATGGTATCAAACTTAATGCTTGCCTTTGTGCATTTAAGAATGCAGCAAATTTTGAAGACAGACTATGACGTGTTATTTGGTGGAAAACACGTCATAGTTTTTGGGGATCTTTTGCAACTTACTCCAGTTAAAGGACAACCAGTGTTTAATACTGTGACACATGAAGACACGAAGAAGTCATTGGGAAGCATTGGAAATACAAATATTTGGTCCTTCTTTGAGTACAAGGAACTTACAACTAATATGAGGCAAGCAAACGATGAAGAATATGGAAGTATTCTGAAAGATATCAGAATTGGACTACTCACAGAAGTTGGCAAAAAAGCATTACAGAGTCGGCTGTTACATAACTTATTTCCAAAGGAAGAAATAGTTGCAGAGAAAATATACAAGAATATTGCAGAAAACAAAAGTGTCATCTGCTTAATGCCAACTCTACGTGAATGCTCAATATTTAATGAGGAGCTTTTGAAATTAGAAAATGAAGACATCAGGAAATTGGAAGCAGTGGACAAAATTGAGGATGGAAGAATTACTGTCACAGTAACAGGCAAACTGAAAAATAAATTGGACTCACTAGAGAAGAATATCTCCAAAACAGCAGGATTAGAAAAAAATCTATATGTTTGCATGAACTGTAGAGTGTTTTTAAGGAGAAATTTGGATGTTGAAAAAGGCTTAGTGAATGGAGCGATGGGAAGAGTTGTGGGTTTTATTAATTATCAGAAAAAAGATGGAATTGAATGTTTAAAAATAAAATTTGATCAGATAGAGGAAGTTAAAGACATTTGTCGTTGTTCAGTTCGTTTCATGCTTGTGAAAGACTTATATGTACGTAGGAAGCAGTTTCCGTTTTCACTAGCATATGCTGTAACTATCCACAAGTCTCAAGGATTGACTGTAGATTGTGCATTTGTGAACATTGGTTCAACTGTGTTCAAAGAAGGTATGGCATATGTAGCTTTGTCACGAGTCAAAACATTATCAGGTTTATTCATGATTGACTTTGATGATTCAAAAGTTAGTGCTGATACAAACTGTGTAAAGGAGTATAATAGATTAAGAAGAAGCTATGCTCCTCATTTAGGTCAGTATCCTGTGTTGGAGAAACGTGTAGTTTCTCGTAAAAGGAGAAATGAGAATATCTGTAATGAAGATGTAGAGAAGAGGAAAAAAAAGAGGAGTGATGTAATTGCAAGCAAAAAGAATAAGGAAAATGAAGAACAGGCTGTAGGATGTCATTTTGAAAATAGCTCTGGTGTCAACTGCTACGCTAATGTAGTGCTGAATGTTGCATTTTATCTGGAAAGTTTGCAAGAGCAGATAATAGTAAATCAGGGAAAAAGATTCTGTTCAGAGCTCAGTCTCCTTTTTCAAAAGCTGAGTAAAGATAAAACTCAAATAGAAAGTGCTACTGACATTAGAAAACTTTTAGATGTATGTTCAGGACGAACACAGTTTTCTCAAAATGAACAGCAAGATGCACACGAATTTTTGATGTATTTTCTTCAGGTAGTGGAAGAAGAAGGAGTTCCCATTGACATTTTTTTTGGTCTCTCTTATAAATGGGAACATAGTTGTGAAAATTGTTATAATATATGTGGCTCTATTGTTGATAATGAAAGGTTTATTTATTTGACATTGCCAGAGAGTAAAACAGTCACTTTTGCAAAATTAGTTAAAGATGCTAATCATAGCATGAAATGTGGTGAGTGTAATTCTGACATGTTTTCAACATTAATTTTAAGGGAATACGGACAGTATGTAATTTTAATGATGCAACGATGTAGAGCTGATGGTTCAAAATTGGATACTTTAATAAAGAAGTTTACAGGACAGCAATTATCAATTTCAGGAAAAACTTTTGTAACTGTTGCAATAATTTTCCATGATGGACCTACTGTTACTTCTGGACATTACACAGTTTATCTTAAATGTGAAAAAGGCTGGACACTGTGTAATGATTCCCAATTGATTTTCAAACAACGTTTGCCTTTTGATTTAGCAAATTCCTATCTAATCTTTCTGAAACCTAAATTTTAGAGAGACTTGGCAAGATCTGGACAAAATAATTTTACCATTTTACTGGATTACCATTGCAATTTTGTAGAAAAAATATTTTTTAAAATTATCATTTGGCCTAAAGGAAAGATAACCAATTGTAATGTGGACTTTTTAAATTTTTAATGCAATTTTGAAAAACCAATAATTTAGAGATAATCGGTAACTTCTGCACATTTTAAATTTTGGAATGCTATTGGACTGCCATTGGAAATTTTTACAAAAATGATTTAAAAAATTACTATTTGGCCATGTGGAAAAGTAAGCAATTCTATTGTGGACTAAATAAATTATTCAAAAAATTTTCGTGAACCAAAATGTTACAGAGAATCGGTGAGATCTGGACAGATTAAACTTTAGAATTTTAATGGTTTTCCCTTGGAAATTTATTCCAGAGAAAAAAAAAAAATACTATTTGGCCTAAAGGAAATAAAATCAGATGTATTTTGGAGTTATTTGAGATATAATATTGTGATTATACTCCTGAAACAAAAATATCAGACGGTATTTTAAAGAAAAAAGTATTGTTTTTAGATGATATTTTTTTAGAATAATATGCATTTCTGTAATGATAAGTTTAAGTGAGAAGAGATTCTGGGCTTTTTTAATACAATCTTTGAGATTGTTATTTTTTTTTGCCCGCTGTAAAATGATGAATGCAATTGCTTTCACAATTTATAGTGAAATGCAATATATTCTGAAAACAGCAAAAATAAGGCAAAAATATTTTTTGGTAAAAAATGTAAATATGTGTACTGTATTATAAAATGGTTTAAAAATATTAATACTTTTTTCTTTTTTTTCAGATCGATATAGAAAATTTTCGTAAACTACAACCATTTTAAAAACTATTTTTTTTTAAAAAAAATGAATAAATATTTTTTTGAGTGAGTATGGTAAGTCAATAGTAATAATTGTAGTCTCTCAAGGACCTTGTAATGTGATAAATGATTTTTAGTGTTTTTTTTTAAAAATAAAAAAAAAGGTACGCTTACCGTACGCGTACGGTAAAAAAAAAAAAAAAAGTTTTTAAAAAAAAATGTAAAAAAAAGATGAAAGATAAGGTTGGCTCTTAAAAGAACCGTTGTGTTCATGCAGGGACAGAGGAAAGGAACCATGGGAAAATCATTCAAAGCTACAAATGTGCTGATCTATTTTGTTATTCACTAGGGAAACACTGGTCTCCCTATAACAAATTAGAGCTTTACAAAATGTGCAATGAATATCAACCTTCCGAAATCGAGGGTTCATTTCCAGAGGGCCAGCAAAAGGAGATTCTCCCCCCACAGATGAAGGGCTCACCTGAGCTGCAGAAGAAGGAGTAAGCTCTGCAGGTGATGGTCCAGGCTGAGCTGCTGTGGATGTACTGGCTCGTCTTTCTGAAGAGTTACCTCCAAAAAGATGTGCATGTGTCCTTTTGTGTACATCCTTGAGGTGCCTCATCATGGTGTGATTCCCAAAGGAATACTTCCTGTCAGGATTACCTCTAGAAAGTACACGCTGACACAGCTTGCAAGTAACTAAGGGTGCATTCACCTTTTGCTGGCCTTCTGGAAAAGTAAAATAATCCCAAACATAAGAAGGTTTTACTTTCCTCGCTCTCTGCCTCAAGACAGTGCTGCTGGTGCTAGCCTCACTCTCAGAAGAGCTCTGCTGTTCTGCCATCGTATCCCAAAGACAAACCAGCTCCTTCTCCCAAGGGATCACAAGCAGAAATGAGGGGAATGGGTGTGGTGTAGGAGAGTTCTAGAACTGAAAGTAGTTTCAACCAATCAAAAGTTGTGTTTCATGATCACATGACCAACCGTACGCTTACGGTACGCTTACGGTACGCTTACGGCAAAAAGTACGCGTGCGCGTAAAAAAGACACGCGCATGAGCGCATGCGCATAACAGTCACTCCCCGGCACTTCCGCGTAACGTGCGCGTGTTGCGTAAGCGCGCACGCGTCCCACGCGCAGTACGCGCGGCTACGCAAAGTACGTAACTATACGCAAGCAGCGTAGATAGATTACGGACGTTGCCTAAACCGTACGCTTACCGTGAGCTTACGGTACGCGTACTATAAAAAAAAAAAAAAAAAAAAAAAAAAATCTGGAAATAAATTTTACTTGTTTATTTTAAAAAATTTATATAAAATAAATATTTAATGATTTTAAAAAATTAAGCATAGTCTTTATAAAAGGTAAGAAAATTAAATTAAAAATATGTTTGAAAAAAATGAAAAAAAAAAAAAAATATAGCATTTAAAAAACCTTGCAAATTCACTGAAAAAAACATGGGTTTCACACACGTTATAGTTAGGAATTAGCATTTAAAAAACCTTAGAAATTCACTGAAAAAACCATAGGTTTCACACACGTTATAGTTAGGAATTAGCATTTAAAAAACCTTAGAAATTCAGTGAAAAAACCATAGGTTTCACACACGTTATAGTTAGGAATTAGCATTTAAAAAACCTTAGAAATTCAGTGAAAAAACCATAGGTTTCACACATGTTATAGTTAGCTGGACATTTTACTCGTAAAAAACCAATGAAATTGCCCCGTTATAGTTAGTTCAGCTAACTATAACTCGCGCGCCCGCAATGCACTGCTGATGACGTCACATATTACATCACTCATGACATGGTCAGTGACATCACTCATGACATCACTGATGACATCTCAAATGACATCACTGATGACATCACTGTTGACATCATCCTTGTGATAGAGTGGCAGACCTCCTCTCACCTTAATATAAGCTTTGATACACACATTCAAAAATAGAGACTAAAAATTTCAAAACAATGGACATACCAATACCAGTTACAACAACCTCTTCAGTAATTCTAAGATCCACATACACATCCACTCATTCACCAACAGTCCTATACAGTCACTCATACATGTACTCACTCATCATATGTACTCATACATCTATACATCCTGTTACACAATGCCACTCATCCATAGAGTTACTCACACACATAGTCACTCATGCTAATAAGGAATCAAACATACATTTACTTGCATATACAGTAATACACACACCACCATACTTACTTCTACGGAAACTTACACATACTTAGTCTTTTAAACAATCACTTATAGAAACACATACTTATTCATACAGGAACTCTTTCAATCTCTCCCTCTCACATATACTCACATATATACACCAATAGTCACATATACTAGTTTAAAACATATGTAGTTACTCCTGAAGACACTATTGAGACAGTCATTCACTCACTAACACACCCATACACACACTCATCCACCCATACAGTCCTGCACACATGCTGTCTTCAACACATACAAACAGTGAGTCACTCATTCATGCATCTATGCACTACGTAATACCCCCCACCGTACCATACAGACACTCAGACTGATACTCAAAAAAAAAAATAATAACCTATATAGACACCCATGTAGCTACTCACCAACCCATGCAGCCACTTATACACAAAGTGAGAGATACACTTAATCAGTCAGTTACACAATCAATTTTTCAAAAACAAATCATCCATTTAGACACTTATATACCCATTTATTCTTCCATCGACCTTGAGATATACATATATAAAACATATTTAATTTTCAGAAAAACACACATTCACTGGATGATGTCATCAGTGATGTCATCAGTGATGTCATTTGAGATGTCATCAGTGATGTCATGAGTGATGTCACTGACCATGTCATGAGTGATGTAATATGTGACGTCATCAGCAGTGCATTGCGGGCGCGCGAGTTATAGTTAGCTGAACTAACTATAACGGGGCAATTTCATTGGTTTTTTACGAGTAAAATGTCCAGCTAACTATAACATGTGTGAAACCTATGGTTTTTTCACTGAATTTCTAAGGTTTTTTAAATGCTAATTCCTAACTATAACGTGTGTGAAACCTATGGTTTTTTCACTGAATTTCTAAGGTTTTTTAAATGCTAATTCCTAACTATAACGTGTGTGAAACCTATGGTTTTTTCAGTGAATATGTATATACACACACACACACACACACACACACACACGCACGCACGCACACACACATATACATAAGGAAAATGTTGCCACCACTCTACTCCACCTGCATAGGTATACGGTTTTTGCATAAATGTGGGAGTGGAAAAGGGAGTGCATGGAAATTTGGGACTATCTATTACAAAGTCAGTCCCAGTGCTTGCACTAGGTACTAACATGCATCACCAGGACACTGCACAAGGATATTGCTATGCCACAGTCACCGGTGGAAAGGCAACATGTGCTAATGAAACTAAATTCCAATGCACTCTTCCTGTGGAGCTTAGACACTGTTGTTTGCACCCATATGGACTTCCACAACCCACCACAGGAACAATGCTCCTGCAACAGGCACCACTTGCCCTCCTTTCACATGCATGCTGTTAGCGATGAAAGGGGCTGCTTCACTAATATGTATCCTGCTTTTCTTTGGTGCATAAACGACAGCTGGATCTTCATCTGACGCGGCTCCCTAAGGCCATCTGATACTGCACCCGGGCTTATGTTGCAGAGGGAATTGCATTGCCCTTGAGACACCCCAAGAGGGGCTCTAAGATGATCAGAGCTCAAAGATCTGTGCTGGAAATCCTGCGTGGGGAAATTGAGTCCTGGGCCTTCCAAGACTGGATACTCGCCGGTGGAGGAATGCATGTGTGAGGAGCCGGTAGCAGTAGCGGCCTTTTGCGATTTTCTGGTGATTCGCGGTGATTTTTGATAACCCAGCGTCCAGAGCAGACCCTCAGCCAGATTTAGTCGGCTGAGCATCCCTAAAACGGAGGAAACTACCACCCCAATCACCGCCAGAGAAACGGCAGCTGCGTCACTGAGGAGCTGTTCCAGAATACGAGCTGCGGTGGGTTCCGGGGTCTGTGTGCTGAGTGCACATGGTGTTGGAGTTGGAGAAGAGGTAGCAGAGCCTGAGCCGGTATCCTGTTAGCATCATTCAATCTCCAAGCACGTACACTGAGACATTGAGACTGTGGTGTTGCGGTTTAATCTTTCTCCCACATCAGGCATCCAGAATGCATTGCAGATGCTTGACGTGAGAGAAAGTGTAACGGTGATCAGTTGGAGCCTGACGGCGGAGCTCGCATGAGCGTCTCGCTCTCCCTCTTCAATAAAGACTCTTCATCTCAATGCTGCAGTGTCCGTGTGTATCACTCAGGGTGGTATTATGCTCCAAATAGGCGACCAGCTGGTTGAACCGTGCAACGTACGTGTAAAGTGAATTGTGAAGCATGCAACGGAGAAAACTTGAGCAACAAGGAACTACAGAGCGTCGTGAAGAAAAATACATATGCACGACTGAGTGTGTTCTATTTGAAAAAATAGAAGTACCGAGTGAAGAAAAGAAATCACAGTGAGACACACGTGCGCAGTGTGTGTGAGAGAAATTATTGGTGCGAGCATGTCAAAAGAGGGAGAGCGGAAGTGTGCGCAGAAGAAGAATTTGGGATAATTGAAGTGGAATCGTACACTATTACACTTGAATTCCTGCCTACACAGCCTTATGAGAAACTCATGCGCAGTAGGATGGCGGCCATTTTGAGAGCTTACAAGCAAAGGAGGCCATCTTAAATTGTGAAGTACTCCAGCAATCTTATATTTATATTTAGTGCGTCTTGTGAAGATTTCTACAGAAGGAAATTCGTTTTTTTACAATGCGCACTCCTTCACGGTGATGGGAACACCATTTCTTGCTTTTGCATGAAGAAACCTTCTAAGTGTATTCGAAGAGGATCTGGCAAGAGCATTTAAGATGCGCTCATTATTGGTACTGGTGTGAAAGAAATCGAAAATACGATATCAATCTTCAGGTCCAGTCATCTAGTACTTCTTAACAAACATTGCGCATTACATTGGCGGCCTGTTTATGATAAAGGATCTAAAGCAGCCATTGTATGACGTGGGCAGCTTTTTTTGAGGACCTGTTTCATCAAAAGTTTGTCAGAATTCTAGTGAAATTTAAAAGTCACAGTTTTGGGCTCATATTCTCACGGTGATGCGCACACCTTATTTAGCTTTGGGTTTTATCCCATTGAGCACATACTCGGTGATGTGCACACCACAAAAAAAGCATCGAAAGACTATCAAGTACAATTTAGTGTGTTATGTAAAAAAAAAAGTAGTGAACTTCAGATTGCCAATTGTTGCACATCTTACAGTTACACATATTCTTATGCAATGCCAAGGGGATTGTGAAGCTTGAAGGTATTAATAGAGACTGGTATACATCTTTTGGGCCACTGACTATTCTCTTGTTTTGAAAGTACTAGTTGGATCTTATATTAATATTGTTGTCATTACCACTCCATTCAACCTGAAATGAAATGGGCTGACTGGAAATGTTATTTTCTTAATTACTTATCGGCCCTAGAGGAGGAAGGTACAGAAGAATTCACAAGCAAAAGGAAAAAAGAAAATTTTGTTGCATAATTTAGGCCCTGAAGGGTTGAGAGTGTATGATGAAACGGTAAAGAAACCAAGGGGTACGGGTGAAGAAGATGTCTTCCAACATGCTATAGAAGATTTGGACAGTCATTACCAACCGGTAGTTTGTGCTGCTACAGACAGGTACAATTTCTGTAAAAGAAAACAAAGCAACTCTGAAACGGTGGAAGACTACGTTGCTGCTCTAAAAAAACTGGCAGTACATTGTAAATTTGGCTATCTTCATGATGACTTTATTCGGGATCAAATTATAATGCATACAATTAATACAAATGTACAAGAGAAGTTATCTGTATGTGGGGATGCCCCCTAAATGAAATTATAGCAATTGCAAAGAAAGCAGAAATGTCAAAGAGGTGTGCTATTGCAGCTAAAAAATTAAATGAGAACAGCCCCACTGCGTGCAAAGTATCAGACAGGGAAGGTGCTACTGGAAGAGCTGTCTCCAGCACAGACAAGAAAGATGATAAAAAGCCCATGAGAAAATATGCTGTATCTAACAGAAATATAAGCAAAAAACTACCTTGTTGTTATAGATGTGGTAACTAGAGGTACTTGGCAAATGACAAAAATTGCCCAATCGTTTCATACAAGATGCTTTTTGTGGTGTTGTAGGACACTTTGGCAAAGTGTGCATAAGACAAATACGCAATGCCACAGTAAAGTGCGTATTGTATGAGTCAGACTCTGAAGTAGAGGATGACGATGTCAATGATGATTTTGTATTATGTATAGATGAAGAGGTCCTAGGCATTGATAGTTCTGTGTGAAAAAAGCCATCCTGTGTAGTGAATATTGGGGGAGTGCACATATCTATGGTGGCGGACACCGGATTGCCATATACCATAATTCAAAAGAATGTATGAGAAAATGATGTTGCTAAAGTTATAGGAAAACACCTGCACTCTACTCATGTACACACAGTCACATTCACAGGGGAAAAGATACCCAATGGTGGGGTATACACAACTAAGATTTGAGTTCAAAGGAAGAGAAACCATAGGGAAGTTGTACGTTGCGGAGAATGGACCCTCTTGGGGTGGGTACAAATCGAATTAGACCGTCTTGAAAAAAATGGCATTATAGAGCCTATCGAAAGCGCAGAATGGTTGGTGCCCTTGGTAGTAGCACGGAAACAGAATGGAAAAGTGCGTTTGTGCATTGACCTGAGGGAGCTTAATAAGAATATCATTGTGGACAAACTTTCCCTTACTTAGGATAAATGAGATGTTAGCGCAAACTAAAGGGGTTAAGTGGTTCTCCATGATAGATTTGACAGCGGCATACCACCAAATATCCCTCCACCCATCGTGCAGGAAGTTGACCTTATTCATTATGCCCTTCGGATGCTACAGATTTAGACGTCTACCCTTTGAGCTAGTGTCTGCAGGCACAGTGTTCCAGAAATTGATGCACAGACTATTCAGAAACATAAGAGGTGTCTTGTACTTCCAGGACGATATTCTCATAATGGCAAAAGAGAAATCTGAACATGACCACAAACTTAGGGAAGTTTTAAGATACTATCGACGAATGGCCTTACAGCAGAACTAAGCAAGTGTAAGTTTGGCCTCCGTTCGGTATCATACTTAGGTCATGAAATCAGCGAACATGGAATAGCTCCCAAGAAAGACATTGTTAAGGTCATCAAATCTGCCCCAGAACAAAGAACCAAAGATGAAGTAAGATAATTCTTAGGTCTGGCGGAATTCTACAGCAAGTTAGTGAAGAACTTTGCTACCAAGACTTACAGTAGTCATCAGATTTTAAAAGAAAAGAATGTTTTCAAATGGAATGCAGAGAATAACCTAGAATTTGAAAGAATCAAGAAGGACATTTGTGATGCAATACCTTTACAAGGTCTTGATATGTCAGCTCCGACAATTTTTACTACAGACGCCAGTAAGAAGGGGCTTGGGGCTGTCCCAATTGTTAGAGGAAGGGATAGAAATTACCATAGGTTTTGCTTCGAGTTCCCTTACCCCCTGTGAGGAAAAGTTTTCTGTGATCGAGAAAGAGATGCTGCCGTCTGTCTGGGGAATGGAAAAATTCAGACAGTACTTATGGGGCACAAAATTTAGGATCAGGACTGACCACAAGCTGTTATTTAAAGTCCTCATATCCAGTGGAAACATGAAAGCCAACCCCGCATTGCTAAAATGACGTTGAGATTAATGGATTTTGTCTATGATGTAGAGTATCTGCCGGGAAAGAGGAACAAGGTTGCAGATTATTTAAGCCGTTCTCCAGTAGGTGAAGCGGAAAGCCAACACAATGAATGGGAAGATTAAAGTGTACGTTTATGGAAGATAAATAAGATGTTATAAGCGCTCAGAAATGGAAATCAGCTTATGACAAAGACTCCACACTAAAGACTATCAAGCTTTTTGTAATGCAAGGATGGCCAGAAAAAGAGCTTGAAAGAAAAGCAAAAGATGTATTGGGAATTACATGAGGAACTATCTATAAGTGATGATGAAATATTCCTTATGAGGGAAGACAAAGTAACTCCTCCGGAAGCCCTGAGGACATGCATCCTCGACATATTGTATGAAGGACACCTTGGCATTGTCAAGGCTAAGAGGAGAGTGAGGTCATCTTACTGGTGGCCGGGCATCGACAACGAGATCGAGAAGAATGTAAGAGCATGCGTGAAGTGGGCTAATGCCAACAAATCCATGCTGAGGCCGCTATTGGGAGAGTACAGTAACCCAGAAAATCCGTGGGAGGAGCTTTCAATCGACATCCTTGGTCCCGTTCTAGACTCATGGGGTACTG
The DNA here is from genome assembly GCF_964204655.1 of Triturus cristatus. Classification (NCBI taxonomy): domain Eukaryota; kingdom Metazoa; phylum Chordata; class Amphibia; order Caudata; family Salamandridae; genus Triturus; species Triturus cristatus. The sequence goes on from NC_140583.1 coordinate 912,559,529, forward strand.
CTAAATATGTAATTATACTTATCGAAAGATACTCTAAATGGCCAGAGGTGGAAATTTGTGAGAAAATGGATTCATCAGAAATTATAGCATTCTTAACTAGCACATTTTTACGTGAAGGTATTCCTAGGAGTATAAGGTGCGACAATGGTCCACAATTTACATCGGATAAGTGGATGGCTTTCCTGAAAAGAAACGGAATTAAGGAAAAACACACCCCAGTTGACCATCCAGCAGGAAATGGACTAGCGGAACGCTTTAACTGCGTCATTATGGGTTCTATCCAAGCAGCCATAAATGCTGGAAAGAATTGAGAAACAGAATTGGAGAAAACTATATGAGCATACCGCATAACACCCATCCTTCCAGGATACAGCCCTTTTAAGATTTTAGGAGGAAGGGAACCCTACACAAGATACAGTGAGGTATAGATGAACCTCAAACTACAGAGCAAGTGGTCTCCTTCCATAGTAAATAGCAACCTTGAGAAAGCACAGAAAATATATCAGGAGTACTAAGAAACGAAATATGGAGGTATAGACCTTTACCTTAATGTAGGGGATTGGGTCAGAGTCAAATTAGGAACTATTAACAGGTAAGGAAGTAGGGGCATATTATCAAGAATTATAGCCGCTTTAGAGGCAGAAAACTGCCACTAAAGCGGCGATAATGGGCTTGATAATATGCCCCCACGTAAGTTCAGTGAACCTTTACAGATTAAAGAACTTTATTCCAGCTCAGCTATGGTAAGTAATGGGAAAACATGGTCTCTGGTGAGAATGGCAAAGTGCAATAAAGTTTTATGGTGGAAGGAGAATATTGGAAACACAGAGAGAAGTGATGGGTGGTGGTGGTCCGAGGTTGAATGGTTAGGATCCCATGCAGCCACCAGGTAACTGGCATCTAGCGAAGCACAGGTTAGTTCTCATGAGTTAGAGGAAACTGATAATGCAGATCACACACCCAGCACTACTCACTCAGGATCGAGCATAAAGGACAACCTAGACACCATGAGCTCTTCTGACCTAGACATGAATGAGGAGGCTGTTTCCCAACCTGAAGTGGAAAGCTAGGAGGGAGAAGCACACTCACACTTTGCATCACCCAAATTCACCCGAAGGGGTAGGACTATTGTGTTGCCAAAACAATATGATGAATTCGACATGAAACCTACTTGAGCCTTGATATTCTCTATAGATGGTGTCAGTTATTATGTTTTTATGCTAAAACTATTTATTAGTATTTATCTATTCCACAGTTATTTATTAGGGTTTTATGCCCTCCTGCTTAATCTTATTTATTCCCTATTACTATTTTTATGTCTTGCATTTTTTGGATTCTTCCATATATATACAGCACTAGTATTTATGAGGATTGATTCCTTGTTAGTATTCGCATTTGGCACTATTTTCATATTTATTCTGTATTTATTGAGGCCTGGGTCACTCGCGTTTTACTTTTAGCCTCCTTTCTTTATTTCTCCTTATATGTGTTGAAAAGGGGAAGATGGGTGGTGTTCTAGTCTTTCTCCCATGTCAGGCATCCAGAATGCATTGCAGATGCATGACATGAGAGAAAGTGTAACGGTGATCAGTTGGAGCCTGTCAGCGCAGCTCTCATGAGTGCCCCGCTCTCCCTCTTCAATAAAGACTCTTCATCTTAATGCTGCAGTCTCCGTGGGCATCATTCAGGGTGGTATTACGTTACAGAGACTTAGTGAACCTGTGACATTTGCTTGGCTGGCCAAAGAGCACAGTGAAAAAATATCAGCAAAGCTGCACAGGTTGTTGAGCCTAGTTGGAAGTCCTGGCCACGTATTAATGTTTATAATAGGTGCACTTCTTTTAAATTACCATCACCAACTTTAGAGATTTTGGACAGTTTTATTAATAGTTATGCTAAGCCACACATCATCACAGCAGGACATTTTAACGTTACATTTGAGCCTAGTGCCTGCTTCTCAGAACTAATAGCTAAAGAGGATTCATATTGGGGCATCCCCTTTATTCAGGTGAAACCTATTACTCGATTATCTGCTGCAGCACTGCAAGTAAGAAGTATCTGCATGGGCTGAGTGCTTGTAATGGCCGTACAACATCAGATGTTTCACTGTTTCCCACCTTTCACAGACTCAATTATAGGAGTAAAATTAATTATAGCCTCTTAGACATTAGAGTATGGGGATTTTTGATTGATATGGTAATCCCCCATAGACTTGAAAGCAAAAATGTTCCTCTTGTTTTGGACCTGGGGCATGGGGCAGCATGGGTAGAGGTGTCAAAAAAAACAGGCTGTGTTGAACTTGAAGTCACTAACTCTAGGGGGGCCCTAAAGTGGAACGCTATAGCTACCTCAGAAGATGCCATTGTAAAAATGTATGATATCCTATTTTCTCCACTAAATCTAGTAGCAAGATACTAGTGAACATCTTTAAGCAAGTCATAACAATTGCTTTACAAAGCTTAGGGAGGCTTCTGAAAAGGATTTCAAGCCTGCAAGTAAATTAGCTAAAATCAATTCTTGGTTCAATTTTGCATGCAGGGAAGCAAAGCGTGCTCTGCTAAATGCTATCAAAGAAGGGAAGAGCAGTGTGATTCCATTAGCCAGAGTGCAATATAAAACTGGACTCAGGACAGTTCAAGCAAACTTGAACGATGAATTATGGGCCTACCTTTTAAGTGCGGCAACTAATAAAGATATCAAAACATTGTGGCACATCGTCAAACATGGCTCTTCCCAATATGGCCAGAAATTCATATTCTGGGTGAAGTTCGGCAGAATCATTTTAAATTCCTATACTTATATAGTACCCCTTTGATCAGTTAACCATGTGTAGATGCAGCTACTCCCCAGCCCCATGGTAGAGGGTGGCGATCTCCACCCTGAACAACGCCTACTGCGCAAAAGGGGAAAGCTGGAGGCCTAGTTAAAATCCCTGTGGATCTCTTTCAATCGCATTTGGATATCTGGCTCCCATATATCAATACAATCTCAAACGCCATTTTTGCAGGTGGTCCTATACCTTAAACCTGGACAGGCACAGAGATTGTTCCCATATATAAAAAAGCGTTCCAGGGATGCCCTGCACAACTGGCGCCCCTTTAGTCTGATAGTCTCCTTTCAAAAACGTTTTGACTCGCGAATCCTTGATAAACTCAATGTGGGGTTAGCTGTCGGGCAAGTGATAACCCACTTTCAAGCTGGCTTCCAAGATAATGTAGGCACTGTTGACCAAACCTTCAGATTTTTGGTGACCAAGTGGAAGACGGTGGACATCACCTGTTTGTCAGCTTTGTTGACCTCTGCTTTGCCTTCGACCTGGTTCAGAGGGAAAGATTTTGGTGTATACTGAGGAAGCAGAGGATGTCCTATCAACTTTTAGAAATTCTAACTAGGCTACATGAGGGCACTTACTCCCAAGGTAGATGGGGAATTGATGAGACGTATTCCTATAGAAAGTGGGGGTCCGTCAGGGCTGTGTCCTGGCCCCACCATCTTTTTATTATTTATTAATGGGTGTGTGGATTTTCTAACTGATTGCAACAATGACTCCCCTACATTAGCAGTAATCAAGGTCCCTGCCTTGTTGTTCCCTGATTACGCCCTCTTGCTATCAAAGACTGTTAAGGAGTTGTCAATTTTGCTGCAACGAGTCTCTCTCTTTTGTGACAAGTGTGGCCTTGAGATGAATACAGCTGAGACCAAGTATATGGTCTTTTACCAACGTAAGGGTGATTATCATTGCAAGCTGTGTCCCCTGATAGATTGAAGGACTTTGATTATCTTGGTATTAGGATATCAGACTCCAATTAATGGGAGGCCCAGATGCAAAAGTGTGTTGCTACAGTAAAACACAGCCTTACTTTGATTAGTGAAAACGGCCAAGTCCCACCCTGTTAATCCCTCCTCCAAATATATACGCACAGGTTCTAACAGCGGTGTTGTATAGAAGTGAATTATGGGCCCATTCAGACTTGACCAATCTGGGTTGCAAGGAAAACAAATTTGCACCATCATTATTAGCACTCTCTCAACGTTTCCCCTTGCTACCTGTATGATTCGATCTTAGACTAACGCCTTTGGGCCTGGTGGCCAAATTGCAGCCATTAGTTTACTGGGTGTTTATGTGAAAGTCGGATGCACTGAAACTGTATACGGAGGGACTTGCTGATATCTCGGGTGGTCAGAAGTTTCGAGTTAGATTCCTCAGCTAAAATCGATCAAGGCAAACTTGATGGAGCTCAACCTGGACGTTTTTGGGAATTTTCCTGTGCTCATTGGCAAGAGCTCCATGGAACTGTTAAAAGTGACATTATGTGAAAGGCATTATGCTAAACGTATACCCCTGGAGCTGAAGGTGTGTTAACTCAATATATTTTAACTTTTAAAGTGCTCTCTTTTTATGAAAATGCTCAGATACCATTTCCCCGCCTTTGTGAGATCTCTTTATTTAAAATGTTGGTATGTCATTCTTCCCCACAAAGCATTTTCAAGCACTTGGTTAGCTATTGCCAGGAATTCCACAGCATGTTATGTGTGGTCCTATTACAATGAGACTGAGGAACCTTTCCTTTTTTTGTCTAGCATATTTAGCAAGTTGTTCTAAAAGGATAATCCTGAAGTGTCGCATGTTGGGTATATTCAATTGAACATCTGCGCTGTTGGCTTTTAAGAAAGGAAAAGACCCACTTGCTGTGTGTGCTGTAGTGAAGCACTTGCAGGGTGCATGGTATAAGTGTACAAGTCTCCTAGTGTAACTATTACTTTTATCTTGGTTGCATTTTACTGTTCATGTGCACCTGTATTTGCATTTCAGCTTCTATGTATTGCTGTACAGCTGTCAGTCTTCTGTAGTACCTATCACGTGATTTCCTTATTTTTGGTTTTATGATATTTTAGCTTTGTACTGTACTTTTAACATGTTTAAAAACTGGATCTGATCTTCAAGCTGAGAAGGACTTCTTTCTCAGTGGAAGCAATCCTGGTGGACCAGAAGAGATTTGCGATGACCTCTTCGCGTGATTGGACTATAGTTTGCCCTCCTCCCTTTGTTGAGGGATCCATAAAGATTTATCCATTTGATTTCTATATCTATTTTTGATTAATTGCACTTGCGATAGTTTCGATTTTTATATTGTTTTGCGCACTTTAATGGTATGCAATAACCTAATAAAGTTGTAATGATGCTGATGACAGCTGACAGTCGCCTATTGCATGTCAGTTTGTTGTTGGAGATTTTGGTGTAGCCACTATGTAAGTTTACCTAACTCACACTGGGCCTGCATGTGTATCTGAGTGATCGCTTCACAAAGATATTTACTCCTAAATTCACTCATCCCAATGCACCCATAATTTGTAACGTTGGTTGCGTTCAAGTATTTAATATTTTTATCATTTTCCTGGTAATAGCTTTAAAACAAATATCACAGCTTTGTTGCAGGCAATTTTGGATAAGGCCTTACTGACGAACTACAGCCCCATCCATGTTCCAAAGGTGGGCCACAGTTGAATAGTCAAGGTCTATAGGTGTGTGACCAGCTAGTGATTTCACATTTCTCCAGAGCTGCTAGTTTGGTTGCTGCATCCCAGTTGTTGTGTAGCGTTGAGTTGATGATGAAAGGTGGACTATGACACCATCCAGATGTACCACCCTGAGGCATCCCTGTACACCACCATGATGCCACAATCAAACTTCATTTCATAAATGTAAAATGCAGCTGTACACAATGCACTGAATTATTTATCCACATATTCCTCTATTCTAATTTCCCGCTATCAGGAGACCCCCGCATGTAAGGTGCAGAGAAATACACCTACCATATGTCAGAGAAAATGTGCATACCTTAGTTTACACCTTTTACATTTATTTTTTCAAAGTGTGGATAAGTGTTGTGTGGTATCACAGGGTGCCACCCCTGACTCCAGGCATAGTGTTCATTTTGCTCTCTTTCATTTTCCCTAGTTCCTAGGGCAAACTGGTGTAATCATAAGTAACGTAAGTGGATTCGTCTGGTATGCAACATAGAACCATGTACCTAAGGTAGAGTTTTCCACCAACCCCAACAAACAGTAAGATGCATTGTAGAAGGAGACAAACGGTTCGGAATTATCTTTGGACCAAAACAAATTCCTACCCCATCCTGATGCTGCATGTATTCTAGAATTCTCAAATTGACTGTGGAATGTGACAAGAGCCCCCCACCGCCCAACTTCTCCCCCACAGGAAGTTGAGGTCATGAGGGAGGTGGCATCTCCCAAAACTTTCCTCATCTATATGGTGGCCTGGAGATACAGCTGAGCAATATTGCCTGCCTTGCAAATTAAGCAGATGTTGCCAGGTTCTGTCGGTGTTCATGCAGATTGACCCAGGGAGTGCAGGAAGCTCTGGGTGGACCTCAGAAGTTGGCTTGGCTGAAGGCACAGGATGCACTGGAGTTGTCCTCTGGGCCACCTAAGGGCATTCCCTGACTAAGCCCTTTCCAATGAAGGGTCCATAGAGTAGCTTGGCTGGCCACTCATCTGGAGGCTAATGAGCAGCAGCATGTTATGTCGTTTGTGGTTTCAAAGTTTAGTTGTGTCATGTCTGCTATTTTCTAAATCTTGTTATCGTCATTCTGTCTGTATGACATGGTGAAATGCATAAGGTTTAATTGAGAGCATGTGGTCAGTTTAAGTATTATCAGTGTTTGTCAAATCAATCTACAAACATGTATTATATGCAGTTGGGTAACATAATGACACATAAGACTTAATCATGATAGGTCCTGTTTAGGTTTCAAAACAGTTAATATCACCATGGTCATAAGTTCTAATGTTGTACACTTTCTATTGCTAAACCCAAATGGGGCCTATGCCCATGTCTATTTGCCTCATGTCATACACAGATCATGGACAGTATGAACAACCCATCATGGTCACTGTGATATTGTAACATTCACAAAAACATCACTGTTAAGTCATGCACAAACAATAGACAATTAGAAGAAGATACCATCACACATCCATATGCATGTTGCTCCCACCAGTCACCTCTTGCCTTCTAAATCACTCCAACATTCATGTGTGCCATCACAAGGGAATGTGAGGGTGACTTTGTTTGAGTAAGCGAAGGCATCCAATGTACAGAGGTTACATTACTTTATGTAGCTCTCTGACAGAGGTTTACATTGAAGGATGTAGTGCCATGTGCTACAACTGCACCTTTGCTGCCAATACCCACCCACTGTCAAAAATGGTTATCAACCTTGCACTAAACAAAAAGAGTAATGGGTTAAGTGACAATATATAAATCTACAAACTCTAAGAATGAATGAGAGTCTTTGTCATAGAAAATGTTTTAATAATGGCATTGTGTCCTGTTACATACATGAGGTAGTAGACAAATGCACCCATGAGTTTTCTGTTCTCTCACCATTTCTTTTCAACAGGCAACCTGGAAGAAAGTGACAAATGTCAGAATAAGGAGTTAAGAAGAATTGGGAATTCAACCTCTTTGCTGGCATCAGAAGATAGCACCATTGTTAAGGAGGAGCGGAGGGCACCATCAGCGAGAGAGCACCCTCCTGAGGAGTGTCACAGTCAAGTAGACTCCTGGCAGAGTCTGAGAAGAGTCAGCAGAGTGAGTAGTAGAGTTGAGCACCACATGCCAGGAGGAGTCAGACAATGGGTTTCCTCCTGAACTCTGCTGTCCCAGGAACAGACGGCTCCATCATTTGAGCCCTAAACCTCCTGGGGCCTGCAGCACATCCCCTTTGTTATGCATCTTCCTACTATGAGTGCCCAGCAGTGAGCCCTCTTGTGTGACCCCACTATGGTCCTCTTACTTGGACTGACTTCTAGAAGGCCCCGTGACAGCTGGTGATCTAGTGATCTCCAGGGCCTTTCACATGTGGCAGAAGCAATCATGTCCGATCAATAGGCAAAGGCGGACCAGCATCAGAGGTCTTCGGCCTCCTCTCCAACTGGCCATTTCGGCTCCTGTCCAAAAGCATCCAACCTCATGCTCTGTCTTTGTGACTCACCGGTGAGTCCTCTCCCTCTGCCCCTAAATTGTTCCAGTGTGTGATACTGCTCAGGTGGCACCTGGCCCACAATGGCTCCATGTAGTACAATGATTAGGTGAGAGGATGGCCAGGAACTCTTCCCATCAAACCAGCACAGCTATAGGACACATAGGGGAGTGACGTTTTCCATTATTTTGGTCTACTTCGATATTTGTTTTTGTTCAAATTTGACATGCTCCTACTTATCTTGTTGAAGAGAATGTATGAGAAGTCTAAAGTGTGATTCAATAGCTATTCCTTCATAATGTTGAAAATTACTTTGTCTGTGGAATTTCATATTGAATTACAAGCTAACTGATTGCCATTGTTTCCGCATCACACATACTTTACAAAAATGCTGCAAGGAAAAACGGGGTTACTAGGCCATGCCAATCATGTCAGCATATTTTTCAAATTACTGACCTTAAGTTAGAAATGAGAAGATACTAAATGAGATATGTCTGAGCTACTCGTGTCTGCTGGATACAATCTTGCCTCAAAACATAAGCATATCATTTTATCTATGTACATATATAAACATATATAGTGTATAGTCTTATACACACACACACATATATGTAAATATATATATATATATATATATATATATATATATATATCCTCTCGCTTCTCTCGAGTATTTCTTTGCCACTCCTTAACAAGAGCTGCGTCGCCACAAAGGACCTCTCGGGAGCAGGTCCTGATACTTCAACCCAAGGAAGACGACGCCGTGTGCGGTTTAAAGCTTTATTAAACTGCCGTTATCAAACGCGTTTCAACTGCCAAGCAGCCTTGTTCACTGATAGCGAAATTCAAAACGCGCGGCCATTTTAAAGTGCATACGTGCCTGAAAGCTAATCACATGGTGAACTACAATCGTGCCAAACGTGAAAACAGACTCGTAGTTTTTTCAAGTGTTGCACATCAATAGTCAAATACTTTTTCCGAATGAAACTTTCATATCATGTATAACTGTTTCCATGATTAAATTCATGCTAAATGATTCAATAATTAGACTAAATTAAATAGCACATTCAATTATGGTGCCATCTTATTGTGTTTGTCGAATAAACAATATCTGTCAATTTTGCTCATGTGAGCTTACGACAAACCGCTACAACAATTATGCCCCAGTGGGCTTACATTCAATTACGTTTTCATTCTTTGATTTACTACTAAATGCTATACATGGCAATCTTTACGACTTTTCCGAGTCTGTCACAAAAAAATTCTATACAATACATTTCCTGATTAAAATTCATTATTACACTTTTCTCAAAATGGCGGTTCTTCCCTATCAAGATCTATTTACAGATGTGTGTGTAAGTCTTCCTCAATATTTAATCCTCCTGGTTGTTTAGAGTCTAACTCTATTATATAGCGGGACTCAAGACGTCTAAGCTTTCTTTCTCGGTTACCACCTCTTACGTTGTGTTCAACAGCATCTATCACATAAAAAGTTAGGCCTTTGGTCTCTTTCCCATGCATTTTCTCAAAATGTCTCGCTACTGGGTATGTTCTGTCCCCATTTTTGATTGCCCTCAGATGTTGCAGGATTCTTTTATGAGCCTCTAAAATTGTGCTGCCTACGTACCGCAGACCACAAGGGCACTGTAGCACGTAGACAGCATAATTGGTCTTGCATGTGTATCTGCCTCTTATTTTTCGCATTCCATCAGATAGGCCTAGTTTGTACTTGTCAGTGTTTATGCCATGTTTACATGCCTTGCATTTAATACATTTCACAAACCCTTCCTTTTTATTTAACCAAGTTGTTTTTGGTTTAACTTTTTTTAAGTTGTTTTTGACTAGAGACTGTTTGAAAGATTTTGCTTTGCGGAATGTTATTTGCGGTCTCCGGGCTACAGTTTTTCCAAGCACCGGATCATTCTTGATTAAATACCAATGTTTGTTCAAGATACTCCTTACTTCTTGGTGTTGCTGGCTGTATGTTGTTATAAATCTACATTGCGATTCAGTCTTTTCGTGTTTTTTGTCTGTCTCAAAAAGTAGTTCTTCTCTCTTTTTGTTTGTCGCTTTCCTTACTCCCGTGTCAATCCAATTATCTGGGTACCCTCTACTCTTGAATCGTTGTTTCAGAATACTGAGTTCTGCATTTGTTTCCCCTTCCTCACTACAGTTACGTTTTACCCTGAGGCTTTCTCCATAGGGAATGCTGCGCTTAAGATTTACAGGGTGGAAACTTTTAGCGTGCAGAAGTGTGTTGCCTGAGGTTGGTTTCCTGTACAATTTTGTTTGTACTTTGCCTTCATGGACATATACAGTTAAATCTAGGAAATTTACATTGGAGTTACTGATTTCACTAGTGAAGCTTAGATTTAACTCGTTCGTCTGGATTTTATAAATAAAACTTCTTGCTTCACTTTCAGTACCTTTCCATACAATGAATAGGTCGTCTATAAAACGACTCCAATGCATGATATGATTTTCCCACTCACTCAGATACTGCACTTGGATCACCTGCTCCTCCCACCAGCCCATATGCAAATTAGCATAGCTGGGGGCGAAGCAGGTGCCCATCGCAGTACCGCATACTTGATGGTATAATTGCCCATTAAACAAAAAATAATTGCTCGTCAGACATTTCTCAATCATTCTTATCACCATCTGTGTGTGTGCCCATAGTTGTATCGGTCTTGTCCCTAGGAAGTGTCTCACAGCTCGTAGTCCATCACTATGCTTAATGCTGGTATATAGTGTTGACACATCCACTGTAACCAATAGATAATCATTTTCCCAGGGGAGATCGTAAATTTTGCGTAGAAAATCTCCCGTATCCTGTATGTAGGATGGGAGTGTCTTAACTAGGGGGTTTAGAAAAGAATCTACAAATTTTGATGTATTTTCTAACGCACTCCCTATAGCTGAGATTATTGGCCGCCCAGGTGGGTTACTTACATCCTTGTGTACTTTTGGAATTAAGTAGTACACTGGTGTGGTTGGCTGTTCGATTTTTAAAAACATAAATTCATCATGTTTTAACAGACCCTGTTCAAACCATTGGTTAAGTTCCCCATTGAATTCAGTGTTACTTGTAATCATGATGTTTTCATTAATTTTCACATAGCAACTCCTGTTATTTAACTGTTTATGAGCCTCTGTTAGATATTTCTGTTTGTCCCATAGGACTATATTGCCCCCTTTGTCCGCATTCCGTACTATGCAGTTATCTTCATTTGACAATTTTTTAATCAGAGCATCATACAGTTTCTGTTTTGCGATACTGCCTTTATTCTGGACTGGCTTTAATCGTCCTCCCAGCTTTTTTAGATCATTGGTTACCAAATCGTTGTAAATGTCAGTCACATCCCTTGATGTCATCGGGGTAAATTTTGAACTAGGTCTGAAATCTGTCCGTACACTCTGGTAAATGTCAATGCCTTCTTCATGTGCCACTGTATCCGCATTGTTTGCCAATTCTTCAGAGTTATCTATGTTCATTTCCCTCAACTCCAGCATTAAATTCATGTCTGTGATTTCCAAATTCCCAGCTGGTTCTCCGCCTGGGATTGGTCCAGTTGTTGGTCTTGCACTGGGATTAAGCAAAAAATGTTTTTTAAGTTTCAATGTTCTTATAAATTTGAAAAGATCGATTCTCGTTTGCACATAATCTAAACCCATCTCCGGACAAAATGAAAGTCCTAATTTTAAGATTTCCTCTTCTTGGGATGTTAAGATTATGTTGGTTAGGTTAATTATCGATGTATCACTCATGCTATTCAGCTTTTGTTCACTTTCCTTTTCTCTCCTGCGCTTTCTGCAGGCTGCCCCCTTCCGCCTCTTCGTCCTTTGCCTCTTCCTCTTGTTTGTTGGGGATTCTGTATTTGTGGCCTTGGTCGCAAGTTGAATCTTTTTTCCTCGCGTAAAAAATCAAATTCCTCAATGACGGAGGGTATTGTTCTCTGTACATTTGCTTCATCCTCCACATCAGTGTCGACCTCGGAGCTTTGTACACTGCTGCGTTCAGAATGTATCTCATCTGTCTGATTGATTGTTTTCCCCATTTTTTGCTTTCTAATGGTGTCAAACTTTTTGGCAAATGTATATATCTGGCCTCTGTCGTAGTCTAGTTTATCTCTTAAGAATTTCTGCGCCTTGCGCTCTTTGATGGTTATTTCTAATTTTCTCAGTCTCTCTTTCAAATCACTCTTGAATTTCTTCACAGACTCTTGATCTTCATCCTTGCTTAGGATTTCATGCAAAGATTCTAATTCTGCCAGAATTTTTTGCCTATCTAAGTCCGCATATTTAATGAGGATAGCTAGCATCCGTCGTGAAGCATCATTGTTATTCGCCGCCCATTCCCGCAACATTTCCGGGTTCGGTTCCTCATAGGTCGGCGCGACCATAATACGAAGTCCTCTTGGGACGCGCTGCACTTCTAAATATCTTTGTAGTGATTTCGATTCCCACCATTTAGATATTTCCAAACGTTGGAGTTTTTCTAATCTTTTCAAATTGGTTGTCAAGTTGGTTACTTTGTTAGTAGATTGTTTGTCGCCACTACTTGAACCTCCACTTACACACGCATCGTCAAAGATCTGTAGGGCCGCCTCCTCGCGCTCTTTGATTTCTGCGGCAGACATTGTCTAGATCTCCACAAGCAATCTTGATACCCGCAACCGCTCTATGCCTTGGTGATAATCACACTCGGTTTAGAGCTTCGCTCTTTCCCTTGCCGTACACCACTCAGTCAGCCTTACCCGTCGGTCTCCAACGTTTTCCAGTTAGTCCTCCGACCGTCCGGTCCGCGACTGGTGACCTCCGGTGCTGTACTTCCGTCGATCGGCTGTTCTGCCTCGTCGGCTTTCGTGGGGTGGCAATCGATTCAAATCCTCTCGCTTCTCTCGAGTATTTCTTTGCCACTCCTTAACAAGAGCTGCGTCGCCACAAAGGACCTCTCGGGAGCAGGTCCTGATACTTCAACCCAAGGAAGACGACGCCGTGTGCGGTTTAAAGCTTTATTAAACTGCCGTTATCAAACGCGTTTCAACTGCCAAGCAGCCTTGTTCACTGATAGCGAAATTCAAAACGCGCGGCCATTTTAAAGTGCATACGTGCCTGAAAGCTAATCACATGGTGAACTACAATCGTGACAAACGTGAAAACAGACTCGTAGTTTTTTCAAGTGTTGCACATCAATAGTCAAATACTTTTTCCGAATGAAACTTTCATATCATGTATAACTGTTTCCATGATTAAATTCATGCTAAATGATTCAATAATTAGACTAAATTAAATAGCACATTCAATTATGGTGCCATCTTATTGTGTTTGTCGATTAAACAATATCTGTCAATTTTGCTCATGTGAGCTTACGACAAACCGCTACAACAACCGCTATAACAATTTTATGTGATAGATGCTGTTGAACACAACGTAAGAGGTGGTAACCGAGAAAGAAAGCTTAGACGTCTTGAGTCCCGCTATATAATAGAGTTAGACTCTAAACAACCAGGAGGATTAAATATTGAGGAAGACTTACACACACATCTGTAAATAGATCTTGATAGGGAAGAACCGCCATTTTGAGAAAAGTGTAATAATGAATTTTAATCAGGAAATGTATTGTATAGAATTTTTTTGTGACAGACTCGGAAAAGTCGTAAAGATTGCCATGTATAGCATTTAGTAGTAAATCAAAGAATGAAAACGTAATTGAATGTAAGCCCACTGGGGCATAATTGTTGTAGCGGTTTGTCGTAAGCTCACATGAGCAAAATTGACAGATATTGTTTATTCGACAAACACAATAAGATGGCACCATAATTGAATGTGCTATTTAATTTAGTCTAATTATTGAATCATTTAGCATGAATTTAATCATGGAAACAGTTATACATGATATGAAAGTTTCATTCGGAAAAAGTATTTGACTATTGATGTGCAACACTTGAAAAAACTACGAGTCTGTTTTCACGTTTGGCACGATTGTAGTTCACCATGTGATTAGCTTTCAGGCACGTATGCACTTTAAAATGGCCGCGCGTTTTGAATTTCGCTATCAGTGAACAAGGCTGCTTGGCAGTTGAAACGCGTTTGATAACGGCAGTTTAATAAAGCTTTAAACCGCACACGGCGTCGTCTTCCTTGGGTTGATATATATATATATATATATATATATATATTCACTGAAAAAACCATAGGTTTCAGGGGTGTTATAGTTAGCTGGACTTTTCACTTGTACAAAACCATTGAAATTCCCCCGTTATAGTTAGTTCAGCTAACTATAACTCGCGCGCCCGCAATGCACTGCTGATGACGTCACATATTACATCACTCATGACATGGTCAGTGACATCACTCATGACATCACTGATGACATCTCAAATGACATCACTGATGACATCACTGATGACATCATCCAGTGAATGTGTGTTTTTCTGAAAATTAAATATGTTTTATATATGTATATCTCAAGGTCGATGGAAGAATAAATGGGTATATAAGTGTCTAAATGGATGATTTGTTTTTGAAAAATTGATTGTGTAACTGACTGATTAAGTGTATCATAGTGAATACATGGCTTAGTGAGTAATGTTTAAATATGTAAATATCTGTATCAGTCTCTCACTTTGTGTATAAGTGGCTGCATGGGTTGGTGAGTAGCTACATGGGTGTCTATATAGGTTATTAGTTGGTTTTTTGAGTATCAGTCTGAGTGTCTGCATGGTTCGGTGGGGGGTATTACGTAGTGCATAGGTGCATGAATGAGTGACTCACTGTTTGTATGTGTTGAACACAGCATGTGTGCAGGACTGTATGGGTGGATGAGTGTGTTTATGGGTGTGTTAGTGAGTGAATGACTGTCTCAATAATGTCTTTATGAGTAACTACATATGTTTTAAACTAGTATATGTGACTATTGGTGTATATATGTGAGTATATGTGAGAGTGAGAGATTGAAAGAGTTCCTGTATGAATAAGTATGTGTTTCTATAAGTGATTGTTTAAAAGACTAAGTATGTGTAAGTTTCCGTAGAAGTAAGTATGGTGGTGTGTGTATAACTGTATATGCAAGTAAATGTATGTTTGATTCTTTATTAGCATGAGTGACTATGTGTGTGAGTAACTCTATGGATGAGTGGCATTGTGTAACAGGATGTATAGGTGTATGAGTACATATGATGAGTGAGTACATGTATGAGTGACTGTATAGGACTGTTGGTGAATGAGTGGATGTGTATGTGGATCTTAGAATTACTGAAGAGGTTGTTGTAACTGGTATTGGTATGTCCATTGTTTTGAAAATTTTAGTCTCTATTTTTGAATGTGTGTATCAAAGGTTATAATAGGGTGAGAGGAGGTCTGCCACTCTATCACAAGGATGATGTCATCAGTGATGTCATCAGTGATGTCATTTGAGATGTCATCAGTGATGTCATGAGTGATGTCACTGACCATGTCATGAGTGATGTAATATGTGACGTCATCAGCAGTGCATTGCGGGCGCGCGAGTTATAGTTAGCTGAACTAACTATAACGGGGGAATTTCAATGGTTTTGTACAAGTGAAAAGTCCAGCTAACTATAACACCCCTGAAACCTATGGTTTTTTCAGTGAATTTCTGAGGTTTTTTAAATGCTAATTCCTAACTATAACGTGCCTGAAACCTATGGTTTTTTCTGTGAATTTCAAAGGTTTTTTAAATGCTAATTTCTAACTATGCCTACAGAGATAGGACATGTGAAGAAAGAAGAAAAAAGGCACAGAAAGAAACAAAAGAAGTGCAGAAAGAAGCAACAGAAGTCCTCAAATACGAAGATAAGTGCAGGAAGAAGGATAACGTGCAGAAAGAACAAAAAGAAGAGCAGAAAGAAGCCTTGTTGCAAAATCATCCTGTACCCTCAACTTTTTCAGACGGATACTGGTGGTAACTGAGTCTGACTAACCAGTCCTAGAGCCAGTGCTATGTTAAAAGACACTTAGAATACAGTGAAAACACCTACATACACTAGGGAACATTATGCGTTGGGGTCCCCCTGTGATTAGCATGACCTCCTCTGTAAGCCCCTAGTATATAATAGGGCATGGGGATTAAAACTACCTCTTAAAACAGGCCACAGGGCGTTTTTGCACACGTTAACTCAGGCCCCGTCCCCTCCCTTCACCACTGTGTAAACACGCCCTGTGTCCATTTTTAGTTGGGAGATTAAGTTCATTTGAATCCTGAGTGTCCCTAGGGTCCAACTAGCCCACTAGGTACCTCCAGTAAGTGCCACAGAGCTGCGTTGCAGAGAGGTGTAAAAAGTGGCACGGCCTGGACCACCTCTCTGCAATGCAGCTCAGTGGCGCTTACTGGAAGCACTTGGTGGGCTAGTTAGCCCCCAGGGGCCCTCAGTATTGAAGGGAAATTATATCCCCAATTTAAAACGTGCCATAGTGCGTGTTTGCACACGTCACCTCAGGCCCCGTCCCCTCCCTTCACCACTGTGTAAACGCGCCCTGTGGCTGTTCTAAGTTGAGAGATTAAGTCCCCTTGAATCCTAAGGGTCCCTAGGGTCAAACTAGACCACTAGGTACCTCCAGTAAGCGCCACAGAGCTGCGTTGCAGAGAGGTGTAAAAAGGGGCTTGGCCTCAGAACACCTGGCTGCAGCGCAGCTCCCTGGCGCATACTGGAGATGCCTGTTGGGGGCGCGTTTGCAGAGTGCTGCACGGAGGGGGCATGGCCTCCGGCACGATGCCAGTCTTTTATTTATTTTAGTTTTTTAAGAAGGGGGGCTGTTTGGTTCCCCTTCTTATTCTAATTTATTGGCCCTGATGACCCCATCCCCCAGGGCCAGTCTCCTAATTATATTTTTTTGACCCCAATCCCCAGGGCCGGCCACTGTTTTTTATTATTTTTAAAAAATATATATTTATAGACACACCTAGGACATGCTGGACAAACCGTACGTACCTATCACCATGACGATTTGCGTGATATTCATTAAAAGGCGACTATGCATGCAATGAATCAACGTGGAATGTATTTACACCACTAGTGAAGCTCTGACATGTCTGATGCCCTACCGTGCCTAATCCTGGTAGACACCCTCGTCGTTTATTTATACAAACATGGGTAGCTATTGACGGGCACATTTAATACACATGCACACCAAGCCATTCAAAGGGGATTCGACAAAAATTCGACCAAAACTATGCAAGAAACCCCCCTCACGGTTAATAAAACACACATCCACTGCCGGATGTGTAATACTTTTTATTTTACTCTCTGGAAAGGGGACGAACATCACTTGAGAGTCACAGCGTGCTCCTGACAGAGCCCAATGCTGTGTTACACCCACCATTGCCTGCCGAGTGCCACACACCTCTGTGTTGTATTCCACTAGCTAGTGCATATGCTATGACACTCTCTAGCCCATGTGCACTGTAACACCACCCCGTGAATATGTCATGCCACACTTGTCTTCGCACGGGTTATATTGCCCCATCTAACGTGCCTTTCTCGATGCCTATGTTATAACGCACAGTGCTATGCCATACATATTACAATCTGGGATCCATATCTTTGTCACAGTGCATATGCAACGTTACACTCCCCAGCACATATTTTATATTACAACTTTAGAGACTAGTTAGGTTACACAACACTGCCCTGTGCATATTACACTCCAAGGCGCATATCGCATAGCACGCGCTAGTGCCTGTGCTATCTCGCGCTCTCCAATGAATCTGTCATTGCGCACAATGTATTGCATATTATATTTCACGCCCGGTTCATCTTATATCACACTTTTTGGTGCATAGTTTATACCATACACTATATCTAGTTTTCATTTTCAATCGTGCTCTCAGGACTATGTTCTATATAACACTGTGTTCACCTACCCTTTTCACGGGCATTACATTTTGCGATAGGGGGTGGAGGGTCAGGGGGTGTTTCTGCCAAGTGAGCCCGGAGTCACAGTCACAAACGTCCTCTTCTTCCTGAATAAAAGTGAGATTATGCTGCATACTTGTTCATATTTTAAGTAGTTCGCACAGACACAATGTTTTAAAAACAATAAAGATCCTAATACCCGCCTTCTCTGAACAGTTAGCTTGCTGCCCCATCCCCTTCCTCCCTATCCTCTGTTGTGTGAATCCATGGACTAGCCTCCTCCCTCCTGCCATGCATGGTCTGATGTGCTGCCACTGCCCTCAATTTAGTATGATGTACCAGTCCACTCCTCCTGCCCTCCATTGCCCAATTCTATGCCCCATCATTGACCTCCTGCTTAAACTCTGTGCTTAGCTTGCTGCCCCTATTCTCCTTCCCCCTGCCCTCCGATGTCTTTGTGCATGCCCCTGCTCCATCCTTTTTGCCCACCATGTCCCATGGACCTGCCACTCCTATCTACTCTGAGTGTTCTGTTGAGCTGCCACTCCCCTCCCACCTGCCTAGCATTGTCAGATGACTGTAACCTGTCCCTGCCACCTCCACCCTGCCTGTCCACATGCCATGCCCCTATCCTCTTCCTCCTGTCCTACATGGTCCATTGTACTGCCACACCCTTCTGCCCTCCCTGGTCTGTTGTGCTGCAACTGCTCCTCCTGCCTGCCCCGTGTGGTCTGTTGTGAGGTCCCTTCCCCTGAACTTTCTTGTCTGTGCACAGGTCCTGACCCTCCCTTCTATCCTCCATCGTCCTTTGTGCATGCCCCTCCACCCTCCTTCTTGCCCATCATAGCCATTGTGCTGCCACTAACTCTCCCACTTGCCATGCATGGTCTTCTGTGCTGCCATGGCCCCTCCCACCTTCCCTGTGTGGTCAGTTAGCTGCCCCAGACCCCCTCCCACCTTCCCTCTATGGTCTGTGTGTATGCCATCACAGTCTCACTGTTGCTCTTCATGGTGTGTCTTGCTTCTAGTGCCCATCCTGCCTGACCTCCATGGCTATCTTGCTGCTCCTGCCCTGCCCCCTTGCCCCCAGCCCTACTCCCTCCCTCCTGGCTTGTCTGTTCCATTGTAATGCCCCTGATCCGTCCCTCCTGCCCTTTATGGTCTGTTATGCTGCAGCTTTCTCTCCTGTCTGTCCATTATGGTCAGCTAGCTACCATTGCCTCTTGCCCCTCTGTTCTCTGTTGTCCATGTGCATGGTCCTGTCCCCTCCCTCTTGCTTTCTATGGATTGTTGTGCTGCACTCCCGTCCTGCATGCCCTGTGTGGTGTATTGTGCTGCTGCAAACCCTGATGCCTGCCCTGCAGGGTCAGTTTGGTGCACCTCTCCATGTCCCTCCTGTCCTCTGTTATCCAAGTCCACGTCCCTATCCCATTTCCTTCCATGATCCAATGTACCATACTTGCGAACATTTTGAACTTGGTAAGAGGGAGATTTTGAAAAAAAACTGGGGTATTGAGTTTCCCCTTTGAGTTACATTGAAAAAGAGGATATTGTAGACAGGAGACAGATCAAATAAAGCCCATTTGAGCTTAAAAACATTGGACGTTTCCTGGCTGAATCGGGTCTGTTGGCATGTATGGTTTTACTACCATTGCCTCTTCCTTCTGCCCACAATGGTCTATTACATTGCCACAGCCTTGAAGGAGGGTAGATTTTGTATCACAGGGGGCCCCTGGCCCGTTCAGTCCACACCTGAAGTATGAGACCCTTGTCCTTGCCGTGCCAGCTGCATTTGTAGGCCGTATTAAATTGACCAGCGGGTCCTGTGTTGCTATATAATTATCCTGAGACATCCTTACCACTCAGCCAGCATAAAACCCCTGTGTAGGCCCTTCTGTTCAATATGTAGGCCTCTTTGTTAAATTGACCATAGCTCTGCAATTTTAGTGTATAGCAGTCTGAAGGCAGGTCTGCGAGGCCTTCTGATCCAAACTAGTAGCCCCCACCCTACCCGAGTGCTCCGTGCTCGGTATCAAAGTTCAACATCCCCCTGAAGCTGTCGACATACAGTAGGCTGCATCCTGGACTGGTACTTGCTTCCTGGGCAGGTTTCCCGCTTTTAAGGAAGTGGCAACCGCAGAGCGTCAAGTTAGGAGAACTGAGGAGATTTTATACATGAATATATTGAATTCCCGTACAATACCCATTATTTTCTGCTTGCTCTATGGAACTTACGATAAGCGATTGGCCTGAGAGACTGACCTTTTCACCCAGTCCATTGTCAGCATTAAGTGGGTAAATGACGAAATGTCTGGTAAAATCTGCAGACGAAGCTTTTGGGTAGCATACGTAGGTAGATGTAGCGTGCAAAGGAGCCCACAAAATGATATAAAAAGGGAGCACCCACAGATATCGACGGACTACCTCGCCGTCTGTATGTAGGTTAACAGGCAGTGCAGGTTTTCCCCAAGAGCTGGGAGCTCTTGTCTTCCTTTGCTTAAAATGTCTTGCTCTGCTTTGCTTGAAGTATCTTATTCTATTTTACCTATATGAAATGTCATGTTATGTTTAACCATTGTTCTCTTTACTTTTGCATTTAAAAGATTTTGTATTGTAATTGCAGGAATGCTTGCTCTAAGAGTAAACGTGAGTGTTCCTAGGTAACATTTTCCTTGGTGTAACTTGTTTCTCATGATGCATTTATAGATGTGTTTTCTCTCTCTCTCTGTCAGTACATTAATTGAGATACAGAGAATATTATGACAGCTGTATGATTATCTGGATTCTGTATTTTGTACTTTATGTCTCTATTCTGCGGTTTCTTTGAAGTTGCATCTTCTCATTAAACTGCCATTGTATTCTGCCTCCAATTCCATGTCTCATATGTCTGTTTTCTTCATTTTTGGAGCAAGCGTTCATAGGCACCCCGGCTCAAATTAAGGTGCCCCTTTTGTCCCTGACTCACTCTCCTGCTCAGTTCTGTGGTGGCTCCCGGGGATCTGGGGACCGCCCCTAGCTTCCTTGACCCGTAATAGATCTTCCCTCCAACAGCCTCTCTTGCAAGTCCTGTATTGTTGGTTTGTTGCCCCTGCCCCCCTTTCCACTGCCCTCCATAGTCTGTTGTGCTTCCACGGCCCTTCCTGCCTGCTCAGTGCGGTTAAATTGTTGCCTTTGCACCCTCCTACCTGCCTTCAATTTTCAGAGTCCGTGCCCCTGGCCTCTGCCTCTCAACAGTATCCTAATGAACAACTAGATTGCTAACATTCTATATTTATTACAAAAGTGTGGAACGCCTGACATCATTTTGATGTAATCAAAACTGTAATACCTAGAGCATTTCCTTTAGAAATTACATATATGAGAGGGTCTTATTGGCATCAAAATTATGGTTAGTGCTCTAAAAGAATAAAATAAGGACATATTTTTTGAGTTTTCAAATAGCGACAAAGCACTTTTAAATTATTTGTTATCTTTATGTTTTTTTATCCAGTTGACCACTTGATTAAATGTTGCACTTAGGGGAGAGGATGTGGTGTTACTTCCAGAACTGCAGACTTTGCAACTGGGGAACCAGGTTGAAGTTTCTGCTTCAGCTCGACATTCTGTGATTCTGGTCAAATCACTTAGTCTCCCCATGTCTACAACCAAAATGAATTTGTTCTTGTGTGATGTAACCAATGCTCATGTAAAGCACTCCAATACCTGACAAGTCTGCACTATATAACACTGCAAAAACACAAAATAATAAGTGTTTTGCACACTTCTGTCATTGGGCTATATTTGGGCTACATCTGGGTGATTTTGGGCTACATTTGGGCTCTTTTGTCTCCGGTGGCCATCTTGGGAGATTTATTTGTTATGAAGTTTCCTAATTTCCTCATGTACTGCAGTCTCCTCAGTAGGAAATGCTTTCAGTTTTTTACTTTGATTCCATCATGAAGGTATTCAGATATGTCACACATTTGCCATAAATTCTGAATGTTAGCACTCTAGTTGCTCATTAGATCACTGTAGTAAAACTACTGCACCATGGAAGTCTGCTCCTGGTATTAAAAGTGCATGTTTCAGTCTGCATGTCAGAATTTTTTAATGAAATAGAAGAGGATTTGAGAAGTCACTCAAAATGTGCCCTCATTTTCTTTCTTCAGCATTAATCATAATTTCTATGGCAAAATGAACCTCCTCATTGTGTTCCTTTTTAAATTAAATGTTTTAAGTGTTACCAGTTTATTCCAATCAAGATGGCTTCAGGTGTGCCATACTTTTGTCATAATGAAGACAGTAAGCGCTCTAGTTGTTCTTAAGAACATTCTGGGACATTCTGTCATTGGGCTATACTTGGGCTACATCTGGGTGATATTTGGGCTACATTTGGGCTCTTTTGTCTCTGGTGGCCATCTTGGGAGACTTATTTGTTATGAAGTTTCCTAATTTCCTCATTTACTGCAGTCTCCTTAGTAGGAAATACTTTCAGTTTTTTACTTTGATTCCATCAAGAAGGCATTCAGATGTGTCACACATTTGCCATAAATTCAGAATGTTAGCACTCTTTTTGCTCATTAGATCACTGTAGTAAAGCTACTGCTCACCAGGGAAAACTGCTGCTGGTATTGAAAGTGCATGTTTCAGTCTGCATGTCAGAATTTTTTAATGAAATAGAAGAGGATTTGAGAAGTCACTCAAAATGTGCCCTCATTTTTCTTTCTGCAGCACTAATCATACTTTTTATGGAAAAATGAACCCCCTCATTTTGTTCCTTTTTAAATTAAATGTTTTAAGAGTTACCACTTTAATCCAAGCAAGATGGCTTCAGGTGTGCCATACGTTTATCATAAGTAGGACTGTTAGCGCTCTAGTAGTTCTTTGGAACACTCTGGGAAGCTGCAGTAGAACACAAAGGAATCAACTGACAGTCTCTGCCCTTGTTGGATGTACATGTTTTACTGAGAATGTCAGACTTCATTCTCACATGACTGAGAAAGATAATGTGAATTTACAGAAAATAAGCTCTCAGTTTAGCCTATAGATCACCTTCCAAACCTCTGTGGTAAAAGCATGAGAAAATATTTTTCTCTCAATCATGATATCCCAGCAGAAGGCTTTTTCACATGGTGAAATCACCTTAGAACATACCACAATTCCTAAAATGAGTATGGTACCATCAACAAATGATGTATAATGTAACTAAAGTCTTAAAACCTTCTATTAACTGCAATGCTTTTTAATGAGGTGCTATCATGTATATTGGTCCCAAGATGGCTGCCAACACTTCTTGGATGAAGTGCTGACAGCCAATCAGATCTCAGGATGAGATGTGTGGTTAGGCTCCGCCCACATATATATATGCTTTTAAATGCTATTTTCTCAGGAAATACTGAACAGATTTACACCAGACCTGCAAAAGGCACTTCCTTGACCTTATGGCTACCTCTCTGCCACATTTCAAGTAATTCTGTTCAGCCGTTCGGGCTGTAGCTGTGTCTAAAGGTCCTATGGAAAAATGCATGGGGAAAACGTGTTTTGGGACCCCCCTTTTTTCTCGGCCCCTGCTTGACGAATCCCCCCGAGACTTTCAGGGTAGGAGCGGAGCGGAGCGCCCCACCTATTTTGAAAATTTCGCGAGGATTCGTCGACCGGCGCCAAAGTTATTCCAAATAGAATGTTGCGGATTTCCTATGGAAACAGGGTCCTAACTATAACTACCTACTGGCGACCGCCAGTAGGTAATATATCTATCTATATATATATATATATATATATATATATATATATATATACATGGGTGATCCTTCTTATTGAATGTTTGCCAGTGTTTAAAAAGCTGACATTACACAGCAAAAACGCCTTAACAGTGAATTATTTCCCATAATTCCTATTGCTGAATTATTTTGCAACAATTCCTGTTACTGCCAGTGCTAGTTAAAATGCTTCTACAATAAGAGTGCTGCACTCAGAGTATTATTCAGCACACCTGTCAATCTCACCTTTGCATGCCCAGCCTTGATGCAAGCATCTACTAATGAATCCTCGCCAGTGTGAGAAAATAAAAATTGTAAAACCTGCAGAACCATGTCATAAAAAAGTTACACTGTCCCACTTTGCACTTTATTTTCTTTCTTCATGTATGTCTTGATTAACTGACTCTATAATGTCCATGTACTACTGTAAAAGAAAAGCACATTTTAAAAAACGTGTTTCATTTCCTTGCAATGTGCTATGCATTTCAAATTTGACTTATAAGAATACATATTGTTGCATAACACATTTTAAATATTATCACTTTACCCACAACAAAAACATGCATTTCTAAAACTTTGACAGGCGTGTCTGCAATCTCAGGCAAGTAGTGAATGTGAAATGGATGACGCACGTCATACACTCCAAGTGTCTCCAAGGAGCATTGAAATACATTTTAAAACCGTGTAATATAAATAAATACATAATGAGAAATCTCTGGGATCTTGTGACATTTAATAAACCACTTGGTCTTCTGCCTCGTGGATTTTATATGTCACCAAAACTCCTTAATGGTAATGTAGGCCCATATTACACAGCTACCAACTCACTGAGAACAAGCATTGGCAAAGCCAATAGGTCTCGCCTATGCAAGGTCTATTGGCTTTGCCAATACGTTTTAGTCATGTTGTACACCTGCTTGGCTGCTGTTTAGCATGGTTAAAGGTTAGTGGCATAAGGGAGAGTGGCATGGAGTGGAGTGACATAAATTAGAGTGTCATGGAGTAGAATGGACTGTTATGGAGTGGCAGAGTGTAATGGAGTATCATGGAGGGAGTAGAGTGTCGTAGAGTGGAGGGGTGTAGAGTGAAGTACAATGTTGTAGATTTGAGTGGCATAGAGTGGAGTACAGTGTCATAAAGTAGAGTAGAGTAGAATGTTATAAAGTGTAGTGGCATAGAGTGTCCTAGAGTGAAGAGTTCTAGAGCAGAGTGGCGTGGCATAGAGGGTGTTGTGTAGAGTAGAGTGTTGTAGAGTAGACTTGCGTAGAGTGGAGTAGATTGTCGTAGAGTGGAGTGGCATAGAGTGAAGAAGTGTAGTAGAGTGTTGTAGAGTGGAGTGGCGTAGAGTGAAGAGTGATAGAGTATCAGAGTGGAGTGGGATAGAGTGGATTAGTGTGTCGTGCATAAAGTGGGGTAAAGTGGCATGGTATAGGAAGTTGCATAGAGCACCGCATAGTGGAATAGTGTCGTAGAGTGGAGTGAAGTTTAATAGAGTAGAGTGTCATTGAGTGAAGTACTGTGGAGTGAAGTGCCATTGAGTGGAATGCCAGGGAGTGTTGTAGAGTGGCCTAGAGTGAAGGGCCATATTGTAGATTGGCATAGAGTGCTTTTGCATAGAGTGCATTCGTTTTGAGTACGGCAAGCAATGGGTGCAATGCATTGCTACGGAAGCTTTCAGAATGTCCCCAAGATGTCGCTAGCAAACCAGACAGCTGTGCTGTCTGATAGACTTCGACCTAAAAACAAAGGTTAAAGTGATGTTATAGTGAAGTTTGGTACTAAGATCTTAGCTTAAAAGTAAACCAGAACTTCATTGAAAAGCCTGTCAGCCGGGAACAGAAATAAATGTAAAAATGCCCCCTACACCTTGGGTGAAAACAGCCAAGGTGTCAGGGTGCTTCGTTTTTTTATGTTTAAAAAACAAAACACTTTGCTAAATACCTGCATAAAACACGGTGGCAGCGCAACAAACTTAGATAGACAAATTGCTTCAAGTGTTACTCAAGTGTTTCAAGAATGAGTAGACGCAGCATCAGGATTGCCTAAAAATGTCCCCAGCCACAAACATTTCAGAAAACAGTCCGAAAGTCCAAAATATAATACTACTTATCCTCATTTCAATTAATTACAAGAGGGAGTAAGAGAAAGGGGTAGATTTGGGGGAACAGAAAGGGAGGGGCTGTTTCTACTTGTTTCTTAGGAACAAATCCTAACAATGTAATAAATGTGGTTGTGGGGCAGAGCACTGCCCGATTCAAGGGAGCGTTAGAAACTCACCCGCACATTGCCATGTCCATTGGCTTATCCTAGTCAGAGGCTGTTTGTTCGTGGTTGTACTGCAGACATAGACATTTCCACAGGGATGATGCAGCCGTGCTCTTCTGCTAGATGACAAAGGACATAGCATCCGAAATAAGGAAATATTTCCTGTTTTGTCTGTAGCTCGTGACGTTCAGACATTGCAGTTAATGACAGGCATTCTCTTCTCAAGGTCCACATCAGGCTGCCCTTGCAAAGGGCCCTGCGCCTGCTGCAGAGGGCCGCACTGCATGAAAGCAATTAGGTACCAGAGCCGAGTGAGCATGAATATCTGTAGGTAGCCTTCATGGCACTCTGTATCCAACATTGAACAGAAAGAAATACCTCTTAGATTTATATAAGGGATATGAAAAACAATTTTACGATATCTCTACTTGAGTTTCTGTACTTTGAAGAATGGGCCTTCATTTTCTCTTCGAATGCTCTATGAAGGGTCAGACAGGGATAGAAAGTAGGCTCGGGTACCAAATACAGGAGCCGCCATTAGCGAAGCAGACGCTAAAAAAAGTGCAAACCCGGCCAGTTTTGAACTTGTAAAGACAAGCTCCACAGGTGTTTTGCTAGGGAAGGGTGAATGCATGCTTTTGTGCTTTCTGCTTGTGGTAACATGAGAGAATTCAACAGTAAAAAACAAACATAAAAGGGCCCACAAGCAGACAAACAAGCATTGGCATAGCCAATAGGTCTCGCTTTTTTTACCTTGTCAGTGTGTAGCCATGCAACATATTATCTTGGGTGATGTGCTGCCAGGGATTGAAGGGATACAATCCCAAACAGGGGTGGAGGGAGAGGTTAGAGAAGAAACAGATGGGGTCAGAAGGGTGAAAGGGAAAAGAAGCAACAGGAATAGGAGAGATAGCCTGAAAACACAAGTACTTATATGATGTGCTTGTAGAAAAAGAAAAAAAAAGCTCTAAAAACGTCAGCAGTAGAAGGAGACAAGTACCTGGTCCGTGCTGTACGCGAAGGCCAAACACAAGAAATATATCAAATTCCACCAAATACCCCACCCAAGTCTTAACCCTGAACCATAAATTCTTAAACTTAAAGCACAGACATTCATCATACAGAAATTCTTTACAAAGACGTCAAAGGGGGGTTTCTTCCTAAACAAAGAGATACAGATCACATCTACAACATGCATAGACTAACAGATCAATATACAAAAACCTCTGGAAAGGAAAATACTGCTTGTTTTTTATAAATCTCAAAAATCGTTCGACCATCTTGCACCTAGGGTGTGATATTAAAACGTCTTTCATATTTGTGATAAAGTGTCAATTGAGGTGTCATATTTAAGACATGGAATATCATACATAAGTGCATTGGATACATAGTAATGTCACAGATACCTACACTGAAACCTTGGCAGCCCTGAGCGCTCGTGTTGTGTGTTAGAAAATTACATCCTACAGCCTTACCTTTCACACTCAGTATTCCAGCAAGACTGTCAAATAATTTACTTTAACTTTTCTTTCCCAGACTGCAAAGGGAGAGACGTTTGTAAACACCAAAACGCATGTTAAATAGCACACAAGCAGCAATTTGTCAGAAGACCTTGTTTAACATTTGACCTCTTTCACTGAAGCGCAGCAAATATGGCAGGATAAATACAGAATTTAAAGGCACGGTGCACAGAAATCGGAACACACTGCTGTAGGTAAAAGGAGAAAAGAACAGGCATTCTGGGCACTGGCGCACTGCGCTCACCTATCGTTATTCAAGAATTCTGTACAAAGTCTCAGGGGGTCCGTCATCCATTCACAGTAGTAAACTTGACCAATGAGGCAGGGTCCACAGACAATGTCTCGGCGGGTCCCTTGATTTAAGTATGTACCGAGTTTTTGCGCGTGCTCCGGGGTGGAACCGTTCGAACCTGAGCCTGGTAACCCGCTCTCTGCATCCTGTCTGTGTGTTCCTTTTAACTGGCTCGCTGCAGCCGGTGTGCGTTAACCTACGCACTGCAGCATGTGTGTGTGCGTTGTGCATTAACCCCCTCGTTTCTCTATATGTGAAGTATACGTAAACTACGTGCTGCAGCCTCGGTGCATTGTGCATTAACCCCCTCGTTGCTGCCTGTGTGTGGTGTGCAGTAACCCAAGCACAGCAGCCTCAGTGCATTGTGCATTAACCCCCTCGTTGCTGCCTATTACTGGCCACTCCGTTATATCCTGCCGCTGGCACAATAGCCAATCAATAGGATATTGTCGCAAGACCCAAGGGATAACACAAGCCTTGGTTTTTATAGGCTGAACAGATGTTAATGACTCTTGGAGTTTCTTGTATTTTTGAGGAAGCGCCAGGAGAGTTCGCAATCTAATTATCTGGCAATAAGCTTTGGCTTATTAACAAAAAATCGCCACTAGAATAATCGCCCTGACGAAGTTCTTTTTACAAGAACGAAACGCGTTGGCTGCCCGATGTTTTGACAAAAATGAAAGAAGAATAAAGAAAATCTGAATAATGTGAACTATTGGATGGACATTTATAAATTTACTGTTTTGTTATTTGGTTGAGGTGGTGCAACCCACAGTGGGTATAACTATGTGCGGGGTACGTTGTTCCACTGGCTGAAGCTGTGAAGAGAAGGGCGCAATAAAAGTTTACAAGCGGCAATCCATAACATCACTCTCGGGATTTGGAGAAATCTGCCCTGGGCAGTTGTTCCTCCTGCTGCTCTTTGGCATGGAGGTGGGGGAGGGGAGCACATATGAACTGTTTGCGTGAACTACACCCTCATTGTTTGAGGTTTCTGTTGTGTGCAAAAAATACAAGATTCTCACACAAAGTAAAGTTGTTAAACTAATTACAAAACATAGGTCTGTAAACTGAGCTAGTAAACAGCTGTTTGGCAAATGCACGATTGTGATATACTATGCAAGATAAACAGAGAGCGGGATGAACTCCGAGTGTGCGTGTGAGAACTGGGTGCCATGGTGTGAGTAAATGGCATACGGAAGTGCTGCATGACATGAGCAGCGCTTGTAAAAAGTGCTCGTAAAGGATTAATAAACAAGTGGGAGGGTTGGGGGGAGTGCTGCCGAGAACAGGGACACGCAGCATTAACCTTGCAGTAGCGAGCACGATAATTGCTAACACATGGCGCTGCTGCTCGCTCCCAAAAGGGAAATGCCAAACGTGCACACGTTGCAATACAAAGCAATGCAAAACGTGCACGTTTTTGCTCAAAAAAGCTGATCGATTCCAAAAGGTCCCCTCATATGCAGTGCATGTGCGCTGCGTAGGCGAGACCTAAAAAAACAGCAAAAACACTGGCCTATCAGACCAGCTTTTCGGGCACTGCCTGATTGACCCATAGGCCAGTGCGACCCTGACTGCATATTCAAGTAGCCTTGGAAACTGTATTGGAGTTACAGTACAGTAATTAATATACAATATTACACAAAAAGGCAGTGCACCTTTGCAAGTGGATCTTATGATTTTGGGCAATACCTGAAATATATATAACTGAATCACTGTAACATTTTTGAGAAAAACTATCAAGCCCAATGCTGCGTTCCCTTGTAGAGAAATAAACTAAAACTACGTAAGTGCTCAAACTAGAAACGCACAACTCTTTATTGTATAGCTTAGTGACACCTATGTCCCCTGATTGATACCCTGCTGCTGCAGGCAGTAAGTAGATGGTGGGCCTGCCTCTGTGTTCTACCACCATTTATTGAAGTTTAAGTCAGTGACAATGTTGTATAAGGGGTGACGGGCATGATCTCGCATGGAACTTGCAGAGAGCTATGCAAAAGCATGCTGTACAGTTTTATGCTAGAGCAAATAGGCTGTACAACTTAACTTGAGGAGAAAATCAATACACTATTGTTAATGAAATGCAATCATCAATTGTAGAACTGGTTTAATACTGAACTTACCATAAGCATTTCTCAGTCTTGTCACACTGAATTGTAAATAATTTGTTGCTATATAACAGCCTGGTATTCTCCCCTCCTTACTCCCTGGAGCTACCGATACTGAAGGTATTGGTAAATCACAGGGGACAATTACTCCCATTACAGTCTTTCTCACTTTTTGTTGGAGTTTCACTAGGAGAACATTTCCTGCTTTCAGCAGGTGAAGTTAGGGGATTACTCCCATGCTACTTTGTTCACAAAGTTGTAATGCTATTGGGTTACCATGGTACTCATGATGAGGCCCTAATTAGGCATTAATAGTGCTTTACTCTGATGGACAGTGTTGCCCTGAAGCATTCAAAAAGTATAGCACACTTTCGATGTTGAAGAGCATCACACTTGTGATGTTGGCACTTTCCAAGATATTGGTAATGTCCACTGCATAATCTTAGTTTGAAACTGGCCCTTGTGTGACTATTTGCACCATGATTTTATAAATGGTCGGAAGAGGAAATCTTTGACTCGCTTTATGATTCCTATAAGGTGGTTGAAGCTAGCGGCTTTCTGCCATCACTCTCCAACAAAGCATTAACTGCAGTACTCCCGAAATTGGGCAAAGCTACAATGCAGTAGCTACCGTCCGATTTCCGTACTCAATGTGGACATTAAAATTCTAAAGATGATCATTACTGTGAGGCTCAAAAAGGTTCTCTCTTCTTTGATACATCATACCCAGGCGGAATATGTAGCTGGCAAGACCACCCACAGTCACATCTGATCGAAAGTCCACCTGTTGTCACTGTTAAAGAGTCTCAGCTCCAGGAAGGCATTTGATAGGAGATAATGGAATTACATGTCTTCAACACTTTACAGATTTGCTTTAGACACAGATTTTTTCACTAGGGTGAAGTGGCTTTATGAGTCACCAACTGCACAGATCACTTGTAGTGGTTTTCTGTCAGACCCTTTCCAAGTCTCACATGTAATGAGACAGTGATGCCCCCTGACACCTCACTAATTTCTATTGGCATTGGAAGTCCCTCGCACAGACTATTCAGCAATTCAATTCCATAATGGGGAAAGTGTCTATTGCTCGCCCTTAACAAATACTACTATATGTGGACTATACATTGATTGCGCTGATGAACTTGGAAACATCTCTAATGACTACCATAGGAGACTTCTTCCTTATTTCAGGCTATAGAATGAAGTGGGACAAAAGCAAAGCACTCCCTATGTCCAGAATTACTCTGCCAGCCTCTGTTAGAGGCTATAACTACCACTGGAAAGCAGAAATATTTGGGGATATATGTCAATAGGGGTTTGGAGTCAATGGTGGATGATAATCTGCATCCTCTGATTACCGAATGACCAACGAATACATGAGGTGGACCCACTTAAGCTTGTCCCTCTGTTGTAGCGTGCAAATTAATAACATGGTGGTAGCCATCCAGTTTTAATCACACGATGGGTATGTGTCCTCTGACAATACCCTTCAGAATGTTAAGTGCCATTGATAGGAATATTAGATCCTTTGTTTTGGTGTGAGCACATACCAAGTTGAAACCTTTGAAACAGATTGCTAAGAGACAACTGGGGGATTGGGCTTGTGTAGCATTAAGTTCAACTAGTTACCATTATATCTCTCAAAACTAGCATACATGATCCCAAGGGACAAAAAATAGTCACACTTCCTGGATAGCGATAGAAAGGCCTCACCAATAGTGGACTTGGATGTCAGTCTGCTGAATGCTTATAAAACACCACCCTTGGCAACCGCTAACCCAATTATTTAAACAATGTTAAGGACGTGGCTGACCTCTCATCAATTACTTAATGGTGATCTCAAGATCCACAAGCGAGCACCCATATGGGCCAATTCTGGAATCAACATTGATAGATGACCCAGTTAATGGAAAATTTGGATGTGTGCGGTGTGCGGTGATTCATACAATGGGCCAGCTACCAATAGATGGACAATAAATCCCTTTCCCTGGTTCAAATGGATTTCAACTTACCCCCCTCCCAAAAAGGGAAATAGACACAGTTAAGCCATTGCCCGCATAGCTGACTAGATTCTATGCCAAGGCAACTGCTGGAATCTCCCATAGCACACAACTTGTGCCTCTGTTCCTCTAAAGAACATCCCTTAATCTAAGTCAGAGACCATAAGACTTTAAGACTGACCAAGCAAGAACAATCAATTTAGAAGCTATGATAGTCTTATTACACGAGAAACAAGGCATCCCCCATTCACTTATGAAGAGGAACACATTTAATGTGACTGGAGAAATCCGTTATATACAAAGACAGAAGACATACAACAGTGACAGAAAACAATCTCCTTTTCTCTGTATGCCATACTCCATCATACTTTGCACATAAATTATACATTACTGTTCGAAAGCAAACCACTCTTTACCATGACAACCCAATGATAGAAAGTTTAAACATGACCAAATCCAATGGAATAATTTCAGTATACAGTGCATACAACTCACAAAACATAGGGTCATTTTTGCTATACACATTATTTCCATTGCTAGATTTACACTTGATACTTGATGAATCCTTCCCCATTCATAACACATCTCTCGCATATTTGTAAATTTTTCTATAAAGGTACACCATTCAAATATGGACAATGACATTTAGCCCACGACTATAGTGCAAGTAAGTACATGACTGAAAATAATGACAGACCTAGCCTTGATATGATGCTCCCTTGAGTACAGAAGACCTGGAATGAGAATATT
The DNA here is from genome assembly GCF_964204655.1 of Triturus cristatus. Lineage (NCBI taxonomy): Eukaryota > Metazoa > Chordata > Amphibia > Caudata > Salamandridae > Triturus > Triturus cristatus. The sequence goes on from NC_140583.1 coordinate 912,592,089, forward strand.
CAAATTGACTTTAAAGTCTGTGTATGCCATTCATAATCCCTTACATAAGAAATCAGACATTGATTCTCTCTTACTAAACCACTACAGTGTACCAATTTACATTTATAACGCTCAACTTGTCCAACTAATCTTCAGTTTTGCAGGATTGTATTATGGATGACTCAACATCGAATGAGCCATTGAAAAACCATTGAAAAAGTTAGCGCCCTACATCAAAACTAATGACGGACTCAAAGCTACCTAGACCTACCTTTAAAAAAAACACAACTGGGAGTGTCAACACAGGCGATGGACTTAATGGACTACATGGAGGCTGAAACCACACTGGGAGCTGACAATAGACTTTCCCTGTTCTGCGAGCTGACCTCTTTTGGAATAACATTTCTAACTTGTGGTTAAATATGTTCTTTTGCACCTTAATTTTACATATGCTTACCATTTTTCTGAATTTTTCTTATGGTATTCTATTTTAACAGGAACCTTAGTATATACACTACATAGGTAGTAGTCTAAATACATGTCTGCACGGTAAACCCCTCCTCTCCACTGATCCAAATAAGCTCTCTACTGAGCACCTATATTGACATACAGAAATAAGGGTACTACCTGAATCTGCCTTACAGATGTTTTTGTAAAGATGTCTTTGTAAGAGCAATTCTACATAAGGGCATGCATATACTAGCCTTGTCCCACACATGCCGAATGTGCTCACCTTATACCTCCTGAGGGCTGTCTTCCTGCTGCCTATGACTGAGGGGTGACCATTAAGTGACTTTTGTGGCTACTGTGTATTTTTGCATATGCCCATCGTTCCATGATGACTCCAGTTAGAAACGTCCTTGATGGACATAGTCCATTCCTCACAAACATGGGTAACCTGTGCTGGCGTTGACTGCCGTTCTGCTCCAACCCTAAAAGAAGGGGTGGCTCGTCCATTCGAGCAGAGGAGTGTCACAGGTCCCCACAAAGAAAAGTCCTAGGTCAGAGCTGAAAAATAAAATCGTAATAAAGTTTATTTATTACCATGTCTTTTTTCAGCAGCCAACCCTTCCTAAACTGAGTGTCAGGACGGGGTGGGCCATTGCAAATGAGTGGCAGCAGGGAGCTGCGTGCATAAGTTTAAAATGTGCATGTCTCTTTGGCTGGCCGTCTTGCGTCAGCCAGCCAGTCATGCACATTTTAAACCTCTCTAACCCAGCTGTCAAGAGAAAGAGCAGGCCTCCAATGCACTTAAAAGCGCTGAGAGAGGCCGCTCCCACCAATCCTGGCGCTGCTCTCATGCTGTTTACCAGCATGGGAGCAGCACCAGGATTGGTTAGGAGGTTGGCTGGGTCCCGCAGTGGAGCCTGCCTTGAAGACAGAAGACCAATTGAGGAGGACATTGCATCACACAGGAAGGAAAGTATATTTTATTTATTTTTCTGTGCTACCTGCCCTACCATTCTCGGTACATGCCAGCAGCCACTGTCTAAAAGCACTATTACAACTGGCAGTGACAATGCATGCATGAGAGTGCACACTGCCGCTGTTACAACTTACATTAATGTCTGCCACTCTGGCCAGCCCTTGTCTCTCTGATTGCCCGCGCTTGTGCATACCTACATAATATGGGCTATCTGAGATCGCATTGCCCTTCGGGTCTAAGAGGCTCTGGAGCCATGGGATGGGTAATGCATGGGTTTAGCACATTTACAGAGAAGAGGCACATCTGGCGGAAGTGCTCTATTTATATACAAACAACATAAAACATGATTCAAATAGAACAACTTCCTAAGACAATAATTAATGAAGAAGCAGAAGCCTTTAGAGGGGCTTTGCAGTTACAATTGATGTAGCGGGATTTTTAATGCATCATTATCTGTTAACAATAAGGTATTTTTTGCACCGGCTGATGTTTTCAGGAACAAATACCATACTATTTATCGCCAAACATGTCCAGAAAAAATATTCTTGGTAATACTATCTGGGACCCTTTACCCCACAGGTCTTCGAGCTTTGCCAGTATCACAACTCCAGAAATAGGAGAGCACCTAGTCATTTTAACAACACAGCCCTGTTGATCTGTAATGGGAATCACTTGCTAAACCAAGCCCTAACCTGGAAATAGTTTATAAATAACTTTAAAAAAAAAACATCACAAAAGCAAGAAAGTAATGGATTTCAAATGGAGCATCGCTGTTAATATTATTGCAGCTTGTCCGCCAGCACTCCTTGACAATGTCATTAGTTACCAGGAAATACCTCATCAGTCATGAATGCTTTGCTTCACTCGATGACTGCTAGTAAACTTGATATGTTTGTTTATAAAACCATGTGTAAGCATCAAATATTCATGAGAGCATACTTAATTGAAAATATGCATCTGCTAATTAAATGCTATTTTGTCTCAAAACTTCTCATTCGAAATTGGAATTCAGTCTTCCTTAACACAGCACCTTCAAGATGCAGAGAATGTTCGCGCACAAATGCTGGGAGGTCCAATTCATTGAAACGCTGATGGTCGTCAGCCATCTTAGCAGGCCTGTTGCGATAGGAAGTTGCGGCCGGCCATCTTGTAAAGCTCTCCTTCATGAAGTCAGAGGTTTGTGCAAATAAATCCCGTCCTTAACGCTAACTGCTTATTTCCTCTTTTCCTCAGCCACTCTCCTTTCTGCTATGAGAATCAAATTGCAGTTCTTGTTGGTATTTCATATTAGGCAATCCCTCGACGTTCATAAAATAAACTATTTTCCCAGAGTAAAGCCGTGGAAGAGGATATAAAAGGATTGATTTAATAAGTCTGCTCCTGTGGTCATTCGCCTCCTGGGGTAAGGCCCCAGGAGAATGACCACGAGGGCACACACCAACTCTGTTCAAAAGTAAGAAATAACCAACTGGATTATCTAAACGTAAATATAAATGAGCACTTTCAACAGTTAAAGTAACAAAGTTGTAAAGTTGGCTTAAAGTTAAGGCAAACGCGCAACAGGTCTCAGACATGACTGCTTTGCTAATGTAAAAATTAAAAATAAACAAAGCACTCCTTTCAAAATTAGTGGAAGACCATGTCATTAAAAGGCAGAAAAATTGCTGCTTCAGAAGAAATAACAGCCAGATTGCCGCCGCCACTAATATTTTATGCCTGACTGTCAAAAAAGTGTTCTGGAGCAAATTAGATGTCTGTTGTACAAATGGGATTTGTAAATACGTGCTCAAGGGCAAATTACACAAACGGCCCGCGTTTATAGGGACTTTCTCCAGTCCACTGCCTATGAAACTCCAACATCCACAGCAACTACAAACCATAACATGCACATCTATATAAGGTACTGCATCAACAAGTAACAGCTCCATTGTGTGAATCACTGAAAATATACCAGCCCTGTAGACTAATATAAATAAATATATGTAAGCAGGTACAGTATATCAAAAAGACAGAATTTAAAAACAAAAACCCAAAGTAGGATTAAACCTTACTGCTTGAACTGGTGGTTGGCAGCACATGATATTGAATGCCAAAATGCGGGGTTTGGAATTTGGCCGGGGGTCACATTATTGGTACGATATTTCAAAGATGAAACAAACATCTGTATTTCATATATATGATGTACACATTACTAATTGCATATAAATGAAGCCTTTTGACTGAAAAGAAAAAAATTAAAAGAGTTTTGATGCAGTGGCGCGGTCGTGAGGCAGGGGGCACAAAAAATGAAAGAAAGAAAATAGACTTACCTTCCTCGTGCAGCGTGACAACTTCATCACTCGGGTGCCTTCTGGATGCCGGATGCAGGAAACTGCGCTATCCAATCCTACTGCGCAGCACCAGGATTGGATAGAGCAGGCTCTCTCAGCGCTCCTAAGAGCACTAGAGGTCTGTGCTTTTTCTAACCCAGCTATGTAAGACAGCTAGGTTTGAGAACTTTAAAATGTACATGTCTGGCTGGCAGGCCAAAGGGACATGCTCATTTCTAAGAGCACTGCACAGCTCGCCGCTGCTGCCACTCAGCAGCACTGGCCCCACCTCATCCCGACACTTAGTTTGGGACGGGTTGCTGAAAAATAAAATGGTAATAAATAACCTTTATTACCATTTTATTTTTCTGCTCAGGGGCTTTTGGGGGCAAAGCTCCTCTGCTCAAATGGAGGAGCCACCCCTGATTTGATGATTTGCCGCATGTTAATGTTAAGGCAGTACTGTCAAGTAGCACTGGGCAAACACGTTTTTACTATGCTAATAGGTCTTGCTTTAATGACCTGCACCCCGCACTGACAAAAGCAGGCACTCACTTATATAGCCATTGCTCACTCTGCAATCATGCATGTACATCACTTAATGTGCACCAACACATCTCTTACCCTGCACTAAGCAACTGTGCACCTGACCAGGTCTCACCATGATTAGGGGAGGGCGACATGGTCTGCTCCGCCGGCGGAGTTGGTGGAGGTTTGGCCACTCCGCATTACGCTTGTAAATCGGCGTTCCGCCCAAATTCCACTAACCGCCGCATGGCACAGTTTTTTCTCATGGGCAGCTCACCAACACTAAGTTGGTGAGCGCAAGCGAGATCTGGCCTCCCCTCGTTCAATTTTGGTCACCAGGAGGGCACCTGGTGAGATTTCTCCATTGTGGGCGATTGCGGGAGGTCGCGACTGTTTGTGGTCAGAAAGCTGCTGCTCGAGTAGAAAACGTAAATGAGCGCAGGAAAATCAACTTGAGAAGCTGCAGCCTATGGCACATTGTGTGGTGCTGTTTGCACTGATTTTTTAGCTCTTGGTGCTAAATCACAGCACAAGCAACGTGACAAGCATCTTTCCACCCATTCATGGATTTCCGCGCAATCCCGCAGAGGTTGTTTGTAACTCTGCAGAAGTTCATGGAACTCCACGAGCTGCATGCAGGTCTAACCATTATTCACTTTCACCACCTGACGTCAACCCAGCTCCACACTGCTAGCACCGTTGTGCTGCCCTCTCTCCTCCCAACCACAATGTGAATGGTAGCATCAGCAGCAATTTCCTGAGCCCAGATTAACTATCTCATCCCAGATCAAGCTAGTGCCCTGTCCAGAGCTTACTTAGCGTCGGACATCGTTCAGTGAAATTCAGTTGGAGCACAACTCAGACAGTGTTTGCAAACCACATTCGGACTCCATGGCCTACTTTGCGGCATGCTAGAACTGACTGGGGTTTAGCCAATGAGTCAAACCGAGGTCACTACAAATAACAAGTCACTCACACTCCCAGATAGCTCCCAGAATATGTCCAGCTGTGGGATTGATTGCTCGGCAATTCAGAAGAACTAAAAATAATGGCAAATGTCATTAGTTAAAAGCTAATGGACAGCAGATATTAGTATGAATTTATGGATGTCCACATATGTAGCAGACAGGTGGTCGCCTTAAGTTGAATGCTCTGCAGTGCTTCATTTAGGTGAAAGGAAATCAACAAAAAATGCAGCCATCAATTGTGCAGCATTATGGAGAGTTCCTTTTACCTAACATTGTGTCATTATGTTAAAATGTGCAAGTCATGTTAGGTGAGGGGAAACCGTCCACCAGGCAGTAGAGGCTCAATGCAAGTACTCTTTTAGAGAAAGCCCAAATTTGTGGTCAGTGAAATGTTATACTCAAGGACACAAGCCTGTCAGCGGCCTTCTGCACCAGCTGTAATCTTTTCAGGAGATAGGCCGGTAAACCCCAGTATTGTGAGTTGGCATAATCCAGCCTTGAGGTAATCAGGGACAGGATCACTGTTTTCCCTGCGGAAGGGGGAGTAGGTAAAGGAACTTTTTAAACATGTTTAAATAGTCCAAAGCAGAAACCTACTACACCTGCCACATGGGAGGGTGCAAAGGATGCATTTTATCAAGTTTCAACCCCAGCTTGCATGCTACTGTGGCAGGGGCAGGTGGTGGCGGGACATCATTTGGCCAAAGGTTATTGTCCGAGCTGGGCGGTGGAATCCCGAAGAGCAGAGTTTCTGTTTTGCTGACATTGCATTGAAGTATGTATAATAACAATGGGGTAACCCTGTATCCCTTGGAACCTGGGTATGTATACAAAAGAGCTACATATAATGCTATATATAGGTCTTCCTGAGTACTTACTGAACCGCTTGCAGGTGGCTCAAAATGCAGCGGCCAGAGCTATTCTCATGGTGGGACCCAGAGCACACATGTCTACTCATCTAAAAACCTTGCACTGGCTCCCGATACGCAAGAGGATCCAGTTTAAGGCACTGGTTCTGGCGTTCCGAGCCTTTCATGGCATGGGCGCCGTTTATCTCAGGAGACGAGTTCAACACTATGTGCCACATCGTGCCCTGAGGTCCTATGGTCAGGCCCTGATACTTATTCCTAAATTCTCACAGGCAGGCGGGCGCTCATTCCAAGTGCTTGCCGCTTGCCTATGGAATAGTTTACCCCTTCATCTTAGGCTGGTCCAACACCTGCTTGTTTTCAGGAGACAGCTAAAAACCTGGCTTTTCTAGCTATAATGCCTCTGTCCTGGTTTTAGTGCGACTGTTTCGAACTCTGATTTCTCTGTCCCAAGCCGGTCCTGCAGCGCCGGGACACTCTGTGGAGTAGCCGTGCGCTTTACAAGAACCAATTTTCATTTCATTTCAATGGTTCCGTTGGGTGTAAAAAATTGCTTACATGTTACAGAATGAGTCATTAACATAATTTAAATTGCAACATTTGCACAAAAGAGTAGGCTGGAACACACAGAAAGACAACGATATATGCCGAGTCATACGAATTTACTTTTTTCTACATAAGGATTTTTGAATTTTTCATGTGGCTGTCTACAATTTAATTAAAACAAAGTGGCAATACGTTCAAGTGACAAAGGTGCTCAAGTGACATGGGTGATTGAGTGTCATATACACAAAGGTGAAGACAGAACAAAATTCTATGTACAAAATATACAAAGGAAGCAATTCTTTGATGCGGCCAGTATGTTGGTCAATGAAGTGTCTCTGTAATGGTATGAGTATATTTTACAGTTTCACCCCCGAGACCAGGTGGAAATGGACCGATATAGATCGTTGATGTTTCAACCCTGAAGTAAAGAGTCATGGAGGATCTTCCTCAGGACAGGAGATAACTAGACAGCCTATAGGAAAATTAATTCAAATGTTTCAGGCGTGTCCAGCTGATGGCATCAAATTAGTGACAGGGGTACGGGTGAGGATACTCACCGAACAAGTCGTCAATTAATGGACCAAAAGAGGATGCAACGTGGCTATAGTCAGCGTCAAATGCCTAAAACAACCGAGGGTTAATCATTACACTAGTAACTTCTACATAAGGCATGTGAATCGTGGGTTAGTGACTGCAAACATGGGCATGTGGAAGGAAAGACTAGCGATCTTACCTAAATGACAAAGGGTATAGAAGGACGGCTGGTGGCACCAAAAGGTTGCTTTTAGAAATCTGAGACTGGAAGGTTGTATTGGCTATTAGGAAGTGTTCAGTTGCAGTGAGTAGGCTAACATCCGTTAGCGGATCTGCGCGGCCTTACCTAAATAACAGTGGATTCTTGCAGCGATGATTCTGCAAAATGGGGTGGAACTGCACACAACAAATGAAGTTGTGTCAGGTAATTAATATGTAGTTATGGAAAAATTGCAGTAGTGAGTAGAGTGGGTAAGGTTTGAAAACGTTACCTCTTTTTATTTTGGAGAGCATTCACTCGCCCGGTGGAGACGCTTTATCATTCTCCCTAGTAAATTATAGAAAGAAATGGGGCATCAATATACAGTGAGGAAGGTGAGATTATTTGAAAAACGAAGCTAAATGGCTCAGATGAAGATATCCCGCTGATAAAACGGAGTGCATCCACTTACCTGATTTGAACCGCAATTTCACAACCAGCAGCCTCGAGTCCAAGTGCTCGAGTGCCGGTACATGAAGGAAATAGGCTGGTACGTACTACGTGGGAGTGATGTCTGGCGGCGTACACGGTTACCCGCAGAAGCTAGATGTAGCTGTCGGGGGACTCACGGTTAGAATAACCGTCATCTGGTTGGATTATTAGACGGCCTCATTGAAGCTATAGTGATGGATTATATGAGGGTCTATTGTTGTAAATTCTCTCTCTCTCTCTCTCTGTGAAGAGAGAGAGAGAGAGAGAGCAAGAAAGAGAGTTGTGGTCAGAATAAATTCTGGTTGAGCAATCAGACGGCCTCATTGAAGCAATGGGAAAGGCTGGTATAAGTGTTTATAGTTATTAATTCTCATGTATTTAAAGGTGATTAAAGCGCCCGAAGTGCCACCGGAGGAAATATGCATGTGTGTGCTAATGCTGATTAACAACCAGGGTGTCCCAACCACGGGGTATGAAATACATAGGCTCATTATTCGTACATTGTCATTGCATATGGAAATGTAAGGCATACATGTTGAGACAATGGTGGAAAGCTCCTTTTTCTTATACATAGATATTGCGTATACAATCATGAGGCACACATTATAACGTTTTGTTAGAAAGAAAGATGCTTGTGAAACGGACCTATTATGCAGCGTCATGCATTTTAAAAAGTCAAGGATGGTTAAAAAGTTACCAGATGTGGACATTCAAAAAACTTATTGAATGTTTCACGTTGAAGTAACATAGTTATAAAAAGTTTGTGTTGTGGAGTGAATAAACAGCATAAAAACTACATAAGGGCGATGACCAGCAAATAGTGAAAACCAGACAGAGTCTGAGAACCAATTGCGTAAACTAGCGCTGGAATGAGGGTAACCTGTGCTCGATATTTGGAGACTACAGTGTACTATCCAAGGGGGAGAAAGTCAGCAGAGGGACCAGTGTCAGTTATACAATAATTGGCTGGTCTGTCTGAAAGTTTCCTCCATTTCGTTCAGCCCACTATTAACTGTGTCCAGAGAATGTATCCATCTACATTCTTTGAAGTTTAAGGTTGTGCCAATCTTCCCTCCTCTAGGGTGTGGGTACATTTTCTCCAGTACCCACCATTTGAGGGTGTCCGGTGAGTGGTTATTGCTGCAGAAATGTTCGACCAGGGGAGCGCCGTGTACCTTACACTTAATCCTACTGAAGTGTTATAGTATCCTGGTTTTCACCTTTTGAGTTGTTTGCCCCACATACACTTTGTCTCACGGGCACTTTATGGCATATATGACATTTGTACTATTGCAGTTAGTATGGTGTGGGGTATTGTATGTCCTATTCTTGTGTGTGAAAGAGGTCCCTTCAACAGTGAAGGGGCAGGCCTTGCATTTGCCGCATTTATAATTTCCCTGAAGAGGTGGCAAGCTCAACTGACTCCTGAAGTCTGGGGATAGCGGGGTTTAAAAATAAGCTTTTACGACAAAGTCTTTCACATTCTTGCCCCTCTTGAAAGCAAAAATCGGATCCTCTTTGGTGTTGAGTTCACTTGCACCAGGTTTCAGTATCTCTTCACGATGCTTTTAATCTTGTTACTCCTTGTATTGTAGGTGGTCACACAGACAAGGTTGTCCTTCCCTGGGTCTTCAGGTTTGACCTCCAAGAGAGACTCTCTGGGGCAATACCAAGCTCATTTTCTGGTGCGCTTGAGTAGTCCCATTGGGTATACTCTTTCCTTCAATCATTGTGTAACGGTCTCCGTTTCCTTGAAGAAATCATCTCTGTGTGTACAATTTCTTCTTAGCCTCAGAAATTGCCCATATGGCAGGTTATCTCTGAGGCTTCTGGGGTGATGTGAGTCATACTTCAGTAGTGTATTACGCTCTGTCGGTTTCCTACAAAGGGACGTGAAAATCATTCCATCTTCAACTTTGAACGTAATATCCAGGAAGTTGATTGCTTCATTGCTGTAGGCCATGGTGAACTGGATATCTGTGGACCTACCGTTAATCCAAACCTTGAAGGCAATCAGATTTATTTCAGTACTGGTCCAAATCAACATCACGTCATCAATGTATATCTTCCACATTGAGATGTTGTCTATGAAAGGATTATTGAGATCATAAAGATGTTCCTCTTCATAATGATCCATATAAAGTTTGGACAGACTGGGAGCAAATCCGGCTCCCATAGCCACACCTTTGCACTGATTTTTTTAAGTTTAAAGTTTATTGAAAAGAAAAATTGTAGCATACAAAACAAGAGTGACAATATATAAGAAAATTACCAAAAAAAGTAAGTCTCCACATCAAACCTATTAATTAATAAAACAGGGAAGGGCAAGAGAGGGAAAGGGGGGATAAAGGAGAAAGAAAGGTCCAATATAAACACAGGTATTATCAGAATCTGAAACTCTATGGCATACGCATGAACTGTAATAAGAATACTGTAATCCTAAAGTCATAAGAGACCATACTGAAAAGAAAAAAGAAAAAAGAAAAAGGAATCATTCAAGGAATACAATCAAAAACTAAACTTAAGAAGACAACAGCGGACTTAAGGAGGTTTTCTGACTTCGTCTGGAGTATTCACTGTAATGGCGGGTTTAGAAGCTACATTAGTCAGGTAGGTGGATAAAGGGAGCCATAGAAGATCTCTTTTGAAAGACAAGGATGGAGGAGAGACATTGCTTGTATCCAACCTATGATGAAAACAAACAGCGTTCCACCATGCTCTGAAGGTAACTTTTTCAACTTGTTTCCAGTTGGAAGTAATTAAATGAAAGGCTAATGCTAGGAATAAGTCAATTAAGGAGGGATTAGGAGATGGGTGAGGCCAAGAAGGTGCTAAGGTGCCTAAAAAGATATTAGATATAGAAAAAGGGATTTGGGTATTGAAAATCTTATTGATTTGAGACCAAACTGAGAGCCAAAAACGGGAGAGAGAGGGACAGTCAAAGAGCATATGTTTTAAATCAGCGGAAGTCATTTCGCATGGCCAACAGGACGAGGAATAGTCTGTAGAGAAAGAAGCTAACTTTGAGGGAGTTAGAAGAAGGCGTTTGTAAACAAAATAAAGAGTCTGAGAAGTGTTCGCTGCCCTAGATGTTTTGTGGATTTTCGACCATAATTTATCCCAAAATGGGATAGTCCAACAATCTGCAAGATCTCGTTCCCAAGCCAATTCAGCTTTCCCCTTGGTTCTCTCAGAAGAGAAAAACAAGGCTTTATATAAAGAGGAAGCTGATGTATTCATAGATAACAAAGGAAAAAGAGAGGAGCAATTAGAAGGAATATTTGAATTAAGCGGTAGGGAAAGAAGATAGTGCAGAAGAGGAGGAAGGAGAGAATCATATTGAGTTTTACATGAGGAGGGTAAAGAAAATTGTACCTGAAGCTCTGAGAAGGATAGTGGAGTATGATTAGATATTAATTGCGAAATCCAAAGTAAACCCTTGAGCCTCCAAGTCTTCCAATATATAGTACGACCCTTAATACGGAGCAGATGATTATGCCAGATTGGTTGCAGGTCTAATGAAGAAGATGAGGGATATGAGGATGGAAGAAATGGTTTTAATATTTTACGCGTGTGGGAGATAACTTGGGAGCGAAAAGAGGAAATAGTGTTAGTAAAATTAAGGGATTCAATAAAGTGGAACGGAGCTATAAATGATGTTTCTATAGTTAACCAAATAGGGGTAAACACACCTTGATCCGGATGAAGCCATCGGGAGGATTGCCTAAGAGAAAAAGTATAGTGATAGGATTTAAAATCAGGAAATTTGAGACCACCAGAAGTCTTATCAGCCTTAAGAGCGTTAAGAGCAATTCGAGGAGTCTTGTTTTTCCAAAGGAGTTTGTTTAGTAGAGAATCAATTTTTTAAAAGTAAAAAGTAGGAATATGAACGGGGATCATAGATAAAAGATAAAGAACTAGCGGCGTAAGCATCATCTTAATAGAATCCAAACGCCCCCACCAAGAAAGAAAAAGTGGATGCCATTGGTCAATAGAGGTAGATACATTTTTAATGAGACTGTCAAAGTTTTCTTTTAAAGTTTCTGGAATAGTGGGAGAGAACCATAAACCTAAGTATTTTATTTTAGTGGATTTCCAGGAAAAACCAGTGGAGACGAAATCTTGTTTCAGACAGAGAACATTTAATGGAAGGATTTCACATTTATCCGCGTTAAGACGGTACCCGGAAAGTTGGGAAAAATTATCAACTTGAGAAAGAAAGGCCGGAAGCGAAGAAGAGGGATTTGAGCAATACATAAGTACATCGTCAGCATAAACAGACATTTTAACCTGAGTATTGGCAAGATTAAAACCGGTAATTCTATCGTCTAACCTAATTTTTGTTAAAAAGGGTTCTAGTGCAATGATAAATAAAAGAGGTGATAGAGGGCAGCCTTGGATAACTCCTCTGAAAAGAGGAAAAAAATCAGAGGTAATCCCATTAACAGAAATAGAAGCTTTAGGACCAGAATATAGTAAAGAAATAAGGGAAATCAATTTAGTAGGGAATCCGATCCACTGAAGAGCATGAAACATAAAATCCCAGCCAAGTCTGTCAAATGCTTTTTCAGCATCCAGTGCTATCGCAGCAATGGGATAGTCAAGCGAAGAGGCTTTACTTAAAATATTAAGGAAGACTCTGGAATTATTTGAAGATAAACGGCCTTTAATAAACCCTGATTGTTCGGGACCAATAAGGTTCGGCAGAATGGGATCAATACGAAGCGCAAGAATCTTAGCAAAAATCTTATAGGCTAAATTAACTAGGGAAATTGGGCGGTAATTTTTACAAAATGCGGGGTCCTTGTTATCTTTGGGAATTAAGCAGATTACGACTTCTTGAAAGGATCCTGAAGAGGAACCATCTTTGATAAAAGATTTATAAAGTGATAAGAGGTGGGGAAGTAATAGAATTGCAAAGTGAGCGTAAAATTCAATAGTAAAACCATCAGGACCGGGAGCTTTACCTTTTTTCAATACAGATACAGCATGTTTAATCTCGGCTAAAGTAATGTCCGCTTCCAACAAAGAAAAATCAGTATCATAAGGGGAAGGGGAATTTATTGCTTGAAAAAAGGAGGAAAGCGCGTCTGAAGTTGGTTGGTGCTCAGGAGTATATACATTTTTGTAGAAAGAAACAAATTCATTCAAAATATCGTTGTCTTTAAAGAGCAATTTTCCTACATTATTACGTATGGATTCAATTTTAGTCCGTTCACTACGTATTTTTAAGTAATTTGCAAGAAGTTTACCCATCTTATTCTGACCACCATAGTAGCGGGCACTACTTTTTAAGAGATAAGAGGAAGCAGCCTCTGTAGTAGATTTGCTAAAAGAAATTTTTGCTGCAATAAGATTCTTTAGCCATGATTCGGAATTAGAGTGGTAGTAACAATATTCAAGTTGCTTACTCTTGGCTAACAACTCAGAATTTTTAGCCTAAAAAAACTTTTTTTTGTGTGAAACAAAATTTATAATGAATCCTCTGGCTGTAGCTTTAAAAGAGTCCCAAATCATTACCGGAGAGGAGTCCGGGACAGAATTAATAGAAAAGAATTCAGAAGCAAAAGAGCTAAATTGACTTGTGAAATTAGGATCCGATAATAATGCGTTGTTAACTTAAAACGCCATCTACCGGCCTTAGGAGAAAAGGGCAACAGGTCAAAATCCACAAAAACTGGAGTATGGTCCGAGATGAGGATAGATCCAATTTCAGCATGAGTGACAAGTTGAGATAAAGGTTTGCTGAAAAAGAGGTAATCAATTCTAGATTGTGAGTTGTGGGGAGGGGAATAAAAGGTGTATTCTTGTTAAACTGGGTTACAAAGTCTCCAGACATCAATTAAAGCATTACGACGTATGGCAGAAGTAAATTGTGAGTGCATCTTAGAAGTGGAGAATTTTACAGAAGAGTGTATGTCTAATATAGGATCCAATACCTGGTTACAGTCACCTCCAAAAATAACATAATCGTCATCTAACAGAAGAAGTTTGTCAGATACCTGAGTCCAAAATATATTATCAACAGTAACAGGTGCAGAAACATTAAATAAAACTAAGGGTATTGAATCAATAAGTAATTTAACAATTACCCAACGACCATCAGAATCAATTTCCAGATGTACAATTGAAAATTGGTGCTTTTTATGACATAAGATCAAAGTCCCATTCTTCTTTCCTAAAGCTGGGGAAGAAAAAACATGACCCACCCAACTCCTTTTCAACTTAACTGCTTCAACATCCGATAGGTGCATTTCTTGGATTAAAGCAATATCAGTATTTAATCTAGATAAATGGGTTAATACGCGTTGGCTTTTAATAGGGTTGTTGACTCCTTTAACATTCCATGTCACAACTCTAAATGTAAATTATTTTAAAAAGTCTCTGCACAGATAATAAACACAGTTAGGTGATACCACTCGAACATAATAAAGGCAATCAATATGCAACCAATAGAAGAAAGTAGAACCTTATTACCTAGGAGTAAAAGAACATAGAAGAAAAGATTGTAAAAATGTCTCAGAATGAAGGAAAAGAAAAAGATATGAATAAAAGCAGGGTTAGCAAAACGAGTATTATGAAACGTAGAGAAGAAGATACCATATGAGAGAGGGGAGAAAGAATTAAGACCTAAAAAGTAATTAGTTGCTATCAAAAAGCGAAAAAAGGGAAAAGAAAGGGAGAGAAAGAGAAAAGATTTGGGGGAAGAAGACCAGAAATAACAAAAGACATAGAACAGAAAAACAAAACAAATCCAGCAATCAAAGATACAAAATAATGTCCAAAAGACATACCATAAAAATACAAAGGAAACGGGGATGGAAGAGCCACATAGGGAAGAATAGCACGACGAAACGGAGGACTCCAAGAGGATGCAGCAAAGGGGGAACGCCTCCAGGCGAGAACATCATACACAACAACAAGGGAGCACAGAACCGCACCTAAGAAAAGAGAGAAGACATTAAAAATGATAATGCACAACTCATTAAAAACAAAACAATAAGAGAAGAAAAACCAACGCCACATAACGAACACCCGTTATAGAACTTAGTCAATAATTATAAACCAGGAGTGTCCACGGAATCCCCTCTGTGTGAGTTCAGAAATTGTTGAAGAAGAGCTGGAGCTTCATAATTTGTCGTTCTGTTGTTGTGCGTAACCTTGAAAAGGCAGGGATGAAACAATCCATATCGGGCATTCAGAGCACGCAGGGCCGGTCTCATATGCAGAAATTGTTTACGTCGATCAGCAGTAGCTTTTGCGTAATCTTGAGCAAAACAGAGATTCGAGCCATTCCAGGTAATTTTCCCTTTTTGTTTAGCCGCCTGAATCACTTTTATGAGGTCAATATATTCTAGAAAGTATAGGATGACACCTCTAGGCTTCGAGGAGGAGGCGGATGAATTAGATAGGCGGGAAACTGGACCCAAACGATGAGTTCGCTGGATATTTAATGCAGGAGAGGTAGGAAGACCCAGAAGTGTTGGCAAGAAAGATTGAAAAAAGGATGTGGGGCTTGACCCTTCAAGACCTTCCGCCAAACCATAAATGCGTAGGTTATTGCGCCTATTACGATTTTCCAAATTCTCAACCTTCTGCTTAAGAAAATGAATCTCTTTGTGAATGCTAGGAACTTGGTCGGAGACAACCTGCACCGAAGTCACTCTTCTTTTAAGGTCCGCAACTCGAAGCTCGGTATGTGAGCACTTATCCTCAAGACTTTGAAGTCGAGCGTTTGCTTCAGCCATATATGGTTTGAGAGAGCGTATTTCCTCAAGCAAAAGGTCCAAAGACACAGAAGAGACAGAATTGGTAGGGGAAGGCGGATTCGCCTTTATTCGTTTTCCTGAGGTTGAAGGGATTTTGGAATTCGGTTTACTGCTCGAGCGGGACATAGTAGTAGATGTGCCTTTTAATCCAACAGAGTCATTAAGAGTATCTTCCATATTCTCCTGTAGAACACTAAAAGGATTAATATCTTCTAATGACGAAGAAGACGCAATCAGTTGTTGTGTAGAAGAGAGGTTAGAACGAGCCATGTTAAAAAGAAAGAAAAACTGAAGAGTAAACACCAAAGGACCAAAAATGACCAAAGATGGCGCCAAACAAATCGTTAATTATTTCTGAGAGGAAAAGATATCAAAAATCTGACGAGAAATGCAGTTCTATCAGGAAACAGCAAAGTCCCACCCAGCGGCAAGTGAAAAGGGAAAACTGAGTACGTATGTATGCTCAGATATGGCTGTTGAAACAAGGCAGATAGAATACAAAAATCTAAGATGGCGCCCTGTAATGATGGAGGAAACCTGAGGAAAAATACTTGCCAAAACGTGACCAAACTGCACAGGAAGTTCAAAAATATTGAACAGAAATCGTTTCCATTGTTGTCTGTCTCTAAACAGGGCGAAGGTTTAATGAATGCAGGCAATGAGGAGACATGAAGGAGAAAAGTCAAATAACTTAAGATGGCGGCCGCGTCTTACCGAAGCTCCGTGTTTTGAAAGAAACTGAGAAATACATCGTCGCGCGGCCGCCCAGTGTTGCTCGAAAAGCTTCAAAGCGTTGCCAAAGTGTTCCGCCGCATAATGGAGTGTCTCGTGGATTCTGAACGCGAATTGAGCGCCTGGAGGCGATCCGTCCCCCTACTCCCTCACGGAGCTCTCACCAACGGCGGCCATTCCTCACGGCTCTGGAGCCACGCCCCCACACCTTTGCACTGATAATAGTATGATTTTGAAAGAGGAAATAATTCTTTGATAGAGCGATCTCCAGCAAGGCCACTAAGAAATGTGTTGGCACCCAATGTGGCCTTGGTCGTTTCTCCAATATGTCTGTGGTTACTTCTAATGCTTTGTCCTGTGGGATGCTGGTATACAAGGATGATACGTCAAGCGTTCCATAAGTTGTGTGTTGGTATCAAAGGGTTGACCCTCTACCAGCTGCTTTCTTTGTTTATTTTGTACATATAGTTTTGTTCTGTCTTCACCTATGAGTATATAACACTCAGTCACCCATGTCACTTGAGCACCTTTGTCACTTGAACGTATTGCCACTTTGTTTTAATTGAATTGTAGACAGCCACATAAAAAATTCAAAATTTCTTATGAAGAAAAAAAGTAAATTCTTATGACTCTGCATACATCGTTGTCTCTCTGTGTGTTCCAGCCCACGCTTTTGTACAAATGTTGCAATTTAAATTATGCTAATGACTCATTCTGTAATATGTAAGCTATTTTTTACACCCAGTGGAACCATTGTAGCTCTTTTGGCAGTGCATTGAAGGCAGCTGTTATGCATCCTTTGGAACACAGCGGACATGCAAGCCTTAAAGTGCTCCTCGCATTAAGTAAATTTCTGTCTAGAGTGAGAAGCAGGTGTGTATCATCGGCATAGGATACTATTTGTACACCACACGATTATATCAAGGTCGCCAATGGGGTCACATACACATTGAATAATGTAGGGCTCATTGCAGACCCTAGAGTAGCAAAAATATATATTTGAAAAACCTCCCAACCGACCTACATATGTTCAACATATGTTCAACAATGGCTAAACTTAGCTCAGTGGGCTTATCCCTTTTGCTACATTAGTCAGTGGATTCAACAACAGTACATATTATTTGTATCTTTATTATTATTAAATTCAGTTTAAAACAATTTTTTGGGGAATTTTGTCATTAAAACATGTAAACATAACTTTGGCGTACATATATACAGTGCAATTTATGAATATTTCCACTGGTTGTAAATCTCTTATGCAGTCGAAAAAACCATGATTATACATATCCCCATATTGTGATGCAGACTAACGTCATATCTCATCACACCTCTCATTCCATCACGTACTTACATATCATACAAACACATACATACATCAAGTACATTGCTATTCCAGCTTTAATTGGCATGCCAACAAACTCATGGTGAGAACCCTTCAATAATGTCCATGGTTATGCTGCCAGCTGGAGTTCCAACAGGCCGACGCAGGTTTCGGTGGAACAGGGATATTTAAATCCACCTTCTTCAGGACCGCATACTTGCATTAATTTATGTAGCGGAGGTAAGATGGGGAATCAATAATACAAGTTCGCTTTATACACAATGGTAAAAGCATGTGTGCCAGAATGTTAGGCAGATATGGGGCCTTCTTCTCCGTTAGCCGTGCTGGCACTCTCAAATTTTATTTAGGCAGAAGAGAGCAGCTTCCCATATGAATGCTCACTGGTTACTTCATTATGTCATTTAACGTGCTTCAGCACTGGGCATTTTGCGCACAATATCCTAAGATATAGATCTGTGTGCCTATTCGTTAGACTTTGTCAGGGTTCTCTCGTGTAATATCACAGGCTGCCTCATCCTGCTTACTTTAAGCACACATGCTTTTACCATTGTGTATAAAGCCAGCTTGTATTATTGATCTTTTGGACCCTAGAGGAACGCTAAAACCCTAGGGTTTAGGTTCCGAGGCGAATAGGGCTATTCAAGCTGATTGGAACCTGTCAGCCAGAAAGGAACAGAACCAAGCAAATGAGGAGCCACAAACATATTTGGCACCGAGGCGATATAAAAGTGTTGTGTGCGAGACTGTGTCAAAAGCCGCAGATCAAGGAGAAACACGGCCACCTGATTCCCCTGATCCACTTTTAGCTTAATCGTATCTGCCACCTCCAGCAGGGTAGTCTGGGTGCTGAAGCCCAGGCGGACCCCGACTGGGAAGGGTGAAGTAACTTTTTCTGCTCTGGGAAAGCCGAGAAAGGTTTATTAATGAGCTTCTCCAACATCTTGGATAAGGCTCGCAGCAAAGAGATTGGTTAAAAGATAGGAATGTTGGTTTTGTTGGCCAATGGTTTTTTCAAGGGAGGAAAAAGCTTGGCCTATTTACAGATGCTAGGGATGTGGTCAACCGAATGGACTGATGTAGAAGCTGATTTAATGGGGGTTGATAGCGTCGCTATCGGAGACCAGAATAGGAGGAGGGCAGGGGTTGACAGGAGATCCCCATTTACATGTTCTAAGTGCATTTACAGACACCTCCCGAGAGATAGCGGTGAATTCCTACATTGAATGGCAACAAGGGGAAAAAACAGCATCCCACAGAACCACTGGGCCACTACTACTCATGGGATCAAAGTTTGTGAATGGTAAGAAGTTGATATTTTAGGATTTTAGAAATGAATTAGAGATTTGAGTGGAGAGCTTGAGATAGGGTGTTAAAGGCTGAAGCAGGGCATCCGGTTGAGTAGTTTAGTTTTATAAAAAGAAAACTTCACAAAGTAGGATTTATTATTGAAATGGATGAAGCTATGTTTTTAGATAAGTCACTGCAAAGGTCATCCTCTCCTCCTCTGCTTGGGATGAAAGGAAGTAGCACCCATATGTGTGTTAGTACAGGAGTATATAGCAATATAGGACCCTATTTAGAGCTTTAAGAATGTGAAACTTGTGAAGGTGGACAAGCCATTGAAAGCTTGAGCCAGGCTTGAGCGAGATGCTTGACTCTGGCTCGGCTCGAGATCTTCCTCAAACTTCCAGGTCAAAACGAGAGGAGCTTTCTTGTCACTTCTGCCTTCCTCCCTCCTTCTATCCCAATGCACAAAGAGTTCAAATCAAAGCATCAACATTTTGAAAAAAAAGGAGAGACAAATACCGATTTAGTGGCTGATTTGTAAGACGTGAAACCTAAAAACATGGGTTTAATCTCCACTTTACCAAATTCTGTGATCTTGGGCAAATATTTAATTTCCCCATCCTCCTTTTTCTACATTCTACATATAAAAGCACCTTCAAATATGTGAGTTCAGAATAGAAGCTGTACATATTGGGAACACGGGCAGTCGGGCACTGAAAGATGGACCAGTGCATGTGGGTCAATTGTAGGCTGTTTTTTTGTGCGGTGACCGATGTTTTTGCAGTTTTGCAGTTTATACCTCACCAGAGGCCCATCTGGCAGCCTCAGGCCTATTGAGCTAAGGGTAAGACATGTAGGGATCACCAGTCCTTCTCTTGCTCGTGGCATGTGCCATTTCCCTCCCCTATCGGGTGGCCACATGAGCATATTTGAGGTGGGAAAGCCTGAGCGATGACTGCGAAAGACACACAAATGATAGACGGAATGCGGAACAAATCAAACATTCATCCCAGTCAAGGGATCTGGGTTAAATCCATAGTTCTTTTGCTCACCATGCCACCCTAGTTTAGACCCAGCCTGACTGATGAGGGATGATATCCCGAAACTGGCCCCAGGATGCTTGTTTCCGATCCAGGGAGGACATGACCTGGCAGTTCGGGCTGGACTGTTCCCATGAGGAGCAGGGTCAAGACTGATTTGCATATGGCTGGGTCCAAACTAGGGCGCCATAATGAGCGAAAGGTCAATGGATTAAACCCAGATCTCTTGATTGGGGGTCAGGGGTTGAAAGGTTTCAGCACTCCATCCATCATCTTGTTGTGTTGGCCCTGGCCCATTACTGGCCATGCCAGGCGGCGTGGCTAGTCTGCATCCTTCGCTTCCTTATTTTCGAGGGCAGGGCAGAGAGGTGGAACCACACCTTTCAATTTCTTTTTCTACCTTGGCACGTGAGTGTCTCAGTCTTGGAGAGAGATTCTATTTTCCACTAAAGTCTGAGTTGACCGGTCGTCACTTTATCAAAGTGGTGATTGCCAGGTTCTTCATTTAAGCCATTGATCTCCAAACATTAACCATGTGACACCAACAACAAATGATTTGCAAAAGGTGCTATCTACAAATGGGGGGCCATTTTTTGCGGTGTCTGGGCCTATTATTGACCTCAATCCAACCCTGGCTGTACAAAAACATATTGTGTTTAATTTAATAGACTATAATATTTCTCTGTGTTCAAGATTCTGGTCCATATAGAGGGTGCACATGACAACTATCTTGCCTCTTACTTAACTAATGGCACTGTCACCAGGATGGGTGCAGGGGAAGGACCGGTTGATAAGTACCTCTCGGTGCATTGCTATAATGTACCATAGAAAAGCCAACGTGACCATATGTTAAAGTAACACACTTTTTAGAATTTCAAAGAAATTTTATCATACTTTTCGTGAGGTTTGTTGCGTGGTTAGCACGGTGACAATTTTTATGGGTCATCTCGTGCCCGGGCTCTTAGAGCCTAGCTTGGCTTGGGCTTGGCTCGCCCTGTTAATTTGTCTCAAGAAACGTGGCAGATCTCCCGCCCACTGATTTTCAAGAGCCTTATAGACTATGGCAGATTCCAAATAGATCCCTGCAGAAAGCAAATGACTTCTGAATTGAGTGTGTAGGGCCACATCATAAATAAATTGGTAGAGACATTTTTAGACCCTATTTTCTTCTGATATTTATCCAAAGCGTGTATGCAGCTGAGGAAAACAGAAACAATGTGTTCTCATTACATTCAAATTCTGAGAATATAAGAAAAATAGTTCCACTTTGGAATTATTAAAGTCAAAACACATGTAAGACATTAAATAGATATTTTACTGTTGGGACAGTTCTGAGCCAATTCTCTCTTCAATAAAGGCTTTATTTTTCTTCTACAATAAATTGTCTTTTATTCCCATCTAAATCTACACTAATGAAGTGATTAATAGCTATTATGGTTCTGTTGACTCTCAGAATTAGGAACAGGCATACAATTTATTTGAGTATGAACAATAGATCCCACTTTTAGTTCTCAACACTGTTTGGTTTTGAAGTTGGAGAAGGAGAGCTTTCCAGTACGTTATAGTGTGTGATCTAGGCTGTTTCCTAGTAATGAATGTCCATCAAATGAATTGAAGGTGAAGGTGAAGTAAAAGGAGTTTACTTTATGAAGAAATGCAAACGATAGTAAAGCAGCTCAAATTCTCACATCCTCACAAGCAGGTTTTAGCTGGCTAACTATCTGAAGAATCAGGAAGCTTACATAACTTAATATTAACTTAATTGGGCTATGGTTAAGGACTGCTTTCCTCTATTGCCTACTCTGCCAGAAAGAAATTGAGACTCCTTCCAGTAGTCATAGGGTAGTCTGCTTTCATGGATCATTGATTAGGGCAACAGGTATCTCCCAGGAAAAGCCTCTGAAAAACCTGACAGGCATTAAAAACCTCCATGT
The DNA here is from genome assembly GCF_964204655.1 of Triturus cristatus. Taxonomy (NCBI): domain Eukaryota; kingdom Metazoa; phylum Chordata; class Amphibia; order Caudata; family Salamandridae; genus Triturus; species Triturus cristatus. The sequence continues at coordinate 912,614,043 of NC_140583.1, forward strand.
GAAAGCTAAGGTTAGATTAATCTAGTAGCACCCTTATGTTTCCCCTTCTCTGAAAAGACTTGGGGGGTTAATATCATGCCCATCTTCAGATTGCAGACTGTCAGTTCCATAAAAGGGGGAGTTTGTGAGGTGAATATGGAAAGAGTATCATAGAGTAGCTCAAGAACTCAATAAGAGCCAGGAAGAATAAGGCACCAAGGCACATAATGGGGGGACAACGCTAAACCCCCCCAAAAATATCCAGAAAAACATTGTAACAAATGGGTTAATTAGTTGAGAGGGGTGGAAGTCCCACTTAAATAATAAACATAACTCTCGTCAGGAGTAACCACCAAAGTCACTAAATAAACCTGTGCTTAACCCTCTGGTAGCTTGGCATATAAACATTCAGGCTTAACTTAAAGGCAATACAAAACTTATTTATGCAGCACTCAAACAGTAATAAAGTGAAAACACAACACCAGAAAAATCCCAAAACAAATTTAGACAATTTGAGATAATTTTACCTAAATGACACCAAAATGACAAAACTCCAACCAGGAATACTGGAGATAAGAATTTTTAAAGTTTCAGTTGAAAATTGCTCCAAAAAGCATAAAGCCGCACGTGTGGTTATCTAGTCATGCTAGACCAGGAGAAAGTCACAAGTTCAGACCAACCACGGTGGAGTGCAGGTCACATACAGGGACGAGATTTGTTCTGCTGAAGAGTTACCTTCTCAAGTCAGCTCAAAGAGTGGTAGTTGTGTTAGCGGCGACTACAAGGAGGAGGCTGTCAGTGCGAGGAGCAGGTTGGGTATCGTGGACGGTCACTGCTATAGCTCAAAGAGCTGGTCATCACTAAAGATTTGCATTGAAGGTCAACATTGACGGTTAGTTACTGTCAGTGTGAAAAGATGGTCTCACGGGAGCTCTGCACTGATGGTCATCATGAACAGTCGCTGTTGGCGAAAAAGGCAAGTACCACTGGTTGGTGTCATCTCTGGCAGTCGATTCTCGGCGCAAAGAGGTCACTTTGTGGTCACAATGAGCCCAAACATTTGTATCTCTACCTTTTCCTCAGGAGGACTATACTCTGATGACATCCATGGGTGCAGGAACTTGAAGGTGACCTCTTGGGGATCAAGTCTTACTCCAGCAGAGGCCAGCAACAAGGCTCAGGCAGGTCTAGGAAAGTTCAGTTGGTGCTGGTCAGCTATAAGGTTGCATGGATGCCTCTGGAAGTTTGCTGTATCCCTGTAGCTCAAACAAGAGGTCAGCCAACTGACCCTTGGAGTCACTTCTGGAGAACCTGTATTCAAGGCTAGCAGATTCAATCATTCTTCTTCAGACAGCAGGGCAGTCCTTCTTCTGAATCTTCCACTCGCCAAGGAGTGTTCTGATGAGAAGTTCTGAAGATGCCACATTTGTACCTTGTGCATGCCTTTGTGTGGGGGAATTCCTGACCAACCACCAAAACAGGTTCTTGTCAGTTCTGCCCCTTCCCCCTTCCCCTGGTCCTGTCTATGAACTTTCTATGGGGACAAAGCAACGTAGGCCTGGTGTCAGGCTCCTTTGTGTGTGCTGCAGGCAGGGCTCTTTGAAGTGAAACCAGGGCAGGATACATCTCCCAAGCCATCTTCTCTGGAAGAGCCACTTCCTCCTTCATATAAAGGCCTTCTTTGTTCCCATATCTCGAAAGAATATCCAGTCCACTACAGGAGAGCCACTCATAGTCATGTAACCCAAGACACAGACAAACATGCAAAGTTGGTTACAGTTTCCTAAAAGGGGTATTTTAAGAATAGAAACTTAAACTCTGACTTTGTCATGAAAGATGATTGTATATTACAATTAATGTGAGTGTAAAAAGCATCTTTCTATCAAGTACCAAACTGAAGTTTTTAACCGGTACTCATACACAGCACCGGAACTCATACACAGCACATCCACAATGTCCCTACGGTATGAATGCATGAACACAGTCATTGCAGTTCTCCTCTTGCTGTCGTCTGAAATGCCTAATCATAGTGCCAGTATTCAGCTTTGCATTTAGAAGTTAAGAAATGTTATCGATATTAAGGTAAGCCAGTGTTCGCTTGATATGCGGAAAGCGTTCGATTCTGTTAAGTGGGACTACATGTTTAAGGCCCTGGAACGATTCGGAATACCAGAAGAGTATGTCCGATGGGTCCGTCTCCTTTATAGCGCCCCTACGGCTAGAGCGCGAACGGGAGGGCATATCTCGGCAGAATACCAGATACATAGGGGAACGAGACAGGGGTGCCCGCTGTCGCTGCTTCTTTTTATACTAGCACTGGAGCCCATGGCATTGAAAATTAGAGCCGAATTAGGGAATATGGCTATCAGAGTGGGCCGTACCACGCATTGGATATCGGCGTATGCAGATGACATTGTGTTATATTTACGCAACCTCCGTACCCCGGTGGACGCGATGGCAGCGATGTTTCTACGCTTTGAGCAGTTATCGGGGATAGCTATCAATCCAACGAAATCGACGGTATTTTATTTCAAGGAGCAGATGCCGGTAGGGGACTTCTGGTTTGGTACGCTACAGTTCAAGGTGGAACCTCAAACGTTCAAGTATCTAGGTATCCATGTTTACCGGTCTCAGGCAGACATGGTAGAGGGCAACCTGAATAGAGCACTTAGAGCATTGCGCTCTAGCATTGCCTTTTGGACTGCTTTGCCATTGTCGGTCGCAGGCAGGGCGGCAATAGCGAAAATGGTGGTCCTCCCGAGGCTGCTCTACTATTTTACAAATATACCGCTTATGCTACCGGGCACCACTTTCAAATTGATGAATACACTATTAATAGATCTTATATGGGGGACAGGCAGGCGGAGGATTAGCCTTAAGAAGCTACAACGCAGCACCTCGGGAGGAGGCCTGGGAGTGCCCGATCTCAGAGCTTATTTATATGCCTGTCAATTGCAGTGGCTGTCCTACTGGACAGCAGGGCGCAACCTACAGGAAATAGGGATGACTGAGCAGGATATTGAGAGTGGGGCTTTACACACCCTCTTGCTACCACACAGCAGGATCCCGAGGGATCTCCCCCCCCCTTTTGCACACGGCGGTGCGATGCTGGAGGGCAGCCCTGCAGTACACAGGAACGACCCCTGCATATGCGGGGAACATACCCCTGCTTGGTTTACCTCTACAAGATGGATGCTTGACGACGCGCAGGCTGACGCCTTGGTTGGATGTGGCGGTCAGCACGGTGGCGGATCTTTTTAGAGACGGGATGTTAATGGACCACGATAATTTCGTACGAGAAACCGGAGCTCCGGATCATCTATACCTCTTACACGCAGCACTATTACATTACGTCAGAACACAGTGGGCTCCACAAAGACAAGAGCCAGCCACGAATGATCTGGTTAAAACACTCTACTATATGGGGAGGGGCCGACACCTCATTAAATGGGTGCATGTAGGGCTGCGCTCCCATACACAAATAGATCTGCTGCCGTTGCGCACAGCATGGGAGGGTGACATAGGCAGAGCCTTAGAGGACAAGGAGTGGGAGAGGGTAGTGGAACACCCGAAGAAGGTATCACGGAATGCAAGATTAAAGTACATCCAAACCATGATCTTACATAGGGCATGTCTTACACCGCATAGATTAGACAAGATGTACCCAACTACAGAACATCATTGCCCTAGACGCTGCTTAGAGGGAGCGGATCTTATACATATGGTATGGTCCTGCCACAGACTCGGAGGGTACTGGGATTCGATTAGACGCCATATGGCGGAGATTACACATAGGGAAGTACCTGCTACAATTGAGAGCTGTATCCTGGGATTAAGGGTGGGGACTTCAAAATATAAAGTACAGAACAGGTTTGTGAACTTAACACTTTTATTGGCAGTGCGAGAAATCACCAAGAGATGGAAATCAAAAACGCCGCCTACAATCTATGCATGGCATACTGAGATGGTGAGATGGGGGAGTGCAGAGAGTGCAGCACTGAGACGGAAGGAAGCGAGAGGGTTAAGGAGGACTCCTATTGCGATGGAATGGGATGCTATGCTGGAAACGGGGCGAGCCTTAGATGTAGATTATCCTACCACTAACGACAGCACGCAGGGTAGTGGATGAGACCGGGACACAGGCAGACCAGTACAAAGCAGTAAGAAATGTGCAATGTGTGTGAGGAGTGAAGCAGGTAGATACAGACCGAACATGATGATGGGAGATATGTAAAGACCCAGGGAGAAAGGGAAGGGGGGAGGGAATGTTAATGTTGTGGATATATATTGTTTGCTGAATCGAGCACTATGGTAGACAATTGCAGGAGCCGGGAACAGCGGTGGGAAGCGGACAAGATGCTATTTTACAGTGCAAGTTATATGTCAGAGTTATTATGTAATGTCAAGCCACTGTAAGAACCGTGCAAATTTGGTACAATAATAAAATTATGTTTTAAAAAAAGGTAAGCCAGTGTTAGCCTATAGGAGAGATAGCTTACAGCAGTGAAACATGACAGTACATCTTAAACCTACATGTCCTACATTTAAATGCTATGTACCCTGCCCAATGAGCCTTTAGGGCCTACCTTACGAGTGATTTATCATTATTAAAACGGAAGGTTTAGCTCTGACAAAAGGTTTATTTTACCACATCGAAATGGCAAGCATAAGACATGCTTAAATGCTACTTTAGTGTGTGGCTCAATGAGTGTTGTAGCCCACTAGTAGAATTTAATATACAGACCCTTGGTACAGGTAGTACCATTAACTAGGGATGTATAAGTAAATTACATGTACCAATTAGGTTAAGTCCCATTGTTACCACGCTTTAGGAGGAGAGCATAAGCACTTTGCCACTGGTTAGCAGTGATGAAGTGCACTGAGTTCTAATGCCAACAAAGCCTAATTTAAAAACAGAGGGGGGAAGGCAAAATGTTTGGGGGAATGCAACACCAAGGATGTTAGGTCTAACACACAAATGCTTAATGCCAAGGAAGTGCCACTTGGCAGAACAGAAAGCAAGCTGACAATTCATGAAAGAACAGAGGGGGTGAGTTGCAACGGAGGGTAGAACATCACAGAGAAAAGTTATCCAAATGTTTGAGAGCAGTAGTCATGGAGGAAAACATCTAAAGCCTGACCATGTTTTAAACATTGTAACATTCGACAGCTTATCTGGGAGGATCATGGGTTTCATGCAAAGAATAACAGACAGATTATATGTAAGAATCCACGGTCAATGACACGGTGTATTTTGCTATTATTCAAACAATTGACATTAAATAAAAATATTTTTAGGCTATCCACTATCAAAAGAGTCATGATTGCAGACTATGTCCTCTTTAGATTTCACCCTCAAACTTCCCACTGCTGCATACGCAAATTAAACAAAGCAGCTTCATGCAAAATTGCATAGCACTATTTCCTGCTAAAAAGCAGCATACATAATTACAGTGAAACGTTTAGTAGCATGTACATTCTCATAAAGAACATTTTTTAAATCCACCTTCGAATAGTGGGTAAAGATACGTTCAATGTGCTATTCACATTGCAAACTATTAGTGCCCATGTTTGATTTATTTCATAATTTGCAAAAATTCTTTGAAATCGCAGCTAAGCTTTTCAATATGCATTAATTCGGAGGTGCCCGCTGCCAAAGTAATACTCGTATAAGATTCAATAAAACGCTGTAATACAATTCCCTGTTTTTTGATGGCTAATCGTGTGTCCCTCTCACCCCCCCATCATTCCCGTTCTCATGGGCTATTCTCACTTAGGCACCCCTAACTGACCTATAGGGCACAATGGTTTAGTGCTGGTGCTTCCCATTTACTCCAATCCCTCCGCCCCCCTTCACCCTGCCATGTCAATACTGTCTCCTCAACAATCATAAGGAACCAGATTTATGGATTTAATTTAAGATAGCCTGAGCTCGTTTAACATCTGTAAACGGAGTATTTGAATCTGGCTCTGTGAAGAGCTTTAAGCATAGCTTGCTGCACTAGCAAAGCTTGTGCCTCCACAGAGCAAAATTATAGTTATCTGAAAACACCTTAAAAACACATTTTATTGCACTTTAAAGGACTTGTTCTGAATTGCATTGGTGAGAATTAATTATTGTATCCTACAACCAGAAACATTGATCAATATAGTTATTGGATACTGTAAGCGGGTTGCAATGAGGATGCTACAGACGAGGGGTAGGTATAGGTGGTTTATTAAGTGTTCACTGAAAAGGCCGCTGTCTGTACTCCCCAGTCGGGAGGTTATCGACTCTAGGTTCTTCTTTTACGGCGGGCGGTAGTCCTTCTTGCTTCTAGGCGTCTGGCTGGTGGGACGAGGGCTCTCTCCGGACCATGTCAAACAAAGAGAGAGGCAAGCGTTAGGACACAAGTCTTCCTTATCGCTTTGTTTGGGGGACGGGGAGTGAGGGAACCACACAGGTGCTGAGGTGCTCTCGTCGGGCGTTTGTGAAAGGAGTGAGTGAAAAAGGAGGGGGAGTTTAGCTATCTACGAGGCGGTGAGCGGCGGCGTTTAGTGGCGCGCTCCCTTCTCACGCCTCCCGACCCAACCCGAGAAGCGATCCCGTACCTGGGATAGCCACGCACCTCCTCCTGGGGCGTGGCTCGGCGGAGCGTGATTGCGGAGGTCTCCCGCCTCCGGCCTCCAGTCCTCCTCTCGGTCTCGGTTTTTCCTCTGCTGTTCGTCTCGCTCAGTCCCGTCTCCTTCCTCCGGTTCACCGTCGTGCTCCTTCTCCGATCTTCCTCCGGTGTCGTCCCACACCCTGGTTCTCTCCTCCCGGCTTCTTATTGGTGGTTGTCCATCCACGTAGGAGAAGAGGGCGGGACTGTCATGGAAGTCGTCCCAGTTAAAGGCACATAGTCCCTTTCCCGACGAGTCCGAAGCCGCTGCAGTCCACGGATCGTCCTGAGGGACACAAAGCACAGGACTGGTCAGATCTGGAGGGGACCACCAGTCGCCCCCTTCGAGTTCGTAGTCCCTGCCGTCCCTGTGACACTCCTCCACCACCGGATTCTCCCGCTCGGGGAGAGGGGTCGTCCGTGAGAGATAGTCGGCGCTGCCGTTTTCAGACCCTTTCCTATGTCTCACAGTGAAGGAAAAGGGCTGGAGAGCGAGGAACCAACGGAGTACCCTGGGATTGTTGGAGATGTTATGACTCATCCATTGAAGAGGGGCGTGATCGGTATATAAGGTGAAGTGCCTCCCCTCCAGATAATATCGGAGCTTGTCAATGGCCCATCTAATAGCAAGGCATTCCCGTTCGATCGTGGGGTACCTCATCTCCCTTGGGAACAGCTTTCTGCTTATGTACAACAGGGGGTGCTCTATACCATCAGCCGCTATTTGAGACAGGACCGCACCCAGGCCATGATTGGATGCATCCGTATGCAGAATAAACGGCCTGGAAAAATCTGGGGAAGACAACACAGGGCTAGAAGTGATTATGTCTTTTAAGGCTCGAAAAGCATTTCTCATTTCTGGAGTGGGACTCTGGAAGACATGGGGTTTTACGTTTTTCAGAAGGGTGTCTGTTAAGGGAGAAGCCTGCTCGGAAAAGTTAGGGATGAATCGCCTATAGTAGCCGACCAGACCCAAGAATGCTCTCATCTCTTTTTTTGTGGACGGGAAAGGGGTATCCTTAATCGCTTTCACCTTCGCGGTCTGGGGGGCTATGAGACCATGACCCAGAACATACCCCAGGTAGTTCACTTTATGAAAGGCGACCCTTGATTTTTTTGCGTTCACGTGTAGGCCGGCGTTATGGAGGGCCTGGAATATGGTTTGGAGACGTTGGAGGTGTGTTTTCCAATCAGGGCTAAAGACCACAATATCATCTAGATATGCTGATGAGAAGCTCTGATGTTCTTGCAAGACGTTATTCATCAGCCGCTGAAAGGTGGCCGGGGCACCATGGAGGCCAAAGGGAAGGACCGTAAACTCAAAGAGGCCGTCTGGTGTTGAAAAGGCGGTCTTCTTGCGGTCTTCTTCCCTTAAGGGTACCTGCCAGTAACCCTTGGTTAGATCGAGCGTGGTGATGTACACGGCTTCTCCTAGCTTCTCGATTAACTCGTCAATACGTGGCATGGGATAAGCGTCGAAGGAGGAGATGTTATTGAGAGCCCGAAAGTCCATACAGAACCGTACACTTCCGTCCGGTTTTGGTACCATCACTATAGGAGAAGACCAATCACTTCTGGATGGCCGTATTACCCCCAGTCGCAACATGTCTCGGACGTCTTGTCGTATTGCGTCTCTTCGGGCTGCAGGGACCCGATACGGCCTTTGTTTGATGATCTTCTCTGGGTTGGTTTCTATTCGATGTTCTGCGAGATGCGTCCTCCCGGGAATGTTGGAGAAGAGCGAGGCATGGGACTCTAAGACTTCCATCAATTCTCCTGCTTCGTCTGTGCTTATCTGTGGGTTGATGACCAGCTGGTGAAGGGTTGCTTGATCTTTCTGTTGCGTGGGTACCGTTAGGCTGGTTGTCTTGGGGGCGGCCCTATCCACTTCTTTAACATGTTGATATGGCACACTTGGGTCCGCCGTGGGGTAATCTGCAACTTATATGTGGTTTTCCCTATGGTTTCTTCCACTTTTTACGGTCCCTTCCACTCTTTCTGGAATTTCTGGGAGGAGATAGGCAACATCACTAAAGCCCAGTCGTTCACGTTCAGGGTTCTCCATCTCTTCGATTGTAGTAAAACGCCTGTTTTCCTTGCTGTTTCTCAAGGTTGGAGTATGCCAAGTCGCGGAGTTTCCCTAGTTTTGACTGTAGGCCCTGGGTATATTCTAGCATCTCTCGGGACTCCAGGCTATCTTCTTTCTCCCAGGCCTCTATCGTCATATCCATCAGACTCCTTGGCTGGCGTCCGTATAATAGTTCAAAAGATGAACATCCTAGGCTACTTTGAACCTGGCTCCTTATGACGTACAAGGCCAACGGTAGCAGCTGGTCCCACTCTCTTCCCTCTACATTGAGCATCTTCTTGAGAGTGGTTTTTAGGGTACCTTTGTAACGTTCCACCAACCCGTCTGTTTGCGGGTGGTACACTGATGTTTTAATCTGTCGTACGTCAAGTAGCCGGCACACTTCTTTCATCAGGCGAGACACGAATGGGGTGCCCTGGTCCATGAGTATTTCTTTCGGAAAACCGACTCTTGAAAACAGCTCCAGAAATCGGTCTGCGATGTTACGGGTTGTGGGGGCACCTAGGGGAAAAGCCTCGGGGAACCTAGTGGCGTAATCCACCACCACTAAGACATACATATGACCTCTTTTTGTACGGGGCAGAGGTCCTATAAGGTCCATCCCTACCCTTTCGTAGGGGGTTCCGATCACTGGGAGAGGCTGTAGGGGAACTGCTGGTGGTATACGGCTGTTTCTCTTCTGACAGACCGTACAGGTCTGACAGTGGGCTTTGGTATCCTTATAAATGCCTGGCCAGTAGAAGTGTCTGAGTATGTTTTGCATGGTTTTCTCAGAGCCGGAATGATCTGCAGTGAGGTGGGTATGGGCGAAGAACAGGATTTGCTCTCTGAAGGATTGGGGAACCAAGAGTTGATGGGGATCTGAAGGACCTCCCTGGCGATACAGCAAATAGTTTTTAATGAGAAAGCGGGGATACATGCACGGGTTTCTTTCTAGAGACCTATGGGCTTGTTCCCATGCATTAAAAAGAGTGGCATCGTTGGCCTGGGCGAATTTAAAACTGCGGTCCAACAGCCAGGGTTCTGGGGTTATCAGGGCCATCGCCGAAGGGTTCTCCCTCTTGCCCTGGGGCTTATTCCCTCCCGGTTGATCACCTAGCACCATGCGGAACATATCTTGGAACGCCGGGTTATCGGTTCCGATGATGAGGTCTTCAGGGAAGGTTATCTAGGACCCCTACTCTCACTTGGCCGTGGGCCCCTGAAGGGTGAATTACAGGGATGTCAGCTACAGGATAGGGTTTTACATCCCCGTGGACACACCGAATGTGTACCGAGGAGTCCGGTACCAACTGATCCGGGGACACCCACACGCCTTGAATAACGGATTGTCTACACCTTGAATCTAGGAGTGCCTGGAGGGATGTACCGTTTACCTGCACCTGTACATGATACGCGGACCCCATCTCTGCGGTGTAGAGGATTGACTTGGGTACGTATCCTACTTCCATTGGTTCCTCCATCGTTCGTTTCTTGGGGCAGGCTCGGGCGATATGACCCCACTCCCCATAGTCGAAGCACTGGGGGCCCTTCAGGACGGGAACTTCGTATCTCGGGGGACGGATTTTTGGCTGTTCTTGGATTTTAGGCTTTTTATCCGTCTGGAAGGACGTGTTCCGCAGTTTCTCTATGTCCCCTACATATCCTTTCGGTTGGGCCCTGGAGAACGTGGTGGCCATCTCGACGGCCTGTTCAGCTGTTAGGTGCGTATGTTGCCTCAGCCACCTCTGGGTATGGTAGGGTAAGGCTTCCAAATACTGTTCAAGGTAAATCTTCTCCATTATCTCCTCCTTTGTGCTGGTACCGGGGCTCAGCCACTTATCTGCAGCCATCTTTAATCTGAAATACAGGGTCTTTGGGTTTTCCCCAGGCGTCCCTTTGTCTCTTCTGAATCCTACCCTGTAGGCCTCTGCATCAAGACCCAGATGATCTAGGATAAGTGTCTTGATTGACCCATACGGTGCATCTCCGGTGGCGTTGGCCACCTGATAGGCTGCTTGCGCCTCTCCTGTCAGGAGAGGGGCCAGAAAGAAGGGCCACTTCTCCAGCGGCCAGCTACACGCCCTGGCGACCCTCTCGAAGTTTGTGAGGAAGGCGTCCGGGTCTTCCCCTGACACATATTTCTGTAAGGAGATCCCGGCAGGGGTGGGGTGGCTGGGGCTACGTATTTCGCGTCCTGAGCTGACCATGGAGTCGGTTACTGCTTTTTGTAGTCCCTCCAATTGCGCGGGTATTGTGTCCTTAAAGACTTCACGGTCTGCGCTAGCGGAGGCCATCTGCCGTTCCACGGCCCATTCCAGCTTCTCCTGCCCCTTAATCATATGCAGGATCAACGCTTCCATCTTTGGTTTACAGATGGGTCCTCTATGCCCGCATTCTCCACCACTGTAAGCGGTTTGCAATGAGGAGGCTACAGACGAGGGGTAGGTATAGGTGGCTTATTAAGTGTTCACTGAAAAGGCCGCTGTCTGTACTCCCCAGTCGGGAGGTTATCGACTCTAGGTTCTTCTTTTACGGCGGGCGGTAGTCCTTCTTGCTTCTAGGCGTCTGGCTGGTGGGACGAGGGCTCTCTCCGGACCATGTCAAACAAAGAGAGAGGCAAGCGTTAGGACACAAGTCTTCCTTATCGCTTTGTTTGGGGGACGGGGAGTGAGGGAACCACACAGGTGCTGAGGTGCTCTCGTCGGGCGTTTGTGAAAGGAGTGAGTGAAAAAGGAGGGGGAGTTTAGCTATCTATGAGGCGGTGAGCGGCGGCGTTTAGTGGCGCGCTCCCTTCTCGCGCCTCCCGACCCAACCCGAGAAGCGATCCCATACCTGGGATAGCCACGCACCTCCTCCTGGGGCGTGGCTCGGCGGAGCGTGATTGCGGAGGTCTCCCGCCTCCGGCCTCCAGTCCTCCTCTCGGTCTCGGTTTTTCCTCTGCTGTTCGTCTCGCTCAGTCCCGTCTCCTTCCTCCGGTTCACCGTCGTGCTCCTTCTCCGATCTCCCTCTGGTGTCGTCACACACCCTGGTTCTCTCCTCCCGGCTTCCTATTGGTGGTTGTCCATCCACGTAGGAGAAGAGGGCGGGACTGTCATGGAAGTCGTCCCAGTTAAAGGCACATAGTCCCTTTCCCGACGAGTCCGAAGCCGCTGCAGTCCACGGATCGTCCTGAGGGACACAAAGCACAGGACTGGTCAGATCTGGAGGGGACCACCAGTCGCCCCCTTCGAGTTCGTAGTCCCTGCCGTCCCCATGACAGATACTTAGCATGAGGAGCAAGTAAAGAGGGAATTGTATGTGCTCTCATAATTGTAAAACTTTGGCTGAATTCAGTAAGAATGTGCAACAATCAATATTTCAGTCAAAGTTTCAATACTAGTATTGTTCTCTTTATGCTCACAAATGTCTACAAATCTAAGGTTGGAGCATTGTGAGTGATGTTCCCTCTTGTCTTGCTTATTTCGACGATATGCCACCTCTTTTCCACTTGCAAATCTGAACGATGATTTTATCATTTTATCTTCACATTCTGATGCCCGTTCTTCTGTTTTCTCAATCCTACACATCATCTTAATCATTTGCAAATCCATTTTATCCAACTAGTAGTTTTTCTGGGTCACAGAATTGATTTTAAGAGTTTTCATCTCCTTAATCTCATATTTAATGCTTTCTAGCAGCAGTGCCAATATAGGATTATTAGTTTTAAATCTTCAAATACTAATAGCTGTTTCACATAATATGTCATTAATTCATCCTGTTGGTTTCGATTATTCTAGTAGCAGCTGGTGACATCTGAAAGTGGTGGGTGTAAAAGTTCATGATGAGTGCCGAGTGAGCTCGACTGTCATAAAGTGGGTCCCGGGGTTCTCCCCCAGGACAATTTTGAAAAACAAGTGGGTAAATGATTCATTGCCAAGCAAATTTGAGAGAGCAGGAACGGTAATAACGCAATTGTGAAACTGTAGTTATGACAATAATAAAAATATTTCATATGATAATGTTGCTGGAAGCCGCTGATTCAGTATAATAAGAGAACTGCTATGCTAACTCACTGGCCTGTTCACAAGAGCACAGTGCATGCTTCCCTTTGCAAATTGCCACTGATGAGGCACAGGGTCGGGAAGCACTGGAGAGGGAGGGTTAGTGTTCTGGAGCTGGACATGAGCCTGGCAGCATTGCTTCCCTGTGCCTCGTGTGCGCCAAGGACCATTCTACCACCCAGTTTCGAGCCTCACTGAACATAAACACCACAAGACAGCAACACATTGCTGCCCAGGCCTGTACTCGGTACAGTGCACGCATAAATAAACTGAAAACAGAACATTCACCCAAAAAGATACACAAAAGCGTAATTGGCTTGCTTGCTGCTCAACCGTGCTGTCATAATCATATGCACATTTTCTTTTCCTGACCTGAGGTTCGCTTCAAATAAATTAAATAAGTGAATTTCATGAAATTAGAACTTTTAAACTAAAGTTCGAATACCGATCGTTACCAACAGTTCTCCCTTCTCAAGTCACCGCATTGCTGTATGTCCAAGGGCTTACTAATAACCGTCACTGTCCAAGGAAAACTCTCTTTGGTGCTTGTTATCTCCTTGCTTTAGGTTTCAAAGTGACATGAGTGTCTTGAATGAAAGCTGCTCTAAATTACTCCCTTCCTCCCTCTACAGACAAGTACCAATTTGAAACATAAAACTCGAACTTGCCCTGTGACATGTTTTCACATCACCTCATCAAGGATAAAGCTTGGCACTCCGTTTGTGCTCTATACCTTTCCCTGGACACAGTTTATTTATTCGAACAGAGATTCCCAAAGTGCTTCGATTTCAGACTAATATTTCCTTAGAGAAAAATATATTTTACTGTCTATAAACTTCCATAAAGTTTGTTTTTCTTCCTTCGACTTGTGGGTCTGTGTAGATTAATCTGACACCCCATGTTTAAGTGAAAAACCCTGAACTACCCCTCTCAGGTCTCCACTTCCTCCTCTCATTGAGCCTCAGAGGAGCTCAAACAATGACAAGTGGAGACAGGGACCTCAGGCAGCCCAGCTATTGCCATTCCTTGAACCAAGAATGAAACAGCTGGTTGACAGAATCAGAGAGATGGACATGACACAAAAGTACATAAAGCATTGGATGTGAGTTTGAGACATGCAATGAAATACACTCACATTTGCAGTGGCTGCACACACCTCTGCTGCACTCCCATCCTAATGTAAGCAGCCTGGCAGTGCTGGTGCAGCCACGCAGTCTTCGTACCCTTCAGCCTCACTCTCCTCCTCTAACTAGATCCACCCAAAATGACCTGGTTGTAGCACTTCCACCGTAAATGGAATATCCATAAAATAATTATCTTCCCTCTGCTCTGTCAAATTATTATATCCCCTATTGTAATCGTCTATTATTTGCAATGAGCAACAAGTACCAGGCTCCAGCTTCGAGGCGCAATGTACAATAAAAAAAAGCACAGAGAGCTAGAACGAACGGTTGTGTTCATTAGCATTGACTGAATTAGGGTGGGTGGCACCGACGGCGCGTCCAAACTCCTACTACGCAGTGGAAAGGACTTAGCCAGCCACCCACCCACCTGGCCCGGTCCCTGCTTCTGATCCCAGCCAGGTCTGGGGAGCCTCCCTTGGCCCAATGGACCCCGTCACGGGCACCCGGACCCTCTCCAGGCCGCAGGACGGGATCTCACGAACCACATGGTTGTTACGTGACTGAAGGCCTCCAAGCACTTCAGCAGGCAGGCCGTCTGCAGCCAGGGCCTGCCACTGGCGCCAGCTGCTACATGACATGGCCTGATGCAGCTTAATTTGTAAAAAATGAAGTGCCAGGGCTCTTCTCAGAAGGCCTCTGCAGCATGCATCACCCATACCCTGCTAGCGCTGCCAATGGCAGTACCCATATAACACCTAACCATCGCATTCCCACAACTGCGACAATTCAGACTATTTCAGGCCACACACTGCTATAATAATGTCATGCAAGGCTAGTATTTTTAATTTCCAGTGTGTTTTGACTTAATAAACACGGTAGTTGTGCTCATCTCAAAATTAAAAAAAGACAACACCACCATGTGATGGACTGTCTCTTGAGCCGGTGCTAACAATTAAATGCCGGTGCTGAGCACCGGAAACCCCCTACACAATTTAAGCACTGGGGACAGGGATTGGGCACTGAGAGGAAAGCAAGCCGGAGTGGGAAGGGCAGTGCTGGGGAAGAAGCTGGAAAGGTATACACGCGTGGAACTGCACCCACATAGAACATTAGTGGCATCCAGGAGAATTGGAGGATGGAAGTAGCTATTGTAAATACTTTGTAGTAGCAAAACTATATTGCGAGGGGTGGTTTAACTTGACATTAATCAGAAATCTGTACCTTAGCCACAAGAGACAGTTTTGAGCAGCTCTGAATGACGTGCACGTGGAGCGCCGCTCCATGCCTGATATCTATCCCCGAAAGATCGCATTCGGCAACTTTGTGCGCTACCACTACCACCGCACCTTTCCCGACGGCAGCAAGTTCGACTCCAGGTGAGGAAGGGAGGTGGACGGGCAGCACCGCTGCCATACCACTGCTGCAGCCTGCCAGAACTTCTCTCTTTGTACCGTTTGAGGGGGTGGAGGGAGAGACTGCCTTCAGCCACCGACGCTGCCTTGCGTGATCACGCAGGCATGACCTCACTCCGACACTAAGCCAAACTTGGCCCTGCTCCTACTGTTACAGCAGCACCAGGGTTGGCTGGGGCGGGCAGCCTCACCACTCATTTCTGAGACCGGGGATGCTACTTTGAGTCAGCTCCGGCTCACTAATGTGTAGAAGGAGTCACCTCTAGTGCGCATGTCGGGCTGGCCAGCGAAAGGCCACCATCCAACCTGACATGCGCACTTTGGCCCAAGGTGCTAACTTTGACGACAATGAGTGTGGAGTCCCACCTCTCTCATTCCCTCACTGACTTAGGACCCATCTCAGCTGCTCCACTCGGCTGAAGACTGACTGGCATGGGCAGATTAAATTAATGTATATTTAATAGGGTCCCCAGTGAGGAAAAATACAAGTGGGGCAATGCCCCAGCGCTCTAAGGGACGCATTGCCGGCGGATAAGTGTCCTTGCATATCAGATTACAGACTCTGCTCATGCACGCTGAGCTGACAAAGCCTGATTTGTTAATACAGAGGGAGAATTAATTTAGTCCGAAATTGTGGGCTGGCCAGCGCTCTCTTTCCCGAGTGCGTTTTATGCATATTTTTTCAAACCTAAAACAGGGGAAACACATCATTTAATGAGCTATTAGAGTTTCAATTTATGTAGTATAATAAATAAGTATTGCGTAAAAGGTGACATTTTGAATTAAACACTAGTTTACAAATCTGATAATTTTGCCTTGGACATTAACGTGGAAACTTACTTTAAAATGACACGTAGTAATAGTGTGCAAAATGCATCAGGCAGCCACATTGACTCATTGACTGGTAGTCCGCTGTTAGATTTCTCTTTAACAAATAGAAGATTTAGAAATTGCTGGAACCATGCACAAATGTATTTGATAACTTGATTTTAATGTGACTTGTTTAGAATCTTCCTCATAACTGCACAATGTTCTGGTTTTATAAATGAATATTCTTTCTTAAGCAACATGTTTTCATTTGCCCTAGGCTTAAGCTTGCTCTCAATCTTGTGTTCATATAGTGCTGAATGAAAAATCTCAAAATACCTCTCACTTACATGAAATACGAGAAGTATTACCTTACTAGAAATATGCAACTAAATGTTTCTTTTTTTAGTATAGTTCATTGTCGTACAGTGAAACATTGAATAAATGGTAGAATAGACTCTGCATTAAGCTTTCTTGGGAACCAAGGTTAACACTTCCAGAGATACAAATGTTTAGTGATGTCTTGTAGAATTTAAGGAAGCCTGTTACATATTTGATAGTAGACTGTCTACTTCATGTGTTTTCCATGGGAACGGAGGAACGAAAACTGCTCACCACCGAAAACTGTCTTTTATTTTGAACATACGTGATCTTACCTGCAACAAAGTTATTCATGTTTAGTGTGTGTTTCTAGTCAGATAGTTGACTGCAGACAATCTGCTCCGCAAAACCTACTTAGTAAATAATATTAACAGATTATTAAAGTGTATATAAATAAAGAAGCAACATGTAAAACTGAGCACTTTAAAACGATCTGTAAATGTTAGGGAATTTAAAAATGGGGGATAAAAATGATGTCAGTATCCTCAGATAGCTTTGTGGAAGCAGTGTAAATATGGATAATGAGTAGCCTCAATTGAATTTGGAAAACCTCCACCCTTCCCATTAGAATTAAAATGTTGGCTTTTTTAAATTTGTTTATGAATTAATCATTTGTGTATTTGTTTGATGAATGCTTATTTCTGTTTCCGTATTTCTGTTTCTGTGTGTAATATTTTGTGGTTCAAATCAACAAAAACGCTTAAGTCCCCAGCTCCAGTAATCATTCATTGGGGTCCCCGGGTTCCAGTAATGATTAAGTTGGGGTTCACAGAAGTCAAAAGGTGAAGAACAACTTGCATAGGGTATTGTGGTGATCCTCATAAATAAAAGGAAGGTGCACTCGGCTATCTGGCAGCCATTCCACAGGAAAAGAAAAAGGAAGAGCGGAACCAAAGCAACCATGCTCAGGCCTACTGACATGGCCCCTATGAACGGTGGCCTCATAAGCTGGCCTCCAGGAATAGTAAACTGTTACATCTATGCTGGGAGATTACCTGAAGAATGCAAAAAAGTGATAGATGGATTGCTTGAATTAATCTCAGCCACTGGTAGATTGGTGGGGCTGCATACTATTCCAGAAACCAGCCAGGGGTTTCTTGCATTCCTGTTCAGAGCGGGCCTAGCATGGCAGTTCAGGCTGGATTGTTTCCATTGGAGCAGAACAAGACCAATTTGTAAATAACTGGTTCCTATCAGAAGTGATTTGGTAGGCCAGAGAATGGAGAACCGGGGTGTGGCCCCAAGTAATTACCAGTAATTACATTGGCTAAGATTAATTGAAGCATTCCACCCTTCACTTTTTTACATTCTTTAGTGCAGCACCCGACGTGCATGGATATACCCAGACTTGGGTCCGGGGCTCACTGTGCCATAAACCTAAGCTGCACCCTAATAGAGAAGCACAAATAATCTGAAACTAGTCTGGGGTTGCATGTGTTCACTTTCAGAGGGGACCTGGACTGACAATTTGGGATCAACTGTGCCCATTGTAGCAGGGGGGAGACTGATATTCATATCTAGGGTGCCTGTTTGAGGTGGCCTGGTGGGCCAGAGAACAAAGGACTGGGATGCAGCCAGAGTAATTACCAGTGTCTGAATATAATTTAAACATTCCATCCTTCCCTTTTTTGCTTTCCTCGTACAATGCCTTAAACGCCACGGGCTTTGCCAAATGTGGGTCCCATGAATATAATTTAAGCATTCCATCCTTCCTTTTTTTGCTTTCTTCGTACAATGCCTTAAACGCCACAGGCTTTGCCAAATGTGGGTCCCATGATCAATGTGCCATAGGACTTAAACTACACTCTACTGAAGAAGTCCAAATAGGCCAAAACCGACCTAGAGTTGCATGTGTTTCCATTTACAGGGGACCAAGTACAAATAAGGTGCTTATATGTAAAGAATGTGGTCTGTAACCATGCATATCTGGAAGTCTACCTGGTATAATGGATTTAGGAGATAGGATAAGCACACATAGCAAGTGCCAAACACAGTACGTTAGAGCATAGTGCGGAGTAACATTTCAGTGCTAGAGCCAAAGCTTTGAAGGTAAGTGTCTATTTGAACGCAGACATCTTCTCTACGGTGTTGAAAGACCGCTGACCTCTCAGTGGGAAGTTGTTGTGCATGGTGCCACACTCTGCATGTGGAAGGGTGCGGGCAGAACTAAGCATAAGTCTGTAGGTGTGGGAATCAGAGCAATAATCCACTCCGGTGTCCCATACTGGGTAAAAAGCACTATTTGGTCCCCCAGTCTGCACATGACAGATTCATGTGTCACAAGACACAGCAGTTCTTCTGTTAACCATTCTGTATGTGCTGGCGTGCCAGCTGTTTTCAAGAGCTTAAGCATGCAGATCTTGGTGAAAAATAATGATGCGGCCATCCACTTCACAATTAGAAGGTCAAGTTTTCCAAGTCACAAGTGTAATAGAGTAGTGCATGCTTTGGTGACAGTTGAAGTGAACAGTAACTTGTGGCTCACAGGATCTGCCAAATCTCCTGCCAATGTGATGACAGCGTGTCAGTTGGGGACAGTCTTGCCTTATAAATTTTGGCCTGGGACCAATACCAATCATGATAGTATTTTTAGAAATGTGCGTATTTAGGACGTGCCTCCCTCCAGACCTTATCATGAGAGTTGAGTAAGGAAGCTGAGTGTTTAAGTGCATAGGCCAGTCACGGTACCTTCTGCCTTCGGAATCCGTTTTCATGTTGTATCACAATGAAATGTAAGTTAATAATTACAACTTTGTAAAGGTCATCCCTATTCTGGGGTCATGTGGAAGTTCAGTCTCAGTTCCTCAAGTGTCTCCTTGTAGTTGATCATCTTTTGTTTGTTTATTTACCCTGAGATTCGATGCATGCCACTTATAGTGGTACTACCATTCACTAGTCTAGGCCCCACAGTGGATGCGATTATTCACCTTGAGTCTCTTGTTCACCATGCCCCAAGAGGCCAGAATAGGATGGACTGTTTGGGCGAAGGTGGTTCCAATTCCCGCCTGTTATAATATTACAGTACAGTATTGGCCAGGGACACTCCCTTACTATAGTTTTTCAGTTGCCAAGTTGCCATCCACAACAATGGATCCTTTCTGTCTTTAGCCCGGTACAACAGTTGGGATAACTAATGTGTTCAGTGATAAGAGCACGTCAGGATGTCCCAATCCTGAAGACATAGAGGCTGCATGTAGTTTGAGTGCTCGAAATCTTAGTTTTCTTCCTAACACACATTCCTAACACGCACAATTCCAGATTTTAGCACTTTAGTAAGATCGGGGGAGTTAGTATGAAAAGCAAGTCATTATACCTCTAAGTGACCACCATTTTGGCTATTTGCACTCATCCCTGTAAGGACATTTGCAGTAATGGCCAACATAAAAATCATTATTAGTCGTATACATTAAGAGTTGGAAATTGTGCATGCCCTTGTTATCTATTCCCTATTAAACAGGACTACAAGGAATTTCAAGTATCAAGTCCGCCATTTAAAGTCCAACCCCTCCACTTCCATTGTATTACAGCCCATGATGAGTGTGAGCACCTTGCTTTTATCCAAATGAATCTATAACCGGAAAAGGAGGAAAAAGGCTATCACATTAAGATGGGATTTCCCAGTTCTCTGATGGTCAGCGTGATGAGATCTGTGTACATCAGTAATTTGGACTAACTAGGTGCTCTGTCTATCTCTTAAATCCCCTATAATTGTCTACTTGCCACCGCCATGTGTTCTAATTGGAGGAGGAAGAGAAGAGGACTGATAGCAAGCCCCCTTTCGTCCCACAGTGTATGAGTAAGGTTTCCAACAAGATAGAGCTGCTGGATCATCATTTAGCCATCTTACATTTAGTTAGGAAGTTGAGGCCAGTTGCTGCTCTTTCCAGCATACAAAAGTGGAAGCCCCACTCAACATGGTTAAATGGCTGTTCAGCATCTAATGATACTGCCGCAACGCCCTCCGGGTCATCCTTCCCCTCTCATAAGAATTCGGATAAGAGTTGCAGGTGGCCTCTACATGAACGCCAAAGTACAAACTCACCTGTGACTTATGGATCAGGCTCTCAATTACTTTTTGAAAGAGGTTAACTACAACCTTTTCTAAGACTTTATTTACAGAGGTTAACTATAACCTTAGCCAGAATTTTGACATCTGAATTGATAAGCAAGATGGACCTGTAGTTGAAGGGCTATGGCCCGTCCATGGCCGGTTTTGAAATGAGACTGATAACCACCTTTTTACACTCCCTGCACAGCTTTCCTGAGTATTCAACCTAGTTCAACACCGTGTGCAAGACCAATGATACCATTGTTTTGGTTATCCTGCAGACATCGGCTGGCACACCATCATCTCCTGGAATATTGCCATAAGAGAGCTCTGAGATAAAGTCCTCAATTTCGTCTGTTGTGATTTCACATTTTAATAGTTCCCTGCCAGCTGCAAACAGAATGTGTAGGCGCATCACATCCAAGAATTATTCTTCAGTTCGAGACATGTTAGGGCAATCAGAAGTAATTTGCAAATGTGGTTGTGATGGCAAACAGGTGGTTTTTAAGTGTGTTAGCATTATCCTGAATCACAGGTATGGCAGATTTTAATTTCCTTTCCTGACATTCAGGGCGGTACTGACAACACAAAGTAGCCATGGCAATTTTATCGGACTGGCCCCAAGGGGATAGGGGGACGTGGGGAAGGTTTGGATGCACTACTGCTTTTGTTACTGGGGGCCGATATTGCAGGACTGCTGCAAAACCGGCCCCCAGTAACAAAACCGGCCCCAAACACTCTAAAATGACCCCCACCCTTCCAGCCTCGTGGGGAAACGCCTGATGCCTGCTACGGCCAGTATGTCATTGCTACCATTGTGCCAACAGCAATCTCCCTGTATTCCCACCCTGTTCATAATGTCTCCATTTTATGCATGCTAAGGCCTATTCTCGCTTGAATGTGAAAAGTGTATTAAAATCAAATTTCTTCAGTTCTAGGTATCTTCACAACCCTGGGATGGGAGCTCTAATATAAGACGCAGACAGGGTTTTGAAGGTGAGCTGGCCATCCGTTAATTTATGATGATGCAGGGCTGAGCCCCGCATCATATCCTGTCTCAACACTACCTTTCTGGCAGCTCATATTGTTTGTGGCTATAAGACTGATTCCATGTTTAATACCAAGTAATCATAGTTTATTCCTTAGGGTGGATTTTATTACTGGAGACGTTCATTAACCAGCTTTTGTATGATGTGCCCCAAATCCAGTCTCAAGAGCACTGGCGAGCATCTTCCAAAATGGAACAGTCAGACAGGGATCTTAGAACTGAATGAGTACGTAGAAAATAATCTGACCGTGAGTGTGTGGCATGCATGCATGTAGGATGCAATGTATGCTATGGGTTCCACCATTTCATATCCTTCCTACTGCTCTTTCTGTCAGTGGAGTCATTCATGTCTATAATAGGTCCAATGCTAGATTAGAATTACCTCAATTATGGATCCAAACTCCATGAGAAGCCATGACAGAGTGGAAAATTAGGAAGATCTATGGTCATTGGAGACATAGATTGAACCCCAGACACCACAATATTGATCTTGGTTAAGACATATCACACTGAAGGATGGATCCAGGTCTTCAGATCTGCATGCTCTACCCCTCAATGCTTAGAGGAGGTGTGGTGTGAAATGCTCCTAGGGGAGTCAGATGATTGATGCTTCTCATTACCTTCTCTACGCATTCTCTTCACAGTTTCTCTGTCTCAGCCATAGAGAGATGAGTTTCCTGTAGGAGCGCAATATTGGTTGATTTTTGTGGGCAGGTAGCATAAGACTTTTTTATGTTTCACATAATGTACAATTCCATTAATTTTTAAGGATACAACAGTATGGGGCCTGCAGAGAGGCATAACATGTAATACCTTTGTGCCTGCGAAACTCACCAGAAACTGGCATGTTCTGCACAGGCCAACAAAAGTCACTAAACTGGGGCAAGCAGGAGGATGAAAATAAATAAAGTTGAGTAACCATTTAGGTAACCAGTGAGTCAAAGAAACTAGGAGGTTTGCGGGAAGGGGTGGTTCCTACTGGGAAGGTTGGAGAGTTATTGGTGTTACGGGAAAACAGTTGTGTTTCTTGGAAGAAAATGTACATGCCCCAGAATTTTGATGGGAAGAAATATGAAGGTAAGGGAGCATGATATGGGGTGGCATGACAGATGGTTGGGAGGAAGACAGGAATAGGGTAGTGGTAGTAGTGAAGCACACAACTATTTGAAACCTCATTAGAATAGAGCAATTAATGAGAGTGGTCAAAAAGGGACATTGCAAATGTTTCAATTAAATACTTGAGCTTTAACTTTGAATCTAACTTTAACTTTAATTAGGCACGCATAGACCCTCTCATCCTGCCAACCTATACAACATTAGAAAAGCAAGGCAAAACAGTAGCATCTGTGTGTGATCCATATGTAATCATGTTGCGAGCACCAGCAGAGACTGGAGTCTATTTGCAAAAGACATTAGGTATCACAAACAAGGCAATCATCTAGTTGACTGGGCATGCTTTTGGCACAGTCAGATGAGTGTATTGGGACATATATACACAAAACAGCACATGGAATTCAGGGTTTCAAAGGGGTACCTAGACATATCCCTATCAAAGGAGAATGTCCATCCCATGTTTTTCTCTGTAAATCCATTACATGTGACAGATTCCAGTCTTTGTTGTTCAGACATCTGTGACTTAGCATCCAGATGACTAGGAATGTGTTATCATCTCCTTCAAAGGTGTCTGCAGTCCATGCACTCCCCATCACAGTAGACTTGGTAGTGTCCATGGCCAATGAATCCATGTCATTTATGAATTGTTCCAGGTTTTCCGGCTCATGAAAATCATGATTCCTTTTTGTCAGATGGTCATCAACATGATGGCTAGTTCCACCAGACCATAGTGGATGCCCCATTCATAAAGCCGGGGGTATAGTGGCAGAATATTTTCTCTTCTACAGTATATCCTAGGAAAGATCGGCCATAACTGTGATCTTGGGACTTTTTTACATAGGACAACTATTCTATTTCTATGCTGTAGCGATCACCTGATGCACCGGTTAATATTTTACAAAACAGGTTTCAGAGGCTTTTGGGCATTCTGTACTTTAGGGTTCTTTGTATGTACCCTATGAGCTCATTGGGATTCTAATGGTGGGTTAGAATGTTGGTTGATGAGTTCCAGTGGGACAATCTAGACGAAGGTGACTATAGCATTTGATTCAAGACCTTCAGCGAACATTGTCTTGGAGACTCCTGTCTTCCATTTCTGTAGAGTTCTGCCACAGGTATCATAAATCCCTCTTGAGATTGGGATCATTGTTGCTGCGATCCAGGCAATCCTCCAAGAGGGTCACTCTTTTCTCAGCTGTGTTCTTCTTGGATTGGAAATTGCATTGGTCTGCCATCTTTGACTTGGCATCTGTCGCCATCATCAAACTGTCCTCTCGTATAGTTCATTGTCATTCTTACAGAAGTGAGTTCACTCATTATTATTTTCAGCATTTCAGCCACAGCTTCAGAGAAGAATATTTATCTCATGTGCTTCTACATGAACATGAAGCAGGTCACTATCAAGGTGATAAGTGAAGGAAGTGACCCTATTACGGCCACCCGGGTCACTCGTGACCACCTTCAAGCCTTCCATACAAATGGACAGTCGGTCAGACAGTAGAGAATACAAACCAAGTTATTTTATTAGTATGCACTCGAGCGGAGTTCGGTCTGACCAGCCTCCTTAGATAGCTGTTGAGGGACTGACCCCCGTCCACAAGGTAAAGTCAGATATACAATTCCAACACTCCTAAGACCTGCCCAGACTGGAATTTACCAGCCCGGGCACTGTTGAACAAAGGAAGTACAGATGGACGAGCTACCATCCTGAGACCGGTAACACATAATTTTAGCTTTAAAGTTACTCAGCCCGTGCCTGTCTCTCTGAGAGTAGGAGCAGGGCTACCTACAAGGAAGGGCATGCAAAAACAGAATGATCTATTCATTAGTGCAGCGAAGCTTAACCTTGAATAATAAAGAGAGACAATCGAGGTTGCTTTCTGCTGAGGCAGACAGTATGAGACAGAAGCTTCATTTCGATCATGGCACAAAATGGTGGCTGAATACAAAATGGTGCCACAAATGCTAACTTAACTCACACAATGCTAGAAGGAGTCACCCATACGCATTTTCAATCCAGCATAAGGTTAGGGCCAACATGGCCACTGTTACTTCAAGAACAATGAATTGAAGGTGCAAAGTATGTAAAACAGTGCTAACAAGAAATGTGTCATCACGTGAGCAACAAACTAGTCCATCTAGAACATGAAGGGCATAGGGGTGGCAGGTTAGTGCCAGTGTTTCACAATGCCTCCACCAAGCTGGTCAACAATAGCTATGCCAAGGTTCAGTGGAGGCAGCAGACACATATGAAGCATCGTAGGAAGTAAATACAGTGGAAGGGGTTCAATTGACAGCCCCAGCTCTTACCCATACCATTGTTAATTCTGTAGGGGGTTATGTTAGTTGGCCACTACAGCCTGAAAATATCAGACACTTTTCAACAGCCCGTCTGGTGTAGGAGCAAGATTTGATGCTCATCAGCCATTATGGGTCCAAAGAAACCCTCCTGCTCTGGTCAAAGTGTTTTCCAGTCCCCTGTGAGCCCTGTGTGTGTGGGCAGCAAGCCACCAGCACCAGAGCCCTCTTTGCTGAGAGCTCAGTTGCTGCCCCATAGTCCTTGAGGTTCAGATCAAAGTTCCTGCACTGCACACGTAACTGGAGCAGCTTCCAAATGTTGCAGCGGCAATGATCAAGTCCACAATAGTTCTGCCTCTGTCGCACCTTGCTGGGATTACTGGCCTGTGGCATACAAAATGCAATAGATGATGGATTGGCTGAGCGCACTTGCAGGAAATGGCCATTTTTAAGCCAGCCAAGTTACTCCTTTCCTTTGAGCTTCTATTAGATATTCTGTTTTGGATTTTATCTTTGCCCTGATGTCAATGAGTATTGGGTTCCTTGCTTGTGTACTTCTGCATTAATTTTCATATTCAATCAAGTGATACTGGATATACAAGGAGGTTTTTTTTTCCATGACCTTTTCCTCCTATCTGAAACTCTCTTAAGCCGACATATAACAACTTTTACATATACCATTAAGTGAAGATTGGCACCGTGACTATTAGGAGTGGTTGTCCTTTCCTTTAGCAATCAAGAAAGAAACTTGACAGACCTTCACAGCATCCATTCCTTAACAGAAACCCTATAGTTCAGCACCCAAACTGGAAATCTGGAAATATGTTACCAGAAGACATAACTGCTACAGAAACGTTATGATATATCAGTTCTAAAAGTATTTTTGTTGGGTTACTGCAGGAATTAAAGAAATTATAATATTTTTGCAAGTTTTGATCAATTTGACAGCCACTGGTTTATGACAATGATTAATGAGCAGGCTCATTTATGAATCCAAAAATTGGGAATACTCATCTGAAGATTTAGACCAAGCCTGCACAAGCAGGGTGCAGAGTGATGTGACTAGCATGTTTATTACTCCTCTTTGAGATGTACAACTCCTGCGGCCAGGTTCCTGAGGTTTCTGTTGTCCATCTCGATTCATGTTTAGCAGAGGGTTGTTACTTTATCACAAAATAATACAAATGTAATTAAATAAACATTAAGAAGAAGAGAAGATGAATGGTCCCTCCACGTCAACGCCTTTCGGCCCTCCCATAAGCATAATGTTATTCCTGTAAGTAGGAGTCATTTCTAGGTCATGTACCCAAATTAAAAATTTTATTCACACCAGTTGGAAATGGCCCTTGCGGCAGGGTAACCCCCAAACCTTTTTCCTTCCTCTTCCCCTTTTTGCTGAATTCGTTTTTGTTGGCTTTAGGACTCTGGGCACTTTACCACTGCTAACCAGTGCTAAAGTACACACGCTCTGTAGTTAAATCATGGTAACATTGGCTTATCTACAATTGGCATATTTAATTTACTTGTAAATCTCTAGTAAAGTGCACTATATGTGCCCATGGCATGTAAAGTAAATGCTACTAGTGGGCCTGCAACACTGATTGTGCCACCCACTCAGTAGTCCTTTAAACATGGCTCAGGCCTGACACTGCAGAGCTTGTGTGTGCAGTTTTAAACTGCCATTTTGAGCAGGCAAGTTAACTTAATTGACAGGCTCAAACCTTCTCTTTCATTACATTTAAGTCACCCCTAAGGTAGGCCCTAGGCAGTCCTTTGGGCAGGGTGCAATGTACTTAAAAGGTAGGATGGGTACTTTTGAGTTTTACATGTCCTGGTAGTGAAAAAACTGCTAAACTCATTTTTCACTACTGCAAAGCCAATCCCTCACATAGGGTAATATTGGAATTGCCTTAAGAAATATTTTTAGTGTCATTTACAATTGGGAAAAAATAGAGATTTGGACTGTGGTGTCTCCAGACTCACAATTTAAAATCACAGCTTTTGATGAAGTCGGATTTTCAATTGTAAGTCTGAAAATGCCACTTTTAGAAAGTTAGCATTTTATTTAACCATTCTGTGCCTCTGCCTGTCTCTGAATACATACCTGTATTGGGTGACAGCTGGGCTTTGTGCAGTCCCTTTAGACAGTCACACAAAGGGAGGTGTGATGTGATATTTACATCCTGATGGCCTATCACCAGGCTGATGGGCCTTCCTAAGATAGATTGGAAGGGAGGAGCTGACACTTGCACCTAAATAGGGCTGTGCCAGTCTCCATACAAAGAGCTGCATACCCCTCTGCAGTGAGTCTGGAGCCAGGGCACGATAGACAGGGACCATGTGATCTTCATAGGTTTCTGTGAAGTCTCCCCAACTTCAAAGCACATTTGGGTTTAAGTACTGGACTCCTGACACCACCAAATCAGAACTTTGCTGGACCCAAGAACATTCTGCCTGGAAGAAGAGCTACTGTGTTGCAGGAGGGACTGACACTTTGCTAACTGCTTTGCTGTGTTGGCCTGCTGCCTGCTGATTGTTGTGCTGTGGAGGGGATTGCCCCTTTGCTACCTGCTCTGCTGTGTTGGCCTGCTGCCTGCTACTTCTTGCATGAGAGTCAGGGTGAATGGTCCCGCTCTCCACATCCTTGAACCCAAGTTCCCCATGGGTTTGTTGGTTGTACTCCTGTTTTCTGAAGTACCAGCGACACAAAATACTTCTTGTAACTCTGCTGGTGATGCTGGAGTCCCACCCGTGGCTGAGGTGTCCCGCCAGCATTGGGTCTCAGAAGTGGGTTCTGCACCTGTTTTCTGTAAACCTTGATGCAGTGACCCCTTTGCACCGATCAGAACTGATGCAGTGCCCTCCGAGGCATTTTTAAATCAACAACGATGTGGGTCTCGACTGAGAGGTCAGACCATGATGCAGCGCCAATCAGGGGATCCCACTGAGAGTCTCCACTTTGACGGAGTGCTGATCCTTCGACTTCAAATGAGATGCCACACTCCAACGCATTGCTCTTTTCATGCACATGATAATGTTAAGTTTAATCATTGCATTTGTATATGGGCTGCGAGGTTGAGGGGATCTAAATGACATGTGCTATTGAGAGATGGACATTTAGTTGTTTTTTTAATTCCATGGGAGTTAATCTATTCCTGAGACTTTTTCCTCTGAATTCTTTGCAGTTATCGAATTATTCTTTTTGACCAGGATTCCCGTTACCCGATTGTTGGGCACAGCTACGTCCTGATCTTTTTCATTTTAAATTCACAGTCCTAGCAGGCCCATTTCCTTATTAATTAAGGTTTAATGCAAGCCAAGAGAAATTTCTGAGGCATATTGACAGGTCTGAGGGTTTATTTTCTTATAACCTTCACTTAGATAATATTCATTTCTAAACTATTCTTGTTTGTAAAACCTATGCCTTTAATTTTTTGGTACGACAAACAAATGATGGACGGAATGCTGACAATGCAGACATTCTCCCCCAGTCAAGAGATCTGGGTTAAATCCATCGTTCTTTTGCCCACTACGCCAACCCAGTTTAGACATGGCCATATGCAAATCAGTCTTGACCCTGTGCCTCATGGGAACAGTCCAGCCCGAACTGCCAAGCCATGTCTTCCCTGGACCGGAATCAAGCATCCTAGGACCGGTTTCTGGCTATCAGCCGTCATCAGCCAGGATAGCTTGACTCCAGTGGCGTAGTGAGCACGGGTCCCACGTCTGGGAATACCCATCCCACTTAGGGCGAAAAGTGTTACGACAAACAAATGATGGACGGAATGCTGACAATGCAGACATTCTCCCCCAGTCAAGAGATCTGGGTTAAATCCATCGTTCTTTTGCCCACTACGCCACCCCAATTTAGACATGGCCATATGCAAATCAGTCTTGACCCTGTGCCTCATGGGAACAGTCCAGCCCGAACTGCCAAGCCATGTCTTCCCTGGACCGGAATCAAGCATCCTAGGACCGGTTTCTGGCTATCAGCCGTCATCAGCCAGGATAGCTTGACTCCAGTGGCATAGTGAGCACGGGTCCCACGTCTGGGAATACCCATCCCACTTAGGGCGAAAAGTGTTACGACAAACAAATGATGGACGGAATGCTGACAATGCAGACATTCTCCCCCAGTCAAGAGATCTGGGTTAAATCCATCGTTCTTTTGCCCACTACGCCACCCCAGTTTAGACATGGCCATATCCAAATCAGTCTTGACCCTGTGCCTCATGGGAACAGTCCAGCCCGAACTGCCAAGCCATGTCTTCCCTGGACCGGAATCAAGCATCCTAGGACCGGTTTCTGGCTATCAGCCGTCATCAGCCAGGATAGCTTGACTCCAGTGGCGTAGTGAGCACGGGTCCCACGTCTGGGAATACCCATCCCACTTAGGGCGAAAAGTGTTACGACCAATGGCTAATTTTTTGATAGCCATTGGTTCTCCATTTTAATTCTGGCAGTTTTGCCCGATATACCAAGATTGGTGCCATTGTGTATATTACGGGGATCCATTCAGGTGACTGTTCTGCCTTTTTTTTTACATTTACTCTTTTCATCTTTTCCACAGTTCTCTGACTCTCTCCACTAGTTTTGGAATCTTGGGTTATTAGGTTTTGTTCTACCTTCCTCTTTTTCCTCAACATCACCTTTTTAGTTTTTCAAGTCACACTTTCGGTGCTGGGTGTTATTAAACTAAACAAAACATGTGTTTCTATGGCAAACCCATGTATATATTTCATTTCTGTAGAAAAGAAAGTGGACACTCTTATACTGGAAGTCTTTGTCCTGAAGATGACCCTCTAAGTACCACTGGGTCGAAACGCCGTTGACGCCTTAAAACGTGGCCTAATTAAGAGAAGACACAATTGTTACATTGTGTATTTTGCTATTTGGTGTTTTATGTTTTTTCTCTGCCACTGTTTGTTCAGTCTACATCTGTCAATGTTCACAATTTTATCATTGTTCGTGTAACTGTTTGAGCGCCCTTAACATTTTGTTTTTCTTCTGTGTTTTTTCTAAGATTATTTACATACAAGGTTTTTGTAAAATTAAGCTAGTATAGTTTTTGCTGTGTTCTTGCACTATTTTCTTTCTTTCTTTTTTTTCACTTTAATTCTTTTTCATTTAGCTATTTTAGCTCTTGAGCCACTGTTTGGAATACAGTAGATATTGCCCCAGGTTCTTGTTCTAGGGTTTCCCTCGTTGTTTGAAAACCAACACTCCAACGCATTCACCTGACTGCGTGAATCGGAACCAATGCAGTAAGACCTCTACACCGATGCTTGCTCCGTACAAGGTACTTTTTCAACGGGCCCTCCATGTGTCCTCCATTGCAGTCAGCCTGAACTTTGGATTTACCCGGTTTAGCACGACCTCAAGTAACCTTTTAGCGCTATTGACTTATATGCACTGTTTTTGGATTGAATCTTTAAAAATTCATATCTCGGCTTCTACTGATTGGAGTTTTGTCGTTTTTGTCTTGTTTACTCCCATAAATATTCTCTTTTGTTCTAAACTGATGTGAATTCTTTTTGAGTTGTCTTCAGTGTGTTACTGTTATTAAAGTGCGCATAAATACTTTATACATTGAGTCTTAAGTTAACCCTGACTGCTTTGTGTCAAGCTACCAGAGGGTGAGCACATGTTAATTTAGGTTTTGTATCTGACTTACCCTAACTAGGACTGTGGCTCCTGCTTGGATAGGGCTTACACTCTGCCAACCAGAAACCTCAATTTCTAACAACACCACAATGTTGATTAACAAAAATCCACTGTATAAATGTATATCTACCATGAGGGCATATCACCAGTACATCCATTGGTAGTTCTTCAGCCAAATCGTGAATTTGTGGCAGAGGATTAAGGGCCTAATGTGCAAAGCCCTTTTGAGATTGCCATCCTTGTGATTCACAAAATCAAAGGGTTTTCAAATGCAAAATTTCTTTTCTTTATGAGCAAAAGCCCTTTTCCGTTAAATTATTTCTGACTTGTAAAAGGCCTTGGCGACCCTGTAGGAACTGCAAATTGAAGGTGTTGTGAAAGGGGCATAAGGAGAGAAATGTATCAATGGTTTGTGACCTCGATGCCAGTAGCAAACCATTAATCAGATAATGGCACCTTGATGGGGTTGTATCTGATTCACAATGGGTCCCCTTTGAACTTCTTCCCGTTAATGGATCTTGCAAGAAATTGCAGGGAGAGTGGTCCCCTGGAAGCTTTCTGAAAAAAAAACTTTTTGTTTTTAGACCAAGTCCTGTTTTTTTTTTAAAGAAAACAAGCTGCATTAAAAGGAAATGTTTTCTCTATTTACACACTATTATAGACACGGTTGTCTGCTGACCCTTGCAGCCCATCATCCCTGTGAATGCGGCCAATCGCAGGAGGGGACAAACTGCAATGACCTACCTAATGATCATTGATCGGTGATTCGATGCGATTTGATTTGTGACAAAGCAATTCTTAGTATAAATGTATAATTTCTAGCAATGGCATTTTGTACACAGCACAATACAGGCCAATATATGCAGTCACTTCGAATGAAGTACACGCATTCCTCATTACAGTGACCATTTTCAACCCTTTCAGTCAATTCCACCCGGTTTAGAGGGATATCGGTCAATGTAGGACTGGAATCCCCTTATCGAAAAGTAAACTTGATATCACTTTTTTTGTAGTTAGTGAGCAAAAACAATGGCATACCCTCCAGATAACACGAGTCCAAATTAAGCATTAAAACTCCACCGGTGCAATTTTTTTTTAAATGTATTTTACTCAACTATCCAACTCTAACTTGGGTTGTGTATTTATAGACGCTGAGGGCCCCCTATAGCTTCATCTGTAATTTTGATGTTGCAAATTTGCACCCAAAATAAATGATACAGAAGGTATCAGTAAATCGGGGTTCCGAATTTATGCAGGATTGTGAGTAATTTCCTTGACAGGCCCCTACAGAATGGGGAATGACATCAGAAATCATCGTACCCACATATAGTTTCAGAATGCCGGGCCATTTTGGGGAAATAACTCCTCCAGATCTGACCTGGCAGATGAGTCCCTAGAAACACCTGCCATAATTTTACATGTGTTAATACCACACGTGAAATTACTTATTATATCAGTTTGGCAGGAAACTTCTTTTGCACCCAAACCGGTAATAAGCACCGCTAGAAAAAAAATTAAACTGCCTTTGCTATTTTAAACTAATGACACATTCGGCTTCTACAAGGGCCTAAAGTTGTCACCACATTATACTGTTGCTTCTGCTGTATGTGAAGACAGCTGTGTGATGCAAATAACAGGGCAGTGTCCTTTTACCGCATTCCACTGTTGCTCCCTGTAAACCGCACTGACATTTCTATTGTGTAGAAATTCCAATATTGTCTTCCGGACATATTTCCCTTTGTATTGCTTTAAACCCTGTATTGTCTTCTCGCATTCCGAGAGATGAACATCTCCGGAAGGAGTCAGCAGCGCCCATGAGTTTCATATCAGCGGTGAAGGAATGTGTTATGTCTACTGTGCACTCCTTGGAGAATGTTATTGTTCCACATTACCTATCAAAGGGATGCTGATGAGGCGTGAACACGGTGCTAGCTAAGTTCAAGTACCGCCTGTTCATAGAATCGAAAAAGTTTAGAATACAGTCCTTAGGTGAGCGCTGAATCAGTGCTTGAACAGGCTGCATGCCACAAAGAACACTTTACGTTGATATTTTATGGGGTTCCACAGAAATCACAGTTATAAACCTGCTTCTACTTAGTAAGACTTGGATGAAGATAGCAGTTACCATATCCTCCGCCCTGAAAACTATACTAATAATCCTTCGTATTTACAAGAAAAGCTATTTCTGAGATGCAGAAACAAATCGACTGTTACCATCGTGATGATACAAAATAGGAAGGTTCCCAGAAGTAATCTTTTACATGTTGGGGAGGAAGAGGAAGAACTTTCCCCACTGAAGAAATGTTTAAGTCTCTCCTAAAGACAACTCTTAGATCACTGTTTTAGAAAGACTGTATACAGTAGTACTTTTTAGAGAGGTCTTTGGATTTGCCTCCTGCTTATCATTGGCTGGCTTTCTTGTCCATCTCACTTGCTTGCTTACTATTCAATTGCTTTCATTCCTTGTCTTGTAATTGTCTCCTTCTTGGAATGTACCTTCTTTCCAATCCTTTTGAATGGAAGACTTGTATCCTTCCACAGTTGATAACAGGGAACAACTTTTGTATTTTTGCTTGAACATTCCAGGAGACTGTGTGTTCTTGCTCTTTCTTCTGAGTGTTGCTCCCCCTGTCAAATCCACACCCCATGCTCTCCTTGTTGTTTACCCCAGCTCATATGTTGATTCCCCAACTCAGCCTGTCCCACTCTGCTTTTTTTCTCCACCTCTACCCAGTGGCGGCTGGCACAAGTAAGAGCGGTGTGGCGGGGGTGGGGCGGAGTTGAGGGGAAGTCGACAGACGAAGAGATAGGTAAAATTAATTAAATAAATAAATAAAACCACTTACACTGCGCTTGCCGCATCGCCGAGTTGGTGATGCGGCGAGCGCAAGGTAATTGATTTATTTATTTTTTCATTTCATTTTGCCTTTCCTGCCGTCTGTCAACTAACCCCTCGACCCCGCCTCACCGTTTCATCGCTCTTACCTGTGCCAGCCACCACTGCCTCTACCCCCATTTTATCTGTTGCTTGCCCTATTTCATTTTTTAAAACTTTATTTCTTTAACTTTTTCAGAGGGCTCAGCATCTGTAAATTAGTACTGGACAGCTCCTTTCCTTTGTTTTTTATTTACTGTGTCAGCGATTATAGAATGGTGGTTTAAAAACAAACAAAAAGAAATGGTTATTATAGCCTCATTATGCCATGCATGCATATGCGTTCTCAAGCACAGGGGGGCAGATTTACAAGCCCCTTGCGTCACTTTTGCACTGTCGTTGCGTCACTTTAGTGACGCAGCGGCAGCGTAAAAGTTGCGGCCGATTTACAAAATGACGCATCTAGGGAGATGTGTCACGTTGTGAAGCCCTGCGCCACATTAAACCTGAGTCAGGTTTAATGTATGTAGGGTGGGCGTTCCGTCGCAGGAAGCCCCGTAAAAGTGACGCACTTTTACGTCCATGCTGCGTCAAAACCCTGCGCCTGCTTGAAGCAGGCGTAAGGAGTGACGCAGCATGTTAGGCATAGGGCTCCCCTGAGCATTGCTGGAGTTGCGTCGTGCTTGCGACACGACTCCAGCAATGCGTGACTTTTCCGTCAACAGATGCGTCAGAATTTCTGACGCATCTGTCAACCCTTGCGCCATGGTGCGCCGTATTGAAAATACGGCGCATCCAGGGTGACGCAAGGATTTGGCATGTTGGCGCCGGAAAAGTGATGCATCTCTACCGATGCGTCACTTTCTTGTAAATCTGCCCCAGGCTCTCCAAACTAAAAGTAAAAGTAAGCAAAAAAAGTAGGTGCTACAGCAGCATGACACCTACATGTGCCTGCACCCATATACGTTGTGACACTGGAAAGTGCAATTTTTTTAACTGTTTTATTTTTTTTAATTTTTTGTCCTCATTTGCTGAGACAGGAGTAAAGAAAAAACAAGAGGGTTCACTTGTTATTATCGCCCTTTGGGTTGTGACTGTCCCCTTCCTTTTTCTCCCAAACACACAATTTCCCACGAGCAAACTGGCTCTGTTAGAAAAAGGTGCCAGCTGAGGCAGAAGAAAGGCTTAATCATGGGACCCCTGATCTAAGGGTCTTAATTGTTGCTCATACCAACATAAAAGGGGTGTCCAAAACTCATACCTTCTTTGCCCCTTGTCTGAAATATCCAACTTGGCCACAGTCCTCATAGAATTTAACCAGTTCTCATAACTGGGAGGGGCCTGGACACCCACTGTGGAAAGTGGGTGTCCAGTGGGTGAAAGTGCCATTTTGCCTATTTGTTAGTAACAACCATTTTTTTTGTCAATGCTCTTCAGCACTGGCAATAAGCACTGACAAACTAAAAATGTTGGCTAGCTCCTTTGAAAGTAGAGACATTTGGGCTTTGTCAATCCTTTTTTAGACACTGCTTGGAAAGGGGGACAATGTGCTCCCTAGTCCCTGGTCCTTTTGTATAGGAAATACAGCAATATTAGTCAAATGGACAGTCATGTTATTACACTGTCACCATTATATGTAGATAAATAGATATAAAATACAACTTTCTAATATATAAAATTAAGTACACAATGTGCCCAATGTAATTTCTGTGACATCATGCGATTATGTTCCACAAAGCCATGTTTTACTTTAGAGAAAGCGAAAAACAGACAGAAATAATATATATTTTTACAACAATTACACCAGTTTAGAATCAGTGGTATGTCAGTAACCTGCATACTGACATATGATTTGTAAGTGCAAATGATGTATTAAGATGTTGGCTTCTAGAAGACAAATATTAAAATATCAGATAGAGAAATTTCTTCTGATATGAATATTGTTTCCTAAATATTGTTATAAACATTTTGTCCCATTGGGTTGAGATGTTCTTTGATTACCCCCTATATGTCTTCTTTCTTTCTTTATTAACTGTATTTGGAAACATAGAAGACATCCATAAAAACATTTGTGCAGAACATACATCACTATTCATTTCATTCCATAAAATACAATTATGTGCATAAAAAAGTACAGTATAGAACATAGGCTAAAATTGTTAAAACATATAGCTACCAAATTTCGAAGAACATTTCTTTAAATACCTTTCCTACCCATGTGTATTCATACCACCTGCCGTATAAGACACTTTCCTTATTAGTCAATGTTTCAAAAACATATAGAAAATGTGTTACAGTTATTAAAGTGCAAAAGTGCAATATATTACGCATTCATTGTCAATTTCTCTTAATCCCGTAAATCATACTGCCTAAACCACTCAGATATATACACCTTGTGCCCTGTTCTAAACAGTGACTAGTGACATATTCTCACTGGCATAAAAACCTTCCCATAAAAAAGAAGACATTCCACAACAGATCTCTAGAGTAAGCAGTGATTGTAAAAATAACTATGCAGGTCGGCACTGTGTAAAGCATAATGGTCTAATCATCGGTAGGACATACCGTTTCCTAAATTGACTGTAAAATTTGCAAAAAAGAACCACATACATAGTGTACATAGTAACATCACTGGGGCAGTTTGTCAGTTTTGTAGACCAGTCATTTATATTGGGGAAACTAGTTAATCAGTGAAATGTGTCCAATCTTAAGTACGCCAGAACACACCTGTGCCATTCATTTAATACAGTTTTAAGATAAGATTGCATTTTAAAAGTAGTTAAGATCAATTGATTTTTTTAAACGCTGGGTTTAAGGACTTCAATAATCAATTAAATATTTTCCAGGTGTGTAATTCCTTTTACTTTTAAAGTATTTCTACTAATCGTAACTAGCATTTTAGGCTTCTCAAAGTATTCGGGATGGCCCATGTCACAGCAAAAGCGCTGGACACAAGCCAACCACGCGATACATGAATATGATCTTAATTTGAGGCAATCCCCTATTATCACTCGATTAAGGTCTGAGGTCCAAATTGTATACCACAGTAGAATTGGCTGTAACTTGATTAAATCTGTAAGAAATGGAGCACCCAGTTCAGCGTGGCATACATACACAGATGTACTTTTGGGGGTTGCAAGAAGATATCTACAAAATTAATTTTCTATCAACTGCATGTCTGCCAATAATTAGGTGATAATTTCTTCGTCTGGTTGCAGCAATAAAGCAAGTCAGCCTGAGCAATATCTATGCCCAAGTCCTCGCCCCAAGCCAAGCGTGCGCGGTCAGTAGAGTCAGTAGAGATGGAGGTGGACGATAACGTGAGGGCATATAATTTAGTCACCAATTTGCAAGGAGTGGGGGATGTATATATAAAGTCGAGGGCAGGCATCGAAGGTGGAGGCTGGGGGAACGTTGGATGCAGCTCCCTGCAAATCGCTCGCAGCTGGTAAAAGAGCAATGTGTCCATCGGGCCAGAGAAAGCAGGGAGAGAATAGAACGTGTCACCGGGGTAGAGATCCGCCAATGTCGTCAGCCCCAAGCGGGCAGCATGTTTAGACATGCCGGTTGGCTGGAGAGGAGAGAAAGCAGGATGGCGTATAATCGGCATGGCGTTAGCCGATAGCATCGGAACATTAGAGAGGCGGCGCAGTCCCGACCAGGCCCAGCGCATGGTCTCGGCCATGTCTAACTCAGCACAAGGGCGACTCGCCGAGGCAAATAGAGCGGTGGTTAACGGCCAGGGATTTGCAATGTCCACTGCACGCCCACATTTGGCCCTCCAGAGGTCATCCAGGTCCCTGCTCAGCCAAATACCCAGATAGCGGGTGGGGCTCGAGGCCCAAACAAAGGGAAAGTCTGGCGTGAATGGTTTGGTGGTATCAGTAAGAGGGAACAACACCGATTTGCTCCAATTCACCTGTATGCCAGACAGACCACCAAATCGAATTATCTCACGCACAAGAGGGCTGAGGTTGTCTTGGGGGGGGCGGACATACAATGTAATGTTGTCGGCATACAAGGAGACCAGGAGGGAGCGGTCCGAGAAACCCTCTGAGTATGGTGTTGCCGAAGTCTGGCCGGAAGAGGCTCCATTGCGATGGTGAAGAGCATAGGGGAGAGCGGGCATCCCTGCCGAGAGCCCCGCTCGATCAAAATAGGATCGGATATCTGACCATTGATTCGAAAACGAGCGGAGGGGCGAGTGTAGAGGAGAGACATCTTACGTATGAACATATTACTAAATCCAAGACGCGGTAGAAGAAAAAATAAAAAAGGTTATTCCAGTGTATCTAACGCCTTGGTGGTGTCGAGCAGAGCGGCCACAGTGGGGAGGCTAGGATTATTTGATGAAGAACCGCAAAAATTGTCCTAACGTTATGCAAGGTGGCCCGGCCAGGGATGAAACCAGACTGATCGGGGAGAGCAATGAGGGGCATAAGGGGAAGAAGGCGGGAGGCCAGCAACTTAGCAAAAATTTTGTAGTCAATATTAATAAGGGAGAGGGGGCAATAGGAATCGCGGCAATCAGCTGGTTTGTCTGGCTTAATCAGTAGCATTATCATCGCCTCGCGGAGAGATTGCGGGAAAATGCCATTGTCAAAAGAATCATTGTACATGGCAGCCAGATGTGGTTCTAGGAGGGAAGCAAAAGTCTTATTAAAAGAGGCTGGAAGGCCATCGAGGCCGGGGGTCTTATCACTAGGTAAACTATTTATGGCAGCAAGTATCTCTTCCTTCATAAAGGGCACATCCAAATATTTACGATGATAGTCTTCCAGCCAAACTAATGCAAGGGTATCAAAATATTGTTCAAAGTCCTCACGCGAGGGAGGGGAACTGGCGGTGTAAAGCTGCGAGTAGTAGTCCATAAAACAAGACTTAATTTCGCCTGGGGAGGTGGTTCTAGTGGGCCCACCATCTCGAAGAGCCGCAACATACAACGCAGCACGGGGAGGGCGTAAGAGGTTGGCCAAGGTCTTTCCAGGCCGATCGCCTTCACCGAAACGACGGGCTCAGGCCTCTCTACCGAGGAAAGCGAGTTTCCTGTCAGCCTCTTCAGCAAATTCAGTCTGCTTTTCCCGTAAACACGCAAGGGTCTCGGGCCCGTGGTGGGCCACCTGAGCGCCATCCAAGTCCCTAATTTCTGATTTCAGCTTATCCAATGTGGAGCGGATGGACCGGAGGACTCCAGCTTGTTTGGAGATACACTCGCCTCGTATTACTGTTTTAAAGCCTTCCCAAAGGATGGACGCAGAGTCCACAGAACCGACATTTAGATCAAAATAGTTAGTTATCTCTGTTCGGATCTCGTCAAAGAAGACGGCAACATGGAGGGCATGAGGGGGACGGATACAGATTTGGACTGAGGCATGATCCGAGAATGTGCGTGCCATATGAGTAGCGGAGGTGAGCCAGGTGAGGACATCTGGTGTGGCGATCCATTAGTCAATACGGGACCAGGAGCCCCGAGCTCCAGTGACGCAAGTGCCCTCGCAGGCCTCGGGCCACATGTGACGCCAAGCATCATAAAGTGAGTTATCAGCGAGTATGGACTGAAGGAGTGCAGTGGCACGAGGGTGAAAGGAGTGGTGGCCAGAGCGGTCCAAGGTTGCAGAAAGGGTGACATTAAAATCACCCCCCCCCAGAGAAGGGCCGCTAGGCCCAGGGAAGAAATTAGGTGCCAGACATGAGTGAAGAGATCGGGATCATCCGAGTTGAAGACATACACTGCAGCAATTGTCAAAGGTTGGGACGAAAGGGAGCCATGCAGAATTACATACCGTCCATCAGGATCCGTAAGTACCTGAATAGTGTGCCAGGGGAGCCCCTACGCAGCAAAATGGACACCCCCCGAGAATAAGAGGAATAAAAAGAAGAATGCGATTCACAACAGTGATGCAATTGGAGTCTGGAGGAGGATCCTGGCAGCAAGTGGGTCTCCTGCAAGAGACAAATGTCTACCTTGTGCCGTTGCAAGTGTGAGTGGATTAGCCTGGCCTTACAGTAATCATTAAGACCACGGATGTTCCAGGTCCAGCAAATGGTGTCAGTCATGTTGTACAGTAGTTAGGTGAAGTGTGACATAGAGCAAGAGGTCAGACATCGGAAAGGACCAGTGGAAGCGCTGTGGCGTTGAGGAGCAAACCAATTATAGAGCAAGATGAACGCCACTGACAGATAATGGAACTGGTAGCTAACCAGCGGCGCCAGAAGGTCAAATCATGGGGGGAACTGCCAGGGCGCAAGGGACACAAAATAGAGGGAGAAGTAGTGCCAAGCAGAAAGAGGAAAACGTCATGTACAATCTTGCTGCAATGAGCATGGTTTGCGATGCAGTGATGCAATCTGATTTAAGGCATGAAATAAGGACATAAAAGCAACAACAAGGTCATCATAGAGTGATGTACAAACTCAAAGAACCCCCCACCCCGACCCCACCCAATTCCCCGCACAATCAACGGTCCGGAAACCAGGAACTGGCAGATAATAAACAAATAAAGTGCAGACTAAAGCATTCCAGCAAAACCCCGGCCCAACCAAAACCAAAGAAAACCCCACCCCAGCCCAACCCAACTACCCACCTACCTAGCAATAGGAAACCCTGTTTCCGAAGAAGAAGTAGCGTACTGAATATAGTCAAGCACATTCCCAATAGCCCATCCACCACCCTACCACCCCAACCTAACAACCCAAAAAACAATACCAGAAGAACCCCCAACCCCACACCCACTCCAACCCCCCAATTAGG
Source organism: Triturus cristatus (assembly GCF_964204655.1). Taxonomy (NCBI): domain Eukaryota; kingdom Metazoa; phylum Chordata; class Amphibia; order Caudata; family Salamandridae; genus Triturus; species Triturus cristatus. The sequence continues at coordinate 912,654,295 of NC_140583.1, forward strand.
CTGAGATACCAACCCAACCCACCCCAGGAACCCACAACTAGGAAGAGGGGAAATAACAGTAAGAGAGGGAATTATCCCGTGAGGGCATGGCTGGGCTCAGCGTACTCCCCTGCAGCAAAGCAAGGTGGCCAAGCTAAAATAACAACAGACAATGTTCAGGAAAGAAAATAGCATGCATGTCACAGCATTTCAATCATTGTCACTGACGGGCTGAGAGCCAGATGGAGAAAAGCGTGATGATTTCTCGAGTTTCTTAGCAAAGGTGAGGGCATCTCTGGGATCAGGGAATACAAGCTTTTTGCGCCCTGCTGGACTCTCAGCTTTGCCGGATAGGCCAGTGAGTAAGAGACATCATATTTTTGCAGAATCCGCTTTGAAGGAAGGTATTCACGCCAGGCAGCCTGGATAGTGAGTGTGTAGTCCGAGTAGACTGAAAGTGAGATACCTTGGTGATTGATTTTTCCCATGTCTCGTGCTGCATGGAGAATGGCATCCCAGTCTCTGAAATTTAGGATTTTTGCAATGATGGGGCAAGGGGGTAATCCGGGACCAGGGCGTGGGCCAAGGGAGCGATGTGCGCGTTTGACAATAAAAACTGAGGAAAGAACGTCACTGCAAAGTTCCTTGACCAGTTGCTCCACTAAATCCTCCATGCAGGAGATATTGATGGATTCCGGAACACCCGTTATGCGAAGATTTCTCCGATGGGAGCACGCCTCCAAGTCCTCATTTTTCTTCCTGATGACAGCTAGGATTTTGTCCATCTGCAGCAACTTCTGATGATCCTGAGTGGCAGCGTCCTCGACGTCTGAGACCCTGGATTCAACGTGGAGGAGATGGTTGTCATGGGAATCAACACGGGCCTTTACGGAGTCCAGACGGGCGGAGAGTTGGTCCAGGTGGGTCGCAATTCCAGTGACTGTTGTTTTTACATTGAGCATGATTGCCTTCAGGTCATCATCACGAGCCGGAGGCACATCCATGATAGTAGCAGGGTCACCACTGTCCGAACTAGCGCCGTCTTGGCGAGTGGACCTGCGCTGGTCAAATGCAATTTTGGGCTGTTTTGAGTCAGTCCTCCCCATGGTAATGAAACCTAGACAGCAGGCCCCACCAAGGAGCGGGGGAAAGATGAGGTGGCCGAAAGGAGCTGCGGCAGAGGGAACAATGGGCTGGCCACCCCCTGCAGCAAGTGTAGATCAACCAGGCGAGATAGTTAGGGCTCCAATCAATGGAGGCAGCCACGGCCGTCATCCAAGGGCAGTGATCACCAGAATGGCGGCGAAAAAGCGTATCTGACAGCGTGGGCAATGGAACGGCAGCCCAGCCAGAGAGTGCCCCTCAGGTGCAGCGCCCCACTTGATCGGAGGATGAACAGGGAGGCAGGCGAGCAAACTAAACTCCACAATGAGGCGAGGCGATCCTTAAGCGTGAGGCCCTCCCCACGGGGCCAATGATGGTGGGGCTGAGCAGGAGGCCGAGAAAAGAGGAAGAGGTGCAGGGGATCTCGCAACACCAAAATGCCTCCTTAGAAGAAGTCAACCGTTGAGTGGGGAAGAGGCAAGTGCACTTAGAATGAACTGCAGAGACGAACACGCAGTGTGCAGAGTAGCCGCCGAGGGGCAACTACATGACGAGATCCTGCTGACATAGCCCAGGCACCCAGGCTGTAGTAATGCCGGCTAGTGAGGGGGAGCAGGCCCAAGGGCAAAGGAGGGCAGCAAGTGAGGATCAGGGCCAGCGTAACCCCAGGAGCCGCAACGTTACCAGGCGCCAACAGCAGGGGCTTGGAAGCAGTAGAAAAAGTGATCAGCGGTGAAGGATCACAGGAGGTACGTGCAAATCACTGCTCCGAATTGAGAGCTGGCCCGCCGGGCCAAAGCAGCGCCATCCCGCCGCCTGGGGCCACCGGGACAGTACAGGAGGCCATTCCCAGTGGGGCCCAGGGCCAGTCATCTCCGAACAGCAAGTGGAGCCAGTGGTGGAGGGGTCCAGGTATGTCAGGTCGCAGAAGGCAGGAGCAGGGGCGCAGCAGTGACGAGGGATCCCTGCATCACAAAACAGATGGGAGTCTGGGGGGCGCGCGCCAATCTGGAGCCCCATCAGCAGGGAGACATGGGGGGTTCACTGCTCTCGTCACTGGGCCCGGACGCCCGCGGCCGCAGTAGAAGGCGGCCGAGGGGTGGATAAAATGGCGCCCAGGCCACAGCGATCTGGGCGGTGCAGCTCACGGACCTCCAACCCCGCCAAAAACGGCCGCAGCGGCGGCGCCACTCACCAGGCCCCACAGAGCAAAGTCCACCGGCGTCCCGCAGGCGATGTTGAACACTAGGAGCCCAGCTCAGCAGAGGAAGTAGGAGGGCTGATCCCGGCCGGCCCAATGCGCAGACCAAGCGCTGTCATCAGGTGATGCTTCTCGGCCCCAAGTCGTCACCGGGCAGCAGGAGCGGGATCGATCAACGCCACCAGGGAGGTCAAGTCAGTAAATGCTGGTCAAAAGCAGGTACCGTATGGTTGTCTGCAGAATAATGTCAGATTTTGTAGCTTGGCCAACAGAGCCCACTTGGAGTGCGGCCATCTTGCAGCCGGCCAAACCACGCCCCCCAGTTATATGTTCTGTTGGCACTACGAGTTGGATACTAATGGCTGGAGTAGCTGCGGCAGATCCAGAATCTCTTCTGTCCCTAACCCCAACACAAGGCATAGTTGATTTCAAACTCTCCACACCCAACCATCTAGCATTTTGGGTGCTTATATGGCTAAGAGAGCATGTGTTTGGTCCTACTAGTGCAACGTTGTTGGCTACTCTCGTGATTGGGGCCTCAGTTAAGGGCGGGCAGTCTGTATTATGTGATACCTTGGGCATTTGTCAAATGTAAAAAATATTCAAAAGTTTCAAATAAGAGTTAGTTCTTGTTTCAACTTTAATTAGTCAGGTTTGTATTGTCCCCAAGATGTTCACTAGCTGATCAAGAATTTTAAACGCCTCTGCTAAAGCATCTAGTTTTATAATAATTATATTATATTCAGGGTCCAGATTGGTCTTTACTGGGGTTATTTCTATTTGATGTGGACCCTGTGTTTGGCTATTTTCTTTCTTATTCCGTGTTGGCTCTCTGCTGGGACGGGTACCTACTGGGTGGGCTCGTGATTTCTTAACCCGTTTAGGCAGCGGTGAGCTAGATTTGGATGGAGAAGCACAGTCGGGCGATGTTGAATGCATCCATTTACCCCGTTAGCCCCTTCCCTATCATTCTCCTTTTTAAGGTCCTTGCCTTCAGTTATTCTCCCAGGAATGTCAGAGCCATTGATGAGGGCATGGGCCCTTATTACCGGGCCGTTTCACAACCCCCATTTGTTAACAGGGATTCTTCAATGGTTGATAATTGCTTGTCAATAGTCCGATAGCTCCTGTGATGTATTTTAGTAGTGAAAATTGGGACTTATCTGGGGAATTAGTTTTGCCCACAGTAGCTGGATGCTTCCTCTTGTCCATACTCGGGGAGGGTTCTAACTAGGGTGAAATTGTTTATGTGGTGATCCAAAATAAAAGTATCATAATGAATCAAAATAGTAGGGCAGGGAGATACTGCTTAGCTATTACAAGGATGATTACTCAATTGTTGCACCGCCCACCCCACCTGCAAAATGTTATATCAGGCATCACTACCCTTCCTAATCAGTATTCAAATGACCAGTAGATAACCAGTAAAAAAACAGATATATTTTTCCCCCGTGGCTACTCAAATTATCATGTACACAGCAAGTCTTATAAGCTTAACTTCTGTTTCCAATGGTTGCAACTTTGGGGTTGTAGATTAAAAACCGATGATAAAAGCCTCCCATGCGTGGTTCCAGAACATAAAGAAACAGTGAGAAGTTACAGTCGTCAATGAGTTAAAATAAAGTCAATAAGAGTACCTTGCTTCTAAGGTTCCCGGAGTAGCTGGTTGCTGGTGTGCATCCAGACTTTAAAAGACACAAAACACATCCCAACGTACTGATATTTTACGGGTGGACGTTACACTATATTTTCATCACAAACGTCCTTCTCTACTCACTCGGATTCGAGGAAACAAGATTGGGCAGGCCTTTGATAGAAGTCTAACTTTTTTTTCGATCACGGAGGGTGGCCACGCCCCATCTCCTCCTGTCACTGACGGGCGCAGGACGGGCCTGCCGTTGGCCCGGGCTTTGCCAAGGCGAAACCCGCACTGTGGGGCTGGGAGATGGAGTCCTCCGCTGGCCCGGTCCCAATCTCTCAATGCGGCAAGGTGTGGGTTTGCAGTCTTCCCCTATGAGTACAAATCTTTGTAGATGATATTTAGGACACAACATGTATGTCAGACAATATTCTGACAACAACATTTTGGTACTACCTCCCAAAAGAGAATCAGGGCCAGACTGGGAACCCAAAGCAGCCCTGGCAAATTTTGTCAGACCAGCCCCCATAGGTTGCGTAGAGAGCGCAGAGAGCGAACCGACCACTACAAGTAGGATTTGGGGGGTTCTCCCCCAGGCAAGAAAATTTGGGGGACTATGGCATAAATGGTGCAGTCTGCAACACATTTTTTATTTTATATTCAATTGTATTGACTTTTAAAGCATAGTAAATGAAAGGCTCACAGTGCACTGGGATACGACAATCTTTATTGGGGCCCTTCAATGGTTCCTACACTATCACTTTCTAACAGTGCCCATCAAGTCTTCATAGCACCTGTCTCATGTATTTCATTTGTTTTATAGTGCTTCTCATACCAGATCATGGTGTTGGAGCACTTTACATCAAACATACATAGAGACAGTAAATAATATATGTGTAAGTCAGTGTATAGAAAATGTTACATAAGACCAAGGGCACTACGAGGTGTTGGTCTTTTTTAAATGTGCTTGGGCTGGAGAAGCACAAACTTGGGATTCAAAACGTAACACAGTGGTTAGGGTTACATTTACTAATAAGAATGTATTTCTACCCAAACAAACCGTTTTTTAGCAACATTAGGATAATGAAATACTGGAAAAAACATAGCTTTCTGACCCGTACCATGTAGTTTGCATGCAGCTCTTTGATGGCAGTTCATAGCTCACTGTGCTAGGTTGCTATTGTAATATATGAACTGCAAAGAAAAAAAAGATATTTTGTGACAAAAGCAGTAATTCACAGAGCTATGCACATAAAATATATTTATGTGATCTGCATGGTACACATTCTTTGCAGCAGGCATATTAACCCTCTGCGCTACCTTATGGATGAGTTAAAACTGCCACATGACAAAACTCCAGCAGGAAGATTAATCTCCAGCGATATCTTGACACTTTTATTGTTGTTTGAAATACAAAGAACTCTGCAGCCACTGCTTTAAAAATACAGAGAGGCTGGAAACGGCCTCCCTGTAACAAAACCGTTGTAAAAACCGTCTAGCCTCCCTGGGAAACACCCGATGCCTGGTAACTATGAAGCATATTTTGAAGACTTTGAAAATTACACAATTTGTGGTGAGTATTGTCCTCCTTTTTCTGTAGTGTGTGTTAAGGGCTTATGTCTTTAAAACAGTTCTCAAGCACCTCAGATCCTCGTTTGGCAGAACTGCTATTGGCTGGTGGGGAAAAGATTACTGCATATACATTTTTTTGAAAGGTGAGTTTCAGTAAGCATATGTACATCCAAGTCTCCAGTAAACAGTTAGACCATATATGTTTTATGTTTCAGACAGAGGTTATAAGAAAATAGAGGCATGTGTCATCTAGTTATTGGTGTACATAGACTACATATTTGGCTAGGATTATACTATTTAGCTTAGACATTATAAAAATATGAAGAGAAGACTAAAGTATACTTTGAATGGGTCTAAGAGGTCTGGAAAGAGAGGTGTGTAGATGGGGTATCTGTCCTTTAGAAATTATTTTGACCAGTGCAGAACAAGTTTCACTGTGCCAAATCACATGTTCTCTGTTTTCATGTTATTCAGATTCTTATTCATTCCTAGTTTCCAAAATAATTGTGACATTTGTTACTATAATTCTGTTCCAGTTTAGCTTCTATTAAAAGCATCTGCTAATACTAAAACAAAAAAAAAGTTTCACTGTGCCAAAGAAGCTCTGAGTAAGTGATTGCAAACTCCATGGTCAACGATGCTAAGGGCAATATTATGCATCATCTCTTTTATTGCCTCATACACAGCAGCAACAAGAACATAGAATTAGAACACCTCCACTCTGGAACCCTTAGAACATGCATATAATCAGTCAACGTGCAGCCATCTCCCTTCTTTTGTTGCTGCTAATACATAGATAAGTACACTTTGCTAGTAACACATTTCAGTGTATGAGATTGGAGTTTGAGTGTTAATAAGGAGTGTACCCAGGTATTAATGAAGTATGACACATGTGAGATGGCGGTGTGCATGGTCTGGGAGTCTCCATGTAGTGAAAGACAGTTGTGAAGGTTTAAAACGAGGTTTATTCGGTATCACAAGGGGATGTTAAGCAGACTTTGGTTGAGCTTCGAATGGGTTAGGTTTTCAAGGAAGGCTAAATTGTGGAGAAAGCAATCAAAGTTCAGAGCATGACTGTGGTGGTTTAGGTGGCTTGAAGAGGAGATCGTATGCAGCGCTGGTAGTGTTTTGTGTCGCGTTAAGGTGAGAAGATGTTTATTAGGAACAGGGATGTGAGCTGTGATATCAGAGGCGTTTTGCATACAGCGTTGAGGCCCGGTGCAGGTTTTGTGAGCAGTTTGGTGGTTTGACAACACAGCATTTATTATGCATATGTACTGATTTAAAACTCACTTGGAAACATGTGTGACTCCGCGCAGCGAGGGGGCAGTGCATGGGTGAGGGCACATGTTTCCCTTTGCATTGTCAAGGTAGGAATACTTCTGTGGTGGCATCCGTACGGGCGCTGGCCGCTGAATATATGGGGTCACGCTCAGAGTAGGAAATTGTCACATGGGAGCCGCCGTATGAGTGTGCATGCGGTGGACATTATAGGTGATTGGGCTGAGATGCCTTCGTGGACATTACAAACAAAGGTGCCATATTTTGGGATAATAATGAATGCATTATTGAAGCGTTTGTGTGCTTGGTAACTGTAATTACGATCAGCTGTGAGGCGAGGGCAGTGCTGTAGTGATTTCAGAGAGAGGAATATTTATTTAACACGTTTTAAGGTGATTTGAAGGTGTAGATAATGAATCCAGTAGAGGAGGACGTTTTGGATGGCAAGAGTAGGGAGTACATGGAAAAGATGTTCGTGGATTTACCCGAAAGAATGGATAGGAAGATTGACAGCTGTGTTGAAAAAGCACATAAATGATAAAGATGTAAATATGAATGTAGAGGAAGAAAGATATTGGTCTGTAGAGGAGGTTGAGCTAAGGGCCAGTGGATCTAAAGTCAGAGGAACAAAGAAAACACATAAGAGGAATCAGTCTGAGATTCATTTTTTTGTTTAAATCTTTTTATAAAGCAGTCTGAGATTCATAAGGAGAGTAAAGGGTCTGGGCATAAGACTCCAGAGGTTGATGTTGCTATAAAAGCAAAAAGGGAATTTATAAAGGCACATGGAAAGAGTCATAATGTGGTGTCATGTGACAGTACTTCCACAAGTGGTGATGTGGAGTAAACCTGCTCTTCAGAGTTTGATGATACTGAAGAGGAAGACGAGAAGTGTTTAGAAGAAGAGAATGGATCATAAGAGGCTTAAGTTGGAGCAGGGTCATTTTGTAGACCCGTTAGGGGAGGAAATGTTTGACCCTCTGCTGATGCAGCATTCACTATCACCTCAGTGGTCTATAGCAGAGCATGTGGTCAGTATATTTCACACTGATATGCAGAGAAATACCAAAAGAGGTGTTTACTCGTTTGTGTTCAGAGTTTCGTGGCGTATACTCCGGAGTTAGGTCCTAAGATGTTGAGCTTCCTCAACAAATCCGGACATGACCCCAAGAAAGGTTTGGAAAAAGGATTGGAAGGGTGTCAGGATAGGCTGTTGGATATCCTTCGACCCCTTACAATGGTGTTTAACTTGTTCAAAGGGGCACATGCGAATAACACTGGGGTGGATGTGGTGGAGTTATGCCAATGGGTTCAGAGGACTATTTGCCATCTGGGGAATATGAATGCTGCCTTATGCATTGAAAGGCGGGAGAGCATACTAATTAAAATGGATCCCAAGCTGGCGGTGCTGACAAGGAAAGAGTTTGGAGTGGAGAGCAATAGGCTGATGTTTGGCAAGGAGTTTGTCAGGGATATGTCTAGATATGTAGGCACATTTAATTCCCCGCAGAAGGTCCAGAAGGTTTTCATTGGGGCCAGGAGAATGCGGGATCGATTCCCCTGCCATGGTCAAGGGATCACTCATGGGTCATTCTCACGAGTAAAAAGACCCATCGTTATGGGTTTAGATCAGAACTGGGTGGATTTTATCCACAGAGACAAAGGGCAAGGTCGTGTGGATCACGGAGTGACAGAAGAAGAAAAGGGGCACCAGGTGAGTTTAAGCAAAGGCCTTTCATGTACCCATGTAAAGTTGAGCAGCAGACTAGCTCAGTATGTTACAAGGTGGAGAGACATTACACAAGACCAATTGGTGTTGAGGATGGTACAAGGTTATCAAATAGACTTTGTGGGTGGCCCACATCAGGGGAAATTTCCAAGAATTCTAAGCTTTGCCTTTTGGCAGTATCAGGTGTGGTTTCCGGATATGATGTTTGTTGTTTGACAATCCATTATTGTTACCATGTTTCCCTCATTTACTGATGGATGCCTAGGGAAATTGTCACAAGATGGTAGTAGCAGGACAGTTGATGTTGATAGGTTGGTTGATTTCAGGCGAGTGTGACAAGTGTCTGGGTTATCGAAGAAGGCTATATAACGCATCAAGGAGTCCTGGGCACCAGGGATAATTAAGGTGTGCAGATCAATATGGGGAATATGGAGTAGTTAGTGTGTTGCAGGGGCTTTAGATCCTGTATCAGCTCCTTTAGTGGAAGTAGGAAATCATTTGAGTTGTTCAGGAAAGGACTGGCTTATAATTCAGTGAATTTAAGTAGAGCTGCAATTTCCATGTGAGTTGGTGGTCAGGATCCCGGTCGGTCAACATGTTTTGGTGAAAAGTATAGTTAGGAGTGTCCAAATGGAGATTCCTCCCAAGGGAAAATATGCTTCTTTATGGGATGTTGCTCAGGTGTTGAGAGAAGTTGAGAGTTGGGGAAGCAATCAGTGAATGACGGTAAGGTTGTTATCTTTGAAAATGGTGATTTTTCTTTGCCTGGTGTCTCTTAGGGGAGTTTCTGATATTAAGGCTTTGGAGGTAACCTCTATGAGTTTCCAGCCTGAGGGTGTGTGTTTTGAGGCCAAAGACTATGTCTAAAACAATTTTTTATCTAAAGATGGAGGGACATGACGATGTATGTGTAGTGCGTTGTTTGAAGGAGTATGAGAAAAGAACAGTGGGGTAGAGAGAGCAAGGACGTTTGCAATTTTTTTTTTTTTGCAGAGTTTTATATAGCGCGACCTTGACCCAAATCCAATCAGGTATCAGAGCGCTTTACATAGCACCGGTTACGTTACATGAGGACACACATTATATATTTTTTTTGTTAGGCACCGGGAGATTAAGTGATTTGCCCAGAATCACAGGATGATTTGCCCAGAATCACAGGATGTTTTGGCGTCATTGCCAAAACTCGAACCCAGTTCCCCAGGTCCGAGGTCGAGCGCCCTCGCCGTTAGGCCAACCCCTCTCCCAATGGTTGATTTCTTTTAGGCAGGCTTTTAGAACCGTGTCGGCACCTACTCTGGCAAAGTGAGTTAAGAAAGCGATGAAAATGGCAGGTATTTATGTGAGTGTTTTTGGAGTACACTTGACCGGGGGGCGATGGCTAGTAAGGCTTTTTTTCACTGGTACCAGTCTAAGTAGTATCATGAAGGCCGCAGATTGGTCTAGTAATTCAACGTTTAATTTTGTTTATTTTAAACCTGTGGAAAATGCTTACAAAGAGTATTGGATGAGATTTGAACATGCAAAATATTGGCCACTGGGGCTTACCTTAAAATGCAGATTTCCCACAGTTTTAATGGGAAGAAAATCATAATTTTATTAAATGCACAAAGCGAATAATATCCCTCCCAGTATCATGCCCAGCCCGGCTGATGTGTTGAATTTTGTGTTTCAGGACAAAGGTAAAAAGACATTTCTCAGAGAAAATTCTGGAGGATTTCAATGATGTGAGCATTCACTGCTTCTGCTGGATTTACAGTTTAATCTGATGTTGGACTTTTGGTTAATTTGCAGCAACAAAAGAAGGAAGATGGCTGCGCATTCAGTGATTATATGCATGTTCTAAGGGTTCTGGAGTGTTGTTGTTTTTCTAACTCTATGTTCTTGTTGCTGCTGTGTATGGGGCAATAAAAGAAATTATGCATAATATTAGCCTCCGTACCTTTAATAAAATCATGATTTTCTTCCCATTAAAACTGTGGAAAATCTGCATTATAAAATGGTTCTTCATTGTCTTGGCTTGAAAGGTAGGTTGGTAAAGGCTCATAGGTATGGGTCATTCAGGTCCTTCTGTTGGTTTATTTGAGAGAAGTCACCTGACCTGCTTTGAGGGAATCAGGAAAGGAATCACAGAATTATGGATCAGGATAAAGGTTTTTTTCGGGTCACAGAGGTGTTTTAAACAGTGAGGAAGGTAAACTGTTGGTTTAGGTAAGAGAAACAGATTGTCTAGAATGGAGCTGTTAAAGCACCTGAAATTCTCTTTCGTGTAGGTACCGGGCTGATCATGATATTGGTGTTAGGATAGATGGGTACTATTTTAGTGGTGATGTGAATATACAGTAGCTATTTAATCATTGAAGGGTTTAAGTTGTTTCCTTGGAAAGAGTAGGGAACTGGGGACAGAAAGCAGGGGTGGTAATAGGTATATGCCAGGTACAACAATTCTGTTAAGTAGTTGGTTATGTCATCAAGTTGGTTGTGAAAGAACAGTTCCCTTAAATGCTTTGTTGCATTTGTCCAGGGAGTGTTACTTTTTTATAAATGTATGTTGCTGTCACTGGGAATGACAAAACAAGTAACAATGCACACTAAGACATTTGCTCCCCAAATTAATTAATGGTACAAGGGAGAATCAGGGACATTTTTATTTTTCAGGAACATTTTGTGATAGACGCAAATTAAGACGTATGTACTTTGGCCAAATCAAGGAATACCATGCGTAATAATATTTCTATGTTTTTGAATACTTTAGATATTACAGCAGCATAGAAAACTCAAACTGTGCATTCTGTTTTACATTCTTTGAGTGTATTTAGCAGAGGTATAAATTGCAAGAAAATCAACTCACATCCATTGATCAACAGATGTAGTCCAATCCCTACAATTTACTTGAGTGGTGTTATATTTATGAACAATTATCATCACTGTAGTGTACTCAACAGCACTGAGGTTTTGGATACAATATGAATTATTTCCAGGTCAAGGGTGATCAATAGAGGTGTAACTGTTCTAGAATATTCTTCCCTCTGGACTAAATCTGTAAATTTAATATGACTATAGGTGGTGCTTCTCGACATTTCCAAGGGCATTTGCATGATTATTTTAGGTGTTAAAAGGATGTGCTGTATAAAAGACCCCATTTCGAGGAAGTAGATATGGTGATCAGTCACTTAGCCCAACAAGCAAACTAACTGATTGATATTATTGATCCAAATGTGGAACATTGCTCTCGCCCTCTCACATTGTGTAAAAAGGACAGCCACATCTGACCAGTCTATCTGAGACTGGATCCTAATGCTGACGTACTTTATGTGCAATGTCCTTGATCTATCTAAACTGAGATGATTTGAATTAACTCTTCCAGATATGATCCCCATGATTCAGTAGGGCTTTCTTTTCAGTCTATAATATCTCCTTTTACCTCTAACTCTTCACCTCCCCTGTGAAGCTGTGCAAACATAGCATTCCTGAAGATTTCATTTATAATAAGCATTTTAAAGTAAAAAACTTGCTCTTAAGTAGTGTAGTCGGAGTCCGCTGATGTATATTGAAATCTGCACAATGCAAATCTGACTTTAAGATGACAGTTCAACAGTCTTTCTTCCATCCATCAGAATATAACTGCTTTAGTGTGAATAATGGGTTAGATTGGGTTTGGTCAAGGCCCTGAGAAAAGTCCTTTTTGCCAACCACTTATGGAAACTGAGATTGAGCTTACAAGACGTTGTACTTTTAAATAATTTAGTCTGAATACCTCACAGTATTTCCAACAGTGAATATTGTAATAATTCTTACTTTCCTAATTCATAATCAAGTGGTGATAGTGTAATCCACTTAACACCTTCTCACAATTTGGTCTCATTGCAGAAAGATCAAAGATGATCTCAGCCGAATTCCATATCCATATTTTCAGTATTTGCAGCCCCTGAGATCCCCCTCTAAAGTGGAAACCAACAGTACTCCTTTCAACACTTACTGGCTTTTCTGTTTTTATCCTAAATTCATTGTTTTCTGCAGTGTTTGCTTCATTGATTTCTCTAGTATTACAATTGGTAAACTCTGGATTTAATTAATTTGCACCCTGTGATTCTACCTGGACAAGTGACCTCAAGCTGTTCCCACGTCTATAAATAATTGATTTAAGACCAGGTAAATGTTAGATTTCTATAATGAGCAATGATTGCATGCAATATAGACCATACATGCTGTGGCCTTTCCTATTGCCATGTAACATGTTATGCTGGCGATGAGGATGGCAGTGACCCCGCATGCTGGGAGGCTTTGGAAGACTTTGGAGTACCTCGCCTCCACATCACAGCATGTGTGTGAAGCAGCACTAGCAGCAACAGATTACGTTGGAGGTAGTGCTGGAGGCTGGTCAGTGAAGTGGGAACCCTGCTCGCGAGTGCGAGGTGCCATGCTCTTGGCCACATGCTGCGCTTGATCCTCCCCTGCGCAGTGTATCCTGCTTCCTGATATCCCCGCACTCCCTGCTGCAGAGAGGGAAGCAGTCTGTGTGGGCAGTGCAGGCCCCTTGGCGGGAGAGGCTCAGTGCAGCTGGAGACTGTGGCCACAGCACCAACTAGGGGCGGCACGTCATCACTGCACCCTGCACGTTGTTGGACTTGGCTGCTAGGGTGTTCCGACAGCATTGAAAGGCCGAGGAAGGTCCTTGGTGACAGAGAGAACATGGCCAGATGAGTCAAGGAGATGGTGGACTCCCCGGGGCGGCACAATTGCAGTTAACTGAAGGCAGGCCTAAACTTTTGACAAGCACTGGCAAGTGCAGGCTGTGAGAAAGTGCCATCTTTCTTGCATGGTATGCCCCCACTTTTTGCTGAATTGCTGAATGTACTTTGACTGAGTGTGCCCTGGACTCCTGACAATCAGGTGCCCAGGGCCTATGTTCCTTCCCTACAAAAACCTCAAACCCAAATTGGCAAACCCTGACCACATGTCAGCCCCTGGTAAATTGTACCCTAGGTACCCAGGGCCTTGTGCCCATGGAAGGCCTCTAAGGTCTACAGCACTCATTGTGCCACCCTTAGAGGCCCTGTACCCTAAAACCCACACACTGCCCTTGCAGGCCGAGTGCCTGGGTACAAGACAAAACAAAGAGTCGACATGGAACACATCCCTGTGTGCCATGCCCACCACCTGCACTGCCCCGGCATACATCAGCCACCCCTCTAGCTGGGTGCCCTATGCCAGTGGTGTGGGCACAGGAGCATGAGCCCTGTGCCCCTACAGTACCCAGGTCCATTCCTGGGCCCTGTAAGTGCAGTGCTGCCATTTAAGAGTACATGGTGCTGAGAGCTCCTCAAACACGAACTCCACAGCACCATAATGGCAACACTGAAGACTGAGAAGTTTGGTATCAAACTTCTCAGCACATTAAACCCGCACTGATGCCAGTGTGGGATTTAATGTACCAAGCACCACAGAGGGCATCTTAGAGATGCCCCCTGAATCCTAACCTACAATCCACGTCTGGTCTGAGAGGCTGCCTAGGCTGCCACACAGAAGACATGTTGCTGGACCCCTGGGTAGGAGAGCCCCTGGTCTCCTGGGCCTGCAACAATGCACATCCTGGGCGGGGTGCTAGGTCTCCTCCCCCAGGATGGACAGTGGGAAGCTTCAAAGGCATGCCACCTCTGTGAGCTTCCCCAGGCCACTTGCAGCCTCCACTCTGGCGGGAAGCCTGGCCGGAAACCCCAACTAAGGACAGGGAATGTGCCAGCCTGCCAACCCCACCGCTCAGGTGGGGGAGATGAGGTGAAGCACATCTCCGGGCACTTGCCATCTTGAAGATGGGAGGCCCTACCCAATCAGGATTAGGCTACTGCCTCCCTCCCACAGGAGAGTGGCAGAATAGGGGGTGTACCCACCCCAGGACAGGGACCCATTGGTCCCTGCCCTTTACCTACCTGTAACACCCCTAAATCTAGTATTTAGGGGCACCCTGAACCTTCCTTCCCCAGATTCTAGATTCCAAAATACAAAGAAGGGCAAGAAGAAAGAAGACCTGCAGTGCAGCTGCTAAGAAGAGGAAGACACCAACTGCTTTGGCCCCAGTCCTACCGGCCTGTCGCCCTCGAACCTGCTCCTGCTCCTGCTACAGCCCGGCACCTCTTGTGGCCAGCAACCTCACAAACCCCGGAGGACCTGGCTACCTTTTGGTTCTAAGCACCTGGGACTCCCATGAGCAGAGGCTCTGCTCAAAATCAGCTTCTAATCCCTGGCATCAGCCCGGGACCGCAAACCCTGCACATTCTGCACTCGCCAAGCCTGGCCTGTACCGGAGTGAACAAAGACCACGAGGACGACCCCCCGGCGACTGTGACCCTGAGTCCGGCACCCAAGGACTTCCTTCGACGCTTCTGATGACGCCTGCAGCCTCAGAACCAGGTACCCCCCCAACCGCGATCAACAGAGGGTGAGATACCCGACACCAAAAGGCACCCCTGCACATGGTGCCCTGCGGCCCACTGTGCCCAACTCCTGATCCCTACCTATCCTCCAACTACCCAACTTACCTCTCGAAGTGGTGGTGGCACCTGAAGAATCTTCGTCCCGGAGCTTGCAGCCTTTTTCCAACCAGGAGCTTTCCCATTGAAATCAATTGAGCACCCAGCCGCCTGAGTGGCCCTGGCAGTGTAACCTCTACACCTATCTACTTCCCCATTTGCCCTGAGCAAGTGACCAGGAGCACAGCTCCCACAGCCATGTGGCCTGCTAGTCAGCAGCCACCAACCAAGGCCCCCCTGCCTCCCATAGGATAACATTGGGCCTAACTCACTCTGCACCCGGCTGCCCTGCGCCGCTGAGGGTGTAACAACTGTACCTACCTGACCCTGGGAGACCCCTGAGTCTGTGCCCAGAACCTTAACTTTGCCAGTCGAGTACTTACCCAACAGCCGATAACTCAATTTTCTCCATAGGGTAACATTGACTGGTTTCTCCTGAAATTTCTTCTTAGTGTGGAGTTTCTAAAACTTAAAATATTCACCAAAAATCAGCTGAGTAACGAAAACGAAAATACTCACCTGCTTTTAGGAGAGATCCCAGTGCTGGATCTTGGTGCCCAGCACTGACCCTGAAAAATATTCACAACCATACTTACCAGTAACCCAATTTTCTTCCATAGGAAACCATTGACTGTTTTTCTGTGAAATTGTCGATTTTTGCAAACTTTAAATATTCTTTAAAAATCGTGCTAACTGTGAAAACGCAATTACTTACCTGTTTTATATAGAGATCCCAGTACTGAGTCTAGGAGCCCAGTACTGGATTACAAAAGTAACGAGAACCTACTTTACCTGCAACTTGAATTTTCTTCCATAGGGAATCATTGACTGTTTTTCTATGAAATTTCTTCTGTCAATTTTTAAAATAGCTAAATATTTCCTAAAAATCACAACAGTAACTAAGTCGACTTTTATCACTTGTTTCTAAGAAATCCCAGGACTGAATCTAGGATCCAGTCCTGGAGTTACAAAAGTAATCCTGAATGAAATCTATTGCAAATAACTTAAAATTTCCATTGAGCTCAATACATTATTGTGTTTGAAATTGTGTTGCCTATTGCAACAACCTGTAACCAGTACTTACAAATGTCAATTGCATATTGCACAAGTATTTACCTAAAGCATCTCATTGTGAGAATGTATATTTTAATACCTATTGTTGGTTCTAAAATAAAACAGACATATATTTTGTATATAAACCATTGGCCTAGAGTTCAGTTATTGAGTGTGTGAGACCATTTGCTGACTGAGTGTGTACAACAAATGCTTTATACTGTTCTCTGATACTGCCTTACTGCTCGACCAAGCTACCACTTTAGAGAGTAAGGTTAAGTCTAACTTTAGCCTCTGCCAAACCTCTGGGGACTGTGGACTCTGTACGCACTGTACCTATTTGGGAACAGTATATACAGAGCCACTTTCTCACATTGGTGGATCAGCGGTGGGATACAAACTTGCATTTGTAGGACTACTTATTTACCATCTGATCACACGACAGACCTCTTAAAATTGCCTTTAGAATTCTGATTGGCCTTTTTCAAAATACTAAAAGTCTTGTCAGGGCCTTGCTTAAGTCCCATTAGAATTTTAGAAAAATAAAAGTCACTATAGTCAGGGTAGAGGATTAGAACTGTCAGGTTAGAATGACTCAAACAAACCCAGCTATTAGTGAAAATAATAACATGGACCTGGTGGAGGAGCTCGACCTCACACCTTACTTACATTTGTCTTTCAAGGAATTGAGGTCCCTATGCAAACTTAAAAATATGCCAATGGGCCTGCATCCAACCAAACTAGGGCTCCAGGAGCTCTTGGTGAGTATGCTAAGGACCACCCATCTGAACATGGTGATGGCCAGTTAGATGAGGAAAGGGAAGAAGAGGAGGAGGAGAATGACCCCCCCCACACTATTCCCTAGGAAAGTGAGGGCCCCCATACCCTTGCATCCAAAAATTAGCATCTGGGAACCTAGAGGTCACACAGGTGACTCTGGTACCAGAGAGATCACTGGGGGATCCACCAGTGAAGAGGACAGCCTTTTAGGAAGGCTGGCCAAAAGATTAGAGCTAGAGTCCAGGCTCCTGGCTCTAGAAAAAGGAAGGAGAGAGATGGGTTTAGCACCCATCAACGGTGGCAGCAATATTAAAAACAAGGATAGGGAGGAAACGTCTGATCCTAAAATCCCCAAATTGATTGTCCCTAAATTTGAGGAAGGTGATGACATCACCAAATGGTTCACAGCCTTTGAGAGGGCTTGTGAAATAAGAAGAGCAAAGAAACCTCTCTGAGGGGCACTCCTGTGGGAACAGATCTCTGGTAATTGCAGAGACAGGCTTCTGACCCTCTCTGGGCCAGAGGCAGGATCCTATGACCTCATGAGGAAGACTCTGATTGAGGGATTTGGATTCACTACTGAGGAGTATTAATTAGATTCAGGGGGGCTCACAAACCCAGACCCAGTCCTCGATTGACTTTGTAGACTTCTAAGTAAAGACACTGGATGGTTGGTTAGCTGGACATGGTGTGCAGGATTTTACTGGATTGTACAATTTATTCATGAAGGAACATATATTAAGTAACTGCACAAATGAAAAGTTGCATCAGTATTTGGTAGACCTAGGTCTAATTTCTCTCCAAGAATTGGGAAAGAAGGCAGACCACTGGGTCAAGACTAGGGTGACAAGGACAGCCACTGGGGGTGACCAGAAGAAGGTGGTCACAAAACCTCCCCAGGGGAAAGGTGGTGAGAAACCCCAAGATAAAAATTCTGAGTCTTCCAAAGGGCCCCAAAAACCTGTTCAGGGGGGTGGGACCCAAACTACTCCCTATGTGCCTCAACCCTATAGGGGGAAGAATTTGATCCCTTAAAGGCCTGCTGTAATAACTGTAAGAGGTCAGGACACCTAACTGTAGATAAATCTTACCCCCACAACAAAGCCCCTAAGGCACCCAGTACAGCTACTCCTGGGGCAGCACGTATACAGATGGGATCAGAAGTGTACCCTGAGCAAATCTGGGAACACACTGAAGCAAGTCTAGTCTCACTGGGGGAAGTGGAGTTTGCCACTGTAGCTGTGTGGCCACCCAACTTAAAGAAATATTTGCAGTACCCCTGGGTGAATGGAACTAGGGTAGAAGTTCTGAGGGATACAGGTGCCAGTGTCACTATGGTGACCGACACACTGGTTTCCCCTGAGCAATATTTGATTGGGAAGTATTACCCAGTCACCAATGCTGACAGTGTCACCACTAGTCATCCCATGGCCATGGTGACATTAGGCTGGGGGGGGGGTTACTGGTCTGAAACAGGTAGTGGTCTCTCCAAAGTTGCCAGCTGCATGTCTGCTTGGAAATGATCTGGAAACCTCAGCCTGGGCTGAGGTTGAGCTAAAGGCCCATGCAGCCATGCTGGGCATCCCTGAATTGGTGTGTGTGCAAACCAGAGCACAGAGCAAGAGGAAGGGTAAAAGGGTAGGTCTGGAGCCTGAAATAATGGCCCAACCAACCAAGAGAAAAGGTAAGAAGACTGGGGAACCAGCTTCTATACAGCAAAGCATTCAGGACCCCTCTCCACAGGGAGAGGATTTGGATACCCCTGAGGGAACTGAGCCCATGGAGCTTGACCCTTACCAGGTTGAACTCTTGGGCCCAGGGGGACCCTCTAGGGAAGAGCTGTGCCAGGGTCAGCGAGACTGTCCCACTCTTGAAAGCCTGAGGCAGCAAGCTGTTTCAGAAGCAAAGGGAGATGTCAGTGGTACCCACAGAGCTTATTGGGAAGAGGGATTACTGTATGCTGAGGCAGGAAACCCCACTCCTGGAACCACCAGGAGGGTGGTAGTGCCACAGAAGTACAGGGAGTTCCTCCTAACTTTGGCTCATGACATCCCCCTAGCTGGACATCTGGGGCAATCCAAAACTTGGGAAAGGCTAGTGAGTCACTTTTACTGGCCCCAGATGCACCAAAAGGTGAAGGAGTTTGGCAGCTCCTGTGTTACCTGTCAAGCCAGTGGCAAGACAGGTTGCCACCCAAAGGCCCCCCTCATCCCACTACCAGTGGTGGGGGTGCCCTTTGAAAGAGTAGGTGTGGACATTGTGGGTCCACTTGAACCTCCCACAGCCTCAGGGAACAAATTTATTCTATAAGTAATGAATCATGCTACTAGGTACCCTGAAGGAATTCCACTTAGGACTACTACAGCTCCTGCAGTAGCCAAGGCCCTCCTGGGTGTTTTCACCAGGGTAGGGTTTCCTAAGGAGGTGGTTTCAGACACAGGTTCCAACTTCATGTCTGCTTACCTGACACACATGTGGAAGGAGTGTGGAGTGCAGTACAGATTTACTACACCCTTCCATCCACAAACCAATGGCCTTGTTGAGAGATTCAGCAATACATTGAAAGGCATGATCATGGGTCTCCCTGAGAAGTTCAAAAGGAGATGGGATGTCCTGTTACCATACCTGCTTTTCGCTTACAAAGAAGTACCACAGAAGGTAGTAGGTGTCTCACCCTTTAAACTTCTGTTTGGTCATCCTGTGAGGGGACCACTGTGTCTTGTAAAAGAGGGCTGGGAGAGGCCTCTTCAAGAGCCCAAACAAGACATAGTGGACTATGTGCTTGGCCTAAGGTCCAGAATGGCTGAGTACATGGAGAAAGCATCCAAAAACCTTGAGGCCAGCCAGGAGCTTCAGAAGCACTGGTATGACCAAAATGCTGCACTGGTTGAATTTCAACCTGGGCAACAGGTGTGGGTTTTGGAGCCAGTGGCACCAAGGGCCCTCCAAGAGAGATGGAGTGGCCCTTACCCTATCCTAGAGAGAAAGAGTGAGGTCACCTATTTAGTTGACCTGTGCACTAGCAGGACACCCAAAAGGGTTATCCATGTGAACCACCTTAAGCTCTACAATGACAGGGCTGACATCACCATGCTGATGGTGACTGATGAGGAACAGGAAGCAGAGAGTGAACCTCTCCATGACCTCCTCTCCTACAGCCCACAAGATGGGTCAGTAGATGGTGTGGTCTTTTCAGACACCCTCTCTGCCCAACAGCAGACTGACTGCAAGCAAGTCTTGCAACAGTATGCTAGCCTCTTTTCCCTGACCCCTGGTCTGACAAACTGGTGTACCAATGATGTGGACACTGGTGACAGTGCACCTGTCAAGAAAAAAATCTATTGCCAGTCATACCAAGTCAAGGAAAGCATCAAAGCTGAGGTCAGCAAGATGCTGGAGTTAGGGGTAATTTAACCCTCTGAGAGCCCCTGGGCTAGCCTAGTGGTGCTGGTCCCCAAACCTCATCAACAAGGTGGAAAGAGAGAGATGAGGTTCTATGTGGACTATAGAGGGCTCAACTCTGTCACCAAGACAGATGCTCACCCTATTACAAGAGCAGATGAGCTGATAGATAAATTAGGGGCAGCCCAATTCCTCAGTACCTTTGACTTAATTGCAGGGTACTGACAGATTGGCATGGCCCCAGGAGAAAAAGAAAAGACAGCATTCTCCACACCTGATGGGCATTATCAGTTTACTGTGATGCCCTTTGGGTTAAAGAATGCCCCTGCCACCTTCCAGAGGTTGGTGAACCATGTCCTGGCTGGGCTGGAGTCCTTTAGTGCAGCTTATCTTGATGATATTGCTGTCTTTAGCTCCACCTGGCAGGATCACCTGATCCACCTTGGGAAGGCTTTAGAGGCTCTGCAAAATGCAGGTCTCACTATCAAGGCTTCCAAATGCCAGATAGGGCAGGGCACTGTGGTGTACTTGGGCCACCTTGTAGGTGGAGGCCAGGTACAACCCTTACAATCCAAGATCCAGGCCATCCTGGACTGGGTAGCTCCAACAACCCAGACCCAAGTCAGGGCATTCCTTGGCTTGACTGGGTACTACAGGAGGTTTGTGAAGGGATATGGGTCCATTGTAACCCCTCTCACAAAACTCACCTCCAAGAAGATACCCAAAAAGGTTAACTGGACAGTTAGTTGCCAAAATGCTTTTGACACCCTAAAAGAAGCAATGTGCTCAGCACCAATTCTAAAAGCTCCAGATTATGCCAAGCAGTTCATAGTGCAGACTGATGCCTCTGAGCTAGGGATAGGAGCGGTCCTATGAGAAAGTATATTTTAATACCTAATGTTGGTTCTAAAATAAAACAGACATATATTTTTTATATAAACCATTGGCCTAGAGTTCAGTTATTGAGTGTTTGAGTGTATGAGACCATTTGCTGACTGAGTGTGTACAACAAATGCTTTACACTGTCCTCTGATGCTGCCTTACTGCTCGACCAAGCTACCTCTTTAGAGAGTAAGGTTATATCTAACTTTAGCATCTGCCAAACCTCTGGGACTGTGGACTCTGTACACACTGTACCTATTTGGGAACGGTATATACAGAGCCACTTTCTCACACAGGCCCAGTGGGATGGCATATTCAAAGTAATACAGTAAGCTGTCGTGAGAAGGAAGGTGTCTAGTACCCCACAGACATGTGGACAGTGTATGCTAGGATGCTAGGAAATTGCTATTACCACATATGAATGGAGTAGATTCAGGAACAGATTCTTTATTCACCCCAATGAAGGCCCCTGACCTGTCTCTATGAACTAGCTGAGGCAGAAACATGATGGCACGATATAGGATGTAAGGGTCATTGTACCCCATACCATCTATTAACCTTTTTACAATATGTAGGGGACCTACTAATAAAGGTATTTTCCTTAGGTTTACCCCAAGGTATTTTTAGCTTATCTGGATCCCAGTTATTATCTAGTTTTGATTTATTGAGAACTCCCTTTCAGTGAGTAAGTCCTCCATGGTAGTATTATGCTACCAGGGCGGGATGAGGTTACTAAGGTTGAAGAATGCAACATGATGTCATGTCCTCATCCAATAAGAGCAGCTACTTCAGTGTGTACTAGGGCTGACCATTCCATTCTTTCTGCCATAGCTTTAGTGTAATCTTGTCTTGGTTTGAAAGGTATATGGTAGTAATACCTCTGCATCTTCTTTTGTTTTTCCACAAATTAAGCTGGTTCCCACAAATTATCAGACATCCCATACCCTTTCCACACTACCAAATACTGCAGATGACCTCAGCACCATCGAGAGTCCAAAATAACGTATTCCTCCTGTTTAGGTGTTCCATTAACCAAAGTGGCCATTGGAGTTTAAGAGTAGCTGGATGGGTTTTATTGGCACGAAAGCAAATGTCAAACCGAGTGAATCTTCATGTGACAAGAAAGGGCTACAGTGTGAATCTTCCTGTGAGAAGAAAGGGCTAACCTGCCGGCTGCTGTACCAATTAGCTTAAGAATCACAAAGAGACCTATAAACTTGGGAATGAACCTAGAATATATCCCCAAAATGGAAAGGTACTCCGTGGATAACCACACTGTTTCTCCATTTGTGTAGTCAGGAAAATGGGTGCAATTTCTATCAGCAAAGATTTTATATCTATATATATTTGAATCCATTCCTATATGTTGTAAAGCAGCCCTTTATACATTAGATGGAACTGTAGAAGGGGAAAAGAAACCCTTGGTGGCAAAATGTGAGGGTAAAACCCAGAGGATCCAAAAAGAAAAATACTCTAGTGATGTATGAAACTGAGTACAGAGTGTCTTAAGGCCATACTCAAAATCTCCTCCTCCTATGGTGAGGGAACAGGAATTACTAAAGATGTGAAACAAATGGATAGAAAACTCCATTGCAATTAAACTGTTTTGGAACCCCCAAGAGACACTCAAAGCTAGAGGTTCCCAGTACAGAAAATGGCAGTGATTATAACCTCTGCACAATGTTGACATTTTTGACTGGTCATATGAGCACTATTGAGTTTTGTTTTTTATGCACAATTAAAGTCAAGTGAATGTAATAGTTGTTAAAATGACAATGAAATAATTGTGAATAAATACACAGGCCAAGACAATTAACTTACTTGACCTTCAGTTCAAAATGTTGATGATATAATAATTTCAGCTAGGCCCTTGGTTATATGCAAGTTTAAAAGAGGCCCAACCTATCTGTGTGATAGGTCCCAATCCCAAAATACATAACTTTCTACAAGTGGCATTTTCAGAATTGTGATTTTAAATCCAACTTTACTATTAAAGAGGGTTGGTGATTGCAATTGGTCAGACACCAAACTAGACATTCCTACCTGCTCCTACACAAAATATATAATTTATTAAATGTAATAAGGTAACCTAATGTTATCCTATGGGAGAGGTAGGCCTCGCAATAGTGGAAAAAACATTTAAAAATATTTCACTTCCAGGACATGTAAAACTTAAAAGTACATGTCTAACATTTTAAATACAAAACACTGTCTTATGGGCTTTTTAGGGCCCACCCTATGGGTGACTTATTTGTATTAAAAAGGAAGGTTTAGGCTTGGCAAAAGGTTTATTTTGCCAGGTTGAAATGGCAGTTTAAAACTACACACTCAGTTTGCAGTAGCAGGCCTGAGACATGTTTTAAAGTGCTACTTAAGTAGGTGGCACAATAAGTGCTGCAGGCACACAACTCACATTTAATATACAGGCCCTGGATACATGTAGCACCAGTTTACTAGGGACATAGAAGTAAATTAAATGTGCTGGTTGGGTGTAAGCCAATTTTGCCATGTTTACAGAATAGTGTACAAGGGCATTAGCACTGGTTAGCAGTGGTAAAGTGCACAGAGCCCTAATAGCGAGAACAAATGTGTTCAGAAAACAGGATGGGTGAAAGCAAAATGTTAGGGGGTGGCCCTGATGAGAGTGCCTGGTCCAACACCCTTGTTAATGATTTCCCATGCATTACTGCATTCAGATTTTACTAGATGCTGATAATGCAGCCATTTTGTACGTTTTTTCTGTCCTTATTGAATAGCTAAGTGTGGGCCCTCATATCCCACCTATAAAAGTATCCCAAATAATGTGAAATTGCTGAGCCAATATAACGATGCATAAAGGCTAAATCTCATTCCTGTTTCATATAAACGTATTGAGGACCCTTCAGTAAAGATCTTTCAAAGGTACATCAAGAACATGGCCACTGCATATTACACTCCAAAAGACATGGACTACGAGCAGATGAGACTTTATTTTATGACCTAATTTTAGTGTGCAGCAATAATATTTTGTCTACTGAAAATGCATCAATTTATGAGTACTTCTTATGCGGGTATGAATTGAAAGTGTAACCGGGGTCATCTTCCTTTAAATTACACCAGCAACCAAATAAGCCATGTATCATAATAAGCATTACAATTGATTCTCCAACCTGGTGTATCCTCTCGGTGCCTATGCCCCCAGTTACATATGTCATCTTATCAAGAGGACAGGTTAACTCTCCACATAGAATCATATAACCTTCCCAGCCTGTTAATTCAAATGGGAGAAAATCAAAAACTTGTGAATCATCTGTTTTTGGATCAAATATTGAACATATTGTAATCCTTCCTTGGGCTCACTGGAGTTGATCTAATTCCCCAACATTTTGGAGTAGCTTTCCATATAACCTGAAACATATTAGAAAGAGAAATTATTGCAAAATCCCACATAGAGACATGCAAGGTAGTACACATTAAGCCCAAAAATCTAAGTTGTCCTAAAACCTTTTGACCTTTATATCAGACATACGTTTCCTGAATGCAAATTGTGTCTGCTTTAAAGATTTTGATTCCACAAGAACATCCTCCTTCTCTTGAACCCTTGAGACTTCAAACATTCCATGTTAATATACACAAATTTGCCTTGGTCGTTCTAGCTTATTTTTCCTTAGCGAGTAAAAATAGCTCTTTGTTCGCTTACCCTTGGATAAATGTGTAGCATATTTTTTTATTTTTTCCCTTTAATTTTTTATGCAAAACCATGCACTCCACCTACTCTTACTCCAACATCCACATGCAACCTTTTAAACTCAAACCATAGAATCCATGATTCACTTGTTAGAGAAAAACGCTGCACAGAGGAAATTACCTCTAACTCATCCATCAACTAATAGCCATTCTGTGCCATAAGCATAAACCCCATCCAACTAACAGGACAGATATTATATGCTATTGGACCTATTAGAAACAAAATATACTTAGGTCCTGTTTACACCAGTTGTTCAGATGGTAGGCCTGTAAAATTCTTACTCTCCTATAAGGCTTGGACGCCACCTGCAATGAACCATCTATGACATAAAGCATGGTGCAAGATCTCTAAAAACCCTTTAGCTTTGACCTCCGAGGTGAAAAATGTCTTTAATTACTTTATGTTTAGCGGAGCTAGAAGAAAAGATTGCCATTATAGTCCTTGAAATGGTTTGATTGTCTTGTAAAGGTGCCACCTTCTCTGTATGGTGGCTTGACAAGAATGTGTGTGCACAAAAAAGAATGACTATGGTCTGTGAGTATTTTGCCCAGGACTTGCTCTTTTTATACACTTTCTGTGAAAGTAAAAAAAAGTTACAAAACAAACTCAAGCTCTCTCTGTGGCCCCTGTGTTTTGTTGTGAATCAGAGACATAAGCCATACAGGGTTGTTGCCTACAGGAAATCGGTGCACTTGTTGAATCTGTTGCTACCAATCCCAATCATTCAAGTCTGGAAATTATTTTTTGAAGAGATAATTTATAAAACTTCTAATGTCAGATCCCTCGGAACCTTTCTCAATCCCAATCACGAGATTATTCCTACATTGGTGATTTGACAAATCTTCGAAATTCACTGAATGTCAATCAGTTGGTTCTCATGGCACTCAGCTTGCATAGATACGTGTGCAAGCCAACCACCACCTCCAAAGTACTCTCTTATACATCTTTTAACCTTTCAGCAATGTTAGAACAAAGCTTAGAGAGTTTTTTGGACTCTGGACAATTTTCCTAGTTGCAGTACAACTTAATCTGCTATTCTTTTGAGTGTCATGTCAGTGAGCTTGTGCGCTCCTCTCCAAACCCTTGGAGAGTTTGGAGTGGAGCAAACAAGCCATCAGCCAAAGATAAGGCCAGGAGGAAGGTGAATAGGGAAATGAGGCATTTCTGTAGGGATGAAGGAGTAGGTAGAGTGGAGCATGTTGACCTTCAGTTTGAGGAAGTGGAGTTTCATGGACGATGGCGTACATTTGTCTGAATATGACATGGAACTGTACCTGCTGGACATAGGAGAGTTTTTGGTTAAGACCTTGAAGAATAAGGTGTAACTGTTTCTGATGGGGGGTGCAGAAAAAGTAAAGTTGGCGCCTTTTCCTGATGGCAGTTTTCCCACAAGTTTGCAGGCCTTTTCTTAATGGTATTTTAGTTACCATAGGATAGTCAGGCTGAAAAGGAGGGTGTCAACAAACTCATACCGGAAGTCCTGGAGTTGAAAAGTTACGTCATAGGAAAGTCAGGTTGAACATATGTTAAAAAGGAGTGCAGATTATTATATGTAGAGTGTGGTAAATTTAAATTACCTAGACTTAATTTATGCGGTAAAATACAATACGAATAACTCAGTAAAAATAAGAGGCAGAATCCGTGGTATTCGAGGGTATAATAGGGAATTTATTCCTTACAAAGGAATGATGGTTCGAACCAGGCAATCGAGTTCCGTCACCACGAAGGTTCAGGAAGGGATCAGCAATGCATTATTGACAGGTTATGGCATATATAGTAATGCATTACAGTAAAGACAGATGCAGGAGGCGTAACAGCTGATAAGAATACACGTACGTAATAGAAAAGGCGTTACAATAGGCGTGCATAGAGGCGTATACTAAAAACGTCATTATGATGGTGACACAAATGGGTGGATCCATAAGAGAATCCTGCAAAGTCAGCAAAAATACATGGCAGAGATGCGCGCGCAGCCGCATGACGTGTGATTGACGTGTAACTAGAGGGTGAAGGGAACTTGACATTTAGCCCTACATGAGGAGACAGAAGTCTGGGGTGTCAGGACAACCTAGTCCTAAATCATATCTAATATCTTGTGTTTAAGGAACTATATTATCTGGAAGGAAAGGTCTTCTCGGACAGATCCTATTCTATACTGACTGCTAGTGCGTGTACAAGCGTCTAAGGGGCATATGCATCAACATTAGCATTTGCGATTCCTTATTAGCGAAAAATAAGGAATCGCTAATAAGGAATAGCAAAAGGCTATGCATGTAGGAATCGCTATTCAAATAGCGATTCCTTAACATTCCTTATTACCGAATCGGTAATACCGAATCGGTAATAAGGAATACCTACCCATTCAATGTAAAGCCATTCTGTATTAGCGATTCGGTATTACCGAATCGCTAATAGCGGGAGCACTTTCAAGGGTGCCAGGGTGTCAAAAGGACACCCTGTTGCACCCCTGAAAATGATATGTGCACATATGTTGCACACACACATGCTCTAAGGGCATGTGTGTGCGCAACATGAAACTTTGAAAAATGCACAAAAGTGCATTTTTCAAAGTTTTTGCAAATTACCATGCAGTTCATCTTCATGGTAATTTGCTCCCCTTATTAGCGAAATCGCTAATTTTTTAACTTTGATGCATTGCATTTAAGGAATCTCACTTTGGGATTCCTTAAATGCAATCGCTATTTAAGGAATCGGTATTTAAGGAATCCCTATTTAAAGAATCGCTATTTAAGGATTCCTTAAATACCGATTTCTGCTTTTGGGTTGATGCATTGGGATTGGGTATTTTTTACTTAATACCGGGAGCTAATAAGGAATCGGTATTTTACCGACTGGATTTTGGCTTGATGCATAAGGGTGTAAGTGTCTACACGAGATGCGAGGGGGCATGGGCCTACCATGGTAACGAGAGTCATGAATCACTTGCACGGAGGCAGTAAGGCCGGGCCCTTTGCTCTGCAGCTGGAGGGATGTTTACCTAAGCTACTAGACAAGAAGGCATTTCTTGAGGAACGGAGCAGATAACTTGAAGGCTGAATACAGTTTGGCAGGCAACAGGCCGGGCTAGGCACCGTTAGCCGCGCAGGAAGTAAGACAAAGTTCATGGATACAGATGCAGGTCCAGGCTGGAGCATTCAGAGGCAGAAGCAGGAGAAAGCTCGATGGCAGGATTCAGGGCCTACCTCGCCAGAGCTGGAAAACGGGAAAAGTATACCATATAAAGACGGTGGCAAGGCATACTTAGGAACGGAATATCTGGCCCATTCATGGCAGATATGAGAGAGGACATATTAACGTTGGACACAATTGTATTTGCGTCTTCATAGCTTGAAGTGGAGGGAACATACATGTACTTGTAGCATGTACATGGAGCCGTTGGGGTCTAGATAGGGGACACAATTGACCATAAAAATTCATATTTCCTCATTCCCTCCTTGTCCCCTACGGACCCTCATGAAATATCGATCTTCAGGAATCCATCAATCTGTTCATGTAACATCATTTGCTCTTCTTTCTTCTTCCGGGATCTTGAACGAAAACTTGAACGTGGAATACACGATGTGGCACACAGGCCGCAAATCGCTGGTCCACATTGTAGACATAGGCAGCAACTGAATACTATGAGAAGGCCAATACCTAGGAAGGATAGGACTTTCCATCCCCAGGCTGACAACACGCTCCAGAACCAACCGGACCATGTCCAGGTGCCTGCATTCTGATGTATCTGGTTTGCAATCTTGTGAAGACGAGTTATGGCTTTATATACGGATGGCGCGTTTTCTGGGATGAAAACACAGCAACTTGATCCGATGACCCTACAAGCTCCGCCCCTATCTGCTAGGATGACGTCAAGGACAAGACGATTTTGAAGAACAACAATCCGCATCGCAGACTGCTCCTCTGTTAAGTTGCCTAGGGCAGAGGTAGTTTCATTCACTACTGCTTCAAGGGTTCTGGTTAATCTACGTATCAGTTTACTGTTTGAGACAACACCTATGTAAGGAAAGAGACCTTTATTGAAGTCTGTATATTGTTCCCATGCTGTTTCGGTGTAGTCAACAATCGGGATATCTCTCTGGGGTCTATGGTGTACTAGATTGGTATTTCTATGATAATCAGGAGGGGCTAGGAAAACAGGTGGCAGAAGGAATGCAATGTAACAGGTACCATCCCAATCTAGGGGTAGGCGTATATATGCGGTGTGGCCACAGATGAAGTAGGAGTGACGGGAAGCTCTAAATGTAGACTTGCCTTTATCACTGAATTCGATCACAGTAGTACATTTACTATGACCCAGGTGTACTGAACCATTCTTTCTTACACAGAATTCACCTTTAACTGGTAATACTGACATAGCAGGCAAGACTAGTGTAGCTTCAGATTCAACATTCAGAATCATGAGGTTAAGTGTAAAATTACCTAATCCATATACTTCATTTTCTAGGTCAGTTCCTGTTCTTTTGGGAAGTCCCTCCTTGTTAGGATAACAGGCTTTAAGCAAAACTAAGTGCAGGTTTCCCCATACCCAGTTGCTCTGGTAAACTACGGTGTTTGAATCTAAAGAGTTAATCAAACTAAACCATGCTCCACAGGAACCATTGTGTGTAAATGGGTACGGAAAGAGAGGCAGAACTCCTTTGTACTTCTGATAGGGAGGGAGTCGGCCACATATCCAACAATTTGTAGCATTGCTGGTCTGATGGGAATGATGTAACATACTAATGAATGTGTTGTTGCGCAGCGCAAATCTATAGGACAACTCATGTGGAGGTAGTTCACTAAAAGAATGTTCGGCAGTAACATTGTAAGCACGCTTGAAAATAGGATAGTACATGTGTAACAGTATACTTGCAGCAATAATAAAAAGACTTAGAAAAAACATAATCAACAATGTCACTATACAGTGACTATGAAGTGATTTACAGTATGCATGTTTCTTGAGCTGTTTCTGTCTATTTCTCTCTCTTATTCGGTCTAGAGGATACATGTCAAAGACTTAATTCAACCGATTCACCTTGGAGAGGACTTAAACAATCGAATTGTCTGACTTGCTAGACCTTAGTTTCAGTTTGTACTTTTGAGATTCGGTCTTTTCAACCAGGGGGAGTTTTGAATCAGTCTCTGGAAGGGGGCAGGGCTGAGAGTTCAGATCGGATGATAGTCCATGAAATTTCTTGATATGATTCGAGTGTAACCAACCCTTGCGACCCTCGACCTTCACTGCTGTCCTCGTCGTTAGAAGAACCAGCTTTGGTTGTAGCCAGCGAGGCTCCAACGGGCTCCTCCTGTCGAAGTTTCTGACGAAAACGAGATCCCCAGGAACCACTTCATGGGGCTTTACCTCGGTGTTGTCGGGAAAGGCTGCAGCTACCTGTGAACGGCAAGATTGTAGTGCAGACATCAAGGAAGCAAGGTAATCTGTCAGCATATTACAATCAACATCAGTTATTTTACGAGGTATAGGCGTTCCCCACATATTTGGTGGCCTACCGAAGACCACCTCGTACGGGGATAGCCCTGTGCGAGAATGTGCTACCATTCTCATGTAAAATAGTGCAACCGGTAAGGCTACTATCCAGTCGACACCTTTCTCTCTACAGATTTTAGAAAGTCGTATTTTCAGGGTCTGATTATGACGTTCCACGAGACCTGCTGCCTCGGGATGTCGGACACAGTGGAATTTCCATTGATAGCCTAACAGGAGTGAAATGTGTTTCATTAGCTCGGATGAGAACGGCTGGCCATTATCTGAGTACACGATACGGGGCAAACCATACCGTGGGAAGAATTCACGAACTAATTGTTTGGCAGTAGTCGGGGCAGTGTAATCTGAGACGGGATACGCCTCTGTCCAACGGGAAAGAGAGCATACAACTACGAGGACATATTTGAATCCTCGATATCGTTCCATCTGGATATAATCCATCTGGAGGACTTCAAAAGGGTGATCGGGAGGTTGAAATCCACCCTGCTCTACAGGTACGCCTTTACCTGGATTGAACTGACAACAAATCATACAAGTTCGGACTTTCTGTTTAGCTGCAGCTCGTAAGTGTTTGTTGAACCAAATGTGTTGAATACTGTCTAACATGGCCTTTTCTCCTAGATGTGCTGGACTATGTATTGTGTTAATGATAACTTGAACCATTGAGTCGGGGAGAAACCATATAGATTTTCCCTTCGTCATCCATCCCTGATCTGTTTGGATCCCTCCTAATTCAGTCCATTTCTTTATTTCCTCTGGTGTAGCATGTGTCTGTATGTCAATTACATCAAGGGCGGGATCCTTAACTGTCATGCAGTGTGTCGGTGTCGGAACTATTGTCTTTGTCAAGTCAGTTGCATGAGTCTGATTCTGTGCTGTTTGCTTAGCTGTTCGGTCTGCTAGGTCGTTACCCTGGGAAATAGTATCGGTGACTTTTGTATGAGCTTTACACTTCATGATAGATATTGAAGTAGGTAGATGTATTGCATCTAACAAAGCTTGAATGAGGGGACCGTGTTGAATGTTGGCACCGTGAGAAGTCAAATAACCTCTCTCTCGCCAAAGGACTCCGAAGTCGTGTACGACTCCGAAAGCATAACGTGAATCTGTGTATATGTTAACTTTTCTATTCTTGGCTTGAATACAGGCTTGTGTCAGAGCAATAAGCTCTGCTGCTTGAGCTGATAATGTGTCGATACAATTTGTTTCAATGACTTCGGTGTCTGTCGTGACTGCATAAGCGGCCACTAACTTTCCTGTACTTGTTCTCATACATGAACCATCTACATAAAGTGTCAGGTCGGGGTCTGGTAATGGGACATCTGTCAAGTCTTGTCTGGGTTTCGTCGTAATAGTAATGACTTCAATACAATCATGTGCCAGCGGGTCTGTTCCACTTAATGGCAAAAGTGTGGCAGGATTTAATGTACTACAACGTCTGATTTCTATGTGTGGCTGAAACAATGTGAGTTCGTAACCTGTCAGTCTTGCTATAGTCAAGTGTTGTGTTTGTGTCCGGTTCAAGAGAACCTCTACTGCGTGTGGTACTTGTACTGTCAATTGATGTCCTAATACTATGGAATCGCTTTGTCTAATCGCTAGAGCTGTCGCTGCAACTGATTTCAAACACGCAGGAAGAGCTTGAGCTACGGGATCTAACGTGCTAGAAAGGTAAGCACATGGCTTGTATGATCCTGCTTGTTCCTGCGTGAGTACTGACAAGGCAGTACCTTCACGTTCTGTAACAAAGAGTGTAAAAGGCTTACTGTAACATGGTGTCGCTAAAACAGGTGCTTGGCATAAAGCTTTCTTTAAGTCTTCAAAAGCTTGTGTATGTTCTGGAGTCCAAGGGAGGACAGCCGATGTCGCTGCCTCCTGGGTTGTCAACTGAATGAGTGGTTTTGCTAAAATTGCATATTGGGGAATCCACTGCCTGCAGTACGAAGTGAGGCCTATGAAGGCCCGTACCTCCTTTTGTGTCTTGGGTGGTGGCATGTTTACAATTAACTGGATGCGGTCAGGTGTGAGCTGTCTCCCCCATTTGGACAGCAAGTGCCCTAGGTACACAACTTGCTGGGCACAAAATTGCAGCTTTGAAGGGGACACCTTGTGCCCCTTGTCGGCTAGGAAATGTAAAACCGTCAGTGAAGCCTTTTCACATTCGGGTTCGCTTCGGGCGGTGATCAGCAGATCATCGACATACTGAAGCAGTGCAGTGTTAACAGGCATGTGGATACTGTCAAGTTGTCTTTTCAGTGCTTGGCTGTAGATGCTAGGACTTTCTGTAAATCCTTGAGGCGCGCGTGCGAATTTAAAACTTCGTCCATTTAAACTGAATCCGAACAAATATTGGCTTTCCGGATCTATTGGGACGCTGAAGAAGGCGTTCTTGAGGTCAATTACAGTAAAGAACGTTGCCTCTGAATCAATAGCTGTCAGTAACGAAGAGCTATCTGGGACCACGGGATATTGTGGTACAATGCATTTATTCAATTCGCGCAGATCAATAACTAATCGATATACCGGGGGTGCTTTTGGATCAGTTCGTTTAAGAATCGGAATAATCGGAGAATTACATACATTGGAGTCGGTTTCTACAACCACTCCTTGTGCAATGAGCTCGTCAATGATTTGCAGTAAAGCCACTACAGCATCTGGCGGTAATTTGTATTGTCGCATTCGTGGTAGTACCACTCCTGTTTTGAGTGTGACTCGATATGGTGTAATGTGCATACAACCTACATCAGTGGGGCCTTGTGCCCATAAATGTGCAGGTAGATTCTGTAACCTGTGATCCATGTCTCTAGACACGTAGTGACCTTTAAAGTCACGCAAAAATAGTCGTACTCCGTCCGGAGAACAACATATTATAGCTCCTAGAGCTTTCAATGTTTTTATACCTAACAAGTTTTCTGGGCATGATTTCGTAAGCAATAGATCTGTAGTCCGTGTCAATGGACCGACTGTAAATGCAAGTGGTTGCGATACTTCGTTAATAGTAGGCTTTCCTGAAAAACCAAGGGAAATATTTTGTGAGCCTGAGAGGGGTGCCCCTGGAACTTCGTTGTGACTTATAGTTGTTCTGCTTGCCCCTGTATCAAGTAGAAACTTTCTGTCTTTCCCTAATACTTGACTCTGTACATAGGGACCCTCTTGATCTACAGGAACCTCAATAAGGGGTAAGCCAACTTCCCTCTCTAGGCTATTTCATGTATAACGCTGATACTCTGGATAGTCATTTTGTGCATACTGGTACATCTGTTGGGTCGTGTTTTGTGTTGCCGCAATAGGCTGTGGCTTTGGTTGTGGTACGGTCTGTTGTGCAGCTTGCATAGGCTGTATATTCTGAGGTACTTGTTGTTGGATCTGATCCTTTCTAGGCGGACGTGGTCTTTCCTTGGTTTTACCCGTGGAGATATTATGTTTTAGAACTGCACAATCGTTTATATAATGACCTGGCTGTTTACAATAGTTGCATGTCCCTTTAACGGGAACCACTGAGTTACTGGACTGTGTCGCACCCTTTTTATGACCGTCAGCTGGAACTGACTGAGCGACAAGCATTTTCATTTTCGTGTCTTTCATACGTCTTTGTTCGTGTTCTTGTTCTTCTCTAATTCTATTCTGGTGATACTGTAACATTTGTAACATTTGTGAAGGAGTGTTAGCTTGCCAAGTGCTTTCAACTTTCAATACTCTGTTTTTAACCTGTGGCAGGGAATTCTCGACTAGTTTTGTTACAAAAAGATGTGGATATGACTCACTATTTGCTTTCAGGCCGCTATTAATACCAAAACATTTTTCAAATCGGGAATAAAAATCACTAGTGTCTTCATCGGGTTTCTGTTTACAAGCTGAGATTGCTCCCCAATCTTCCTTTTTCGTAGTTAATAAACGTGGCAACACTTGTACTAATAGTCCTGGCAATGCTTTTGTTTTGTCCCCAAGCCCTACGCCTGCAGTTCTGCTATTTTCTTCAGTTTCTAATGCGGTCCAATCAATCTTTTGGTCTCCCACCTCCCATTCTTTTTCCTTGAGTTTCTCATAAATACCGGCAGGCAATAATACTTTCAATATTTTCATAATGTCAGGATAGGTATAATCACCCATGAGTAACATGTCCTTTAGTTCACGGTGAAAACCTGCTGGATCTTTGTCATGGCTGGGCACTAATTTTTTCATTTCCAATAGTTCTATTTTGGTTATGGGTGTGTACACAAACACACGTCTAAACGTATTGTCATCATTTCTAACTGGGTGTACTTCGCGTAAGGGATTCTGTCTGGCTATGTAATACGTTTTTCTCTCCATGGAAGGAGCTGGATCATGTTCTGGACACAAAAAGGCACTATATCTATGTCTGTATTCTAGGATTACTTTAATTAGATCGGTACCTAAACCTCTCCATTTATTCATGAGCAGTTCTATCAATATATCAGGTAGGGGACCAGGATCGGAGTGTTGGCCTTTATATAATATAAGGAGATGTTGTATCATGTATATACTAGCTAAACGCTGTTCGTCTGGGGCGAGATTCAGAAACGTGTGTGCTAGCGCATCATCACTGTATTTTTCAGAGCTGTCAGCCCATTGTACTGCTGACCTGGCTAATTCTTGTTCATCCATAGAATCGAGCATATGGTACCCCCTTCGTTCTCGAAGTAATTTATCAGTAGCCTGGAATAAGTGTTCAGGGGTCCTTGGATTTGAGATAACTGTTTGAAAAATTCTGTTACATTCTGGACGTATCGGACGTATTGTTTTATTAAAAGATCTTCCTTTTCCTACATAAGCTATCATTTGTTTAGCTGGTAATTCATATTGTCCTGTGTTCGTTTCTGACTGTTCCTCCTCCTCTTCCTCTGATTCAGTTTTATCTGCATCTACTCTGCTTTCATGTATTCGTTCTACTTCTTTTCTGATCCTTCGGCACATGGCTTCTATACACTTCTGTTTATCATGTCTCCCGTCTGTTATATTCTGACCCCATTTGGTGAGTGCTTGCATTTCCTCCGAATCTACCTTAGGCCTATCTCTGTTTCTGATCAAGCAGTTTATGAAAAAGCGTAACAATAATTTTTGTATGTCTACTTTCTGGTATTCCATGGCTTCGGCAATACTTTCAGGACCTTGCCCTGTTTGGATAAAGCGATATATTTTGTCTAGATGTTCAATCATTCCTGGTAACATCATTAAATATTTTGCAGCTCGTCGCAAACGTACTGAAGACAGCAACATTCTGTCGTCTTTTCCTGGCACTGGATCATATCTACAATCGGAAAGAGGCTCATTTAATATATTGTCTGATATTCTTTGGGGTGTACGTTGATATGCTAAATCCCTATAAGTTAATCTAGTTGTTGGCGGTGGCGTGGAAAAACCTCCTGTCGCACCTCCTGAGGTGCCAAGTCCAAAAGGATTTGTTGGATGTAGGGTAGAGAGTGTGGGTGCAGGAAGGACTGTAGAAACAGATGGAATGGTTAGAACTTGAGTAGGAGTTTGTTGCTGCGGAGGTGGGTGCAGCTGATTTTGGGGTTGAGCGTCGTTAACGGGTGGTGTGCGTGGCTGCGCACCATTTGCATATTCGGGGGCTGCATCGTCTAAATAGGAAGAAAGGAAAATGTCCTTTGCGGTCTTGGGATGTACTTTAATCGGGAGTAACGGAGGTGGCAGATCTTTTGGTACCTCCAAGGTGGCCTTAGGCAAACCCTCGGCCAGAAGAGGATACATACCATTCATAAGAGTGTTTCGTTGTCTGTCTACTTGTTCTAATTTTACTCGGGTACCTTCGTCGATTAATATGTTTTCTCGGGCCTTTTCTGAATCTTCCCTACTCTTCTCTTCCTTTCTGAGCGCTTTCTCTGTGCGCTTATGCGATTCTTTACGCCATAATTCAATGGCATCTTTCTGTGACTGTCTGGCTTTCTTTTTCCATAACGCTTCTTCTATTCTCATGATGCAATCTGCAGCCCATGTTCCGGCAGCGGGCCATCTCTGACTCTCTGCTAAATCCTTGGTGTAGTCCACCCATAGATCAAGATATAATACGGCATCTAGGCCATGTTTATGGTACATAAAGTACCCTGGAGTGTCCCTAGGTGGGATGGGAACAGCTTCCTCGAGTATCCCTTTTCTAGTTTTTATCTGTCTTAATTTTGAAAATAACGGCATCTTGAACCTTGTTACTTAATTCTTACTCGGTCTTGAACACAATAATTACAATAAACACAATAATGAAGATTGAACAATCACTCATACCACGACATTTAAAACATATCAAAACATTTTAGAACGAACAATAATAATTAGAATAAAACTAGTTAACAGCATAATGCTAAATATACTGTATGTACTGCTAAACAGTACAGATACACTGCTAACACAGTGCAGACCAGGTCTGTGTACCCAGACCCGTCTTGACCGGCACAAACTAATGTGCACGTCTAGATGCGTCCCCAGCAACGGTACTCACCGGGAAGCACGGAACGGAAGGCCTCGGAAGTCTGGACTGGACTAGACCAAACTGGACTGGACTCGACTCGTGACTTAGATACTTCGGAACTTCGGAATCTGGTGGGCCTCTGTATACCTCGGATCTTGCTCTCTCAGCTAGGCTTTGGTCGGGATTCTCCGCACTCCTCACCGCCTCGTCTGGGTGTTGATCGCAGCCTCAGTCGCCCCCGTTGGCCTGAGGGAGATACAGGAAATCCTGCTGGTACGCGTAATTGTCCGTCCGGCTGTGGCAGGAGACCGGGTCTGCAACGCACCTCCGGCGCGTGGGGTGTGAGAGGTGTCCCTATTCGGGCGCCAATTATGTGGTAAATTTAAATTACCTAGACTTAATTTATGCGGTAAAATACAATACGAATAACTCAGTACAAATAAGAGGCAGAATCCGTGGTATTCGAGGGTATAATAGGGAATTTATTCCTTACAAAGGAATGATGGTTCGAACCAGGCAATCGAGTTCCGTCACCACGAAGGTTCAGGAAGGGATCAGCAATACATTATTGACAGGTTATGGCATATATAGTAATGCATTACAGTAAAGACAGATGCAGGAGGCGTAACAGCTGATAAGAATACACGTACGTAATAGAAAAGGCGTTACAATAGGCGTGCATAGAGGCGTATACTAAAAACGTCATTATGATGGTGACACAAATGTGTGGATCCATAAGAGAATCCTGCAAAGTCAGCAAAAATACATGGCAGAGATGCGCGCGCAGCCGCATGACGTGTGATTGACGTGTAACTAGAGGGTGAAGGGAACTTGACATTTAGCCCTACATGAGGAGACAGAAGTCTGGGGTGTCAGGACAACCTAGTCCTAAATCATATCTAATATCTTGTGTTTAAGGAACTATATTATCTGGAAGGAAAGGTCTTCTCGGACAGATCCTATTCTATACTGACTGCTAGTGCGTGTACAAGCGTCTAAGTGTCTACACGAGATGCGAGGGGGCATGGGCCTACCATGGTAACGAGAGTCATGAATCACTTGCACGGAGGCAGTAAGGCCGGGCCCTTTGCTCTGCAGCTGGAGGGATGTTTACCTAAGCTACTAGACAAGAAGGCATTTCTTGAGGAACGGAGCAGATAACTTGAAGGCTGAATACAGTTTGGCAGGCAACAGGCCGGGCTAGGCACCGTTAGCCGCGCAGGAAGTAAGACAAAGTTCATGGATACAGATGCAGGTCCAGGCTGGAGCATTCAGAGGCAGAAGCAGGAGAAAGCTCGATGGCAGGATTCAGGGCCTACCTCGCCAGAGCTGGAAAACGTGAAAAGTATACCATATAAAGACGGTGGCAAGGCATACTTAGGAACGGAATATCTGGCCCATTCATGGCAGATATGAGAGAGGACATATTAACGTTGGACACAATTGTATTTGCGTCTTCATAGCTTGAAGAGGAGGGAACATACATGTACTTGTAGCATGTACATGGAGCCGTTGGGGTCTAGATAGGGGACACAATTGACCATAAAAATTCATATTTCCTCAAGAGTACGGTTTTAGTTATGTAAGGTGTTAGGCTGAGGATGTTTATGTGATATGCACCAGTTGCAATAAAGCAACCTTTTCTACACAGTTATGGTGTCAGTAATCTATGCTGTGCCCCATTTCGCCCAATAGGATACAGAGATGTGTATGGTACGGAATTTGTCATTAGTATGGCTTTGCTGCAATGTGAACGTTTGGGCCTGGTCTTGCAGATTCTTTAATTTCCCAGAGACTGGTTTCTGGTTGCTTGTGCATGCTAAGTAATGTCTGTGTAGATAATTTGCTGCTCTCAAGTGAGTGTTTGGCTGTATGTCTTTTATATCAGTTAGCAGTGTGCGGTCTGTGTAATCAGAGGTCTTTCAATGTGGATACACATGATACCTGAAAACTGAAATTTGCGTGGCTGGGCTTGACATATGTGTCTGAGTTAATTCAGACTATAGTGTCTTGTTATAAAACAATCCTCTTCTGTCTCCAATAGTGTTTGTTACAGAAAGTGCAAACTCCATGGGCGTTTTGCCAGCCATTGAACATCACGTAACTGCTGCCATACCACAGAAACTTTGTACCATGAATGTTAATTCACCAAAAGTCCAGGGGTAGCGGAAGAGACACCACATAACATCTGACCATTAACTTCACTCCCACACACATTCTTACACAGACACACAAATTCACATATACACACACTCTCTCTCAAATAAACACATACACACCAGCATTCATGAACACAACATACATTTAAAAGCATTTTTTACTTACTTCTTCTGCCAGGGAGGGTCGTATTCCAGCTAATTGTACTACATTTTTTATTGCACTAATAGTGAATAACATATTAGTATTCACTATTAGAGCAATAAAAATATTTACAAAAAACAAGATGATTAGGGCTGCCCCTGTGTTCCTGGCACTGGTTTTGCTACCTCAAAGTGTTGCAAATGCAGTGGCAGGGATCGCAATGGGCAAGCACCTGCGACCCCTGATGACCCCTAAATATCAATACTTTGCACTTGTTCAAATAAACAAAGCAAAGTAATTGCACTATTGTTCCTGCATGTGTAACAAGGCATAGGGGAATTTGCATCTGCAGCAGTACAAAATTTGGGACAAGCTAATTGCACACAATGTTTCTGGAACAGGAAACATATTCACTCCACTTCTGAAATCTTGAAATTTGGAAAGTGTTTCAAGCAACATTTGATTTTGTTTAAGCAACAGAAATTTGAATTCTGTTTGCTCTTTTTTTAAAGGTGTTCTTAAACTACCACTCAGTTAAAATGATGCATGTGCTGCATATATTCTCACACTATGATATTTCCATTTTTGCCTTCGTTCAAAAATCTTTCGTTGATGTTGATTAGAGAAACTTCTATATTGTTCAATCTGTATTATACACAGAGTGAACATTCTTCAAGTAGGTATGACGTTTTTATTTTTTTTATTTTCTTTGCTACAGCAACATTTTAGTCATTCGGACCCATGTGAGTATGATTGCAGTAGTAATTACTGCTGATCTCAAAGTGGTCTTTGTGTAATATAGTGCTACTGTTCATGCTATTATTCAGTGAGGTCTTACTGCAGCTTTAATCTATTGAAACAGTGGGAAAGGATTCTGATGTTGTCATATTTCTTTCCAATCTTCACCTTGCAGCAGCATAGGCATTAATGTACAGTACCTGTGGGCATTATGTATTGTGGTATTTAGCTTTCACTTAAATACGTGCGCATTTTGTTGTCCTACCAGCTCTTTTCCATCGGAGCTGAACCCTCATCCATCCCTTTTGAATTCTCTTTTGACAACTTCGTAAAAAACACACAAAAAACATAGAAGGCCACTTGCTACAAGCCCTTCTGCTCAGACCACGATGTGTCGGTCAAGGTAGGACTCTATCCACTCGTGCAGGAACAGCTTTCACAGTGGAGGTGCTAGTACCATCAATGTTACATCCCTGAGGTCGCAGGGACTCTGAAAAATCCTAGCTTCACGCAAAGAACAAGTGTAGCAAAGGTTTCAGCAGGAGAGCTCCAAGGGTGGAGTATGTAGCTGGTGGTGCATTTTGGAGCAGACTGTCACAAATATAAGTAGTGCACTGTCATTTATAGACTGTGCATTTCCAGTGAAATGGGCACTAAATTTGCTCAGGCATATGGTTTTACGGATAAAACTATCTAGTGCACAAGTGATAATGTGTGAAACATAGGTTTCAGCGAATATTGTTCATTGCTGCATCACTAAGTGAAGTGCCTGAATTAGTTTTGATGCTTTCAACGGCTTTGTTTTCATTTCACTTCAGATGTACATAATATTTGCTGAGAGACATATCCTGACATTACACTTCTGTCTTTAAGCACAGCAAATGCGACAAGAAAATCAAAAGCTCAAAGGCATCGGTATTGTTCCCCCTTCTGAACACCAGCACGGTTATTTTGGGGGTGCTGAAGCATCCCCACGCCCCTGTTTCCAGCACCTATGCATATGTCAGAAGCCAGATGCCATCCTGCGCTTCAGTGGTTTGTGTACATTCTATTCTAAAGCAGCCTTGCACTTTAATTCCTTGAGGCTCTCCCTCGCTTTTTGTATCAGTACAGTTTGGTCCCTGTTGCTAGATTGCTGTGTTGTATCATTCGTCTGAAGTATGTTAATACATTTCATTGGCTCAATGCCTTTCTATTGGAGCTAGATAGTGAAGATGAAACCCCGCTGTGATTAGCCGTAATACAGTTAAGTGCATTCAAAGTGCATTTTTAAATGTACCTCTCTTTGATACTCATTGCAACTCGAAGTAAGAATTTATGCTTTGTGTTGTAGTTTATTTAATGTTGATGTGCTTACATTTTTGTTGTACACGGCTATGCTTGTATTATCATGCACATGCCTTGGAGTATCTGCGCGTGGTTTAAGTTCATATAACATAACATAACACATGGGTGTGACCAGGAGTGGCAGTTTGCACTTTGCCTTCTTTATGGAAATGGGGTTCTGCTTTCTGTACCAGTATTTGCTCCACCTTTTTTATGTTTGAAAAGCTTTATTCAAGAAAATGTTAATACAAAGATATCAGCAGAGGCATAAGAAATACGCAAATAGAAGCTGAATAGCATAAACAAGCTAATATCATAAAGAAACAAGCAAAAGCATTTTTATACAGACTTTTAAGGAAAAACAGGAGAAAGGGAAGAGAAAGGAGGGAGGTAAAGAAATAAAAGGGGGGAAAAAAGGGGGAAATGGCAACAATGTATTATGAAAACACAGAATTATGCTTTAGAGAGTAAGTGCTGTAGGTAAAACAATAATCAAAATGCAACACGAAAGAACAATTATAACAATAAATAAATCCTGCACTATTACTATAAAAGAAGAAGATGCAATTTCCTCAAGGCGGATCAAAATTTTCCGAAGTGATACTTGATACATTCTTGCGAACCATCTGGTCTAAGTATTAGGTAAGAGGTAACCAGAAGAGATCCCTATTGTGTGTAGGATTACAGGAGGAAGCAAAAGCGGTATCAAGCCTATGAAAGTGACATAGAGAATTCCACCAACAATGTATGGAGAGCTTTGTGAGGGACTTCCAGTTAGAGGAGATATGCTGAAAGGCTAAGGCGAGTATAAGGTCAAAAAGACCACAAGAGTGTACAGGAAGATCTAAAGAATCAGATAAACTGCCAAGAAAAAGAGTAGATATAGAATACTGAGATGAGATTGTGAAAATACGAGAGATGTATAGCCAAACAATATTCCAGAATTGAGAAACAGAAGGACATAAGAATAAAAGATGAAAGAGGTTAGCATTAGGGGCAGAACATGTCCAACATTTAGACTCAGTAGAGGAGGAAAAACGGGCTAGAGAAAGTGGAGAGAGATATAGCCTGTGATACAGGTAGAATAGAGATTGAGTAAGGGAAGCAGAACGGGAAATTTTCAAAGATCTGGACCAGAGTTTATCCCATAGGGCAACGGACCAAACACAACCCAAATCCGCCTCCCAAGAGAGTTCCAATTTAGATTTAGGACGATCTGGATTAGGAGAGGAAAAGAATTTATAGATAAGAGAAGCTTTGGGGAGGGCAGAAAGAATTTTAAGAAGCGTAGTTTGGGAAACAGAAGAAGGGGAAGAAGGAAGAGAGTAGAAAAGATCAAGAATAAGTGTCATCAGAGTAACAAACTTTTGCAAAAAGGAACGAGGACAGTGAATGGACATCTGAAATTGGGGAAAAGAACAAGGAGAAGGTCCGTCAAAAAATTGGTTCACCCAAATGATGCCCTTAGACCTCCAAGATTTCCAGAAGATGGGTCTATTATTTATAAGGATAAGTGAATTATACCAGACGGTGGAACCCAGAAAAGACTCCTGAGTAATAGGTGTAGGATTAAAAAGAGGCTTTAAAAGAGAAGAGGTATGTTTAAATAAAGGAAATGACGAGAGCGGAGCTTTGTCATAAAAGTGTATGATCTCTCCGAAAGAAAAGGGCAACAACAATGTTTGCTCGATGTGAAGCCAAAGAGGAGCGAGAGGGGACGGAATGGACGCCAGCCATCTGGAATGCCTGACGAAGAGAAAAAGATTTATGATAGAGACAAAAGTCTGGGAAATTGACCCCACCATTGGATTTGGATTGGCGAAGCCGTGCTAAAGAGATTCTAGATTTCTTTTTGTTCCAAAGAGATCTTGACAAACAAGAATCAATGCGTTTAAAATAAATTGCGGGGATATGAACGGGTAACATAGAAAAAATGTAAATTAAAATGGGAGCTATCATTATCTTGATTGAGTCCATTCGTCCCCACCAAGAGAGAAAGAGGTGGTTCCAGGAGGAAAATAATTGTTCAATACGAGACAAAACCGCAGACATGTTTAAGGTAATTGAGGAGGAAATAGAGTTGGAAAACCATATTCCTAAGTATTTAATTTTGGAGCTATTCCAAGCAAATCCAGTAGAAGAAGAAACAGAAGGGGTACAAAATTTGGTAAGAGGGAGAATTTCAGTTTTATACGAATTAATTTTATAACCCGAGACCTGCGAGAAAGAATCGAACTCAGACAGTAGAGGGGGAATAGAAGTTTCCGGAGCAGAAATGAATAGAAGAATATCATCCGCATACGCAGAGAGTTTCAGTTGATTATCGCCATAAGGAAAACCTAAAATAGAATCATTGTTACGGATAGAAGACAAAAAGGGTTCAAGGGCAAGGACAAAAAGTAAAGGGGATAAGGGGCAACCTTGACAAACACCCCGCTGAAGAGGGAAATATGAGGAAACTTGACCATTGACCAAAACCGAAGCTTTAGGGGAGGAATGCAACAGAGAAATAAGAGAGATGAAATGAGGACCAAAACCATGCCAAATGCAATGAAGCAAATAGGAAAAACCAATCAACTCTATCAAAGGCTTTCTCCGCGTCAACGGAAATAGCCGCTAAGGGAATAGAGAGAGATGGAACCTTATTTAAGACATTAAGGAAGAGGCGAGAATTATCAGAGATAAGCCGGCCTTTAACAAAACCACATTGTTCCTTACCGATGAGGTGGGGCATGAGGGGGTCTAAGCGTAACGCTAGTACTTTAGCAAACAACTTATAGTCCACATTTACTAAAGAGATCGGGCGATAGTTCTTGCAGAATTTAGGATCGCGACCAACCTTAGGGATGAGACAAATGGTGGCTTCTTGAAATGTACCCTCGGCCTTACCCAGCGAATAAAACGATTGAAAGAGAGAAAGGAGTTTTGGGAGTAAAAGGTCAGAGAAGTGCAGATAAAATTCAACTGAAAAACCACCAGGACCTGTGGTTTTACCTTTGGTGAGAGTATTCAAAGCCACAGAGAGCTCATGTAAAGAGAGATCAACTTCCAGGTCTGAGAAATTAAGATGAGAAGTCGAGGGCTGAGGAAGTTTGTCAAAATAAGCCTGGACAAGAGAGGGAGAGGGAGAAGCTTCCGGAGTGTAAAGAGTAGAATAAAATAACTGAAACTGGTCAAGAATATCCTGAGCTTTATGTAGTAAAGTGTTGTCAGAAGAGTAGATAGAATCAATAAAGGAGCTTTCCTTGCGTGACTTAAGATAATTGGCTAGGAGTTTCCCAGCCCTATTGCGTCCGCCATAGTAACGAGCACTACTACGAAGAAGCACCGACGAAGCATTGTCAGTGGTAGTTTTACTGTATTCGAGCTTGGCACGAATAAGATCCGGAGGGACGGAATTATTAGGAGAAGAGTAAAACTTATGCTCCAAAAATTAAATATGGGCTAATATAGTTTTCTGCTTCTGAAGAAAACGTTTCTTCTTCTTGGAAACAAAATCAATAACAAACCCGCGAGCTGTAGCTTTAAAAGAGTCCCAAAGAGAATGGGGGGAAATGTTAGAAACATCATTTACCATAAAAAATTCAGTAACAAAAGACCAAAAAGAAGAGGAGAAAAAAGGATCAGTAAGAAGAGAATTATTAAATCGCCAACGAGAAGGCTTGGGATGTGGAGGAAGGAAGTCAAGATCCGTTACAATAGGGGCATGGTCCGAGATGAGTATAGGTTCAATAGAAGAAGATAGTAGGTTTTGCGATAA
The DNA here is from genome assembly GCF_964204655.1 of Triturus cristatus. Classification (NCBI taxonomy): domain Eukaryota; kingdom Metazoa; phylum Chordata; class Amphibia; order Caudata; family Salamandridae; genus Triturus; species Triturus cristatus. The sequence continues at coordinate 912,699,244 of NC_140583.1, forward strand.
GGAGAGAGAAAGAAAAATATAATCAAGGCGAGAGAAAGATGAATGAGGAGGAGAGAAAAAGGAATAGTCAAGGGTGTCAGGGTGTGAAAGTCTCCAAGAGTCAGTGAGATGTGCTTGAGAAATAGTATCTAGAAATTGTTTGTGAAGTTTGTGAGGTATGAACCGAACCGTTGACATACGGTCAAGGAAAGGGTCCACAATCTGGTTACAGTCACCACCGAGAAGAAAGAGGTCATCTCTATGTTGAATACATTTGTTCGTATTTGAGGGCCTGAAAAGTAAATCGGGTTGTGTAGGGCCATAGATATTGAAAACAGTCAGAGGAATAGAGTTAATCGATAATTTAGCTAGTATCCACCTACCATCAGAATCTGTTTCTTGTAATAAAACCTTACATTTTAACCTTTTATGACACAAGATAACGACACCATTCTTCTTATTGGTAGAGGGAGAAAATAACACCGTACCCACCCATCCACGCTTTAGCTTGAGAGATTCAGCCTCCGAGAGGTGAGTCTCTTGTAATAGGACAATGTCAGGGTTATATGAAGCGAGGTGGGAAAGGGTCCTCTGACGTTTAATGGGATTAATAAAACCCTTTACATTCCAGGAAATTACTCTGAATTTAAACACTGTAAAACATTAATAGGAACAATACCTACAACAACATTTAAAAAGAGAGAAAATGTCAAAAAATGAAAGAAAATAGAAGCAAGATAAGAAGGCTGAGTCAAGGTAAAGGAAGAGAAAAATAAAGAATGCAAAATTGGAACATAATCAATAAAAATTGAAAGAAGAAAAATAGAAAGAAAAAATAATAGTGCAAGTAAAGGCAAGACAAAAATAAATAACAAGTGAAACAAAAGGGAAAGGAAAGACGAGGAAGGACGAGAAGAAAAAAGTAGAAAAAGAGACAGTACATATCCAAAAAGGATGACTGAAAGTAACATACCTGAGGGGGACATAAAAAGGATGACAGGGTTGTGGAAGGAATCGACAAGATTGACCTCCCAAAGCCAGGAGAATAACCGAATCAGGACGGAAGATGAATAGGACAAACCATATGGAATGAAGAGGAACACACCAGTCGACCTAGGCAAGGAAGAAAGGTAAAATAAACAGCTATAATGAAAGAAATAACAATAAAAACAAAAATGCGTGAAAGGGAAATATAAGCCAATAAATAACATGAGAATAATAACAAGAGTAGATTTAAAGACCAGTCAAAGACAAGCCAACACTACAACAAATAGAAGACAATGCGGGAACAAAATCTGGAGAACCTACAAGAAAAAATGGAAATTAAATAATCAGCCATTAGCAGAAATGGAGATATCCATGCCAACATTACTGGAGAACCTGCAAGAAAAAATGGAAATTAAATAATCAGCCATTAGCAGAAGTGGAGATATCCATGCCAGCATTAGTCTGAATATGAATAAAGTTCTTGAGTTCAGCAGGATCATGGAAAGTCCAAGTCTGATTTTGATGGGTAACCTTGAAGATACAAGGATGAAATAAACCATATCTGGCACCAAGAGAGCGTAGAGGAGCCCGAAGATTCAAGAACTCCTTCCTTCTCGCAGCAGTAGCAGCAGAGACATCTTGAGAGAAGAATACTCTCTGTCCCAACCAGGAAATTTGGCGTTTAGCTCTAGCCGCAGAAAGGACCAGAAGGAGATCAGTGAATTTCAGAAAAAGAATGATGACTCCTCGTGGTTTAGTTGAAGATGATGAACGAGGGCCAAGTCTGTGAGCTCTTTGGATAGTTAAGGAAGTGGTAGGAGGGATATCCAAAAGTTTCAGCAGAAAGGAGGAGAAAAACGAGACAGGATCATCTCCCTCCAAAGACTCCGGCAGCCCATAAATACGTAGATTATTCCTCCTATTTCTATTTTCTAAGTCCTCAGTGTGTTGTTGGAGGGTTAGAACAGATTTTTCTAGAGAGGCAATACGCCGAGAATTGACTTGGATCTCCGGAACCTGTTGCTCCACCGAAGATACTCTCTTATCCATGGCTGACCATTTTGCCTCAAAAAGTTGCATTTTATTATTGGTCAGGAGGAGGGGGGGAGTTCTGTTTCAAACACTTCGATGATGCAGTGGAGGGAGAAGACTTGTTTGACTTTGGTTGTTACAAAGAGGAACGGTCGGGGGCTTCTGCCGCCATCTGGTCCATGGTAGAAGAAGATTCAGCTGATGAAGAAGAGGAAGATAGCGCCGTAGGAGAGCTTTTCGAGGGCACAAAGACGAATTTAGGAGTACGTAATTTCCCCATAAGTACTCAAATGAGCAGAAAAAGAAAAAATGGGATAAAGTAAAACCTTGTGCCAGAAAAAAAGCAGCTGAGTAGTAAATACAAAGGCAGGCAATCCGTAGAAAAACAGTCCCAAACACAGTTTTGAACGAAGCGATGAAAATATCACAGTTGAGTTGAAAGAGACAATAAAATCCTTGCAGGAAGTGAACGACCAGGACAAATAATGAAAAATATCACATGTAGGCTGAACTAGAAACACATTAAACCTGTGGAAGAGGCCAAGAAAAACTTGGAGGTCGTATAAATACACAGGCGACCCATAGGCAGTACATCGCTGGCCAAATGGCGTAAAAAGAGAACGCGTTGGACAATTGCAGAGTGTGACAAAAATAAAATAGTGGAAAAAGCGCAAAAGTTCTTTTGGCTCTACCAAATGCGTGCCAGACACCAAACACAAAAATTGTCAGGAAAAACTGATGGAAAATGAAAAAGTAATAAAGGCTTAATCCAACAGAGCAAAGTCCCAAGTCAGATGGTCATCATAGTCAACAACTGCGCCTCATGTTCATTGACCTGTGCAGGAAAAAGATGGGAATCCTGTGCCAGCCCACATAATCCTCATGATCTGGCGTTAGAAAGAAAATGTGTGGTGAATTTTAAGATTCCAACAGTCTCTCACTCAGACCGTGCATAACTGACCAACTTGTCGGTATTTCTTCACTTGGGGGAAGCATAACGAAGGACAGTCATTAATAGACACATTATTTGCAGAACAGGAGTAAGTTGCTTCCCCCACAAGCGCAGCGAACAAGTTGCAGTTAAAGAGGAACCAGCGTCAATGCCGAACCCACTAACTCCACACAGGCTACGCATCGAACGCAAGATGGCAGCAGCGCTGAGGCGTTCAAACAACATGAAAAAAATGACGCATTTCAGGAATGTGGAAGGTTCCCCATGGGCTCACCAGGTTCACAACATGTTCCGCTCCCAGGAACACACGAAGAGCGCGATGAAAAGGCACCAATAACGCTGTAAAGAACAAAGGGTCCGTCCCGACATGGCGGAGCTCCGGGATCAGGCGGCCATCTTAGACAGCGTCCAAGCCACGCCTTCATATTTGCTCCACCTTAATGTATTAAGGAGTGGAAAAACACGGAGACAGACACACTCTTAGTAGTCGTGATGCTTTTCTCCTCAAACAACAAAAATAACCCCTGCCTCTCTGGTCCTTCTCAATGACAGAAACAACTCCACTTTTCTGGTCCTGCTTGACCCCTCTGCAGCCTTTGACACAGTCAACCATACAGCTCTGATTAATAACCTCAATCATGCATGCACTACCTTGAAATGGAGCACGTCCCACCTCATGTCCCACCTCACCACGTGGAGCGACCTCGTGCAAATCGGTTCCAGCAGATCACGGACAACCCCTCTCACCTGCAGAGTACCCCATGGCTCCATCCTCTCTCCCATCATCTTTAATTTATGCAAGAAAACCCTCAAATCCATTCATGAAGACAACAGCATCAAGATCCACCAATAGACTTTCCAAGACTATCCTCTCCCAGTGACATATAGAGCCTCAAGTCCTGCCTCAAACTCATCAAGTCTTGGATGTCAACTAACTGTGAACTAACTGACTTGAGGCTAAACCGCACAAAGACTGAATTCCTCCTGTTTGCCTACAGCACCAAACAAAGTCAGATTCCACCCTGCATCTCCAACTTAAACCTACCAGGCTTCATACCCAAGCTAACAGACCATGGGAAACCTCTGGGATTCACCTTTGACACATTTCCCTCATTCAAGAAACAGATAACCAGGAAGACAGCTTAATGTCAACACTCCATCCATTGGAATAACATAATAACAAAACCTGAGGAGATTCCTCATCTAAAGAACATGGAGGCAGCCCTCACCCACCCCATCACATTTGAGAGCACCTTGAACTACATGAGTTCAGGATGTGTGCTGTACAAAAACCTATCTTGTATATGATTTAATAGACAATAATGTTGCTCCATCTACAATAACAACCTCGGCCACACATAGAGAACACAAGCAACTGATTTGCTTAGTGGTCCACTAAACCACCTCAGTCCTCATTGTAAGGATAGTGAAGGGAAGGTCATAAATGGTTCATCTTCTAGGAAACTATCATTTCTAATAAATACCACTCAAGACTATGGTACAATCTAAAATGTTACCGTAAAACACTCATGCTGTTGCTCTTAGAGCCAAGCCACACCCTGGCTTGGCTTTCCCTAGTCATTTGCTGGCCTGTTCACTTCTGAGTGTCATGTGCCGCGTAGTGAATGCTGCCGCCTTGCAATAGTCTTCACAGTACCTTAGGAGGTGAACAGTGTGTAGAGGTTTCACTACTGCGGGTTAGAGTTTGGGATAAGTCGCGTGCAGTGAAAGCAGTGCTAGACATGGCCCTTAAACTCTTTAGAGTATATGGGGCATGCTGTCCCTGACTGTGTTTAGGAAAGTTGCCTATGGCTCTGAATGAGCAGCAGCAGACATGGCCCTGCTCTCTCATTGAGCCACTCCCTTCTCTGAACAGGGCAACTCCCACATTATCTCCCAGTCAATAGCAGGGACCCCAGACTCCTAATAAAGTTCTGCTTCCAAATGGTTACTGCTGAAAATTAACAAGAATTAAGTTTTCAAAGAAAAGCACTGCTCGTGGGTCAGACATGTCTGATTCATGATTATTAAGTAGGACACAAGTGAAAAATCAGACTTTTCACAACTGCACCATGAACTAGTATACACAAAGAACACTGAATACAAGCTTCCGTTAACATTAGTGTGTGGCCTCCTGGTTGCGACTTTCAATACCATTAAAGCTAACTCAGCCTTTTATCCTTCTAAGGAATATGAAGTATGCACAGTAGTGGCACCTTTTATTTACAGTACAGAACCAGTGACAGCCAGTGCCCAGTAACTATGCCATGGTAGGATTGCAGGATAAAGGTGACAAGCTTGAATTCAGAGGTTGCGCACACTCCTGCAAACCTTCATACCACTGTACACTACCTGCCTTTGAATAGTACAATAAGAGCAAATGCACAGTGCACGGGAATACACGGCACAACTCTGAAGGATGCATGTAAGCAATACCTTAAAATGCCACAGCAGTATCAACCAGATACTCAGGTACCTAGGAATCTGTGAACAGTGTCTTTAAAGCATAATGGTCTGAATACCACCGCCATCTTGTATTCTTGGGATAATATTGCTTTTTGTGCTATTTCTAAGTAGCAGTGCAAAGTTCCTACCAGGACGTTCCCCCTCTCCATATCTTTGGGTCTGTGTTTCACTTACCAAGAATTTTCACTTTCCTCTCGGCCATCTCTCTGAAGGTCAACAACATCTCATACAGTTCGTGGTCACACCCACCATCGAACACTAAAAGCCGACTGCGCCTCTCCTGTCTTCTAACCGAGTATGCTGTTTTCGAACTGCTGTCAAAATTCCAGATTGTTCCGAAATGCAGACGTCAGCCACCCCAGCACAGCAGACGAACACCACCTGAAATATATTCTGGAATAGGAGTCATGACCAGTAGGTTAGTGTGAAAAAGCACTTTCTACAACATATGTATTACCCCAGGAGTCATGAATGTCCAGGATCTCCATTTCGTATCTCAGGAATCTAGAAGGGGAGATACATTACTGGATATATCCCAGGTTTCATCGAGTACCAAATTAAAATACCCTACCCAATGAATAAGCATCCTGGGTTTTAGTGACATGTTTCATCAGTTTCACTAAACACCATGGTGTCGTCTGTTTTGGGGCTGATGCAGCACGATTTATAAAGATCATAAACACAACACATTTGCGAACTAAAGGACGAAAAGCTGAAAATATACTTTGCACACATTAGCTTCAGTGACACATGAAAGTGAGACAAGTGTAGTAGAAGCACAGTAAAAGCGTGCTCTTAAACGTGAGAGGAAGAAAACTTGTTATACAAGATACCACTTTAAACGAGTTGGACTAATGAATATCTAATGCATATGTTGCTTATTATAGTATACTGATCGAATTTTCATTTTTTTTGTTTACCAGACTTTTATATAGCGCAAACTTGACCTGAAGGTATCAGAGCACTTTACATGAGCACCAGTTATGTTACACAAGCACACATTCATTTTGTTAGGCATGGGGAGATGAATGATTTGCCCAGAATCACAGGATGTTGAGCGTCCCTGCTGAGACTCGAACATGGGTCCCCAGCTTCGAGGTCACCTGCTCTAGCCGTTAGGCTGCGTTTCAAATCCTTTTTGCTGAAAATGCATCAGTTAGAAAAGTTGGTGCAAGAACATGTAGAAGTGTAGCTTGAAACTTCACATAGTGATAATTGAGTTTCTACAGTTTATGAAAATATAAAAACGATTTTTGTAATAAAAGTCTAGTAAAATATGCACTTATATGAATGTGGAGAACAATTGTGGTAGTAGGGTATTTCTAATGTTAATTATTTTCATGTAATAAGGACTGGTGAACACTCTACATAATCTTTATTTGGATTGATTTAATTTCATTATATGTAATATAGGTTTAGAGCTCATTTCATTTAAACCTGTGATGTTAACTTGAAGGTCTTTTCAAAATGCTTTTTCTAATGCTCACCTTCCCTTGACTAAATAAAATGCTTCATTTTCTACAAGTGAAATTTGCTTTAGTTGGCCTGTACATGAATACTCCCCGAAATTCTTGAATGTTTCTTCAGTGTCCACAGTGAAATATTCTTGTGGGAACAGGATTGCAGCTGTTACTTTGTAATGCAACTTTGCATTTCTTTTCCACCAGTGTTAGGCCTATGTAAACTTTCGAATCTTTAGTTTCTCATGACTAGGATAGGAAAACGTCTTACAGTTACAAGTGTCCTAGGTGACACCAAGCGAATATGGACTTGTGATAGTCTTTTGATGATGGTATGATGCCACCTCAATGGGATGATCTTTAAAACATTTTAAAAGAAGGGGCAACCCCATACTTTTCTTTTCCCCCCATTCAAGAGGATGCTATGCTGATCGATTTTTGAACTATCTTTTGCTTTTAGTATACCTTCTGATGCCACAATCGGTAGCTGATGGATGGAAAGTTTCTTTGCCGAACCATTTCCATTTTTTTAAATTCTTTTATTTCTTTGTTTATTCATGCTAATGGACTGTCCCTTAATGGACTCTAATTCTGAATCCTTATTTACCAACTTCGTAGAACTTGAGCTGTTAGGCAACAAACTATCCTTCTGCCTTAATGGTGTTAGGACTCTGTAACTCTGTAGCTGATTCTTATCATAACCATCCGAAAAATCCTGCTGAAATGTTTGCCATTTTTTATACAAGCTCTGATATTCTTAACTGAACTTCTCACAAAATTACTTGTGGCAATGACTTTTGATACTTTAATACAATAATCACATTATTCAATCATCTGTTTGAGCCTATTATTGAGTCCTGTTGATTCTTCCATTTACACTGTGCTGATTGCTAATGACTTAATGTGTCGTACGGCGATTCGTCGAGCTCTGTCAGAACATCAGGTTTTACTTGATGTGTTTTGCGTTGCAGTTGCAGAGATTTTGGTCCGCATTAATCTAACTCGACTTAACTTGTTTGGGAGGTTGGGACTTCCAGTTGCCATTCTTAATTTCTACAGTTTGGTTTTAAGGCTGGTTTTCCTAAATTTGATCTCTAATTTGAGAGTTGCCTGTCAATTAATCATCCTCATTGGACAGCTAACTTGGAGTTTTGGCACCCTAATATCCCCCCTTCTATCGGCGGAGAAAGATTCATCAGAGAATCATTGCCTTTGTGGTAAATGGAAACTCTTCAAATTGTCTAATTGTAAAGGGCAGAGTATGGATAGAGTAGTAAGTAGAGTAATTGTTTAATAAATATTTTTACAATGTTTTCCGATGCAACAGGGCCTTTAACATTAAGTATGAGAGCCAAATGGTCCACTGACAAGCCCAGTATTATAATATACATACCCTGCGAGTCTCTATATTCAGATTTGTATTTATAACTGATTTTGTTCATATTAGTGTTGCAACTCTACTTGCGTAAGAACTGTACAACGCCATATAGCAATGTCCCCACTTCCAAGCAAATTTGCGAGATGCGTTTACTGCAACAGAGTGATAGACACTTCGGGCCAGATTTAGAAAGGCAATCTAAGACAAAAGTCTAACTTTAAGACTTTTGGTATTCCCAGAGGCCATTTACGAGTCGTATCTTTACGTCCGCAGTTGGGCAAACTGACTTTTCATGACATCCTCTACTATTTATGACACGTTCGTAATGATCCTTTTTGTAAAAAATTATACTACGGCCCATTGATTATGCTTCATTCTGCCCGAATGGGAAAGTATGGCTCGAGCCGGAGAGTTCAGCCCGAACCGGAGATTACGGCCCGTGTGCAGAGAGTACGGCTCGGGTGAAGAGATTACGGCCCAACTGCGGATGTAAAGATATATCACTCGTTAATGACCTCGGTGAATACCAAAAGTTGCAAAGTTAGACTTTTGTCTCAGATTGCCTTTGGAATCTGGGCCATCGTGCCTCTCCAAGTGTGCTCAAACTAGCCTGTGCTTGTGTCTTGCTCCGCCTTTTAGATAATACAGAATCTCCCACACGGTGGCTAAAACTCGGCAGAGCAGGAGGCATAAAACACAACAACACCTGGAAAAGTGTTTTTCTTTACAAAATGCAAAGACTCTCTTTTTAGACTAAGGCTTGGGGTTTTATTTATGCAATGCTCTCTAACATAAAAGTTTTCCTAAATGTCAAAAGAACCGCATTCAAATGTATATAGAGATATATATTTATATGCAAGCAATAATAACACACTTGGTAAATGCAGCTGTTAAATGCATGGATAATAACATGAAATACAAGCAGCAAATAATATAATAATATGAGGTAAAACTCAAGCAAATATCCTGAACGTCCTGCAAGAGATCAGAAAGGTGTATGTATATATATATATATATATATATATATATATATATATATATATATATATATATATATATATATATATATATATATATATATATATATATATATATATATCAAAGCTCCTGAATGCCCACAGGCAGAAGCGCACTCTCCAGCGTCTCGCACAATGGCTTTGTTCAGGTAAGGTAGGGATTCGTCTCCCGATGAGATTGCAGTTCCCTTGTCGATCATTAAAAAGCCTGACGCGTTTCTGAGCTGATAGTTCATCTTCAGAGGCTTCGACAAAAGGATTGTGTGTGTGACACGCACATAAATACTTATGTTTACCCTTCAATGGGCTACACAGCTGTGTTTGTGCGCAATGTTCTCTGGGCCTTGTAGTTCGTGTCACGAAAATTAATCCTGCATGGATGCACAATAATTCAAAACTGTCATTAAAAGCCCGGAATGGACCTCGAAAGCTTGTCCTCACACATAATCCCACAGGGCGCTGGTTCCTTTGCGTGGCTCAGAAAGATCTCGGGCCCCAGGACCCCCGTATATCTCGGGGTGGTGCGCTTTTTACGGCTGGACTACCGCATGTAATCTCAAAGCTCCTGAATGCCCACAGGCAGAAGCTCACTCTCCAGCGTCTCACAAAATGGCGTTGTTCAGGTAAGGTAGGGATTCATCTCCCGAGGAGATTGCAGTTCCCTTGTCGACAGTAGGCAGTTATAGTTAGGACCAAGTTTCCATAGAAAGAGGAATTTTTGTTTTGCTTATAACTTTGGCGTTGTTTGATTAATCTTCATGAAATTTTCCAAACTAATTCTTTGTTCATATCAGCTCCTATGTTGAATGTTTGGGGGTGATTCATCAAGGGGGGCCGTGAAAAAAGGGGGGTCCCAAAACATGTTTTCACCATGTTAATTTCCATAGGAAACATTAGACAAGGCTACAGGTCGAACGGGTGAACGGAATTACCCCAAATTTGGCAGGGAGAAAGGTCTTGGTCCAGAAAGCACGCTTTTGTTTATTTGGTGTAAATCCGTTCAGTAGTTTTAGAGAAATATCGAAATTTACAGATATCGATATTTGGGAATTCTGCCATCTGATTGGCTGAGGCATTATGAGCACGAGCTTGCTGCTTTTTGGCTGCGAGCGGTTGCAATTAGGAAGTGTTGGCAGCCATTTTGTGATTCCGTTGAAATGAGTAAGGGAGAAAAACGGCAAAAAGAGTAGGAAACAGGAGGATAGGAGCACTGTAACCTCTGTGGGGGAGTGCGAAGCGAAGTATTCACTCCCACCGGACTGAAAGTGCGGTGTTGCTCAGGGTGACATGGTGCTGAGATGAGATGCTGCTACACTCTGGTATGAAACCGAGACCCTAAACCGTGAGGTCATTGCTGTAAAGTGATGTGCTCTGGTGTTTGTAGCATACCTGTGGAAGTAGTGTTCGTAGGCATTTATACCATACAGGGAGTGGGAAGCAAACTACTGACCTCTACTGTGCATTTATACTATACCGGAAGTGGGAAGCAAATTACTCACGCCTACCGGTGTGAAGACTCGGGGTTCAAACCGAGCTGATTGTTGTAAGTGATAGGTTGTGGGCGCTGTAGCATACTGTCCGCTGTAGTATAACTGTGTAAGTAGTGTTAGTGTGCGTTTATACTATACAGGGTGTGGGAAGCGAAGTACTCACCCCTACTGGTCTAAAGACTCGGGGATTAAACCATGAGCTCATTGCTGTAAAGTGATGTGATATGGGTGCTGTAGCATACCTGTGGAAGTAGTGTTAGTTTGCGTTTATGCAATACAGGGAGTGGGAAGCGAACTACTCATGCCTACCGGTCTCAAGACTCGTGGATGAAACCATGAGCTCATTGCTGTAAAGTCATGTGCTCTGTGTAGTTTCAAACGTAAGCCATAGTAGAATGTTAATATGTAATGCTACTATAATGTAAGTATGTAATGTTAGAATGTAGGGCTGTCATGAGGGGAATCTTGGAGAGTTTGTACACGGTGCTGGAGAAGACGGTTGCCTTGCTGTCTGCTCCTGTTGGTGGCTGTTTAAGCTGTCTTCTTTTCTTGCAATAAATCTACTTATCGGATCCACTGCTGTCTTCCTCTTCACCACATAAATTTGGTGACGAGCGGGAGAAGGTCAAAAGAAGGCAGCACTCACCAAGATTTTGAGCTTGCTTGCGTTCTGCTGAAGACCCGTTTTCTTGGTGAAGCTGTTCCTACTCATCCCAGGGTCATCGGCTGATCGAACAATGTGATCCTACCTCTGGTAGGATTGATATTTTTTGATTTTGGGCTTCCTCTACCTCTTCACTACACTCTGGTTGCTGTACTACACGTGTGCAAGTAGTGTTAGTATGTGTTTATACTTATTCTGTAGTTATGCATTAACCAATGCACCATGGCCCTATGGAGCGCCACCTCCCAGGCGCAGGTCATACAATGTCCCGGGGTGTGCATCGGCGGGACATTTATGTTTGCTATTACAGGGCGGGAGCATTGCTTCCACCCTGTGATAGTAAATTCTTGTTTGCCTCATTGAAGCAAGAGGAGGAAAATCTCGTATCGCTTCAACAAAGCGGATCCGGATGGTAAAAATTGAGAAGAAAAAATTAAGCGGGGTCTCACCCGTTCATTTAAATGAGCCCATTGGTGGGTAATGTTCCGGGGCCAATCCTATTATTATATTGCGGGTTCTCTGCAGCACTGGGGACCGTAACCTCACATGTAATTTAGGCGCGGGAGGGCACAGAGACGTTTCGCAGACTAGGGGATCGACACCTCCCTGGGTATTGTTTACGAATTGTTTGGGGGGCTTCGAGGCCAACTCAAGACCGAGGATCAGCAACCTCCGAGGCTTTACTTAAATATGCAGGGTGGGCCTCGCCAGTCCTTGAAGCCTCGGTGGCCCTAGGCAGTGCCTTATTGGTTCTGAAATCACACGGGCAGTACTCCTGGTGTTTTAAAGTGATGCACTCATAGAACCCTTGCCGTTGTAGAATTACCCAGGCTTCATTTATGTAATAGTCTGTTGGTTTATATTTGGTAGGTGCACCGCAAAATTAAAAATGTTTTCCCTCATAACCTACTATCAACCGCCGATTTTCACAATAAACTACAGACAAGTGTTGTCAGAAAAAGAAGACCCATACACTCACTTATTTATTGGTAAAAAAAATAACTTTTATTAAAACAACACAAATAAATGGAAACGTAACTTTATTCGAACAACAGTAAAACATGAAAGAAGTGGGTGGGACTCCTCCGGAAGCAGCGTACAAAACCTGCAAGAGAAAAAAGAAACAAAAGTATCTGTGCCATGGCCAAGAGAACAAGCATTTGCAATGCAATAGGTCTCGCATTAACGCGAGTTTAAGCTATTGGCATTGTAAATGACAATGCCTTTTATTGATGTTTTAAAAACGAAAACAAAAATAAAAGGCATTGTTATTTGCATTGTTAATAGCTCAAACTCGCGTAAATGCGAGACCTATTGCATTGCAAATGCTTGTTATTTGCTGGCAGGTCTACAACCAGGAGGGACCCGGCCCACTTAAAGCCCTGCGCACTATACGTTTCAAGCAAGCGCCCTCTGGTTGAGACTAAAGGCTCCTTGCCCTTCGACCCAAGGCACCCTGTCCAGTGACACTGGCTCCTGCTCACAGTATGAGGTTCCTATCCCTAAAACTCACCACCATTGGCTCACGCATGAGACCAGAGGCAGCCTTAAGCCGCTCTCTTGAGCTGTCATCTAAGCTGGGGTGGCATGGTGAGCAAAAGAATGATGGATTTAACCCAGATCTCTTGACTGGGGGTGAATGTTTTGATTTGTTCTGCATTCCGTCCATCAATTGTGTGTCTTTGGCATCAGAAAATAGGCAATACTAGCACGCGCCCTGAAGTTCTCGAAAGGCACCACTTAGGCGCTCTAAAAACGTCAAAATATTTACAATGAAATAACAATCCCGGGAGTTAAATGCGCGCTCGTGCACGCTAAAAGAAAATTTTAAAAAGCACGCGAGTGTTGCTCAGAGGTGCTTGAGTGAGTGCACTGGCGATGAACGGGTGCGTGATCTCGCATCCTGCTCTTTTTCAAAGCACAGACTCGTGCTTGTGGCGCGTGGCTGCGCACTCCCGCAAGCTGTATGCCGCCACAAGCACGAGTATGTGCTTTGTAAAAAGAGCTGCACGACGACTAAAGGTCTGCTATGCAGTGCATGCGCACTGCGTAGGCGAGACCTAGAAAGAAAGGTAGTCAGAATGAAAGGAAGAAAGTGAGAATGGTACAGAGAGAGCGTGGGTGGAAGGGAGAAGGGGAGGGAAAGTCAAAAGAACAGAGGGAGGAGGGGACAGAGCGTTGGCGTACTGCACCCAGCCCTCACTGTTCACCTCCCATCACCCGTGTGTCTGGGATGCTGGGGTCCGCGAGAAACAGTGCAGTCCAGCAAGTCTTTCAAATGAAACAGAGCTATGAATGAGGCCAGAGATTATATTATTATCTACGGCAACATCGCTTGTCTGCACCTGTGCACCCAGGCTGCTGCACCCCAGCCCCTTACCCCGCACTGTGCTCAATTGCAGCTCCTGCGTACCGAGGCTTCACTGCTCACCTGCCACAACCGGTGTGTCCAACGACGTGCCGGTGCGAGCTCCAACTCCGGGGTGCCGCTCTCAGGGTGGCACAGCAGGTCTCCAGTCGGGGACGGTGTCTTGATACCACGATGGAAGGCATCAGAAAGGCCAGAGCATCAGCACCTTTTGAGCACCTGCTGCGTGCTTTTTCGTTTAACTAACTCAGTGTCTGAAAAGGGAGAAATAATATAATGGTGGAAACGTCTTAAGGTAAATGAAGGTTTATTTCAAGCTTAAGAGAGAACACCAGTTGAGTGCATCCTTCCTTCTTGAAGTACGATCTACCAACTGTTAGTGGTAATCGTGGTTCAAAGAGGAGTTGGAGTGCACGAGAATACACAAGGGTAAATAATAATATATTATGCCAACGTTCACATACACAGGAACAGAGCGCATGCTAGAAGGATAATGTGCGCGTGCAATGCAGTTGGGCAAGCCTGTGTGCATGTACACTTAGAAATCAGCTCAATACAGTGACCCAAAAGCCAACGCCACGAGTCTGTAGGGCAGCGCTGCCCGCTGGCTCAGGCCTACAGTACGGTCCAGCAGGTCCTTAAAATGAGACAGAGATGTGACTGAATGAGGTTAGAGATCACATCATTACGCACGGCAACATCGCTTGTTTGCACCTGTGCACCCAGGCTGATGCACCCAATCCCTTCCGCCGCACCGGTGCTCAATTGCAGCCCCTGTGCACCCAGGCCCTGACTGCTCACCTGCTGTCATTGGTTTGTGTCCAAACACGACGGCTAGCAGGGTTCACAATTCAGATGTAGTTTTGATTGTCAGGATGATGTACACCTCATGGATCCCTTTTTTGTATTGTGCATTGTGATATGCAAGGTGGATATGACCAAATCACCTGAAGCAGTGTGGAACAACTGGGACATGTGGCGGCGTCGTTATCCTATTTATACGTATGCAAAGTGGGCTGGGCTTGCATATGCCAGGCCAGCGTAGGGGTGTGAATAATTATTCCGGGGACCTGGGCGTTGTTCAGTTCCTGCCTGGGCAGGAAGTGTACTTATGTGTGTGTCCCTATTGCAGTTTTGACGTCGCACAATCCGCAATTTACATTAATGTAGCATGTACCAGGAGGGCGGCAACTATCGCTAATGAGATGCTGTCCGAAAACATTGAATGGACAACATGACATGTCATTGTCAAGCTTGTGGATATGCGCAGACACGCATGGTAATGGTGTGCGATATTATTGAAAGTGTTGCTATCGCGAAGCGCACACATGTGAATGTGCTCGCATGGAGAGAGGATCAGCCGTGAGGCTAAGTCATACACCGTGATAACGCTCATTACAGTCAAGCAATGCATGTCAAACGTGAATCTGAAAGTCTTACATATGACACACTACTATACTGGTAAAGCCTGACAACAGAGCATACTGCAACACGAATCTACACATTACTCTTTACTGTTTGTCACATGTGATCTAGGATGTGCACTCTGCCCGTGGCTGATGATACCCCTTTGAGCCACCAATACCCAGGCCGAAAGGCAGCACAATAATGCACGCACACACACACCATGGGCATCGTGTAACACACATTTGTTTTTTGATGTAACGTTTCAGATGCATGGCTATCACACGTGGAAGGCTACTGTACAGAGCATGATCATTGATCAAGATGATCGTTGCATGTTGTGTGTACTATAAGATATGTGTACACAGCAAAAAAAAATTCAAAAAAGCTCTGTAAGCAGAAGAGGTCTCTCTCATCAAACGGTGTAGAGAGAATGACTAAAATGGGTGGGGTCCTCCAACTGTTACAATGGGAAATGTTATGAACCAATCAAAAGCTTTTTTTTAAGGTCACATGGCAAGCGCGCACCGAGCGCAAGGAGGCCGCACCGACGCGATTTTGAGAAAATATATTTATCATAATATAAGTTTATTAAAGTTAGAAATATATAAATGTGGAAAATATTTTAGATTATCGCTTGCTCTCATATACACTTTAAACTTATTTAGATATAGTTTTGAGATATAAAAAAATAAATGAGGGAATGGCGTACCCGGCGCGATACCATATGTCTATGACGTAACACAGGGCCGGCCAGCGTGCGCTCATCGCATACGGAACGCGTAGCCGGTGCGACCCTATACGTAGAAAACGTAACGCGCGTATTGGTACCGCGCAGCCATCGCATACCAAACTAGGAGCTGGCGTGACCTTATATGTAAATGATGTTAGGCGGGACACTGTGCTACGAAGCCATCGGATACAAAATGCGCATCCTTAACGAGTTTCGCAATATCGCGGATAGGATTCGTTTGGTGATGGAGCATGGTACACTACCGGTACGGGAGTCTAGTTTTCTAAAAAAAAAAAATATGTATATATATATACATACTTTTTTTGGAAGATATAAAAAATTACATAATTTTTCAAATTTTAAAAAAAAAAGGATAATAGATTTGCAAAATATTACAAAAAAAATAGAAAAAATATAGGTTTTATAAATATTAAAATATGAAATTAACATTTAAAAAACCTTTGAAATTCACTGAAAAAAACATAGGTTTCACAGACATTATAGTTAGGAATTAGCATTTAAAAAACCTTAGAAATTCACTGAAAAAACCATAGGTTTCAGGGACGTTGTAGTTAGTTGGACATTTGACTCATATAAAACCAGAGAAATTTGCCTGTTATAGTTAGTTGAGCTAACTATAACTCGCGCGCCCGCAATGCACTGGTGATGACACCACATATTACATCACTCATGACATGGTCAGTGACATCACTGATGACATCACTGATGACATCTCAAATGACATCACTGATGACATCACTGATGACATCTCAAATGACATCACTGATGACATCACTGATGACATCATCCACATGATAATCTAATGCACATACTGATGTTCTAATATAAACTTTGATACACGCACTCTAAAATACAGACTACTATTTTTGAAACCGTACTCACAACAATGCCAGATGCTACATGCCACCCACTATTTCCTAGGTCTACACTCACATCCACTCACTTATACATGCAGTTCCTCATCAATACAGTACTATAATATGCACTCATACACCTATGCATACAGTCACAGTCTGCCACTCATCCATAGAGTTACTCACAAACCTAGTCAGTCATGCAAAGAATCAATCACATAGGCATTTACTCATGTATACAGTTATACACACCAACTGTGTTATTTATACACACACCACATCACTTATTTATGCATATACTAACACATACTTACTGTCTTATACAATCACTGATACAAGAAGACACTCTTTTATACACCCACTCTTCAAATAACTTACTCTCACGTATAGTCATTTATATACTCCAACACTCACATATACTGCCTTAAAACATATGTAGTTACTCACACATATACCAGTGAGACATTCATTCACTCACCAACACACCCATACACACACTAACGCACCCTTCCCAGATGCACGTTTTAATCCATACAACCAGTGAATCACCCACTCAGACATGTATGCACAGTCACACACCACCTGCACCCACCCATTTAGACACTCAGGCACCCATACAGATACTCAGACAACAAATCAATAACCCATATAGACACTCATGTAGCTACTCACCAACCAATGGTGCCGCTTATACACCAACTGAGACACTAATACAGACTTTCACACAGTTTAGTCACTAACCCATACATTCAGTAACACATGTTCAATCACTCACTTATACAGTCAGTCACGCACCTACTAAATAATCCATTCAGGGACTTGTAAATTCACTCTTTCTTCAATACACCTTGGCATAGGTATATATGAAAAATATTTAAACTTTAAAGAAACACACATTCACTGGATGATATCATCAGTGATGTCATCAGTGATGTCAGTGGAGATGTCATCAGTGATGTCATCAGTGATGTCACTTACCATGTCATGAGTGATGTAATATGTGACGTCATCACCAGTGCATTGCGGGCGCGCAAGTTATAGTTAGCTCAACTAACTATAACACGCGAATTTCTCTGGTTTTATATGAGTCAAATATCCAACTAACTATAATGTCCCTGAAACCTATGGTTGTTTCAGTGAATTTCTAAGGTTTTTTAAATGCTAATTCCTAACTGTAACGTCTGTAAAACCTATGGTTTTTTCAGTGAAAAATATATATAATACATCAAATGATTACTTTGGATGTGCGAAAACACCCTTGCCCCGCTGAAGAAACCCCCCTACAGAGACACCAGCAAGAGGGCCAGCTGGTTCACCCCAGAACTCCTAGCCTCCAAGCAAGCTTGCCGAAGCTAGAGAAGAAACGGCACAGTGAACAGACCCCGGCCAGCCATGCAGCACACAAGGACGCCATCCGCAACCACCACCACCTCATCAGGGCTGCCAAGAGGACCTCCTTCAAAGACCGCCTCACAACAACGCACATGACAGCAAGGAGCTCTTCAACATCGTGAAGGAACTCTCCAACCCCAGCTCCAACACCAATGACATCCCGCCGTCGCAAGCCCTGTGCGACTCCCTCGCCACTTTCGTCCACCGCAAGATAGCAGACATCCACGACAGCTTCAACACCCAGACAGCCCCAACAGACAGCAACACAACAGACTCTCCTCACATCATCGACCATGACCCCCTGCTAGCCTGGGCCAGCGTGAGCATCGATGACACCATCAAGACCATGAGCACAATCCACTCTGGCTCTCCATCAGAGCCATTCCCGCACCACGTCTTCAACAAAGCAAGCAGCTCCATCGCACTCCACCTGTGCAACGTTATCAACCTCTCCCTCGAGACCGCGACCTTCCCAGAGAGCTGGAAACACGCCGAGATCAACGCCCTAATCAAAAAACCCAAGGCAGACCCAATAGACCTCAAGAACTTCCGGCCCATCTCTCTGCTCCCGTTCCAGGCCAAGGTCATCGAGAAGATCGTCAACAGACAGCTAATTTGTTACCTCGAAGAAAACAGAATCCTGGACCCTTCCCAGTCAGGGTTCCGCAGCAACCACAGCACCGAGACCGCCCTCTTCACCGCCACCGACGACATCAGGACCCTGCTGGACAATGGTGAGACCGCAACACTCATCCTCCTAGACCTCTCCGCCACCTTTAACACCGTCTGCCACCACACACAAAGCGCATGCCGCCACACCACAGGGATCCGAGACAAGGCTCTGGAATGGACCACATCCTTCCTCTCAGGCAGAACCCAGTGCGTCTGCCTCCCCCATTCTGATCCGAAGCCTCCGAGATCATCTGCGGCGTACCCCAGGGATCCTCCCTCAGCCCGACACTGTTCAACATCTACATGACCCCGCTTGGCTTGCACACGTCGCCCCACAGCACAACCTCAACATATTCTCCTACGCCGATGACACTCAACTCTTCCTCTCCCTCACCAAGGACCCCATCACCGCCAAAGCCAACCTCCACGAAGGAATGAAGGCCGTCGCCGACTGGATGAAGATCAGCCGCCTGAAGCTGAACTCGGACAAGATGGAGGTCCTCATCCTCGGCTCCAACCCTTCAGCCTGGGACGACTCCTGGTGGCTGACGGCACTGGGGACAACCCCGACACCCACAGACCACGCACGCAACCTGGGAATCATCCTCGACTCAACACTCTCAATGACCAAGCAAGTCAACGCCGTTTCCTCCTCCTGCTTCAACACCCTCCGCATGCTCCGCATGATCTACAAATGGATCCCAACAGATACAAGAAAGACAGTCACCCAGGCCCTCAGCAGACTCAACTACGGAAACGCCCTCTACACGGGAGCCCCGACCAAGCTCATCAAACGACTAAAAAGCATCCAAAACGCCTCGGCACGACTGATCCTCGACGTACCACGCCACAGCCACATCACCCACCACCTGAGAAACCTGCACTGGCTCCCCGTCAACAAGAGGATATCCTTCAAGCTCCTCATCCATGCACACAAGGCACTCCACAAGACCGGCCCTGCCTACCTCAACAGACGTCTCTCCTTCTACATCCCCAACCGCCAGCTACGCTCCGCCGACCTCTCACTAGCCACCATCTCGCACATCTGAAGAACTACCACCGGCGGGAGATCCTACTCCCACCTCGCCGCCAAAACATGGAACACCCTCCCACTGAACCTACAACAGACCCAAGACCTGCTGACCTTCAGGAGAAAACTCAAGACCTGGCTGTTCAATCAGTAGCGCCCCCCCAGCGCCTTGAGACGCTTGATTGATTGATTGAGTCACCCACACATCACAAAGAAAACACCTTAAATGATCACAGCCACTGGAACCACGCATCACAATGGCACTAGTCAGAAACAAATCACCTCACCCGATCG
Organism: Triturus cristatus; assembly: GCF_964204655.1. Classification (NCBI taxonomy): domain Eukaryota; kingdom Metazoa; phylum Chordata; class Amphibia; order Caudata; family Salamandridae; genus Triturus; species Triturus cristatus. Next base: position 912,719,436 of record NC_140583.1, read on the forward strand.
TTCACTCGACATCCTTGCCAGCTCAAGCTGGGGGACCCGTTCACAGCTGGGCTTGGACTCTCGACTGGGACTCATGTTCCGTTTGTCTCCGGCAGTACGTCTACTCCATAAGTGAGCTCCCACCCTGGCTGTCAACAACCCTCAGCTTTATAGTCTCAAAAATACACTAGAAGGTTTGAGAGTCTTCCCCTCTGCACCAAGGAAACTTAATGGAACTGGCCAGCTTCCAGGCAAGCATTTCACGGCAGGAAGGAGTTCCCACGTACCCTCTACATTCTCACATGTTCCAGCCTTTATCTTGACAAAGCTTACGAAAGCCATCCAGGGTACATTAAACAATCTCTCACAAAACAATCCTCAAACTTGATTAACCCAAGCTACTTGCAAACACTCTGGGGGCCTGTCTGTGAGCGCAGAAAAGCTGAAGCAAGGCAATGTCAGAATTCAGGATGACATGAGGCCTTGTGAAAGCCAATAGTAAGAAATTCACAATACTTACCAATGTACAACACAATGCACATTTGTGCACCACTGCCTATAGCATCACATACTTCATCTCTCAATGTACAACATAGTGCACATTTGAGCACCATTGCTTATGGCATTACATATTTCATCTCTCAATGTACAACACAGTGTACATTTGTGCACCACTGCTCATAAAAATGCACTTCGAGACCAAAAGGTACTTTCCACACCTCTCTCTCATGCTTTCAAATGCACATCCCACGCATTCTGTTCTTGGCAAGGCTGTTCTACTCTGTGACAGCTCCCACTTCAAAACTACAAGAATAGAAACAAGGCATATGCGGGACGTCATACATTCAGGCTAGGGTAAAGTAACACACCAAAGTCAATTCAAATGACAGCAGTCAAAGGTCATCACGTGGTGTCAGACCACAAGGGTGACTCTAGAACTACATTCCACTCCATGGCATTTGACTATCATTACATACATATATCAAAAAATAAACTTCTTAACTGAAAGCACAAATATAATTGAAGCACATATTAAAACAGTGACGTTATAAACTCATGTGCTTAACTGAAAGCACAAATATAAATAAACACGTTAAAACAGTGACATCATAAAAGCATGTAACAATCATTTTAAAAAGCTCATGCATATCTGAATACTCAGCAAAAGGAATAAATGTATGATGGATACACAAAATGAATGCACAAATAGAATCAAGCATATTAACTCATTAATGCTCCTAATGTCACAAATGGCTAATTCTGGAACTTCTACTACTGAAGCAGATAAACTTATATACTTTGCTTAAAAATAAAGGCAACATCAACATCATCTTTCATCTTTCAACTAAACAACATCTTCTTCAATTTCAATTCCACAATTATGTTCTTTTTTTGCTCTTTATTTCAAAATGAACAGCATTTCCGGTAACTTTCTAGATTGAATGAAAATATCCTCCCGTGTGAAAAGTCAACACTCTCTTTCTTTGAAATTATTTTTTTTCCAAAACCTTTTACTTCATTTTCACACAATCAGTCTATGATCATTGGCTAGGTAAATTCGTCTGCTTTGTTCAGCCAAGGTATGTCAGCTTGCATCGTCCGGTGATCCCTCCAGGGTTGGGGGTAGGAGAGGGTTCCCACACCCTCAGGGGCCCACTCAAAGGCACCCACACGCAGGACAGGGACATCGGTTACACCAACACGTCACAGTATGATCTGGAAAAGAATTTTTTTGTTTTGGGTCTGATGGTACAATATTATCATTCTTGTCTGCACGGTACTCTGCTTACTCTGGTGAATTATCTGAGAATTCTACCCACACTATGGCCTCTGATTTCTTGGTATTGGAAAGAAACTCTCCTTCTCCCTGCACAGTAAGAAGGGCTGGGGCAGTCCCTTTCCCGACTATTTCTCCACACACTGCTGAATACGTGCACCCTTGATCGTTTAGCATGAGCTCAAGGCAATTCATCTGCCCTATCTGCTCTGGTACCTTTCCTTTCTTCAACTGACCCCTCACCTTCTGTGGGACTGGTCTGCGCTTTGCATACTGACTCATAAGAGTCACAGTTCTAAGTAAGTCTAGGGGGATATGCATCCCTTCATTCTCTGCCCACCTGTTAGTATGCTCTTTCTTTCCTAGGTGCTCACACTTAATCATGCCCACCAAATCAGAATTGTGTGTCACCACTTCTGTCTCCAAGATTTTAGCCTTTTCATCTGTAAGGAAATTAAAGGTTCTGACAAGTGAATGTATAGGACCATGAACATCTACAAGATACATGGTAGCTGCGCTTTGCAGTAAAATTTGCCACTTCACTGGGGAATCTTTTGTCTCATGCACCTCGAACACCACCCCTGGACTTTCTATAGGGACCTGCACCAACTGTTCATGCAAAACTGCAGTTTCTGCCCGTATCTACCATATTGATTGCATATGCTTCTTGTGATTTATCTATTCTGTATAACTCAACGAAAAGCATCAGCCATTGCATTTGAGAAAATTCAAAAGTCAAAGGGGCAGATGTATCAAGGGTTTTCTGCGAACTGGAAAAAGACTTTTGGGATGTATCATCCGAAAAGGCCATTTCAAAATAAGGAATCGCAAAATTAGCGATTCCCTATTTTGCGAATGCATTTAAGGAATCCTAAATTGCGATTCCTTGAATGCAATTTTGGAAGCGCCCAAAATTAGCGATCTGGCCATAAAGAATCGCAAATTACCACCAACTTCAAGTTGGTGGCAAGTTGCTATTTCATAGAAAAATGCACTTAGGGCATGTAAGTGCGCCACATGTGCACACATGCATATTTCAGGGGTGCAACGGGGTGTCCTTTAGGCACCCTTGCACCCTTGAGATTGCAAGCTCAATTTGCGAGTACCTATTGGGTACTCGCAAATTGCACACGCAATTCCCATTTATTTCTAGGGGCCTCTTGGCCCATAGAAATTATTGGAAAGCCATTCCTTATTTGTGGCTCGCAATTTGCGAGTCGTAAATAAGGAATGCGCAGGAATCGCTATTTAAATTGCAAAACCTACTTACATTGCATTTTGCTAGTCCTTAATAGCGAATGGGTAAAATTCGCTATTGAGGAGTCGCAAAATACAATGATGATACATCTGGCCCAAAATCACATTATGTCTTATTGTCATCTGCTCAGTGTCTGTCAGCATGCAAAAGCATCTGTATCTGTCCTGTGTCTGTCACAGAACAACTCCAACGCAACTGTATGTGTCCTGTATCTATCAGAGCACAAGTCTAAATCAACTGTGTCTGTCCTTTGTCTATCACAGTGCAAGCAAAACATTCTCCAGGATTTGAAAATGTTTCAGTCCAAAAGTCTAAAAGTACCCTCTTCTTTCCTCATTTTTCACACATACTCTAAGTGGCACATTGCCCCTGAACTGTCACATGTAATTTAATGTCTCCTTTCTGTTTTGGCCACACATTTAAAACACATTGAATAATCTCTTTTGCAGATTCCAAAACACATAGCTGCTCCTTTTCAAATCTAAACTCCGAGTCAAGTTTAAAAATCACATTTTCTGTCATTTTTTTAAAAAAATAGCGTCTCTCTATGTAAAGCAATGTTTGTCATTCAATGACATGTCTGATTTGTAACTGCAACCAACGATCTCTAGTTCTAACAGGCTGGTTTGTTTATCTTCCTGCACGTTTACATTTTCTCAGTTGAACATTACTTCGGAAGCTTCCAATTCAACCAAGATATTGGTCATTTTTAGCTGAGGAATGTCCTCAGACGAATTTAATAAAACCTCCTGTGAACACTGTAAATTAACCTGCAGCTTCTCTGCATCCACATTTTTCACGAATGATTCACTCTAGCTATCTGAACAGCCTGGCAAAATAAACAGCTTCAGAGCATGGTACACTTTCAACTCTCTTTTCAAAGATTTATTTTCAAACTGAGCGTCAGCTAACTTTCTATGCAGCTCATTACATTCTTTTTCCAGCTGGCCTAATTTTTGATACATGCTGAGCAATGTTTAAAATGACACCACTATTTCTGTCTGAAATACCAAAAAGTTTTCCCTCTCTAACACATTTAAATATCTGTGTTTGCCCCTCATATTTTAAACATGCACCTGGGAATCTGCAACTGAAAACATCGGCATTTTAGAGATCATTTATGCCTTTTACAATACACTTTTTGTAAATCCTCGAGGGACACCAAATGTCTTGCTCCACCTTTCAGATAATACAGAATCTCCCACACGGTGGCTCAAACACGGCGGAGCAGGAGACATAAAACATAACAACACCTAGAAAAGTGTTTTTCTTTACAAAAATGCAAAGACTCTCTTTTTAAAAAAAGGCTTGGGGTTTTATATATGCAATGCTCTCTAACAGAAAGGTCTTCAAATGTACATATATATATATATATATATATATATATATATATATATATATATATATATATATATATATATATATATATATATATATATATATATATGATCCCACATGGAGGGCAATGGAGAGAATAGAGGACTGGGAACAGGCAGGAGTAACGAAGGTTGGGGACTTCTACAGAGAAGGGGAATTACTCACATTTGTGGACTTCAGCACGGAATGGGATATCCCGCAGGGGTATTTCTTGCTCTATGGAGCAGTCACAGGAGCAATGCGAAGATATTGGGGGCCAGGGATGACAGAACCACCGAACACATGCTACCTGCGAATACATAGGACTGGCGGGGGAACCATAAAAGCAGTCACATGTTTATACAGGGCCATTAGCTACGTACCCGCTTGAGGATCTATGGACTAAATTGGTGGAAGACCTGGTCAGACCGTTAGAGGACAAAGACTAGAAAAACATATTACAATGAGCCACTAAAGTTTCGCGCAACATGAGATTTAGTCTAATTGGTTTTTACATACTACATAGGGCATACTTTACCCCAGGCAGAATTAACCGGTTCTTCCACAGGGAAGATGCGGGATGCCCAAGATGTTTAGAAAAGGGGGCAAATTTGATGCACATGATGTGGAGTTGCCCTTCCTTAGAGATCTACTGGCAGGAAGTGACAGGAGAAGTGGCGCGGATTATAGAGCTGGAGATACCACGCACACCAGAACACGTTTTACTAAACATGTTCCCTCACACAGCCACAACTAAAATTACCGATAAATTTCAAGACCTTGCATTTACATTGGCAAAAAGAGAGATAACCAGTACATGGAAGGCACCAAATGGCCCCCGCCTCCATAGATGGAAGCAAGAGCTGGAGAAATGGGCAAGCAGTGAAGGCAGAATTCTGCTCAGGAATGCAAGAAGAGGTATAGGCAGGATTGAGAGAGCACGTGCTTGGGAGGTATTGCTGGAAGACATGAAAAATTCTGACCCAGAAGCGGAATCCGCCACCTTAGAGGGAGTATCTGGACAGGGGAGCCCTGGGGGAGAGTGCAGGATGAGGCAAATAGAGCCAGAGCTAGAGGAGAGGAGCCCATAACAGGCAGGTCCCTCAAGATCGACTAGGAGGTCCCCCGTGTCACGGAGGTACAGGACATAAGATCACAATGCAACTCAGAAGGATGTAGTATGACAAGCAGCAGCGCAGGGGAGGGGTGGTGTTGGGGAAAAGATGGGAGGGGGGATAATGCCTATACAGAAGTAGACTAGACAGCGACACTAAGACTACTCATTAAGCGTCACTGAAGTGTACGGGTGCATTATACAATTAACAGATATGAGATGTAAGAAAGTGATAAAGAGACTGAAAAATGTAAATGTATTACTGAAATTGCAGATGATATGTTGACTATAAAGGCAATAAAACATGTTTTAAAAAAAACAACAAAGTGTATTGCACACAAAGGCGCCACCTGCAGGGCAGTTGTAGGGTAAGAAAGACTGGCTCATTATTCTGATGCATAATAAAAATCACCCCCAAGATCATACAACATCTCAACAGAGGATGTACATTACGTCAACACACTAGGGACAGTCAAGCATGCTCATCTAGAGAGTCCAAATAATTTGTTGTCACTTAGGGCACCCCGGCCAGAGCTTGAGGCAATGGTTCCAGGCTCAGAGCCTCCCAAGGGTACATCAGCCTCTGTACCCCGACACTACTGTAAAAAGATCAGGGCTGCATGGGAATCAGCAAAGTATTGTGTCTTACCTCAGAGATCTAACTAAACAAAGAGAGGGAGAGGGATAACTAAGACACTCTTATACCCCTTGGTAATAGTCTGAATCAAACAACAGAAAAGTGCAGAATGAACACAAATTAATGAATAAAATGGAAGTGAAATCACTGTTATGAGTAAAAAGAATCCTCACTCACCAACCTAGTTGGTGACATGCTTCATCATTGGGTTCCCACCAGAGAGGCAGAGTGCCTTTCTGGTGTGCTACAACGCCTGGTTACAGCGGAGCAGGGTTTTTTTGTCATCCAAGTGTGATGAAAGTGAAAAAGTGGTTTAAAAAATGACAGGTTTAAACCAAAAAAACGTTATTTGCGGTAAACCGGGCACTATTAAATTGATGGTTGGATGTCCAAATAGTCTACCCAAATTTATCCAGACTCATCCATAGTGTAAGTGAATAAAATCATGGTCAACATGTTTCTGCCTCGTTTCGCTAATTTAGCGAGGCTTTTGTCAGGACCAAAGGAAATAGACACACCACGGCGGTATGCACACACTAAGGCGCACCCTAACCTGTGGTGTTCAATTTTTTTTGCAAGACTTACAATTCGTAGTCAGGCCTCAGAGAGCAACACACAGTTTTGCGGGATATAGCATTGCATACCTAACTACCTTATTGTGCAGCAGCTTTTAGGTGTTGATGAATTACCTTTTAGCTTCCTGCACCGCAGTCATGAAATCAGGAACGATATTAATGTTCACTCCCTGGTAACGCAGTGGGTGCCATTCCACAGCAAGCCATAGAACGGTGTCCCTGTCGTAATAGTTAAGCAGGTGAACAATGATTGGGCATGGAGGCGCACCAGAAACAGACTTCTGAGCTACGGAATGATGAGCATGCTCAATCATGAACATAGTGGTAAAGATATCATGGCCAAACAGTTGCAGCCAGAGAGTTTCAACAAAGTGCTTCACTTAACTGTGCAAGGCTCATGATTCTAATATTGTTGCAGCACAAGTGCACCTCCAGATCATCATTTTTGGCAACAATTGGCAACAATTTACTCTCCAAAGCCTGCAGCCTGGGTGAACAACCCTCATTCATGGCCTCCAAATCCGATATGCCTCGGTTCGCCCCATCCAGTCACAGGATATGCCTATCCAATCATTTGGTAAGGCTATCCAGACACATTGACATAGCGACAAGCTTTCTATCCATAGCCAGAAGACCTGCTTTCAAAAACAAGAGGACTCTTTAATGGAAGTGTAATATTCAGGCAGTTCACCAGAGCAATCTCAGGAGTGATCCCGGAGCACTAGTCTTGCAATTCCAGTCACTGATAGAGGAGATGGTAGGTGTGCTATGCTGGACAAGGGTGTATTACACAGACACCGAGGGAGCAGCCCAAGAAGGTGTAGGGACCCTCACCGGGCCAGTAGTGCTAGCAGAGTAGCCAAAGCACTCCAAGAGTTCAATGAGAGCAGGGTACTTTAATTTTTATGCCTGCAGACTGAAAGACCAGACTTAGGGAGTAGCAGGAGAACTGCACTGGACAAAGGCGAGTGAATCAGTTAGTGGAGGAGGGGCTCGACCCAGTACAGTGCCTCTCAAACTGGCTCACTTTTTTGGCAGTGTTATTAGCCCACTCTAGGGTCCCATCATGAGCAGGGCATGTGATATTTAAGCCAGCCAGCAGGATATGTCAGCGTAGTCACAGGAGAAATGAGCGTGTCAGCACCTGGGACAGTTTGGCCTTCCACTACAGACCAAAGCATAGTAAAGAGAGGCAAGGGAGGCCGCACTCACATTGTCTTCCGAGAGCAGAATGCTCAGGAAACAATGGTGACTCACTAGACTAAAGAGCTGCACGTTGATTCGTGGCCTCACCCCAGGAGCTTCTCCGCGGGTCTCATTGCACCTGCAAGGTAGGTAGCGAGCACCCCCACTTCTGTCAGGATCCTGAGCAGGCACGCGGGGTAGTTGCTGTTGGTAGAATATAGCAGAGCGCAGCAGCCCCCACTACTTGTTGTATGAATCAATGTAGGAAACAATCCATACTTAGAGAAATTGTCAAAATTAAATTCTTGCAACCTCGCAAGTAATCTGATAAGTCTTGAGGATGCTTTATTGGAGCAACTATCTCCTAAAATGTAAATAGGAGGTCTGTGGTCTGTATACAATTGAAATCTAGTTCCCCAAATACACATTTTAAATTTTTCTTCAGCCCATGAGCACACTAATACCTCACGTTCTATCGTGATATAATTCTTTGCAGCTCCAGTAAGAGTTTTTGAGGCAAAAGATACAGTGCATTCTTGTCCCTTCACCATTTGGCTTAACAATGCATCCAAGCCTTTGGAACTGGCATTTACTGTTACAATTCTTCTTTCCCCATGGGTAAAGGGTCTTATAGCAGGTGCTTCCATTATCAACCTTTAAACAGAATCAAAAGCATTCTGTGTGTCTTCCGCCCACACATACTTAACCTTCTTTTTCAATAAATTCCTTAGTGGCTGCACAATTACAGCGTACTCTTGCACAAATCTTGCGTAATACTCACTTAGACCAAGAAATGCCCTCAAGGCATCTTTAGCTGTAGGAATAGGTGCATCATTGATAGCATTGAGTAAAGAAAATTTTGGTTTTATACCCTCACATGAGATGTTATGTCCAAGATAATCCACATTGTTAGTAATTAATCTACACTTGTTCATTTTTACAGTCATTCCATGCATCCCCAATTTGCTTAAAACTTTTTCCAACAAAAGATAATGCTGGTCTATGGTTTCAGTATGGATAAGAATGTCGCCTTGAAAGGCTTGGATATCCTTTTCTCCAACAAACATCTGGTCCATAAGCCTTTGGAATTCACTGGCAGCAGATGCCAATCTAAATGCCATGCTTTTGTACATATACACACCAAATGGAGTAACAAATGTTGTCAGTGGCTGTGACTCTACTGATAAAGGAATCTGATGGTACGCTGAAAGTAGGTCAATGGTGGTATAATACTCACTCCCACCCAGTTTAGCCAACATCTCTTGAATTCAAGAGAGAGGATGGCAATCTACTACTATATTAGTACTGAGAACTCTCAAGTCCGCACATAAACGTATATCCCCTGAACTTTTGCGTACGACAACTGCAGCTCAAACCCACTCTGAAGATTCAACAGGCGCTATTATATCTTGCAAACACATCTCATCCAAAACCTTTTGGGATCATCCCTGGCTGAAAGGGGAACTTATATGACTCTCTGTACCACAGGAATAACATTAATTTTCAATTGGATTTTGTGTTGAAAACCTGTAACTGTCCCAACTTTATTGCTGAAAGCACTAGCAAATTTAGAGAACATGTTACGCAAAACTACATCATGCTCACAACTTTGTTCAACAGATAGAACAGGCAACTCCCCGAACACCACATGTTCTGTATGTCCTAGTCTTAGAATAATACCTAAATCAGCTTGATCTTGCCAGCCCAAAATATCACGCCCATTGAATGCTACGTATACCTTGGTGTATATCTCTCTTCCTTTGAATCTGATTGCTTCAGAAAAATATCTAATCATAACAATATCATATTCCCCAAATGCCTTGAAGTTAACATCTGTGGGTTTTAACAACATCTTGGACCAATATTTCTTGAAAGTATTTTCTGCCAGAATTGTAATAGGTGACCCAGAGTCAGCCATGACACATATGTCAATAAATCCAATGTGTACATCACAAATTGGTCCTTCACATCTCTTACCATCATTACTTAAAGTATTGACTTCAACGGTTAATAATGCATTATTCATTGCATCACATATTGGCTCATCTTCTACACTGAGATGACTTACTTTACTTTTCTCTTTTGTAGATCTCCACATAGTATAAAAATGACCTATTTTTTTACAATTGTTGCACCTTTTTCCTTGTGCAGGACAATTAGTACTATTACCCATATGATATTTGGATCCACATCTGTAACATGCTCCAGTCATCCTTTTTAGGTCTCGCATGAGCCAGCGCATGTGCTGCTCTGGCGAGACTTTTAGTAAGGGGGCTTTAAAAAGCTCACTACAAGCTTTTGCTTGTGGCCTAAAGCTTGTGGTTACGCTCATCTGGCTTTCCTCTGTTGTCATGGGTCATTAAGCGCCTCTCTAGCAGGCACCTTTCTGATTGCAGTACCATGACGTGATCTCTCTTTAAAGCCAGTCTCGTCTCCAAATCATACATGTTTTCGTGCTTAGCGTGCCTTTTGCATTTTGAAATATCTCTTGTGGGCACCTTTCTGAGTACCATGACGTGCTCTCTCTTTAAAGACAGCCTTGTCTCAAAATTATACATGTTTTCGTGCTTAGCTTGCCTTTTGCATTTTTAAATATCTCTCGCGGGCACCTTTCTGATTGCAGTACCATGACATGCTCTCTCTTTAAAGCCAGCCTCGTCTCAAAATTATACATGTTTTCGTGCCTTTTGCATTTTGAAATATCTCTTGCGGGCATCTTTCTGAGTACCATGACGTGCTCTCTCTTTAAAGCCAGCCGCGTCTCAAAATTATACATGTTTTCATGCTTAGCGTGCCTTTTGCATTTTGAAATATCACTCGTGGGCACCTTTCCGAGTACCATGACATGCTCTCTCTTTAAAGTCAGCCTTGTCTCAAAATGATACATGTTTTCGTGCTTAGCGTGCCTTTTGCATTTTGAAATATCTCTCGCGGGGCACCTTTCTGATTGCAGTACCATGACGTACTGTCTCTTTAAAGCCAGCCTCATCTCAAAATTATACATGTTTTCGTGCTTAGCGTGCCTTTTGCATTTTGAAATATCTATCGCGGGCACCTCTCTGATTGCAGTACCATGACGTGCTCTCTCTTTAAAGCCAGCCTCGTCTCCAAATTATACATGTTTTCGTGCTTAGCGTGCCTTTTACATTTTGAAATATCTCTTGCGGGCACCTTTCTGAGTACCATGAGAGTTTCAAAACAATACTTTCCCATAACTCTTTCTCACTCTCACTAGCTCACTAACTCTCTCACTACCTTGCTCACTCACTAACTACTTCACAAATTCTATCTTCATCTATCAAACTCACAAACTAATTAACTCTCTCTAAATCACTCTCACATACTACCTAAATAAATCTCACACTCTATCACTAACTAACTAGATCTCTCACTAACTATCTCAATCACTCACTCAATCACTCACTCTCCTACTAACTCAATAACCTGCACTAACTCTATATATACATAAGTAACTAACTCTCGCAACCTGTAAACATTACCCAGTGCCAATTGGAACACTGAATATTGTATATTTACTATTCCATTATGTTTTATAATAATAACACGGCTATTCTTCATAAAACCTTGTATCGAGTTCCTTTTATTGTGTGCCTATTATGGTGCTGCTATAAACATACTGTGCAAACACTTTACAAATTAACTCAGGGATAAGCCAAACTGCTAAAAGACTTTTTAAATAGACAATAAAGCCAAGTTAGTGTTAAATTATCTTAAACAAGATCCTTCACCAGGGCCGGACTGGCCGTAGCGGGCACCGGGCAATCCCCCTGTGCGCCGCATGGGTGGGGGCCAGTCTTGGGCCCCAATGGGACCGTTTTTGTTACAGGGCCGTTTTTGCAGCATAGCTGCAAAATCGGCCCTGTAACAAAATCGGCCGAAAACCGGCCCTGATAAAGAGCTCGCCGGCACCCCCAACACCCCCGGGGGGTGGGGGTCCGAGCCCTTTGCCAGGGCCGGTTGTGGTTCCCAGTCTGGCCCTGTCCTTCACTCACTCTCTCTCACTCACTAACTCACTCTCACTCACTAACTGACTCACACTCTCACTAACTAACAAACTCTCACTCTCTCTCACTTACTCACTAACTCTCTCACTTTCACTAACTGACTGACTCTCTCAATCTCACTAACTCACAATCTCTCACTCTCATGACTGACTAACTCTCACTCTCACTGACTGACTCTCACTAACTGACTTACTAACTGACTCTCTCACACTAACTGACTTACTCTCACACTGACTGACTAACTCACTCTATCACTAATTACATGACTCTGTCACTCTCACTAACTTACTTACTAACCTTTACCCTCCTCTTATGCCCCCCATAACTAAAAAAAAATTGCCATAGCCAATAGGTCTCGCCTTTGGAACCTTATAAGTTTTTAGCCGTGCAACAGTTGATAATATTGCACAAAGGATATTATGCTGCATAAATAAATACTTATAAGGTCCCAAAAGCGAGACCTATTGCCTATGCCAATGCTTGTTTTATCAAAGGTTTTCTTTGTTTTGGTCTTAAGTGAAACAGCATTTATATCTGACTCATTAGAATTACTTGAAGATGCAACTTGCATAACACTATTACCCTCTAAAGATTTCCTTGCACAATCTAGTGTTAACATTTTGGAAGTTAATCCAGCGCGATCAATGCTTCTTGCAGTATCCATCACTTCCTCTAAAGACAGATTTTTACATGTTAAAATACGTTCTTGAATCTTCTTGTTAAAGCAAATAAAAACTAACTGGTCTTGTGATGATGTATACAAGGCCCATGTTTAACGAGAAGCACGAGAGAGACTGAAATGTTTATACCCACTCAACAGGGTTCTTCAAGAAAGTAAAGAGAGGTGGAAAATAGTTACGTGTCTTGGAGTTTCGTAGAATGTTGAATGGTCCAATCTCTGCTAAAATGCTGAAAACATGTTGTCGGGTCCACAAGAGATGAAAGTTGTCGCCAATAAATGTTGTATGGATCAATGTAGGAAACAATCCAGACGTAGAGAAATTCCACAAATTAAGTTTATTATCGTACAGCAGACCCACGACAGCTCGCTAAGGCTGCAGGGCAGTCAATGAGCAAGAAAGCTTAACATTCTAGAACACCTACATACAATGACCTAATGCATTCTAAAATGAGCTCAATACAACTTCATTAAACACACCTAACATTGCACAGTGATATATATACCCCACATATTACACTGCTCGTAGGCCGCGCTCACACAGACGGATCTCGCAATGTCTGAGTGCCACCCACCGCTGTAACTATTGGATGCTCCACACACTGACTCTTCAGTGAATTATGTCAGGCAGGCAAAATAGTAGCAACATGGGGGAGGGTGCATATTATAGTTTCCCCTGGGGAGTGCTTATCTAAGCGGCCATCTTGGTGCACAGTTGGCCACGTCCCCTGTAAACAAAACCTAATTCACAATTGTATAAAGTTAAAAATGATTTTGCATTACTGACACAGGCACACAGGCTGAAATATACTGCACGTTTCTGAAATGCATATGTACATTTATGCAGAATAACTCGCCGGTGAACACATACATACATAATGATATCACCGCTTTGAAAATAGGAAGCCAATATGAGATCTTTCCACAATATTGCTAGAGACTACACACAACAACACCAGACCAGGAGCCTGGATATGGCCAAACTAGAGACAAAACATTGCAAGAAAAAGATGTCAGAAGGCATGCCTTTTCTGTTCATGCTCTTAGAATTGGGAACAACAGCCCTTTATTTTGCGATACAGTTGAAGAGCTTTTAGTTTGCAGTATTTTGACTTGACTTAATGCTGTCAGGATATTGGGTCTTCCTGTTGCTATTCTTTATTTCTACAGAATCTTCTAAGAGTGGTGCACCTAAATTTGATCTCAAATTTGTGAGTTGGCTAACAATTAATGGTCCTCATTGAACAGACAAGCTGGAGTTTGGTCGCCCTAATTTACACCGGTACTGTCGGCAGAGAAAGATTCATCAGAGGATCATTGCCTCTGTGGTAATTGAAATGGTTCAGGCTGGCTAATCATAAAGGGTCTAGTAAGGTTAGAGTAGTAAGTAAAGTAAGCGTATTATAAAGATTTTACGCACGCTTTATGCTGTAACACTATTTCCAGAGTGGAAAGAGGATTATAAGGAGTTTGGCTATGCTTACAAGCATACATATTTCTGGGTGTTTCCAGCCTTCCAAGGTAAAGCATACCTAGAAAAGCCCACTTGTATATGGTTTTACACCTGCCAGGAATTTCTTAGTGAATTCCTAGCAGGCGTGAAAAAAATGTACATTTGGTCATATTTTGCCTTTTTGATTAGATACCCATTCGTCCTGATTCCCATGATTCATCTTGCTGTTGAGTGAGATTTCAGCACACCTGATCCCCTTTTCCTTTATCTCTGAGCTATGCTGATAGACCACTTCTGGAACAAGACGTTTGCTACATAAAGGTCATTAGAAGCAGCTACCTTATCCCAGAACCACAAGAGGATATAACAGTGTGTGCCAGATTGCATCAGATCTTCTTGTTGCACAGGGGAGGAAGCACCCAAATCTTTGCATTTGACTCCAAAAATCCTTGCACTGGAGCCGACAGAACCTCATTGACGTCTTATTCACTTGAGATGATTGGCACATGTGGTATCAACATTCATAATTCATCACAGACTGCCTTTGTGAGCATAACATTCTGAAAGGCCCTGAGCACTCTCCAAAATAGGAAGATAGATGATGCTTTTAGAAACAGACATATATATATATATATATATATATATATATATATATATATATATATATATATATATATTATATAGTACTGCGTTTTTTAAGTCATCAAGTATGCTATTTTCTTATATTACATTTTCTTTCCAGCATTACACAATCCCATATTTGTGCTACTTCATGTTTTTTATCTGTTTACTCATCTCCTGGTTTTCTATCATATTAATTTGTAGCCTCACTGATCCAAATAATAGTTACATTCAAAACTATTTTAGGTATTGATAATAGATATATTCATATGTACAATATTTTTCAAAACTGCTTTCCAGTCGTTGTGGGAGGTAAATTCTGCTGTGTTGGTGGAGTGTGCAGAGTTTTGCCCACTCTGCGTTTCAAAAAAACTCTGTGAACTGCCGCATTGCGGAGTATTTCTTGCACACGGCTCGGCAATGTTAAGTTGGCGAGTGCGAGCGAGAAGAATTGAGTGCTAGGATGAGTCCTGGCGCAATTTCTCAATGAGGGCAGTCGCGGCTGGCCGCTACTGTTCTCATGAGAAAGCTGCTGCTTGAGTAGAAAATCTATTAGAGTGGCAAAAAGTAGCTGCGCCCTCTGGCGCAAAGCGTGGTGCAGTTTTCCTTGCATTAACTTGGATTCACTAAACCATGCAGAGCATACAAGATGGCTTTGCTTGGTTTAGTACATGCCAGTTAAGTGCTTGTGTTGCCTTGTGACACTTTGTGAAATGCAAGGGCAACGCAAGCCCTCAGTAAATTTGGCCCGTGGTGCCTGTGCAACTACATGAGTTATATGCACAGTAAATTAGAGACATTTGTGCTTTGTTCCCACTGGAACGACAAGTGAAGGAGAGATAGTTTGTGGGAACCCCAACTGTCTTAATGTCAATTGTACTATTATTATGGACACTTCCACAGCCTCTGGGATTCACTGTCTGGGTCTTCTGGTTATATTGTAGTCCCTGTTCCTACTTTCTGTGAATCATTTCTTTTGGGGTGTCACTAGGGATCTGAAAACTGTTATGGCTACCGCTTTTTAAGGAATATGTCTACATTGGTGGTCACTTCTAGTATCTGATCGCTGAGTGGATACATCAGCACCTCCTTCTGGTTTTATACTGACCTTTGTATTGTTCGCCTGCGGTATTGCTTCCCTATTTAATTCATGTCAAAGCAAAAGAGGAGTATGTGGGTTATTAACTATTTTTCACTTTCTTAATTAGAAAGTTCATATATTTTCATTTATTGTGATCCTCAGATAGAATTTCATTAAACATTTTAAATGTGATAAAAGTATAATATAAATAAGCAATCACTCATCGCATGATAATTATATATTGTACCATATTTATGTAGGTCTAGGAAGACTTAAAACATTTTTATATTGTCAATTTAGTTTGTGTAGTGTATCCACAACCATCTGGACTATTCCTTGCAAATCAGTGGGTCTAATGCAAAATCTCTTTGAAATTGGCCAAACCTTTAATCATTCAAGACATTTGTCAAGCAAGTGCATCAATATGCATTTAGAAAGCATAATATTAAAAGCCAGGCTTGTAAATGGTTGCTTTGAATAAATATGTTCCTATCTCCCAGTGGCAAATTTGTGAAAGAGTAACCTGTCCACCAAACTCTTATTCAGGCCTTAAGTGTCTTGATAAAAAAGAAAACTTGTTAGGTTTGGCTTTATGAATGCCGTTTGTGGCAGTCATATATATAAAAATACTTAGGATGGCACTTGTAATATGTCGGCCAAGTTACAAGTGCCATTGGATATAGTCCACTTATAAAATGGCGTATAGGATATCTGTCACGGTTGTGATGGAGTAAGTGGTCCACCAAACTCTAAATTAGGCCCCTAGACTTCTGGATAGGTAAGTATTATTACACTGTCCATTGAGATTTCTATAAACTCTCTAGGATCAGAGAGTGAGACACTTTTACAGCACGCAACAGACTGAGCACGAGAGGATATTTTGTTGAACCACGAGTGCGTGATCCTATATATATGTGACTATTTCGATTAGTACCTTATAGCCCAGTGCTACAGTGCATGAATCAACACACATTTCTTCATCAATTGTATGCATATACCTTCTCAACTTGAAAAAACAAAACAAAGATGTGTGTCTGCCTGCAAAATACATCTTTGACTCAAATTCTTAGCCATTTCCATGCTCAGATTTATTCCCTAGCGCACCTTTGTTTGGATATCAGCTGCAATGCCATTATTTCTAGCCTCTCTTTCCAATTCGGACCTTGTCATCAGTATTTTCGCATCAGTCATCCTATTTCAGTGTGCGGTGCTTGTTGGCATGCTGTTTCAGTACGATCATTCTTCACCCACATTTCAGTACTTACCCCAGGGAGGAGATGTGGGCTAATGGCCAGAGCTGCCATGGGGAATTAAGCAGTGTTGTCTTAAGGATTGTTGGGGCACTGGCCAAGAAATATTTTGGGGGCCATTGTTGGGAACTTTGATTTTTTTTTACCCATTTTCCGCTAATTCAATCCCCATGATGGCAAAAAATATTGAACCATATGTTAAAGGTTAGGAAAGAAAAACAGAAAAAGTAAAAAGAGAAAAGGGTAATTTTCCAAATGGTCCCTTAGAAGGAGGGGTTCTTGGTCAATTGCCTACTTTGCCCATGCCTTAAAACGCCTCTGGAATCAGGTTCAAGTTTCGACATCAGTTGAACATTCTGTGATTCTGGGCACATCACGTAATCTCCTTGTAGCAACAAAAAAAATGCACCTGCCCTTTTATAAAGTAATCTGGTGCTTGTGTAAAGCACTCCAGTTCTGTTGGTACGAGTTCACGCTATACAAAACTGCATAGGAAACGCTATATCCAAAGCTGACTAGAGAGCTATGTCATCACAAAGCTGCGTTTATGGGATTTCTTGCCTGTCTAAATGTTAATTTAATCTCCTCCGCCCTCCCCTCTCCCCCACTGGTGCCATTGTAGGGCCAGCTTTCTACTTAATTCACTAGTAGTACTTAATTGCCACCTTTGTAGTATTGATGTTCACATTTGAATATTATTGTTAACTGACAAAGCTCCAGTCAATTACCTGCACTAGATTAATTGATAAGTAAATTGAAGTATCTTAACTTATGATATTTGTGTGATGTTGCTGTATTTTGTAGTCAACTACACAACAGTGAGTGTTCACAGAGTCTTCTGAATGATCTAACATTGTATTTAATGCAGAATAAAATAAACTCTGTAGCATCCATTCTCATGTTTATCAATTTAGCACAGTATACTGCCTGCTAGGTGGGTATGCCTTCACTGTAATGAATGCATAATATTGCATATCAAAGATATTGCATCCACTGCATCCAGTGCTTAATTTGAGCCGGTGGTTGCCAGTGGGTTGCTTCAGCACTCTTTTTTGGGGACCAGCACATATTTTTCCTCACAGGACATTTCCTGGGAGTAGGAGAGGAGACAGAAGGAGATAGAAAAATA
This sequence comes from Triturus cristatus, assembly GCF_964204655.1. NCBI lineage: Eukaryota > Metazoa > Chordata > Amphibia > Caudata > Salamandridae > Triturus > Triturus cristatus. Next base: position 912,737,555 of record NC_140583.1, read on the forward strand.
TAGAATACCATCAAAAAAGTAGAAAGCATGAACCTGCAAGAGTGAGATAAAGGAGCAGGCATGGACGTCAGTTTGCCAAAATGCCTGGGGTAGTGGAAGTGACACCATCTCAACAGTCAGTTGCTGTTGACATCACAGGAAGTGACATCACATGACCTTTTGGCGCTGATGATATTAAAGGAAGTGTTGTGATATGATCTTTTACATACTGCTATTGAGGTATTGACACCGCTGAATCCAAAATACCAACAATAAACAAAAGACTAAACATTAAATGCAAGATTAATAAAATAATGCACAGGTTTCTAAAGCAGTTAGAAATCTATTTTCATATCACTCATAAATATTAATTCACATAGTGCCATGATATGCTATGAGTGAAGCCATTACGTACCAGGAGTGCAGACTTGACAAGTCAGGTCGGTAGAAATTTGGATTTGTTTTTCTCCTGTCCTCTTTTGGAGGGAGAGACCCTGAAAAGGGCAAGCAAAGTTCAGCAAAGAAAGTGCAAGAAACTCTGCTGCAGTTGGCACCTCCGAAATTAAATGGGGCCACTGTGTCAAGCAGACAGGAAAGTAATCTTTTAATAAATTTGAGTGCGCATTGCATGCAGGTAGAATGGTTTCTATTTGCACAAACATTCTGAAGTAGGAACCTGAAATGAGTTTAAGCATCCCATTTCTGCTTGAACAACAGAAAGTAAACAGGGCTAATGCGAGCCCTTTTTAGGTCTCGCGCCTAACGTTGCAGTGCTTAGCGCTGCTCACGCAGCGCGAGACCTCTTGTACGGGGTTCTGAAAGCTGACCACACGCTCGTGCGTGTGGTCAGGCTTTCGCCGGCTGGCATTGGCTTTAGCGTGTTTTTTTTACAAAAATAAGGCACACAATTGGGCAAAGGCAGGCGCATGTCCCGGCTTTGCTCCGCCTATTTCCATTGGTGTCTATTACGTGCATCAGCGCGGCACAGACAACAGGCTCCCTCGCCCCAGCTCCTCTGTGGTGCACGCGCACCACTGGTTTCGATTCCCGCGTCCGCTCCTCTGTGGTGCGCGATCACCACGGGTTGCCATCTGGTTGTCTGTACTATGCGTGGCCGCCTGCATTCCTGAAATAACTGGAGCAAGTGGGATGGCTGGCGCAAGTGAATACCCTGCTTGTTTCACCATTCTTTCTGACCATTTTACATCTGTATCAAACGTGTTTCTCTCCATTATTGTGAATTTACCCTAGTGCTTTCTCAAGGATGTGGCATGACGGCGTGTTTACATAACAAAGATTATCCAAGAGGACCTAGCTGCAGGAGTACTCCAAAACAAGATGAATGACCTGCAAGCAATGGAAGCAATTCATATTCTTTGGCCTTCTTACAAGTTCCCCAGGTAAAGCTGCGGGGACACTAGAAGGCTGAATCTTCAGATACGTCTGTGCTATGTGCTGGTTGAGTTATTTCTGTGGAATGGGATTAAAACATGAACACCGGAATATCGCCCCACCTCCAACCTCCCACCCCGAGTGCTTTTCCCACTTGTGAAAATAACATGTACGAATCCGCACATGTTTATCACCTCCTTTGAGCAATTTGTGGGAGCCGTGTCTCTTGCCCGTGGTGTGAGGAAACAGGGGCACTCCCTGCCCTTGCTGAAGTATGCTGGTGGGTGGTAGATGGGCCCAGCAGCAGCCTGCAATGCGGACTGACATTTGGGTGCTGGAGCTCCACCCCGTGGGAACAGGGCTCCAGGCAGCTCGTAATGAGGTTGCGGGTGGCTTAAATTATGAAACCCTGAATGACATTAAAACGTGTGCAAGTAGAAAAAAAAGTATTTGTACAAAATGTAACTTGTAATAAGCCTTGAGATCTTACAGCCTCAAAATTGGACACCCCTACTGAATGCACTGATATTGTAGCTAGAACAAATGCGGGGAGGATGTGGTGTGTTTCTAGTTTTCTTTTGAACTTTTCCATAGACTACACGTTTCAAGGTTCTGTGTTTTTATAAGGTATTGGGAGTAGTCTGATAATCAAAGTCTACAGATCCGTAGGTTACACCCTCTAACAACAGGACACCAAAGCCTTGTGAGTTATGTGCATAGTCCAGGGACACCACTGGTGTCTGGTACATTCCAGAATTCCCACATGCAATACATCTCAGTACAATATATTCTAATGGCACTCATTTATGATTTACTTAGATAGTGACTCTCAGAAAAGCCTGGTTTGATCCGTCCTCTTGGACTAAAACTAGCCCAGTGCCAGAGTCCGACACCAGTTCCAGAGAGAGGGCACTTGTATATGCGCTGGGTGTGGGCATGGCGAACACCTTGAACAATTGCGCTCCTGGCAGAGTGAGTCTGGGTGGAATGTATTTGATGCTGTGTAGGCATCTATTCAGAAGTAAAATTAATCGCTTCCTACATATGGAAAGATACGTACAGTGACTATCAGATACTACATGAAGCATCATATGAAGATATCTTTGCTAAACAAATATAGATTTTTTTCAAAATCTGGGGGCTTTGTTTCAAATAATAAGATACAGATAACATCACTATAGATTAATGGCATTTTTGGGAATCTATGGTAAACAAAAAAGCCATCGGAAGGTTTACAATGAGGGAAAGCATTCCAACAGCAGAAACTCACTGTGGCAAACATATTTGAAAGTACAATGAAAGTCCTGAGAGGGCAAACTTTCAAATCGTTTTGCGGCAAAGCCAATTTGCTTGCCATTAGTGCAGGGAAGATTTGAACATGTATGGCTGGCTTTCCAGTGCACGTATTTGTTTGTCAGACTCTTGAGAATTTTTATTTTTGGCTCATCTTGGACCAAATCTTTTCTTTTTTCAGCTTTCAGGAACCATTGAATCTCTTAGTGAAATTCAAGAGAGTAATCAGTACTCGTAAATTATGCCCATGTCCTTTAGGGTTTGAATTGCCTCAAACTGAGTTATTCGGAAAGTGAATTGAATTTGAGGTGATTCAGCTTAATTCGTTTTGAATTAGGTTTTGCCTGTCTGAAAACTTGAGAACACATTTAAGATGTTGAATTACATCTAGGTTAAACTATAAGAACATTTGGGAGTTCATCAAATTACCTCGAAATTTGCATGATTGTTCAGGTTCTTCTGGGAAGATTTGGCAATGAAATTCCATGTTACACATTTTACAGGCTGTTGTTTTTAAATGATGTTTATATTGTGTGAGAAAGTGCCATCTTTCTTGCATGGTATGCCCCCACTTTTTGCTGAATTGCTGACTGCACTTTGACTGAGTGTGCCCTGGGCTCCTGCCAATCAGGTGCCCAGGGCCTATGTTCCTTCCCTAAAAACTGTGCTGAAACCTAAAACCCAAATTGGCAAACCCTGACCACATGTCAGCCCCTGGTAAATGGTACACTAGGTATCCAGGGCCTTGTGACCAAGGAAGGCCCCTAAGGGCTGCAGCACTTATTGTGCCACCCTTAGAGGCCCTATACCCTGACACAAACACTCTGCCCTTGCAGGCTGAGTGTCTGGGTATAGAACAAAACAGAGAGTCGACATGGCACACATCCCTGTGTGCCATGCCCACAACACACACTGCCCTGGCATACATCAGCCACCCCTCTAGCTGGGTGCCCTATGCCAGTGGTGTGGGTACAGGAGCATGAACCCTGTGCCCCTACAGTACCCAGGTCCATTCCTGGGCACTGTAAGTGCAGTGCTGCCATTTAAGAGTATATGGTGATGGGAGATTGTCAACATGAACTCCACAGCACCATGATGGCTCCACTGAAGACTGAGAAGTTTGGTATCAAACTTCTCAGCACATTAAACCCGCACTGATGCCAGTACAGGATTTAATGTACAATGCACGACAGAGGGCATCTTAGAGATGCCCCCTGAACCTAACCTACAATCCACGTCTTGTCTGAAGGGCTGCCTGGGCTGACACACAGCAGACATGTTGCTGGACCCCTGGGTAGAGAGCCATCCGCTCTCCTCGGCATTCAACAATGCACATCCTGGGCGAGGTGCTAGGTCTCCTCCCCCAGGATGGGCAGGGGAAGCTTCAAAGGCATGCCACCTTTGTGAGCTTCTCCAGGCCACTTGCTGTACTCAGCAACTGGCCCCTACCGGTTCTAAACCCCGACTCTGGCGGGAAGACTGGCTGGAAACCCCAAGGAAGGACAGGGGGTGTGCCAGCCTCTGCCAACCCCACACCTCAGGTGGGGGAGGCGAGGTGAAGCACATCTCCGGGCTCTCGCCATCTTGAAGATGGAGAGCCCTGCCCAATCAGGACTAGGCCACTGCCCCCCTCCCACAGGAGAGTGGCAGGATAGGGGGTGTCTCCACCCCAGGACAGGGACCCAGTGGTCCCTGACCTTTACCTATCTGTAACACCTCTAAATTTAGTATTTAGGGGCACCCTGAACCTTCCTTCCTTAGATCCAGATTCTGAAACAGCAAAGAGGATCAAGAAGCAAGAAGACCTGCCGTGCAGCTGCTGACAAGAGGAAGACACCAACTGCTTTGGCCCCAGCCCTACCGGCCTGTCGGCCCTTGAACCTGCTCCTGCTAAATCCCAGCATCTCCCATGGCCAGCAACCTCACAAACCCTGGAGGACCTGGCTAACTTGTGACTCTAAGCATCTGGGACTCCCACAAGCAGTGGTACTGCTCAAAGCAAGTAACTGACCCCTGGCATCAGCCAGGAACCGCGAACCCTGCACACTCTGCACCCGCCAAGCCTTGCCTGTGCTGGAGTGGAAAAAGACCACGAGGACGTCCCCCCGGCGACTGTGACCCTGAATCCAGCACCCAAGGACCCACCTCGATGCTCCTGATGACGCCTGCAGCCTCAGAACCAGGGACCCCCCCAACCGCGATCAACAGAGGGTAAGATTTCCCGACACCAAAAGGCACCCCTGCACCCGGCACCCTGCGGCCCCCTGCGCCCAACTCCTGGGTGCCTACCTATCCTCCAACTACCCAACTTACCTCTCGAAGTGGTGGTCGCATCTGAAGAATCTTCGACCCCGAGCTTGCAGCCTTTGTTCGTTCTTGAGCTTCTCCATTGCAATCCATTGAGCGCCCGACGGCTCAAAAGCACCCTGGACCTAGCCGCCCGAGTGGCCCTGGCAGTGCAACTTCTACTCTAACCTACTTCCCCATTTGTCCTGAGCAAGTGACCAGGAGCCCTGCTCCCACAGCCATGTGGCCTGCTAGCCAGCAGCCACCAACCACGGGCCCCCTGCCTCCCATAGGATAACATTGGGCCTACCTCACTCTGCACCCGGCTGCCCCTGTGCCACTCAGGGTGTAACAACTGTACTTACCTGACCCTGGGAGACCCCTGAGTCTATGCCCAGAACCTTAACTCTGCCAGTCGAGTACTTACCCAAAAGCTAATAACTCACTTTTCTTCCATACGGTAACATTGAGTGGTTTCACTTGAAAATTTTTCTAAGTGAGAGTTTCTAAACTTTAAAATATTCACCTAAAATCAACCGAGTACCGAAATCGAAACTACTCACCTGCTATTAGGAGAGATCCCAGTGCTGGATCTTGGTCCCCAGCACTGACCCTGAAAAGTAATTACAATCATACTTAAGGCTAACTCAATTTTCTTCCATGGGAAACCATTGACTGTTTTTCTGTGAAATTTCTTGTGTCGATTTTTGCAAACTACAAATATTCTTTAAAAATCGTACCAACTGTGAAAACGTAATTACTTACCTTTTTTATATAGATGTCCCAGTACTGAGCCTAGGAGCCCAGCACTGGATTACAAAAGTAACAAGAACATACTTTACCTGCAACTTGAAATTCCTTCCATAGGATAAAATTGCCTGGTTTTTGCTGAAAAAGTTTATGTGTCGATTTTGCAAACTTACAAATATTCGTTAATAATCGCCTGTATAACCTAAACGCATTCTCTCAACTGCTTACAGGTGGTACACTAGTGCTGGATCCAGGATCCAACACTGAGCTAGAAAAAGTAACAATAACCCCACTTACCTGCTAAGTGAATTTCCTCCTATAGGATAACATTGGTGATTTTATTAGAAAAAGTTTCTGTATCAGCTTTTAAAATACCAAAATATTGCTTAAAAATCACAACAGGAACTAAAACGTATTTACTCACCTGTTTCGAGGAGCTGTCCCAGGACTGAATCTAGGATCCAGTCCTGGAGTTAGAAAAGTAATCCTAAAAGTAATCAATTGCATTTACTTAGAATTTCCATTGAGCTCAGTGTATAATTGTGTTTGAATTGTGTTGCCAATTGCAACAAACTGTAACTATTGCATTCAAAAGACTATTGCCTATTGAAAAGTATTTAACTAAAGCATCTCATTCTGAGAAAGTATATTTAGATACCTATTGTTAGTTCTAAAATAAAACAACCATATATTTTTATACATGAACCATTGGCCTAGAGTTCAGTTATTGAGTGTGTGAGACCATTTGCTGACTGAGTATGTACAACAAATGCTTTACACTGTCCTCTGATACTGCCTTACTGCTCGACCAAGCTACCACTTTAGAGAGTAAGGTTATATCTAACTTTAGCCTCTGCCAAACCTCTGGGGACTATGGTCTCTGTACACACTGTGCTTATTTGGGAACAGTATATACAGAGCCACTTTCCTACATATTGCATTGCTTCTTATTTTTTAATCTTTGTTTTCTTTTTGCTTTCTTGTCCTTGCCATTGCAAGTCTCCCCTGTCCAAGGAACACGTCTGGCCTCCTGGAGTTACTTTCCCCTTTGTAGGTTCTTTTGCATATTCTTCTTTTTATGTCTTTGATTCTGATCAAAGGATATGCTGCAGAGTCCTTAGACAATTATTCTGTTATTGCCTGGTAATTTTAGATAAGTATGAAATACTCTAAACTGTTCTTTCCAAGTGTTTTTTGTGTGGAGGTCGCAAAGCAAAAATGAGCTGAAGGATTTTTCAAGGTTTGTTGTTCTTTGATCAATCTCGTACATGTACACAGACTGGAAGCAGTCAACATCCTCACCTCCTAAAAGGGGTCTCTTACTTCTGCTTTGCACCATTAGAGTGTACAAAACATTTTGGAGTGTTAGTTAACTGCATTTTCCAATATTGTCCATACTGATACCTGACTGTCTAGATTTTACAGGCATCCCTTTTTCAGCCATGGGGAATTTTCCAATTTCTGCTTGTGTCTTTAGGTGGAGCCTGAGCAGGGCATTCGCTGCCCTGCGAGGCATGCTGTATTGAGTTAGGGATTTGAAGCTCTGCCCACTCTCCGCCCATATTTGTCATTGGCTTGTGTCGTTGTCCTTCGTAAATGCTGGCTTCTGATTCCTTAATCGCTTGTTAGTCCCTCCTTAGTACCCCCTTGTCTTCATTTGAAAACTCTTTTGCCCTACTGCAGGCACGATGTGCTTTCCTTACATTTAGCGTGCCATGCGCGCCTTCACTTTCCAAGCAGCCGATACAATGGAGGCTGCTTCTTTGCAATACCATAGGTCTCACATTTAGAAGTGTTTGAGCTATTGGCATTGAAATGCCAATAGCTTAAACTCTCGCAAGTGCAAGACTTATATATTTGTTTTGTTGTCAAAGCCCCCGTGCCGCACTTTCATGTGCCTAAAGGCAGCGCGCCTTTCTTAAGAATAGCTGTGTCTAAGTAAAGGTGCGCGGCCACTATTTAAGTGAAACCGCTGCATGGGTGCTTTTATGAAAAAAAAGCATTTGTTTGACAAACAGATGTTTTTTTTTGTAAAAGCACCCAGGCCGCCGTTTCACTTTAATAGTGGCTGCGCATCTTTTGTTAGACTCAGCTTTTTTGAAGTAAGGGGCGCGGGCTTCATGCACGTGAAAGTGAATTATGGGGGCTTTGGCAGCAAAAAAAGATATTTGCAATGCAATAGGTCTCGCATTTGGGAGAGTTTAAGCTGTTGGCATTTACAACGCCAACAGCTCAAACTCTCGTAAGTGCGAGACCTATTGCATTGCAAATGCTTGTTTCCTCCTGTTCGCGTCACTGTTTGTGCAAGCTCTGAAGACAGGGGTCGCAATGTGCAAGCCAGGGGTCACAGCTTGAGCCCCTGGGGGCAAGAAGGCGGGTAGTTGACTGGTATTCGGGCAGCTGACCTGTAATAGAGCGCCCCGCCGGCTTCTAAGCAAAGCTGTGGGCACGGTCACATCGACCTAATTACTACATGGCATGGTAAGTCTAGCTGAGCAGTTGTAGGGTTATAATATATTAGTAAATATATACTTACCGAGCCGATGTCGTGCTAGGTGGCGTCGTGAATGCGATAGTAGTGCCGTTCAATAATGTGTACCTCGAAATAGTGCCATACAAACCGTCCGCACACATCACTGCGTATTGTACTTCTTGCATTCACATAAAAAGCGCGACCAAAGCATGAGGTTTTCTCTGTGGAGACAAAAAAAGTTTGTGAGCTTGAGTAACAGAACGTACTGTAACATACTCAGGAGGTTCCCACAAATAATGGGCCCCTTTACTTTGTTTCATGTTTACTTCTCTTTTGACGATCTGGCGCGTCAAATGCCGAAGTCTTTTCTGTCGAGGTTTCCGGTGGACCTCGTGCCAGTTCACATTCTCTTCATTCCATTCATGACCCTTCCTCCCTCCCAATGAAAATGAAATGTAACTGAATCTTTCGAGAGAAGTGTTCGTTTTAACAGCTCCTCGTGCAGCCCTGGCACTCCCGCTGCATTCTTCTTCCACACATACCTGATCAGCAGTTCTCCCACACACGCTTTAATTTAACAAAACTGCAGCAACTGGCGGCTAAGAGCAGAATATATATGCAAGCAGAGCATTCCCAAGAGGCACGCGCCTGGTATGACTGGAACTTGTAAAAGTCTCAAGAGAAGTACCAGGTCAGTGCCTGTGTACTTAAAGGCAATGCACATTTTCAGGTACCCGTGCATATAGTGCGTATTTTGAGCCGGTGGTTGTTGGTAGGGGCCTGCGGCACTTTTTTTCTCTATGTTGGACATTTTCTGAGAGCAAGAGAGGGAAAAGGCACAATGGGGAAATAAGGAGAAAGACGGATATTATATCACAAAGGGCGAAGGCAGAACCTGCTAGAAGGAGGTAAAGCGGCAGGGAGGGTCTGGTAGTTGATTAAAGAGGCATGAAATAGATTCCAGACTTCTGATAACTAGGGGCACCAGACGTTATTCTTTTACGAATTAAACACTGATTGCACATTCCAAGCATCTTCATACGCACTTTACACGCTTATCTGGGAACTCACTGGGTTATTTACCAGTTTTGATCCAGTGCTACCCTTGCGTCAATTTACTTATATTTATAACAACCAATGGGTGCAGCAAACAATTGTGCAGCGCACATAGGTCCCCGTGTAATCTTTTGCACTTCTAGGCCTTACACTCACATGGATCTGGTGTAAAGGGTGCAGAAAATATTGTGAAGTTCACTAACCTGCTGGATTGTTCCCATACCTCAATTTGCCATGTCAGGTCACTATTACACCCACAAGCGTGAGAGAAATTCGGAGCCCTGAGGGAAGGGAAACACCTCACACACAAATATGGAAGTCTACCCACTTAATCAGGTTGTCACTAGTACAGGTAAACCTCTCAAGGAATGAGAAAACCTCCTCAAGCTGTGTAACCAGGTCTTTAAGTGGGCCGGGTCTCACCGGGTCTGAGCACCGGCATTTTTCTTTAAGGGGGCCTGTAAACGGGTCTCTATCGGGCTCTATTTTTGCCCTGGCACAGGCGGTCCGTCTTTTTTTAGGTCTCGCCTTGGCAGCGCATGCGCTACATGTACTGTCCCAGCGAGACCTAAAGTAATCTCTATATGTTGGCAAGCAGCCGGTAGTTTTTCCGGCTGCTTGCCATTTGCTTAGTGTTGGCTTAGTGTTTCTTACCTTGTTTTTCAGTGGCCCAACTGGCTTCCGTGTAGTCCGGAAGCAACGGCCACCAACTACAGTTTTAGTCCGCACTGTTCGGACTTTTTATTTGTCTTGCGCATCGCTGCCTGACCTAAACATGGCAGCGGCGCATGCGCAAGGAGCCGGTGTGCGCGAGGGGTGGGCAGCGCATGCTGCTTGTTCCTGTCTGTGTCTGGTGGCCAGCAAGTTTGTTTTCACGCCGTCTGTGGAACATGTTGAAAAGCTGCAATGGAGTAGGCGCGAGCCGGTGAATCAGATATGGTCAGACAAGATTCTTATCGGAGAGGAAATGGCGCTCCATGATAGACGTGGCTTGCGAAAAGGTACAATTGCTAATTCGGCTTGCATTTATGAAATTTATGATCGCCGCGGAGAAGGCTGAAAGTGCTGCTCGAGGAGCGATGTCTCGGAACTGGGTTTTTTTTCCACAAGAGAACGGGTCACGCCTTAGCATTCCAGATGCATTTTTATTCCTGTGTTTTCATTCCTCCTTCTCACTCCTGGGCCTCAGTTTTGTAGTCGGAGTTAGCGCCGCGAGCACGGTTGATTTCAGTCGACTAAAAGTCGAATTTATTCAGAGAAGGTGGTGTGGCGATTGTTGCCAATCACGGGTCCTTCACAAAATGGACGCTGCCCGGCAGAATGATGCGCAGTTGCCTGGTCTTCATTCCACCTCATGACTCTTTCTTCCGCCTAACTCTGCAATTTTTGTGCCACAATCTCTCTTGTTCTGGGTCACACAAGTCGGAGGTGGACTTACCTGAACCCCTCCTGCCTACCCCCCCGCCGCTGTTCTGCAAAGGGTGGACTCCGGTCCCCTAAGCCTGAGCCTAGAGAGATGCTGAGTGGTGTTTGTTTGTCGCACTGCGCCTCACCACCTGTCTGCTTACGTTTTCTATTCCAACAGCTTTGGCACACACTTGTAATGACATCCCAGGGCCTTTACATCCCACCGTCAGCTTTCTCTTTATATCTGCTAATGACCCAGCAGGACGGTTCCTTTGAATCTCTTAAGTGCACTGCATTAACCCTTCCCTGTATGCAGCTGGTGCCACTTTTTTTTTCCAGCTTGCAGTAATTTTTGTAAATGGATAAAGTACTACAATAAACAAGCATTGGCATAGCCAATAGGTCTCGCCTTTGGGACCTTATAAGTGTTTAGCTATGCAACAGTTGTTGTTGCATCAAGTATATTGTGCTGCATAACTAAATTCTTATAAGGTTCCAAAAGCGAGACCTATTGGCTATGCCAATGCTTGTTGTTCTTCCGGACTGCAGTGACAGCAGGCACCTCGATGTGCGCGTGGTGAGCGTTGCAGAAAAAGGGAAATCCTTTAAAGAGAGTCATTTTCTCTCTGAATTTCCCTTCTCTTTTTGAACCTAAGGAGCAACAACATTGTCTGGGTTTCACCAGGGCTTTATGTGGAAGTTTTTTCAATATTATAAACAAGCCATAGTTGCTGCTTATTTATCTTGTGCAACTAGTAAGCAATGACAAAGCCAACAGTCCTGACTTGTAGGTATGATGTGACCTGTTGTATCATATATCTGGACGCAATGACAGGAACAGCAAAATATGAGTCGGGCGGCACACTGTGCTAAACACAAATTTTTAGCTTACGTGTTTTTAAGCCACGCCTTTAATTACATTGACCACGCCCATTTGAGAGACCCCCCAGAATTTTTCATCCCACTTAAAGCCCTAGGTGTAACTATCAATAGTGCAGCACGTGCAGTAGCATGGGTCACAGAATTCTGTGGGGCCCAATGCACCCAATTAAAACTCTTTTATACTGATAAACTGCTGAGACTGGAATGTCCAATGAATGGTAACCAAGTGTGAAGTGGGAGTGGGTGGCAAAATGCGCTCCGCCCGCAGAGTTAGTGGAGTTTTCCTAGAGCGTGGAGTTCTGCAAAAGCCCCACCTTGTGGCAGAGTTTACCGATGCGGGGGCACACACCACTTATTATAAATAGAAATACATACATACCTACATCCACATGCATGCATATTGATGTGTGTGTGCCTGTCTGCTCTCATATCAGGCCAGATTGTGAACTGAAACCGGCCCTGCCAAACTGCTCGGCCAGCCCCACTGGGGGTGAGGAGGGAGGTGCGGCCGAGCTGTTTGATATGGCCGTTTTTTTTACAGGGGCGCGATATTGCCGCCCCGGTAACAAAAACTGCCCCCCAGGACCTAAAACCGGTCCCCCACCCTGGCGGCCTACCAGGGAAATGTCCCGCTGTGGCCAGTCTGCCCTGTCTCCTATGAGTATGTACAAGTAACTAATATCCCATTAAAATTACTGTGTGCACAAGGATCATCCATTAAAACTGTTACATAGTCGATCCAAGAAATTCTACTGAAGAGGGAACACTGCAAGTCTTCTTACAAAATTACAATCTCAAGATTCAGATTAATATACAATTAAATCACACAAATTCTTCTTCGTTTGGTCCACATAAGAGGAGGGAGCCAAGTGATTTCCAGTAAGAACGAATTTACTAATATTTCATCAATATTCTGCACTTTAGCCCAGCCAACACGTTTTGTCCTGTAAAGGACTTCATTAGAGTTAGCGTAATCATACATAGGTTCTTTACACCTGGGTAAAATCGGTAGGAAATTGGTATAGAGCGCCCAATTAGGATTTAGCATGATCGTGAAAAAGTTTTCTATAGTTGAGATTAACCAGTAAGAGTGAGGCATTGAAAAGGCAGTTTCTCCCAAGTGGAATCTCCAGAGTAATGCAGTCTAGTGTGCGACAGCGCTGTTGTAGGATAGTGGTTTCTCTCATAGTTGATCCATTTTGCTAACAATCCTGAAACCCTAGCTCTAGTGAAGAACTCACCATTGTAAGATGCCGCCTTTGAAGTATAATAGCTTTGGTTGCTTCTGCAGATGGGCTGGGTAAGATGGGGTCATGCAGGGTGGAAGTCTCTGATTTGCTGACACAGGATGACAGCAGCAGGCCCGAGAAGGGTGGTACAGATTGTTCCAGTAGCCAACGGAGGGTGTCTGACGTGTTCTAGAGCGCAAAAGGGGAGGAGCCTAAAAAGGCCACGATGAATATGGCCACCAACAATAGAAGCAGGTGAGCGAGGATTACAGCCATGGAAAGTGGTTTCAGGACCCATCAAAACCCTATCCTAGACCTGCGCGCTAACCCTGGAGAACACAAGGGTGAAGACATAGCACCTACCAAGCCGGGAGTATTTTGAGGTACTGATTCCCCCAGATTTTTATATTGCAGAGATCATCTACATGGTGCTTTGAGAGTATGCACATATCCAGATACTGGGGACACTTGCTGCTTGTTACTATAGATCACTATGTGTGTATGTGTGTGCCTCCCGATCGTTCCGCTGCCAAGTGGGGCCTAAAAGAAGAGGTCATGACCCCGGTGCCACTCTTGCAGTACCTAATGCTGGGACTGCTGGGTGCTGTAGGTGTCGTCACACCTCATATTGGTGGCTTTCACATTTATAGTGAGCAGCGCTAACCCAGTGAAAGCTGCATGCGGCTGACCCCGGACAGCATAAGTGGGTGGGCACAGAACTAACTGTGCAATGAAGAACTTACTGTGTGGGGATTATGTGAGGGAACAGATTTCATCTACATGTGCAGATCACTGTATGTGTGCCTCTTCCGATCGCCCTGCTATCTGATCAGATCGCTCTAGCTGCCTCAGGTACTGAAGGGCGGGACTCTGTGGAATCACATGGAGTTTTTATACATAGATATAATATATATAAAAGTTCAGCTCTGCGAGGTCCGCCCAACCCTAGTGTGAACCCCTACCCTGAATTCCCAACTGCAAGTGAAATTAGTACCTTACGTTTTTTTGGGGCCCTTGAGTTATGCTAATCTAGCATGTATGCAGAGGTGATGTATCTGAATGAATGGAAAAAAGATAACTGAGAAACCACATTGGAGGAAAGCAAATCATGGAAATCCAATTTTAAAGAAGACCACTTTAGGAAAATACAAATAAATTGAAAATTAAAGGAAACATTTTAAAGAAGAGATACTTTTAAGAAAATCCAAAATTACATTAAACTGAGATGGAGTTTGGGAGCAGTGTGGGCTTTTTGGATTCAGGGATGGGTACTGTTTAGGGGTGATCAGGGGCTTTTAGGTAGTGCTTAAGTTGTAAAAAACATAAGTGACATGGCCCTTGTGAGGGGGCCACTGCAACTCACACCAACTACTGCCCCTGCTAGCGCTGCCAATGACAGTACCTACACCACACTCCTACAAGTGTTACAGTTCAGACTATTCCATGCTCCTCAAGCTATAAGAATGGATTGGGAGGAAGGTATCAGTCATTTCTTTACGTATATTGAATTGATAAGCAACTGTTGTGTTCATCTCTAAATTAAACAGACCACGCCCCCATGTGGCAGAATAAGTGCCAGTCTTGACAATTAAGTGCCGGTGCCAAGCACAGGAAACCACTGGCTCAAATTAAGCACTGCTTTTAGGGATCAGAAATGGGTGATGTTCAAGTATAGGAAGGGGTTTTTAGGGTTCAGGGATGGCTGGAGTTTAGCAGTGGTCAGAAGTCCTTGGAGTTCATGGTTGAGTGGAGTTTAGAGGTGTGAGGTGTTTTAGAGTTCAAGGATGGGTGGAGTGTAGGGGTATTGAGCAGTTTTAGGGTTCATGGATGGGTTAGGTTTAGGGTTGGTGAGCGTTTTTTAAGGTAGAATGAGGGGTAGAGGTAGGGGCGGTGAAGAGTTTTTAGGGTTCCGATTAGGTGGAGTTTAGGTTGGTGCTTGATTTTAAGGATTCAGGGATGAGTGGAGTTTAGTTGCAGAAATTAGTTTTTAGGATTCAGGGGTGAGTAGAGGGTATGGGCGGTGATGCTTTTAAGGGGTCATAGATGAGTGATGTTTAAGAGTGGGGAGAGTTTTTTAGGGTTCAGGGATGGTAGCAGTTTGAGTGTGGTGACAGGTTTGAAGGGTTCAGGAATGGGCGGAGTTTATGGGTAGTGAGGGGTTTGAGGTTCAGAAATGGGTGAAGTATAGGGGTAGAGAGCGCTTTGAGGGATGAGGTACGGGTGCAGTTTAGGGATCAGGGATGGGTACAGTTTAGGTGTTAATTAGGTTTCTGGAACGCGTTGAGTTTAGGGGTAGAAAAGCTTTCATGGTTCAGGGATGCAGAGAGTTTGGGCATGGTGAGGAGTTGTTAGGGGCAGGTATTGATTGTGTTTAGGGACTGTGTGGGGTCACGGAATTAAAAGAATCCAAAGAAATTGTCTGACTATGTAAAAGATATACATCTGAAATAATATCCCATGAAGTAAAGCACTGAAATAAATACCTCAGACAAAACTGTTTCTAAAGGTAAGTTATGCACCCATTGTATTTACATCTAAAAAATAAGCATGACAATGTCAATTTCGAACAAAAAGACATCTATGAATTGGTTTCTATGATAAGCTAAAAACAATTAATTCTGAAAATTTCCATTAAACAGTTTTGGTCTAATACTATCTCAGTATTGGTATTCCATGAAATAGTTTTTCTATTAAATCCCATACAACCGTTAACAGGCTGAGGCCTGTCCAAGACAATGTGAGGTCCAGGACAGGTCCTATGACCTCGAGGGTCTCACCAAGCATTCCTTCTTGTTAGGCAGTGAACTGCTGACATTGTCCTTGGTACATCACCTAACAAGTTGGTGGCAGCGTACCATGTTTTGTGTTTTCTGTATCAGTGACAATGCACTTTACTCATTCCCCATGTGTAAAATTCTGCTGTGATGTGATACTCAGAACCTTATGTTGATATTTCATGTGCATGTCCAGTAATTATGTACGTGCTATCCATGTGCAGTACATGTGTGGTAATAGTGATTTGTCTGGTCTGAGTACTGGGGGCAGTGGGATCTATTTTCTATTTTGGATGCCCCTAGTTTAGTCGTACACAGAATAAAGGCTAGAATATCTTTCCCAGAGAGTGTATTCCTGTGGCTAGAGGGTGGAGACAAAACACTGAAGTGGGGGGGATGGACACATGGCCACCTTTAGAAATGTTATGAGGACCTTGTTAGCAAAGGACTGCTGATTAACTACTCCTGAGCACTGCCATGTGGTCACTGGTAGAGGTGAAGGGTGGGACTGGAGTGTTTATTGTTCAAGGTGAGACAGCCCTAGGCAGGTCATGTCCATTTGCCTGTCTCTGGTTAAGACTTCAGGAAGGATGATGATAGCCAGGTGCAGAGAACTTGGACTTACTTCATTGTGACAGTGCTTTGGGTACTTCTGCTTAAAGCCAGTCCCCTTGCTACCTGGTGTGAGAGACTTTTCTTTATACAAAACCTGAGTGAGGAGATCAGCCTGGAAATGACATTTGAAAGAGAACTATCTCAAATGTGTTCTGAAGCTTGAGACAATAGTTCCACATTCCACGTTGTTCCATTTCCAAGTTCTTGACCAAGGAAGAAAGTGCTCTGCAAAGTACTCGAAGGACCATTGTGTGATGAGGGCTGAAGTCTGCACAACAGTCAGACTAGAAGAGAAGAGAGGACATCATCTGGAGTCTGTACAACTTGCTTGTGAAGCAGAAGTTCTACCTAGCATCCAGAGTCCTTCCTATCTTGTTCAGAGGGGCAAGGAGAGTTCTTGACCCAGAAGAGGAGAGATTGTTTAGGAGGAGAAACCAGTTTTATTTCTTCTGTGAGAAGTACTAAAATATGGCTTACTTACGCTTAGAGCAAAGCCAGAGCTGACACATGTTGTGAGGTGTCTCGCAGCCTCCCATCGCAGCCCCCACAGCAGGCGCATGTCGACAAGTCATTGTGTGCTGCCCAGCACCTCTGTACAGCCTGCTGGCTGTATGACAAGCTATCAACGAGAAAAATATTGTGTCAAAAATATTGATGCAAAAATATAGAGGAGCAAAATATTGAGAAGGTGAGTGCAAATAGGTAAATATATATTCCTTATTCTTAACTCCATATCTATGTACCATGAAGATATGTATTTCTGCAATGTACATAGATATGGATTTAAGTACAGGAGAACTTTTTTTACCCCTAGAAACCTACTTTCACAATTTATTTGTTCTCAACATTTCTGCAACACAATATTTTTCCTTCAATATTCTAATCAAACACCATCCTGCTGTGCTGCTCCCTTGCCACTGCTTCATTCCTAGGAGAGAATGCTACCATGTCCCCATGTCAGTGGAAGTACCACTGAGAGTGCCAGAATGAGAGGCACCCAACAACATGAACAAGTACCTGTTGCACACATGAAAGACAACACAGAGGTACTGATAGCACTCTTCTGTAGGAACAGAGATTTGTTTCTTAAGCAAAACTACAAACTGCCCTGAATGAGTAGAGACCTAGCGAACTGCACCTGTGAATGATCTGTGCCTTTGACTGTACTTTAAGAGGGAAAGACACTATGCCAGCGGCGGCCGCCATTAAACAAAGTGAAGCAGGGCAGGTGAGGTCATGCGGGAGGCGTGGCGTGGGATGGGAGGGAAATACAATATTTAAAAAAATTAGAAAACGTACCCTTTGCCACCGCGGCCGACTGCCTCCAGCGTCGTGTTAGCTACCTCTCCTCATCCTGGGTCTCAGCAGCCCATGGGACCCAGAATCCCATCCAATCCCTGTGCTGCAGAGCACAGGGATTGGATTGGTCTGAGCAGGCAGGGAATACGCCCTGCTCAGACCATGGAGTCTCTGGGGTTTCTCTAGCCCGGCTGCTCAATGCAGTTGGGCTGGAGAAAACCTTAGTGCGCATGTGTGTTTTGGTAGGCCTGAGACGGCTGGCCAAAACCAATGTGCGCACTTAGGGAGTGGAGTGCACGTACTCCCCCTCCCATGCCTAAGCCCTGCCCCACCCAACACCGCTGGCAGAGCTGGCAAATGTAAAATAAAATAATGCAAGAACATTTTTTTATTTTATATTTACTGGCTCTGAGCAAGGCAGGGGCAAAGCTCCTCCGCCATTGCAGTTGAGCTGCCACTGCACTATACCAATGCCCTAGAATGTGTACAGACCACCACAGTGGGTGGATCATTTTATGAGGCATTGTAACTGCATATACAATCTTGCATCTGAGCCAAACTGAATTGTGTCTTATAGGTTTGGATGTAGTAAAAAAGTACTTAGGGCACCATTAGGATGGTGGGTGGACTTTGTTCGCCCGCCATCCCGACGTAAAAAGGGACCGCCCACCAAAGGTGCGGCGGTCCCGTTGGGGAGATTAGGATGCGCTCGGCACACTGGCAGGCGCATCCTGCATTTTTGACATTGCAGCAGGCGGTGCTTCCTGGACCACCCGCCGCAATGCCAAAAATGCATGTTGTGCGTGGCGGGGGGGAATGGCATGCAGGCGGGAGAGAATGTCGGGCGGATCGCCACCACCCGCATGACGGTGGTGATCCGCTCGACATTCTAATTGACCCCTTAATTTTTGCAACGGCAAACACTAGTCTGGACAGCATAATTGTTGTGTCCTTTGGTTGACTGATAAGTTCTAAACTCTTGCCTCCCACACTACCTCTCTGAAAAGCCTTGGACTGCTTGCCCTCTCTACCAGTAGTCAAGTGCAGAAAGCGTTGTACTTGACCTAGTTTGTAGAGCCATAGTAGTATAGACTCCATTCACCAGTGGGAAACGACCTTAGCCAACATAGTAGGGGTCCCAGAATCCCTTATTGTCCTGTGGCCTGCTGAATGGGGTCTGATACAAACCATGAGACTGGGGGGAATTTTCCTTGCTTGCATTAGGGCCCATGGCACCCTGGCTAAGTCTCTGGACCGCCTATTCTCCATCGTCTCTAACCCCAGTGTGAAAGAATTCAAATCCAGAGAAATTCTTAACCCTGTGCATGGGTAAGGTATGCCCCATGGCCAAGAAGGGCTAGAGAAGTATACATCTCATTTGTGCGTGAATTATTTGCTTGGATTTAATAACTTTGCCCTACTCACTCTAATGTCACTTAGACACATTATTGCACAACCTTCGATATTTAAATTCAGTTCAGTTTACTTCTACTTAGGGGCCGATTCCGATCCGGGTCGGAAGGGCACCGAACGCGATCTGGACAGAAAAACTACGAGCCGTACGCGTGTTTTCCGGCCGACTCGTACAGCTGTACGAGCGAGCAAGTACGATGCGAGCTACATGAGATTCAACGACCAAGTTGTTTCCGGGTCCGAACCGCTCCATACGTCTCGGTCGGAAGCTAACTGCGGCGTTCAATGGATGCGATTTACAACCGGGCCAATACGATGCACGCGTCGGACAGCCTGTGCGAGCCAGAGTGTCCGGCTCGCAAAAGCTCCCGGAGTCGGACTTCGGGGGTCCGCGTCTGACCCCCTGACACCCGCAGCCCTACGACTCGGACACAGGGGGAGACCTATGGGTCTACCCAACACAGGCATGTACGGTGCGGATGGTGCCGACGTGTACCCACTGTAGGGGCGCACTTGATCGAAACTTACCCATTCAGTTAATGGGAGCGCATGTACGCGTCGTACAACTGGCTCCCATTGAGTTCTATGGGAGTCCGACCGAACCGAATCCGACAGCATACGTGTGCATCGTACTCGCTCGGTCGGACTGTAGGGGTCCGGCTCGGTCGGGAAACACTCCGGATCCGACTCGGTCAGAGTGCTTTCCGCTATCCAACACTTTCCCTACTGTTACACCCACTGGAGTGGTTATAGTAATTTTTATCCTTCCACTATCCAACACTTTCCCTACTGTTGCACTGAAGTTTGAAGATTTTTGAATAGTTTAATGTTTTTATTTATAATAGAATGCTTTTTGTATTGGATTTTATGTTATTGGTACACACACACACATATAAAATATATATATAGTCTCTTTCAGGTAGTCCTCAAACTATCAGGATCCACAGTAAACCCCCCACCAGCCCCTACCCAGGACCTATGCAACGCCTTGGCCAGTACCTTCCAAGACAAAGTCAGAAAAATGTACGATATCTTCACCACGCAAATAAAAAACGGTCATCTAATCTCTCCTGAGAATAATGATAACCCCACATCCTTATCGCACTTTCATCAAGTCTCACCCGAACAAATAATAGACCACATCCTAACCATAAAATCGGGGGCCCCAACGGACCCTTGTCCACCCTCGGTATTAAAACTCATTCCTGACCTACTAGCCCCTAACCTCGCAGACATCTGCAACGCCATGTTTGACACGGGCATCTACCCCACAGCCTGGAAAAGGGCAACCATCAAACCCCTGCTGAAGAAGCAGCATCTGGACCCACTAGACACAAAAAACTATCGACCCATCACAAACCTTCCTTTCCCAGCAAGAATTTTTGAAAAAATAATGAACACGCAACTAGCTCAATACATTGAAGAAAACAATCTCTTGGATGAGACACAATTTGGCTTCAGAAAGGGCCATGGGACAGAAACCGCCCTCATTAAGGCGGCAGATGAAATCAGAGCCACCCGAGACCAAGGTGGATCAGCAGTCCTGATACTGCTGGATCTATCAGCGGCCTTTGACATGGTTGACCATGCTACTCTGATCGACCGTGTCTCAAACATAGGCGTCAAACTTAAAGCAAAGGAACTATTGGCCTCCTTCCTATCCAACCGCACTCAGCTGGTGAGTGTCAGCGAATTTAACTCCCCCCCATTTACCCTCCCTTGTGGAGTGCCACAAGGATCATCCTTGAGTCCGACACTGTTTAATATCTATGTGTCGGACCTGGCCAAGGTAATTAAAACTCATGGGATGAGGCTGACATCCTACGCCGACAACACACAGCTGGTACTTACAATCAACAACGACGGAGAAGCAATTGCAGCCAACTTTCAAACTGGCATGCTTGCCATTAGTTCCTGGATGGCTAAGAATTGTCTAAAGCTAAACTCCGATAAAACGGAGGTGGTGATCTTTGGCAACTTACATCCAGCATGGTCCCCTACTTGGTGGCCAACCAACCTTAGGACCTCCACCCCTCCCTGTACCTAAAGCTAGAAACCTAGGGGTCATATTCGATGACAAACTAACCTTCTCAGCCCATACAAACGCCATTGTCTCATCATCTTTCTACACTCTTAGAATGATCAAAAAACTTCTACAGTTCCTCCCCCCAAATGCAGGAAAAACACTGGTTAGTACGCTTGTAATGTCGAAAATTGATTACTGCAATGCCCTGCTCATTAATGCCCAACTGAAGATTACCAACAAATTACAGATGGTGCAGAACGCCGCCGCCAGACTAATAACAGGCACCCCCAAGCGCAACTCAATTTCCCCGGTGGTCCGGAGTCTGCACTGGCTACCAATAACAAGCCGCATCAAGTTTAAGGCCCTCTGCATTGCCTTTAAGGCCATTCACAACACTGGACCAGACTTTCTAAAAAAAGCCTTTTGTGCCCATGTGCCTAATCGAACCTTACGCTCCTCTACCGCCAACATGCTGAGGGTTCCCCGCACTTATAAGGCATCCTGGGGTGACAAGATATTCACCATTGCCACTACCAAACTGTGGAACTCCCTCCCCCTTCGCATTAAAACCTGCCCAACACTACATGCCTTCAGGAACTTATAAAAACCTGGCTTTTCAATCAATGAGCACCCTACTAAACTTCTACTCTCTGCAGTCCGTAGCACCGAGACACCCACGGGTATTTGCGCGCTCTATAAATCGCTTAAATACATAAATAAATGTGTGTGTGTAAATCTTTATATAATTTTAAAATTATAAAATAAATTCAAATTAATAGTGTAGTAATTGTTTTAAAGTAAATATATATTAATTATTATGTATGTGTGTTTAGCATTTTTTAACTAAGTTTATTTGTTACATTTTTTTAATTAATGTTAAATCTACTTGATTGTTTTATATAAATTTCATATTTTAACATATTTAATATTCATTCTTTTATTTTATATATATAAAAATCAATATTTTGTACAACAATATTTTTTACATTGATATTTTTTGTTGTTGATATTATTGTACTTACCTGTTTAAGTATAGGGAGTCGATATTTTTGCATTCTATATTTTTTCATCGATATTTTTTACTTCTATATTTTTTACATTGATATTCTGTCAGCGAACCGTGGGACCACCAAAGAACCGCCCGCCAGTGACAAAAAGTCTTAATCTAGCGGGCAGTGGCACTCTGGTTTGGCGGTGCAGGAGCTGGCCGTCGGCATGGTGGTCCCACTCCCGCAATGCCAAACCCGCAATCAGGCCCTAAGAGGGGCTTAGAAACACATTTTCTGATGAGTCGCATACCAACCATGGGGGAGTGTGTGGCTGGCAGAATCTTGTATTTGTAAACCTACATGGGAAGCTTTTTTGTGTCATGCATGAGTGACCACAGAGATGCTCTTGTCTCATCTTACAGCGTGCTGCATGCTGAAGGGGTGGTGTGACAGACTGATTTAGTTAGAATTAAAACATATAGGCAATGACTCAGAACCAGTCTAGCCAGAGGAGCAATGCAGTGTTTTGTGCCTGTATTTCAGAAAAGGGAGGTACTCAGAGAAGGCTCAGTAATCTTCATGGCAATATTCTCATAGCAGAGATGCTGTCAAATAAGTAAAATTATGCCAGATAGGTAAAGATGGAGGTTTGTGACATGAGTAGTAGCAATGCATCTTTTTTTTTAAAACAGGGATGCTGTCTACTGCTGTACAAATATGCCTTATGGTTGAGGAAAGAAATGGAAGTGGAATCAAGATAGGTAACCTGAGCAGAACTACACAATCTTTAAAACGCCCAGATTTCAGCTACATCTTCATCTACATTTGACCTGAGGGTCCTGCCCTTAGTCCCTCTCCTGCACCTAAAGTCTCCCAAAGGCAGACAAGCCCCATTTGGGTGAGCATTATTTGGGTCATGGCTCAGACCCTAGCCAGATCTGCAAATGCAAGGGTGTGGTATGAAGAGCTTGGTAGGTTGCTAGTCTGACAGAACAGGAACCAATTGGACGACCCTGTGTTACCCTTCTGCCTTCACCTCTCCAGGTAAGTCCAATACCTTTTTGTAGATCCCAGACAACCTTGCTCTTTCTATTTTTCTACGAGGAGGCATGCACTTGTCCTTTTAGAATAATCATTATTCTGTGCGATGTTGAAAATGCCTGGCTGATACCTATTGCTTTTTTCAAAATCTCTGTTCAAGAGAGTTTGAAAAGAGATTTTCAATCTATAAAAACACATGGAGATCTGAAAGGAAGAAATAATTCAGGAATAAGGATATGTTGTGTTCATTAGTCCATTGAGGGAAGTAACTCTATTGTTATATGTGGCTCTCATAGAGAGCCTCCATCCTTTAGTTCAGTTTCTGAAAGTCATAACTCCTTTCTGTGACATCACAACAGTTGATAACAAAACTGGTTCCAGGCCAGGTGGTTGGGCTCTCTGTGAGCCTGTCTGCTTATCTACTTTGACTGAAAGCAGAAAGCACAGCTGGAGGAGAAAGAAGGAAGGCAGGGAAGGTTTTGGTTAAGGATAGCAGGTAAGATATTTATTTTTCACATTTGCGTAATGTGAAGCTCTCCCATGATCCTCTGCCCCTGCTCAGTTGTTGAAGGCATGGGCTGATGATTTTGGGGGCCATAACATAAAATGATAGATGGGTAAGAAGTGAATTAATGGGATGTTTTTCACCTCTGGGTTCTGAGTGACACCATAAGCACCTTGAGCTTTGCTATAATTGTCTATTTGATGTCACTCAGAACCTCTCAGTGAAAAACATCCCCATAATTCACTGTTACCCATCTATAATTCTATTTAATGTATAGCTCCTCAGTGGAATCAGCTCCTCCAATCATCAACCAGCATTGAGGCAGAATACCAAATTGCATCAAGAACATCACCCACAGCCCCTTTAGTAGCTGCCCATATTAGTTTTCTCAAGAGGGTTTGGTTGGTGGGGAGGATGAAAAACTAAGAAGAGTTTTTTTTCTTTTAGGCAATAGACAAATGTAAGTGAATGTGTAAAAATCTGCATAAAAATGTATGTAGTTAGTAGAGTGCTTAAACATTTTCTTTCCTTATTGAGGTGTTGTAACATGGAGTAAGATGAAGGCATTTGAATCACAGGCTTGGCGACTGCAAAATTGGGAACATCAGGCCCCTTCATTTCCAGCACTATATATAAATCTATATATAAATATGAGATTCTCTAATGTTTAGGACTTTTCTCAAACTTTTAGGAGCAGTTTGTTCAATGATCCTTCACATTAACTACATTAACTATGTTCAGGACAGCTTCTGAACTAACGGCTAGTACTGACATTTCATTTTCAAAAAGGGGTCACAAATTGTGCACTGATTTTTAGGTTTGAAATTAGCCACGATTTTACTAAAATTATACATTTATTATTTTAACTTTAACCCCTTCGCTGCGGCGCGAATTCCGCCGCAGCGCTGGGGGGGTTTGGGGGGTTTGCGGCGCCGCCATGCTCATGACGGAACCACGCCGTCATGAGTCACGGGTGAGCTGTGCTCATGACGGCGTGGTTCCGTCATGACTCCACCCACTTGCGCTAATCGCCCGCACAGGCGGGGAATTAGCGCCGCGTGGGAGGAGCGGCCGCCAACGGCCGCAGCATGACGGAACCACTCCGTCATGAGCACACGGCGCCCGTGGCTCATGACGGAGTGGTTCCGTCAGAAGCATGAAAGGGGTTAAGGGCCTTTCAGCCACCTCTCTCCATCCATTGGTATGTTTTTGTGTCATTCACATTTTGCTTCCACCCACTTTGGCAATGGGTCAGCATACTTTAACCACTGGTTAACTTCACTTTGAGTGACTGCATTTTGCTCTTTGGCAAGGAGCACATTCACATACAAGGTAGTTTCCTTTAGTGGCAGCGTTATTCTTTTTACTTTATAATGACTTTAGCATTGCCTTTGTGTTTAGAGCCTAATGTGATAGCATGACGCTTTTGATGTGAGCACAGGGCACATTCTAGCTGTGTCAGATCCCATTCCCCTGCTAATGCTGTGGTAAATTCCTTTTGACTGGCATTTGTTTATCTGATTGCTTGCTGCTATTTCACATAAGCTCACATGAACTCAGAATATAAGTTAATCAATGCACTGTATCAATCTTGCCAACCCTAACTTACGCTAACCAAAAAAAAGACGTTTCCCTTTAGCTCATTTTTAAAAAGAAATATTGATGAGGCCACAGTAGCTTCTGCTTCTTTGTGAATTATATCATATTTTGCAAATTGGTCTATGTGCTAATTGGTCAGTTTGCAAAGGAATCAGAGTGGGTCACAATTCCATATTCCTCATTAATGTAGGTGATGTAGGTCGCAAATTGTCACTTACTCTGATTGGAGACCACCATATGGATGATGACCTGCTTGGGTCAGCAGACCGCCATTTTTGTGATTGCCTTTAGATATAATACACTTTTCTTTTTAATGTAGCCCATTTTCTTCACAGGAAGATTTGCAACCACAAAAGGGCTTAGCATATTTCACGCTAGATTGCCAAGATTACCAAGGCTAGTCACAATTGAAACTTGGGCTTGTGGGTAAATTTACATGTGCAATTTACTCTTACACTTTTCAGCAACTATACTATTTCTGACTGTTCACAAAATCTGAATTCAAACTTACAGAAGAAGTGCTACTTGCATGTCTCCATCCCCTAAAAAGGGGAGCAGAACCAAACTTACATGTGTACCATACTACTTAACAAAATGTAGTCAGTCTAGCTACACACATGATGAACCCTGGTAGTGCAAAACCCTTCCACAGTAAATCATGGAAGTAGGAAACCAATAGGAAGTAATGTTAATTTAAATTTAAATTTAATTATTTAAAATAGCTTAAAATATAAATCAATATTAATGTTAAAATTAATTTATAAACATAGAACATAATTAAAGGAATTTAAAAAAAAAACATTGTATTAACTATATTGGCAGTTAAACATTAATATAACAATGACGTTTATTAGAAGATAATTTAATTACTTTTCTATGAATCAGTTTTAATAATGAGTAATGCATAATATTGTATTTTATTTTATTTTGGGTGGTAATTTATTTTTTGATTTACATTTTAGAAAAAGAATTTAAAAGTAATGTATTATTGCCTATGGGGTTTTATCTTAATTCCCTAACTTTATTATTCTCAATGGGAGGGAGGTTGCATTACCAGTGGTTGGCCATGTGTGGTGCTAGACTTATTCCAGCTCTGAGTACTTTACCACTGTTTTAGGTCAATAACTATGGTCTTACTCTTTTGTGGGTGGGTTGATGTCCCTCTCTGAATCCCTCCCTGGTCCTCCCTAAACCCCTACTCTCTACTTCCCTTATCCCTTCACTTTATTCGTAAACATTTGTCATTTTCCAGCTACTCTGCTTTGTCCCTCCCACATTTTCTACTGAAATGTATATGTATGTATGTGCGGATACACCACAGTCAGGGTGGAGATCACAGCACATGGACATATAGGAGAGGTGGAAGCGTAAACTTCGAACTTCAGTTTGTGAAGAGCATTTTGAGGTACATGTAATACTAGAAAACACATATTGTGAATAGCCCCCCACGTATTTATGTTAAAAAGGAGCACATTTATTGCATCCCTACATTGTTATTCCCACCGAGCACTCCCTTACCTCCCCAAAGCTACATCAGAATGCAAAATATCTAAGGTTCTTTTCATTATTGCATGAAACGCAGGCTATTGTTGTCTTGA
The DNA here is from genome assembly GCF_964204655.1 of Triturus cristatus. NCBI lineage: Eukaryota > Metazoa > Chordata > Amphibia > Caudata > Salamandridae > Triturus > Triturus cristatus. The sequence goes on from NC_140583.1 coordinate 912,764,161, forward strand.
TGTTATCATAGCATTGATTTTTCTGAGAAAAGTTCACCGCATATTTTTTTTGTACTGAAGGTTCAGAGTGCAATTTCAGAAATGCCTTGTCAGCAGCTTGACAGTAGACTGACATTCCCAGATTGGGCAGATGAAACCACTGACAGTTCCACATTCTTAAGAAGACAAAGATACGATTCTTTACCCATGCCGAGTATTCACCCCTGATGAAGCAATGATTTTAAAGAGAGGCTCAGATGAATGATAGATGTCTGAAGTACTCAATTTCACTTACTTGCAGCCTATCCTGTTAAATTTAAAGACAGGAACAAGTATTATTTGCAAGTTTGAAAAAAACACGATTACTTCAGTGAACTTAGGGGCATATCAACAACAACCGGCGATAATTATCTCTAAGCGCACTTAGCGCTAGGATAATTATCGCCGGCTAGCGTGAATTTTTATCGCTGAGATAGCGTGCTATTAGCAACGCTTATCTCAATAGCGATAAAAATCCTCACGCTAACAAGCTAATGTGAGATTATCGCTGGAAACCCAGCGATAATCTCACGTTACCTTGTTGATAGGGACAGGCAAATTTAGCCATGATATCCTCCTTCCATAGGATATCATGGCTAAGTCAGAAAAATACCAGACGTAAAAAAGCAGCGTTAACCGCGGTTAGCGCTGCTTTTTTTGTCTCTAACAGGGTTAGCGACATTCTTGATAATAGGAGAAATATCGCTTAGCGACATTTCTCCTATTATTTTACTCTGGAATGCCCCCTTTGCATCTCATTAGAGATGCAAGGGGAAGCGTAGAGTAAAAGGGTGCTAACATGCAAATTTGCATGTTAGCACCCTGTTGTTGATAGGGCGCTAGTTTTATCTCTCCTTTTTTGGCTTTTAAAGCCAAAAAAGCAGAGATAAAGCCCTTGTTGATATGCCCCAATGTTTTTATTTTGTACATTTTCAAATTCATTACAATTTTCTGTTACAAAATGTGTTTCGTCATTTCCAAGAATGTTTATAACAGGAAAAATGCTTTCCTCTTTCCCTTTGTCTTGGAATATGTGACATTTCCTTAGTTTCAGGCTCCTTGTTACACACGTACCCACGAGAAAAAGACTTGCCTGTTTTGTGGGGTTCTCTGCAGGCCATTTTAGGGGCATATCAACAACAACCGGCGATAATTATCGCTAAGCGCACTTAGCGATAGGATAATTATCGCCGGCTAGCGTTGATTTTTATCGCTGAGATAGCGTGCTATTAGCAACGCTTATCTCAATAGCGATAAAAATCCTCACGCTAAGTGGCTAACGTGAGATTATCGCTGGAAACCCAGCGATAATCTCACGTTAGCTTGTTGAGAGGGACAGACAAACTTAGCCATGATATCCTCCTTCCATAGGATATCATGGCTAAGTCAGAAAAATACCAGATGTAAAAAAGCAGCGTTAACCGCGGTTAGCGCTGTTTTTTTTGTCTCTAACAGGGTTAGCGATATTCTTGATAATAGGAGAAATGTCGCTTAGCGACATTTCTCCTATTATTTTACTCTGGAACGCCCCCTTTGCATCTCATTAGAGATGCAAGGGGAAGCGTAGAGTAAAAGGGTGCTAACATGCAAATTTGCATGTTAGCACCCTGTTGTTGATAGGGTGCTAGTTTTATCTCTGCTTTTTTGGCTTTTAAAGCCAAAAAAGCAGAGATAAAGCCCTTGTTGAAATGCCCCTAAATTTTTACCACCCTTCCTACAGTTTGTTTTTGGAGGGTGTCCCAGCCAGCGGACTCGAGTCTTGAGCCCAATGGGAGTTGCTTTGCGTGTTTTCTGTAATTGCCTTCTCTTTCATGTTTCTAGGTAGTCAGCCATCCATCTTTCCATGAAATCCCAAGAACATGCTCTTAGTTCATCTGGACATCCACCCAAAGGTCAAATGTGATACCCGTCTTATTTGTCACTAGTTTTTCTCCAAAGGCTCACAACCCAATTTGCATACTGGCACATTTGAGCCAGCATACGATTAATCTTTGACCTCAGTGGCAGCTGTTTGCACTTGCACTGAGAAACTGTGGACTAGATGCAAGCAGGGCCGGACTGGCCGTAGCGGGCACCGGGCAATCCCCCGGTGCGCCGCACGGGTGGGGGCCGGTTTTGGGCCCCTGGGGGCCGTTTTTGCAGCATAGCTGCAAAATCGGCCCTGTAACAACATCGGCCGAAAACCGGCCCTAGCAAAGAGCTCGACGGTACCCCCAAGCAGGTGGGGGGGGGGGGGGGGGCTGGCCGAGCACTTTGCCAGGGCCGGTTTTGGTTCCTAGTCCGGCCCTGGATGCAAGGTCTCATCTTGGTGCAACTTTCAAGGTCAGTACTAGATAAAGAATAACAGAGCAGCTCTGGCTAGCGACCATTGCAATCAAGTAGAATGTAGAGAGCAAAAACATCCTGCCCCTGAATTAGAGGACCAGTTCTGTGACTCGGGTAATATAGAGCTACTGTGAGAATTCCCTCAAACATCTGCCTTTTGACTATCAGTTTAATCTGTCCTACTGCCCACTGAGGACTAGAAGTCGGAATATAAAATTGAGGGCAGAGACCCATCAATTTGCCACCCAGTGTTGAATGCATGCCTGGGGTGACACTCCTGCTCTCTCCATGCTCTGTCTTCTTGTGCACATGCCTCGTGCAGCATGGCATTAAGCAATCTGTGTGAACTATGGTTGTAAGAAGCATCGGGCTTATTTATAAGACCCTTGCGCAGCTGGTGCATCACTTTTTGTGACCTGCTCCATATTTACCAGGCAGCACTTAGCCACTTTTTTGGGTTTAAAAGTATTGTTCCCTTTAACGCAGTTTTCTGTGTCAAAGGGGCATGCAATGCGAGTTGCTGTGGGCATTCCCAGCAATATCCATGGCTTTTCGACACTGCCCCAGATTTACGAGAAATCGTAACTCTGAGGCAGCACCAACAACTATCTTTATTTCTCCCCGTTTTTCCTTTGTCTATGTGTACTGCATTCTGCAGCACACATAGAAAGAGGAAAACGCCACTTGTGTTTGTTGTTGTGCAGGAAGGTTTCCATTCCTGCACAAAAACAATTATCCCTGCAACACAGGCACCCTTGCACCATAGTGCAAAGGTGCCTGTATTGGCGTACGGCATACCATTGTGCGCCAGCGATGGGGAAAGAGACATGAATGTGCCGTATCTGGTAGCTGCGACGCATTCCTGCCCTTTTCTTTTGCCAGGAAGGCCTGCAGCGCTGCCCTACGTCAAAAATTCATGAATGATACCCCAAGTTTCTCTGAGGAGTCTTCTCTCCATTTTGTCTGTTAACGGAGATTGTCCTTCATAAGATGGGAGTAGAGGAAAAATTAGTTAACCAATCTTTCTCCTGAGCCTCTTGGAGTGCTGACTATTTTGAGATATGGATCACTGAGTTTTTTTAACATTGGAAATACTATATTAGTCCTTACCTTTGACATGAGATTTCTTATGTCGCGATAGCTGCTAATCCCCTAGAAACCAAAAAGAAAATGGATCCAAAGGAGAAACAGAATTTATAGATGATGTTATATTCTTTTGTCTGGGGGAAATTGAGAAGCTTAACAAAATGAGTTAGGCCTTTCCAAACATTCAGCTATAGTGTTGGGCATACAAAATAAAACAGATCACTTACCCACCTACTGAAGTGAGATGCAGCCTCCTGATTAACTTCTGTGATTGCATCCAAAGAGTGTAGAGGGTTATGCTATAAATATATCACACACACATTTTTTAAATGGTCTAAGGGGAGACATTGCAGTCAACATCCAAGACAGCGTGGGGGTAATGAAGATTATAGGTATACCATATTCTGGCCTCTATGAATCTTTATGGCAAACCCCAGGTACTTAGAATTAGCAAATGTTCAGGTTATTGAAACAAACATGCTAAGTGGAGGGAAGATGAGATCCAGAGAAGCAACAGATGGGAAGCTATATTGATATTTAAATATTATCAGATCAATAAATGGCTGCAGACAATTGAGATGGAGGAAGGTACTGCACAGTTCATCAATTTTGGAATTCAAGCTAATCAGGGAGACACACTCAAGAAGAAAACATCAAAGTAGCACCGACTGCTAGATGAGACACAGGGAGTCAAATTAGAACCACCGGAGCAAATTGCTAAACCTTCGTAAATCAAATATATGACTCTCTACCGAAGAGGTCCATCCATCAGCATTTAAAATAAATAATTTTTTAAGAATCTTTAGGTTATACTGAACCTGTAACAAACTGTGCAAGTTACATCCTGAATACTGCAAAATGTCCTATGCATGGACTGGATAAGGAATACTGGGCCAGATGTAGGTGGCTAAATACCGGTCGGTAACGCCGAAATTCGGTACATTGCAGCATTACCGACCGGTATTTAGCCATTCCTAATGTAGATAAGGAATCGGTAAATAAGGAATCGGTAAATACTGATTCCTTATTGCTCTTGCATTTAAGGAATCGGTAATACCGATTCCTTAAATGCAATGTAGGAAGCACTTAACCTCTTCAATGCCCGTGACGAGCTGGTCTCGTCATGGGACGCGGTCGCGCTGTGCCCATGACGAGACCAGCTCGTCATAAACCCCGCCCGCTAATACAACGGCCGGCACAGGGCGGGGAAAGGGGCGGGCACTGAAGGGGTTAAAGAGTGCTTTTGAGCCTTAAGAAATCGGTATTTTTGATTTACCTACATCTGGCCCACTGACTCTATGTGTTATACAATTACTGTGGGCTTCAATAATTTTTGCATGAGGTAACCTTCTGTGACATAGTTAAAACTAAAACTAGGTGGGTAAATTATTAAAACTTTTTTAAAATTATTTAAAGAAGGTGGAATGTGGTTTATTATTTTAGCCTATATTTCTGGCCAGAATGAGAATCTGTATGTGATGGAAGTGAGCTGGTGCTCTAACCGGCCATGAATGTTTATCAGTGGTCAACCTTCGCTGTGTTGCCTGGCGATGATTGGCATGGAACTTGGAAAGATACTGTAGCAGCATTTACTTTTTGAAGCCGTAGTTGCTAAAATAACCAAAATCTGTGGCACAAGTGACCACAACGAACTTCAAAGACTATCTTAGTAAACTTCACACTAGGCCCATGCCCCAGAAGCACTGTTGAAAAACTAACTCACGATCAGTGTTTTCTTATTGCTAACTTACTCAATGTAACAGTGCTAGTAGAACATGGAGGCATTAATTGTGTAATAACATTTGGAATTAGATTTACTAAAAGTTTGTGCTGTTGCTCACGTGCCACAAAACAGCGCAAAGCGGAACAAATATCAGCGACAATCAGCTTTCATAGTCAAAGATTTTTGCTGGAAAGCTGACCCTAATGGCGTGCCAAAACAGTTTTGCAGCAAGCCCCTTTTAATTTTGCAAAAGGAGCATTTCTGGGGTGGGGCAGCACAAAAGCCAAAGGTTTTGGCACAAAGACAGGTCTATAAAATTAGTGTGACCTGGCTATACGCAAAATCCTTCCACCGATAGGTAGCAGGCACCAGCAAGGGGTCCAGCGGTATAGAACCTCATATACTTAGGAGTAACATGAGTGCTTCACAATAAAGCACTCATCTTACACAGTTGCTCCCTATGCAGTGGTTTACATGAAGGAGTTTGTACTGTAGAATGTAACTCAAATTCAAATCCTATGCTGGACACAGCTGGCGCTCCCTTGCACCATAAGGAAAGGTTGAACAAAATGCAGAACTGCCATTTTTCCATGGATGTCAGTTTGTCAGTTAAGGGTCTCTAATGTTAGAAGCTGCCACCCATGTCTTGTCCCTAGCAACCGCTGGCATTGTTCTTCCATCCCCTGGATTCAGGTATTACAGAGGCAGTGCCAGAAACAGAAGGATAATGGGGCTCTGAAGACTCCTATCTACCAACATAACAAGATGATGGACGGAGTGCTGAAACTTTTCAAACACTCACCCCAGTCACGGATCTGGGTTAAATCCATCATTCTTTTGCTAACCATGCCACCCTAGGTTGGACCCAGCCATATGCAAATGAGTCTTAACCCTCCTGCCCATGGGAACAGTCCAGCCGGAACTGCCGGGCCAGGTCCTCCCTTGACCAGAAACAAGCATCCTAGGACTGATTTCAGGGTATCACACCTCATCAGCCAGGCTAGCTTGACTCCAGTGGCATGGCAAGTACGAGAGCCACGTCTGGGCATACCCTTCCCAGTTAGGGCAACAAATGCAAAAAGAACAATTGATGGATGGAATGCTGAACAATGTCAAACATTCACCCCCAGAAGAGAGATCTGGTCCTAAATCCATTGTTTTCATGCTTACCATGAGGAAATTCAATTACGGCTCCATTTTGCGTATTGACACCATTGTGATGTTGCCCTCACTCAGGCACCGACGACCTTCGTAGCGTTTCTTCGTACTCTGAACTGTAACATGTTAAATTACCTTTTTCCCTTTCTCTCTGAGCAAAGTACATTCTGGGACCCGGCTCGAAGCTACTAATTTCCGTGATAACCATCTATTGACCCTTGGTGATACTTCTCTGCCTTCCCTTTGTTTTACGAATCACCACCTGCATCACGCAAACACGTCCTGTTGTAAATTAATTAAACTTAGGAATGCTCATGCCACCTGGCCTATAGGGTCAGGTAGAGAACACGACCCTAGGGAAGGAATTTCTATTACCTGTTATCCTGTATCTTGTAAAAGGAATGTTTACTAGTGGATGACATGTTTTGCACATTGAGGGCGTTGTTGCTCTAGGGGATTTAAGCGCTATAAAAGACTGTGAGCCACGGATTGAAGTGGCAGTCTCCTGAGAACCTACCACTGATGTACTTCTAGGACAACTGTACCTAGCTGCAGCTAATAAACTGAAGTTCCTATGCCAATAGAGTGTTCCGTGTCTCTGTACAATTAAGCAGGCAAATTCAGAAGATTTCAGGCGTATCCTGCGCCGCCAGGCCTAATTCAGCCTGGTTCTTCAAATGGTGCCCTCTGTGAGGCGGCTTCAGAGGTCGTGGGTCCAGCCCGAGGATCATGAGGAGCCCCGCAAGGAAATTCCGGAGGACGCGCACCACGTGATCGACCCCTGCATGTCGTAAGTGGACCGAAGGTTTTTACAGTGTGGCTTCTCCTTTCCAACGGCTGCGAAGACCTGCTGCCCTGACTGCCGCCATGCTTTGGCTCCTTCGATGATGATTGGTATCGCGAGATATTAGACAGACCTCTGTTGGCGTAAGAAAACATCTGGTTAAGTTAAGTATAGTGGCCACTCCTTTGTCTTTGTTTTGTCTTTGTTCGACTTATGCAAAAGCCGAAACCGAGGGGTGAGTGCAGTTTTTGTACTATAAAGTGACTAATTCACCCCTTGAAGTTTGTGAGGAAATTAGTGTAATAGCGATGCCTGGTTTCAGTAAGTTTAGAAGATGGTGTTGTTGTTGTTGCGATAGGGATTCCCGACTGGAGGACTCTTGTCCAATTACTCCGGCCGGGACTACCACTTTTGAAGTATATTCTAAACATTGTATTGGCCCCATAGCCTTTAATGAGGCGTGGGTTCGCTATACTAGGAAAGATGGTGTTTTACGGTGGCCACAGAATGGCAGTTTTGAGCTCAATATCTTAGATAATTTAGAGGGAACTTTGTTTAAACGAAAAGCCCGGCCGGCTATGTTTGACTCTTTCCGCTTATGGCGTAAGGAGGCCAAACAGAAAGAAATAAAACAAGCTAAAATAGATAGGAGGGATATGTCTGTTATACAAGCTGCCCAACAGTTTGAAAATAATGAAACCGATCATGCGATTGAGGTTTCAGATAGGCAACATCGTATGGCGGTAGATAAATGTTATCCAGTGTTGCCAATTTCCCCTACAGAGAAGAATGTGGACCCTGAGAAGGATCCCTTAATGTCCCATCTGTTGAGGTTACCCCCGCCCTATGCCCAGGGGGCTAATGTACCTTTTGCACTGCAGCCTGTGCAAGGGGCAAATGCACCTTTCTTATTACCACCTGTCCCACCTGTTGTTCCACCTGTCGCGCCTCAATCGGTTCCTGCACCCCCATCACAGCCTCTTCCGGTATTACCGGGCTCTCCCTTACCTTCGTCTCCTTTTGTACCTATTACTCCCTCTTCTGCCCCGCCTAAAATTCTGTCTCCTGTCCTAATGACGAATACTCCCTCCGTTCGGAGGAGAATGGTTGATACCGTTTCTGGCCTTTTGTCCCCTCTCTTTGGGACACTTAAAATGACCCCTGTTCCTCCTCGTAGACAAACTCGTAGTCAGCTCCCAGGTCCAGATGAACGGGAAGTGTTAGATCTTCTTGCCCGGAGGTGGATCACGAATGGCTCCCAGTATAGTATGCAAGATATTATGGACACCTTTCAGCAGTGGGAGGCACCAACGCAGAGATATGTATTTGATAATATGTGTAACATTTTAGGTCAAGAGTGGGAGGATATGGAATTGGGACCAGCCCCTCAGGGCCTGCTAGATGTTCAGGCCGAGTTTGGTAAAGGGCTGATTGTGGGCGCAGAGGTTGAGGATGCGGTAAGAACGCTTGTCACCTTTAGAATGATGTTTGTTTGCCGGTCTTTGCCAGAACGCGATTCCTCTGGTAGACGAAAATGAAAACACTATACTATGAGAGAGGTTCCCCCAGTGTGGAGAGAGGAAGTTGCAGCTCAGGGTGGTAATCCTCTTATACCAGCTCACTTTTAACGTGTGTGGGTGCACGTTCCTTGGAAACGATCTGAGGTATTGGCCCTTAAACAGTCCTTACCGGACCCCCGTAAAAATCCTGCTGGGTACTACAAAGAGTTGTCCCAAACTGTTGATGCATGTATTATGAATTTGGCCGATATAGACATGCTAATGGGTAATGTGGTCCCGCAACCATTATGGGCTAGGATTCGGAAAGAGGACCATCCCGGGGAATTGGGGGGTGATTGGGCTGCCATACTTGCCGCGGACAGACTCCAAGTGGGTGGTGCCAAACCTGAGGCTTTAATTACAGAACTCCCAGCTAGGATCATTGCCTTACTGAAAACGATGATGCCCCCTCTGCGAGTTAATTGGGAGAAGGTAACAGTTTGTAAACAGAAAGCAGATGAAAGCGTCTCTGATTTCTTCACTCGTTTTGAAGAGACGTTTATTGATCATAGTGGTCAGGATATGAGCACGGAAGGTGGCCAACGACTGTTTGCAGACAAATTTGTGCCTAATTTGGTTCCGGAAATATCGAATAAATTGAAGAATTACAAAAGTGCGTGGGCAGTATCATCTTCTGCCCAGATATTGGCTACTGCTCAGTATTATGAAAACAGGGATAAAGAGGAAAGAGAGAAACTTGATAAAAAGACTAAAGAGCTGAAAACAAAAGTTCTTTTGCAACAAGCTTATCCCCCTCGCACTGCCCAACGTGAATTTCAGCCACCTCAACAATTTCAGAGACAGTTGCAGAGGTCTGGGCCTTTTGTTCCCCGACCCCCACTGGGCCAAAATCAATGCGCTTACTGTAAAGAAGAAGGCCATTTAAAGTATAATTGCCCGGTTTTGTTACAGCGTACGGGCGGCATTCCCGGGTCACGAGGCCGGGGTGGTTATCAGTGAGCACCCAGAGGTAGAGGACGAGGTACATCGCCTAATAACCAACGTTCCATGCCCCCTGGAAACTCCATGAATTATTTTGATCAGCCAACTGTTCAGTCTGCCAACTATTACAATGATGATTATTATACCGAGGATGAGAGTCAGAATTTCCAATCTAGCTAGGACAGCCATGGACAAAGTGAGGGAGTAGTATCAGTTCCAGTGGACCAAAGCGGGCCTTATGTTGATGTTGTAGCACTAGGTGTTACAGAGCCATTCCTATTAGACACTGGTGCAACGAAGAGTTCTATAATTCACTCTAAACTCCCTGGGGCACCTTTGTCTGGCTGTACAAATGTTTCTGTAGGTTTTTCTGGCGCCCCAGTTCAAAACCCAGTTTCACGCCCTTTGCCCATTTGCATAGGTCCTTACAAATTAGAGGCCCAGCTCCTTTTAACAACTGGTTGTGGCAAAAATTTGCTGGGTTTGGATTTATTGAAGAGATTGTATGTGACATTACACTGTTCCCCTTCTGGTGTACGTCTTACCTTAGGTAAGGAATTGACCTCACTGATGTATTTGTCTAAAGACCAGCTTCCCCCTGAATTACACTCTCTTCCCGCCACCCTCTGGGCCACTGGCCCCAATGATGTGGGCCTCCTGCGGATCCCGCCCTACATTGTTACCCTCAAGCCTAATGTTAAATTTCCTCGCATTCCACAGTATAGAATTTCCAGTGACGGCGAAAAAGCTCTTTTGACAATAGTTCATGATTTGGTACAAAATGGTGTGGTTGAAGAGACTAGGGGAAATGTATGCAATAGCCCTGTTCTGCCTGTTTTTAAACAAACCGACCCCTCTCAGCCACCTGTCAATTCCCTGTTGTCCCGGATATCAATGCCCTATTGACAATGATACCTGCCTCAGCCTCCTGGTTTTCTGTCATTGACCTCAAAAATGCTTTCTTCAGAATTCCCATTGCTGAGGAAAGTAGGGATATTTTTGGCTTCTCCTTAGCAGGCCGAAGCTTCCGGTTCAAACAGGTTCCTCAAGGGTATTGTGAGAGCCCTTCCATTTACAGTCAAGCATTAAAATCACAGCTCGATACTCTGGTGCCAATTACGATCCGGTAAAAAAATGGCCCGTCCGACTCGTATCCGGTATTCGAATCGTACAAGTGCCGTACAAACTGGCAATTACGATTCGCATGGGAAAAAGACCATACGAATCGCATTGGGAATAACTCCCCACACGTCCTCGGGTCGGAAAACGTGTCCGACACGTCCCCGGACGATTTACCGTACAAATGTGAAAAGTGAAGTCCGACCGCGGAATCACGATCCATCACGTGCGTCCGATCTTACAAACGCATGGAAAAAACACCGTCCGCACCGAACTCCCATACCAACCATGCCGACATGTGCCCGCATACGCGCCCAACACCCCCACAGCCCCCGTACGTTCGAGTCCTTCCCCCACCCGTGTATGTACACCTGTGTACGTGTCGTACCCCCACCCGTGTATGTACACCCGTGTACGTGTCGTACCCCCACCCGTGTATGTACACCCGTGTACGTGTCGTACCCCCACCCGTGTATGTACACCAGTGTACGTGTCGAACCCCCGTGTATGTACACCCGTGTACGTGTCGTACCCCCGTGTATGAACACCCGTGTACGTTTGAGTCGTACCACACCCGTGTACGTTCGAGACGTACCACACCCGTGTACGTTCAAGACGTACCCCCCATGTATGTACACCCGTGTACGTGTCGAACCCCCACCCGTGTATGTACACCCGTGTACGTGTCGTACCCCCACCCGTGTATGTACACCCGTGTACGTGTCGTAACCCCCCGTGTATGTACACCAGTGTACGTGTCGAACCCCCACCCGTGTATGTACACCCGTGTACGTGTCGTACCCCCACCCGTGTATGTACGAACCGTACCCTCACCCGCGGATGTATGGAGCGTACCCCAGGCCCCAACACCAGCACCTTCACACAACATCGCGCATGTACGAGTCGTACCAAGCCAGACACAAGGACAGCACTGTACAACAAAATGCCCGAAGTACACACCGTACACACTTTAAAAACGCACGTACACAACCAGGACAAAGCAAAACAACACAAGAATACACCATTCGAATGGCACAAAGCCACTAAACATGTCCAACAAGCTCAAAAACAACACAATCACTGACCTGCAACTGCCAAAATCCAAAACAGAGGCCCAAAACACAACCACTCCTTATAACACACCCACCCAAACTTCAAACACAGCCACACCCACCAATGGACCAATAAAAAGGGACCACACACACAAACCATGAGCCTTTGCAACAGACTCACTGCTGCCAGACCCCACAGACAACCTACAGCACCATACTAGAAGCTTTACCACACCTTACACTTGCACACCTTCACACACACACCTTCACAAACACCCCCACATCACATTCACACACACACCCAAACAACCACACCCACACACCCACAACCATCCACACCCCCCCCATCCACACCCACACCCCTCACCATGCCCACTAACAAGAATCCAAAGTTCACTAGCCGTGAGTTGGAGGTCCTTGTCGATGAAATCCTCAGAGTTGAGCCACACCTCTTTGGAACATTGGTCAGACAGACCAGCATTTCAGAAAAACCAGCCATGTGGCAGACCATCGTCGATGCTGTGAATGCTGTTGCGGACACCAGAAGGACCAGGCATGAATGCCAAGCCAGGTGGTACGATCTGCGGAGGAGGGTCCGAGCCAAAATGACCGACGACCACAACCAGGCCAACGTCACTGGAGGAGGGCCGCCCCGCAGACGCGTAGAATACCATCCCTGGGAGGAGAGGGTGATGGCCATACTGCCAGTGGTGGCAGTCGACGGATTAGAAGGACTCCGAGACCCAGGTGAGTACACAAACAACTCACCTCACATGGGGGGAACGTCATCCACAACCAAACTCACAAACAGGCACGCAACCACCCCAAGCTATCGCATGACTCAACCACACTCCATGAACACGCACATGCCACTGGCGCCACCATGCCCCATGCACCCAGCTGGACAATGTCAAGTCACAGGCCACAGAAAACACCAACACATGACACGGTAAGCCAGATGGCGGGAGTGTGGGCCCAAAAAATCACATAGTGCAAATCAGAAGCAGACAACAATGCCCTCTGCCCATATGGCCTAGGTCACAGCCAGACAAACAGTGTGTCCCCACACAGGAAAGACTCGCCAGCAAATGGCGGACGCCTTGCATCAACACCTGGGGGTGACGGCACGTTCTTGCACATGACAGCAGCTAATGAACAGCCAACACTGTGAAAGAGTGGCAGCACACACCACCACAGCAGCAGTGCAGACACACACACTACACCCAATGGGTGCCTGGAGATCAGAAACAAACTCACATCAACAATCCAAGGGCCATTCAAAGATCTGCTAACAGTGTGTGCCCAGGAAGCTGGGCTCAGGTGACAGAGGGTGACACACAAAGGGAGGGAGAGGGGGACAGAGAGGGAGGGAGACAGAGGTGGACACAGGGAGACAGACAGAGGGAGGGAGGAGGGTGACAGAGGGAGGGAGAAAGGGAGACAGAGGGAGACGGACAGAGGGAGGAGGCTGACACACGGTGGGAGGGAGAGGGGGACATAGAGGGAGGGAGACAGAGGGAGACGGACAGAGGGAGGAGGCTGACACACAGAGGGAGGGAGAGGGGGACAGAGAGGGAGGGAGACACAGGGAGACGGACAGAGGGAGGAGGCCCACACACAGAGGGAGGGAGAGGGGGACAGAGAGGGAGCGAGAAAGGGACACACAAGGAGAGCAAATCAGCCTTGTGGGGTGTGGGAATGTCTGCTAATCAGCAGGTAGACTGCGTGCATGTAGACAAGGGTGGCCAGTGCCAGAACCCCCCCTCTTCTCCATGGCAAAACACAGGGCCATGTCACAACCTGTGCACGAGCACAACGACAGCTACCTGCATTATCCAAGTGTGTGGAACCACTCCATGTGCCCACGTACAGTGCAACAGGGAAGGCGCCAATGCATGGCTCGCCACACCTGCCCACTCCACTGCTGACTGCAGTCACAATTGACGCAGCAAGTAACACTGTGCCACACATAGGGAAAGTCGCAAAAGCCGTGGCCAAGGGACCTACCCATGTACAAGTGCACTGTGAGTGGAATGCAAGACATATCCAAATTCCCAGAGGAAATGTGCCAACTTAGAAACCAATGAAACATGGATGTTGCATGGAACAAAATTAACATTGTCTCTCTCACACACAGGTCAACGTCATGGATCACCCCACAACACTGGGGGGGAAGACTCACAGGACCCGGCTCGGCGGGATGACGGAGCCACCGCCAGCGACGACTCTCACCACTCTGTGGACGAACCCGCCCCTGACCAACCTGGCCCCTCTGGTGTCCAAGGACCTGCAGCACCTGCGTCAGGTACAACTGGGCCAACCACCACCCCCACTCCTGCCACATCCCAGGAGACACCCAGGATCCCTGCCCCACTACCACAATGCAGCCAGGCTGGCCAGGAGGGACACGGTGTCCCGGGCACCCAGGAGGAGGCAGGCGGCAACGCAAATGCCACCCCTCTGGGGTCCCGGAGACCCGATGTGCCCACAACGGCAGGCCAGGTGCAAGTGGGCAGGGGTGGTGGGAGTGGAGGACGGCGGAGGCGCGAGCCTGACCGGTTGGCTGCGGAACCGGTATATTCCCATGTCCGAAACATCCTGGACACATACCGGCAGGACACCACGGGCATGGCCCAGGTTGTGTCCACCCTCAATGAGATGAAGGGGACCCTCGATGAGATCAAGACCCAGCAGGCCCAGCAACATGCGGAGCAACATGCCTGTCTACTGCAACACCAACGGAGGATGGAGGACAGACAGGCTGAGCTCGTGACGGTGTTCACGGGAATTCACAGTACACTCCGTCGGATGGCCGACAACATGGGCAACCCTCCCTGTGCCATCAGGCGTAGAACATCACCACCCACAGGGAGGGATGAGGAGGAGGAGGAGACATCCGACGGAGCATCCCAAACATCGTCACGGCCTGCTTCTGAGGGTCTCCGCAGGAGGGCGGGTCGTCCACGGAAAAGGCCGTGAGGGTCGGCGCAACAGCACCATCTCCCAGGACAACTGGCCTGGCACCTGGCCCACTGGAGCAACAGCAGCACAGCATCAAAAGACATTCTCTGCCACATGGACTTGCCGGTCACTGTTTGACCAATGTTGACAAAGACTGTGGCATGGACTCTGTGGATTTCAAATGGCAAGGACACCAACTCCCCATGTGAACTTTGGATTCCACACACCCGGAAAGCCCCTCATGTCAACCCCCCCCCCCCCTACCCAAACCAAAATAAAAAGTCACACCATAAAGAGAAGATGCCTACTGATTGCATTATTACCTTACATGTGTCTTGTAAAGTCTAACTATGCCTGAGTTCTCATTTGACTTCAACCATCCACACCCTGGGGCCTGAGTCTGGCACAGGACACACATGGGTCACATTGTAGTAGGCAAGACAGACATGGAGCACCATACACACCCGTGATGGGCCCAACCAGCTGAGGGGGTGGCCGCACAACCGTGCCGACAGACATATTGAGTACAGCTACAGCCATGCGCAGAGGTCAGGGATCATGTGGAGTGTCCTGGGGGGCACCCAGGTATGTGTGGACAGGTGGCAGAACCATGTCCTGCAAGCGTGAGTCAGGTGGATGCAGTGAATGGTGGCCTGGCCAACGTGGGATGCATGGGGATGGCACATGTCACAATACCCACACAGTCATTGACTACATGCACAATACACAGTCTAATCCCACACAAACAGCTTGCATCTTGCTACTCGACACATAGACACATAGCCACTATCACGGAAAAACATGCCAGACATGCCGGATGCACCGTGGCAACACACCAGCATTGACTGAGAGGAGGCACCTTGGAGGCATAGGGACACCTTTATTTGTCATGTATTCGGGATTGCAGAGGCAACTCGGAGTACACATGAATGGGTAATGTGGAGTTACATGTGGGTCCAACACTGGAACCCCCCTTCTGCAGCCCAAATGCGTGATAGCCATGGAACTGGCACACAAGTGTCGGCCAACAGCTAAACACCCCCTGCTGCTCACGGAGAGACTGCCATACACCATTGATCCGCTGATGTGGAAGTCCCACAGCATGTCAAGCCAAGGCAAACCGTATGTGTCCGAGGGCAGTGTAACACACATTGATGCCATCATCACATTCCACAATCCCATCACTGATGACTGTCAACAAGTCTGACCATCTATTCAGGTGTACCCAGCTGCATGTAATGTGTACCATGGTGATGCGACATGTCTGCAGAGGAACCAAACATCGACAGGGGCAGTGTGCATACATCGTGAACAATTGCCACACCCAATACACCCCTGATGCATCCCTTACCCTAAGGAGACTTCCAAACTCGTCCGTGCGGGTAACGCTGAGTCAGCACACGATGACGTGTCCATGAGGAATAGCAGTGCCACAACAATGCAACCAGCAGACGGCATGCGCAAGTACCTGGGGATATGAGAGACACAAGAAGTCAGCCACAAAAAGCACAGCCACTTGCATGTGCATGTACTCGACACATGTAAGGATGACAACATGCTAGGTCACAATTAGGACTGGGGAAATACACATCACTGGCACCATCACTCGAGTGACACATCCACACACACCTCTGACTCACGTGCCATACATGCAGATGGACACACACATCGCAACACATGCCACACGGGGACCAATGCGTGCACACTCAGACACTGGTACTCACCACTAAGCAAAGAAGTCGCGTATGAGCCGAGTCCGGATGTCCTCTTGCGGAACCACGTCCTCCACATCACTAGCCCCATTGCCAAGCCCTTCGTCCTCCACGGGTGGATGGTCCTGATCATCTTGATCCAGGATGAGTGGCACAGCTTTCTCAACTGCCATGTTGTGCAGCATGCAGCAGACCATGAAGATTTTGCAGACCTTCGCCGGGGCATATGGGAGCGCGCCGCCGGTCTTGTGGAGGCATCGGAATCGGCTCTTCAGGAGGCCAAACGTCCTCTCTATCACTCGCCTTGTCCGGCCATGGGCGGTGTTGTAGCGGAGCTGGGCCGGTGTGATGGGGTTGCGGAGAGGTGTGATCAGCCATGGCATGTTGGGATAGCCAGCGTCCCCTACATGGAAAACACATGGACATAAGTAGGACAGGAGAAGCGGTCGTGCTGGAAGTCTACGCAAAATACAGGACAGACAGACTGTACCCACCAACAACACATGCTTGTTCGTTGCGCAGCTGCGTCATCATTTCAGGCATCCTGCTACGCCTCATGATGTAGGCATCGTGTGCCGATCCTGGAAAACGAGCACAGACATGTGAAATCACCATGTTGGACAGACACACCACAAGGGCATTGATGGAGTGGTAGTGTTTGCGATTCCTGTACGCTACCTCCTGTGCCTGTGGTGGTACCAAAGCCACATGTGTCCCATCTATGGACCCAATGACATGGGGCATCCCTCCCAGGGCATAGAATCCACGCTTGACCCCAGTCAACATTGCAGGGGTTGGGAAATGGATGAAGTCATCCAGGTGAATCAACATGGCCTCTACGAAATCATGCAGCACACGGCAGAACATGCTCTGGGACATGCCACCAACATGAGCTATGGTATTTTGAAAGGTACCCGTGGCAAGAAAATGTAGGGCTGCCATTACCTGCAGCTTGGGTGTCAGTGCCGTAGGATACCTGTGCAGCGGTTGCAGGTGTGGTGCCAGTCTCGCCGTCAACTCCAGAATCAACCGCTGGGGGAAGCGGTAGCACCGGATACAGTCATTCTCCCGCATGGCAGCCAAGTCCGGAATTGGTCGGGCAAGAGGCGGCGCTCTGCAGTAATTTGGAAGTGACAAGGAAGAGTGAGTGCACCACAACAACAATTTATTTGTACTGAGCACATGTTAATCTGTCAATACACATATGCTACATATGGAGTCAGGTATGTGCCACATGCCCTGGACACGTATGGCTGCCAGGTGACACCCCTACCAAGACCCAGCTACACACGGAGAGTGTGAACCTCCACATGCCATGGCATGGGATTAGCTGTGTCCCAGTGTAAGTGAACAGCCAGACGCCACACAGGAGTGACATACATCCACACATCAGCAGAAGTAGGATGTCGATTGCAGAGACTGATAGCGGAACACTAGAGCCACAGGTCACATGACATTACACTAGGACAGCCCACACACCTTGCCATGAAGGTGTACATGTGATGACTCACCACACATTCATGGACAGGATGCAGACATGTCCTTGTTAGGCTACTCCGTGTCCCATGCATACATACGCACCTCACATCCAATACCACATGTGGCATGGTGTGCGGAACAGTGTGCAATGTCAATCTACACACAGACACATGTTGGTTACTGCAACAGCTGCTGCTTCTGAGGGAGCTCCAACATCAACCTAATGTGAACCCCCCACACATACATGACATAGTCACATCGTGCACCGTGGGTAGTGACATGTCAGGTGTGGTAACCCCTGTACCGGGCCTCAGGGGACACTTGCGTGTGTTGTTGTCCGTGCCATGCCAGTGACGCTCAACCCAAGTGTGCAGTACGACATGCACACATGTCAAAGGAGTCAAGGGCATGCCTGGCACACATTGCACCGTCACACATTACATGTGTACACATCTCATCATACATCTGGTGCCTTCTCGACTCAGGAGTAATGTGCCTCATCACAGCCTTTCACACCTGTGCCCCACACATGTAGTACTGCCCAGACAATGCCTTGATGTCCATCCATGGACAAGTATGTCAGCCCTATTCCTTCCTGTGTGCTGCCTGTCACCACTGTGATGTGTGAAAAGCACCGTACTTTTGCAAAAAGGGCCTGTGTACATTCCCGTATCACTATGGGAGTGCTGCCGTATGTGTACCCCTAGGGATAGTGAGCATACGCACGCGTGTATGCTCCGTACCACTATGGTTGTTCTCGCGTATGCGTACTCATGGTGGTACGGACCGTACACACGCCTGTACGCTCACTATCACTATGAGTACGCATACGCGAGAACACCCATAGTGAGACGGGCCGTACAAGCGTGTGTACGCTCCGTACCACTATGGGTGTTCTCGCGTATGCGTACTCATAGTGATAGTGAGCGTACAGGCGTGTGTACGGTCAATACCACCATGAGTACGCATACGCGAGAACACCCATAGTGAGACGGAGCGTACAGGCGTGTGTACGCTCCGTACCACTATGGGTGTTCTCGCGTATGCGTACTCATAGTGATAGTGAGCGTACAGGCGTGTGTACGGTCCGTACCACCATGAGTACGCATACGCTAGAACACCCATAGTGAGACGGGCCGTACAGGTGTGTGTACGCTCCGTACCACTATGGGTGTTCTCACGTATGCGTACTCATAGTGATAGTGAGCGTACAGGCATGTGTACGGTCCGTACCACCATGAGTACGCATACGCGAGTACACCCATGGTGAGACGGAGCATACACACGCCTGTACGGGCCGTTGCTATGCATTTGGGGTGCCCTAGGGCCCCGGAACGCACCGTACCTGTGTGTGAAGCTCCAAAGTACATAGGGGACACATGAGGGACAAGTATAAAGGCCTACATGCATGCTGGTTGTCATGGAGACTAGGTTTAAATTTTGAAATGTTTCCGGAAGGTGCACAGCAGAATTCAGTTGGGATGAATCTACTTTGTTGCAATGTGGTTCTGGGGTTGACATCATGCTCAAGAAAAAAACACATTAAGAACCCACTGACTGCTAGGTTTGAAGGGATTGGAGGAAACATAGGATGCAAATGTGAGTGACCAATCACTCTGTACTCCTGTGCATGAAATAGGCCAGCAAGGCAGATATAAGGCAGCCAGGTCCCATGAGGGAGCACTTGCCTGCACATCTTTGTATTCCACGACCCAGCTGCTGCTACTGATTCCCTGCAACCATGTCAAGGGCTGTGGAGAGGTCACAGCCATTCACCCTGGAGGAGAACCTGGCTTTGCTGGATGTGATCCTCCCACAGTACCCCATGCTGTATGGGCGAGCAGGTTATCAGGTGAGTGCAGAGTCCACTAGCACAGACTGTGTCCCTTTTTTGTGACTGTGACTTCTGCCATTGTGTCCACGTGTAACACACATGCTATGTACTGTAGGGTGGGTCCCAGGGGGGGGAATGCCTGATGTCTTCCAGCAGTGCCCAGAGACAGGAGAGGTGGGTGCAGAGTCCTCCCAGCAGTGCCCAGACATAGGAGGGGTGGGTGCCTATCACTCCCAGCAGTGCCCAGACATAGAAGGGGTGGGTGCCTAACACTCCCAGCAGTGCCCAGACACAGGAGGGGTGTGTGCAGAGTCCTCACAGCAGTGCCCAGAGACAGGAGGGGTGTGTGCAGAGTCCTCCCAGCAGTGCCAAGAGACAGGAGAGGTGGGTGCAGAGTCCTCCCAGCAGTGCCCAGAGACAGGAGGGGTGGGTGCAGAGTCCTCCCAGCAGTGCCCAGACATGAGAGGGGTGTGTGCAGAGTCCTCCCAGCAGTGCCCAGACGCAGGAGGGGTGTGTACAGAGTCCTCCCAGCAGTGCCCAGAGACAGGAGGTGTGTGTGCAGAGTCCTCCCAGCAGTGCCCAGACGCAGGAGGGGTGGGTGCAGAGTCCTCCCAGCAGTGCCCAGACATGAGAGGGGTGTGTGCAGAGTCCTCCCAGCAGTGCCCAGAGACAGGAGGGGTGTGTGCAGAGTCCTCCCAGCAGTGCCCAGAGACAGGAGGGGTGTGTGCAGAGTCCTCCCAGCAGTGCCCAGAGACAGGAGGGGTGGGTGCAGAGTCCTCCCAGCAGTGCCCAGACATGAGAGGGGTGTGTGCAGAGTCCTCCGAGCAGTGCCCAGAGACAGGAGAGGTAGGTGCAGAGTCCTCCCAGCAGTGCCCAGAGACAGGAGGGGTGGGTGCAGAGTCCTCCCAGCAGTGCCCACAGACAGGAGGGGTGGGTGCAGAGTCCTCCCAGCAGTGCCCAGACATGAGAGGGGTGTGTGCAGAGTCCTCCCAGCGGTGCCCAGAGACAGGAGAGGTGGGTGCAGAGTCCTCCCAGCAGTGCCCAGACGCAGGAGGGGTGGGTGTGATGCACAGTGTGAGCCTTGATCATTGATTGTGTCTTTGCCCTCATTCCACCTGTGTACTTTCACTGGTACGTACTGCTTTTGCCCTTCCCCAGAGGAGAATGTCCCTATGGCAAAGGTGCAATGCGTTGGCTGCATGACATGCCTTGTTGTAACCAGCTAATTTCTTCTCATATGTGTCTCTGTGACATGTTGCAGGTGTATTGATGTAGTGTCACTTGTTCATCCTCACAGGTAGGTGCCTCTGCCAAGGAGCAGATATGGCTGACCGCCGTCAACGCCGTGAGGAGTGCAGATGGTCGGAAGCGGCGCCTGTCCCAGGTGAGGAAACGCTGGCAGGATATCCGGTGCTGGACGCGGAGGATCGCACGGGTCCTGCTGGGGGACTCACCTGAGAGCCATAAGAACCGCGGGCGCCGCCGTCTCTCCCACATCCACAAGCGTGTGCTGGCGGTGGTATTTCCAGACTTGGACAGGCGCTTACAGGAGATGCAGCAGCAGGAAGGGGGTAGGTACATGTGTTTGTTGTGTTTCACCAGCATTTGTAAGAGCACTGTTCCATGGATACACTGCCAGGGTTTAATGGTGCTGTGCAGATCCTGTTACCCACAGTATTGCAGTGCTCTCCTGCCTCCCTTCCCCTCCTTGCAATGTGTTCCCTGGTCTGTGTGTAGTCACTCCGTCACAAGGTTATGTAGCCTGGCACCTTCTCCACGTGTACTATGCCTGCAGCATCATGTGTGGGGGTGGTGTGTAACAGGTTTTGGGACCTTGCCTGTGCCCTGTCCAGTTCTGGACTTGTGGGTTCCATGTCAGTTGGCACTAATGCTGAGTCCAGACATGGGAGTTAGTCTCTCAAGTGTGAGGCCTTACAGCACGCATGTCCTATGTGGTGGCCTGTGACATGATGTGCATGAGTGTGCGGTACGCATAGTGCAGGGATGGTAGCGTGTGTTGCAGTCATTCCCATTCAGGAGCATGGAGTTGTGAGGCCACTACTGTCCCCAGGGGCATTTTTTCCTAGGTATCATGTGTGTAATCCGAAAATGTCGACAATCTCTGTGTCTACAGCATAGGTTGTGCTCTGTGCCATTGTCCCCTGGCCCAATGTATATTGACGTGAAATGTAGTACAAGTGTCCACTGTACAGCCTGACCTGATTTTCCTTAATCATACTCACGGTGGCCATTGCCTGTGTGTCTTGTTACAATCATCTGATGATGCCCATTTGTACATGATTATTTGGACAGGCGCACCTTGGGTATTTTGTGTGCAATATTGAATTTTTGCATCCCATGTGTATTTCACCCAGACTAAGAGATGTAAGTGCTTCCTGTGTCTCCAAAGAATTGTCTCATGTAGGGGGTGGGTGGTGCGGGCATGGCCTACATGTCAAAACCTGAAATCTCCTTGCTAGGACTGGCCAGTGTGTGATGTTTGTCTGGACATACACTCAAGGTGCAGTGAGCCAGTCAGGGTGGGCATGTTTTCAGTATTACCTATGCTGCATGTGCCTCTAGTTCCTGGATATGGTCCCTGCTCATCCCTATTTCCTGCCACGCTGTGTGGTGCAGATGCAGTGCTGGATTGTCCCCAGGGCCTTGCTCCTCAGTCAAAATTCCATTTCATCTCATTTGCTATTGTGTCATGCTCTCCATAGTTTTTCAGTGGCATGGTGGGTCAAACAACTGTGTCTTGCATGCCCTACATATGTACCTTGTTTTGTAGATGTAACTCTTTTTTTGTTTCAGGCTATGCACTGTGACCTATGTAGATTGGACTCATGTGACATATGTATACAGGTGTATGATTAATTTCGGTCTCTTCACCCTGCCCACAGCATCATCGGGGGACACGGAGGGAGACATGGGCACAGACGGAGCAAAGGGACCGAGCACCAGTGCCAGCGGTGACATCGTGGCTGGCACATCGAGTGGGACTGAGGCGGAGGAGAGTGAAGCCGGGGACCTGTCGACTGGCACAACAGAGTATGAAGCTGACGGGTCCGAGGATGATCTCTCCGAGTGGGCGGAGGCTGCACCACCATCTGACAGCAGCACAACATCTTGCCCCGCCCCCTCCATTGCCATCAGCCGCCTCCCACGTGCTCGTGTCCCTTCCCAGCGTGCCCAGTCACCGCATGTCTCCTTCATGCCAGGCACCGCACCCCCTGCCCCTGTTTCCACTGCTGCCGCCAATGCCGAGTCTGTGGACATCCAGCGGCAGTTGCAGAATGGTCAGGCTGCGATCCTTAATGTCCTCCATGGCCACAGCCAGGTCCTCAACAACATGGAGGCATACTTGGAGGGCATTCACTCATCACAGGCTGACCAACGCAGCTTGCTGAGGTCGATAGACTCGACACTGACTGCAGCAGTGGGTCTCCTGCAGCGCTTCATCCAACCCCCTACCCCTGCCCCATCCACACTTCCCACTCCCATGCCTGTCCCACATACACCCAGACGTCAGCATGCACACACCACGACGGACACAGGCACCACACCAGCAGGGAAGGTCACCCGCACACCTCCTGGCACGCACACACAGGGTGAAGTAAGCACACCCACTGGGTCGGGGGGCAAACGTAAGACACGCAGCCAGAGTGGGAGTCCGCATTCCAACAAATCCACTCCCTCCAAATCCCCTCCCCTCAGCTCTCCTGGCCACATATCCGGCAAAGACTCCTTCATGGCCGCTCTGTCCCTGAGCCCCACAGTGACACCACCCCGCAAGCGGTCAAGGGAGTCCCCGGTCAGGGTGGTTGAGTCCCCCCCCCCCTGTCTACACCCTCCCCCAGTGGCGCTGCGACCCATCCCTCTGACCCCCCCCTCCTTGGGGCCTGTGGTTCCTTCGGGTGCAGGGGATTCCCTGGAGGACCTTGCTAAGGTGTGCAGCGAGCTCCTAGAGTCCACCTTTGGCCCTGCCCCACCCCCTGTGGTGGAGTCCTCCATCCCTGCACCCACAACGCCTACCCTTCACCCTCCTGTCCCTGTGGTGCCTGTTCCTTCCCCCCCACATGATGCCCTCACCCCTGTGGAAGACGACGGTATCTAACTGTGCAGGCAAGCTAGGAGACACGCATCCCACTGTGTCCCCCATCCAGCTGTGACTTCTGGACTGCCCTATGGGCTTTGTAAATATTGAACTTTCTACGAACACACTATTTAAGATCATGCTGATTAAAGCCATTTTTGTTTCCTTTGAACACTATTGCTTTTCTGATGTTGCTGTTGGTGGGGCTGCTACATGATTTTGGGTGGTAATCATGTGTTGGGTGTGTGGGAAATGTTGTAGTGTGCTGGTCATAGGGGGGACCCTGGTATCTGTGTGCCATCACACGGTGTTAGCTAGGTTTCTCTGTTCATGTAAGCAGTTACTGCATGGTGAAATTGTCCCAAGGTGTATTCCTTCCTCTGTGTACCCTGACATCTTCCCTGCAGGGTGTTCCCAATATTTAGCGCTGAGCTGTGTGTACATTAGCTGGGTGTGTGACGGACTCCTTCAACTTTGCACATGCATGCTGAGCGATGTCTCCACCTGCATCATTCGTGGCATCCTTGGTAGTCATTGTACTTGTGTATGTGGACTATTGACATGACTTCATGTGGACATGTTTTCTTTTCGGCGCTATGCATGCGTATACTCCCAGCCTCGCACACATGTGGTACATGTACTGCAGGGTCTTTGTGCACCTGACTGACATTTGTGGGCATGGTATCTGTGGCTACTCCACCCTTTGCGTTCCATGGGCACTGCTGGGAGTGTTAGGCACCCACCCCTCCTGTCTCTGGACACTGCTGGGAGTGTTAGGCACCCACCCCTCCTGTGTCTGGGCACTGCTGGGAGTGTTAGGCACCCACCCCTCCTGTCTCTGGGCACTGCCGGGGGGACTCTGCACACACCCCTCTCATGTCTGGGCACTGCTGGGAGTGATAGGCACCCACCCCTCCTATGTCTGGGCACTGCTGGGAGGACTCTGCACCCACCCCTCCTGTGTCTGGGCACTGCTGGGAGTGATAGGCACCCACCCCTCCTGTGTCTGGGCACTGCTGGGGGGACTCTGCACACACCCCTCCTGTCTCTGGGCACTGCTGGGGGGACTCTGCACCCACCCTCCTGTCTCTGGGCACTGCTGCTGGGGGGACTCTGCACACACCCCTCTCATGTCTGGGCACTGCTGGGGGGACTCTGCACACACCCCTCTCATGTAAATGTATGTGTCTTGTAAAGCGCACTGCTGCCCTGAGGCGTCGTGGCGCTGTAGACCGCTGGGGAACCCGTCCTGGCTATCCCTGTGAGATGGTCCCTCCTGGGTATCTCCAAGGTGAAACCAGGCATCCCCGGCGAATGTGGGGGGCCGTTGTGGAGATGAGGCAAGCTAATGCCCAGAGTTGCCGAGTGTGTTCCTGGTTAGAGTAGGTACCGAGGCGAGAATTATCGAGTCCGTTTTGACCCTGGTCCACGACCCTGCCGCGTCGGGAATTGAACCCTGGTCCCTGGCCGATTCTCTGCTTGCGGATCTGCCGCCTCTAACCAGTGAGCCACACCTCTCCACTTATGTCTGGTCTCATGTCTGGGCACTGCTGGGAGTGATAGGCACCCACCCCTCCTATGTCTGGGCACTGCTGGGAGGACTCTGCACCCACCCCTCCTGTGTCTGGGCACTGCTGGGAGGACTCTGCACCCACCCCTCCTGTGTCTGGGCACTGCTGGGAGTGATAGGCACCCACCCCTCCTATGTCTGGGCACTGCTGGGAGTGATAGGCACCCACCCCTCCTATGTCTGGGCACTGCTGGGAGGACTCTGCACCCACCCCTCCTGTCTCTGGGCACTGCTGGGAGGACTCTGCACACACCCCTCCTGTCTCTGGGCACTGCTGGGAGGACTCTGCACCCACCCCTCTCATGTCTGGGCACTGCTGGGAGGACTCTGCACCCACCCCTCCTGTCTCTGGGCACTGCTGGGAGGACTCTGCACACACCCCTCCTGTGTCTGGGCACTGCTGGGAGTGTTAGGCACCCACCCCTACCGTCTCTGGGCACTGCTGGGAGGACTCTGCACACACCCCTCCTATTTCACAATATGTACGCTTAGAACATACACGGGTGTGGGTTCGCTCCATGCATACGCGGGTGAGTGTACGGGTCGTACTTACACTGTTGGCATGGGGAGTACGCTCCATACGTACGCGGGTGGGGGTACGTGTCGTACTTACACTGTTGGGGTGGGGGGTACGCTCCATGCATACGCGGGTGGGGGTACGTGTCATACTTACACTGTTGGGGTGGGGGGTATGCTCCATACGTACGCGGGTGGGGGTACGTGTCTTACTTACACTGTTGGGGTGGGGGGTACGCTCCATGCATACGCGGGTGAGGGTACGGCTCGTACTTACACTGTTGGCATGGGGGTACGCTCCATACGTACGCGGGTGGGGGTACGTGTCGTACTTACACTGTTGGGGTGGGGGGTACGCTCCATGCATACGCGGGTGGGGGTACGTGTCGTACTTACACTGTTGGGGTGGGGGGTATGCTCCATGCATACGCGGGTGGGGGTACGGTCCGTACATATCCGTACCCACGCTGTGGAATGCTTGTGCGGGCCGTCCCCAGGCCTTTGCCACGTGGGTACGAGCCGTCCCGCCATTGTTGGGGTGACGTAGGTGTGGGCGTGGTACGACTCGTACCCACGCTCTTAAGGCGTGGGTACGGGACGTACCTGTATTGGTGTGTTGCCGGTTCGCGTCGTCAAGCACTTCCGTTGTGGCCGTCGCTGGCTTTGCTGGACACGCCCCCACCCCCTCGTAGTGACCAGGGTCTGAGGGTCAGGTATGTCCAGGGCATGTGTGCTGTGTGACTTTGGTGGGGGTTTTGTGGCCTGCCCCTGGTCCTGCCACCCCCCCCTTACCCCCCTCCCTGTGTTGTTCTGACCTTCTGCGGCGTCTGCGTCCGAACCTGTAGAGGAGGTCGACTGCTATGAGGGCCGGGATGACACGTAGGTTTGGGTCCATGTCTGTCCGTTGCGTACAGGTACTCCTTGTTTGCATCGTCCTGTCTGTCCGTCGCGTACAGGTACTCCTCGTCCTGATTTCCCGGCAGTTTTTGGCAGCCAGAAAATATTCACCGTGCGGGATGACGTCGGTGCAAATCGTAATTCCTGGTTCGTGAATGGCAGGCTGCGTGCGTCCCGACGTCACGTCGGCGCTTTCCCGGATCACATTTGTATGTTTATTTTCGTCGGTCGGGGTTTTGTAGGATTCGTACGGAAATGGTATTTCCGTGCGAATCGTACTTCCATCTTTGTATATTTTTACGACCAGGTACGCGTCGGACGGAGAATGTGCTCCGTCCGACGGTTCGTACACGGTTTTTACAGGATCGTGATCGGCACCTATGTCTTTACCACCAGGTGCCACTCTCATTCAATATGTGGATGACCTGTTGGTTGCAGCAGATTCTGAGGAAACTTGTAAAAAGGCTACTATTTCACTGTTACGCCACTTATCTGACCACCACCACAAGGTTTCACCGTCTAAATTGCAATATTGCTGCCAAGAGGTTACCTATCTAGGTCATCTCTTGTCAAAGGAGGGACAGCGATTGACCCCAGAACATATTCAAGCAATTGCCCAAATGCCTATTCCATGTACGCAAAAGGAGGTGCGTGCCTTCTTAGGTATTACCTCTTATTGTAGACAATGGATCCCCAATTTTTCCCTTCTGGCGAAACCTTTATTGGCACTCACTCTTAAAGATACACCACACCCGCTTCCATGGACTGCGGAATGTCAGAAAAGTTTCACTGATTTACATACTGCCTTGTGCTCTGCCCCTGTGTTAGGTACTCCTGATTACAGTAAGCCTTTCACACTCTATGTTCATGAGAAAGAAGGTTGCGCATTATCAGTTTTAACGCAACAATTTGGGGACAAGCAACGTCCCTGTCCCTATTTTTCGGCCATGTTAGATCCAGTGGCCAAGGCGTTACCTAGCTGTTTGAGGGCTACAGCCTCCGCAGCTGTTTCCATTCGCCAGTCTGCTGGATTGGTATTAGATATTACCCTCATTGTCATGGTGCCGCATGCAGTAGACACCCTCCTAAATAGAACGAAGACTCAACAGCTCACGAGTGCCCGCCTTTCGGGGTACGATTTGACGCTCTTGGCTAGCCACATACACATTAGGCGATGTAATACCTTGAACCCGGCGACATTGTTGCCAATTCCAGTAGAAAACGGTACTCAGGAGCAGCATGATTGTTTCCTCTGCACGGAGGAAAAGACAAGAGGCAGAGTTGATTTAAAGGACACTCCACTCCCGGACCCGGATGGGATCCTATGGGTGGATGGTTCTTGTTTTAAGCTTCCCAATGGTGAAACGACCTCAGCCTATGCAGTCACTACCTTGTACACCGTTGTGGAAACAGCGCGTATTATGCATAATTCAGCTCAGGCAGCTGAATTGATAGCACTGACTAGAGCTTGTGTGTTGGCTGAAAGGAAAAGGGTGAATGTGTATACTGATAGTCAGTATGTGTTTGGAGTGGCCCATAGTTTTGGCCGCCTGTGGAAGGAAAGAGGATTTCTCACATCCCATGGCACTAAGATACAGCATGGCCAATTGGTAAATGACCTTCTTGAATCGCTCACCTTGCCCACTCAGATAGCGATTGTGAAGTGTAGTGCACATAAGAAGATTACTGATGATGTAGGTCAATGACATGCTTTCGCAGACCGGATAGCGAAAGAGACGGCTAGAGACACCACAAGCCGCATGTATGTTGCGGGCTCTGCTAGATGGGTTACACAAGGAAGGATGTGTGAGAATACTGTGGACAGTGTGAAAACGATCCAGGCAGAAGCCACAGAGAAAGAATTAAGTAAGTGGGAAGAGAGTATAGGAAGGTTGGATGTGACAGGGTGCTGGACAGACTTGTCAGAACATCAACGCTGGTTGTTACCAGATGCTTATGTACTCCCAGTAGTTACCATGGCGCATGGTCCAGCCCACATTAGCGCTAAAAGTATATGCAAACTTCTGGCTCCGGTATGGCAGAATGTGGGGATATCTAAATGTGCAGACAATCTGGTTAAGCATTGTATTATATGCTTGATGCATAACCCGGGGAAGGGAACACCAACACCGGCAAGCCACTTTGCTCCCCCAATGTACCCTTTTGAGGTGTTGCAAATAGATTACATTCACATGGAACAATGTAACAATCTGAAGTATGTTCTTGTTGTGGTATGTGCCTTCTCCCGATGGATAGAGGCCTATCCCCTGAAAGATAATACTGCTCTATCCACGGCAAAAGTCCTTTTGAAGGAGTTTCTGCCGAGATTTGGGTTATCCAGAATTATTTGGAGTGACAACGGAAGTGAATTTGTGGGTCAGATCATGCAGAAAGTATGTGCAGGCCTTGGCATCAGGCAAAAGTTCCACACAGCGAACCATCCTCAGTCAGCGGGTTTGGTAGAATGCTATAATGGCACTCTTAAGCTTAAACTCGCGAAGATACAAGCCAGCATGTGTCTTGCTTGACCTGATGCTCTGCCCTTGGCTCTTTTATCCACTAGAACAGCCACCCATTCCCATATGGGGCTTAGTCCTTATGAGGTTGTATTTGGACGCCCTGCAAATGTTTGGGGAGTCCCAAGGCCGAAGAAATACTCCGAGATAGAGCATCCATTGTTAATTGACTATTTGCATGATCTCACCACTAAATTATGTGTCCTTCACCAACAGGTACAAGATACTTTGCCTCAGGCTTCAACTGTTCCTGGTCATAAATACCATACGACCCAGAGATTGGGTCTGCATTAAAAACTTCCAGAGGTCGAAGAACTTGGAACCTCGCTGGAGAGAACCTCGTCAAGTACTGTTAACGACGCGTACTGCAGTGAAGGTGGTGGGCAAAAAGAACTGGGTACATGGGGTACATTGCAAGAAAGTGCCCCTGCCATTGCCTTATGATCAGTGGGTTCGTAAACAAATTTGGAGATTCTGAAAACGAAAGGATACCAAGATATGGACCGTTTAGCGATTCACACCTAGACTCTGCCAGATCAGAAGGAAAAGACGACGAGGTCGCCCAAGCAGCAATACCACCGGCATTGGAGTTGGACCCTACTGAACCACATCTCCTTTTCCCAGAACAAACTGTTCCTGGTTCCCGGAGGTACGATTTGAGGCCCAGATTGAACAAAAATACCTCAACAGTACCTCATTGACTTTGTCTTTATCCCGATTTCCACATGTTGCAGGGCCGTGATCGTAGTCTCAGAATTGTGACCCAAGGTGTGGCTCTAGGCCTGTGGGACTTGTAGGAAAATAAAAATAACTACAGACAATCACAGCTGAGTGAAGCAACCTCCCGTCACGGGCAACATTTAGAGATGGAAATGATTAAGCGAAAGGGAATGGACAAAATACAAACAACAAGCACGAAGCGTTGTAAATTATTGCTTAATCGTTTTGTGGTGGCTTTAATAATATTGATTTATAATGTGTATTATATTGTCTTGCATAGGATGGGGACTACATGTAATTTTTACGCAGCCTATTCTCAAAGTTACCGTTGAAATGCATACACATGTCACTCTACCCCCTCATGTTGAGTCGAGAAGGAGTGAATTCCGTAACAACACATTTGCTTCTATGCTACACCAACATCAATTGGCTACTAATGCGACAAACTGTTGGGTTTGTGGTCTTCTGCCAAGTTCGGTGAATACTGGAATACCATACATTACCCTTCCTTTTTCATTTAATGGTTCTTGTAGTGCATGGTGGGAATTGAGTGCCAGTTGGGTATTTTCTGGAGATGGTGATACCCGAGACGTAAGGAGCTTGGGAGTACATCTATACCATTTATGTTGGCGGGACAGAAAAAGGATATATGGGACAGATAGTGAGAAGTCAGAATATGCTGATCGCCAAACCAGATCTACGGATTTGTATTTCCTGCCCTCTAATAAAACCTCTCGAAAAGGACAAACTTTTCTAGTGGTACCTGGACAAGCACCATTCTGTATTAGGAAAGGAGGGTTAGAATATAAAGGTACAAGCAAATGCCAGCATATTGTGACCTTGAATGGGACAGATTGGCCTCGCATGGTTCCCTCACGTAATACATACTTTGTGTGTGGAAATAAGGCTTACACTTCTCTACCTGGTAATTGGAGAGGTACTTGTTATATCGCTTGGCTGTTGCCCCCTACATATATAGCGGATGCAAAGCATCATTTACAGAAAAGAAGGGTGGTGTCTGACCAGGATACGTCAGGACAAGAAGTCGGGGATGTCTTGAAAGGACTCCTTCCATTCTGGGGCCCAATAGCCAACAGTAGGGACATAAGACAACTAAT
Organism: Triturus cristatus; assembly: GCF_964204655.1. NCBI lineage: Eukaryota > Metazoa > Chordata > Amphibia > Caudata > Salamandridae > Triturus > Triturus cristatus. The sequence continues at coordinate 912,795,346 of NC_140583.1, forward strand.
TCGAGTTGTAGAAGCCACTGTCAATGAAACAGCTGGAGCTTTGAGTAATCTCACTGCAGAACTCGTTGCTGACCGCCTTGTCACGCTTCAGAACAGGATGGTATTAGATATTATTCTTGCTGACCGTGGGGGCGTATGCAAATTGATCGGATCTAGCTGTTGCATTTATATTCCAGACAACGCCCCTACAGTATACCAAGCCATCTCTAAACTACATAAGATCGCTGAGTCCGTTCACCAGGATTAAGGGAATTGGTCTCTGATGGGATGGTTTTGGGGACTACTGTCTACATGGGGATGGAAGATTCTTACCTTTGTCGGATCGACTTTGGCTATTCTCTTCTCATGTTGCCATTGCCTACAATGTGGTCCCACTATATGCGGGCTCTGCGCCACCCTGTGTGTTCCAAATCCTGTATCCCAGAAATCAGAAAACACGAAAATAATGCTGCAACAACAGCTTGTAGATTTCATGACTATTGAAGTCGATTCTGATTAACAACAGCCTGTGTGGTTTTTGCCTGAGTAATGGCAAAAGGAGGGTCTGAGGAAATTCGATTACGGCTCCATCTTGCGTATTGACACCATTGTGATGTTGCCCTCACTCAGGCACCGACGACCTTCGTAGCGTTTCTTCGTACTCTGAACTGTAACATGTTAAATGACCTTTTTTCCTTTCTCTCTGAGCAAAGTACATTCTGGGAACAGGCTCGAAGTTACTAATTTCCGTGATAACCATCTATTGACCCTTGGTGATCCTTCTCTGCCTTCCCTTTGTTTTACAAATCACCACCTGCATCACGCAAACACGTTCTGTTGTAAATTAATTAAACTTAGGAATGCTCATGCCACCTGGCCTATAGGGTCAGGTAGAGAACACGACCCTAGGGAAGGAATTTCTATTACCTGTTATCCTGTATCTTGTAAAAGGAATGTTTGCTAGTGGATGACATGTTTTGCACATTGAGGGCGTTGTTGCTCTAGGGGATTTAAGCGCTATAAAAGACTGTGAGCGACGGATTGAAGTGGCAGTCTCCTGAGAACCTACCACTGATGTACTTCTAGGACAACTGCAGCTAATAAATTGAAGTTCCTATGCAAACAGAGTGTTCCGTGTCTCTGTACAATTAAGCAGGCGAACTCAGAAGATTTCAGGCGTACCCTGCGCCGCCAGGCCTAATTTAGCCTGGTTCTTCAACCATGCCACCCCAGTTTGAGCCCAGCCATATGCAAATCAGTTTGGACCTTCCTACCCACGGGAACAGTCTAGCCGGAACTACCAGACCAGGTCCTCGCTGGACTGGAAACAAGCGTTATGGGACCTGTTTAGGGGTATCACCCCTCATCAGCCAGGCTAGTTTGGGTCCAGTGGCCCAGAGAGCAAAGGACCTACGTCTGGGCATACACTGACCACTTAGTGTGAAAAAAGCAACACAACAAGATGAGGGACCGAGTGCTGAAACTTTTCAAAAACTCATCCCCAGTCACAGATCGGGGTTAAATCTATTGTTCTTTTGCTCACCACGCCATCCCAGGATGGACCCAGCCATATGCAAATCAATATTGATCCTGCTCCTTTTTGTGTTTGATTCCTCCAGAACTAGAACATTTTAATTCATTAGCATTAGAAGGGAGCAATGCTTCTCTCCACCATGTTAAGGAGAGAAGCAAGTACAATGAGACAGAAGGTCATTGAGTGTCTAGCTTGTGCAATTGTGAGCGCGCATGCCACAGATGACACCACTGGCGGGCAACTCATCCTACCTCTGGTGCTGTGCTGCTTTTGTCCTTCATGCATCACGGTGCTGCAGTTTTTCACACAGTGCCTCATCGCTTGAAGGACAGTAAATCTGGATCTTGGTGTTGTAGCTGGTCCATGGAAGGTGGTAAGTCTTCCTGGCTTCTTTATAGTTCATCATTTATACTGTGCTATTAAATCTGTAATATAAACAAAAGACTATTTGCTTTCTAAATTGTAGCTGCCACTAAACATGGCTCTTTATTGGGTGTTATGTTTTATGTTTCATACTATATCTGCGTACTTAACCCAGACCTATCTCCTAGATAAACCTTTGACTGCATCTCCTCGATGAACCCAAAAGGGTCAAGAAACAATAGTTCAAAAATCCCTAGGGGGCCAGTAGTAAATGTCAGTAACTCACTTGAAATGTACTTCAGTAGCCTCCGAGTGCCCCAGCACCTGCAGAAATGTCCTGACTCCGGCTCAAGGAAGAGTTTGTTTTGTGTTGCTGTCATATTTTCAAACAGAAATGCATTTGCTGAATGTCACGCATCCTATTATGAAGCAATACTACTTAATAAATAATCTTCCAGCACATCTAAGGAAGAATCCAGCATGAATTATTAATCAGATTGGAAGGTGTGGGGGCTTTTGTTGTGAAAGGCTACAGAACGCACAATGGAAAGATAAATGGTAACCAATGCAGAGAAGCCATACACACAACCTGGCTTTAAAAAAAATTATCAAAATAATTGTGAATATGATTTTTATGGTAATTTCTAGAATTAATTTGTTTAATTAAGTGTCCAATCTGAGAATGAACGTGCTTTCCACTCAATATAGTGGCAAATGACAACACTTAAATTGACACGCGTGGGAAATTAAAGTATTTCTAAAGTATTTTTAAACTAGAACCTTCAGAATACAGAAAATTGTACACTTTACTGAGGCATGTTAAACTATTTTGGTAAGACCCGAGGGCTCTTAGTATTGGTTGTTGGTAATTGCAACTCTCTCCCAGTGGTTATTTGATGCCAGGACTTTGAAAGTTATAAAGCAGTGCAGCATGTGCACATGCACTGGGTACACTGATAGAAGATGTCAGGAACTTGTGTCACATCACCACGCTGCAACTAAATTTAAAAGAGTCTCTTTGTTAATATTGGAAAATACAATGTCAATGTACGCCATGATATATGTACGCATAGCAACAAACCAGTGGCGGCTGGTAACATTTGAAAGTGGTGAGCGTAAACATTGGGCATGACTTTTATATAGTGAGCGATGTGAACAGGTTTATTGGACAAACCTCGGATCCAGGGTGGGTCCCTCTCCCGAGAAAAAAAGAAAAAAAGATTGCCAAATGGTACATTTCAAAGCAAATGAATGTAGCAATAATGCAAGGCTTATAAAGCAATGGGAAAGTATAGTCTTGAAATATTAAATGCATTAAAATCTTACCCATATCTTACTGCATTAATATTTTGAGCAGTTAATGTAATGTGTAAATTGTACAGCGTGACAACTTTTGCACTTTAAAATGTATTCTTGCCCACTGTCTTGCACTGCATGCAGTATTAACTTTGGAAAATAATGCTCTAACCACCAGGCTTCGGGAACCAGTGATATAGAAATATGTGCAGACAGGTCTTTGAGTGGGTTGAAAAAAGTAGGGGCTCTCTATAAAGGAACATGTCAAATAAATGTCTGTGATTCCCATAGTGTGACAACCAACCAGTATTTTGGTTTGCTGGTTTCTCTCTGAGATGTAATTGTATCCAGACAAATGGCATAACAACTGTTCTACAACTAAAACCTTTCACTACAATTGGCTTTGTCAATGGTTGTTAGCTGTTGAAAATAAATGAGTAACAACAATGATTTGTTATAAATAATTAACACTGGAAATGTTTCAATTCTGAAATAGTGAGTCTGTGAATTAAAGAGCATTGATGTCTGTGGAAGGAGTTTTGGCCTTCAGTTATGTGTGCTTTATGTTAGATATGTATCCTCTTTTTCTCTGCATATCTTGTCCATCTGCACATCTTCAACCACCTTTCTTTCCTCTTCAAAATCCTCTTTTCACTCTTCCCTGAATTCACTTCCTTGCATCTCTGTCACTTCAGTGTCGCCAAGCATACACTGCACTCCCCCAAATGTAAGCACTTTATTTTCTCTTACTTTTGCCTTGCAAATATTTTGACATCTGTTTACCCCTATACACACACATCCACAGGATTTCAGATGCAAACAGAATACCTAAATATCGTTCTATGTGCTCTGCAGAGAGCCCAACTATCTGGCACTCACTTTGTTTGTCTTCAGCCTTAGCGCCTGCAAGCTCAATCAAAGCCCCTCATACACACCTGGCATGGCACATGCATCAAAGTGTGCACAGAAAAAAATACAGATAAACAACAACATTATAAAATAGAAAACTCTTGGTGAATACAAGATTAAGTAAAGTATGAGAAATAAGAATGGAACTAAATCACTGAAATGTATTGCCTCAACGTTTTTTACATTCATTGTTTGCAAGTCAATCCATGTTTTTGGCATCAGTGTCAATTTAGGGGCATGAAGCAACGGGCAGTTTTAATGTCACACATCAGAGAACTGTCCACTAAGCACATATTTCCCGCCTTGTTTGATTCAGATATTTGGATCAACTTTGCAAGGGAACAAGAAAGAACCCTTCTTCCTATTTGGACCCATTTCGCGGAGGAGCAAATGCCGCAGCTCCACTTCTAAAGGAGGGAGCGATGTGCAGGAAGGGCGTGGGGTGTCACAATGGGGGAAGTCAGTGTGATGAGGGGTCTCAGCACAATATCCAGAAAACAAAATTAGCTTGCAAACACTTACCATTACCGAGAACAAGGCACCGGATCAGATGTGCTTGCTTCCGCTCTCACGTATGACGAAAGGGTGGGATCTACGCCTTTGAATGACGGACATCTGAAGTCACGCAGGGACGAAGTCTCCCATGCCCGAAACCATGATGCTAATTGCGTCCCTGGCTTACAAAGTGCATGCAGCCATAAACTCAATGGCAATGAAGGGCTTTAAAACAGAAAGCCCTGCATCCTGCATCACAGTTCTGAAAGTTGATTTACTGCCTAGCTTCCATCTCCTGCTTCTGAGCAAGACGGGGCAGGCTGCCTGAAATACACAGACTTAAATACATCGATCTACTTAGATATACAATCGTATCTCTAAATAAATCGACCTAGTTATTATGTTGTTATGTAAATGTGTAGAAATTTCAGAGGGGGCAGCCCCACAGCCTTAATGGAGAAACCACCCCTGCAACAAACTCATATCGCTGTTGTGGACTCCACCCGATGTGACCTCCCCATCCTCCCTGTGTCAGAAATACGTGGTCAGGCAGGCCTTGTGACCTAGGCATGAAGCAAGTGATTGACAGACCATAGGTGGGGTGACACATAGTCCATAGACAAACGTGCAAAAAGGAAAAACCCAGATCGGTCCCACAGATAGGCAGCGACACCACAATGGCCCAAGGAGGTTGGCCTCAATAAAATAACATTTGGCCAGAGAGGTGCGCTTTCCCTAAACACCATAAAGTTAGATGAAGTTAGGAACAGTCAGCCGTATCAGAAAACAGCATGCACACTACATGCCGTGATCACGTGCTCCCCATGCCAGACTTCTGGACAAATACCCACTGTGTCCACCCGCATTGTGTCCACACAAGGACGAGACCCGCCTGCGCTCCATACCAGGTGGGTAGATTTATGACTCTGTGACTAGGACCATATTTCTTTCCCTAAAAGAATGTACAAATTGTTTTATGACACTTCGTGAAATGTATATAATGGCGGCCAAACTCTGTCACTGTTCTCCTGGCCCCAGCGTTTAATTAAACCAACTGTTCCTGTTCAGTTAAACCCCTCTTGTCTTTTATTTTTTCAAGGTAAATTCACACTCAAGCAACACCTTCAAGTAAGCAATGGAAGAATAGAGCTCATCAAATCAGAACACTGTAAGACCAAAATGCTCCTTTGCAGGACAAACACAAGAACAGAGAGAAATGGCAAGACAGCTGTGATAGACAACAAAGCCATCCAATCATAAGCAGGGGGCTGACAGAAAGTCCTCTCTAAGTTCATATTATGTAGTGGAAAAATGGTCTATCTATGGAAAGCTAAAGCTGTCAGTACCTGAAACCTGAAATGTGGGCTCAAATGCTAAATCTCATTCTGAATGCTGCAGTAAATTTAATCTGATGCACGCACCAACCCAATGCTGTGCAATACTAATATTTCCCATTTTTTTGTGCTTAGTTTTACCACAGGCTCTTGTAACCATGCTTCAAGATTGCCAACAAGAACAAAAATATCAGCAGTCAGGCAAAATACAAAATGTAATAGAATTCATTGCCGCAATGCCAGCATCCCTACTGCCAGCTACATGACACTAAAACATTTTTCCATTGTTGAGACATAAGAATATCAAAAATGTCATAGCTTTGCCTTTTCCAAACCAGAGCTGGTTTTTGTTCTTTGTATGACTAAGGTTCTGGGTTATCTTAGCTGTGTCTGGCCCATGGACATTACTATTAATATTAATATCCCACAGCAGTCCAAAACTAGGAATCAGATTGTGTGATTTAAATCTGTACCAAATAGTAATTGTCTATGGGAAACGGGGGTGGTGGCCCACCGAATGCAGGAAGGTAGCCACTACATTTCAATAGAAGATCCTAGGTTTGCCACCTTGTGATGTCTTGGCATGTGTATTTTGTTTGGTCCTGTGTGACAGAAGGTGTGAGATCGGCCCTATTACAGTTACAGATATGTCACTTTTGTTCTAATGATAGTGTTGATTTGCTGGTTTTGCTGCCATATAGTGCCAAGAAACATTTTGTATGAGGTGTGACACTCAATACAAGAAACATAGGGGCCCATTACGATGGTGGTTGGATTTTTTCCGTCCGCCACCATAGTTGAGCTTGGGTCCGTCCGCCATGCGTGCGGTGGTCCTGCCCATTGTATTATGATGGGCCCGCCACCGCAGCAGTCGGATTCCGCAACTTTCACATTGTGGGGGGGTGCTTGCAGCAGCACTGCTGCGTCGTGAAAAAGAGCATGTTGTGCATTTCACTGCACTACGTGGGAGACACTGCGCTGTGCCTGCCACTTGGTGCAATGAAATGTAGGGGGTGCCATGGGTACCCACCAGTGCACCTACACACTCCCAACACGTGGGGGGCCTGCAACAGGCCCCCAAACACAATCTCCGCCAGCCTTTCCATAGCAGAGACACCGCAGCGGAAAAGCAGGCTTCCATATGCATCCTAATCCACATGGCGGAAAAAGCTAGGCACCGGCACCATTTTGGCAGTCCAGCTCCACCCGCCAGCGGGTGGACTGCTACAGGCGGAAAAGCAGCAGACGGATTTTCACACCGCTGCGGTCACCACCGCCGTCATAATCTGACTGGCGGTTTTCAAGGTTACAATCGTGGTGTGGAGGCCACCGCCGGCCCGGCGGTGGCGAGCCACCCGCCATCGAAATGAGCCCCATAGTGTTAGACCTAGCATTCTTGGTGTGATGTTCTCCTAACCTTTAACGTCAGACCTCCTGTTTTTGCTGACTTCGTTTTTACTGGCCTTAGAATTCTGCACACTTTACCACTGCTAACAAGGGCTAACGTGCTTGTGCTCTAGGGGTGACTTATACATATTAAAAAGGAAGATTTTGGCCTGGAAAAAGGTTGTTTTGCCAAGTTGCAATAGCAGTCTAAAATTGCACACACAGGGTCTGCAATAGCAGGCCTGAGACATGTTTAGAGTGCTACTTAAGTGGGTGGCACAATCAAGGCTGAAAGCCCACTAGTAGCAGTTAATTTACAGGCCGTGGGCACAGGTAATTACTCTTTACTAGGGACTTACAGGCAAATTAAAGATGCCAATTGGGTATAAGTCTATGTTACCATGTTTTAGGGATGGAGAACTAGACCCGAAGGTATCCGGTATCAGAGCACTTTACATGAGCATCAGTTGCGTTACATGAGGACACATTAATGTTTTGTAGGCAGGGGGAGATTAAGTGATTTGCCCAGAATCACAGGATGTTGAACGTCATTGCTGAGACTGGAACCCATTCCCCAGAATAGAGATCGACCGCCCTAGCAGTCAGGCTATATCCTCTCCCCAACAAACATTAACAATTTGTTGTTCTTACCTTTGTCTGACTAGTCATCCTATAGGTACCTCATGTCTTGCAGGTGTTGTGGTGTCTTCCTCAAGACGGGCTTCCTTGTAATTCCGATGCAGGCCGAATGACATGCCTGTCTCCATCGGGGCTACAAGCCTTTAAAATTCACTGTCATTTTCCTTTTATTTATTTATTTATTTGCTTATATAGCTCTTGAATCGACCCCCGAAGGGTTTACTTCTGCGCTTAGGATGGGCCGTGAGGGTGTATTGCAGCTATAGCAGAATCAGGCGCGGAAAAGAGTGGTCTTAAGCAGCTTCCTAAATTGTAGGTGAGCAATGCATTGTCTCCAAAACATGGGGAGCTCATTCCAATATCGAGGGCCAAGATGGGAAAGGGCTCTTCCTCCTAATCTAGCCTTTCTTACTTGAGGCACCACAAGATGATGTTTGGCAACCGAGCGAAGAGATCTGGAAGGTACATGTGGCGTGAATTTCTCCGAGAGGTAAGAGGGGCCTAAGTTAAACAGTGACTTATGAATAATGCAGCAGATTTTAAATCTGACCCGTTGGCGGATAGCAAGCCAATGCAGCTTCATAAGAAGAGGGCGAGAATGGGTCCTAGAAGGAGCATTGAGGACCAATCGCACCGCCGTATTCTGAACTACCTGCAGTCTTCTGAGTGGGGCATCATTGGTGGAGATCAGCAGGCCATTACAGTAGTCCAGATGGCTTAATACAAGAGCCTGGACTAAAGTTTTCCGGGTTGAGTCAGGGAGCAAAGGGAAGACTCGACGGAGCAGGCCTATTGTATGAAAACAGGAACCGGCTGTCTGAGCAGCATGCTCTTTCAGGGCTTGATCCAGACGGATACCCACGTTTTTAACTGTGAGCTTGGGAGCAGGATGGGGGCCCAGATCAATCGGCCACCATTCTGGTGTCCATAGGGAAGGGGCTTCTCCGAAGAGCAAAATCTCTGTTTTTCCCACATTACACTGGAGGACATTACTCTTCATCCAGTGGGAAATAGCTCTCATGCCGTTAGAGAAGGCCAGCTGCATAAAAGAGGTAAATTTGTCGAATGGGAAGAGCAACTGAGTGTCGTCGGCATAGGATATAGGAATAAACCCAAGCATCCTCAGAAGATTGGCCAAGGGAGCGATATAGATGTTAAACAATGTAGGGCTCAAACATGAGCACTGAGGAACTCCCTTGGACAATGCTGTTGGAGTCGAACGATACGGGCCTAAGTTGACAATCTGGGAGCGAGCTGATATGAAAGCTCGCCATCCACGGTAAGGCCAATTTTCTTAGTCCGATCTCTTTTAGTCTTCTGAGTAATATACTATGTGAAACTGTGTTGAATGCCGCAGATAGGTCCAATAGCACCAAAATCATAGAGTGGCCCTTATCGATGGGTCATCCTGATGTTGTCTGTGACCACTAGTTATGCTGATTCTGTGCTGTATTTGAGCCTAAAGCTGGACTGGGAGGGTATCTAAACAGCCCGTAAGTTCGACATGGCTGGAGAGATGAGTGTTGACATGTTTCTCCATTAATTTGCTTAGAAACGTAAGGAGCGAAATAGGGCGGAGGTTCGAAAGATCCGTCAAAGGGACTTTAGTGTTCTTACGGATCGGTCTAACCAGTGCAACTTTCCATTCCAAAGGTACATGGCCTTCTTTTAGGGAAAGATTAATAAGAGATTGAATCGAGGAAGACAGATGATTGGCCAAGGGAGGGATAACTTTAGCTGGGATGAGGTCCGAAGGGGATCCTGATTTTATCCTAGGAATCAATAGTTCGACCTCTGCTGATGAAAGTGTGGGAAAGTGCTCTAACAACTGAGGATTTATCTGTTTCAATTGGTCAAGTGCCATTAGGATCTGTGGCTGATTTCCTGCCGGGGTGATTTTTTCATAGATAAGCTCTATTTTCTGCGAAAAGTGGAGAGCAATATCATCACACACCAATTGGGAAGGGACCTCCGAGCTTTCACATGCCTTGGGGCTGATGAAGGACTGAAGGATTTGATGCAGAATTTTAGGGGTGTTACCAGCCTGGGCTAATTGTGATGCTATATGGGTTTCGGTGCTATTTTTATGTTTTTATGATAGCTGGACAGAGTGGTATAAAACCGATCTCTGCCCTTCTCATCATGGGTAGCACGCCAACTCCTCTCGTATTTCCTGCAAAGTTGTTTTTGGACCCGCAATTGAGTCGAGAACCAAACTGCCTGTGGGCGTTTAGGATAACTTGGGAAAGATTTTAATGGCGCAATATGGTTGATGGCCATTGAGACAGCAGAGTTATATTTAGCCAATACTTCCACTATATTATCCGATACAGAGTTCTAAGGCCTTAAAAAGGAGGTTGAAACCTCTCCAAGGAGACTTTCTGCCACTGCCTGCGAGTGTGAAATGTAACCGATTTATTTTTTTTAAGTTCTATTGGGCCCTGAATAAAAAATGTGATAGCCGAATAATTGGACCAGGTAAGTTGTTGGGGGGGGTTCACACTGGATCCTAGGAGAATTAGAAAAAATTATGTCTAATGTGTGACCGGCTGTGTGAGTCGGGCCTTCATTAATCTTGGATAAGCCCAAAAGGGATAGATCTGCCAGGAGGATCTGTGCATCTGGATTGGAGGGACATTCACTAGGCTAAGCTAGGAAAACCATAGGAATCTTTGCCATAGCACATATTGCTGAGGCTATTCCCCATTTATCAGAGAATTACCTACAATCCTGCAGTGACCTTGCAATTAGGAAATGACGATCCCTGAGGTATCGGTACTTCTGGTTTCACAATTACTGCTGCAGTACCACCCGTCTCTAAAAGTGAGGCTCAGTTTGTGAGTGGTGCCCAAGGTTGACAGGAACTATGTGTCCTCCTGTGTAACCACAGTTGCATACACGTGGCTTTGTGTCTGATCTGCAAGCGTCATATGTTGCTCATTCATTTGTAGTGCGCACACAGTGGGTTCCAAGATTAGAGACTCAATCAGTTTCTAATGGAGGCAGGGCTGGCTTTGGGGCAGTAGGATTGGTGCGGCCGCACTGGGCGCTGACCTGGGGGGACTCACTGTACTCAGTAGGGGCGCAGTGTTTAGCAAAGTCTTACGATTTCAAAACGCCTGCTGCAGAGTTCCTTGTGCATCCAGCTTTTGGGAAGCAATAAAAATTTCAAGATAACTCTTTTAATTAATGAGCCTGCTAGAGAAAGAGATCAGAGTTTTGTCTAGTGGCAGTTTTGACTTGTCGTAAAGTATCCAATTAATTAATTAGGCGGTTAATATGCCTGCTGCAAAGAACAGATCTGTATTTTATGAGGCTAGGTGTGTGGATTAGTAAAACCAGCCTTTACCAGTTTTTTAAAACAAATGAAATGTATGTGAGAGACGAGCTATGAAGAGATGAGGGGCGCTTTTGGCAGATGGTAGTGAGGGAATCGGAGGAGGAGGTAATTGGAGGAGGCGCACCAAAAAAGATTGTCGCACCAGACGCCACAATCGCTAAAGCCGGCCCTGAATGGAGGTGAAGGAAAGGTAGAGTGTAGTAGAAACGTTGATCTTCATGCACCCTAAGACAGCTGACATTCACACTCTGAGAGATGTTCACCTGCTGGGCCTTCACCTAATTGCTGACAACATATGTAGAAAGGTTAAGTCAAATTAGTGGCACACAAAGGGTGTGCACTGTGCAAGGGTGGCGATAGGGGCATGGACTCGACAACATTCAGCCACTAACACTACGCCACATGTGCTGCCCCTGTACCCAACTCTAACACTGAACTTATCGAGGCCTTTATCTTGGTTCATACAGGGCAATACAGGTAATTGCATTAACTCCAAGACACTGGGTTAAATTCGCGGTCTGGAACCCAGGTGCAACCTCAAAACAGTCACATTTTCTCCTGAATAAAATTCCTCGTTCATCCCATATAGTGACTCATAAGCTATGCACCTGTGAAACACATTCTTTCACTCAACAGCACATTATCACTGGACAGAGACAGCTGAAAAGAAAAGATGAGCTAGTAAACTTAGGAATGTCCTGCAGAGCTGATCACAGATGGTAGCTGGCTGCAACTGACACATCTTCAGCCAAGACATTTCTCAATAAAAACTAAACACAGACAGCTTCCAACCAATGCCTATAATCTTGGCTACTGCAGTACAAACTACAATGAAGCAAGTTATAACCAATGCAAGCAGATTTAGCTTTACCTCAACATAACATTTTCTAAATCTGACATAGACAGTTATCTTATGGCCACTCTTTCATAATAGAGTTGCTTGAGCAGCAGGCTTGTGGAGAAGGGCCCTCTCAAGGGGATCTGTGAGTACTATTTGCCCAAGAGCCAGCAGCGACTCCTCTGGTAAGGTGGAGGAGCGTCGCCCCAAAGGAAAAATGAAATGATAATAACACCATGTTAATATCGTTTTATTTTTCCCTAGTGGCTCTGTAGGTGCGGTACAGGGTTGCCCACAGAGCAGGGAGAGGATTGGTGGGCACTTTTTAAGTGCGCATGATGGTCCGTCTTGGGCCGACCAACCAGTCATGCGCAGCTAGCATGTTCACCACCGGCTGTATTGCACAGCATGGGTGGAGAACATGCACAGCCTCCCAACCCCTGTATGAGCACCGAACCACAGTGCTCAGACCAACCATGATGCTGTTGTCATGCTGGTGACAGCAGCTTTGTGATTGGCTAGGGGAGTCTGGGGGCCTGGGTGCTTCCTGTTTCCTGCGTCGTGGACAGACGGCCGAAGGAGAGGCGGCCGCCGGGAAGGTAAATAAAATGTTCTTATTCCCCTTTTTTCATTTTTTTAATTCCGATGCTCCCCGCTTCACCACTACTGCCCCATAGCAGCCGCTACTGCCTGGAGCCCACTCTTTTCAGGGCACAGTGCGGCCTCTGCTGAGTGTACTTATATATCAGAACAGTAGGTTGTTTGATATATTCATAATGAGCAAAGTACCATCCGGTGCCACCTTGTGGCTGGTACCTGCGTCCAAATGTTGCCCAGTATATTAGTCCTGCCAGAAAACTAGAGATGGGTACCTTATAACATTGGTGACTTGGGCCTCGCAAAGCTTCTGACAGACCTGGTGTGAAAAGACATAAAATGATAGCACATATAGAATTTCCATCATTAACTTTAATTTTGCAACATGTTTGCAGACACAATTTAGGAAAATATATTTATGTCATGCAATTTTCTGACAATGACGTTCTTGCTCCACCTCTCAAATATAACGTGTTGTGCATTAGACGAAATTAAATGCATTGTTCGGGTGAGAATGGATTGCAGAAACTAGGCTGTGATGGGGAAAAGATGGGGATGTATAATTGTATCCACCAGTCAACACACTACATATTTTTATTTTTTTACATAGACTTTGAGCAGATTTACACCATGAGACAGAGAGAGATAAAATGATTTATACATAATTACACAATGTTTCACCAAGCTCTGAAGCCAGAATTACATAACAGGTCTCTGCGTGCCAACATAAAGCTATAAATAAGGGTCCTTTAACGTTTTTAAAGCCCTGATGAAACAAGTTATTTATGACAAAACGCCTGTTGGTTTGGCATTATTGTATACATTCCCGTTATGTTTATGAAAAAAAATCGAAATAATTTCGGAAATAAATGAATACGGCTGACATTTGAATAAAAACCAGAGCAGTTTTGAGTTTTTTTTTTTTAAACAATCACATGAGCGTTTTTCTTCAAAATTAATCGGGAGAACACCTAAATTATATGCAATCTACACATACACCGGTCAATCAAGAGAACTGTCAGCAAAATCCCTGTCTTGAACTTCACATTCACAGCTAAGACCTGTAATTCTCAATTTCTGTTTTTCTAACATTTTTATATGTTTTCTCACATTACATGTACACAGCTTTACAGGAAATACAAGTCTTCGATAAAGAGAAAAATAGAAGTCTTCTTGCAGGCAGTTATGAAATAAAAGTAATTGTAAAAACAAAACGAGAGAAGCCAGTCATTTTGAAAGGGGGGGATAAGTTGGGGATGATTGGTGCGTCGGGCCTGCAGGCTCCTGTTTACTTCTAGTTATACATCTGAATTGCTCTTTTAGCTTTTGTCGCCCACACTACGTCTGGGAGAGTCAGCACTGAATTCCCTGGAATAATGAGTCAGTCTCATTACTCAGTTTCTGCATGAGATGATGCGTGAAGTGCTACGGGATTATCCTAAATATGTTACTGGTGCAAGCCCGCCTCTGCTGGGAGACAGCTGCTAATAAATATAATTATTCCCCCCACTTGCCTCTTATGGTGTTCTTTTGGGGTGCCATAAGAATGGGTACCTAGGCTCCTGTAGCATAGCTTATCTCCAAGCATGATCACTTGTGTGGACGGGTTTGGTAGAATGCGGCTTCCTCCTTAAAACAGTGAATGTACTAATCTGTCCAATTTGATTGTACTACTGAAGATCGACCCCTAGAATATTGTTATATAAGAATATCGATGACAGAGTATCGAGGGAAAAGATACCGAAAAGTTAGTGAATATATGTAAATATAGATTTACTCTTTCGCAGCTGCGGTCTGTGCATCTAACAGCGGTGGGGCCGGGTGAGGGGCAGTGGCGTAACAAAAGTTAAAGGGGCCCCCCTGCAATGTACACAGAGGGGCCCCCACTCCGCATTTTATCCGGCGGCCTCAGACCGTAGTTCTGTTCTGAGGGGGCCCCCTGGAGCTAGGGGGCCCCCCACACCACGGGGGATGCGGGGGCCTGTGTTACGCCCCTGGTGAGGGGGGATTTCGAGGGACAATGTCGAGGGAAAATTAAATGAATAATTAATTTTCCCTCGGCATTGTCCCTCGAAATCCCCCTCACCCGGCCCTACCGCCCTACCACTGCTACCTGCAAGGACCGCGGCTGCTCTTTCTAACTCCACGGCTGCGTACCTTGAAGATATATGTACTGCTCAGGTACATACACTTGGAGTTAGGTGCAGACAATCTAGACTTACATACCTGTCTGTATTTTTTTCTATATTTTATTCTCCATATTCTGTCACATCAATATTCAGGGGCGGATATTCAGGAAGCACACCTTCTAATTTGTGGTACCCTTGTCCCAGTTAGAGGTTGGGGAGTTGCCGGGTTTCTGCCTATAAACTCAGTCCCTCCACCACAGCAATTTCTTGACCTGAAGTCAGGTTACTAGAGGACCGGTGGATCACAGTGGTGGTCGAAGGCCCTAAGTGGAGCAGGTCAACCCCGTTTTCTCTGCCAGGGACTGCCATGTGAGGCATAACAGGCCCTAAGTAGAGCAGGTCAACCCCGTATTCACTGCCAGCGACTGCCATGTGAGGCATAACCATCCTGGGTAGGAAAATCACACAAAAGCCTAAAACTAGGCGACAACTCGGCAAATGATCATTGCCTCCAGTGTAATTGCTGGAGCTGGTGGCTTCAATGAAGTCACAGAGATCTTCACAAGGCAGGTTGGGAATAAGCCCGGGCAGAATGTTGATTACACCAGAGTAATCGGAGTAATCTTGGTAACTCCGTGTTACTCTATGATAAGGAATTACAGATAATTATGCATATACTCCTACCCACAAATTTGAGAGTAATTTGGGGGGAATAATCCTACCACAAGAGCACATTCAAAGAGCGTGAGCAGCTGTTTGCACTCCCTATTCATTTTCTGTTGCTTTTAGCTCTGTTTCTTAGTTGAAAATGCATCCTTATTTTCAATTTGGGATGCAAGGGTGCATTTTACCCTAAAAAGTAGCCCAAAGGCTAGTCAGAATTTGCAGAATCCTACCCCAAGAGCACATTCAGTGAGCGTGAGTGGCTGCTTGTGCTTGCTAGTTCTGTTGCATTTAGTGTTATTTTGTAGCTCAAAATTACTCTTCTTGCATAATTCTGTACAATCTCACAGAATTCTTAGGTAATTATGTATGATTATGCTACACAAAATTATGTGAGTTATGCCCACCCCTAGTTGGGATGTCTACATTTGGTGGGCAGTCCTCGGCCAGACTTTAAATAAGGCCTTTTTTGTCATGTAAGAATGGACAGAAAACTCTTTCTTTTTAACCGACCTATGATTTCTTGGTTGAACTGTTCCTCAGTCTTAACGTTTTCTTTGCATACGTGCATTTACTGCATTTCTATCAGCTACTGATATTGAACACTTTTATACAGTTTTTATTGTAAAGCACTCTGCTGTCTTCTGCCGTGATATCCTTGAAGAAATCAGCCAAATAAATAAAAGCCGCCAAATAAAATGAACAATATTTTCCTCCAATAAATCATTAAAAGAAAGAAGGATTATAGTAACTGTATTTGGAATTGAGTATATTTTGTCACTAATCAAAGTATACAAATTAAAAAGACCAATGGAAAAAACGTAAACGCACTCACAAATTAAGAACATGCTATTTTCCTTATAATTACTGTGAAATGTTGCATATCCATTAAAAAACTTGAACTTCAGATTTTCTATCTGAAATTAGCAAGTGTGATCACACAGACACATCCTACCAGATGTGGATATGACAGAGTGATTTATTTTGGTTTGTTTACCCATGCATACTGCAGATTAACACATGCATCATGGACAGAAACTCTCTCTCGCTTCTTGTATTAAGCTATTTGGTTGAAAATATTTAAATCCTGTTTTTTAGCTTTTCTTCTATTCCAAAAACTAATTTTGGTCTGTTAAGTGTCATAAAAGCTGCCTGTTTCAGCCACTTAGAGATACTCCTTATAAAATATTTCTGTTTTACTAACAGATTTCTAGTATCCATTTATTTGAAAACTAAGCAGTACATCACCATATTAATTTTAGTATCACCACCACTCAGATAGAGTAATGGCTTTAGAAACAAGAAGGTCCTCAAATCCAAGTGATTGAAAAATGCTCTATTGCGGTTGGTGGTTATGTTCAGGTGTCACAGTTAAATGTGTGAACCCATGATCGAATGAGGGTTTCCCTACCATAGTCTCAACCTTCATCAGACCAGACAAGGTCCTTACATTTAGCACCTAGCAATCACAGATCATTTTTTGTGCCTAACATCAAGTTACAACCAAAGGAAATGATAGACGGAGTGTTGAACATTGCAAGCACTCACCCCCAGTCAACTGATCTGGGTTTAATCCATCACCGTTCTTTAACCCACTCTGCCCCCCCAGTTCAGACATGGCCATATGCAAATCAGTCTGACACTGTGCCTCATGGGAACAGTCCAGCCCGAACTGCCAAGCAATATCTTCTCTGGACCGGAAACAAGCTTCCTAGGACCGGTTTCTGGCATTTTAGCCGTCTTCGGCCAGGCTTGCTTGAATCCAGTGGCAAAGTGAGCAAGGGACTCAACGTCTGAGCATACCCTGCCAACTTATGGCAAACAAAGCAAAAACCAAAGGAAATGATGGACGGAGTGTTGAACATTGCAAACACTCACCCCCAGTCAACTGATATGGGTTTAATCCATCACCGTTCTTTAACCCACTCTGCCTCCCCAGTTCAGACATGGCCATATGCAAATCAGCCTTACCCTGTGCCTCATGGGAACAGTCCAGCCCGAACTGCCAAGCCATATCTTCCCTGGACCGGAAACAAGCTTCCTAGGACCGGTTTCTGGGATTTCAGCCGTCTTCAGCCAGGCTTGCTTGAATCCAGTGGCAAAGTGAGCAAGGGACTCTTTTTTTATTTTTTATTTTTTTTTATTGATTTTCACAGCAGCAAGTAAAAGTTGATCAGACACATTATTGTCCCTTTGGTTATACGAAAACATAAATACAACATAACAGGAAAATCAATTTAAGTACAAATTATACTTTAGCATTGTAACCAATCATAAATAGGAGCCCAGAGTTTAGAGCCAAAGTTCCTCTTTTTCGTCCCCTTTAAACGATAAACAGCATTCTCCAGTTGATACATGTTTAGCAATTTAATTTGCCATTGAGAAAATGAAGGGGATCTGCATCGAGCCAGTGCGAAGTGACACAGTATCTAAAAATAGACATTGATATGAACAGGAATCCCTCTTCAGCACGTGTGAAAGGCCGAGCTGTATTAAATTGAATGCCAAGTATTACAAGATCAGCAGATAATACTAGGGGAATATTCATTATTTTGTTTAAAAACAATTGAACTTCAGATTTAAATTGGGATAGTTTAGGACATAGAAAGAACATGTGAATAGAGTTTGCACCTATACATCCGCAGCGATTACATTTATCTCCAGTATTCCCTTTCCATTTTAGTAACTTGGCAGGAGTATAATATAAGTCAAAGGTGCTCATAAAGCTCTGGCTCTTTAGCGATCCATTAATTAATACTTGATTGGACAGTACCAAGGTATCCAATACGTCTATATTTTCGATATCCATCTCTTTTTGCCATTTTGTATTATAAGATACAAGATTATCTTCTAAGCCTTTAATCATTGCTTTATATATCACCCCAATTTTCTTTTGTTTCAAACAACATTCTAATACCTCATGTTTCTTAATTTTGTTAGAGTTCACTAAATTCTTTGAGTTTAGGAAACTACGTATTTGAAGGTATTTGAAAAAATCTGATTTGGGTAAATTATAGAAATGTTGAAGATGAGAAAATGTTGCAAATTGTTCATTAGGAAAAAAATCCCCAATTTGACGAATATTACAATTTTTCCAACGCTGCATAACACAATCAGAAAAAATTGGTGGCAACGATGGATTATCAAATAAAGGTGTGTAAAAATTCAAATTACTATCTAGATGAAGTCTACGTTTGCACATTTTCCATAATTGGAAAACTGTAACCATTACCTTGAACCTTGTTTTCTTATAGTAACTTGGTTCTAGAAAACGGACCAGACATCTTTGTGCTTGACTACCAAGAATCATTGTGTAGATTGAGGGATATAAGAAATCATCCAAGATTATCTCCTCAAAAATTAAACTGCTCATTAGTCTAAGTGATATCGCCATATAGTATAAACGAAAATTAGGGATTCCCCAGCCACCTCGAAGCGAGGGTAAAGTACAGCTAAGTAAAGACTTCCTTGCCCTTTTATATCCCCATAGAAATCTAGAAATTATCCTATCTAATTTAATAAAAAAACTGGATGGAAAAAGTAATGGTATAGTCCGAAAAAAATAGAGAAATTTGGGAAGGAAAAGCATCTTAACAACATTAGCACGACCATACAAAGAGAAATGTAGATTATCTAGCCTCTCGAGGGACCTATTCGTAGCAGCGAGTACTGGATCAAGATTAAGCCCAACAATATCTTCTACTTTAGGTGACAAAATCACGCCCAAATACAAAGCCGTCTTCGATAATAGTAAACCAGTTGGCGCATCAGCGGTAGAGTGAATCATCTGTGTTTTTGAGATATTTAATTTATAACCAGAGTAAGATCCGAATTCACTAGCTATTTCAACAATCTTGGGAAAAGCTCGATTAATGTCTGAGGTCACTATAGCAACATCGTCGGCATATGCCAAGATTTTATACTCAATTTGGTGGATCGTCACCGGGGAAATATTGTCATCACGCAGAATTTTTTGTAAATATGGTCCTATATATAATGCAAATAACAAGGGGGAACATGGGCATCCCTGCCTTGTCCCCCTCGTTATTGTAAATGTTGTTGAAATGTCCGAAGCAATTCGTATGCTCGCCTTAGGGTCAATATATAGGGCTTTCAAAGCTGTTATATATCTGCTTGGAAATCGCTTCCAGGCTAGGACAGACCAGAGAAATCCCCAGTCGACCCTATCGAACGCTTTTTCAGCGTCCAATAGTGCCACACCGACTGCGGATCTCGAGGCCTGAGCCCAGTCTAGAAGGGTAATAATTCTTCTTACATGATCCGTTGTATCTCTATTTTTAATAAAACCATGTTGGGTTTTTACAACTAAATTGGGCATAAAATCTTTCAGTCGGTTTGCTAATATCTTAGAAAAGATCTTGCTGTCGCAGGTTAGTAGAGAAATTGGTCTATACGACCCCAAATCCAGAGCGTCTTTACCTTTTTTTTTTAATACAACAATGGTTGCTAGTGACCATGAAGGAGGAGGTCTACCTGCCAAAGCTTCTTGAAAGACTTTTAATAATTCGAGTTTTAAAATGTTACGAAAGGTACGATAGAATTCTAAAGGGATATGATCCGGGCCCATCGCTTTACCGATAGCCAAACCCAATATCGATTCCTCTACCTCTTCCCATGTTATAGGGGCAGATAATATTTTACCTTGTTCGCTAGTGAGGGAGGAGGGACTATCTAAATTTGAAAAATAATTAAACACATCATTCCTTATACTGGTACCGTCATTTGATTTATTATATAAGGATTGGTAAAAATCCCGGAATGCCCCTAATATGCCTACAGTAGACTCCTGAATTACACCATCTTGGTCTTTTATTTTGAGAATTTCCGTGATGGCAGCTTTTTGTTTCAGCCTTTGAGCTAAGGTCCTTCCCGTCTGCTCACTTAATTCATAGCAGTCTTTTTTAAATAGTTTGTATTTTATCGCTACTTGTTCAGCCAGGAAAGAATAAACAGTCGAACGTTCCACAGCTACAGATTTCTGAGCTTCTTGAATGCAAATACCATTTCTAATACAAGAAGCTAAGTTTACTTCTGCAGAAGTAATTTTATCCAAAGCAACCATAAATTCAGCTTGTTTTTTCTTTAAGCGATGTTGTGAGAAGCTCAGAGTCTCACCTCTAATGACCGTTTGAAGGTATCCCAAACTACCTGTATCGATGCAGATCCATTATTATTAACAAAAAAATCTTTGATAATCCCATCCATATGGGATAGGTAATCCTGATCTAACAATAGGTTTCTCTGAAAAAACCATTGTCTCTTATTGTGATGTTCAGAAGAAGGAATTGAGAGATTTAAAACAATAGGATTATGATCAGAAATCATTTGTGGTAAAACCTCTATGCTTAAGTCATCAAAAACCTTAGGAGAGATAAAGAAATAGTCTAAGCGGACAAATTTACGATGCGGTGCAGAATAATAAGTAAAGCCTGGTTCTGTTGGTCTAAGTTTGTTCCAAACATCAATCAAGCCGTTCCCCAAGACTAAATTCCTAAGGGCCCTATAAGATTGAACCTTCCGTCCTTGATGGCACCTAATATCTCTTATGTTACAGTTTGCTCCAATGTTGATATTAAAGTCACCACATATAATTAAGGGTTGATTCCAATTTGCTAGTTCACAATTAATAAGATTAAAGACTTCTTTATCATCTAGGTTAGGACCATATAATGAACAAACTGTCATTTCTACTTTATCTATAAAAATCTGTGCAATTCCCCATCTGCCCCATTTGTCACCTAGCGTTTTACTACACTTCCCAATCCCTTGTTTTATCAAAATAGCTGTTCCTCTTGAAGTTCCCATTTGTTTAGAACAAACTAAAAGCTCAAGACCTAGTCTTTTTAACAAATCCCTCTTGGCCCAAGAAATGTGTGTCTCTTGAAGACAAAGAACATCAATATTCAGTAGGTGAATCAAATAACGTAAGACCCCAATCTTCCTATAGTCATTCAAGCCGTTAATATTTAACGAGCAAATTTTTAACTTTCTCCCCATATTGTATTCTTAAAAAGTATTTATAAGTACATTTCTGCTCATGAAATTTATTTTTTTGTACATTTCTGACATCTAGGTCAACCTTTCTTGCTGCTTTACACCCCAAACCCCACCACCGAAGCCCCCCCCCACCCCCCGGTACAAGACCTTAGGCCCACCCCCCTCCCCCCCCCCCACCTTATGAGACCCAGGAACTCTCAGCTCCTGCTAGAAGAGGCACTGCGTTCACCGAGCTCCGCGTCAGTTAAACAAAAGAAAAACAAAAAACAAAAAAAGAAAGGAAAAAGGAGAAACATCAAAAGTACTGTTCTCTAAGAGAATAAATGATCACATTAAGACTTCATTAGGTGAAACAAATAAGCACTTATGCTAGAATAAGAGAGCTTTAGATTGGATTAGAGAGTATCTAAATATTCTTTCGCTTTGATCTCTGAAAAAAAAAATTTTGTTTGTCCTTTCCAGACAGTCTTTAGTTTGGCCGGGTTCTGCAGGTAGACAAGGGCTCCCTTTTTCTGGAACTCTGAGATTAACTGCCTTAAATGCCACCGCTGGGTCACAGTCGCCTGACAAAAGTCCGGTCCAACAAAAAAAGAACATCCTTTGGCAGTTACTTTTTTATCTGGTCTAGCTCGAATTGAAATATCTTCTCTCGCCAGAAAATTATTAAAGCTGACCAGAATTGCACGAGGATACTCAGCTTCACCCTGCCGTGGCTTCCTAATAGAAAAAGGGAAACGATGAGCTCTTTGGATCTCTTTTGACCAGTCCCACTCAATTAGATCCGGAAAGGCCTCATTTAAAAGTCCAATCACAAACTGTCTGGCGTCGTTTCCCTCTTTCTTTTCTGGAATTCCGAGAAAACGCAGATTATTCCTACGGGCCTGATTTCCAAGATCTGACAGTTTATAGGAAAGGTCATCCTTAAGACATTTAACAAGTTCAAGTTCTTGCTTCTGGGATTTCATCTCTTCTTCTAATACTAAGATACGGGCCTCTGCTTCTGTCACTCTGTCCGCTGTTTCAGAAGAAAGTTTAATTGCACGGCGAACCGTATTTTTAAATTTTATACAGGAAGCCTGAGTGCGCAGGTTTTCTAATTTAGTCTCTGCGCGATGAGCCATCATAGTGTCATAAATGGTTAACAGTGTAATTTCAGGGGGTGTTTCCGTCAAAGAGTTCATATCTGTAGTAGAATCGGACCTCTCTGTGCAATTAGCCCCAGTCTGACCGGTTTCACCGAAAGAAGCAGGAGCAGGAACAGTATTCTCAGCTTTTTTTTGACTATTAGACGCGAGATTAAGAGTGCTCCTCTTCTTTCGTTTCTTCAGAGTAGCCATACTATCATTGGGTGAGATTAAGAAAGATTGGCCAGCATCTTCATCTTCATCATCATCTTCTCCTTCACCCGAGGGACTGTTTTCTTCCATGTTCCCCACCCAATCTCTTCTCCCACTTAAACTTTCATCGGATGAATGATCTGAGAGAGAGTAAAAATTTTCCAGTGCCTCTTGAGTCTTGGCGCTTTCCAAAACGTAGTTAGCTTTTGTGGCAGCAAGGGACTCACTGGACGTAATATCCTGCAATACATCCTGCAGTACATCGGCTTGTCTTCCGTCTGTCATAAGACTCTGAACGTCCTGGCCCCTAGGATTCAAGCTTATCGCTATTGTGTCCGTAGCATCAGCAGAACTGCCACCTAAAGCAACATTGTCTCCATTCAAAACTTGAGCCTCTGTAATAGCAATAGTTGAGGATACTGTAGCAGTATGCTTTGGTACTTTTTTATCAAAAAAGCCATGAAATGATAAAGCATTTTGTTTTGAAGAACACTGAGGTACCAATATAGATGTGTTTATACTGGTAAGATCTACCGGAACATTAACCACGTCGTCATTACTGGCCATAAGTTCGTGTGTTTTCATAGGTGAGGGGTCAGTTGCAGCATTTTTAGCTAAGGGCAATTTCTCATTCACAGACGGTTTTACCTTTACGCTGCGTGTCTGGACTTTCGTTTGCTGCTTCTGTGTTTTCTGCGGCATTCTCCCACCTCCTTGTAGAGCGTTGTTCCTGCTCTCTCTCACTCGGTACACCAAAAGCCGGCTTCCCGCTACGAATCCTAAAAAACGCCACAGGATAAAGCGTTCGCGGGTCCGGAGCACCTCTAGAACGTCAAGCAGCATCCGTTGCAGCAGAGTCCGACACCAGTCGAGCAACCAACAAACTCCGTAATGGAGCGCCTGGACCGGACACGCCGCCGATATCCACAGCCTCTAGAACCGCTGAAAGTCACCACCGACTGAGAACTCGCCGATTGAAATTCCTTTGCTATGGTTGATAGTCGCGTAAGTACTCTCGTTCTCAGAGATGAAATTTTCGTCGAAAATCAGACCTCCGTCAGCATAATCTCTCCTTTTTCCTCAAAGACGCGGAGCTGGGGAAAGGAGCTGCTTACACAGCCCGCATCGCATCCGCCATCTTGTCTCCGCAAGGGACTCAACGTCTGAGCATACCCTGCCAACTTATGGCAAACAAGGCAAAAACCAAAGGAAATGATGGACGGAGTGTTGAACATTGCAAGCACTCACCCCCAGTCAACTGATCTGGGTTTAATCCATCACCGTTCTTTAGCCCACTCTGCCACCCCAGTTCAGACATGGCCATATGCAAATCAGTCTGACCCTGTGCCTCATGGGAACAGTCCAGCCCGAACTGCCAAGCCATATCTTCCCTGGACCAGAAACAAGCTTCCTAGGACCGGTTTCTGGCATTTCAGCCGTCTTCAGCCAGGCTTGCTTGAATCCAGTGGCAAAGTGAGCAAGGGACTCAACGTCTGAGCATACCCTGCCAACTTATGGCATAGAAAGCAAAAACCAAAGGAAATGATGGACGGAGTGTTAAACATTGCAAGCACTCACCCCCTGTCAACTGATCTGGGTTTAATCCATCACCGTCCTTTAGCCCACTCTGCCACCCCAGTTCAGACATGGCCATATGCAAATCAGTCTGACCCTGTGCTTTATGGGAACAGTCCAGCCCGAATTGCCAAGCCATATCTTCCCTGGACTGGAAAAAAGCTTCCTAGGACCGGTTTCTGGCATTTCAGCCGTCTTCAGCCAGGCTTGCTTGAATTCAGTGGCAAAGTGAGCAAGGGACTCACGTCTGAGCATACCCTGCCAACTTATGGCGAACAAAGGGGTACTAAAGGGGGTGGTGATGGATGGAGCTTCAGAACCAATCAAACACTCTCACCCAGTCAACAGATCTGGGTTGGATCCATCACCGTTCTTTAACCGACTCTGCCACCCAGTTCAGACATGACCATATGCAAATCAGTCTGACCCTGTGCCTCATGGGAACAGTCCAGCCCGAACTGCCAAGCCATTGTGCTCAGAACAGTCAAAAGCCTTCCATTTTGCAAAAACATTTTTAAACACTGATTTTGGCATTCATATGATTATTCAAATCATCTAATTCTAGTTAACTTTATACACCAATGTTCCAAAACAGATACATCTTTTGGTTTCCAATGATGTAACATCAAGGACCGGGCAACAGCCATGGCGGTACTGATAAAATGTTGGACATATTTTGCTGATGTACTTACATTGCGCGAATACCCAAATATTATTAAAGTTGCCGCAGGTCTAATCTAAAATCCTATCATTTTACTTAACTCTTGAAACGTCACCACCCAAAAGTCACAAAGTACTGAGCCTATAAAAAAATGTGAAGATGGAACTGCTATTTAAAACACTGCTCTCAGAGTGCTGTGAGCATCCTATGGAGAGCTTTAGGAGTGTAAGAATCTAGCCATCTTGAGAGAAATGCCATTCTTTCAAAGTTGGCCTACCTATGTAATTTTTATCCAGTAACTGAGATAATCTGCTATTCACCTGCCATTATCCTACAGTTGGTAACCCTATAAATTGTATCAAAAAATTTGGAAATCATTAATAATGACGAGTTCTGAAGCAAAACCCTATACCAGTTTCTGATCCCCACTTGTCTGTTCATAACTAACAACACTATAAAAACCCGATATCTGCATAAAACTAAAGAAGAGCAGACAAATTTATTCCTCAAACTGTAGTATGATTTCCACCCAGGTTTTTTGCATTTGGCTAGTAATAAACTCACAGGTAAAAAAAAATTCCTTGGCATTCCAAATTTCCAAAGAGTTGGAGATAGCCACCCCCATACATTTACAATCCTTCAACAACATGAATGCATGATACAGGAATCACCATAACCTAAAAAATTGTTTGATATGAGCCTCCATTAAATATATAACACTTTGGGCCCGATTCCGCTGAATTATGATACCGGCAGTCGGAGCGCAGTGGGTGAGGTGAAAGACCACTGCCTCTGACAGACTCAAGATGCCTGTCAGGGCGATGGTTGGAGCCTAATCCCTACAATGGAGGCGGTGCCTGCTGAGGCACGACCGTAGGGATTAGGATATCAGTTGTCAGTCCCACCACCGTGGAAAGGCTGTCAGAAATTAGCAGGTCCCCTGTCCCCTCTAGGCCTCCATGATGTGGCCTGAGGGGCACATGTGGTGTCACCTAAACATCCATGCACCATGTGCCAGGCCCCAGAGCATACGGTGCATGAATGTTTAAAAACATCCCTTTTTCTATTGCGGTTTGAGCTGCTGCCTATTTCCAGGGCGCTGCACAAGCCACAATAGAAAAAGGGATGTTTCTGACCGCCTACATGGCAATCAGGTGGGACCTCCGACTACTTGTCAGGCGGTCCCACTCTCGCTGAGATGTCGATCGGATGCCCGTCCGACCACAATCATAATAAGGCCCTTCATAGCTAGTCTTTAATGGAAGCTTTACAATTTTATAAAAAGCTGGCAAACTTATTTCTGATCTTTCAACATCTGAATCAATAAAAAACTATGAAAAGATTCCATTTCAGAAATGACCCTGACAATGTGATCTAAAACAGATGCCTCATAATGAACCTATAAATGTGGTACGGCCAGTACTTCCTGATTCTTATTTAATTGTATAACTGGAAGTTGGACCCTGGGATTTTCTTTTTTCCATATACATTTCCTTAAAAGGTAATCAACTTCTTTAAAATAACGGCTATTGATTTTTATTGGGAAGTTAGTAAAAAGAAATAGGAACAATGATAACATTGACATTTTGATCAAAGAAATACCAACAATCACAGATAATTGAAGCAGAGTCCATCTATTTGATAAATATTTTACTTTCTTTCCTGGCAGTATAGTTAAGATGAAACAAATCTGCAATGTTCAAATAAACTGCTGCTGAAGATTTTGAGGGAGATCAATTGCTTCTGTGTTAAATAATAAAAGCTTTGTTTTTGAAAGGCTAATGTTATAGCCCCCCCCCCCCCACTGAAGTAAATTCTTGGATTGAGCATTCACTTTTTCAGCTTTCTATTACAAGATAATAGCATCGCTAAAAGTTTTATTTTTGCCATACCCTCTAGTGGTGAAGTTGTTGAAGCCTTATTGCCAAGCCTTACTACCAAAGGTTCAATAAAGAAAATCAAAAGAATTGGAGATATTGGGCAACCCTGACGTGTGCCTCTTTTAATTATAACTAACCCGATCTCTTTCTAATGTATCATTATTCTAGCTATGGCACCTTTATATATATTCTGGAGCATTCCTAGAAATTGGCCCGGAACCCCAAATTTTGCCAGAATAAAAAAATAAAGACTTCCAATCCAGCAACAATCATGATTATAGGTGCTTTTATTATTAGAAAAGAAATTGATAGCCAGAACCAAATCATTTGAGTTAGCAACCATCGATCTAGATGGTAAAAAGCAGTTCTGATACTTATGGATGATTTCTTGCGCAACTAGCATCAATTGTGCTGCCAAAACTTTAGTAAATAATTTATAGTCAGCATTTTAATGACTTATTGGTGATAGCGTTGACATTAAAAAATGGTTTATCTTCCTTAAAAAAAAACTCACTACCCTTGATTCTTTAAAAGAATGGGGAAAAGCAATTCCTGTCCTAATTTGGTTATGTAAATCCGTTAAAAATGGTAGCAGGTTAGCCACAAATTCTTTATATACCGCAATTGGGATACCATTATCCCTACATGCTTTTGCATTAGGCATATCTTTAAGAGACTTCTCTACCTCTGCAATAGTTATTATTTCTGCCACCAGGCTCTTTTTTTAAATCTCCATCAAGTTAGGTATTTCAAGTGAACTAAAATATTATTCTAGCTTATCAGGAGAAACAAAGTCCCTTTTTTCCATAAAGATCTTTATGATGTTGCAAAAAGATCTCTGCAATTTCATCACTGCTAGATGTTCAAGCTTTAGTGGCCCGATTACAAATCTTGCAGATTGCATTACTATTTTTCCTGATCTTAGAAGACCAAGAGAGGTGTCTACCAATCTGATGGCTCTCTTCATATGCTTTCTGCTGATACATACTTTTATTACAACTTTCTTGAGTCATGACAAAATCTCATCCCTTTTTGCCCCCATTAGATCAACAGAATTACAATGCAGCACGCCAATGGCCACTGTAGCCATATTGATCATTGTCTGCAACTCCGTTATTCTCAAGGAACGTGTCCTATTTGATTTTAATTTGTAGGCAATCACCTGCCCTCTAATAGTAGCTTTGAAGTCTTCCCAAACTATTAAATTGATGTTGAGTTTCGATTTATTCAGAAAAAGTACTTAATATAGTCTCTAGTTTCCTCTAACCAGGCCCGGTCTGTTCATAATAATTTATCAAATTGTCATCTTCCCCATGCCCTTGGCTGGGCATCTAATTTAATTTGCACTGAAGCAATGGAGTGGTCCAAAAATGCATTGACCCACATAGCAATTGAGGCTCTACTAATTGATTATAAGAACAAAAACAAAATCTAATTGTGATGCAGTATTACATCGCCGTGAACAGCAAGTGCAAAATACTGCTTTAAGATTGCAAATAGACCTGCAGTTTTAGGCCTGAGCTGTCATTTTGTACTTTTAGAGGTGTCCAATTTTAAATTCTGTGTAAAATTAAAATCATCCCAAAAATGTAAGGCCCTACCAAGTCCATAGACAGTTCATATAGCTGTCTAAGAGCCTGTATCTCCTTCTATATCGGACCATAATGGCTGATGAAATTCAAAAAGGACATTTCTCCTGAAACCTTGAGCCAAATCCATCTACCTTGATGATCTTGCTTAACATCAAGGATGTTCCAGTTAACATTGGATTTTAAATAAATTGACAACCCCATTACCACAGCCCCTGAAGATTAATAAAATGCATGTGAAAATCTTGCTTTGTCTACTAAGCTGCTCTCAACTACAGCACTGATCATTTTTTGTTTATTCTCTACTCTGAGCGCCCACCTCACCAATCAAACCCTTAAAGAGGGAATTGCCCGCTCTACCCTGTAAACCACCCATCACCTTACCTGGTGCAATGTTGCTGCACCTGACGTTGCTCTTCTACCCTCCCTATTGGAATACCAAAAATCACCCCAAAAACTCAATGTGCAAGTAATCCTCATAAATACAGCAAGCCGCCAAAAACCATAAACCACTCCCCGAACCAAAGCCTACATTGAACGAAACTAGAGAGTGAAACCATATAAAGCGTAAAAAGCAGAATCTTCACCAACTAATCCAGAGGGGCAACATACACCTAATTCTCCTTCCCACCTGACTTTGAACTTTTGATAGCAAGTCCTGGGCTTTTCCTACAGATGAGAAAATATAAAACTGCCCCATAACATGTACTTTAAGATTTGACTGTTGGGCCAAGGAAGCCTTTGTGGCCGCTGAGTTAAACTGTGCCATGAAGCCTTGGAATTCCTTTAAATGTCTTGCTGTTTAATTTGACATATCCAAACAAATAAAAAAAATCGGTTCTACGAAACTGAAAAGGCCTTTCGCTTAATCGCTGCAGAAAGGATCGGCTCCTTTATTTGATAGTTAGCGAAATTCAAAAGGATGGTACGTGGTTGCTTTGAGTTGGCAACATGCTGCACTGGAATCCTATGTTTCCTCATGACTGTTCAATCGCACGAAAAGTCTGGCAAAATATGCTATATATGTTACTTAAACAGATCCTAAACCAACTGGACCGGATTTTTAAAGTTCCATTGATTCTCACTGCCTACCGGGATGTCCATGAATCGTAAATTAAATCATCTAGCATGGTTTTCCAAGTCCTCAATTTTGCTCATTAGAAAACTGACATTCTTCTGTATACCCAGTGTCTCTTTATTCAGATACAAACTTCTCCTCTAAATCAGATATTCGCTTCTTGGCCTCCTGGAGTCTGATTGGCATCTGTGGCACACTTTCTCAATGTGGGCCAATTTCTGATATATAGCTGCAATTTCCTGTGACTGTACATTTTTCAAATCTCTTACCTTGGTCAGGATAGTCTCAAAGAAATGAGTTAATGACTCATATTAACTGCCAGCATGAGCTGGACTTTGTCCTTAATCAGGCTTCACTAACAGCAGGGCATCTCCATGTCCTACTGTTGTCATGGGTCCACCATGCCTTTCAAAAGCTGAACCCAAGTCATCTGAGAGTAAACCCCGGCCCCGCATTCGTCTTTTCCCTGGATTGAGAGAAGAGGCCATATTGCCTGAGATAGCAATTAGAGCTGAGTTGCTTGATTCCATGTTACCAATCACTGCCTGGCTAGCCACATGTACCTCTGGGTTATCAAGTCTAGTTTTAAATGACTTGGTGAACAATGGATATTCCTTTGGGCCAGTATCACTATTCTCAACCATGAACAGCTGGCCTGAGTGGGTTGGTAGGCCAGTTGTTTGAGCTCCGCAGCTTCTGGGTTGATATTTTCCTGCTTAGGTACTACCAACCCTGGGCCAGATTTTTAGGCAGTCAGGTCCTTAAATGAAAAGTTGGGCTCAGTGTGCTCCTCTTGCACATTAGTGACATCTGAACTTATTAGGGCAATTATTTGTGTCATTTGGTTCATTAAAGTGGATTTTTCCAATCTCTCCGTTGCCAGCTGCCACTGTATGTCACATTTTTCCTCTTTCTTGGCAGGGGCTGCTGCGTTACTACTGCCAGAGGGCCCTGCTGAATGCTGCTGTTTCACTGTAGAAAACAAGGGTTAGTCAGGTGAAATACAACGACATTGGGGACAGCAAATGCCCATAGTGACCCCACAAATCATGTGCAAGTCCCCAGAGACTGTCCACCAATCCCAACTCCTAGTAGCTAGTAAGCACTCACCTTTGTGCTCACAAGTCTTTCCTTCAAGCTAACTCCAGCGCTCAAGGAAGCTTGAGTTTGTATCGATCCCAAAAGGCGCAGAAGCCCCAATGCCCTGTTGCCCTCATTGATTCACAAGTTGAGAAATTCTTCAAGCCACAGAATTAGGAGAGGTAAGAACCTCATTGACCCTCCTCTGAGTTCAATGAAAGCGGAGACATGCAGTGGCTAAAGGGTTGTGGTTGGAGCACCAAGAAATGCTATCACGAAATCTGAGCTCTGCTGAGATACTATCTAGTGCATCAGACTGCTACTCCTTCAATGTATGCACTTGAACACACTTTCCAAGTCCTCCTGCAGAAAAGGGGACAATAGCCAACTCCCTCCCATGAGTTGGCACTCAATCTGCAGTTGGGCCGCCAGTGTGTCTTCTCAGCATCTGCTCACAGCTCAGGGTTTGTAGCTCTAGGTTTCTGGAAGTGGAACAGGGAGAGAGTTAGAGCAAGCTTGGCAGCAGTGCATGCAGGCTCCTTCTGCTGCCTACCTCCGGGATAAAGTCTGATAGCACCATACTGATGTGTTTCGAATTAAAGAACTTTGATTAACTTCACTTTGAGTATGTGTTCTTTAAATCCTTCTTTTAAGAGGTTACTGGTGTGATATGTGTAATGTGGGATTAGAGTAGTATTTTATAGTTTAATTGGTCCCCTTCACTCCAGTGTATGATTACTTCCAGCAGGTTCCTGTTCTGAGCTCTGCAGAATCTTCGCATTCTTCTCAACATTGCTATGGTGTGCATTTTTCAGGTGGATATTACTCAGTCACTGCACTGCTCTTGCATCCATGCTTCAGTCAACTAATCTGAAGGCTGCCAGAACTCCTTCACAAATGTGACGGATATCCCATCTGCAGTATTCCAAGTGCATTATATCCAATGGCACTCATAATTCGGCAGAAGGGATGTCACGACGAGGTGACGGAGTAACCTGTCTGCCAAATTCTAGATCAGGCCCTAAGTCCTGCCTCCAAAAATGAGTGCTGATGCCTACCATATTCACCAATCTGCAGAAATTTAGCACTGAATCACCTGCAAGGAGCAGCATTTAGAGTCACGTATCCACCCTTGGAGTTTGCTGCATGAGTGGTAGACTTGGGAATGTGTCAAAATGCTACATCTTCTCAGAGGAGGTGTGATGAAGAGAAATATGTTTATTCCTCTTCATGTTTTCCTCTTTCTGCACACGCTGTGTTCTGCAGCACACATAGAGAGAGGAATAAAACCCAAGAGGACTTTTTTGTGGGACCGCAGAAATTCAATATCAATTACAAAATATTGCCTTTCTGTATTATAATCACTAATATGGACCACTCGAATATCGTTTACAAATAAAACGATTTTTACATATATAGATAACCGAAATATCAAAAACACTAATATTTTCACCGATAAATAAACATGTAAAATATCTAAAATATCAATTAACACAATATCGATCACAATAGTATCATCAACATAAGTAATGAATCCCCACAAATTCACCCAAAAAGTCAATTTTAAATTAAAACAATTACTTCAAATAAACTAGGCCTCTGTGTAAAAATCCGCTCGCGGAGTTTGCAAAATCCACATTCCACGGAGAACATGGAGTTACTGATAAACTCCGCACTCCGCAATGGAGCAGAGGTTTTTTTAGTTGGTGTGCACGAAATGTCCTTTCGCTGCCCGGGAGTGACTTACCGGGCGCTCGCGATGGCTGATGAGATTTCCTTGCCGTTCGGGAGTACCAAGAAATTTGCGAGTCGCCCGTGAGATTTTAAGGTCACTAACACGTTTTTCAGCCACGCCAGCAGCTTCCGGTGGATGTTTTGTGACGTACACAATCGCAAACGTGAACGATCGACTGTGTCTGCACTCTGGGGAAGATTCTCTTCTCGAGAAGCATCAACATCTTCCTGAAATGACGATTTGGATTAAAAAAATCTCCTCAAATGTACCGTTGGCATTAGTTTTTTGTGTGAGGAGTCCTTTTTTATCCAACAGGAAGAAAGTGCCCCAGAGTCTCCAACTTCCTGTTCTTGTCCAGCAGGCTCCTCCCAGTGCTTTGTCCATCTCCCGGTCACTTGGATTTGGAGCTGGAAGGCTCTCTCTTTGTTTCTGCAGCATATAGACCATTGGATTTAAGGACTTTGGATTTGGATTTCACAAATAAGTTAAAAAACTGTTGTGCAAGGGTTTTGTTTGTTTGCTAGAGGGCATACACCAGGATTTGTTTTGTTTTTGATTCAATGTTTTAAATTTATTGTGGTGGGGATGGCCTGCAGTTTCAGTAGAGGCCTAGTTATTTGTTGCCTATAATTTTTCTTATTTTGTAAAGGAGAAATGTAGCACAGTTTAGTACATATTCTCCATGTTTTCTAAAAAATTTGCAATAATCTTCTAATTCATGATGTGGCCTAATCTGCTAATGTGCCTTCCAGCCAGTAGGCCCAGTACTAGTCATAGGTGCATGAAACAACTATTTCTGTGGTGTCTTTTGAATTTAAATATAATTTAAGCAAAGATGGCATTAGATTCAAATATAACGTGTTTTTTTGCAGTTTTTCAAATTTTCCCCTGAAAACGATGTATAGGTGGAGTATTGCCTTTGAAGGATGTATGTCATTGTAAACATTTTTAGCACTGTTCATTTTTTGTCATTGCTGAATTAATGCTGTGTTCTCTGTGTTGCCATGCCTTTTTTATCTGGCCAGTGTGTGTGTGTTTGGCATTGGCCACCATTTGTCTTTGTTCCCCATGTCATGTGACCAGGGGCCATTTTGTATAGTCAATGTCCATAGGACTGCATCTGTTCTTTATTTTCCAGGCCTCCCGCTTGTTGTTGTGACCATGTGGCTGGCTGCCATTTTCTGTAGCAAACCAGTGTGCTTTTGCCATAGGCCTGCATGTCGTTGTTGTGGCCATGCCTTCTTGCTGGTTGTTGTTGTTGTTGTGATTATATAGCTGTCGGCCATTTTGCGTAGCCAACCAGTGTGCTTTTGCCATAGGCCTGCATGTGTTCTTTGTTTCCAGGACTCTGGCTTGTATTGACCATGTGGCTGGTGGCCATTTTGCGTAGGCAGCCAGTTTGCTTTTGCCATAGCCTTGCATTTGCTCTTTGTTTGTGGCCATGCCCCCTTGCTGGTTGTTTTTGTTGGTTTGCAAGTAATTCTTCTATTTTTGTACAGGAAAAATGTAGCACAGTTTAGTACATTTTCTCCATGTTTTCAAAAAAATGTGCAATAATCTTTTAATTCACTATGTGACCTAGTCTGCCAATGGGCCTTCCACCCAGTAGGCCCAGTACTATTCATGGGTGCAAGAAACAACTGTTTCTGTGATGTATGTTGAATTTAAACATCGCTTAGGCCATGGATGGCATTGGATTTAAATACAAAATGTATTTTGTGATATTTCAAGTTTTTTTCTTTTGCAAATAGTGTATAGGTGGGGTAAAGCCTTTGGAGGATGTGTGTTGTTGTAAACATTTTTAGTTCTGTAAATTTTCGTTTTGGGCATTGTTGAATTAATGCTATGTTCTCTGTGTTACCCTACCTCCTTTGTCTGGCTAGTGTGTGTGTATGTTTGAAATAGGCCACCATTTGCCTTTGTTCCCCATGCCATGTGGCCATGGGCCATTTTGTGTAGTCCGTGTCCCTAAGCCTGCATGTGTTCCTTGTTTACAGGCCTCCTGCTTGCTGTTGTGACCATGTAACTGGCAGCCATTTTGTGTAGACAGCCAGTGTGCTTTTCCCATAGGCCTGCATATGTTCTATCATTATGTTGGGGCCATGGCTCCTTGTTTGCTGTTTCACCATATGGTCAGTGGCCCTTTTGTGTAGGCAGCCAGCATGCATTTGCCATGGGCCTGCATGTCTTCTCTTTGTTCCCAATGCCTTCTTGCTCAGTGTTGTTGATGACCATGTGGCACTGACTGGCAGCCATTTTGTGTGTGGAACCAGTGTGGCCCTTTTCTATAGGCTTGTATGGATTGTTGAGAAATGATATAGCAGTTTAATAAAGTATATGTTTCAGGTTTATTTCACTTTATCATTTTTTGTGGCTTTTTTTAATTTTAATGTATGTATATATATATATATATATATATATATATATATATTACCTACTGGCGATAGCCAGTAGGTAGTTATAGTTAGGACCACGTTTCCATAGGAAAACCTCAACATTCTATTTTGAATAACTTTGGCGCCGGTCGACGAATCCTCGCAAATTTTTCAAAATAGGTGGGGCGCTACGCTCCGCTCCTACCCTGAAAGTCTCGGGGGGATCCGTCAAGCGGGGGCTGAGATAAAAGGGGGGTCCCAAAACGCGTTTTTCCCATGCATTTTTCCATAGGACCTTTAGAACGAGCTACAGCCCGAACGGCTGAACAGAATTACTCAAAATTTGGCAGAGAGGTAGTCCCTAGGTCAAGGAAGTGCCTTTTGTAGGTTTGGTGTAAATCTGTTCAGTAGATTCTGAGAAAATAGCCTTTAAATCAATATATATATCTGAGCCAGCTTACGGTACGCTTACCGTACGCTTACGGTAAGCGTACGGTGGCGTGCGCGAGCGCGATTCTGATTGGCTCTTAGATCTTAGTAAACATTCGAATCGGCCGAAACCAGGAAGCGGCGGCCGCCATTTTGTCTCTCGCACTGAGAGTGATTTTTAAAATATCAAGCCCAAAAACATGTAAAGGGGCTGTTTTGACAACTCCCTCCCACATAGTCATGTTGAGGGAGTCCCCAAACATCCCCCAAGTGCAAAAACGGTTTTATTTTTTTTTCGGCAATTTCGGGGGGTACGCTTACCGTACGCTTACCGTAAGCGTACGGTAAAAAAATAAAAATAAAAAAAACACTATCCACACTTACCCCACCCCCTGTGCTTTTGGTGGCCGAAGGCCACCAAATGTACAGGGCTTATGTTAAGGGCAAAAAACACTATCCACACTTACCCCACCCCCTGTGCTTTTGGTGGCCGAAGGCCACCAAATGTACAGGGCTTATTATAAGGGAAAAAAACTTAGCATTTAAAAAACCGTACTAATTCACTGAAAAAACCATAGGTTTCACACACGTTATAGTTAGGAATTAGCATTTAAAAAACCTTGCAAATTCACTGAAAAAACCATAGGTTTCACACATGTTATAGTTAGCGGAAATTTTACTGATAAAAAACCAGTGAAATTCCCCCGTTATAGTTAGCGCAGGCAACTATAACTCACGCGACTGCAATCTTCTGCTGATGACATATGTGTCTTTATGAAAAAAAAATATTTGTAATATATGTATAGCTAAAAATGTATGGAAGAAGACATGGGCAAATAAGTGTCTAAATACAGTATTAGCATCAGCAGAGGATTGCAGTCGCGTGAGTTATAGTTGCCTGCGCTAACTATAACGGGGGAATTTCACTGGTTTTTTATCAGTAAAATTTCCGCTAACTATAACATGTGTGAAACCTATGGTTTTTTCAGTGAATATATATATATATATATATATATGATTCAAAGTCAGCCGTTTCTTGAGCAGCACTCGCAGGCTGGCTGTGAACACACAGGTGGATCGTGCAGGGACACGTGCCTCAAGCTTCAGCCGACGCGTTTCGGGCATTGCGCCCTTCTTCCATGGGCTTTTGGCAACAAGAAAATGGCACTGGAGACCACCAGACAATCCCCTCAGTATTTATTGAAAAATAGCGCACAGGTGAGTATCGCGCTGAGCATTATGGGACTGGTGGTCCAGATAATTAAACCCCAGTGGGTTGTAACCAAAGTCTTAAAATTTGGGAAGCATAGTTCGTACGAGGCACCCCTCAATTGTCCACAGCCTCGCCACCTGTTTAAAAGCACAGCATTCAGCCCGCTCCACATCAAAGTCCAAGTGGTATATATATATATATTATTTTTCTCCTTTTAATTGTTAATTTTTTTCAAATATATATTTGTTATTTTAAAATGAAATGTCCCTATTTTTATTTTATCTGGCATCATTCAACCCCATGTCTGCTACTGGTGCAATCATTGTCTAAGGATTATTCCATTGTCATTTGTCAGCTGCACCTCCCTGAGTGCCACATCCCACGTGATGCACATAAGGCAAATAGTTACATCTGTATGTTGTTGCTCTTTCTTATCCTTCCCGAGTGTACACCATGAAAGTTTATGTTGGTGTGGTTTTATGAATGGATACACTGTATTGTTAATTATTTATAATAACTTAAGTAACCAGTGGCCACACTAACAGATATTGTTTGTTTGCACTACTAAGTGAACTGCAACAATTACATGTTCTTCTTGCTTGTTTTTCTTTTAGGTGCACAAGAGGCAACAACACCCACAATACTGCCAGACAGATGGCATGTACACGACGTGACATGTGACCTCACATAACGGACATTTCCTCAGCTTCTGAAGCTTAGTGCCACTGCCAACTGACAGCTTCAAGATGGCCCCAAAGAAAGGTGCTACCAAGAAAGTGGCCAGTGATAAGAAGGAGCTTACCACCACTGGTATGTCTACCCAGACCAATTTCAGGAAAAAAAACTTGTACCTTCCGCACCGGCCTCCCGGGAGCAAGCTGGGAGCAGTACCCCAGCATCAGTGGACCCACCCCAACTTTGGCCCCAAGCACAGGTCTGTCACAGAGGCACCCAGTCTAATCACGGCAATGCTAACTAGCAGTGACTTTAAAATGGACTTATCTCTTTTGCAAAGTAGTACCCTGTGGGTTCTGGAAATTCAGATAAGTGGACAGCAACAGCCGCAGCCAGCAATAGTAGTTCCTCCCGAAGTAGGAGCAGTTCAGGAAATTGACCTTCATTCTGAGGAAGTAGAAGAAGCCACTCTTTCAGAAGATCCATTGTCTTCCAGATCCCCTGCAAGAACAAGCATTTACAATGCAATAGGTCTCGCAATGGCATTATTTTGAGCCATTGACATTGTAAATGGCAATGCCTTTAAAAAAATTAAAAGGCATTGCTATTTACAATACCAAAAGCAACACCTATTGCATTGCATAGCACGGTGTCCGTGAAGACGGCGCTGCGCTTATTAATGTTTTGTTTAAAAAAGAGTGTGTTGGGGGGCAGAGAGAGAAGAGGACCTAAAAAGAGTGCCACAGATTGGCATACACAGAGGTTACTTTATACTATGTAAGAATAACCCCAGCCATGTCTATATACAAACATCGAGATGAGCTGTGCCGCCGCACGTTCACAGACATAGAAAGGAATAAAGTTCACTGACCGGCCTTACCCTGCATACTGCTCACAGCCGGGTGCTGCACCGGGGGCCCCGGGAGACCTGAGTCGAGCCCACCAGGATTGGGCGCCGCCATGGAGGGCTCCTGAAGGCTGCAGTGTCGCAGCGCCCGAAAAGGGCGACTGGAAGAAAAAAGTGAAGGAGAAAGGGGTCGGGAGAAATGGTGAAAAACATAAATGAAAACGAGAAGGGGCAGAGGAACTGAAAGATAAAGAGATGGTAGAGGGGTGGTGAGAAGGAAAGAGCGAAAGTCTGCAAGAGTTCTAGGGGTCAGTAGAGTGCCGGCAAATGGTAGAATGGAAGGCAAAAGAAAAGCGAGGAAAGCCAGGGAAAGGGCGAAGTGGTAAGTATTTGCATTTATATAATGCTTACTAAGTAGCGAAGTGTGAGAGAATGAAAGAGAAGAGAAAAATAAAGGAATGTAGAGTTAGAGTGGAGGAGAAAAAATCAATAGCAGGTGAGCTAGAGGGAGAGAA
This sequence comes from Triturus cristatus, assembly GCF_964204655.1. Taxonomy (NCBI): domain Eukaryota; kingdom Metazoa; phylum Chordata; class Amphibia; order Caudata; family Salamandridae; genus Triturus; species Triturus cristatus. The sequence goes on from NC_140583.1 coordinate 912,833,855, forward strand.
TGAATGGGACGGAGAGAGAAACTACCTAACGAATTGGTGGGAAAGAACGGGAGACAGCGAACTTGCGAGAGATGGGAGAGAAGAAAGAATGAAAAAGAAAAGCGAGAAAGAGTGTGACATAAGAGAGCCACGTGAAAGGAGCTAAAGATGAAGGAGAACGGAAACAAAAGAGAGGGATGGGGCAGAAAGACAGAAATGTAAAGAGTGAGCTAGAACGGAGCGATGGGGAGAGAGACCGGGCATGTGTGGGGGTAGAGAAAGACCAACTGAGATCAATTAAAAAGGAGACGAGAGGGAGTGAAGCCGATAAAAGAAAGAGGATGAAATGATAGCTTGTTCAAGCAACAGCAAAATTTGCCTAACATGTTTTGCTCCATTTTTGCTGCTTTCAAAATATGAATACAAGTGAATACATGTGTAGATGGAGGCGGGGGTGGGGGGGCGGGTGGTATTAATTGAAGGGAGATTGGAGTTGAGAAGGAAGGGAAGGAAGGGACAGTGAGGCTGGAGGGGTGGCGGATGACACTCAGACGCCTGCAGCATTACTGACCAGATATGTCCTGCGCCGTGTTGCCCTCCATGGTCAATGTGGCAGGATGGCCGTCATTGAGAGCGGGTGCAGGTGGGAGGGGGTTCAGGGTGAAGGGGAGACAGAAGCACGTGGGGTGAGCAGGCAGGGTGGGGGTGAGCAGGCAGGGTGGGGGTGAAAAGGCGGGTAGGGTTGAGAAGGCGGGGTGGGGGTGAGAAGGCGGGGTCAGGTGGGGGTGAGAAGGCTGGATGGGGGGTTGTATGTTTTAATGTGCTCAGTTCTGAAAGGCAAGTTTCCACAAGAATAAACTAAGGTCGGAGAAAATCAGAAAAAAAAGATTTTTGGCTTCACTGGTGAAGTTTAACTCTTTAGAAAGCTTGTGGGTGCGCGTAGACAACCCAAACGTCACCATGGATGTTTGTTTATGCTATAGATTTTTAGGCTCTCTGTCTGGAAAATACGGAAATGTATATGGAAGAATCCTAGCTGTATGTTGTAAAGTACTGACCGAGAACACATTCAGAGGGTTGAATTGATATGAAATTCATAGGCTGGTGAAGCGATTCCCCTACATTAAACATAAGAGATGGGTCTAATCAGCTTTATTAAGAATACAGTCTCATAAAGGTGAGTTACAAAGACAACAGATACAGAATACAAGACTATTAAACTATGTTGAAAGAACTAAAGCTGTTTATGATGTTACATATTACAATAAGGGAGGAAAAAATGAGGGATTGGGGCAAAGTAGAGCATAAAACAATACTTGAAGACAGAATAATAGTAGCAAATATGTAATCACACGGACACCGCTGGAGAGAGTAAATAGTCACGTGTTTATCGCATGAGTAGTAATATCTGTAGTAAGCTGGGGCATGTCCGTCGGTGCCCCAGGACTGGCCACCTCATGTCCATTCCTCGCCCCAGAGGCTGGTATGCTCAGAGGCATCAGTGGACGCCCACATGACTGGATGAGGTGCCATGCCCTCTTAGGGGAGGGGGCATTTGATGTAAGCGGTTCAGGACGGTTCTGCTCTGCAGTTTAGAGGTGATGCAGTTAAGGAGGTGGGGATGCCGTGGAAAGATATGCTTCATACATATAAGCTGTACGTCCCTCCTCGGGGCACCAATCTTCACCTTCTCTGCGAGTCATCAGGCGATGGACAACGCCTTTAATGTCATGCTTGCCACAAAGTGGAGAATGTGGTGTATGCGCGAGGTGAAGCCGCGGGTGGCCTGGAGAGCGGGAGCCCCATTTCAAGCCAGCAAGATAGTCTGCTGAGTTGTGTCATTTGTCAGGGATCTGTTTTTATGATCAAATATCCAAACGCCGACAAGACTGACTCGGCCTCTTATCTTCCTGATGTCGATAACATGAGTGTCACTGTGCCTCACGTGTCGTGAAACAGTTTAGTAGAGTTGTGGCACATATATAAGAAGGATGAGTGCTACTATGTGAAAAACGCTATGTAATAAAGGTGAAAAGGCGGCACCAGGGATGCGGGCAGCATCCGATGGTTACCCCAGTGCCCCCCGCAAATCCAGGATGCAGCAAAAGCCCTTCATTTCAGGCTGCTCTGCGAAAAGCAGCTTCCTTATTTAGAAGAAGCTCCACAGCCCGGGCTGTGCGAGGTAACCCGGACCAGATGCTGCGATGCGTCCTGGAGCGAACAATTGAAAGTCAACCATGAATGTAAGATCTTCATCAAGACGAGGCTGTGTGAGCAATTAAAATTAGAGATACTAGGCGGTAAACCTGAATACATGTGCTGTCGAACCTTGATTCCATCAAGGAGTTGTAGGTATTGGAGAGTCAATCAAGGGGCCTCGGAGTCGGGGAGAAGGCACATATACTCAATTCAGTGGAGGCAGATTGCCTTCTACCCTTTCATCCTACACCAAGCACCCCGGTATTCTTTCAAAGGTGGTGTTCAGCAAAACAACAAGACCCGTCTGTAAATAGATGAAAATGTTGGTTCTGTAGCAAATAAAACAGCAATGCAGTAATTGTTGGCGCAAATTTACGCTTGGTGCATCCTAAAAATTCATAAGGACTGCGACGAGTAGGACGGATGATGGGTAATAATTATTTACCTTTAATCTTCATTACCTTGAATCATAATCCTACTTGTCCCAGTCCAATACACCTCCCTCGCTCCCATTATTTGCACCTCCAAGAATAATGAAGATTACTGGTAAGTAATTGTTTCATTTCACAGAGGCACCTTGTTTTCAGGGCAGGGTTTTTATTGTAGGAGTTTCAGTTTTGGTTGAGTTCAATTAAACAAACTGGACTGCAGAGAATGGGGCAATGCACCAAAAAGAACTGTTATACAGTTATCCTGTGTCTACCCAAATGTATTCTAATGTGTGAACAATACATTAAGCTGCTAGTACCATTCATGTGACACTGGATGCAAGTAAAATAAAGGTCTAATGAATCCAGGTGATAGAATGTATTCTGGGCACATGGGTTTTGAACTAGAGAATTAATTATTGTTTTAATTTTACTCAATGAATTTTGGGATGTTTTAAGCTTTTGCAAGGCAATGCAAAGTCTCAACTACGTACTAAAGCCCAATCAAATACTTGTTCTGTTAATGGATAAACAAATTTGTAAGTAACGCTCCGCTAAAACCCATACTCACACACAAACCAGCAAGCAAACATTTATTCCTCTTCGAAAATATAAAATGCAATGCAAAGCTGTACCTGTTCATAGTCCGTCTACGGTCATAAGACAATTAAGTTTTGATCTACACAAAACCATAACATTAGAAGAATAGTAAATCGGTGGGTCTAGTTAAAATGGTTAGCATAGAAAAGCACTGGCCACAAACTGAAATAATATCAGAAACAATTTATTTCTCTAAACCATATTTTTTAAAAGACAGACTTCTGAATGTTTTAATCCACTTTCTCAGTTGATATAAGTAATGCGTATCAGAACATATGACAGATGGAACCGGAAATCAAGCATGTTTTTTTTTTTTACGCAAATTTGCTATGATGGTTAGCAGGAGAAAAATCAGTGTTGCATTGGAAAATTGGAAAAGACGGACACCATAAAAAGGAAAGAATGTGCATGAGAAAATGATCCAAAGTCATGACAGATGGAGTATCTCATGGTGATTGGCATTAATGTCAATAACCAAAGCCCTCCTTACAGAAACTAAATAAATGTTTAATTTGTTCGACTACAAACCACATCTGGAGCTGATTAAGTGATAAGAATAGACAGAAAAGGACCCGTCAACTCCCACAAATATGGATGGATGTTTTTGTGAGATGTATATTTGCAAATCTACAGTGTTTAAGATATCAGCGTACCGTGGTATGTTTTTCATGATGATCCATTCCATGCACAGACTTTAGCGGTGTGAACAGCCAGTAGCTGAGATCGTGAAGGTGAGAGTTTAAATGATTACGCATACACTTGTATAAAAAAGGTGGTCTGGTGTTCATCATTTATTTGACTAGCACCAAACACGTAGCTTCTGCACAGTGAAGTCGTACAGTACATGTGAATGCCGTCTGTTTAATAGGGGAAGGTTTATCAGCATACAACGTATTCAGACAAAGTTTAAGAATTAATTGACATGTTCGCCTAAGAAGACGCGATATTCACTGATGCATTTTTTTAATCCATGTTCAATTCCCATTTAAGCCCAAAAGTGATCAATAAACAGAACGGACTCTTACCTGAAAAGGTGACCCTTTCCGTAAACAGCCGCTTGTTTATATTTGCATCGCGCTTTCACTTTAAGTGAAAGCGCGATGCAAAAATAAACAATAGGCTGAGTGAAAACAGATGGCCCCCTAAAGATAAGAAATTGATTTGCGACAACTGCAAAGCAGACGACCCGTCCGGATGGACCGGACGAAAAGGGGAAAGGGCGGCAACATAAAAACCTCATTTCCAATGGCAAGCCACCGTTTAGCATAAACGGTGATGCGAGCCAATGAAAAAGAGGGGCGTGGCTTCAAGTCCCCTTCTGAAATCTCCTCATTAACAATATGCCACGCCGAGCGATCAGCGCATGCGCGCTGAATTGCTAGGCGAGACCTAAAAAAGGAGGGTTAGTCCACCATCTTCTTCTCCAAGCCCTCCTTCTGATGATCAAGACACCACTTGAATCCCGACTCAGTCTGAGAGTGAGACACCCACGGGAGGCTAGGGAAAAGGATGGTTCCTGAAAGCCTTAGGGTTATGGATGTAGAAGACGAGGATGATGACGAGCCACTCATCATGGATTTTAACCCAGCCTCAGTGGAGACTGACGTTTTTCCCATCCTAAACTGCTCTCAGGTATGTGGCATTAGAGATACCACCTCCAGCTGTCATATTTGCACCACAGTAGAAGTAGGTACTGCAGAGAGGAAAATGTCAAAACGCCCACCTACCGCCAGTTCATCCGACATTTGCAGTGGCACCAGCATCAGAAAGTGGACCTCCCCATTTTGGGACTTCTTTATGGTTAGCAAAAAGGAGCCGAACATTGCCATATGCTCCATTTGCAGAGCTGGATTAAGCTTGGTACAAACTACGGTAATGGAGGCCAAACAAACCCATTTGAGCATGTGAACAGAAAATCATAACCAAAATATTGTCTGACAGGAATACTCTGCCATCAATATAGTTTTCAAAACAAATCTCACCACTGGAGTTAATAATATAAAATCAACATCCAACTACACCAAATTTTTGTAAACAATATTTGGTACAAATTATTTTTGCCTGACAATATTTTTGCTAATGAGATTTTGACATAATACCATACAACAAAACTATCTCCTTCCATCTATCGCCATTGCGATAAAACAAGAACAGAAATAATGTTTGGGTGTTTGAGAGAAAAGAGGAATAGGCTTTCAAATGTTTATATTGTTATTTTAGATTTGAAGTGAATAATGTGAAGTGAAAAATGTATTTTCCTTTTTCTAATTGAAGTAAAAGTTATAGTTGTATGTTAATAAAATCAAAAAACCAGTTCTAGAGCAGATAAATCTATATTTTAGTTACCACCTACAACTTAACTAGCCTACGGCCATGATAAGCCTGGAGTGTGCTCTCCATGCCACTGGAATCTAGCTATCCTGGCTGAAGAGGGGTGAAACCCCAAAACCGGTCCTAGGATGCTTGTTTCCAGTCCAGGGAGGACCTGGCTTGGCAGTTCGGGCTGGACTGTACCCATGAGGCACAGGGTCAAGACTGATTTGCATATGGCTGGGTTCAAACTGGAATGGCATGATGAGCAAAAAAAAACAATGGATTTATGCCCAGATCTCTGTACTGGGGTGAATGTATGACATTGTTCGGTATTCTGTCCATCAATTGTTGTTTTTGCATTTGTCACCCCGAGTGGGACGGGTATGCCCAGACGTGGGTCCCGTGCCCTCCATGCCACTGGAATCAAGCTATCCTGGCTGAAGAGGGGTGAAACCCCGAAACCGGTCCTAGGATGCTTGTTTCCAGTCCAGGGAGGACCTGGCTTGGCAGTTCGGCTGGACTGTTCCCATGAGGCACAGTGTCAAGACTGATTTGCATATGGCTGGGTTCAAATTGGACTGGCATGGTGAGCAATAAAAACGATGAATTTAGGCCCAGATCTCTGTACTGGGGTGAATGTATGACATTGTTCTGCATTCTGTCCATCAACTGTTGTTTTTCCATTTGTCTCTGATGTTGGCAATCTGCTATCCCCTCTCTATAATTCCTCAATGAGCTTTTTTTGCTTTCTCCTCACTCTCTTTGGGCAGGACACTTCTCTTTCCTCTTCCGTTGTCTCTCTTGTAGCTCCAGCTCTGTCCAGTCCTTCACTGCTGTGTGGCACCGTTTTACGCCATCCTCAACTTTCTCTTTTACTGTGGCTGCTTTGTTCCTTGGTGCTGTCTCTCCTTCCTCATCATCTGATGTTTAGAATCCCTGAAGTGTGAGCTATTTCTGATGATGTGGTAGGGGCCTGATGCCACCGTTATCATGGGCCCTTTCACGTGCGTTGGCGTACAGTTTCATCTTTCTCTTGATCTCTTTCAGCAATTTTGCTGTGTACAGATGGCGCTTTTGCCTCGAGCTGAGGCAATCTCATTCTGGTTCTCCCCAACATTAGTTCTGCACTGAGCTGTGCGGGGTGTTTCTGTAGTCTCACAGTATTTTGCATAGTGCTTGGCCCACTGAGATCTGCCCCAATTTGGCACATTGGACAACCTTTTTAATGTTGACCATGAATCTTTCTACCATGGCGTTTGCTTGTGGCCACAAAGGCGTTATTTTACTGTGATGTATTCCCAGGTATGCCATGAATCTGCAAAACTCTTCTCCTGAAAATGGTGGTCCATTATCTGTCTTCATAATTTGCAGGGTGCCCCACACTGCAAATATGTCATCTAGTTTTGGGAAAGCGGCTGTTGCTGATGTTGATGACACTTGTCCGACTATGGGGAACCGTGAGTATTCATCAATGAATACTAGCAAGAAGCCTCCAGTGTCCAGCGGCCCATAGAAGTCAACTGCCAGTGTCATCCACATCCCCCCGGGGAAACCAGACATGCGTAGTTGTTCTGGCTTTTGCTGGCCTTACCGTTATCTGGCATAAGTGACAGTTCATGATCATGTCTTCCACCAAGTGATCAAGACCCGGGAATCATACTTTCTCCCTTAGCATCTTTTTGGTTGCCACAATGACTCTGTAAGATTCATGGGCGAGGCTCACGGTCTGCCACCGTAACATTTTTGGTATTACTATCCTTGTTCCTCGAAGTGGAACCCCTTGTTCTGTCTCCGGCAGCTCCTCCTGTATTTGTTTGAATGCCAGCATTTCCTCCCTTCTCACTCCTTTGCTCATTGGACTGCTGTTGTTTCCATGGCTCCACTTCTGTTGCCGTGTTGTGCTTTTGTCTGCTTGTAGCGTGGCATCATTCATTGTCTCTTGCACCAGTTCCTCAATTGTTATTGGGGCAGGTGTGTTCTGTCACAGCACTAAGTTGAGGTACTCGTGCGCCATGGACGTGATCTTTGGTGCCTGTGGTAGGGGATGCCGTGAGATGTACTCAGCAGGGTTGTGCTCCTTTCCTGGTTTTTTTACTATTTTGAAGTCATAGTCCATGAGGCGTATCCCCCATCTTTCAATACGCAGCTGAATTTTTGCATTGTGCTTTCCATATATCGTCACTAGTGCCTTGTAGTCAGTCAGAATGTATGACGTTACAACGCATACATTTACAACGCATGCCTTTACAATGCAGTTTTTACATCGCAACATCCTTTACAACGCATACATTTACATCACATGCCACTACAACAAATTTTTGGAAACTACATTTACAACGCATTCCATTACAGCATTATACCTTTACAACGCATTCCATTACATTGCATTTAAGGTAAGTGTTGGCTAGTGTAGGGGTAAAAATTACTATTCTAACTCCAGGGGGTGCTACAGTAGGGTAAGTGTTGGATAGTGTAGGGGTAAAAATGTATATTCTAACTCCAGGGGGTGCAACAGTAGAGTAAATGTTGGATAGTGTAGGGGCACTATGCGTTGTAATGGTATGCGTTGTAATGACATGCGATGTAAAGCCTGCATTGTAGTAACATGCTTTGTAGTGACATGCAATGTAATGGCTGCATTGTAGTGACATACGTTGTAAAGGATGTTGCGATGTAATGACTGCATTGTAATTGTAGTGTGATGTAATGACTGCGTTGTAAAGGTTGTTTCCAGTCAGTCACAGCAGTAAATGGCTTCCCATATATCAACATGTGGTAGTACTCACATGTCCATACTACTGCCAGACTTTGCTTCTCTGGTTGCTAATATGCCCTTTCTATATCTGATAAGCTCTTGCTTGCATATGCAACGATCTGTCTGAGCGAGTCTGGTTGTGCGAGAATGGTTCCTAGCCCCACCAGACTGGCGTCAACAGTAAGCTCAGTGTATAGCGAAGGTTTGAAGTAGGCGCGGTGGTCCGCTGCTGTGACTACATGCCTGATATTTTCAAATGCCCTGTCCCATTCCGTGATCCAGAGAAATGGCTGGCCCTGTTTTGCTAGTTCGTGAACTGGGGTGCTTACATTGGCAAAATCCTTTATATATCGAGTGCAGTAGCTTGCTAGCCCAATAAACAACCTCACTTCTGGTACGTCTGCTGGAGGCCTTGCTTTCCGCAGCGTTTCATCTTTGCTGGGATCAGGTCTCATGTCTTTCTTTGAGAAGATGTGTCCAAAGAACACTAATTCTCCCTTCCGCAGCTCATTTTTGTCCTCATTCAGGGTCAGGCCACCGAGTTTTAGCTAGCTGCAGACTTCTCGTAGGGCCTTGTCGTGCTCCTCATCTGAGCCGCCGAATACCAAGATGTTGTCTTTGTAGCTTAGGCTGTTTTTTAAGGGCCGTATCCCCACCTCACTGTCTCCTGAAAAGTTTCCACTACGGAAGATATTCCGAAACGTAGTCACTTGTAGCGAGAGACCCATGTGAGTGGAGAACATTGTGATGTAGCATGATTGCGGATCCAGCTCCAGTTGATAGTACCCCTTAAATAAATCCAGCTTTGAGAATATGCATGCTCTGGTGAGACAGCTGATCATGTCATTCAAATGAGGGCATGGGTGTCTTTCTCTTTCAATTGCAGTGTTTGGGATGTGCATGTCAACACAGATGCACATTTTTTATGTGTTTTTCTTAGGTACCGCTCCTATTGGTGATCCCCATAAAGTTGGTCCATCTGCCGGCTCCATGATGTCTTGCACCAGTAGGCTCTTCCATTCTTCTTCTACTTGTGGTTGCAGGGGTACTATTCTGTGGTGCTGAGCCACTGGCTTGATGGCTTTGTTGATGTGCAGTGTTATTTGCGTGTTTTTTAGCTGCCAGAGTCCTTGTAGTATTGCATCGTACAAGAAGTTTAAAAACAGATCCCTGTTTTGTTAGTCTGTGTTGTCTTTCCATGTGGCATGCATGTAGCGTTCAAATTGTCTGATCCATCTCTCCCAGCGAGCGCCTTTCATCTGAGGGTCAGAGAAGTTGAAAGGAAGTGGTTTGCGGAAAATTGCACTTGCGGCTGTGCTTTCATTTCACTCTTCTGTCATTGTGGTGATTGGGTAGGTCTGTTCCACTTTGTTGATTGGCCTTTATCTATTGTATTAATTTCTTTATTCTATATGTTTTCCTTCTTTTTTCTTATTTGTCTGTCACCCTTTCTGTGCTCTCAAATCCACTGCTCTCAACTGCAAAATGGCCGCTGGTGTTTTCCTCTTTCTGATTGGCTCCTCTGCCTGGTCCTAAGATGGCTGCTGAGGTCTCACAAGAACAAAATCTAGCCCTTTTTCAATTTGCCTAACCCTAAGCTGGACCCCGGTGCTTCCTGCCTTGCTATAAGCTGGTGCACCTTTTGTTGCAATGGCCAACAAGATCTCACGAGTTTTCAGTTTTAAGTGAAATCTTTTCAGGAGGCTTGGGGCTCTGTATTTAGTCAGCGAACGGTTGTGGTCACAACAGTGTATACCGCTTGCTGGTGGGCAGTCACAGGTGTTTTTCGCTTACCGCCTTCTATCTTCCTCCACCCAGTGTGACAGGGGTGGGCTCCCAACGTTGCTTCTACTAATTTTTGGGGTTGTTTGACGAGGGTGGGCTCCTGGATCCGTTATTATTCATGCAACCCGGTTGGGATCCCGACGTCGCTTCTAATCTCCTTTTTGGGCAGGCAAACCAGGGTCGTCTCCTGGCTCAGTTTCCTTTTCTTGAGGCATGGGGATGCGGGCACAGGCCTCTGGTGGCAGTCTGTTGATCCCCCCTTCAAGTCACCAGATGTAGTGTCCTGTGTTGCTGCCGGGCCACAAGCAACACCCACGGATGCTGGTAAGTGGATCACGCTTTCTTTATTCAGTATTGCTCGTGTGGTGCACGCAGGCAATCCCTTCCTCGCCCCCCGACTCTCCTCGAATGACTGGAAGTTGTGTCCAGTGGCTAACTCCCCCCTTTGTGTCCTGTGCAGGGTCCTAGTGCTTACCTGCACATCACTCTGACAGACATGAAATGCTGTGGTGCAGCTATATTCTACACAAGAATGTTAATATGTTCTATACAGTCAAAAGCAGTTGCAGAGGAAAAGCCCAGGCACCTTCAAAATGCCAAGGAGCATCTCAAATCGTAGTGCATAATCATTACAGGCCCACGCACAATAAATGCAATCAGATGTATACACTTATATCATTAAGTGTAGCCTTTATGCCCAGTATACATTCATAAGCACTAGAACAGCCAACCAGTGCTCTGGAACTGCTACACAAGCCCATCGCAACTCAGTATAACCTTAAATGCCCAGTGCATACTCTCCATAATGAGGCATATCCTTAAGGGCATCTGCCCATGTGCAGATATAGTTTAAAATACACAGTGCCCGATTTACAAAGGGCCTCCACACTCTTGGAAGAGGCCCCGCAGTCGTGGCGGGGGTTCGGCACTGGTGGTGGGACCTCTTTACTGTAGTTACCCTTTGTGGAGGTCCTGCCACAAGAGCGGGGGCCGGCCACAACTGCAGGGCCTCTGCCATGAGAGCGGAAGCACTTTGTGAATCGGCCACACAGTGCATCATCGTCTTCCATGGGTTTTGCCTTAAATGCCTGCTGCAGTGTCACACGTTTGGTCTTTCATGCCCAGTGCAACCTCCCCATGAATGGGTTTAGTTTAAAATGCTCATGGGGTATCCTCAGGCACAGGTTTGGTCTATAATGGCCAGCACAATCTCCCATTTTGCAGATTAAGTTTCAAATGCACAGTTCAGTGCCCTTATTGGGTAAGGGATATCTCTGAAAATCAGCAGCAAATGCTGGCAGGATATTATGAGTTTTACTGTTCTGGCATTTCTTTCACAAATCATTGCGATTTTGTGTGCTCATCTAAATGGCTCAAGACTACAAACCCCAGAATTCACTGATTACATTATTAAAATTCCAGTAATCACAACTGGCATAAATTGCAGAAATTTGGAAATTTCATACAGGCTAGCCACGCCCAGCTGGCCTCTAACGCGGAGGCTGCCGACAACTCACTGTAATCTTGGCTAACCTCTGCCCTTGACAGTTTTATACCCACCAGCCAGGTCTTGGTAAAAAAAGAACCATTCCGCCCCATGGTTCAACAAGACCCTCATCTCTACTAAGAAACAATGTAAGTCTCAAGAGCGTTCCTGGAGGAAAACATACAACCCCTTCTCTAAAGCACCATATAGATCAGCTATTAAAGCGTACCATAAACAGATTCTGAAGTCCACGGCAGAGTATTTTTCTACCAAAATCTGTAGCAGCAAAATCCTTGCTAAAGAAATCTTTAAATTAGTCAACAGCCTTACAAAGCCAGAGTTATCAGCTGATCCCATAGAAGCCTCTAGTGTACACTGCCATGAGCTTGCAAATTATTCTAAGGGTAAGATCGCAGACTTCTACTCACATTTCCCCTCTAGCACCTCATCTGACCCGGGGGACTGCAATGTATTATCAGAGAAAATCAGTCATAAGGCCACTCTGAGCACATTGCCACCCCGCGGCCCCTTCTCTTTACAAATCCTTTTTAGCCAAATCAAGTACGGCTCTCCAGATGACCTCAACAGACCAGACCTCCTCTTAACACTCCAGGATCTTCTTTTCCCTTCCCTTCTAGAAGCCATCAATCTCTCCCTGTCATCTGCCTCAGTACCTGGTCTATGGAAGCATGACATAGTCATCCCCTGTTGACGAAAACTTGTCTCGGACTACACGAAGCCCGAAAACTATCACCCCGTCTCCCTCTTATCTTTCCTGGCCAAGGTAACGGAAAAACATGTTAACAACATTTTAACAAAATTTGGGGAAGAAAGTAATTTCTTGGATATAGCTCAAAATAGCTTTAGGCCTGCGCATAGCACAGAATCCGCCCTACTAGCTGTTACAGAGAATATCTACAGTTCCATGGATGAAGGCCATTCGTTGCCCCTGGTCCTGCTCGATCTGAGCACAGCGTTCAACACGATCTCTCATAAAATACTACTACAGCACTTACACAATATAGGTATACATGGACCTGCGCTGTCATGGTTCGCCTCCTTCCTGAGCAAGCCATCCTTTCAAGTAATTTCCTCTCTGTTTGCTTCTCACCTACAACCTCTGCACTATGGAGTCACCCAGAGATCTTCTCTGAGCCCTACACTTTTTAATATTTACATCTAACCACTCACACAGTTGTAAAATTGTTCGGGCTTGCGCTGGTATCATATGCAGGCAATTTCCAGCTCATTCTTTCACTTTCTTAGAACGTAATGCAAGACATGGCCATTTAAAAAAAAGGAAAGCTCGCAGTTGCCAAGTGGATGAACAACAACTGCTTGAGATTAAAAGCCAATAAGACACAAATTATTTTGCTAGGCCAACACTCCCACTCATGCGGTGACCATTGGTGGACAACTTCCCTCGGTCCACCTCCCAAACCCAAACGGCTATTAAAAACCTGGGATCATGGATGGACGACACCCTGACCTTTGAGGTCCAAGCTAAATCTATTACAGGCACTTGTTTTGGGCTACTGAGAAGTCTTAAACCCATCAACTGCTTTTTTGACCCTCACACCAGGCAAAGCATTGTGCAAGCTTTGATTTTGTCCTGTCTCGATTACTGCAATGTCCTGTATCTGGGAGCAAACAAGGCTGTCAAAAAAAGACTTCAGTTAAGAAGGAAACCAAAGCACTCTCAGGTGTATTTTAAACAAGAGGTAAAATGTCCAAACAGTACAACAAGCACAGTTTTTTCAATTATTGCAAAACATATGTAGGAATTTGATTAATTACAACATGTGATTCGTTACAGATGATTTTTCTGACTTGTATTCTTCTGAAAAAAATGATCAGCCAACACGTGCTTCTTCACTTTGTGACTACTTCAAGGCTAGATGAGAAAAAGATATATAAAAATTATATAAAACCATGAGTGCAGGAATTACTTTAAGACAAATCAATTCTTATACCAAACACTATAAATGTGCTTGACAGGCACTATAACTTAATTTTAGCAGCACTTGTTTGAAATATTCACAAAACCATATATTTCAACTCTTATTCTTGCCGTTATTTTATTTCCTTTTTCTTATTACTTGTTTTTTCTTTTTACAAGGAAAATATCAATTTACAAAACATGACTTTAAATCACAAAAACATAAACAAACTTATATACAGAATTGTAGTCATTCTTGACCTTTCCTGAATTTTTTCACACATCACTTTTTAGGTCTCGCCTGATCCAGCGCTTGCGCTGATCTGGCCGAGACATTTTGTATACAGGCTTTTCAAAGTGCTGCCATGTGTCTTTCCTCCGTGGCACGCGATCGTAATCGCGATCACTTTCACTTCAAATTTCCCGGTATTTAACTCTTCTGCTTGTCTTTACCATCATATCTCCGTATTCTGTTGATTGCGGCATCCTTCTACCGCAGTCCCACATCCCTTCTTTCACGTCGACTGTTCACGATCACTTTCACTTCCAATTTCCCGGTATTTAACTCTTCTGCTTGTCTTTACCATCATATCTCCGTATTCTGTTGATTGCGGCATCCTTCTACCGCGGTCCCACATCCCGTCTTTCACGTCGACTGTTCACGATCACTTTCACTTCCAATTTTGCGGTATTTAACTCTTCTGCTTGTCTTTACCATCATATCTCCGTATTCTGTTGATTGCGGCATCCTTCTACCGCGGTCCCACATCCCGTCTTTCACGTCGACTGTTCAATCTCTGGTCAATGGAGCACTCTTCTTTCTGCCTGTCTGACCTCAAGTGCACCTACTTTTTCGTCTCACCGTCCCCCTGCCTTCCCTCTTTTTAACCTACCAATGTCTATGGATCGTGCCCTTTCACATCCGTGAGGGCAATTGTTCCTTTCCCGCTCTTCCGGACTCGGACCTCTCTCAACTCAGTACATTTTGCCCATTGCCCTTTCACCACCTCTCTCGTGCCGTACACTGACATTTACCGTATTCATCATCTTAGCACTTTACCAGCGGCCACTCACCCTCATTCACGGTGTGTCCATTGCAGGCAAGAAACATCGCCCCATCTGAGGACATCGCCCCATCTGTTTAAGTAGAGATATTCAACCATAATCGGATACAGAGGCTCCCTTATGCCCCTGGACTCCCTCACCAACGCACCTGCTGCATTATTGATTTCGCCGACCTTGAAATCCCTCCCTCCCTTCTGTGTCTTTTCTTTAGTCCTTCAGGCCTTGGGCCTCACTCTTTTACGCCTTCATTGCCCCATCGCCCGCCACTCTTTCCTTTGAACCTTACATGTTATTTGTCTTATATTATATCCTCTGTCTTCTCGGGTACTTTCACAAACTTCCGGCAACGTGTCTCTTGTCCAATAATCCCTGTTTCCCGAGCTTTTGTGGCCTCACACTCACCCCACGCCTCACCATGTCTTCGGCTCCACCCTTGCCCACCATCTCCTACCCCTTCAAGCTCTGTTTGTCTTCCCTTCCTCTCCAGCCTCGTGCACATACCACCCCTGCGCTGTTCCTTCATCGCTCCCGCTCTCCCATCTCCTTGGTGATGCTGATGTCATGGCCGCACCTGCACGAGCACTTTTAATGTGCAGCTCACCTGTGTCTAATTGTTTTGTTTGAACACTTTGCAGAGGCAGCAGCATCCCCCGGGAAGGCCGCTCAGACTGACGCGTCCCGCGCTGACGCTGTAAAGTGACCTTGAGGCATGCGGGTGGGCAGGGGACAGACTGTTGAGGCTCACTGGCCTACAGGGAAATGATCACATTTTTATGCCATCCAGTGTATTTTCAATGACTAGCGTGGCGAGGGCTGGGAGTAATCTGCTAGGCCAAATCAAGAGATGTCACCCCAGACTGTTGTCTCTGAATGAACGGCGGAACACAGACAGAATCAGTGGATATACTATTCTTTTCAGCCTGCTGTATCCCAGAATAGTAGTGTGTAGGATTGTCACGATCCAGGAGTCCTCCCAGAGTCACAGTAGTCAGATTTCCAACTCATTGGGGCAAGGACTTGCTCCAATGCACCAACAACAATAATTTGCAATGCATTAGGTCTCGCATTTGTGAGATTTTGTGCTATTGATATTGTAAATGACAATGCCTTTTAGTTATATGTTTAAAAAACAACACATAAATAAAAGACGTTGTCATTTACAATGCCAATAGCACAAAATCTCGCAAATGCGAGACCTAATGCATTGAAAATGCTTGTTGCATCTGTTGTTGGTTCTATCCATATGTCTTGTAAATTTAGAATCCATCCACAAATATATATTGTAAGGACCACAGTCTTTTCTTAAGCTTTTTAATTAAGTCCCTAAGTACAAGTTCATTAGTCCCTCATTTATATCAACGGATTGTTCTTTTTCCCATAAGGGAAAATGGTCGACACGTTTCAGCCTTCGCACTATTTTTGTGACCGAGCCAGGGCAGTGCCAGGAGTTGCAGGGAGCAAGCCGTGGGTAGCATTTGGTTCTCCTGACACTCCCTGAATGACATCTCTGTGGTTATTGGCATTTGGTAACATTGTGTTAGATAAATACTTTGAAGTCCATGTTCCAGCAAAGAAGAAGTAACAAAGCTCCAAATAAATGAAATTTCATTCGGAGTAACTGTTTGCCATTTATTCAGTGATTCATGCTTGACGCCCTAGGATATTGCTGAAATGTTTCCCATAGAAATTCTGGCTCATTCATATTACTATGTTTTCTACCAGCAGTGAATTTTTTATAAATTAAGTATTCAGCTTGTTGCAGTTTCCATCTCATCCTCTCGTTTGGTTACTTCCCAGTCAACTGAGAGGAGGGGTAGGGTGCTACTGGGATGGCCCCCGAGTTTCAGAGCTAGAATATCGAGGTACACAAATATTCAGGACAAAATATTGAATCCACGTATCGCAAGGTAAGTATCGATTTTCTATACCTAACTCCGCATTTATTTGCCCAAGCAATATGTATATCTTCAAGGGGCATAGATGAGGCGTTAGGAATAGTAACTCTATGCTTGCTCTACATGCACTTGCCTTTCAATATTTTGGTCTTCAAGAGTTTGTCCACAATATTCTAGTATCTCGATAGTCTTTGCCTCGATATCCAGTAGTACAATACTTCACTCCCAAGTCTGATTTCAGTACCTTCTCTGCTGGTACTCATTATACAAGGTCTATACCAGATCTCAGTAAAGCCTAAACACTGGCCCACCACACCCAGTATAAAGAGGTGCAGACCACCAACCTTGGCCATCTTGTTTTTTTGGTTAATTGCAGCAGGATCAATCCTTCAAAACTGATAACCTTGCACTTGCTGTCTTAATCCACCATGAATGCTGCAGAGCCTAAACAGCAGCCAGGCAAAAAAGTCAACAGATCAAAAGTTAGTAAACGAGCCTGTTCAGCCTGTACAGTTTATGTTAAATGCAAGTGAAGAAAAAATATACATTTGTAACGGTGGACGAACTGTAGGTTGTGACCCCACTTATTTGACTAACAAGAAATAATATTTTAAGGAAGGACAGTTCATAAGCTTCAAATGCCAGAGAGATCATTTCACTTTACCAATAATTTCTGCTAAAACTAATATAAAAACATTGTAAAACAATATTCTTGAATTTTTGGAGCTAGCATGGCAGCAAACTATTTTTAGACTGGACAATTCATACTCTTTAAATGTCAGAGAGACTGCAACACTTTACATACAATTTATGCTAAACTCAATTTGAAAGTATCTAAATGTACAATTCTTGTTTTTTTCGGCCTGCTAAAATAACTTCTCTTTGGCACAAATTAAAAACTAGTCTTTCTTCCCATTCTTGTTTTCCGGTGGCCTTTCTTCACACTTAGGGCCTCATGTAGGTAGCATACCAGTTACCACTTCTAAAATACCGAACGATACCGAATCGGTATTGTAGAAGTGGTAACTGGTATGTAGGTAATGAGTCGGTATTTTTTACCGAATCGTTACTAGTCGGTAATTACCGAATCGGTATTTACCGATTCGGTAATGAGGCATACCTTCCCATTGATGGGAAGGTATGCCTCATTACCGAATCGGTAAATACCGATTCGGTAATGGGGGGAACACATACAAGGGTGGCAGGGTGTCACATTGACACCCTGTTGCACCCCTGATTCGGCCATGTGTGCACATGTGGCACACATACATGCCCTAAGGGCATGTATGTATGCCACATTGCACACTGCTACGCGCGTAAAAATGCATTTACACATACATTCATTATTTACCACCAACTATAAGTTGGTGGTAAATACCGACTCTTAAACACACACACACACTCCCCCTACATCTCGATTTTGCTTTCGGAATTTACCGAATCGGTAAAATTACCGATTCGGAAAAGTTACCGATTCGGTAACATTACCGATTCGGTATTATTACCGAATCGGTAATTTTACCGATTCGGTAAATTCCGAAAGCAAAGTTTGTCCCCCTACATACCAATGGCCAAAATACCGGTCGGTAACGGTATAATTACCGAAAATCGGCCGTTACCGACCGGTATTTGGCTACCTACATGAGGCCCCTAATACATAATCCACTTTGTTAATAGCTGTGTTAGCAAACTGATCAAACACAACACCTTCCTTTCTAATATTATGTGTAGCACAGACTTCTCCTGAAGGAAAGGAAGCACTGTTCCCCTCCCCGCCCCTCGCCACTGCGTGCCTTATTTAACACCTCAGTACCATTGTTAGTACCTCTGATATTTAGAATAAGTGCCAGATGCAGTTTGCTTATTTGCAATATTACTTTACATATCCTCTGCAGAAGATGTCTCGCTCCCAACTGGAGCTTGTCCTGCCTCCTCAGCCAGCATGCTTTGGCTTGGGTGGCAGCCAGGCCCAGAAAATTTCTCAACCTGAAAGGACCCAATTTAAAAACTCTTTGTCCTATGCCCATCGTCCTTAATTTGGATCATGACTTTGCACCTTCCAATAAGGAAGAGAGCATCACACCACTTTGTTCCAAGGACTATACGTTTGTCTGGAAAATAACTACAAATAGTAGTTTAAACATTGTACAAAGTGTTTGAATTTACAACTCAGTGTGGCCAAACCACTGGATATCCCTTAAGATTGGCCCTGCAAGGTATCCTTCGAACCCAGGGGTAGATTTATCACTGTTCTTGGTTGGTAAATATACACTTCTTGTGCATTATGCAGGGCATTTCAGGAGAGGCCTCAATCTGGACTGAGTCAGAGGCCTACACACTGACTCAGGAAGAGGTACAAATCAAGTAGGACATCTTCCTGGATGAATGACAGAGATGTTCAGTACCTGAAATGAATGGGATGAGTGAAGGGACTCGTGTGTGCAATTTCTCGTAGAAGGTCTATTGCTAGAAGTGTGAGGATGGGAACCTTACCAGTATGAAGAGGATTCCCAAACATAGAGATCAATTTCTGGCACAAAACTCCACAGATGGACATGAATGCGATTACCATGCAGAAGGCAAGAGAAAAATACATACATTCACGACAAACATATGAAATGAATAACAAAGTAAGACACATTCAGCATTCTCACCACGTAATATACAAAAAGAGCATCTGCCATTGATATGAAACTCAAAAGCAGTACTTAGCAGGTGCAGTGCTGAATTTAAGCTGGGGTGGTTGCCAGTGGGGGCTATCAGCACTCATTTTTAGGGACCGGCACTTTTTTTCCTAATTAGACATTTCTCGATAACAAGAGAGGGAAAAGAAAACAAACAGAAAAGGAGGATGAAAAAATGGAAAACATTCACAAGAAACCAGTATCCTGCAAGAGTGAGATAAAGGGGCAGGGAGCTCCTGGCATTGGATTTAGGAGGCCTGTGGTGCATTCAGGACTACACAGTCTTGGTTATTCGCGCCAACATTTAATAGCACCATCAACTGGCTTCGGTGCAGTGCTCTGGAAATCAGTACTCTTTATTATACAAATTAAGTACTGATCCGGGGGCTCACATAATATGACTCCATTTACGTATGAATCCTCATGATCGTACATACATAATTGAGGACTTCTAGAGAATTGAATACACAAAGCATACTTTGGTATGATAGTAGATCCCCAGAATCAAATCCACATCAAATGTAAAGTATATTTTCACAACTTTTAAAAGCTGCAATCAGAAATCTTGTAAAAGAGAGAACAAAAAAGTTACATGAACAAAAAGAGAACAAAACAATACTATTCAAAGTGTACAACTTGTAAAGATATGGACAAAGTACTTTAACTCATGGTTGGGACAGGAATATTGAAAGTAAACGTGCCTTCTGGTCTCCATAGTCTGTCTCCTGAAGGGCATTGTCACTGTAAGGACATGTTTAAGATTAAACTTTTACACGTCCAGATTTTAAATATCATGCACCCTGTCGTATGGGTTTTTAAGTCCTATTTAAATGTGACTTATTAATATTTTAAATAATGGTTTAGGCTGCACTCAATGGGTTATTTTGACAGGTCAAACTTGCAGGTTAACACTGCACAGCCAGGTCACTGGTGGCAGGCGTGCAGTTATATTTTGCTCTGTCACTTTAGTACTGGCACAATGTGTGCTGCAGTCTACTAGTAGCGACCAAGGATGTTATGACTCCAGAAATTCAACTCACTGGGTCAGACGTTTTCTCATTTGATATTTGCATAAGAGACAGCTGCATATTCTACAACACACAGCAGTGGGAAAGACACAACAGCTGTATTCAGTGGAAAAATGTATTTTTATTTTTATTTTCTTGTTATACAAATAGCAAAACAATTGCAATATCAGCAGTGTATCAATGAAAGGTTGCTCTGGAAAAGGGTGCTGGGAAATAAGTGCTCATGTGTAAAGTGAGTGAGAGAAGGAGAATTCAAAGGAAAATTATTGAAAACCAAAATATCACAATTCACAGTGGACACTGGAAGGAATTATGCTGAGAACGGTATACCAGTGTGGGTGGGCCTGTCCACAAGACAATTCTTGCTAATTATTTTTAGACACTGTAGTCCCGGCCCTGGGTTGAGCGATGTTGATGTTTAGACTCGACTTAATGCGTAGAGGGTAACTTAGGACCTCCGCTTGCGGGTCTTCATCAGGACAAAAAGGGGGGTGTAAGAGACAACCTAAATGAGATAAAAACTAAGTTAAAACCTGTCTCCCTGGTGTGTTGATTCAATGAGAAATGCAAAATGGTTTGTGGACTACTGACCAGTAACTGGATCCCAATGTGGCAGGCCAGGTCACAGCTCCCGAGACTGGGCAGTCTGTAACATAAAAAAGGGGGTTGGGGGTACAGGAGAGAACATGAAAAATCATCTCAGGATTGAAGCAAGAATTGTTTGAAAAGTGCGACTTTCAGAACAACAAAAAATAACTGCGGTCCGTGGAGGGAGTGACGGTGGGGCAGCGAGGCGGGGCGGGGCGGGGAAGGGGCAGGGTGGGGAAATGTAAACACCGGATCATGCAGATCATGCAGAGTGTGTGGAGTATTAACTGTAACATCCAACACAGTGTGACTTTTAATTGCTTCAGAAGTACACCGTGTGTATGCGTGGTGAAACTGAAGAATCCATATGAGCAGAAGAGAGTGGGACACTCAATGCGGCATATTCAGAAGGGGATCAAATCACCCGGAATATCTGAAAAAGTATGCAGAATAAGGAAAAAGTAACTTTTCACATGAACGGCCTCGTGGTTGATCATAATTAATTAAAGGAATCCCCATGGTCTGCCTACCTTACTTAGTGCTGCTCGGTCACAAGGAAAACGCTCCTCTCATGTTCATGGCTAACAAAGACTGGCAGACGCGAGGCAAGGCCCAGGATTAACGGGACCTCTGTGTGCACGCGTTGCGTGCACATTCAGTCTGAATGACCTACGTCGCCCAGTCTCTCACCGTGAACAGCTCTGGTTGAGTTTAGAAGAAAGCCTACACTCAATTAAAACAAAGTAAAACCATTCAAACCCCTGTGGAAGTGGAAATGCACTGTATTTCTGACTAATACTATCTAGGGAAAGGAAAATGGATAGATCCAAAGAAACACAAGATCAGACAAACACGTGTGCGAATGTACCTGGTATATCAACACGAAAGCCGCAAAGGACAGATCCGAATAAAGTATGGCTGGACGTATTCACATTGACCTTAGAATTGTATATAAGACACTTAAAAAAAAAACAATTCAAGGACACAACAAACGTAGTATTGCTCAGTCATCACTTCAACGGATGGTTCCTGCGATGGATGAAGCATATAATTCACATGAGAAGGAGAAGACAAAGCATATCTTACTAAACAGATGCCTCTTACACAAAGGTACATAAAACAAAATGTATTTAATATAGTCAAAAATGCATCAGCCCTGGACTATCACGTAAAACATTATGATTTAAAACATTTTGGCTACACACCATAAGAACTAGTACAGTCACATAACAATTGAGAGATATCGAGACAGACTTATGACCATTCGTTGATTTTATATACATATTGGGTAGAGCTGAAGTGTATTATACATATATACAAGTGTAACGAGAAAAAGAAAAAATATACATTAAAAATGGTCAAATCGCTAGCGCGCAACCAAGATGGCCGCGTAGGCTTACGGCTCTCGAGGGCCTCCGCAACCTCCCACGTCTATCCTGACTAAATCCTGGTTAATTTGACGGGCTTTTGCTGATGAATTTGCGCTGAGGTGCCACCCGTTTTCCAAATTCAGATCGGACGCCGGGAACCCGAATGGTTGCCCTCCGAAGTTTGCGGCCTGCTATTGCCTTGGTCCCGATCTCGAGTTGGTGAGGTGCCCGGGTACGAAGTGAACAACAGCGGCATGCTGGGCTTGACTTGCCACGTACCCCGCACTTTCACTTTCGTTTTCAAGTTTGTTTTCTGAGACCGGCTGAGGGATGTTGGTGTTTCAGAGGAGCGCGGATGGCGGAGTGTCTGGCCTGATTTTCGGAATATACACAGGCTTCCTGTCTGCGACTGCTGTGTTCTCTTGAATTAGCTACCTGGTCCCTATCCCTGGTGCTGGCGGGCGCCAACCTTGGTGGCCTCCGGAAGATGGCGGCGAGACTAGACGGAGACAAGTCGAAACCCAAGTCAACCCGGAGGGGAGCCTATACTCAGGTCAACAACATGGATCGTTATGCGCAGACAAAGGGATCCCCTAGTGGCTCGCATAAATCGCCTGAGAGGTCTAAAGAGGTCTTGGGCCCATCGTCAGAATTGACCCTGCAGGACGTCATGGGCGCCATTGAGGAGATGAAGGCTGCTGTGGGTCAGCGGTTTGATACCCTGGCTCATAAATTGGACGCGGTCCTGATCGATGTGAAGTTGGTCAGGGCAGACCTGTCCAAAACTAACGAGCGGGTCGACTCATTGACTCAAGCGGCGTCGAGCCTAACTGTGGATGTGGCCGCCCTGCAGACGGAGTGTCGTAGGTTGCGGCTAGCCAGTGACCTGACGGATCGTCGACTTGAGGACTCCGAAAGCAGGGCTAGACGGAACAATGTTCGTATCATTGGAGTGCCGGAAAGATCGGAGGAATCTGCTGCTGATCTTTTTGTGGAGGATCTGGTGATCAATCGTCTCGCGCCCAAGGGATTGAGCAAGTTCTTTGCGGTGGAGCGGGCCCACAGGATTCCGGGTGGTGCGCCCAAAGTGGGTGCTCCCCCGCGGCCTATAATCGCCCGACTCTTTAACTTTCGGGATAGGGATGCTATCCTTCAGGCGTCGAGGGTGGCCGGGCCGCTGAAGTTTGAGAGCTCTAATGTCAGCTTTTACCCGGACTTCACGCAAGCTGTCCAAAAACAACAGCTGGGATTTTTGGGCGTCAAACGGCGCTTGAGGGACATGGAGCTGAAATACGCAATGTTATTCCCGGCTGAGTTGCGGGTTGAGTTCCGGGGTCGCTCACACTTCTTCGACCGGCCGGAGGCGGTTGGAGACTGGTTGGATGCACTGCCTCGGGGGACAGGATCGAGACACTCGGATGGCGGAGAGCGGAGAGGATTTGGTGGAGCAGGGCTAGAACTTGGTCCCTGGTGATGGACTAGACTGGTGACGTTTGGTACCTTGGCTCAACTGGACACTAGTTTGACACAATATGCCCTTCATATGCCTGGAGGTTGTGGGGAGCTTATTGGGGCCCTTTCCTCCTTCTGGGGTTCTTTTTGAGGTATATGTTAGGGCGACAGGCACACTGCGAGTTGGGGGGGCTGTTCGGGCTCAAGCAGGGGTGCAGGGAGGGGGGAGTTGTGATTTTGGGATTGTGGGGGAGGGGGGTTGTTGGGGACTGTTTGTTTGTTTCGCAAGGCAATGTGAAGTTCTCTGCTGACTTGTCTGGGTTGTGCTTTCCGGGATGTGGGTATCATGCACGGGAGTGGGGTGGGGGGTAGGGGATTGAGAATCCTTTCGTGGAATGTGAATGGATTGGGGGACAGGATCAAGCGCGGGGTGGTGCTGCAGTTTTTGAAACGGATTTCGCCCGACATTGTTTTCCTGCAGGAGACACATTTGATTGGGAACTCCTTCCATGCCCTAAATAGGAGGGGCTATCGCCTCGCCGCTCACTCTGGTTTCACTTCTGGCTCTAGGGGAGTGGGCATTTTGGTTAGGGCCTCTCTCCCATTGGAGGTGGACGAGGTGTTTCACGATGATAGGGGGAGCTATGTGGCACTGGTGGGGAGATGGGAGGGTAGGACTGTTTCGCTCGTTGCTGTTTATGTGCCTCCGGGGTTACAGACGGCTACATTCGCTGATTTGGGGCGTCTGGTCCTGGGACTCCCTGGGGGGGTTCTGGTGTTGGGGGGCGACTTTAATGCTGTTGTCTCCGGGTTGGAGGACCGTTGCCCCCCCAGGGATCTCCCTAGGGCTCAGGCCTGGTTGGGTGGCTTTTTGGACACTTTGGGACTTGTAGATTGCTGGAGATTGATGCACCCGGGACAGGCGCAATACACCTTTCACTCGGGGGCCCATGGGAGTCTCTCGAGACTTGATTACATGCTTATGCCGGCGATCCAAGCTGGGATGATTGGGGAGGTGCGTCATTTAGCCCGAGGTATCTCTGACCATTCCCCCATATGGTTGCAACTGAAGGTTGTCCCTGGGGCAGAGGGGAGAGTAGCACCCATTAACCCCTGGTATCTACGTAACCCTAAGATCCGCGCGGAACTGGTCAAGTCCACTGATCACTACTTTAATGATAATGTGGGGTCGGTGTCGTCGGCCGTCTCCCTATGGGAGGCTTATAAAGTGGTGGTCAGGGGACAGGCCTTGTCCCTTATCTCCCATGCTAAGAGGTGCGAGAGAGCAGAGGTGGTTCGCCTGGAAACTGAAATAGCTAAAATGGAGGAGGACTTGGAGCGGGGAGTTACTGATGAGAAATTGCACGTTCTCAGCCTCAAACAATCGGATTATAGAGCGCTTGTCACTGAAGCCGCTAAAGGGATGAGTAGAGAGCAGCAAGGACGACTGTATGATGTGGGGGATAAGGCCGGAAAGTTGATTGCCTGGTTGGATAAGAAGGAGAGAGCGAGCAGGGTGGTGCCCGTGGTGGAGAGAATGGACGGAGTGCGTGTGACTGACCCTGTGGAGATCGTTGACTGCTTCGCGGATCACTTCCGCGGGGTATACTCTCCGGTTTCTGTGCGTTCGGAGGAGGATTCTCATCTGTTGCTTAGAGACATTGCATTGCCAACCCTATCGGAGGCTGATGCAATATTGATGGAGACGAAGTTGTCGTCAGAGGAGATCGCTCTGGCCATTCGCTCGATCGCATCTGGTAAGGCTGTAGGTCCTAATGGTCTTCCCATTGAACTATATAAGTTGCGTCCCGATAAGATAGCGCCATATCTTCGGGACATGTTTTTCACGGCACGTGCGGCGGGTTTCCTTCCCCCTGACCAACGTCTCGCCACCATAGTTGAGATACACAAAGAGGGGAAGCCGCGAGATCGCTGCGCCTCCTATAGGCCCATTTCGCTGTTGAACGCAGAACCCAAAATCCTGGCTAAGGTATTGGCTAATCGGCTGGTTCGGGTCGTGGGTGACCTGATTCATCAGGATCAGTCCGGTTTTATACCCCATCGGAATACTGCCCTGAATTTGAGGCGGTTGCACGGCGTGCTTGCTAGAGCGGAGTTTATACGTGAGCCGGCCATCTTGGCATCTTTAGATGCCACTATGGCGTTCGACACTTTGGAGTGGCCGTATATTTGGGCCGTGTTGGCGAAATTCGGTTCGGCCCTGAGTTCATTGGTTGGTTAAAATATTGTATGCTGACCCATTGGCTCAGGTTGTGGTGAATGGTAGGGTGTCGGCTCCCTTCGCACTGGGGAGAGGTACGCAGCAGGGTTGTCCGTTATCACCCCTTCTTTTTGCACTTTCTTTGGAGCCTCTAGCCGCTTGGTTGCGTTGGGAGCCGTCGCTGCGGGGTATTAGATGGATGCCGGAGTTTGAGGACCGTGTCTCCCTTTACGCGGATGACATCCTTCTGTACCTTACCTCTCCCCGACAGTCGCTAATTGTATTGGTGGATGTATTGAATTCCTTTGGTCGCAACTCTGGCCTGGTTATTAACTGGGCCAAGTCATGTGTTTACGTCCTCTCGGGGGAGGCCCCCCTCCTACCGCGGGATTGTCCTATCCAGATTGCTACACTGGGGTTCAAATATTTGGGAATCTTTATCTCTCTGGATCCCGCGGTCCGCTATGAGCGAAACCTTCTCCCTCCCCTCCAGCGATTGAAGGCCGACGTCGCGAGGTGGCGACGACTTCCGCTCTTGCCGCTCGGACGTGCGGCATTGTTTAAAATGATGTCGCTACCTCGCTTCTTGTACGCTTTGCAAAACACTCTAGATGACGTGCCAGCCCGTTATTTTCGTGAGGTGGAGGGTCTTCAGCGCCAACTGTTTTGGGACGGACGGCCGCGGATCGCTCTCGCCAAGTTGACGCTCCCTTGGTACGATGGGGGGGTCGCCCTCCCCGATATTAAAAGATACTATTGGGCGTCTCAATTGGCGGCGGTGAACCACGGGATATATGGTCCTGCCTTAAACCCGGCCTTCGAGATGGATAAATTACTGCTTCCGGGCGGGGATTATAACAGGGCGCTGTATTCGGTGACCCCGGATGCGCGGTTGACGGGACCCACGCGGGTCGCGGTACGTGTGTGGCATGCGGCGAGTGCTGCGATGGGGTGGAGGGATCGCTTGACTCGGGCGACGCCGTTGTATGCCTCCGGGCGGCTGGGTTGTTTGTGGAAAACGAAAGGCTTTGAGAAATGGGATATGATTGGTATATGTAAGGTGGGTGATCTTTGGGCAAAGGGGTCTTTCAAAACGTTTGAAATGCTTAAAACCGAATACAAATTAAATGATAGAGAGTACTTCCGGTATGCACAAGTCTACCATGCGCTGTGTTCCGTCTTCCCGGACGCTGCTGCTATCCCCGAATATTCCCCGCTGGAGGATAGAGTGTTGGATGGCTATGTGCCTGACAGCACTATCTCTCTGATCTACAAAAAACGTATTAATGATCGCGCGGACTTGCTGATCCGTCTCCGGGAGGCATGGACGGGCGACGGCTTGGAACTGGACGATGAGGACTGGGTATCGGCGGTGGCCTCCCCAAAAGAGGTGGCGATCCCGGCCCGCTTACGATTTGTACAGCTGAAGATCCTCCATAGAGTGTATGTCACGGGGCCCGGTTTGCTACGTATGGGTTACTCGAGGGATGAAATGTGTAAGCGTGGATGTGGCCTGTCGGGCACCTTTCTTCATATCCTATGGGAATGTTCGGAGGTTGTGCGATTTTGGAACGGTATCCACGCCGTAATGGAGGAGGTCACGCATGTCGCTCTGTCGCCAGAGGCTAGGAGGTGTTTGTGGAATGTCTGGGAACCGAATGACTATAATGTGGCACAGACGCAGTGGGTGACTCTGGGGTACATGGTGGCTAAGCGTAACATAGCACAGCTGTGGGGTTCCCCGAGGCCGCCCACGATCGTGGTATGGAAGGAGAATATGGACTGGTGTATGTTTAGGGAAAAGACGGTGTAAGTGGCGAGAGGCAAGCCTGGGAAGTGGACGAAGGTATGGGGTCCATGGAATTCCTATCGTGGACATATCTGCACCCCGCCTCTGCCGTTAGAGGTCGATATTGCTTTGTCCCCCTAGCCACGCATTCTGCGGGATTGTGTGAAGTGTGTTCTATGTCTTGTTTTCCCGTTGCCCCCTGCTGCCACTTCCTGTCAAGAACTGCGTTGGATACTATACGTTGTCCCCCGCCCTGGGAAGCGCACGCTGCTATTTCGGACTCTCATTGCCTTGAGTGTGTTTTGCATTTAATAGAAAATGAAACAGTTTTTTCCGATTGCTCTTGGCCTATGGCCACGGCCGGTTGCATGTGCTCACGAACTGCCGGGAGCTTCGCTTCTGGTTCATTTGAATGTGTGGCGTTGCATTGCGGGCCCTCGGGCTCTGTAGCGGCCGGCCTTGGTGGTTGTAGGCCCTTGTATGTATTTTATTGTGTAATAAAGGTTTCTAAAAAAAAAAAAGAAAAAAAAAAAATGGTCAAATCATTTGGTACATGGATCTTCATATCTGCTGAGGCAGAAAAACAGAAAACACAGGAGTGTTAAAGCATCAGCCATTATTCAAGGTGGCGACTTGCCTTCTAATCTCCTCATATTCATTCAACCCTCATGAGGTAGTATCAAAGATGTGAATCCATTTACATTCCCTGAGGTTCAGGGTATTTGTAAGAATCCCACCCCTGGGGTTCAGGCTTACTTGTTCCACAACCCACCACTTCAGACTCTCGGCTGAGTGTCCGAATGTGGAGAAACATCGATTGCAATGTTGCGGTATGCGCATCTTAACCTTTTGTGTAATCTGACCAATCTACATAAACTCACATGGACATGTTATTGCGTATACTACCCCCATGGTGTTGCAATTAGTGTGGTCCTTGAGGGTGTGAGTGTTGTGTGTGAATCTTTTTATTTCCCTGGTCATGGAGCAGGCTTTACACCTACCACATTTAAAATGATCCTTCTCCGGTGGTATCTGGACCGATTGACTGTCCCTGCCAGGTGTGGGAAGTAAGGATTTCACCACATGATCACGTATGCTTTTCCCCTTTCTAAAGGCATGCATTGGTGGGTTAGGGATACCAACATCATCTGCCACAGGGTCCCAGTGATGACTGATGATCTTCCTAACTTCATTACTCCGTGTACAGAAAGTGGTTACTAAGACCATCAGCTCCTGTCCAGGAGCCACTCTGTGTTTAGGTTCTAAAAAGAATTCCCTATGGCAAAACCAAGCTCTTTTCTGGGCTTTCTTCAGATGACTCCTCGGGTAGCCCCTCTCAGCTAGTCTTGTCATAAGATCCCCAGATTCCCCATATTCCTAAGAAAAGTCCTGTTTCTTGTTGCATTTTCTACATTCTTTGTGTTTGCTTTGTTCGCCCTAAGTTGGCAGCGTATGCCCAGACTTGGGTCCCTTGCTCTCTTTGCCATTGGATTCAAGCTAAGACTGATTTGCATATAGCTGGGTCTGAACTGAGGTGGCAAAGTTAGCTAAAGAACGATGATGGATTCAACCCAGATCTGTGACTGGGGGTGAGTGTATGAACAGTCTCAGTGTTCCGTCCATCATCTCCTTGTTTTTGCGCAGTTCCTACTTAACCAAAAGGCTAATTGTCTCTAAGGCTCCTAGGGTGGTGCCTAGAGTAGCATAAGAGAATGTTCCTTTCGCTCTCTTTTCTGTATAATGAGGTATAGAGCCTGCCACTATCCTCCCTTATCATGATGTCCAGAAAATTGATCACCTTGTTGCTTTATTCAAGTGAGAATTGGATGTCATTTGACCTTTTATTGAGCCAGTCATGAAATGCAATAAGTTGTTGCTAACTACCTCTCCAGATCATAATTGCATCATTGATGCATCATTGATGTAACGTCTCCAAAGTTCAATATTGGCTTTGTATGGATAATAGTCACTGAGCACATGATCATGTTTGTAACTATCCATAAAAAGAATAGCCAGATCAGGTGCGAAGCTTGCCCCCATGGCCACCCCTTTGGACTGAAGTTAGTAGTCTCCTTGGAAAAAGAAAAAAATCTGAGTCATAGCAATCTCCAACAGACTGATTATGAACTCAGTGGAGACCTGAAAGGGTCTGGGTCTGTCATCCATGACCGTTCTGATCACATCTAAACAGCCCTTTGGGGAATGCTGGTGTACAGTGACGTTATGTCCATAGTGACCAACAGTTGTTCACTGCACTCAAAAGTCCAATAATCCACCAATTTGATGGTTTCCATTGTGTTCCTCAGGTAAGATGCTGTATTTTCTTCAATGGGTTTGAGCAATATATGCACAAATAAACATAGTGACTCCAAAATTGAACCACAACCTGAAGTAATGGGCCTACCAGGTGGCTTATTCATGCATTTGTGGATTTTAGGTAAAGTGAATATAGTTGGCATTCTCAGCTGCGTGTTGTTGAGATAACCATGTTCATGCACGGTCAAAAAACCTTCCTGTAGGCCTCCATCCGTGAACCCTTTGATGATTACAGATATTTCCCTCTAGGGATCTGTTCTAAGTTTAATATAATTCTCTTGCACTCCTGTGTAAAAATCTCCATTTTTTAGTCAATAGCATTTTGGATCACTATAGCCCCTCCCTTGTCCGCGGGTTTAATGACTATATCAGTGTTGTTTTTACGTGACTCAGGAGCCAGGCGTTCTTGTTTGGAGATATTGTATTTTACATATTCCTTCTTTGATATGGAATTCATAACATCTCTTAGTGCCACCTGTTATAATGCCAATATTTTATGTGACATAACCTGAGATGGTGGTGTCAAATTACAGGGTGATCTTAAGCCTGTGTTGGAGAAGATTGTTTTTTGGTGGAATCTTGTTAAAATAATGCTTTAGTCGTACCTTCCTGAAAACTCGGTGTAGTTCCATTTTAAGATTGAAGGTGTTGGGTAATGTAGTAGGTACGAAATATAGACCCTTACAGAGTACCTGTTCCTCTTCATGTGTTAAGACATACCTGGATGAATTGACCACAGGGTTGTCGGATCTCGTGTTAGGGAGGTTCACCATCTGTAATGTTGGTGTCGTGTTTGTATCCGGTTGGAAGCGCACTTGTTGCTTGCCCCGGCTCCTGCCTCTGTTCCAGAATGGTTGCCTCAAGGTCCTGGGTATCCCCCAGGGTTGACCCCTCCCCCTGTGTTCCGACCATTGGCCCTCTCCTAAAAAACCATGCTGGTGTTCTCAGTAGGGGTATGGGTATTCCAGATTATGGATGCTTGTGCTGGTACCAGGAATATCCGTCTCACTATCCAGTCCACTAGCTGCGGAAGAGTCAGAGAAAGCTGTGTACCTCCTATAGCCTCTCCGGCCTCTACTGGAGTACCTACACTGTCATGCTAAAAGAGGCATTTTCTTATACCCACTCATCTTGCATATAACAGCTTTCAGGGGAGGCAGGGAAGGAACTCACTGACAAGACAGTTGGAAAAGGCCATTGGCACTATGTGGAATGGATATACACATTAAACACAAAAACGTGGTGTTGTGTGGATGACACCGAGCTTACATGTTTTTGAAGAACCTGAATTTATGTAATATAACTCAGCTGCTGAAGGAAGGATTCTAGAAGGAGGGAGGAGGAGTCGCCCCCCGCTGCCACTGCTCGCCGAGCTCAGCACCTGTGCTTTGCCTTGTGGAGCTCCCTGAGTCTCCGGACCCTTGGGCCTAGCGGTGACACCGGAGACACGGACATACTCCACACCCCCACACCCTCCTGGAAGGGAGATGGGGAGAAGACTGTGTGGTGTGGGCATGGTAGTAGCGCTAGCGCTGCAGCCGGAAGGTTGAACCGTAGGGGAGCAGATGCGGCCAGGCTAGGTTACCGGTGCAGCTTGCCTCCCTCTGTGTGCTCCCCTGGCCGTGTCATGCTAGTGGCAGCACTGGGGTTTAGGTGTAGCCATTCCCGAGTGAACCAGGCTTGCCACATAGCTTGTGAGCAAGGAGCCAGAGGAGTTCCCATGTTCCCACTGAGGCTGCTGACAGAGCAGAGTTTGGAGCACTGAGTGGGGGCAGTTTGGAGTGTGCAGGTACGAGCTGGTGAAGATCTGGGTCCTGGATTCTAAGCTTTGAGATCTGTGCAGGCCGACTTTAGGCGTCTGAGCTGCGCAGGCGGTTCAGGAGTCACGGTAGTGGTGCATGGTGATGGAGATTTCAGGGTGTGCCGCGGCCTGCATTTAGTCCCACCCAATTACCCTCTGAAGTTAGCCAGCTAATCCCTGGGAAATTCTTGGAATAGCCAGAAAAATCGGATCCTGGAAATCCTGCAAACCCCTGCAGCTGGAGGAAGCATGTTGAATGCCAAGGAAGGGGTGTGTCCCCATGAGTAGTCAAGTGGGCTAAGTGAAGAGATCCAGTACAGACAAGGACACTAAAGGGCCACTGCACAGATTTGTGAACTATAGCCTGGCACACAGGATCACAGGCGACCAGATTAAGAAAACAGGAAGTGGTGATGCGATCTGGCAAAGTTCATGCAAATTCATCAACAGGAATTAAGTGAAGGAAAACCACCTAAACGAGCGCACAATAACTCCATGATCACCAAAAATATTTACCTTCTTTAAATCACTGCCACATAATTCCCATGGCAGGAAGGGAAACAAATAAAAAGTGGCCAACTTGTGTATCCAGATACTGAGGCCCTAGGAAACTCGGCTCCCAGGATGAGCAGAACAATAAGCAAGAGCTACTAGACCAGGATCTAGGACACAAGGGTCGTGGAAAACTGCCCATCACCTCTTTTCATATGTCTGGCAAATTCTGGGAGTAATCAAGGATTGAGTTGGCCAAGGATTCAAGTAGTGGAGAATCCTAAGGCTGGATAAAAGTCAGGCCAGGCTGGGTCAGTGGTATCCAGTGCATGAGCGGTGGTGCTTTCTCCACTATCCAGCCGACTGGTATCTTGTAAGCCACCACACAAGACTTGCTGGAGAAGTTGCCTACTCTTTTCCACCAAGTAGCAACCGACTCCGTGAGTATCCCCTGATAAAAACAGGTGAAGGACACTCCTAAGAGAGCCCTTTGTGGCCCAGAATGAGTAACTCTACCTACAGGAAAATGGCTCCTCTGAGCACTTCTTTTGAGGAAAGGCTGGACAGGAAGGAGGAATGATCTGGAAATCTTTTGGAATAAGGTCCCCTCTGCAGGTACACTTGGAACCATCTGGCTTGTCATCAGTTTGGGAAGGAGACCCAAAACCTGTCCAGACCTCTGACAGCTCTACTTGGCTAGCTGTCCTAAACACAGTGCAGGCAATAGTAATAGCAATGATTCATCAAACAGATAAAATGGACATCCAAATTAACCTGCTTAACACTCCGGCTGTCTTTGTGGGAATAGAGGACAAGCTGAAACAACTCCCCTCACTTATTATAAGAGCTCAGGCCACGAGTAGTGTAGTACAAGCAACCCCCTGCTCTTGTTCTTCCATACTAGATAAGCTAACCACATGACCTATTATAAGAAATAGCCTCATTGAGGAAGTAAAAAATGAGTACATCAAACTGGTTTCAAACAAGATCAATAACCTGCTGCAAGACCCTGTAGAGATCTAGAAACAAGCAAATATGGATGGAAAAAGCAGTAAATATGTATCACCACTGAGGTTCATAGGACGGAGAACCAAGAAGAACCCCAAATTGCCAGTGATTCTCCAACTATGCCAGTACATCTTACGCAACACAAACCTCCAAAAAAGGAAGAGGCCACGAGTTTTCGCCGCATTGGGATCTTCCCGTAGAGAAACCCAGCCAAGGGGTTCTATCGCCAGCTCTCAGCCAACCTAACCCTAAAGACCACCTTCGATTAAGCAAACGGGAGAGAAAGAGACTGCACAAGGGCAGAAATAGACTGTTGACACCAATCTCAGCACAAAATGCAAGGAAGCTATATTCAATCTTTACCAAAGAGAACACAAAGGAGCTCACCCTAAGAATGAGGAGAAGCAGATATACGCGATAGATCTAAAGGTGGAAATCACAAGTAATAATTGTCATCTCAATGTACAACAGAAGGCGCATCTCCATCGAAGTAAATATGGGGGCTCAAGCAAGCCATCTGTAAAGGCAACAATTGCATCAGTGACCGAAATAACCAAACGTGCGGGCCAAGTAAGCAACCTTCAGAGACAGCAACCTCAACTGTGACCATTGAAATCCAAACCGAATGGGCAATCACAAACTCGCCCATGACACCCATGAGAACATCTCCTAGAGAGACACACAATCCAATGTATTTTTCAGATGGTGCTCAACTTTTGGACATTATGCAAGGCCTTATTAAACCAACCGCATATGCTTCCCCCAAGTGATCAAGACGGGTGTGTAATTCCATCCCCCAGCCTCTTGAAGCATCCCTGCCTCACAAGGTTGTAAAATCAATCAGCTCCCATGAATCTCTCTATGATCAGGCACTTACCTCTGGGAGCTAGCAGATATTAGATCAGAAGACATTGCAGCCATAGAGTTTGTCACCACATGGCCTGATTTGATTTGATTTATTATTTATATAGCGCAACGAATGCCGTGGCGTCTTGGCGCCGAACTGTGATAAGTGACTGCTGGACCCTGAATGGGTTTTAATTTTTGGCAAATAACCAGGTTTTTTGTTCCCTCCTGAACCTCATCCGGTTCGGTTGGCATCGTAGAGTGGATGGCATCTGGTTCCAAAGTTTTGCCGCGCGGAAAGACAGTGTGCGGCCCCCCACCTTACCTTACGTATTTTTGGAACACAGACAAAGCCCTTTGTAGAGGATCTGAGGGTTCTAGCAGGAAGATATCTGGTGAAAAGTTTCCGCACCTCCTCAGAAATGCCACCATAAAGGGCCTTGTGCACCAGACACAGAGCCTTAAAATTAGCTCTTTGATGAACGGGGAGCCAATGTAATGCTCTAATGGCTTCTGAAGTGGGATGGCCCTTAGGAAGGTTCATAAGTAATCTAGCCGCTGCATTTTGAAGTGATTGTAATTTCGTCCCCTGGGCTTTGTCAATTCCCACAAAAAGAGCATTACAATAGTCCAGTTTAGATGGAAACAATGCGACTACAACTGTCTTTTGAAGCTCCGGTGTTATGAATGGGAAAATTTTCCTTCAAATTTTTAAAAGAAAAAAACAGGAGGAGGTTAGCTGATTAACATGGGCGGATAGATTAAGCTGGTCATCAAAGGTTACCCCTAGATATTTTGCCCTAGTCACAGGGTTAGGACAGATCCCAGCCTCTATCGGCCACCAGTTAGAACTCCATACCGATGGTCCTTTACCAAATTCTAGGACCTCGGTTTTGTCCGTGTTTATTTTTAAAAAGCTGACCCTCATCCAGCACATGATATCCTTCAGACATGCATGAAAATCAGTGGCTACTCTATCTGGAGATTCAGCAACTGAGATAGTAAGTTGTGAATCATCGGCATACATGATTAGTGAAAACCCATGTTTCCTAACCACAGTAGCCAGTGGGGATACATATATATTGAAGAGGGTTGGGGACAATGCCGAACCCTGTGGAACACCACATGGGAGTTGGAATGTTCCCGATTGCATGTTCTCTCAATGTATATTTTGTTGTCTGGCTTCTAAAAAGGAGGAAAGAAGGTTCAGTGCTGCACCTTCCAACCCTATCTCTTTCAGGCGCTGTACCAACATCTTATGATTTACGGTGTCAAATGCCGCCGAAAGATCTAATAGAACTAGAAGTGCTCTGCCACCTTCATCTACTATCTTGCGAATCTCCTCTGTTGCCAGCACCAGTGCAGTTTCTGTCGAGTGCCCAGGCCTAAAGCCATGTTGTATCAGGTCTAGCAGCAGATTGTCTTCTAGGTAGTGAATTAGTTCACTATTTATTGCTTTCTCCAGAATTTTTGCTGGTAACGGCAGTCGGGAGATTGGCCGGTAGTTTTTAGGCTCTAGTGGGTCCAAGGCCGGCTTTTTAAGGATAGGCCTTATACAGGCCTTTTTCCAGGTCTCCGGGTAGTTACCAGTTACAAGGACTTGGTTTAAAAGGGGGGTGAGATGGACACTAATAACTTTAGAAGCCATATGGAAGACTGCTAGGGGGCATGGATCATTTGGATACCCTGATTTAGTGGATGTCATGAGGTCACAGACCTCCTCCACCTTAAGAGTCCTGAAACCTGCAAGTCTACCATTTTTTGCCCATACGTTTGTAATCGAAGGATTATTAGACAGCATAGTATTGGCCGATTTTAAAAGATCATCGTAGATCACTTGAACTTTACTTTGAAAAAAGTTGGCCATTGTATTACAGAAATCTGGGTCTGGTGTAAACTTGACTGAGTGTTGGGGGGTCGCAAGAATATGCACAGTTTTAAACAGTTCCTTTGTGGAATGAGTGGCATCAATTATTTTTCCCGTGTAATAGGCCCTTTTGGCTTTGACAATAGCCTGCTTATACTCTTCCAAACACTGGTTATAGGCTAGCTTGTGTTCTGTACTATAGTCTGTTCTCCAGATCCGTTCTGTTCGTCTACATTTCATTTTTATTGTTTTTACCTCAAAACTATACCAGGGTGCTGTAGCAGTTGCTCTTCTAGTAGTTTTACTAGTTTCCGGAGCAAGACTATCTACAGCCTTTTTGATCCAATTGTCAAATTGCCTGGCGGCTATGTCGTTATTACTGTTTAATACAGGAGAGCTAGAGCTCAGCATTTGTTCCAAGTCGGCCTTTTCAACCTTACACCATTTCCAAAACCGCCGGTTCGGGGCCATAAAAGCTTGTGGTAAAACAGGATTTTTATTGATCACCTCAAAGACAATCGCTTTATGGTCGGTCCAGGGTAAAGACAGTATTTTTGTTATTTTTATACCTGGTTGGTTAGTAAAAATAACATCTAAGGTGTGGCCAGCTGAGTGTGTGGGTTCTGACACAATTTGAGAAAGTCCATATGCTGCCAGATTGTCCACCAGTCTTGCCGTATCTGGGTTATTACCTACATCGAGATGATAGTTAAAGTCCCCCAGAATGGTGACGAACTCAGAGTCTAGACTTGACTCTAAAAAGTTTAGAATGGCGTGTGAAAACGCCATTCTAGGTCCTGGTGGCCTATAAGTAAGTATTCCTTTCAGTGTGAGATAGTTATTCGCCTTCAATCAAAATATTAGCGTCTCGGCTGGGAGCATGGTTGTAGCCTCGTAATGCAATTGTAGGCTGTTTCTATAGATTATAGCAATACCCCCACCTCTGCCCTGTGTCTTATCATGCTGTACCATTGCATAACCTGGGGGGAGGGCCATATTCCAATCTGGATCTGAACTGGCATCAGTCCAAGTCTCAGTCAAGAAAGCGATATCGGGATTTTCCACTTGAAGGAAACATTCTAACTGGTATTTGTGTTTCACAAGTGACCGTGTATTCAATAGTACACATACCAGGGATTGTATTGACTTTACCCTCGTCTTCTGCTTCTTAAGCCCATGTTGACCATGTGGTCTGAGTGGAGGGTAATATCGGTCAAAGCGATAGCCGCAGCTCCAGCATTTATAGGTATTTACCTTTGTCCCCTCCTTCCAGCCGTTGCAGGTCAGGCACCCACCAGTCTGTATATCAATGAGTTGTTGCCGAGTATATTTGTGGATGCTACAACATCCAGGGGTCCTGGCGCTGGGCGCACTCCGGGCACCGACGGGCGCAGACAGGCTTGCCTTTAGCGCGCCTTTGGCACGCCTTCGGCGCGCACGCTCCAGCGCATTATTTATCGTTGTGGACCGTCAAAGACTAGACCGCCAACCCTTGCATTAGCGGACCGCGAGGCTCAATTCGTTTAGCTTTCTGGGAAACAGGTCACTTAGTTTTCTAAAATACAATTCTAAAAACAATTTATCCAATTATTAAAATATTTTCCTTTTATGTGCAAAAAACGCAATTTTAGTGATAGCAGCACACCGCAACACAACATTCAGTGGTTCCAAGCCACGTCACACAGGCTGCGCGGACGCGCCAGCACGTTATTTATTGTTGTGGGCCGTCAAAGACTAGACCGCCAACCCTTGCATTAGCGGACTCGCTCTGAGAGTGGCACCGCGAGGCTCAATTCGTTTAGCTTTCTGGGAAACAGGTCACTTAGTTTTCTAAAATACAATTCTAAAAACAATTTATCCAATAATTAAAATATTTTCCTTTTATGTGCAAAAAACGCAATTTTAGTGAGAGCAGCACACCGCAACACAACATTCAGTGGTTCCAAGCCACGTCACACAGCCTGCAACAAACTAAGCCCACTGTGGTAACATTTTCTATGTGTTATATGAGAGTGGCGTCCAGGTGGCCATCGCAAAACAGCCCTTCACGCCAATGAAGCGCTGTCACCTTTTAGGGATACCACTTGTTGGTTTTTGCACTTCAGTAGGTTTCAGAGTGCTTAATGGTAGGTTTTCTGGTGACAACCTGCCAGCATGGACCAGAATATTGAACAACTTGTCTCATGTTAAACTATAGCAAGCTTCGCCCAATTTAAACAGATTAAACAGTACAGCATCGGAAAGCGGCCATCGACCCCAGGTCATTTCCTCGGCAGCACGTACCAAGCTTTCAGGGGAGGTAGCAACTTATTGCAACAAAAAGGACAGTACTGGCTAGTCCCCTGTTGGCACCAATTGAGAAGAGGAGTCACATTAACAGAATAGCACGGCCAAGTTTCCTTATCTGGGCAAGGAAGGAGAGGTGTCTGACACCATTTGTGGGCAGCTGATGCATTGGTTGAGCACTCTGATAATAATCATTCTCATTCCCCTTCTAGTTGCTAGTGGTAAGTTTGCTTTTTCAGTCCTTTAATTAGGATAGTATTTATGTATCTCAGAAATGGCCATGCTCCTTTAGTTATTGATGCCAGTTATGATCAGTCACAGGTGATTTTTCTCTGCTCTGGTTAATATTCTTAGATAATATTGAAAATAATTGTGGCTATCAATCCCTATAAAAGTGTGATTTTGTTTTTTATGAATGTGATTCTTAGAACAGCTTTATAGTAAAAATGCCTGTTCCTGAAGGGATGCGTGAGTGAAGGGAAGCCTATCTTTGGGAACTTCCCCATCACATCATATTTCAAAACCTCAAGCCTCTTACCACTCAGGCACCACTACCACCACAGAAAAAAACACTTTGAAGGGAGATTCGGAGTTTCAAATCTGAAGACACAGAAACAAAAATTGTGTGCTCAAGGTTGAGTAATCTGTGGCTAAAACAGGTTGAGCAATCTGCGGCTAAACCTATCTCTAATGGCATTTATGGTATCACAAAAGCCAGAGGAGAACTTGGATTTGACAGAACGGTAAGAATGAAGTACTTTTTTTGTTTTTAATTAGATCTGGCTCAGACAGATTTAGGTATGCCAGACCACATGACATCAACACCAAAGTCATATCCAGAGGTGATTTGGGGCCAGCCTCCCTCAGCCGTTGCTTGAAGTGCCAATCAAGTTTCGGACCAGTCCAGAGGAGTATTCCTGCCTCACCATGGATACTGGCGTTGTGGTGTGTTACTTGTCTTGCCTAAAGAGAGCCTCCCATTACAGTGCGTGTGTGATGAAGCACTTCTACTGAGGTGCATGTGTGTCCTAAAAGTGTTTCCGTGCTTCCGTTAATGGGTTACCAACAGTGGCTTTGCACCAAAATACGATTTGGCATCTAAATGCGTTTTTGCATCAAAATGTTATTTGTGCATCTTTCTTTTATGTGAGCCTCTTCTCCATAGAATGTATTTGTCTCTACGAGGTCCAACATTGCATCATCACAGTCCAGACACTGAGGGGCAGATTTACAAGCCCCTTGCGCCACTTTTGCGTCACTTTTAACATGGGAGAAGTGACGCAAAAGTGGCGCAAGGGGCTTGTAAATCTGCCCCTGAGTTTCTTGAGATTGAGTGGTTTAAAACTGCGTGAAACACAAGGATGCAAACCCATGAGAAAGGTCGAACGAATATTATTAACATTAAAGCACATTCAATAAAATATGGCACGAGAAAGAAATAATTTAAATCAGAGCATAAGCAAGAAACAATCCAATGCTTGCCTATGCATCCGGTGTGGGGAAATCCAAGCAGCAGTCCCAAGATGGACTCTGACCACACCTGTGAACAGGAGTTCTGTCCCTATACAGTGCTCTGGTCCTTTGCCTATACTACATCTCTAAACTGAGTGCAAAAAGTGCAGTTTTGCATTGGTAAAATATTGGCAAATATCTTTTCAAGAACATTCTAGACGCTGGTTGCTTATAAATATCACATGACCATACAGGTGTTTTCCCCCATTGCACAACCAGAGCTTCTCAAATGTTAAATGGGCCTGAAATTTGCCCTAGAAGTGCTGGAAATTAGAACTACCCTCCAGCAAACAGCAAGAACAGTACATGAATATTACTAGTTTGAGCTTATGCTTTATAAATATTTTAACATTAATCAAATATATACAGATATGTTTATGAAACTGACATACTTTCTCATGTGGCTTCTTCGGAACTGGTTGTCCAAGTTCACCAAAAGGTCATAGTGCCTGGAAACATTATGCACGTCAGCTGTACTTTACTCAATGAACGTGCTAAACAACTTCTCCCTTTGCTTGCCATCAAGACAATTCCGGGGCGCTAACTAACCTATGCTACTTCTAGGCTCTATACAAAAACCTGTAGACATCTGTCCTGCAACAGCTCCCACAAATGTGGCCACACGCCTGCTGATGTTGCACCATGGGTGGTTTTGCACTTAATATGAATTTTCACTTAAATATAATACCATAATGTTGCTTACTTTGCATACCCATGCGCTGCAATGAAGAAGCGTTTTTGCTTATTCAAGTGCCGCATTGCCCTTTTGGGATTAGCACAAAAGGAGATTTACTCCTAAGTATGGTTCTTGCTCTTTAGAGGTCTTCTACAGTCATGTTGGTGTTGCGCCAAGGGTTGATTTTGAACCTGATGTGCTGTCAGAGGCACATCTCTCACATCGAATGTGAAATATTGTTACCACATTTTCACTTGGTGCTGAGTAATGTGATACTACACTCTGGCTTTTAATTAAGGGTGATTTCCCATCTGTATATAGTTGCATTCTTAAATCTGACTTGTGCTCCTAAATGTGTTTTAGCACCTGGAAGTCTCTCAATATTCCTTCGGATCTTACACTCAGGATGATTTTGCAGGAAAATTAGTTTTTTGCTTCTACATTTTTGCATCTAAACGTCTTTCTGCGCTGCTGCTGATGCTTCACCAAGAATGATTTTGCACCTCAAAGTTACTTTTGCTCCAACAAGAGTTCTCAAAATGTTGTGGACCAAGGTTAATTTGTGCCTAAGTGTTCTTTTT
Organism: Triturus cristatus; assembly: GCF_964204655.1. Lineage (NCBI taxonomy): Eukaryota > Metazoa > Chordata > Amphibia > Caudata > Salamandridae > Triturus > Triturus cristatus. Next base: position 912,874,816 of record NC_140583.1, read on the forward strand.
CTCCTACATGTGATTTGTACTCCCAAAAGACTTTCTATACTGCTGCTAATGTTGCATCCCAGGTGATTTGGCACTGGATGTGATTTTGCACCTAGATATGATTTAGCATATAAATGATGATACCATAATCTTGCTTACATTGCACAACAGACAATTGCCTTTCAAAGTGTGATTTTGCACATACATATTATCTGTGCTTCTAAATGTTTTCCACACTCATGCAGAATTTGAACCAAGGAAGATTTTGCATCTATTTGGCGGATGACATATTTAAAGATGCCAGCAACCTAATGTAATGTAATACAATGCACACATTTAATACCTAATGTGAGATCTTACTACCACATTTCCTCTCCGTACTAAGGTATTTTGCATCTAAATGCGATACCACATTCCTGGATGTTTTTGTGGGCTAGGTGTGATTTTAGTCATAAATGCGTTTTGTGCATAACATTATGTCCACGATCTTGTGGATGTTGCACTAGAGATGGTTTTGCATGTGAATGTGATTTCTGCACCGAAATATGTTTTTGCACGTAAATATCCTACCACACTCCAGCTTATGCTGTAACAAGGATGGTTTAGCACCTTAAACAGATTTCACACCTGAGTGTTACAGCAGTCCAGCTGAATGCATTCCATTAATGAATTTTGCCCGAAAATGTATTTTGGCACTACAACAAATGTTTGTACCTCAAGTGTTTTGTACCTAAAAGAGTTTACGGACTGAATTTGCGCCAAGGATGACTTTATACCTAAATGTCATTAAAACGTGTTGTTGCAAGTAAAGTGTTTTTAACACTTCCTCTAAAGTTACAACGTGGTTGATTTTGCCTCTAAATGTTACATTGAGCCTCTAAGTGTTTTCATACTCTTGTCGGTGTTGCATTAATGATTATTTTGAAGCTAATTGTGTTTTTTTCCTAAATGTGATCTGTGCTCATAAAAGTAGTTCCGTACTCATGTTCGTGAGGCACCCATAATACATTTGCATCTAAATTTGTTTTTGTTCAAGAACTTAATTTGCATTCCTAAATAGGATTCCAGACTCCAGTTACACCTACAATGATTTTACACCTAACAGGACCTAAAAGTGATTTGTGCACCTAATTATAATTTTGCACATAAATGTGATTTGTGGTCATATATATTTCCCCATAGCACACAGTCAATACATGAAGAGTGGTTTTGCACATCATTGTGCTGTGAGCCAAATATGAGGCCACACTGATGCACACTGTGAGAAATTGGGTTGTTGGTTGACTGGTATGTGGGCCCTGGTCAAGTAACAGTCACAATCCCCGGCGGAGCGCAGCACAAAAAGTCACTAAATCAACCTGTGCTTAGCCCTGGGTAGTTTGGCACAAAAAGCAGTCAGGCTTCACTAAGAGGTTATGTGTAAAGTACTCATGTAGTAAACAAACAGTAGTTGAGTGAAAACACAACACAATAAAAATCCAAAACCAATTTAGAGAAATAGAATCAATTCTAATAAATTATTTGACACCAAAATGACAAAAATCAAATCAGTAGAACCAGAGTTATGAATTTTAAAAGTTTTTAGTGAAAATTAGCACTGAAAAGATCAAAGCGCCAACCGAGGACATATAGCCAAGCGAGACCGGGCCAAATTTGAAAAATAGGGCCGATCAAGATTTAGTGCCGTTCAGATAAAGACAGTGGATTTGGCCAGGACAGCACTTACCTTAGACGAAATTCTGAGAAAAAGCAAGAAGGTAAAGTTCAGCAGGGCAAGGCTGCAGGAGGTGTCCGAGGAGGGAGCTTCGTCATCGAATAGCCTTGGATTGAACCCACGGTGAAGATTTTTACGTTCAGAATTAGGGGTTTATTTATAAGAGCCCTGAATTACTTTTGCATCAGGTAAAGTGGTACATGGGTGACGCAGGGTTCTCATTTCGATTTCTGAAGCTGTGCAAAGCCACCCTGCGTGGCTGCATGGCCTCATAAATCATGAGTAAGACGCCATAGCGCAAATTGCTGCGTCACCTTACTCTGCGCCCAGAAGGCATTCCATGGGGGCTGCTGGAGGATTTCCCACGCAACAGCCATGGAATTTGAACGCTGTCCTAGATCTACAAAGTGATGTAAACCAGGGGAAGCCCCAAAATCTGTACGCCTCCCGAGGTGGTGCGTAACGATTAGAAATATGTTAATTTATCCTAGTTTTTTCCCTCTTTCCATGTGTGCTGAATTCTGCAGGACACATGGAAAGAGGAAAACACCTCTTAGGATTGTTTTTATGTAGGAAGGTGCCCCTTCCTGCACAAAAACAATCCTGCATGCATAGTACAAGGGTAGGCTGCTGAATCGACACGAGCGCAGGGAGAAAGAACAGGGATGTACCACGGGCCGTATTACACATGGTCTTTGTTTGCGCTGGGCGCACCATTTGATAGGTGCACCAGCGCCAACAATGACAATGCGCCCTTTTACAATGTATGTGCTGCCCCCAGGGCAGCCGTGAACTTATGTTGCCCCCAGGTCAGCACATTCATGTGAAAACACGAAGCGGCTGCAGTCAGTGACTGCACTCGCCTGCACTTTTAAAGAGGATGTCTGGGGGGGTCAATAGGAACCCCTTTCTCCCCTCCAGAGGGCTGCTCTCAGATGGCACACTCACAGTGTGCCCCCTGAGAACTTCTTTGCCTCCACACCTACGTCTGTAATCTGGCACATCCCTATGCAAATGAGGGAACGCCACCTGAAGGCAGCGCTGGTGCTTTAAGTGCGCCAGCGCTATTAATATTATTATAAAACCAAAGTGCCCCGGGGTGCGCAAAGGTGACGCAAACGTAAATACAGTGCATTCCTGCCCTTTCACTTTGGCATAGGGCACCAAAGCATGGTGCTATGCTGCGCTGCCCTATGCCAAAATCCCATATATGAGGGCCCAGTCTCTGAAATGGAAGTTGAAAGTCTCTAATTCAACTCGCGATGCACCTCAGGCAGATAGGCGAGAAGGTTGGTACCTGTCTCCTCCTGGTTCTCAGAGCACTTTTGAGCCAAATATTTCATATATGTGAATCCTCTTAGTTACTTTCCTTTGGCTATTATTGGCCTTGAAGGGTACAAGGCCATTAAGGGTGAATTATTGTGCCCCAACCACATAGGGCCTCCTACTGTACTCGCGAACACATAAGGGGGACACTGATGTATCCTCTTTGCCAATATAATGTATGTGGTGTACTTATCTTTGTTGAAATTAATGTAGGAGAACTATGTGAATATGTAATGTATATGTTGGAAAGTCACATCATTCATTTGATTGTGAAGACAATTGTCATTATGTTTTTTAATTAAAGTGAATACATCTTGTGGACAGATTATATGTTCACTATAAAGAACACCTCTTGTCTATAATAATTTTTATTTTGCCTAGGTCTAATCTATTATGTCTGTACTTAAATGTATTCAGTATATGTTTGTAGTGTAGGTACAGATGTGTGAGGACATTATAAATAACCGTTTGAATAATAGTTAACGTGTCTTTGTAAGAGCAAGCACGGAATGATGACACGGCCTTAGTAACTTCAGCAAATTCATGGTATAGGCGGTCCCACTTTGTATATTGATTGTTTCGGAATGGGCAGCAATAAACTTACATACTCTGTCTTTCTAGAAAGCATATATCTTTCTGGACCAATGCAGTATACTTTTTTTCCTAGTCCCAAATACCTCAGAGATTCCTTGAGTTAGAAAACTTAGTACCTGATGTTACCATAACCAGAAGTTTGAGCACACATCATCCCGTATAAAACAGTGAAGTTCATGGTCTAATTCTCAGATATCAACCTCCATATTCTTACCACCTTGTGGAATATCCTGTGGTCTCTAAAAGTGGCTAGAGTACCTTGGCTCGAGACATTACCATTGATACTATGCCTACCATCTCTACTGACTTCAACACCACTTGAGAAATTAAACAAGAAATCATAAAGACAGCATAAGTCAAGGTAGTTGGGACCACAACCAGGAACAAAGCTACTCCTACATTGATAAAGACTGGAATAGACGTGAGTACAAATAACTCAATAAGTGTAATATAATTCTCTACATTCCAACGTCTCATTCTGGAGACTACAAACACAATACCTAAACCACCAAGGATGAACTTCGCATACTGCTCAAAAATTATTTTCAATATTGTGTGCTTGAGCACAGCAATGATAAACTCACCTCTTGTGATCACATTTTCATGCAAGGTTTCAAACGCCCAAGGAATACTATGAAAAAACGTCCACAATCTTAAGCAAACTCTTTCTAGCGGACAACAATGTACTACAAAATTTCATCTTCGCTACCGATAGTATGATATCTACCCTTAACACATTATTCTAAGATACATACAAATCTCTAAGCCTCTCAAATTGAATCAGTAAGACTACTTCTTCATACGTTAACCTTATCTTACCCTACCCATGCTAAACCGAATGTGGAAATGATTAATTCTAGAGACCTAATACACACAGAGAACAAACCTTAGCAAACCAATAGGCCTGGCTTTAATTTGCTGGTATATGCACACAGGCATGCACAAATCTGCAAACAATTTGCCTGTGTATATTTCCACCTTGTCTCTTTTTGTACCTTGTTTTAAATTCTTCAAGTCTGTGGTGCTGTATCTCTAAGTGTGTGGTGTATGTGTCAGAAGATTTGAGCCTAACCCATTGGACTTGTCAATACTTGTTTTTCTTATGTTTCAGATTTGACTGTGGCAGAGCTTGTAGAAGATATGCCAAAGAAATGTAAACCATTACATGGACTTAACAATAAGAGACATGCTTTATTTCTTCAAGAAACATTTTGTGTTGCAATCTCATCTGGCAAGCCTACCCCACTCACCATTAACGATGAAACAACTTCTCCTTTGGTGCAGTGTGCGGCAAGAAACACATCAAATTCGAGTGCTTGTACAACTTTGCTTTTTATGACCTCATTTTCTTACTTTAAGTTGATGGAAAATAACGCAGCCCATAGTAAGGAACATTTTCCTACGATGGTGGTGGTCACATATATGGAACATATAGTTCCATTATAAGGCTTCTCAAAAGGTTTGTTGTCCAAGAATCATATTTGTCCAAAAATCCAAAACAGCACAGGCCTTTATCTGAAATGGATGTCTCATATTCTTTGGAAACACATGATAGAACAAAGTGAATAGATCTGGCATATTTTAAATGTGTGTTGTTTGCTGTTAGCACTGTGATGACTGCATTTCACCAGAGTTCTGCTGGAAGTCATGCATCAATGGACCAGCTGCAAAGCACAGTTGATGCCTCGGTGGGCCAAGTAACAGAATCAGTGGTCCACACTTTGCAAGCAATGTTTGGGTGATCTGAGACATAAATTCATCATGTTATTTTACATGGCGTCTATTAATAACGAATATTCAAGAATGGACATTGGGTGAAATGGATCTCATTGGATTAAACAGCCAAATCTGCATTCAGTTTAGTACCATAGCAGACCAGCAGACACATATGAGTGATATCAGAACGCCTGTCAATCCTCAAGACTGAGGCAGGGTGTCCTGTGAAGCAGGAAGCATGGTCTGCTTGAATCTGGCAGTCTTTGAAATCAAGAAAGCAGACTTAAGAATCCTGCTTCTTAGTGAGCCATCTCTTGTGTGACATCTTCAGCTAGTCCTGGCTTCTAGCCAACTGATTGTTGCATTTTGGAACTTGTAGTTTCACTTTTAAATGTTGTAAGTCTAGGAAAGCAAACAGGACTGATTAATAGAGTCTGGTAACACATTGCGCCTCTCAGCAGTATTTCTTTCCTTTCTCGACTCGCAATGTGTTCTTCAGCATCTTTAATACGAAAACTGAGAAGTGCAATGATAAAGTTTTATTAAAAAGCTGTGTGGTTTTGTTACCATGCTGGTGACCAAGGAAATATGAGATTTAATATCAGCTTCTTGACCACAATGTGTGGATACTCGTGGTTCAATGTGATATGGAACACTTTCAGCCAGTACTAACTAGACAACAACAGATTATATTTTAGGATTTTCAATTTCACTTCTAACATTGTAGGTAAAGACTGAAAAATCCCAGCATGCAAAGTGCTTTTGGTCAAAAAATCAAGTCTGGATGAAGCTGCCATACATATATCTCGACGACCTTAAAAGATACAAATTACACTAGTGATTTATTTCTGTTAGATAGAGGCAATCCAGACATACCATATTAGTATTTCTTTCCAGGACCCCTGGAAAATGTGCAGTGGCTGAGGTGACGTAATACCACTTTAGCTAAAACCTTCTCACCTGGTGGATTGAAAAGAAGTCTCAAACAATGGACTGGGAGGAATTTCTAACCTCGTCAATTTTTTCCCAGTTCTCTGCATCTCCTCTGCGCTCTTCTCCAGATGCCATTGTTTCATTTTATTAGCTGAATCCCCCCAAAAATATACAGCTGAACCTGAGCAAAAGGAACAGTAAATGTCAGTACACTAAAGTGCCAGCCACTAATGACAATAAAACGATTGGAATTCCATCAAACCACATTAATACAATCACATTAGCCTATGAGATGTAATTTCACTGTGAGTTACAGGTGCTGCGGTACCAAGTTTAGCTCCTGTAGTGTGGTACCACAATGCATAAAAATGCTAACTTTTCACTCCAAACTTTAAGACATCGTGTTTTTTGTGTCTGTGAAGAACCCACTAGGCTCAAAGTTTTCCAAAAATGACCCCTTCATAATAAACACTTAAACCTTTTATCTTCTGTGTCCCACAGGTCGCCTGCTGGACTCAGGTAAGGATGTAAAGACCCCACGGGAGTGGAGAGACTCTGAGCTATGTTATTAGCTCTATGGGTCCCGTGTAAGCACCACAGGAACTTCTGGGTATTATGGGTGCCTAATAGTGATTGGAAAAAACCCACTCCAGAAAGATATTCTATATAGTTGTTTTTTTTCTGTTTTGAATGACAAATTAGTTTTGTGCTTTGCTTTCCTGCAGGCAGTAAAGGGAACCAGAGGAAGGAAAGATGATAATAAGGCATTCATGGAAAGCTGAAAAAATATATATGGGAAGAAATAATAACTGGGAAGAAGAAAAGGAGAAAATATAAATAATAAAAGAGATTGAGAGAGAAAACACAGATAATGCATACAGTGTGAGGCTTTGGCTGTCCATGGGAGGTTAGAGCAGGGCTTGGCCACAGGCCATGAACGGCGAAGGGTCTACTGCAGATGTCTCATAATAAGATATTACTGTACATTTGAAAAAAACATAGAAATTCACTGAAAAAATACAGACTAAAGTGGAGTTCTACCTAAGTAAGGTAGCAAGAGCATAAATTATGTTAAAAAAACCTTAAAAATTCACTAGAGAAACAAAGGTTAATGTGTAGTTATATATGGGTCTTCTAATAATAAACCAAACTAATGTTTAAAAACAAAAACCCTGAAACTGACCAGTTACATGCCACTGACATAAGTATAACTTGCACCACTATGATGCACTGCCTATGACTGCACGTATTACATGACTGAAGACATCTGAAATCTACGGTGGAGCAAGTTATGCGTATGTCAGAAACCAATAATTGGTATATTTAACGTTATTTTGTTTTGAAGCATTCGTTTTTTTTTATTAGGGGACCTACATATAACTCAAATGTAATCAGATAGACAGACAGACAGACAGACAGACAGACAGACAGACAGACAGACAGATAGATAGATAGATAGATCTATCTATAGATAGATAGATAGATAGATAGATAGATAGATAGATAGATAGATAGATAGATAGATAGATAGATAGATAGATAGATAGATAGATAGATAGATAGATAGATAGATAGATAGATAGACTTAAGTTATATATAGAATTCCACAGAATTTAAATAAAGATAATCAGTAGCTAGCAGAAGGTCAGGTGCACCTTCAATGGCCCCGGAACAATATGTGAAAAATGCACAAACAAGAATGGGATGTAAACCAGCTAGCAATGCAATCCCAAACGCTTAGGATGATGCAGAATGCAGCAACACAGGACAATGCCATTGTACAAATAGCAGACTTTATGACAAATGCCCGGTACACCCTAACGTATCGGTGTCCGTATTACAGAAATATGTCCCAGCAGAAGACCATGCATTCTTTTTCACAAAATTTGAGGTGGAATCCCTAAATGCAGCATGGTTAGCTGAACGATGGGGGAAATATGCAGCACGCCTATTGACAGGGGAGCTGCAACCGGCAAATCAAACCACCAATCCCACAGGGACGATGCCTTATTAGGATGGAAAAAAGGCCCTTTCAAACCGGGTCGGATTAGACTTTGAAACTATTGACTAAAATTTCAGCCTGAAATCCTCCTCGAGCATTGCTTTACAGTGTAAAATGCTTAGGGGATAAATGGTTGGAACCTGGAACCGCATCTACAGAGCACATTTCAGTATAAAATCTAACTAAAACAGTTTCTGAAATCTTTACCACCAGGGACGCAGACATGAGTTGACCAGCACCTACGGTAGGCTTGTAGCAGCCAATAGAAATTGCATGTACCTATCTTTGGGATCAAGAGGGAACTATAGGAGGATTAGAAAAAGGAACCTCATGCATCAATGTAAAGAGAATGGAAGCTGGAGAAGAAGTCAGAAAGGACCTCAAACCATTTAAAGTAAGCAGAGGAAAAGAGACAGGCCACCACATTGCCACCTATACCAGGAAACCCTCAGAGCCCACCACGGTTCAATCGTGGATGGTGGGAACATATTACCCAGAAGTGCCCTAACAAAATGGAAGGAGAATACATGGGGATAGGATATACAGATAATTCAGTTTTATTTACTGAGGAGAAATATAGAGCCCTAGATACATATATTACAAAAGCCCGCCAGTGCCTTCTGTTCTCCGGCAGTCCCAAAGAGACCTTTGAAGTAACCCAGCACCCTTGGTGAAGCCAAGCCCCTTTCACTCTCCCTCATTATCTACCCGATGAAACGGATCCGCTTGCTCAATCTATACCATTATTGATGTACTAACTTTGATAATCTCACGGCATCAATCATTTCTGGTTTATTTTTCATTGATTCTAAGAGCTCACCTGCGCCTGGAAAGTTCTTAATATTGTACAACTGCATTTACAAACTGATTTTTGCATCGAATGACCTGTTCTTGCCTTATTTTAAAAATGTGGGGGAAATATTAAGGGGGAGCCTGCAAATTAGCAGGGCAGAAGCCCCTGTAAATTAATACGATGTTAACCCGCCTCATGTAGAAGGCAGGGAACTGACTGGCCTCTGACGGTGGAGCCTCGACTGATTCTGTCACTGGAACACTCTGACTGGCTGCATATAAACCACGTGGCCTCTGGTAAGTATGTTGCTTAGGCCCACTCTATGTACATTAACCCTTCATATAGGTATATATATTTTTCCTTCCCAGGAATGCAATATTTGGCATAGAGAACCCAGGCAGAAAAAATCATCAATGCCCCCTCACACAGGAAAATAAAACCAGGGGCCGTTATTTGAAGCAGACCATTTTTTCGACACTTGAGCAATATTTGTCCCGATTTACCAGTGGTTTTGTACCTCACGTAGATGCTCGTGTCTTCCCGGATTAGGGGGAGTGGATTTGATGCACATAATAGTGCAATTCATTTCTTATTGACGGGTTCCCCTTTTTCATTTCATACACCAGTAGCATTTGTCAACTCGAGAACCTTCATACTACGACAAAGCCCTGATGAAGTCCGTAAGTGGACGAAACGCGTCGGCGATTTAATTTTTTTAAGAACTTTTTGTATGAAAAAAGAATAAAGAATATATTTATCCTACAATCAAAAAACTCATCAGAAATCTCTTTATGGGAAGATCATTATATATTGTATATATACTTCTTTGCTATTTCCGATGATTGTGGTTTACATAATGACTGTTCTTACTATTCCCTAACTGTGGTTGAGTGCTGGGCCAATCTTGTCTAAATTTTGTTTAAGTGGTATTCATACCATTTCTCATGGGACATAGGAAGGGCATGTCCCAGGCCTTTCCACCACTGTTTGGATAGATACAATTGCCATAATAAGGTTTCTTAGACTGGTGCAGGATCTTTAGCCTTGATCCTCCTTTTCTTGTGTATTGTGCCTCATTTATGGGGCCCTACCGGCAATTTTGCGCCACCAGAACGTCACTTTTTTGACGTTCCAGAAGCGCAATATGCTACTGGCATATTTATGAGGCCACGTAAAGCCAAATTATGTGGCTTTTCATGGCCTTATAAATATGTGCACCTTTCACAAACAAAACTGCGTGAAAGAGGTGTTCTATGGGTGTTGCTGGGGGCATCCCTAGCAACATCCATGGCTTTTTGACATTGCCCCAGATTTATGAGAAATCGTAAGTCTGAGGCAGCACCAAAAGCTTACAGGAGGCGTAAAGGAGGCACAATGAGTGGAAATATCTTTATATCTCGTTTTTCCTCTTTCTAAGGAAAAAGCCTTCTTGTGATTGTTTTTGTGCAGGGAGGTTTCCCTTTCTGTACAAAAATAATCATCCCCGCAACGCAGGCACCCTTTCAACATGGTGCAAAGGTGCCTGTGTTGGCACACGGCAGCCCACTGTGCGCCGGCGTGGGGGAAAAGGGCAGGAATGCGCCGTATTACATAGACAGGGAGCATTTCTGCCCTTTTCTTTTGCCGTAGAGCAGCGCAGCATCAAGGCCTGCAGAGCTGCCTTACGGCAAAAAAAACATACGTTTGGCCCCATGTTTTGTATTTCAGCAACAAACCCCTGCACAATGTGAAATGCAAAAGAATGCCAACCAGCTGCCAAGCCATGGCAGCCAGCCTGCGTTACATTGTTTTGAATAAAATGCTTTCCCCATACTTGCGGGGGTACTTTCGGAAAAAGATCCTTCCTGCTCCGGCAGGTGATCCTGCATGAGGGGTGTGGGGTTTCACCTGAGAACAACCAACGAGCCCTGGATTCTCAAATTGGATGGATGTCACACTGAGGCCTCGGCTGCCTAGTTGTAACTTTTGTGAATTGCATTTGATAGCAAAATGTGACTCCGAGCAGACTCACTTCATGGAGTGCCTCGAACAGAGCATTTACCTGATGCATTTCTCTGAAGTACATTACAGAGATGCAAGGGTTGACACTTTGCACATAACAAGCACTGAATGAAGCAAGATTGCTCTTATTCTGGGTGAATCATTCAATCTCCCCGTGCCTTACAAAATGAACGTGTCCTTCTGTAACACTACTGGTGCTCAAAGCGCTCTGAAACCTTCGGGTCGAGTCCGCGCTATATAAAGCTCGGGTAAAAAAGATCTCACCTCAGTGTCTTTGTCCAATCTCCACCCACTCTGTGAAGGCTGCAGAGCAGGCTGTAATTGCTTCCATAGCCCATTTGTAACCCGGCCACAGCTGCTGGGATAAAACGTGCACTTAAAAGACATATTTTCATCTACACGCGTGACACACAGACCTACATTCTGGAAGTCAAACAGGTCAATGTACAGCCATACCTTACTGTAAAAAGCCACCGACCTCTGGTGTGTTTCCTTACTAAGTCCAAGCATGAGCATGGCTGTATTGTATGAATCTGTCAGTTTCACTTGTGAAAGGTGCAGTAAAGGACGAATCCCTGTGTGGAATCGCCACCTAACCTGTAAGTGCAGTCATTTCTTATCTCCAGATGTATCTGAACTCAAACCCTAATCACGTTTTTCACGAGACAGTTTTTATCAAAGCAAAAAAATAATGTTCAAATCGAATGTTAGAACATAAAAGACATCTAAGGTCTACTAAATAGGATTAATATTAATTAAAATATCAAGATAATTAAAGAAAAGGAAATAGTAATGTAAATCGAATTCATTTTATATGTATTAAAAACTATTTACATAAGACAGAAGGGGACAATGTTACTTTAAAATAAAAATTGCATATCACTTAGCAGTGAATATATGATAATATTAATTCATTAAACGACATTATTATTCCAAAAGTTTGCCAGCACTTGATCGCCAGTGTACCGGTCTCCGGTTGCAATGAGCTTGCTGTTTTTGCACAACAATTGCTTTGCAACCCAAGACGTTTTGGGCACGACAGATGTACTAATCAGTCACAGTGCACAAGCTGGATTTGAATGAAAGGCTGCAAATGCAGGGATGGAAGCCTGCAGGGGACAGCAGACCTTTTCCAATATGGTGAAAATGTAGCCTATGCCTCTTACAAGGGAGGGGCTGTAATATAAACAAGCATTAGAAATGCAATTGGTCTCGCATTTGTTTGAGTTAGAGCTATTGGCATTGTATAGAGCAATGTCTTTTACTTATGTGTTATGGGCGTAGTTCGCGAAGTAGCGCTACGCGTAGCTACGCACAGTGCACTTCGCACTACGCGAGCTACGCGTAGCACTTCGCGAACTGCGTAGTACCCTGTTCGCACTGTTGCATGATGTTGTTTTCAATGATTGCACAGTGCAGAGAAGCATCCGGCACTATGCAATCATTGAAAACGGCATCTTGCACAGTGCGAGCTGTAGTTTTCTGCCGCTCGAGTAGATTTTTAATCGAGCGGCAGCTTTCTCAACGCGGACTGGTAGTTTCTCATCGCGAGCGGTCGCGAGCATACACGACTACTCTCAATGAGAAACCTGACCTCCCCGCGTTAAGAATCTCGCCGGGCGGTTTATTTTCCACGCTTGCGATCGGCAACTTGATGCTGCTGATCGTGAATGAGGAAAAAGTCTCTCCGGGATGTCATTTTGCTTGCTCGCGGTCAGCAACTTGACGTTGAGGACCGCGAGCAAGCAAAAAATGACCGCTGCACTACGCTACGCGTGTTTGCACTGTGCTACGTGCAATTCGCGTAGTGTGAAGTAGCGCAAACTTCGCAAACTACGTGAGCGTAGCGTAGTGCTTTGCCCAGGCTTAGTGTATGTATGTGGTGTGCAGTAGAATTATGTGGGTTATATTGGATTAGTTAATTGTGTGGCATGGAATTGTGTTGTGTGGAGTGGATTTGTGTAGCGGAATTATGTGGCATGTGTGCTATGGACTTATGTGGCTAGTAATTATATGGTAATGAGTGTACTAGGAATTTTGTGGCGTGGGATTATATGTTATGGAGTGTAATTATGTGGAATTGTATTTTGTGTTGTCAAGTGAAATGTAGTGGAGTTTAATTATTATGTGGTGTGCTGCTGAAGTTTGTGGTAATAGATGTTTGAAGAGGCTGCATTTTTGTACAGATGCACTCAGTTCACTTCAGGGCAGGGGGTCAGAACCAAGCTTCCACTAGAACTGGGACATTCTGGGCATCACTGCACTCTTGTAGACCTCTGGATTTACAGCACCATGACACACTAGGATCTAGAGCTCAAATGTCCTGCTGCATTATTCTAGAAGAATTGACTTACTAGGCCTATATACAGCACTTGTTTCGAAAATTCAAATATTCTACATCACACTGAATGGGTGTGGAAGTGTTGACTTACTGAGCCAATATACAGCAGTGGGTTTTAGAACTCAAATAATCTGCATTACACTGTACGATCTGGAAAGTTTGACTGACTGGATCAGTATACACCACTGGAATCTGCATTCTGCAACACAATGCACAGCTCTAGAATGGGTGACTTACTGTACCAATAACAGCACTGGGTGCTAGAGCTCAAATATTCAGCATTTCACTACACAATTCGAGAAAAGGTGCCCTACTGATCCAGGACACATCAGGGATTGGAGATCTTAAACATATTGAGCTACTGTGCAAGGTTCTAGACCAATGAATCAACATACTACCCAGAGCACATGTGGTGATCTGGAACCCTACACTGCTCAGGTACCTTGATAAGGTCCTAGATGACCCCACTCACTGTGCCAGTGCATGTGAACAGGGGATCTACAATTCAAATGTTAGGCATTAAAGTGCCGTGGTTCTAGACTAACCTACATATTTTGATCAAAAGCTGCACCTGGAATCCTTCACTCGATATTCTGAAAGGCTGTTTCCAGAAGCCGCCTTCAGCGTACAGAACACGTAGCACAGCGGGTTCAGGGGAATGCCTCAAGTCCCTTTAATTATTCCAGACTCAGCTACTGGACATGATCCATGTGGAACCTTCTAAAGTAGGCGGCACCTTCACTCTGGCTCCACGAACAGAAGGACCTACCACTACCTAGAACACGGCCCAACATCACATTAAGCGCAGAACACAATCTGGAACTAGCAGCATGTTCTATATGGACCGAAGCTTATTAACTGATTTATCCCAGGTATTTTATATAGCATGGATCTGCTATGAGGAGCAGCAGGGCACTTAACAAAGGATATTTTTATTGAAGTAGGTACTTCTCACATGAGGCGCTTAAAGTAGAATGGTAGTAGGTGTCTGAAGATGTGTTTGTACATGTGTATTTGTGTCAGTGTGTGTATGATGACTAGAATGTGGGAATGTGGATTCAAAAACGACTAGCAAGCACACTATGACTGTACTGTTCACACACTTTTCATTACACGTATTTGTTACATTATAATGTTTACAATTTCAGCCTGAGTGGGGGTCAGAATCTCATCACTGTCATATTGAATAATATCACAAATAATACCTAACTTAGAACAAAATATAAAACTGAAAAAAGTGATAGAGTGAAGCAGAGGTCAAGTTTAACACAGCACTCAAAAAGGTGAATAACCTGCGTCTAAGCGCTCCTGGATTGAGCTGATAAAGGACGTAACCAAGCAGCGGCAGAGAGGTTAGTAAACTGGGAGAGCTGGGGTTAAAGTCCAGTTTAATTTCTAAGTTCTACCCACTGGCACATAGTTCGTTTCACACTGGCACAAAACAAATAAAGCAGTACACAGCCAGATTTTCTAATGAAACTGATGTCATCACAAACAAGCATTGGTATAGCCAATAGGTCTCGCTTTTGGGACCTTATAAGTGTTTAGCCATGCAACAGTTGCATAACTAAATACTTATAAGGTCCCAAAAGCGAGACCTATTGGCTATGCCAATGCTTGTTTCTGTTTATTACTGCTCAGTAGTAATGGCGGCGCACGGGTACCACCATTACTACATAGAAGTAATAAACAGGCTCACGGTGAACATCAAAGCAGCCGCAAAAGTGAAAGTGATCGCGATCAAACATCAAAGCTGCCGTGCGGCCGCGAAAGTGAGGCACGTGCACCCGCGCATATGCACTGTAGCTCTAGGCTACAGTGGTAGCACTTTTTGGAGCCCTCACAAAATGTCTCGCTAGACCAGCGCATGCGCTGGGTCAGGCGAGACGTAAAAAGGACCTGCACATCTCTGGGTGGGTTGCACTAACACTATTAATGCAAGTGACAACTGAAGGTAAATAAATAAATACACAACCCGCTTCCTCCCCATTTCACACAGCCACTCATGTCCCAATCACAGACTGAATTTGTGTCTACAGAAACAGAAATAAACATCCTCAATTGCGAACGAACAAACAATTTGTAAAACTCCACCTGTCTGCAGCGTGCATATTTCCCAGTAAAATCCCAGGCAGCCCAGCAGCCCTTTGGCTGTGTCTCTATCGGTACAGGAAGAACCGAAGTGCAACCGTTAAGTTAACGTGCTGAAACCTTAACGGGGGCTGACTGCTGCTCCCAGAGCCTTCACGAAGACAACAAAGGATCTTAAATAAACAGCTGTCAGCAATCTTTGCAAACTCCCTTGGAAATAGCAATAAAAATGTAAGAGAAAGAAAACCGAGCAGGTCTGGGAGAAATTTACAAGGGAGACAGCTGAATAAACAAGTAAACAATTTCAAATAGTAAACACGCTCAAGTTATTAGAAGTTACTTTGTATAAAGAGATCCGTCAAATAAGAACTTAGTCGGTTATACAATATAGAAAGTTGCACCAGGAAAAAAGTTCACATCCAATGTAGTTTTTAAAAATTCTTCTTTCTTAGTATCCTTCAGTATAAACATTAAAATCCAGCCAACGTGTTTTGTTCCATACACTCTTGGAACTTCATCAGGGCTGAAAACAATCATATAACACATACCACTACTCCGCCGCCACCCTCATCGCACTCAACACCGGCCGACTCCCAGAATGCCATCAAGCCACACCACGACGCACCCACGGACCCTTCAGCTGCCACGCCTGCAAGTTCACCTGCATCCGGACCTGCCTCGCTCCAGCACCCGCCAAGTCGAACACCAGCAGCACCCACCTCAAGTGCATCCTGCTCAACACCCGCTCCGTCCACAGACACGCCATCGAACTCTGGAACCTTCTAGACGCCACAGCCCCTGACGTGGCCTTCCTCACGGAGACCTGGATGAACGCCTCTTCAGCTCCCGACATCGCCATCGCTATCCCAGAGGGCTACAAGATCATCCGGAGGGATCGCAACGCCAACCAGATGGGAGGAGGCATCGCCATCATCCACAGGAACACCATCCGTCTCACGACCAACACCGACAACACCCTGACCAGCGCCGAACACCTGCATTTCCAGATCCACACCAACCCGAACACCACCCTCAGAGGCACCCTGATCTACCGACCCCCTGGACCACGCACACAATTCAGCGAGGACACCGCCGACCTCGTCAGCCCGCATGCCCTCCCCTCCGCTGACTACATCCTCCTGGGGGACCTCAATTTCCACCTGGAGAACAACAACGACTGCAACACCAGCACCCTGCTCGACAACCTCGCCAATCTTGGACTCAAGCAACTGGTGTCCACCCCCACCCACCTCGCCGGACACACACTCGACGCAGTCTTCTCTTCCAGCACAGACATCGCCTTCAGCCACGCCACAGAGCTTCACTGGACGGACCACAGCTGCGTCCACTTCACCTTCAAGAGAACGACGACCCACCACCACCAGCAACAGGCCGCCCGCAGAAGCTGGAACAAGATCACAGCAGACCAGCTCGCCACCTCCCTGAGCCAGCACCCTCCTGCCAGCTCAGCGAACCCCAGCCAGGCCGCCGACAACCTCACGAAGTGGATCAGCAACTGCGCGGACGAACTCGCCCCTCTGAGGACCCCGCCCAGCAGACCCGGCAGCAAGAAAGCCCCGTGGTTCACCGACGAACTCAAGAGCTCCCAGAAGAACTGCCGAGCCCTCGAGAAAGTCTGGAGAAGGGAACCTACACCGGACAACAGGACCTCCTTCAAGCTTGCCACCCGGAAGCACCACCAGCTGATCCGCGCCGCCAAGAAAACAGCATTCAAGGACCGGTTGGACAACAACGCACACAACTGCAAGGAACTCTTCAACATCGTGAAAGAGCTTTCCAACCCCAGCACAGGAAACAACGACATCACCCCATCGCAAGACCTCTGTAACTCCCTCGCTTCATACTTCCACAACAAGATCGCGGACATACACAACAGCTTCAACAACCAACCAACGCACACCATGACCGAACAACCACCCCCCACCACCACCCTCCACGCCTGGACCCCGATCAGCACCGAAGACACCATCCGCACGATGAACTCCATCCACTCCGGATCACCGACCGACCCCTGCCCTCACCACGTCTTCAACAAGGCCGACGCTGTCATCGCACCCCACCTGCGAGACATCATCAACACATCCTTCGACACCGCCACCTTCCCTGAGAGCTGGAAACACGCCGAACTCACCGCTCTGCTCAAGAAACCAACAGCGGACCCCACCGAACTCAAGAACTACCGCCCCATCTCGCTCCTCCCGTTCCCTGCGAAAGTCATCGAGAAGACCGTCAACAAGCAGATGGCCGCCTTCCTCGAGACGAACGGATCCCTCGACCCCTCACAGTCCGGCTTCCGAGCCAATCACAGCACCGAGACCGCCCTCATCGCCGCCACCGATGACATCCGAGCCCTGATGGACAATGGAGAAACAGCGGCCCTCATCCTCCTAGACCTCTCCGCAGCATTCGACACGGTCTGCCACCGCACCCTAGTACAGCGCCTCAGCAACATCGGAATCCAGGACAAGGCACTGGAATGGATCATCTCCTTCCTCGACGGAAGAACACAGAGAGTCCGCCTACCACCGTACAAGTCAGAGGCCTCCGAAGTCATCTGCGGCGTCCCTCAAGGATCATCTCTGAGCCCCACCCTCTTCAACGTCTACATGAGCCCCCTCGCGGCCATCGTACGCAAACACAACCTCAGCATAATCTCCTACGCCGACGACACCCAGCTGATCCTCTCCCTGACCAACGACCCCGCCTCCGCCAGAGCCAACCTGCACGAAGGGATGAAAGAGGTAGCCGAGTGGATGGCGACCAGCCGCCTGAAACTGAACTCTGACAAGACGGAGGTCCTCATCCTGGGCTCTTCACCCTCCGCCTGGGACGACTCCTGGTGGCCTCCCGCCCTGGGCGCCGCACCCAAACCGACAGACCATGCACGCAACCTGGGCTTCATCCTGGACTCCTCCCTCTCCATGACCAGGCAAGTCAACAACGTCTCCTCGGCGTGCTTCAACATCCTACGCATGCTACGGAAGATCTTCTGGTGGATCCCCACCGAGACCAGGAAGACCGTCACCCAGGCCCTCGTCACCAGCCGACTGGACTACGGCAACGCCCTCTACGCCGGTACCACCGCCAAGATCCAGAAGAGACTCCAGCGGATCCAGAATGCCTCAGCCAGACTCATCCTCGACATCCCACGAACCAGCCACATCACCGGACACCTGAGAGACCTTCACTGGCTCCCCGTCAACAAAAGAATCACCTTCCGCCTCCTCACCCACGCACACAAAGCCCTACACGACCAAGGCCCGAGCTACCTCAACAGCCGGATCAACTTCTACGCTCCCAAACGCCACCTCCGATCAGCCAACCACGCCCTCGCCGCCGTCCCCCGCATCCGGAGAGCGACTACAGGAGGAAGGTCCTTCTCCTACCTGGCCGCCAAGACCTGGAACTCCCTCCCGACCGACCTGCGCCTGACCCAAGACCACCTCTCCTTCAGGAAGAAGCTGAAGACCTGGCTGTTCGAGCAGTAGCGGCACCCCCCCCCCCCCCCCAGCGCCTTGAGACCCTACGGGTATGTAGCGCGCTCTATAAGTGTCATTGATTGATTGATTGATTGACTGACAACATGTAAACAAGATTGATAAACCCACCAGAGTATAAACATTAGATGACTTTATATGCCGAGTTCTATAAACACAGCACTCGTCAAGGGAGTAGAACCCATTACCAGGGAAAGCACAATAACGAATTATAATTTGGTCATAGACAAATATAATATACAAAGACAAATCACATGTATAAACATGTGAATTCCAACAGACCAATAAACATAAATAACAGGACAAATAAATACCCGCACAAAAATTAAACAGATCTTTAAAAATACAATACATTAAAAAAAAAATTGAACTTGTGTGAACAGTCATTCATTAATCCTACATTATTACCCATAGCTTAATGTGCATATGGAAATCACACAATATAGTATTCATAGGTGCTGCCAATTTATAAACTCCTACATTAGTGAAATCCTATATTAGGAGTCTCACCTCAGATCAGTATATAGTGAAGTGCTTCTGGAATTTAATAATCAGATCGTGTATCTATAGTAATTTTCGTGTCCAAATGTTTGGTATCATAAATTACAGCCGGCATCATCCGGCCCCATACTGGGTACCTGTACAAAAGATAGATTAATAAAAAGAGTTCAAAAGAGCTGTGATTATCCCACACATACATTCAAATCTTACTAGGGTTCAGTTACCCCAAATTCCCTCACTTTCACACAATACATTTAAGTAATTGAACAGAAATCTATATATAATGTCACTCCTCTCCGCATTCACCCCTTTATTTTCCCTCTTCTTCCCATCTAGGGAGAAAAAAATATATAATGGGATAGACCCCTGAAGCAGGGTAATTGTGCCTAGTAATAGAGATACCACACAATAAATGGGGAAAGAACTAACGCCCATTCATAGTGGCGTAACACCAAACTCACCATGTGCAACTAAATTAGGAGTGCCCTTGTTGCAATAAGACATGGGATGCGATGTTAGGGCAAATGACTGGCACCATGTAGTAACCCTTATGGAAATACAGAAAAGTAATAAAGATGTCCCTGTTGTGTTGAGACACTCCAATGAGATTTGACTCACCATATATAAAGATGACGAAGGAGCCCTCATTATAATGTTAAATTAAGCTATAGTATGATGTCACAAGAACAAAAAGTATTATAATAAAAACTAGTAACGATGTAACCAAGCAATAGGAGTACCTTCCTTACGATGTATAGCCCTCTATCAAAATATACTATTGTAACACGTGGTATGCATATTGGCACATGACAGCATCATATTTAAAGCCTGTCATGTTGCAACTAAGTGGCAAGCATGCCCTTCTTACGATATAGTATTCTTTCAAACGTACTATTGTGACAAGCGGTAAGCACCTTGTCACATAACAGCTCGTGGAGTGTGCAACATAATGCAAAAGTCCTGTCTAATTAAATGCAAGGCACCCTCTATTAGAGCACCGCTATTATCTATACATCATACCATGATCCCATATAGGTTCACTCCCCATAATAAGTATTGTTGCCAGAATTTCCTGGGGTCTGTTTTCAAAAGAACCACGGCACACTCTCAAACGTTTAAATAGCTCAAACAAATATCCCCACAACAGGGTGTCGCGTCCCGACGAGCGCGCTGTCCCTACGTATCATCAAGCATCATTGAAAATGGCCATGTTGGAACTTATTCTTATTGGGAAAGTAATAAACCATATCTTAAGGAATGAGTATCCAACAAACACCATCAGGAAGTCAGAGATCAAAACCTCTGACTTGTTCAATATCGTCTCTTATCGTATCTTTATCTAATGTATAGCTTAAATTACGACAAAATGTATTGTGGGCACCCCCGTTATCATAAATCACATTCGAATTAATTAAATAACATAGAAACTCGCACCAGGAGATAACATGGAGAAAAGTAAACCACAAACTAATACCATTATCCCTAAAGTGCTCGATCAGTGTCAATAGTTCAAAATATCTATGGGTCATTTGGCGGCCATATTTAAGCGTTTTGTATTTCAATCTCTCAAACTCCTCTCATATCACTTGTATATCGTTAGTGATTACGGTTTTATATTATCGATGATCAATTCTCATGTAACTGACCTATAAAGGAATAACCAGGTGGCAGACTACATAACACAATAAATCTCATGTGGTTAGAAAAAATATATATAGAAAAAATATTTATAGAAAAGGGTCACCATAATCACTTCATTTGATCATCCCAAAGTGATAATGTATATATAGAAAAAAATACATAGAAAAGTATCACCATAATCCTTTCATTCGATCGTCACAAAGTGATACGATCCAAAAAACCAAAAGTGTATTCAATAAAGAAAAGAAAAACAATAAAATAGACAAAGTATGAAAACCTAGCAGTATTCATTATGTTTAAATGACAGACATCATCCTCACCATAAACATTTGATTAAGTCAGAGCAAAAGACTATACCTGTTTCATGTGGTGGTTCATATAGAGTAACTCAAAACACAATTATTTCAAATGGAGGGTTAGATAAAAAGGAAGCAGATTCCAAAATAACAATAAGGCAGGACCCCAGAAGGTAGTTCTACCACCACCTTGTGTGTGTAGATATTGTCCTGACTACAGAAAGTAGGGAATTCATTATTGGTATTATGTCCATGGGCAATTGATAGCAAACAGCAAATCCACTTCGCCTCCTGTTATCTCAAGAGCAGATCCCTATCCACTTCTCTGTTCGATATGGTAACATGGATAATTCCATGGAACCCAAAATTGAGGTTATTGGGGTAAATAACTTTATAATACTCGGCCATAGGGTATTTAATGTCCCAATTTATGATGGCCCTGCGATGTTCCTGTATTCTCAACTTGAGGCAACGATTGGTACTACCCACATATATTAAACCACACTTGTAACCAATCACATATACCACAAAGGTTGTGTTTCAGTTGATGAAATGCCTAATGTTATACTGTTGTGAATTATTGAAACCAATTTTTTTGGTTTTATTACTTCCATATAGGCAGATATTACAAGAGTTACATGTAAAGAATCCCTCAGGCTTAGATGGCAGCCATGAACTCCTTCTTTGTGCAGTGGTGATGTAACTGGGGTATACCGCATCCCTTAGGGTAGCTCCCCTCCTATGAGTTATAGAGGGTTTTTTTGTCAGAGAGTTCTGTAGGTCTAGGATCTCAGTAAATGGCAATTCTTTTTGAAAACTCTGAACATCCTATTGCTAGAGGTTGTATATTTGGTAATAAATCTTAGTTTTCTCTTTTGATCCTCGCCCTTCTCTGACCATTGGTTATTCAATAATGTCACATCCCTCTCCAAACGGCATATCCTTGCCTTAGCATCATTTAATGTCTTTGTTTCATATCCCCTTTTGTGAAACCATTTTCATGATGTCTAAGATATTTGCTTGGAATGTATCCTCATCCCTGCACTTTCTTCTCACACAGACCATTTCCCCATATGGTATATTCTTAATTACTGACCGTGAGAATGTGCTCGATGCAAGCAGGACCCCATTAGTGATTGTTTTCTTATGTAAGAGGGTACTTTGTACCACCCCACCCTTCACATAGAAATGAAGGTCTGGATAGTCTATCCTTTCTCTGGGGTGGGCCATGGTCAATCTGAAATTATACGGATTATCATTTAGGAACAAAAATATTCATGAAGGGCTTCCTCCGACCCCGACCAGAGACAGATTATGTAATCAATGTACCTCCCCCAAAAGAGCATATGTTCAGTCCAGGGGGAGGCCCTCTTGCCCCAGGCATGCTCCCTCTCATACCAACCCATAAAAAGCCAGGCATAGGAGGGAGCAAACCGGGAACCCATAGCTGTTCCCTCTATTTAGTGGAACCACCGTCCATCGTGTAAGAAAAAGTTTTAGTCAAGATCAATTCTATCATTTGCATCATCATGTTGTTATACTCAAAGTGATCTGCACCCTCTGTATCCAGATAAGATTGTGCTGCCATAAGTCCAAACTTATTATGAATGCCTGTGTATAAACTGACCACATCAAAAGTAACAAAACGCAACTCATCCGACCTGTAAAATTCTCGAATGTTACCAAAATTTCCTTGTTATCTTTGATATATGATGGTAGATTCTGCACATATTTTGGGAGTTGGATGTCAACATATTCTGTCAGTCTCATTGGGGCACCCCACACCTGAAATGATGGACCCACCTGGAGGGAAGGGTCCCTCCTTGTGAACCTTCGGCAAAATATAAATGCAGGGATATTTGGGCTGTCTCACCAATGGGTACAGGAATTCATCATCCGTTAGCAAACAAATATGCACGGAAATCTTTCACTTTATCCTATTTTGAGTTTTAGTATGAAATCCATTTTTTGTGACCACAATTGTGGTCACAAAGGATTGATATATTTCATAGCAATTTGCTAGGAAGCGTTGGACACCCTTTTCATGTGCCCTTTTCCTCACTGATTTGTAGGGAGTTGTGATGTTTACATTGCAATTCACAAAGACATTTGCAAAGCATAATGTACTCTTAGTGCATTGTAAGTCATATTTTTGCAGCTGCTAAAGCCTGTCATGTTGTGAATCACCTCCTTTGAAACCACAAGAACCTTTCGTACATCAGCCTATTTCTCTATTTGAGGTACGTAGCACATATCTTCATCTTTTGAACTCTCCACTAAAGAAATCATATTTCGTAATTTTCTTTAATGGAAAAGTTTACAAAATGTGAATTGTGACTACACAACAATTTGATACATGGATTCTGGAAATGGTCCAGGCCTGTTATGTGCAGCAGCAAATACGGATGTGAGTCACATGTTAAAGGGAATTTTTCTCAAAACGTTTGGGATTACTCACACTCACACGATTCACATGTTGCTGTTAATCCATCTAATGGTATATGAGCTGGTTCATCTTGGATGTATGATGGAAAAACAATGAGACCAACAAAGCTGAACCATGCAGTGGGTGGTCCCTGAACCAGTTGGCGTGGACAAACAGCTTCTTTTTTCCACAATTAACAAACATGGCTCGGTGAAATTGGGTTTTCTGCCATCCTTGCCACTTTTAACAATAGATGGAGAAATATAGGGATTCTAATGATGTGATAAGGTGTTACCATGACTGAAAGAGAAAACAGTTCCATGTGAAACAAATGTACTTATTGCCCAGCATCTAGACTTTTCGGAGTATCAACTGTGCTGCGAGATCTCAGGCCTTCCAGGCATCTAGCAAGTAGGAAGAGATGGACATATCTTAGGAGCAAAGGCAGTTTAACATATGTACCTCTCCTACGTTAGAACTTCTCAGAAAATGTCCTACATGATGAAAAGTTGGCAAACTTTTTTTGCTTAAGAACCTTAAAATCACTATGGACCCATTCAATATAGCATTACTTTACCTAGAATGCATTTCATGGAGAATTTAGGGGCACAGCAGTTGGTGGTCCTAGGAACGGTGGCAGAGATCACCTGCATACAGAACCAGCATACACTTAAGAAACATATTGTCATTGCTGAAGAGCAGATAGCTGGCCTGTGAGGTTCCGAGTCAAGCATGCAGAGCAGCATTTCTTAGATGAGAAATCCATTGCTGAGATGCTCAAGCTCACTTGAACACTGTTTCTTTATCTGGAACATGAAGCTCTGAGGTGCAGAGCAGGAATTTGGTTTGTAATCTCACTAGATTTTCCTGTAAGCATCCCAGGTGCGATTGGAGATGGAGATGAAAGCCAATTAACCTACCACAAAGTTAAATTGCAGCTGAATTGCAGCTAGTCACAATGCCCAAGGCATTGTTTTTCTTATCGACTATTAGGTTTCAAGAACTAAGATCGCCACATGTCTACCTTGTATTGAAGACTATCTTATTTCAAATTTTTGAATATTTTGTGAACATTCAGGGATAAGAAAAACACCTTTAGGTAAATAGTGCAGTTGGCCCATCTACCTTATGGAGACTCTTGGATATTAACCCGAGACCACACTACACTTGGTTTGCAGCGTACCTTGATGATATCATCATATACAGTAACACTTGAACAGTTCATCTACTTCATTTATGTGCAGTACTGTTGGCATTGTTACAGGCAGGCTTTACAGACAATCCTGCGGAATGGACTCTGGCAGCACAGGACGTGAGGCATTTAGGGTACACTTTGGTAAACAGGGTCCTGCAGTCTCAGAAGAAACATATTTGCTTGACTAAAAAAACAAGTCAGAGCCTTTCTTGCGTTTATTGGCTATTGACAGCAGATTAGTTCCTTATTTCCTACCCCTTTCCTGGCCATACTGCGTTACTTCAGAAGTCACTGCCCCATATGGTTTCGCAGTGAATGCGAGAAGAAACAGCTTTTTGTGATCTTAAACGTTCATTATGTACAGAGCCTACTCTCCGTTGTCCTATTTTTGTGCTCCTGTTATTTTGCAGGTGAGAGCCTCTGTGCTCAGACTCAGGGCTATCCTCTCACATCAGTTTGAAGATTGGGTCCATCCAACTCTACACATCAGTCATGAACTGCAATCTCTGTTGGCTACACCACAACAGAGAAAGAACGTCTTGCTATTAAATGGGTGGGGCGTGGGGGACTCCTTGAATTGTTACCTCCTGAGCCTTTCCTTAGTTATAGAACATGGTTGACCTGGAATATGGCTACAAACCACAGGGGTTTGCAGTGCTTCTTTTCCCAGCAAACAATGCCCTCCCTGGTCCTTCTCTGGCTGGGCTCCATGTAGGGCATGTGGATCTCTTTTCTTTCATCCAGGGTTCTCTCCTGCCCTGGTTTCAGGCCAGGGATGGGGTGTATGTAGCAGGTTGTCCTCTGTGCACCTATTCCACTGGTTCTTCTACCTCAATACCCTTTGCTTCTGTGCATGTCTAAGCTACCTCTGGAATGCCAAGGACAAGCCTGGACCCGAGGTAGAGGCACTGACTAACATGGGGATGGGCAGGGCCGGACTGGCCATAGCGGGCACCGGGCAATCCCCCGGTGCGCCGCATGGGTGGGGGCCGGTTTTGGGCCCCCAAGGGCCGTTTTTGTTACAGGGCTGTTTTTGCAGCAATCGGCCCTGTAACAAAATCGGCCGAAAACCGGCCCTGGCAAAGAGCTCGGCGGCACACCGAGGTGCCGCTGAGCCCTTTGCCAGGGCCGGTTTTGGTTCCCAGTCCGGCCCTGGGGGTGGGGGGGCTGCTGGGTGATCTGACTGCTGCCTTATCTCTTCTCCAGGTCAGCGACCAACATCAGGGTTCCAAATGTGATATCTAGGACTGGGATCGGCGCACCAACATTTTTTAATGAAAAGACTGACAACCCAGGAACTGATCCCTTTGCTTTGCAGGCTGGAGGGTATTACGTAATACCCTGCTGAATGTATTTGTTTGCAACTCAATAACTAAGTATTACTTTCAAAATACACATTTTGACGTGCTAGCCTCGCCTCTCACATTGATAATTGAAACTATCTAATTCTAAAGAATTGCGAGGTCCATCGTAGAATGGCTGTTTATGCTTGCACATTCAACCAATCAGTGTAAAACTATTTGAAGCAGCTATATGCTTAGACGTCACATTAAAGTTAGGTTGAATAAAACTATTTTTAAAATTATCCCAGACAAGGGAAAAGCGATTTCATATCAACATAAGAGCAAGTTGCATGCAGGGTAGAAGTGCGCGCTTGAATGGGAAAAGGATGCCCGTGTACTAGGATAACCCTCTTTGGCCCAGATTATCGACATACAAGATAAATTGTTAATGAATGTGCCTGCTGCTGCTAGGGCCATTAGGCACCACCACAGAACAAGCAGATTGCATTTAGCGGAATAAGTGCAAGCACTTAATGCAAAAAGTCTCCAAATGGAAGGAGGGCATTAGACATGAAAACAAATGCATGCCTAGTTAGCACTTAAACCAACAGTCAAGGTTTCTTTGAAGAACGACGAGCCAGATGGACCATTTGCCTGTTCGCACGCAGTCCATAACTAATTCATTTGTTTCTTGGCACTTTTTACGAGTCTACTATCGCCAGGCTCCGGTTTCTTTTTACTAATATTCATAGATACAATGGTACTAACTTGTTACGAGTAATGATTGTTCTTAGAATTGAGAGCAGACATATCCTTTTCAGGAGCCACTGTGACATGTTCTGTTTTCCATTTCCATGCTGCTCAGTAAAACAACTGAATGAATGAACCCGGGCAGGACCACTGAGTTACGGTCATGTCATTGAGGCATTGGTGCGTGTTTTGTACCATCAACTGCAGAGCATCAATGTTAGAAATGGTGTTTCTAGTAGGCAGAGGTATGCACCTTGTCCAAGTAGGGGCCACCATTCTAGTCAGGGTAAGTTAGATACACAGTAAAATATAACTTGTGCTCACCCTATGGTAGCTTGGCACAGAGCAGTCAGGCTTATCAAAAGAGGCAAAATGTAAAGTGCTTGTGCAACACAGACACACAGCAACACAATAAAAACACCACAAAAATACTTCACACTGGTTTTGAAAAATAATCAACAATTTTATAAATAAATCAAGACCAAAATGACAAAAATTCAATAAGAAGCAGTTGTGTTATGACTTTTTAAAGACTAAAAAGAGGTTTAACAGTTAGAAGCAATAGGCGCCAATGGGAGTTATCTGGCTGCTCCAGACCGGGGCAAAGTCAACAGTTCAAGCCTACTTTGATGGAGTGCAGGGACAGGAGCCATGCAGGCCCAGTGAAAAGAGTACCTTGATCCTGGTTGCAACAGCGAGATGTGGGGTGCATTGATGTCGATCCTGCAGTCAAGGTGATGCGGCGATCTTCTCTGCGCAATGATGGTGATTCATCAGTTCTGTAGACAATGCACCAAGATGTGTTGGTTCCGAAGTGCAATGCCCCAGGTTTCTCCACGCAATCAAGGGGATGCATCAATATCTCAACACTGTTGAGGCGGTGATGCGCGGTTCCAATTCGCCGGTCTCTGGAGACGAGGCATTGGTTCTGAGTGTGATGTGGCAATCCTACTGACAGAACAGTGTCGATGTGCTGGGTCCGCTTGACGCAGACTGGAGATGTGTCGATTTCTGTAGTGCAAGTATCTGGGTACACTTCCAGTGAACCAGGCACAGAAGCAGGTGTAGAGACTTTGACATCCCTGACTCCGAAGCAACAGGAGGCAAGCCAACAAGCCCTTGGAGATCACTTTGGTTGCAAGGCAGAATCCAGCTCTCTCTCTCAGCACGGGTCAGAGAGCTGCAGGCAGCAGGGCAGCACAGCAGAAAAAACAGGTCTTCTGGATCAACAGTGCAGCAGAGTGCCGGTCCTTGATACAGCACACCAGTTTTTCTGACAGAGTTCAGTTACAGAAGTGTCTGCTTTGGTGGGGTCAGAGCCACAGTACTTCTACCCAGTTGTGCCTTTGAAGTGGAGTGTAACTTCAAAGCAGGATCTTTGAAGTGCAAAGAGGTCCTTTCTTCCTAGACCTGGTTCCAGACTATTAATAAGGGCTAATCAGCCCTTTGTGTGAGGAGAGGGCACTGCCTTTTCCGGTATAAGAGTCAGCTCCTCCCCCCCTTCCTGCCCAGGAAGAGCCACCAGAATGCAATGAGTACTTAGACACAGCTAATCTTTCTGTGTTTGTGGCTGTCTAGAGAGAATGCACAAAGTGTTACTGTCACCCACCCCCGACATATATTGGAAACAGGCTTCAGGTATATAGAGCTGTAAAAGCAGAGAAATGTCCACTTTCCAAAGGTGGCATTTCTAAAATAGTGATGCCAAATCCAACTTTCCCATTAAAGAGGATTTGTCATTACCATTCCAAAGATATAAAACATGACACAGCTACTCCTTTCTATTCAGGAATTACCTCTTAAAAGTGCATTCAGGAATTTCCCAATGTTAACCTATGAGAGGAGTAGGCCTCACAGCAGTGAAAAACGAGTCCTGCTCTTCCCTAACACATTCCTTACACCCGAGATTCATCTCCAACTGCAGAACATATTCCCTGGCAGACAAAATAATTCCCCTAAGACGACCACCATTTACCCAGCCATCTCATAAAGGGGAAACGGTGACATCACTTCCTGTCAAAATACCAAGCATTGTAAAATCACAACAGAAAGCATAAACATAATATAATCAATCCGTTCTCTGGGAAGGAGTGTGGTAACCAGGACTGTTTCAGGAAAGACCAAGACTCAGAGTAATGAAGATTACCAGTAAGTAACCGGGGCATTACCTCCTGGTCTGTCTTCCCTGAACCAGCCCTTACACCCGAGATCATGCCCAAGCATTAAGATTGATTATATAACTCAACATTACTAAGGATTACACACTGCAATGATGAAAACACATGAACATTGAATACAGGCATGAACATGGGAACATAAAGAAGTGAAGTCTGCAAAACAGAAGTCAGAACATGTTCACCAAATGAAGAAGAAATACATTCCCCCAACTGAATTTAATACTGATCAAGGAAAGTATGGAGAGAACTCCAGGTAGCTGTCACACAAACATCCTTCAAAGAGCCCCCCAAAAAGAGGACCATGAAGCAGATATATCAAACGTAGACTGACCTTGAACCAGGGGAGGAACCTGTAGCTGAGCAATCTCATAAGCTTTCACAATCACAGACTTAATCCACCTAGAAATAGAAGAGGTGGAAGGAAGGGAATCCTTATTGGGCAACCCAAAAGTGACCAACAATGCATTCACTTTAGGAGAGGAAGAGGCCCATTCTAAGTAAATCAATAATGCCTTTTGCAGATTCAAAGTTTGTAATTCCAATCCCTCAGCCAAGGAAGGGGATGGAAACAGCAAAAGAAGGACAATATCTGAATCAGTGGGAACACAACATTAGGCAAAAATGTTGAGCTAGGGCTAAGAATCACTCATTCCTCTAGAAACCTAATACATGGAGCTACTGACAATAATGTTCCAATCTCACAAATCCTTCTACCTGAGCAAATGGCCACTAGATAAACCACCTTTTCAGTGAGAAACCTCAAGCTCACCGACTGCAAAGGCTCAAAAGGTGGGCAGATGAGAGCTTTAAGGACCAACGGCAAATCCCAGGGAGGGATAGGAGATAGAATAAGAGGGTGCGGCAGAAATAAACTGTCAAGTAGCTTTGGGGTAAAAGGAGCTCGTCTAGCAACCCCTGCTCCCCTTACCCCCTGGTTTGCAGCCTACTGGGCCTTAATGGTAGAAACAGCGAGGCCAAGCACAAAACCCTCACAAAAGAAA
Source organism: Triturus cristatus (assembly GCF_964204655.1). NCBI lineage: Eukaryota > Metazoa > Chordata > Amphibia > Caudata > Salamandridae > Triturus > Triturus cristatus. Next base: position 912,905,093 of record NC_140583.1, read on the forward strand.
TCAAGAATCCTGATGGGATCACCCCGAAGAGAATCCAGATCATGTGCCACATGCCACTTTTGCTCCAATAACGGGTGTAAGATGTCCTTGTAGCTGGACAAAAGCCAAGTAAATTACATACACCACTTCCCTGCTGAAGAAGAGCTACCATTTCAGCAACTGTACTGCCAGGCTCAGACGCTTGAGTGCAGCTATTGAGAACAATCAAAGTGATAATGGAGAATGCTAAAGTGGAAACACCCAGTCAGGAGTGACTACCAGAAGCAATATTTGAGAGTAAAAAGGTCTCCTCATCTATCTCAGAGCCACCAGAATGACTGATGCAGGGTCCATCCAGGACTGGTGGAAGGAGAGGAATTGGCGGAAAACAATACAGGAGACCGGCCAACCACCTGAACAAAAGAACATTACCCTTACATGTCAACGTTGAGGGAACTACGGAACAGAATTGGGCCAGACGTGCATTCTCTGTCACAAAGAGGTGCAACCATGGAACCCCAAACCTGAGATCCAGCTCCTGAAAAACCTTGGGACTCAGACACAGGGACACTGATAAAGGAAAACTCCTGCTAAACTGGTCCTCAGGCCCATTCTTCCTCCCTGGAGGGAAAAACAGCCTTCAGGGATAGTAGATTGGCCTCTAACCACAAACAAATCTCCTGTGCCAGATGTAATAGAGCAGGTACCATTCCCCCCTGCCAATTCAGGTATGATCTCACCACTGTATCAAAGGAAGGAAAGACAGCAAAGCCATCTGGCCAGCTGCCAGTTCCCGCCAGTGGGAGGAATGGTGAAACTCCTCTGGGCCCCATATCCCCTGACCTGAAGCAGCACCCAACACTGCTCCACCCTGCCCAACTTGCTGGAATCTGTGGACAGCACCACCGGGACCTGAGGATGAAAGACAACCCCCTTGATCAGAGAGTCTGGGTGCAACCACAATTGTATAGCAAGTCTGATTTCTGCCGTAGGAACCAATGCCTCATACCTTTGAGATTGTGGGAGTCAATGAGATGGTGCACCAGAGGATACAAATGCACCCTGCTCCAAGCCACAATGAACAAGTAAGACATCATCTCTCCCTGACTCCTCAACCACATCCTGGCAGAAGCAGGAGTTAAGACCAATAGGTCCTGCAGATGCTGAACTAATCGGAGGCCTTCCTCCTCCGAGAGGAATACCTCCCCACTCTGGATGCAGAACTTGGCCCCCAGAAATTGCAACACCTGAGTGGGGTGTAGAGGTTACTTTGCATAATTCAACAGGAACCTGATAGCCAGAAGCAGTTTGCACACTCTCGACATCAGCTTGTAACTTGGAAAAACATGATTAAATTAGCCAATCAGAGAAGTAAGGTAAAAGGTTAATACCTTTACTGTGCAAGATACCCACCAATGGCACTAGCAACTTGGTGAATACCCTTTGTGCCGAGGTAAGGCCAAAGGGAAGGACCTTGAATTGAAAGTGCCAGTCGCCCACAGCAAACTGAAGGTAGCAATGGTGAGGGGAAAAAAGCGACACATGCAGATATGCACTCATCATGTTTAGTGATGCCAGAAAATCTCCTTTGGTCAGGAAAGGAAAGATGAATTGCAGGTTGATCATCTTGAATGACCTTTGAACCAGGAACTCATTCACAGTTTTCAAATCCAACACTGGTCAAAAATCACCTGATGGGTTCTGCACCAAAAGGAAAATGGAATAAAATCCCTTCTCCTCTCTCTAGTGCAGGAACTAGAACCACCGCTGATTTTCCACCAATACCTGAACACTGTCCAACAAAATCTTATGCCTCACTGATCTCTTACACGTGGCATGGATTTGAATAAAGTGTGGGGTAGGACTGAAAACTCTAGGTGGTAACCCTCTGAAACCACCTTGACCTCCCACTGATCTGGGACAGAATGCTGTCAAACTTTCCTTAAAAACAGGAGCTGACCACCCACTGATGGTTAACCTTGATAGTCATGCTTTAGCAGGAGGCTGCAGGGAGGAAGCACCAACTCCTGGCTGGAACCAGCTTTTATAGGCGGCTGGGGCAACCCGGCGATGACCCTGACCTCCAAAGGGCTAATATGCCCCCTTCGCTGGTACCCTAACCTCTGACCGAAAGCAGACCGAACAGGAGCCAGCAAATGTTTTGTTCTCTGCAGTCTTTTTGACAAAATCCTCTAACGGCCTCCTATATAATTTAGAACCAAAAGACAATTTAAATTAAAGTGGTTTTCTGAGTTGCATCAATCTTTCAAGACAGCATCCCAAAAATATGCCATGCCACCACCACTGCCCCATATGGAGCCGCTGAGATACACAGGTTGTCAAACAACCGGTCTGACAACAAAAAAAAACTCTTCACCCCTCTTTATCTGATCGCACCGCATGATTAGCATAGGTACCAAAATTTGAAGCTGCATAAAATCAGAGTACACCTTTTTGTCCACTACATCCAGAGGCAAGGCATCCTCTGAAATATCCACCTTAACTATAGTTGGGAACTCCTCTGCAAAGTTCTCCACATGGGAACTTTTAAGAGAGACAATGATGAAACGTGTTCTTGTCCACCTTCTACCATTCAGGAGTAAGTACTTTACGAATAGTTGAATGGAGTGGGACTGACTCAGGCTCAGCCTTCTGATACCGTGCAAAAAAAGAAAAATCCTCCTCCTCATCTAAGGTTGGAGCAGGATCAAGAAAACCCAAATGTTGCCATAGATGGAGCAACAAAGTGGACAGCTCTATCCCATGGAGAGAACGCCCTCTCCTACCCTCCTCTGGATCATCCTCATCTGGATCCACCACATCAGGATCCGAAAGCCGAGGGATTTTAGGAGGGGACAGGAGAGTTACGTTTCTGCAGAGAAGTCTCCACTGCTTTATCTATCAAGGCTTGAAACTCCTCCATGGAAGGTATAGCATTTGAGGGACATTCTTTAAAAACTACTGCCAAAATCCACTGCCGACACTCCAAGAAACCACAAAGCACTTCCTGTTGTGAACCCCTGAAATCTAGTGAGATCGTGGCAGAAAGAAGCAACGAAGTTCACAGAAGACAAATCACCAGAAGTGATGTCACGGTTTTCCCTTTATGGGATAGCAGGGTAAATGGAATCCATCTTAGGGGAAGTATTTTTGTCAGCTAGGGAGTATGTTCTGCAGTTGGAGATAAATCTCAAGTGTAAGGACTGGGTCAGAGAAGACGGATGAGAAGGTAATGTTGGAGGTGCTTTTCCCTCCTCTGAGTCCTGGCACTGGTACAGCAGAAACTCTGGGTGAGAGACTGAGATGAAAAGGTGGGGAGGTGTCCTGGCAAGATGAAGAGTACCGAAATAGGTAGAAGAATCGTGCTTGTGCATGTGTGTGTGTCTGTCTGATTGTATGTGTCTATGACTATTTCCGGGATACTTGCACTACAAGAAATTGGTAGCATGATAGAAAAGAAAGCAGGAGTGTGCAGGAGCATGCATGCGTTAATGTGCCAAAGAGGGTTGGGTTAAAGCATGCATCTGTGTGCGTGTGTGTGTGTGTGTGTGTTCGTGTGTGTGTGTTCATGTGCGTGTGTGTTCCTGTGAATGTTTTTGTTAGTGGTCAAATTGATGCTATAGATTACATGGATGGTCAGATAAAATGGTAAAATATACTTTACTGAGTCTTCTGAAATGGGCGACCAGGTCCTCCTAGAATGCAATCGGATGGCGTGGCTAAAGGGAAAATATATTAATTTTGTTTTGATTGGCATGAACAAAAACAGTGAAATATTTGCTGAAGGGGTCTGAAGCAAACACTGTTATGTGAAAACAATGATTTGTACATAAGTGTGTGGATTTTTTTTAAATATATTACCGGTGTTAATGAATGAACTATCAACTTTGTGCATGGGTAACGTTTATGATGAAAGAGCTGTCAACATGTTTTTATTATTGGATATTCATACAACTAATCTTTAATCCTGTGAAATGAGTAAACAGTGATGTATTTACGAATATATTGATTAATTTAAAAAAATTCTGAATAAACAAATCTGCCAGATTCAACATGCATCATTCTGCTTACAAGACATATCGCTCGCTTTAAAACAATTTCCCCTTCCTTAGTTTCAGTGACATTCAACTCTTCACGCCAAAACAGCGAACGTCTGTGACGTCTGACCTACTCCTCGCATTGACAGTTACCTCCTCGCAGCCCCTGCCAATGCAAACAGCTGCACTTCAGATTTTTAGAAGGGAACACTCAGGGGGACAGACCTGTTTCTTGTATACAACCCACGCTCCATCGCTGTTGGTGTGAGCTTGTGATTTACCTCGGTCCAACATGACCATTTAACTGTGGCCAGTGCTTAGTGGTTTTTGTCGCTGTTTTCATCTGAAATCTTAAAAAATTAATAACTCCAGTTTTATTGATTGTATTTTTGTTGTTTTGATGTCATTTTATTTATGTTTTTCTAAATTGGTTTGTGATTTTTCTGGCATTGTGTTTTCACTTTCTTACTAGTTGAGTGCTGCATAAATACACATTGCCTCTAAGCTCAGCCTGACTGCTTTTGTGTCAAGCTCCCAAAGGGTTAAGCAGGTTTATTTAGTGACTTCTGTGGTTCACCCTTACAAAGACTGGGTTAATTATTTGAGTGGGGTCTGAAGGAAGTGACCCTATTAGGGCCACCCGGGTCACTTACGACCACCTCTTAGCCTTCCACACAAATGAAGAGTCGGTCAGTTATTTATTAGTTTTCCGCTCGAGCAGAGTTCAGTCTGACTAGCCTCCTAAGATGCTAATGAGGGGACTGACTTTCACAAGCATAAAGGCAATAATTATACATATTTGCAACTGGGCAGTGACATGCCCACCTTGTAACTTTCAACAAGGAGACAGCTTAAACAAAGGGGCCACAAAGATGAGCTAAGAGTCTGAGACCGGCCCACACACGATCTCTATGGCAAGGTCATTCTGTTTGTGCCTGCAGCTGGAATAGTGTGAGTGGACCTCTATCTAGTGGGAAAGGTATGCGTTAACAAGCGACTTTCTCATGCATTCAGTGGGGCTTACCTTGGAGACGCAAATGCATCACAGCAGTTTTCTAGTTGATAGAGAAAAAATGAGCATCAGTCAGTGAGACAAAAGGGCAGCCACAGACAAAATGGCGTAGCAAGTGCTAACTTAACATATGACAATGCAATGCAAACAACATTTAATTCCAACACACCCCCCTTTTAGTCTTTGCTAAGCCATTTGCTCACACTATCTAGAATCGAATAACATATTGCAAGTGTAAGAAACATTACTATAGGGTAGGGTGTACATAGTCAGTATGCAAATATACCTGCACCAAACTACATCATTTTCGCAATACTGCTAGAGCTCAATCACAGAATATGTATTATAGACTGGGACTGACTTATCATGGATGAGAACCTTGATGCAATGTGCACAACAAGCTAGGAGACAGTGCATACAGGGGCACATTTTTTGTGTCAGCAACCCTTTTAGCTCAGGGCAGAAACATGCATTTCCATTGTAGCTGATGAAATGTACGATATGTAGATGTGGCACCAAATACAGTGATAAGAAGAAAAGAGAGGTAACATTTCCAAACCATTCCCTCGGAGGCCAAGCATGAACTTGTGATCCACAGGCGAAGTAAACATTATGATGCAGGATTAAGACCGGCTTGTTGTCATGTTCAGTCTGCAAGTGAAGTCACATGTGTTCTCACCCACCTTAATCTCCCCCGCCCCCTGTATACAGAACTAACTGTCATATTAACCACCGTTACAGACATCTGCTTAATGTACATATTCATTTGCAGTGCGAAAATCAATAAATGTTATATCTGGATCAGAAAAACGGAATTGAAGGTACACCAATCAAAACAATTGAATTACCAGTGTATGTCTTCCAGTGCTCCACTTTGTGAGGAGCAAAAGTAACAAACATGTGTTCAGGAAAAACGGGTGTTGTCCCAACCAGGGAGTGCACAGGATACGTCTCATTCAGGAAGTAGCATATGCCTAATACAATTATTAGCGCAATAACAACCATGAGTGCAAAAACTATTTTACTTTCGTGGATCAACCCTGCTCTGGACGCAGAGGTGTAAAGGGCGGTTCTTCCTCAACAATTGGGTGACCAAAAGGATACATTGTAATTAAAGAGGAAAAAAAACGCAATGCAATGGTGTTGGTGACAGGGAAACAAGAGAATGGGCAAAGAGTTTCCAGGGTCCTTCAGAGGCTCGCTGGGAGACTCCTATTGTTTATCTACGGTGGTGCTACTCAGCACAGCGGTGGGGCAGCGCAATCGTGGCCTGTTGAAAAAATCCCACGTCGTCCAGGATAGGGCACCCCCCCTTTCGGGAAGACACCCTCAACTTATCCTATTCAATGTCTTGGACAATGCACCAATCTCCCTTTCCCTCAGCTATTGTTGGTACCACAGACAGGGTACATACACCCTATTCTTCATCCTCACAGTCCATCTCTGCTAATCTGAGTTCTCCCTTGGTGCACTATTTCTCCATCCGAGGGCACAAATCGTAGCCAGTGACTCCAGGTACAGAATGATCGAGGAATTGTTATTCCTGGATAGCTCCTCTCTCTTTTGGTTTTCGGTGATACTGCCTCATTCAGCACTTCATTATGCTGCAGATCCGTCTCAGTCTTAATCACTTCGAATTGCCCATAACAAGCAGCCAGGTTGGGCATCCGTTCGGGCCCCTCGACTGCAGGGCGCCCTGGACCTATGAGTGATTAGAATGTAAACTTTCAGTTAACTGGCAAAGATAAGTTTTTTCCAACAATGAGTAGTGGAGTAAGCCTCAATCCATTTACTAAACTCTTAAAGAACAATCAGGACATCCTTTGAATTATTGCATCTGTCTATTCCCATATCACTCATCTGAAGAACCTCAAAAGGAAAAGTGTGTGGTGCGAAATTACCGGGGGCATACCAGTACCATTTCCAGGATTGTGCATCATACACACCCTTTTTTCTTTTTTTTAAAAAGATTTTATTAAATTTTTCACACCCAAGGCCTTACAGACCAACATTACACATATGACCAGCAGACGAGGAATCCCCCCTCTAAATACACATCAGGAGAAATCCGTTCCACTGCATGTCAACCCTACGTCCCCCACCCGCCGCCCCCTCTACCCCCACCCCCCCAGTCAGTGTGCCCGCAGTAAGTCCTCAGCAGCCACCTTCCATCTGGCCCTAAGGCCTAAGACATCCCCGCTCCGGGCAAACGGGCAAACCCCTGCTAGCAGTCAGCCCGAGAGAGAGGACCCCGCCGTGGCCTCCCTCCGCAGCCCTGTTCCCACCTGCGCTCTTCAACCGCCGCCCAGGTAGAATGCAGAGAGCAAGTCCTCCATGAGTGTAACTAAGTGACCCCGTCCTGCATGCCCTCCCCGGCAGCCCCCACCGACCCCGTCCCAGGTTCCACTCCCCCATCCACGTCTACAGAATCCCCATCCTCCACAACCTCCCCATTCCTCGTCTCCCAGGAGCGCAGCTCTTCCACCAACACCTCCCACGCCCTCGCCACATCCAGCGCCTTCTCATTAGCGGTCCGCCTGGCCATCTGATGCCGAAGCGTCCCTTCGCTTCCCGCCCAGGCCAGGAAACTCCCCCTCCATCTCGGGCCGGACTTGGCCTTCCAATGTAGAGTAAGCTCCCGCTTCGCTAGTATCAGCCCCAAATCGCAAAACTTGCTTGTGACCTTAGTGCGGGGGCTGTGCGGAAACCACAACAAAAGACAAGTCCCAATCTCCACCTCCAACTCACGGTCAGTCACCTGATTCAGACACGCCACCACATCCGCCCAGTACGAGCCCAGGCCCCGGCAGGACCAGAACATGTGACCAAAATCAGCCCCTTCTACTCCGCATCGAGGGCATGGCGACTGAGAGCCTCCAAAATACCGCAGGATTTTGACCGGGGTGAGGTAAGCCCTATGAAGGGTGTAAAATTGGATCAACTGGAATCTAGCGTTGCGCGTGCCCTTCCAGGCCCGCCGTAAAAGCTGTGCCCAAGTTGTCTCCGGAATGGGCCTGCCAAGATCCCCCTCCCATTTACCCCGCAGGACTTCCAAGGGCGCCAGCCTCTCCGTGGACAACCGTCTATACAGACAAGTAATAGCCTTAACCGTACCCGCCGCCATAGTGACGTATTGACATCCCTGGGAAATTGGGGGTTCCGACAGCCCCATCCCCCAGTGCTTCTGGATCCCACGCACCAAGGCAGCATGCAAAAGGTAGTCCCCCCGCGGCAGGTCATATGCCCCCTGCAGGTCCTGAAACGACAGCAAGACGCCATCTCCGTATAAGTCCCCCATCATATGCACCCCGCACTCCTCCCAGTGAGCCAGGGCCGACCAGTCCCTGCCGTGCGGGAGGGCCGTGCACATGCCCAACGGTATCTCCGGGGCATACGGCCGAGCAAACCGTGCCCGTTTCTGACTACGGATCCAGCACAGCCGAAGCGTGCGTTCCACGAGGGTAAGCTGGTCCAATCTGAGCCGTTGCCGGAGCACAATGAACGACAATACATGGTGCGGAATGACCCTATCCTGCGGACCCTCTGGGCCCCGAAACTCACGTGCCACGGCCTGCGTCAGCCACTGCGGCTGCGCCGCCAAATAGTACCATTCAAAATCGGGGGCTGCCAGCCCGCCCGCCTCCCGTGGCCTCAACAGCGTCGACATCGCCACTCGTCGCCTCCCAGTTCCCCAAATGAACCCTGTCATTAAGGACCGAAGCATCTGGAAAAAGGTGGCCGGAATCCAGATCGGCAAAGTACGGAAATAGTAGAGTAGGCGCGGTAGCGCTATCATCTTCAACAGCGCCACTCGCCCAGCAACCGATAGGGGAAGGGTGCGCCAGAACGCCATACTACCCCGAAGCCCCCTCAGCGCGCCCCCCACATTCCCCTCAAAAAGATCATTGGGGGTGTGGAATATACGGACGCCCAGGTACGGCAAACAGCCAGGCTCCCAACGCAGGTCATCCAGCGCCAAGGGCTGCCGCGCTCCCAGCGACAGAGGAAACAGACAGGTCTTAGTCCAATTCACCCGCAACCCCGACAAGCCACCAAATTCCTCCAGCAAAGTCCGAGCACCTCGGAGGGAATCCCCCGTATCAGCCAGATACAACAGGAGGTCATCCGCATACAACGATATGTGTTGCAGTTCCTCGCGCCACCAAACCCCCCGTAGTACTGACCTTGCCGGGCGCGGGCCGCCAAAGGCTCCACGGCCAGCGCGAACAACAGCGGGGAGAGAGAGCAACCCTGGCGTGTGCCCCTCCCCACCAAGCACGCCGCTGAGATAGTACGTCCCGTACGGACCCTAGCCGTAGCGGAGCTATACAACAGCTCGGTCCAGCGCACAAAATTATCACCGAGGCCAAATTCCCGCAGAACCCGGAACAAATACGGCCACTCCACACTATCGAACGCCTTTTCAATGTCGACCGATAACACCGCGGCCTCCGATCTCCCCTCCCCCTCGTCTCCCATTATCCGCACCAACCGCCGAATGCACGTCGCAGTGTTCCTAGTCGGGATGAACCCCGATTGATCCGAATGAACCAAGGAGCGCATATGACCCAACAATCGCGTGGCCAAGATCTTACTAAGAATCTTGTAATCAACCGAGAGCATGGAAAGCGGCCGGTATGCCGCCATGGAGGTAGGAACCCCACCCTTTTTCAACAATGGGACTAAAATCGCCTCTCTCATGGTGGCCGGAAGCCGTCCCAGACCCCACGCCTCCCGATATACCGCCTGTAGCCGCGGCGCCAGAGTGTCCAAATACGCAGCGTAGAACTCCACCGGGAGGCCGTCAGCCCCAGGAGTCTTCTTCCGCGCCATGTGCTTGACCGCCACTCTAATTTCGCCCAGAGAGATCTCCGACCCCAGAGCAGAACCCTGTTCCGGGTCTAGGCGGGGCAACCCCGCAGCCTCCAAGTAATCGGCCAACCCATCCGGTAGACCCTGCATCCTACTCTGGTACAGCAGGGAATAGTAACCCAAAAACAAGTCATTAATCTCCTTTTGCGAGTGGACTAGGTTCTCCGTCGGCGCAGCCAACGACACCACCGGGGAGCCCCGAGCCGCTGGATCAGCCAGCCAGGCCAAAAGCGTCCCCACCTTGTCACGCTCCGCTTGTGCCCGCACCATATATTCCTTGTGGTCATAGCAGCGGAGCCGCTCGACCTGCAGGGCTACCTCCTCCCGCGCCGCCAGCAGCTCTCCACGGGTACCCTCAGACGCGTGTTCTTTCAACTCCGCCTGGCGCAATCGCGTCTCCGCCCGATCGACATCACGTAGCAGCACCTTGCGCGTCCCAGTCACAGACGAAATGCAAATCCCTCTCACTACCGCCTTGAGTGCATCCCACTCGTGCGCTCTACTCGTCGCCGTCCCTGAGTTACCCTGAAAGTAGCGCTCCACACCATCCCCCAGCTCCGCATGAAACACGTGGTCCTCCAGCAGCGCCGGATTCAAACGCCACGTCGGGATCGCCGGCCGCTGCCGCGACCAAAGTATCGTGATCAAGCACGGATTGTGATCCGAGAGCGTCTTTGCCAGGTACTCACTATAGGACGTGAGCTCTAGGGCCCCCCGGGTACACAAGAAACCATCCAGTCGAACATGCAAGTCATGTGGTACCGAGTAAAAGGAGTAATCCCTATCTAAAGGGTGGTGCGCGCGCCAGGCATCCACTAGGCCCCACGCCTCCTGCCAATCCCGTCGCACCTTAGCCACTCTGCGCACCCCGGACTGAGCCAGTGGGGGGTGAGAGCGATCTATTTCCACATCCATTACGGAATTAAAGTCCCCCCCGAGAAACACGGTACCCGCTAAGTACGCCGCCAGCTTCCCAGAAAGCCGCGCAAAAAATGCAGATTGCTCAGAATTCGGGGCATAGACACTGCAAAACGTCACATCCCTACCATCCAGCCGGCCAGCCACCAACACAAACCTCCCCACAGGGTCTATCAGCGTGGTCAGGGGTTGGAAAGGAACCCCAGCTCGTACCCAAATTAAGGTCCCCCTAGCAAAGGCTGAGAATGTGGTGTAGAACAATTGACCCCTCCACCTCCGTTGTAGCGCCCGCCCCTCCTCCTGATCAATATGTGTCTCCTGCAGGAAGGCCACCTGGATCCCCCTACGGACTAGATAAGCATGAACCTTATAACGTTTCCTCATGGAGTTCAACCCGCGCACATTCCATGTGACGCAGCGTAACTCAAGGCGGGTCGCCATACCGAAAAATACAACTGAGCACAATCCAACCCGGCCTAGCGGACACACTGACATATCCCCCCCCTGCAAAACATCCCCAACAAACCCCCAACCCACCCTTCCCCAGAACAGGCTCTAAACCATAGTTACCCATCCAAACACTGTCCCAACGATGAAAGTCCCCCTGGTAGCTACCAGGGACTCACAGTAGGTGTGAGGTAAGAGGGGTGACCTAGCGCCAGCACAAGCCGGACCGCGATCCCACGAGCCCACCAGATGTGTCAGGCATCAATCACAACATTCCCCTCCACCCGGCAGCGCCCCGACCCAGGCGGCCCCCCCGGACCACAAGACCCCCACCCGGCCCTCCAGCAGCAGGACCCCCGACATCACCCACTGCGCCAACCTCATCGTGTCAACCTGAATCACAACCCATAAAGAAGGCAATAGTGTCACCCATCCAAAAGGCCATCGGCAGTTCCGGGAGTCACCCCCGACAGGAGTGCGACAGTCTCCCCAGCGTCCTCCGACCCCTGCGAGTCCGCCCCCGAGGACGTACGCCGGGAGCCCGAACCCACCGGTGACGCCGCCGCTCCAGAAATAGCAGAGACTGCCTGCAGGGCCGCCCGCCTCTCCACCTCCGTCTGAGAAGCAGACGGCGATCATCCACTCCTGGCGCGTTGCCTATTGCGGCGGCCTCGGCGTAGCCGCTGCCCAGCCCCCACCTCTGGGGCTCGCCGGCCAGGGCCACCCCCGCCGGCACGGTGCCGCTCCAGCCACTGCCAGGCATCATCCGGCGAATCAAAGAACGTCGAAGTCCCATCCACCATCACCTTCAAACGGGTCGGAAAGTACAGAGCATACTGGAGCCCCACCTCTCGGAGGGCCTTCTTAACTGCCATGAAGGAGTAGCGGCTCCGCTGGACCTCCTGGGAGTAGTCAGGATAAAGAGAGACCGCAGCATTATCCACTTTGTACGGGCCTGACGCCCGGGCATTCCGCAGTATAAGGTCACGATCCCTGTAGTGCAGCAGGCGTGCCACCACTGGCCTAGGGGGGCGGCCCGCCGCCGGAGGGCGAAACGGCACCCGGTGGGCCCTCTCCAAGGTGTAGAACTGCGACAGGCCTTCGCGCGCCACCACTTCTCGCAGCCACTTCTCCAGGAACTCGACCATATCGTCCCCTTCAATTATCTCGGGAAGGCCCACCACTCGGATGTTGTTGCGTCGATTGCGCCCTTCCGCCTCCTCAGCCCTCTTCTCCAACAGCTGCACCCTGTGCTCCAAGCCACTCAGTGAGGTCTCCGTCGCCCTCTGGGCAGGCTCCAGCGTCTCCAACTTGTGTTCCGCGGTTGTGACGCGGTCAACCAATTTGGCATGATCGGCACGCAGAAATCCAAGACTTGTGGACACTTGCGCAATGTCACGGCCCAAAGCCTCCCGCGTGTCCGATATGGCCTTTAGAATTTGATCCAGCTGCTGCTGTTGGAGTCCCGCCGCCGAGGCGCCATCCGTGCCCGGAGCCTGAGAGTCAGGCGGGCCCTCCCGGTGCTCAGCCGGAGCCCCTCCTGGGCCCCGTCGCGGCTTCCCCATATTCGGGCCTCGGCTATGGTCCAGCCCCGATCTCCTCGACCAGCGGCAAAAGTCCCAGGAGCCCCTCGGACCCACAGCACCAGGACCAGGAAGGGCAAATCCACGTCCGCCGCACTCGGGGCAGGGGCGACCACTGTGGTTTCAGCAAGGCAGAAGGGGATCAGCCCCCGATCACGTGCACCCCGAGGGGAGGCCGGTAAGTAGGAGTCCTGCACTCCAGCGCCGCCAGGGGACCACACAGCCCCGAGTCCAATCCACCAAGTGAAGGCTCCCCCCGCTGCCCAGGAAGCACAGGTCCAGCACGCCCAACACCAACACCAGCAAGGGCACAGCACCCACCGTCACAAAGGGCCACGAGGCAGGGGGCACCAACGGGCCAGTCCACGCCAGCCCTCCCGTGGACCGACGATCACGCACGCCAGCACTCGGAGGGGCGAGGCCCCCTCAGCACCACAGGGCCGCCCATCGCCCCCAGGGCCCTCCGTCTCCGCCGCGGGTCTGAATCCACCGCCAGCGCCCCAAAGAGGCGCGTTCCCGCTCACCCGCGATCTCGCCTGCACCAGCTCCACGGGTCCCGCGGCGGCGCCCCAGGCTCCAGAAGTTCCGCCGCTGCCCCCTGGCCGCTCACAGGTCACTCTCCTCCGCCGGGATTGGCTCCGCTCCGCCCGCACAGCTCAGGGCCAGCAAGCCACAGCACGGTCCGCAAGTCGCCCCCGCCGAGTCCTCCTCCGCTTCCGGCGGGGCCGCGCTCCACGCAACTCCGGGGATGAGAGAGCCGCCCCAGGCCGCAAGCAAGATGGCCGGTCCCCACTGGGCCGGGCCAGCGCAGTCTCCGCACCAGGCAGCCCCCGGCGCCGCGGTAAAGGATCCAAGCAGTCAGCCAGCTCCTCTCCGTCCAGGGGAGCCCCCTTCCGGGTCGCAGACACCGCCAGCGAGGGTCACTTCAGGATAAATCGCACGGCCAGCACGGAGCTCAGGGCTCACGCGTCCATGCTCGGCAGCCTCCAAGCCACGCCCCCGTGCATCATACACACCATACAGTACATTGGCTGGGCAATGTGTCATCATAACCATGGGAGATACATATGCATCTGGCAACATCCATTTTTCTTCCCTGACCTATCAATTCACCATCCCTTGTCCTTTCAATTATGCCGTACTTTCAACTCAAACATCGTGACTTCCGGTACCCACCCAGCAAGGCCTGCTGCAAACATTCTTTTCATTTCAGTTTGATCATTTTCCTTAGATGTCTGATCTGCAAACACATTATCCTTTCCCACATCATCAGTTACTTTTTGGTGGGCACTACATTTACAATTCAGTAGCTCTAATAAAGGCCGCTAACTCAGTTACTTGGGCTAACTGATAAGGAACTTGTGATGTCTCTGAGACTGTATTTAGTGTTGCTGTGACATAAGGAATAGTGTTGGTGCCACCTGGGAATCTAAACAAGAGCCATCGACATATAATTCCCCTTGAGGGTCAGATAAGGGAACATCAGTCTCATCTTCCCATCCTTTCATCTTGTTTTCCTTTTCAATGCCATCATTTGGCAGAAGGGAGGGGCAGTAACATGGCTGAATTCAAAGTTGTACATCTTTTAATCACAATATTTTTGGTGAACAATCCTAATTTATAGCCAGTTAGAAGTGCACTGGTAAGGTTCTGTGTCTGTTTTTTATTCAATGGGGTACCATAACTGTGAATTCAGTGGCTAAAACAAGTCTAGTCGATTATCTTATGGAGACGACCACCGTCATTACCGCCCCTAGACAGCTCGGGATGGCTCTTGTGACTGCATCAAAGACATAAACAGCACAACAAGCCGTCTCGTGTACTTACAACACAAAACAGCATGCAACAATTTGTGTACCAAGCACAGAAGCCAAAGAAAGTGCAGTTTGTTAGTTGCCCAAGTGTTAGCTGCCCAAAAGACTACTTCAGGCATTCAGGATAAAGGCTCATGAACCTCATGCACTTCTTTAATGTGCTAGTTTTCCAAGGAGCTAATCTCCTACCCCCTTTCGACAGTAGGTGACCGAAGTAGGTAACCTCCTGTCGACAATACTTACCCTTGAAAAGACATACTACATGGCCATTCGAATCTAAATGTAATAACTATTGAACTGTCCTGTCCCTACAACTTTGCCCGATGTCTGAGACGATGAGCAAACAAAAGGGAACCACATTTTCATTCACTTCACTCAAATCAGTCACAAAATTGTAAACACAATCAAAATAGTGGGGCTATTACAAATATCAACAATCGTATCCTCAAGCGCGCCTCTCTCAACCAAATCTTGCATCATGCACAATAAGGCTCGCTTGCCTGCCCATTGTATCCGATATAAAGGAATATGTATCCTGGATCCAAAACCCGCGATATGTGTAGAAATCCCACCTCTGCAGCGCTAGTTGCCCACAAAGTCAATGACACATCCGCAAAACTCAGGGGGGGAGACAAACACTATTCACTGGCAACCTCGACACTTCTTACGTTAAGACCCATCATCATATATTCACCACAATTAAACATTAACACAAATGGAGAATCCAGAGTAAAAGGACCAATAGACAAAGCAATAGGGCGCAAAATGTGTGTTACAACTGGTAAATACGAAAAATCTACCTAAACACTCAAAAGATTGTGCTAAGTTAAATACGTAACAGAAAGGGGCAATGTAGACCAAATATTCTCAACTGCCTGCAACTAAGTCGCTATTTCAGAAAGTGCATTAAAAACGAATCTGTGAACAAACAATCAAATCTCCTTCCGAGACACAAATCCTGCCCACTATAATCTAGGAACACCTTCAAATCAAGTAAAAAAACATCAGACACACTCTCATCTTTGCTCTGGCAACTAGCCATTAACTTACCCCAATCTTCTCCTTTTTTTCTCCCGGCAAACTAAGAGACCCCAAATACAAGACAATGCGGCCTAAGAAAATAAGTATCCCTGTTAATATCACACAAAACCTGCGGCACAGCATATTTGAAAACACTGCTCCTAGAAACCAAGTAATATAGTAGTCATATTCTTAAGGACAAACTGTTGCACAAAAGGCTCATTATTTCTATCACATTCCACACACCTACCACACAAATCCACTGAGCAGCTTAATTAGCTATTACCCACTTCTCTGCATTTCCCACTTCAGATCACACGTACGGACCCACATATTCCTCCATTTTTGTCCAGTCTCTATCCACAAATCCACATACCCGTGTCCCAGTACTCACTAATGCCGGGGGATGAAAAACTACAGTGGGAGTAGCAACAGAAATAATAGACATAATCATTGCTGCTGGCTGTGTTGCAAGTAAAAGGGTTAGCAACAAATAATTTAATGTTCTCTGACTTTTTATTCATTAGTCAAGTATCAATCACATGACAGAATTGAATATAGGACAAAATAGAAGTAATACAGAAAATATTACATATTGCATACAAAAACACACCATAAAGGAAGGAAGCCCTATTTCTATGGAAAGTGAGGCATAAGAGTCAGTAAGGACTCTTAAAGAGTGCAGGAAATACAATTCAAGAGTTATTTTAGTATATAGCTAGATCAATAATTAATAATTACAAAATCTCCCATGAAGTGAAATAAATGCTTAGAACAAATTGAAACTTCACAAAGCCAGTTAGTCAAAGCATACAACTTAGTGTTTTAGCATCTAAATCTGCCCTCGTTCCCTCAGCTAATTCCCTGTCTTCGTGCTGTTCATCTCTGTCTGCCTCTCTGTGTCTCCCACAGAAGCTGCCCAATGAGCCCCTCCTCCCTTCTGCTGACCTCAAGAAAAAAAACCTGTGTATTTCTGCATGCGTCCTTTTCATGAAGAGACAGAAACGGAAACAAAATTCCATTATTATCTCAATGCCGGACAGTAAGTCGTCCAAAGCAAACTAGATCACGAGCTGTGTATTACAGCTTTTCTTCTACGCTTTAAAATGCATGCTTATTCAGCACAAATACATACTACCTTGAAAGTTCAAAACATATTTTCCAAATTAAATGCACATTCTATAGTGAGGTTAAACCTAAATTAAACACACTCAAGTCAATTATGAATTAATTAATTGAGCATCGTTTGACATTATTCATTAGACTGAAAGCATTTTCTTCATCATGCACTATAACTTTCTGACTTTGCATTCTTCTCTTTTTGTACATTCCTTTCCATCCTTTATCGCCTCTATTAGGCTCCTTCCGCCATGTTCAAAGGTAATCAAACATAGGCTGCCTCCTTCACTTCTCAAACCATTTGTCCTAAATAAAAACAAACATATATATATTATTACCATTATTTCTGTTCAAAAGTGCCCATCAACGGTCATTTCAACTCGCCATTGTCCCTCATATATTTGTGCCATAGTGTACTAAACGTAATAGGACCAAGACCATTCTGCCTTCAGGGGGCGCCGGCTGATCTTCTTCCAATCGAGCATCTGCAAAGCAACAACGACAACAAGAGACCAAATTTAAGCTCATTCCAGGCATTTTCAAAAAGTAGCCAAATTCATTATGTTGCCTGACAAAGTAATTGCAAGTGCTTTTTCCCAAAAGACTGCACCAGAACAAACCACTGTTGTACCATGTTCACAAAGAACCCAAACAAATTCAAGGGCTTGTTCCAAAGACGCCTCAGACCGTGTCAAACAAAGAAAACCAAAAGTCAATCCTCAGACTGCGCCAAAGAAACAAATCAGAGTCGACACCATAAAACCAAAAGCCGGCCAGATTCCAAGCATTTTTCAAAAGTACGCCAAATCCATTATGATGCCTGGCAAAGTGTCCGCATACACTCTGTACCCAAATCGGTCCGCAGACCTACCAAGTGCAAAGCAAATGGTCCGCAGACCATACCAAAATTTTTTCAAAAGGGCTTAATATTCACAAGGAACCAAAGCAAACTCAGGTGCACACTTAAGTGTATTCTTCACTGCTGACTCTTCGGACCAAACGGTCAGATCCATGGGTTTCACCTTTCAGGACCCCAGCCGGGATGACCACTGGGCAAGGCACCGCCCGGCCAGACAGGCGGGGCAGCTGCGAGTACTAGGCTCTATCGTGCAGGAGTCCCCGATCCGCTCATCTGACCCGACCTGGCCCCATCCTCCACACCCGTCTGCCGGCAAAGATGAGTCACCCAATGGGGTCCCTGTTCGGGCACCAACTGAAGGAAGTGACCCAATTAGGGCCACCCGGGTCACTTGCGACTACCTCTCAGCCTTCCACACAAATGAAGAGTCAGTCAGACAGTAGAGAATACAAACCAAGTTAATTATTTGTTTTGCGCTCAAGCGGAGTCCAGTCTGACTAGCCTCCTAAGATGCTACTGAGGGTACTGACTTTCACAAGAATAAAGGTAACAACCATACAATTTTGCAACAGGGTAGTGACACACCCACCTTGTCACTTTCCACAGAAAGACAGCTTAAACAAAGGGGCACTCAGAGATGAGCTAAGAGTCTGAGACTGGGCGCACACGATCTCTCTGGCAAGGTCATTCTGTCTCTGCCTGCAGCTGGAATAGTGGGACCCAACCTCTATCTAGTGGGAAAGGTATGTGTTAACAAGTGACTTTCTCATGCATTCACGGGCCTCACCTTGGAGACGCAAATGCATCACAGCAATGTTCTAGCTGAGAGAGTAGACATGAGCTTCGGTCAGTAAGACAAAATGGCGGCCACAGGGAAAATGGTGTCACAAATGCTAACTTAACATAGGGCAATACAATTCAAATAACATTTAATTCCAACAGATCTCCACCCCTCTTAACTAAAAACGCAGTCTAAGTGTCTGGGTTGTGTTAATTTTGTGGTGCAGAATGACACAAAACCATTTTGGCACTTACTAAGCCACACAAAGCCACTTTTGCGTGGTTTAGTAAACACAAATAATAAATACAAAGTAATGCAAGACAATGCCTAGCACTGCCTTGCATTACTTTGCATCGGGTAGACATAATATGGATGGAACATGGACCTTCCAATTCATCCACCCATGAATATTGATGCAAACCCAGAGCCATAACAAGGAGAAATACCTTTATTCCTCCTTACTACTTCCTCTTTCAATGTGTGCTACATTTTTCTGCACACATAGAAAGAGAAATATGTCTCTAAGGATTTTTTTGTTTTCGTGCAGGAAGATCTCCTCTTCCCGTAATACAGGCATCTTTGCACAATGGTGCAAAGGTGCCTACATTGGTGCTAGGCAGCACACAGTGCGCCAGCACAACAAGAGCGTATTTCTGCTCTTTCCCTTCCATGCAACAGAGTGCAGCACGTTCTCTTGCTGTGCCAAGTTGCTGGAAATAAAAGTAGACATCCCCCAATGTTTTACATTTATGTTTTTTAAAAGGCTGTCCTGGAAAGGTCATCTACCTTCAGAAATCACTTGTGATTTATCTGCTATGCAGGTTTAATACATTTGAGAGGAAACTTAGAAGACTATGTTATTTCTTTTTTCAAAGCATGCAATTGAACATGTAGGTGATAAGTCCAATATGGTGCAGAGCCTGCTGGTTGAAATAGCCTCGAAATCAATTGTCTCAAGCAAATGTTAAATATTCTCCTCAATGCAAAGTTATAAGCGTTGAGATTCAAATTAGAATACATAGCCTGGATTTATGTGAACTCAGAGTTGGACAGGGGCAGAAAATAGGCTGGGCACACAATAAATGTGGCCCCAATTAGTGAGGTAGATACCTAGAAAATGTGGCCCATATTTGCAAATTGGGACAGTTATAAACTTGTAAAGATAATATATATAAAAGTGTGTGGAAGGAATGGAAGACTACATGGATTTGAGCTTGCTGCAGTCTATCTTTGTTTCAATATCAGGTAAATCAACAGTAAAAACTAGCCCAGCAGACCATGAAACAGGCCCACAAACAGCCAAAAAACGGACCCACACACAGTCCAGCCCATCAAGCCAGATTTCCATTTGGGCCAAACTGACCCTGTGGTTCATTCTTGATGTTTTGCGACACTGCTACCCAGGTGTGGTGGTTTAGTGGACTAATGCATCCACTGGAGGGGTCTGTGTTCGACCTTATGGTCACAGGTTTGAATCCTGGTGGGTTCACTCAGCCTTCCATCCTCAGAGGTTGAAAAAATGAGTACAAGTGAGTTGGGTAGCAATAAAACATTTGTTATTGAGCACCCAGATACCCTTGGTTGAAATTGTGCTTTACAAATACACATGATATTTTACGATTCCTTCTGCTCTTCTTATGACAAATTTATTTTCTACCGCTCCACTATTTCAAAATATATTACTTATGCAGATGATGTTTTTTTGATTTATCAGAGATTTAAGGAGCGAAGAGTCATTTTAGACTGTCACATCAATAGTTATTGAATTGTAATTTAGAAGATTAATGGAGAAAAAATATACAGAGTGATTAAAGTTTCACATCAATAGTTCTGGGATTATGGGACAGACAAAGAATAAATATACAGAGGGATCAAAGAGAGATATTTGACCAACAAATGTATTGGATCAACTAATTACATTTAATTTTCCCTAAGGGGGATATGAACTATTTATAAGTAGATTATGTATTTAGGGAATAATAAGAATTTCTTTCTAACAATATGCTTAAACCTGAAGTGTTGATTTATGAGATGATGGATTGATAAAGTTCAGATGGCCAAAATTATGATTTTTATACAGTTTGATTTTGTTTTAGAATTACAATTTGAGGTCCCCAATGACTTTTGCCCAGAAAGACTTGATCTTAGAGATGGCATACTATGCATAAATTATCGAATACCACTTTTAACTTAGATGTACCTGTCCTGAGTGAAATTCAAAGGTGGATGACCTTGACAAATATCAGAATATATTTCTGGTCACCTAATGCAAAACCTTTGGAGGCTTATTAATCATGGCAATGTTGACCAGGCTTGTACCACTACAGGAAGAATATGAGGTCTCCAACACCTTAACACAGAAATTCTTTCAAAACATTTCATATTACATTTTGTTAGATTATAATGCAGACATTTAAATGCCTTTGAGTCTTTGAGGAGATGACTATTGTCCGAATTTTTGATAATGAGGTATTAACTGACGGTGTAGCTATTAAAGTGCTTAATGGAGAGAACAATAGGCGTATGTTGGCAACTAGGTGGGCCATAGCACAGATCTCTCCTCATTACTGCCTGCACGCACACAATAGATTCTCAGGCTCGGTTTTTTCGAGCGCATGGATTGAAACGTGGATTGCTGGCGTCCTGAGGTTGAAAACTCCTTTGGTTTATGGGGGCATGTTGATGTAGAGCTGCTCTCTTCCTGCCTTGAACCCGAAGACAGAACAGGATACATGAGACTGTTAAAGTAAACAGAGACTCTACCTCTTAGGTGGAGTAAAGGTTCTGCTGGAGGTTATTATTAGGCTGCTGATGGTGCTGTTGATGCTGGAACTGACGTGAATGAAGTCCCTTGGTGTGCAATGTCATGAAAGGTATGAGACTGAAGAGACCTCCGCATTCCAGAAGTCCGCTATCCAATTTTTGTGGGTCGTCTGGTGAACTTTGGTACTGAGGTGCATGAGGTGAACATCCTGTTCACAGTTTCTGCAAGGAACTTCTGCTCAAACCGACTGTCCCACGGAGAAAGTCATGCAGTTGATTGATTATTGAAGTGGGAGCCAATACAATAAAGGATCTCACCATTTGGAGAAAAAAAAAACAGACGCATTTACGTTGCTCTTATGTGCCTGCCACTGTGTAGTCCAAATTGGCCAGATTGATCAATTCCGCATCTAACCTCCGCTGCATAAACTAAAGAAAGCAAGCGGTCCTGAGGAATGTGGAGTCAAGTATTTTCTATCCACTGGAATATGCGTAGGCCTCATTATTTTCCAGCTGGTGGCATAACCATGGATAACATTGAAGGACTCTCACCATGAGTTTTTTGTTGCAGGCCATTTCAAGCTGGAAAAGCAAATAATGTGATGTGTGTATGTGTGTGTTTGGTATGCAAGAACATGACTGTATGTGCGGTTTTACTGAGATGTGATAATGGTCAGTATCACAGTATGGGGATATGTATACATATGTCATTTTGTATGTATAAATTTAACAATTATGCTCTTTTTTGCACATCAAGGAGAATTGTAGTGATTTTGAACTATTCATAAATTGCACTGTACATATGAACACAAAACAACTTTGGTTTTACAATACCTTTAAAAAATATTATATGATTAAAAAAATGTTTTATAATTTTTTAGATATGCTAATAAAAATGGATAACAAATAAAGTTATGAATACATGCATTTTGTTGTACCTAATCATATTTACAGCAAAGGGACAGCCCGTTTGAGCTTATTATAGCCCTTGTAAAATAGATGTTGGTCGAGTGGGAGGGTGTGCACATATATATTTCTGTTTTCTCCTTTTCTCCCAGACCACATAATCAATCATAAAGGGGTACATTTGGTTCTATAGGACAATTTTTCTTCCAAGATACTAAAGCACTTGCAAGGATGCACCACTACTAGAATGTAAGGAGGATGGGGTTGGAGGTCCTTCATCAATTCATTTGACCCAGATATTGCACACTGGAAATGTTGAAAGTATCAATTTACCTCAGACTTTGTAGCCCACATTCTCAACTTCTCAAACTCACAAACATGTTGACTAACTGCAGTATAATCTATTAGTTGTACCATCAGCCTGCCACTGGCAAGATTCTTACATAGGTATTTCTCAGTGATTAACTATATTTCTCTCCCTGAGTAAGGCTGTGGTGGCTTCTAGACCTGTCATACCCTTGTGCCTGTGCTGTTATTCCCCAGTGTTATCACTGTTTTCTAGTCGGGCGGGAGCCACGTGCTCTGCTGTGGACTTTATTTAGGCATTCTAAGTACTTCCGTTTGAGTGCACTGTTTAAAGATAATTTTAAGTGCAAATGTTTGGAACTTCTGTTTGAACAAACGGAATAGGACACATTATAACACAAACATTTACAATGCATGCCTTTACAACGTGTTTTTTCAATCGCAACATCCATTACAACCCATGATTTTACAAAGCATGCCATCACAATGCATTTTTAGAAACTACATTTATAACGGATTCCATTACAACGCATACCATTACAACGCATAATACTTTTAGCTCAACAGTAGGGTAAGTGTTGAATAGTGTAGGGGTAAAAATTACTATTCCCACACCAGTGAGTGCAACAGTAGGGTAAGTGTTGGATAGGGTAGGGGTAAAAATTACTATTCCCACTCCAGTGAGTGCAACAGTAGGGTAAGTGTTGGATCGTGCGGGGGTAAAGATTACTATTCCCCATTACTTACCTTATAATGCGCTGTAATGACATGCGTTGTAGTGACATGCGTTGTTATGGCATGTGTTGTAGTGACATGCGT
Organism: Triturus cristatus; assembly: GCF_964204655.1. NCBI lineage: Eukaryota > Metazoa > Chordata > Amphibia > Caudata > Salamandridae > Triturus > Triturus cristatus. The sequence goes on from NC_140583.1 coordinate 912,928,328, forward strand.
TGTAATAGCTGCATTGTAATGGCATGCGATGTAAAGGCTGTTGCGTTGTAATTGTAGTGAGTTGTAATGACTGCATTGTACTGCTTGTTTCCCAAACAAACGTGGTGTTGATTAGTTAAAGGCCTCTGTTTCCTGCTGACCTCAAGGTTGCCTGACATGCTTGCTTGTTGTTTATTTGTTCAGCTGTCCTGCCATCTAATTAAAGGCCTCCATTTCCTGCCCCAGTCTCCTGCCGCAGACAGCCTTCTATTTGACAGCAGACACATACTGTAATATCCATAAAGGCTCAAGTGCCTAACATGTTTGTTTACTCGGCCTTCTATTTCTTGCCCCAGTCTCCTGCTGGGGACAACCTTTTAATTGACAGAAAATGCCTAGTAATCTTCAGGAAGACTCAGATTACCACTTGCATGACCTCTTGCTCACCCGCCTCGCTGAGGTTGGTGTGTCTGGGACCGTGTGGGGCTGGCTCAGGTCTTTCTTGGCCGGCAGGGTTGAGCAGATTTGGCTTCCCCCCTTTTACTCTACCCCCCCATCCGGTCACCACGGGTGTCCCGCAGGGCTCCTCCCTTAGCCCTCTGCTCTTCAACATTTATGTTATGCCTCTGATCCATCTTGCTGAAGCTCTTGGGGCTAAGGTTTTGGCCTATGCTGATGACACTCAGCTTCTTTTCACCTGGGATAAGGCCCCCAGTTCGGCTCTTGCGTCCCAACAGTGCCTTCGCTCCATTTTCACCTGGCTGGCTGAGGCTCAGCTCAAATGTAATGAACAGAAATTTGAGGTTCTGCTCTTTGGCACTTTCCCTGCTGACTTTTGCCAACAACTGTGGCCTCAAGAGCTTCCCTTACCTCTCGCTGAGGGTCAGCCCGCCAAGAACTTGGGGGTATGGTTCGAGGAGAATCTTTTGTTTTCCACCCATATCAAGAAAACTGCTGGCTGCTGCTTCGGTCTCATTAAAACTCTTAGGAAATTCTTTCCTTTTCTTCCGCAGGCAGCCAGAGTCACAGTTACTTGTGCTCTGATTCTCTCCCGTCTAGACTACGCCAACTCCCTTCTCCTGGGCTCTCCGGGCTACCTGATTAAAAAACTGCAGGTAGTCCAGAACACGGCGGCTAGACTACTACTGGGCCTCTCTTCTAGGAAGAGTGTCACGGCCCATTTACACTCACTGCACTGGCTTCCGATTGCGGCCAGAATCAAATTCAAATCTCTAGTGCTGGTTTATCGTGCTCTTCACGGCCAGGGTCCTTTATATCTCCAGAAACGCTTTTCCTATTATGTCCCCGCTCGGTCCTTGCGCTCGGCGTCTTTAGGCCTGGCGGTGATTCCGCGCTTCAAGCGGCAGAGGACCGGGGGCTGCTCTCTGGTGGTAAGGGCCAGCAGGGCCTGGAATGCCCTCCCACTTGATTTACGCCTCACTCGGGAGCTCGCAGTCTTCAAAAGGAAGCTTAAAACATTTCTCTTTGTTTGATTGGCATTGTTTCCCTCAGGTTCGCGCCGGGATACTCTTGAGTAGCTGTGCGCGTTACAAGTAGAAAATAACATAACATAACATAACATAAATACTGCTTTCAAACTCAGTCCCCTGCTTGGCTTCATTTGTCTGAAGAGAAAGCTGTGCCTCCCCTAAGAGACGTGTTTGGGTTCCAAATCCTGCTGCATGTGACAAGTGTAAGCTGACCACCTTCGCTTGGAAGATGGGGGCCAGAAACCCCTCTTGGAACTCTGTCCCTTCATGATAGCTCCCAACAGGTGCGTAAAACAGGCCCATGTGGCCCCTGTGAGCAAGGGGGCCTCAACCATATAGGGGGACCCATTCACCCCAAGTCCAATTAATATTTGTGAGATATGGAAGACTCGGATCCCCGCATCATATTCTGCATGGGGCTTCATTATCTTGTGTTACGCCACAGGCATCTAACTATCTTGAACCCTGGAACCTGGTCATTCAGCCAGCACTCCGTGTCCTTTTGGCCTAGACTATAACCACCAACCTCTCACCACGATTCAGCATTCCAGCTATTCCGGACCGTTACATGGACCTCAGGTTAGTGTACTAGCCAGGTGCTTCTAGTTTTTATATCTCCCATTTCTTCCAGGACATCCTAGCAATTTGAGTTTGAATATAAATACCCTGGCTAAAGGAAAAGGACTAGCTGGGTGAGATAACACAATGTTAAGGACAGATAAAGATTTTGGAATCATGTTGGCATATGCTAAAGAATACGTGCTCCAGATTCAGTGCAGGGGTTAGTGTTCAAGGGCCCTTCACATGGATTCAAATTTCTTATAGTAATTCTTGTTTGGTATGTTTCATTATGGACTCGTACCTCAGGCTGATTGTAAGGCATTCATGAATGGTTGTCTGAAGTGACTAAGGGGCATATGTATGAAAAATCCCATTTGTGATTCCTTAATAGCGATTTTTAGCGAATTGGTATTAAGAAATTGCAAAATGCTATGTATGTAGGAATCGCAATTTTTAATTGCGATTCCTTAATATTCCTTAATTGCGAATCGCAAATCGCGATTCGCAATTAAGGAATACCTTCCCAGTCATTCCTATGGGTGTAGAGGCCCATAGGAATGAATGGGAAGAAATTCTTAATTTGCGATTCCCAATTACAGAATCACAAATTGAGAATGCAATTTCAAGGTTGCAAGGGTGTCATAAGGACACCCTGATGCACCCCTGAAATGAGCATGTGTGCACATGTGGCACACATACATGCCCTAAGGGCATGTATGTGTGTCACAGGCACTAGGCCTGGGCTAAATTTCCGTTCCGCTCACGGAAATTGCGATAATTTGACATTTTTGCGTTCCGCGGAGAGCGCGAAAATTTCAAAATTTCCGCAATCCGCTTCTTACCGGAATTTTTTTTCTTGCTCGCGCTGTAAAAAAATACATTCTCGCATGCGCGCGATCGCCTTACCTGAATCCCCGCGTTCGCCGACAAGTTTTCCTGATCTGGTCGCGTTCTCCACGAGAAGTTGGATTGTTGGTAGCCATTTGCGCTGTCTCGTGACAGTTCGCGCCCACATTAACGTTATTTGTCACGCGATCACGTCATTCGTCGCGCAATCACATCTTTCTTCTCGCGATTATGCACCGCGAGAGTATGAGATGATTGAGATTTCGCGCCCGTGAGCAACCGCATTGGTAAGTTAGCGAGCCGCGATCACGCAGAAAATACCGCGAACGGGTGGGAAAACAACTTCCTCGTCTTCGCGACATTCCCGCGTGTTTGCGGAAATTTTTAACATTTTTGCGATAGTTTGCAAAAGTGAATTTTGCAAATTCCGCCCACCCCTAACAGGCACTTTGAAAAAAGCAAAAAAGTGCTATTTTCAATGAATTCGCAAATTACCACCAACTGCCAGTTTGTGGTCATTTGCGATTTCTTATGCAAAATTCGCACAACTTAGGTGCTTGCTACATCGCATTTAAGGAATCGCAATTTGCGATTCCTTAAATGCAATTGCAGAATAGAGAATCGTAAAGCTTGCGATTCTCTAATTTGCGATTTCCCTTTTTGTATGATACATCCCAAAAAGGCCCTTTGCCGTTCGCAAACGGGCCGATTCTGAGAATTGGCTCGTTTGCGAACTGGAAAACGGCTTGATACATATGCCCCTATGTGCTTGTTGCAGAGTATCTCCTCTGACTGTAGGAGTAAGCCTTGCTACTATAACTTTAGGGGTTCAGCTCAGAACAATTAACATCCACCTGCCATCCTTTTCAGAGGAGCTGCAGGTACATCAGAACCATTGCTCTTCTCTCTCTCTCCACAACTCCTCCTTCCACCCAAGGTTAGTCACTGGTATCAGTCATCTCTTCATATAGTATTAGCCTCTCGGAGAAGTGGCGAAAGATCTTCACTTCTGCAGTAGTCCTAGGAATTGAGGTCAGGGCCCATTGGTGTGGCAAGACCTATGAAGCCAATTCAGTGAGATGAACATTCCTGTTTTAGGAAATGTCTGATTGTGCTAAAGATACGGTTGATAAATGGTGAAATTCCTGACAGAGCTTAATAAATGTGGGGTGTTAGTTCTAGAAGAGCAAGTAAAATCGACATTCTGAAAAATCTGTAAAATATTCTTCACATCAGTAGCTGCTGCAAAAGAAATGCTGCTGTTGTTTCAGTCAAAACACAATTATATGGCAACCTGTGCTGGAGTACTGATTGAATTTGGAAGTGGTGAAATAGAGCCCTTCTTATCCAGTGCCCTACGCTGCCAGAAATAATTGTCTGATTCTGATGGGCGATTTAAAAGTTTGCATTCACGTTTGCTTTGCTTTTCTCTGTGTTATGCAGTGCTTAATTTGAGCTGGTGCTTTCCGGTGCTCAGCACCGGCACCTAATTGTCAACACCAATCTAAGAACAGTCTACCACATGGTGGCGCTGCTCATCTAATTTAGAGATAAGCAGAACAACGGTTGTTTAGGAATACAATATAAATTAAAATTGCTCGACCTGTTTCCCAGCCATTCCTTTAGCTTTGGGGACCTGGAATAATCTGAACTGTTGCATTAACATTTGAGAGAGATGGTTAGTAGTTGTTTTGGCACAAATGACAAGGGCGATGGGTGGTGCAGGCTGCTGTGGCCTCCTGGTCAGAGCCCTGGCACTTAAAATTTTACAAATTAAGCACTGGTGTTATGTACATAAAAGATAGGGTGAGGATTGGGATAGTGACCTCTATAAGCTTGTTGTTGGTGATTTCAAGTGGGCGTGGGGAACCGGCATCGCAAAGGGGGGAAGGTGAGTAACAAAGGGTACAAGTGGTGGAAGGGTATTGCATGAGGTACAAAGTGGAAAAATAGTTGGTAGAAATGAAACAGCCTAAATTATACCAGCTGAACATCTTACAATGGAATAAAATTGTAAGTGGAAGCAGTTATTAATCCACTGGTTAGCATGGCTTTACAATCCAGGTAAAATATCTTTACAGGACAAACATATGGCACAAAGGGACAGGGGAAAGCATTCTGAGCAATGGGACTACCACATCTTTTTGCCAATTCTCACATAGTCACTCTGAATAACTGTTTAAGTCATCAAGAAAAAGGAAAATCTTTGCGGCATATTGGGAGTGGTTCACATGAACAAACGTAAGTTCGAATTGCTAATAAGTTAAATGTATACCTCTTCCACAACCACCTAGAAAATTAATGGATTTTAAGAAGCACTCTAGTTACATGCGAGAATTTCAGCTGCAATTCATAAATATCATTCATATATCACAAAGTAATAGGATAAGCCATGTCCAGTGACATATTACACTTTTGATGTAAGTATTCCAGCTGGTTAATATTTGTCATGTACTAAATCCTATGGTGCATGAATATATATGTGTCTCTATTGCACAAGCACACTAGTTAGATATCTTGTTGCTAGCAATGTATTTCAGTGTCCAAAAGGGAAACTGGCAGCAAAGTTGTTTGAAGGGCTGTGTCACTGGGAACACTAATTTGAGAGAACTGATGCTCATATTAAGGTATGAGAGAAGCCACTAACTGAAGGCAGCCCTTTCAATATCATTGGCTCTGGTGGTCCCTTTGGGGCATATCAGCAACAACCGGCGATAATTATCGCTAAGCGCACTTAGCGCTAGGATAATTATCGCCGGCTAGCGTGGATTTTTATAGCTGAAATAACGTGCTATTAGCAACGCTTTTCTCAAAAGCGATAAAAATCCTAGCGCGAACTGCCTAACGTGAGATTATCGCTGGAAACCCAGCGATAATCTCACGAAATGTGGCGTTAGCATGTTGATAGGGCCCCACAAACTTAGCCATTATATCCACCTTCCATAGGATATCAAGTCAGTCCTGAAGCAGGCGTAAGGAAAGTAGCGATAACAGGGGTTATCGCTACTTTTCTTGACGCTATCATTCATAGCGTGGGCTTGATGATAGGAGAAATGTCGCTTTGCGACATTTCTCCTGTCCTGTCAGGTCAGGAACGCCCACTTTGCATCTCATTAGAGATGCAAAGCTGGGCGTTCAGAAAACTGGCGCTAATACAAGGTTTCACGCGATAGCGTGACCTTTCTAATTAGGCGATAAAATAATCGCCGCTTTTCAGCTGAAAACGGCAGCAAAAGCGGCGATAATTTTCTATCGTCGCCTTCTAAATATGCCCCTTTATTCTGCTCAATCATTGAAGCTACAGCAGTCTTGGAATAACATTTTTAATTGTGCCCCAAATGTGAGATAAAGCCTACCACTGCATGGGAAATTTGCCATGTGATCTATGGAACTGTACCCTCACTTTGGGGGTCTATCTCCTGTAATAACGTAAGTGAAAACTGCTTCGCTATGCTGGCACTGCATGTCAAATATGCAGTAGCGTTGCTTTCCTCTAAGTGGTTCCCACAATGCATGCAGAAACCCTTCCGGGGAAAAATTTCAACCGCAACAGGAATAGCTCTAAATTTGGTGCCCCAGTTACCAGTGATACAATTTGCTCCCAGTAAATATTAGTTCTCCCATACCAACCTAGCAATCAGTAATATTGACATTGCCAAAACCTACACACTATACTTCTCAGTAACACAACTAAGTACTACGAAGGCATTCTTCTGGGGTTCAGGGCTGCCATCACCCAGATGAGCTCTAGATGTTACATTTGATGTGGAGGGGGGTCATTCAACAAAGGTCCGTAGTCAATGTTGTATGTGACAGGTGAAGGTACATGAAATTAAGTAGGAAATATCACCCTACCATCATTTGGTAGGCAAAATATCAAGGATATTAACGAGGTATGAACATAAAAGACAGTATAGGTTTACTATGCTTAACTCCACCTATGTGTAACTTACGATATATATTATATATATATATATATATTCCTTGCCTATATGCACTTAACTCATCGACATCTTGGTTTTTGATATTTTGCCTTGAGTATAAAGGTTGGACGATATTCCCTACTTGATATTCCAGACTACAGCCTACTTGACAGGAATGATCCCTATCACTCTCCCTATTTCTTACTGTGAGACCCAGAATCTAGCACATTCTATATATTAATTGTCAGGGGTCTGCAATAGGCATCCCAGTTACGCAGTGCTTAATTTGTAAAAAAAGAAAAAAATGTGCCAGAACCCCGGTCAGGATGCCTCCTAGCTAGCACCACCCATTGCCACTGTCAGCCAATGACAGTACCTACACAACTACCATCACACTGCTACAAGTGTGACATTTGTGTCAATTCAGACAGTTTGAGGCCCTCAAATCTACATGAATGACTTGGGCTGTAGGTATTGGTTTTTAATGTATATTCAATTAATGCTGGTGCTGGTAATTAAGTGCCGGTGCCAAGCACTAGGAAACCACTGGCTCAAATTAAGCACTGTACATATGGGGCCACAAGTACAAACCGTTTTGCCGGTCGCAAATGGGCTGATTCGCAGATTCCACCCGCTTGCGAATGCAAAACGGTTTTTGGCATTTACAAAGCCCAAATAGCGATTTGGTAAATTGTTATCAAATTGCAATTTGGGTTTTGTGATTCGGCATTAGGAAAGGGTGGGTTAAGGGCCGCCCTTCCTAATAGCTTCTCGCTATGCCATGTACAAATGTTTTGCGATTGAAATGCAAACACATAAAATTTGCTTTTTACCACCAAATTCAGTTTGATGGTAACTGTTGGACTTGGGGCCCTTTTGGCAGGTTCACCCCTAAACTTTTTGCATTTACCCTAGCCTTTGTCCCTATGTAGTTTTAGTGGTTTTAGGCCTCTAGGCACTTTAGCACTGTGTCCCAGTGTAAAGTGCGTGCGCTCTGTGTTACATTTAGTGAGACTGGCCTGCCCTCCCATAGGAATGCATGGGGGATATGAGTGTCCATGATAATTCCTGATGTGAGAGGAGTGCAGGGGCAAGTTTAGTATGTGTGAACTCGTAAGAATAAATGCTGCGCAATGATGTGTGCAGATTTATTATAACTATAGGAGAAGTGCCACTTTTAGAAGTTGGCATTTCTGTGTGCTGTGTGTCTGCCTGCCTGATGTGGAGTGCATGTCTGGCTTGTGATTGACAGTTGCTGGATGGTGTGGGGAATTCCAGGAGTCAGGGTGAGTCAGCCCAGTGGTGAAAAGAGAGATCTGCATGCAGATGGGAGGGAGGAGTTGCACCTCGGACCTGAATAGGACTGTGCCTTCCCTCCACAATGCTGGCTCTGCCCCCTGTGGCGCGTCTGAGCACCTAGCCCCCACCTGACAAAGGGTATAGGAGCTGAGCACAACAAAGTGCTCCAAAGCTCCCCCAAACCAGTTGCATCGGGTTTTCCCCCAGCCCTGTGCTGTGTGAACAAAGGAAACCTGTGTATAAAAGAAGGGGCTTTGACCCCATGAACGTGTTCTGTTGTGCTTGTGTTCTTGAGGGGACACTCTGCCAGGAGGAACCGCCGCGGGACCCAGCTGCTGTTTCATGTGGGTCCCTGCGTGCTGGCCTGCCTGGCTGCGCCTTGCTGAGGTCTCCCCAGCCCCAAAGATCCTCTGATTCTGCCTTCCTGGAGACTTTGTGCTACAGCGCCTGGGAGCACTTTATCTTTGCAGTTGGAGGAAAGCTTCACTTAATTTTGGGCAGAGCGCTGGACTTATGCCCTGGTGAGCGCTCTATTTCTATTCAAGAGGAGCAACGCTTCTGATTGTTTAAAATGCAGCTCGAAGCTGCGATCATTGTGAAAGGGGAACCCCCGGCATGGAGATTCCCCTGCAAGTCCACTTATTTACATCGCGGGAGCCCACCCCGCATCTTTGCCCGCTTTTTGGTCCTATTCACAAAGCGGGTGCCCACCCCACCTAATTGCCGCTTTATGGATACTTGAAACAGCTGGAGCCCACCCCGCTGTTGTACTTGCAGAAGCGCTGTGCCCCGAAGGAATCACCGCCGCCGGCCCGGGAGCCTTGCAGGAACTGTTTCCTTGTACCCGCCTACGTCAGAGACCCGCCACGCTGGGATTGGCCCCAGCGTTGCAAGTTGCCAGGCAACAGGAGACTCGACCTAACAGAGCTGCGCTGCGTCTCCAAGAAGCACCCGGCGTCTCCTGCCAACGGGGGCGACCCCCCGCTCTACAGCCGAAGACCACAGAGCACCCGAGAGCTGGGGAGCGTGACCGGAGAAGGAAGCTGCCCCCCGGAGACCTGCAGGCCCGGCCAAGACCCGCCGCATCTAAGAAGGTAACCGGCTCGGGTCTTGAACCGGAGCTGGCGTAAAGGGGGGAATTGAAGTGATGGTGCGAGAACTCACTGCTGGCGGCCCGCGCATTAACGGAGGGTGGTGATCTTGCAGAAATAGCACAGTCTGTGCTACCATGAAGGCCATACTCCAGGAAGCGTCCTCCTGGTAGTATTAAGGCAGCGGGGGCAATATTTGAGGACAGCGCCCTTTTTGTGACGGGCACGTGCAGCCGCCTTTGGGGATACAAAGGTGCTTTCCCAGCGGTGGAATTAACGCCGGAAACAGCATTTGGGGGCATACTTTTCACCTTCACCGATTGTAAAGCTAGCAGGCTCGTGGGAGAAAGTGTCCCAACCGTGGGAGCACCGCGTGCAGGTGCTCAGGACAACTGAGTAGTGCCACATGCTCTTGAGCCCGGTGGGGGTTCAGGAAGCACCATAGTCCCAGCCCCGTCCTTTTCCTTGGGGGCATTGCAGTTAGAGTCCCAGAGAGGGGCTCAGGAGGCACGCTGGTGCCAATGCTCAGTATCACAGCTGCCCAGCAATTAGTGGACAGCTGCCACGTTTAGGCCTGAACTTCTGCACACTCTACTTTCGCTGCGTGCACAGCCAGCCCTGACCTTTGCAGGACATAGGGCCTTTTTGAGCCCTGTGAGAGGCCAGTTGGCCTGGGGACAGTTTTTCATGTGTTGTGCCCCCCGCTTGGGGCACCCGGTGTTTATGCTGGTAATTTACCTAATGTAATTGAGGATATGTTTTATACCTAATGCTACTGTGATAATGCTGAGGTCATTATTGAGCCAGTAATTACTGGTTGTGTTCTACGTCTATGAAACATCTTACTATTACTATTTCTACCAAGTGATGATTCGGACAGTGGTTCATGTGGCCCTGTCATGTGTTTATAATCCCCTGTAAATATTGCCCAGTGCCAGTTGGCACAGTGTGTATTATGTGATTATGATCTAATGTGTTTATTATAATACAAAGGCTATTTTTATATTTAACCTTGTGTGAAGTTCCTTTTGTGGTGTGCCTGGGGTGTTGTTGATGTGTGCATGCGCAAACGTTTTACACATTGCCTCCGGGATAACCCTGACTGCTCGTGCCAAGCTACTAAGGGGGTGAGCAGGGGTTATCTTTGGCGTGTAACTTCTTTGCCCTGACTAGAGTGGTGGTTTCTGCCTGGCTTTGGCGCAAGCCTTAGCAAACCAGAAATCCCATTTCTAACAGTAACCCATTCGCAAACTGGAAGGGGGACCCCTTCTTCTTTGTGATTGCATGTGAAAACGTTTTTTAAGAGAAGGCAGTGGTCCCACGGACAACTGCCTGCTCCTAAAACATGAAACTGAATTAATTTTCTTTTTGAAACGCATCCCGTTCTCCTTTAAAGAAAACAGACTACATTTTTTTTCAAAGTTGCTTTATTTAAAAACAAACACAGACATGGTGGTGTGCTGTCCCCAACAGGCCACTATCCCTGTGTTGTTTTGAGTGATTCCCAATGGGTCACAAAGTGTGACCTACCTCATGAATATTAATGAGGTAGATCTATTTGCGGCCCACTGGGAATCACAACTGAAAATTAATAGAGTTTCATACACTTGAAATTGTAATTTCCTAATTGTGATTCGCAATTAGGAAATCGCACTTTCTAACGTGCGTGCATGTGGCCCGTGATGTGCCTGTGTAGAGCCCAGATCCACAGATGACTATTTCTTGGGCTATAAATGGTGTACATATTGCCCCACCAGTGGAGTATTTTCAGGTGATATTCTCTTGTCAGTTTAAAAAGGCTTTCACAGACAATTATGATGGGCTCCTCAGAAAATGTGTGGCCTCTTTAAAGAAACAGTGAAATCTGCCTCTTCCGATGATGGGGCAAGTAAGCATTGTGAATATAGTCATTCTACCTGAACACCTACTGTTGTATGTACTCAGTTCCTTCTTTCTGAGAGTCAATAGTGCAATTGGGGATAACTACAGTCACACAGCACTTTAAAGTACATGCACTTGCCATAGATGTTGGGTGGCTAAACACTTCTGGGCTTTTGTGAGCACTATCGCTAGTCAAATATTTTATGTTGTTGTTCCAGGACAGCTTGTTTGAACCATACTCTTTTCATTATTTGTAGATCCTGGTGGTTTTTATTTCTATTTCTCCAAAACCCGCTAAAGGCTTTTCAGATGTTTATAGCTTCTTAATATCACACATAACAGTAGAAATCGATTATTTGATTTTATAATACCACTGCAACAATTGTGTATTGGAAAGGAGTGAGAGTGGTTGGATGTCAATAGACAACATTCAAATGTTTACTTCAAGTCTGAGGGTGCAGTATATCTGTGCATGTCATACATTTGACTGTGTATCCCAGTCTTATAATGTGGGGGCCAGGGAAAAATTGGTGATCTGAACACTGGAAGTGGCTCATCTGATCATTGCCCCTACATGACAGGAGCAATGTCTCCTGAGTTTGTGACATAGGGCACAGTATGATGGAATACTTGTGTACAGCCAGAGTGACTGCTTGAATATTTCTATAGATCCTCTGACTACACCCATCGTCACCTGCTTATGTGCACTTAAACCAAATGCCGTAACAATATTATCATTTTAATGAAATACTGTGGACCGAGAGGGACTTGAACCATTGTCAAATGTAAGTAATATGTTTGTGCTAATATGTATATGGAGCTGTACTCTCCAATCAGAAAGGAGAGAAAAGAAAGCGCATAATATAGGAGATTGTACCCAACAGTTAAGGAATATTCACAAGAGACGAAAGTTCATTTCGTATGAAAAATACCAAAATAAGATTTCCCCAGCTGAGACCTTCTTTTTAAAGTACTCAGGTATAATTCAGGATGTTAGAATGCTTTCTGATGAGTCAATTATAAAACTTGAGTAGCAATAAATATACGGAATAATGGTCCTTGGTTTGCACTGCTTGAGAGATTCATTTGAAAGGGAAGCATTGGTTCTGTGCAGGTGGATACACTCAGCTAAACCTGCATAAATCTCAAAATTGTATCTTGTTTATATTATATGCCATAGCTGTCAACACGTGCAAGCAATAAACCAGTGGGTAACAGATATGGCGAAGATAATACACTTCTCAGTGTGAAGGCGCCCTGTGGAGAGTGTGTCTAGAAATGTGTGAAACCTTTCAGCAATTGTTTAATGAAGTGCTAATGAGTGCTAGAGCAGGATAAAGAGAGGGGGGCTTTAGTGGGTGGTCCCCTATTAATTTGGCTTCAGCCCTGGCTACTTTGATCTTCTGTGCAATACGGAAAAGGAAAATCTTCTGAAATACGGTGAATGACGCGGCTTTTTAAATATAATGATTATCAGCGTAAAATCGATTTTCCCAAGCAGAGCAGGCAGGACAGACAGGCACTACACCCTCTGGGAGGAACTTGAGTACATAAGAGATGATCTGGAAATTGCGAAAAAGACCCCTCTCAATGGGGAGCAGGAGAGTTTCAGCTACCCCTTCACCTGCATGATCCCAGATAGGCGAGGTCCTTGATGGCTGGAAAAATACACTGGTGCTCTAGAAGAGAGAATCTGTGTTTGCTTTTGGTCTTCTGCTTCTGATGACCTGCTATGGGCAGCCTAGGCACATTGAGGCAAAGGGGGGGGGGGGGGGAGAAAGCGGATTTTGGTGGATATCTGAGAGTGAGGCGAAGATAGAGGGGGCTATGGAAACAGGTGGGAGAATTCAGAGCAGCATGGACGTGCAGTGGGTCGAAAGGGCTGTTGGGTTCAACGGCTAATTCGGTGTTCAGTTGATGCTGGCTCTTCACACAGGGGTCTCCGCTCTCCCCCTTTTCTGACGATTAACCCTACATCTCTTACATTCCTGCTCCTCCAATATTCTCTGATTGCCATTTTATCATGCTTCTCTTGCTCGTTAACTACTCCTTTGTATGCATTGCATATCCTAATGTCTGTAGTTGTCTCGAATTTTTCGGAATTTAAGGAGATCTAAGTAGCTCCAACCCCATCGCTGTGTATAAATCAAAATCGAGCCTAATAAAACGAATACACTCAATAAACCTAAAACAAGCATAACAGCAATATTTGTATAAATCACACACCCTGGGCCAGTTCCTTTAAGAAGGCTTCACTGCTATTGTTTTTCTTTGCCCATCGTGCATATCCTTTGACAATTACATATCTGAACCATCCATCCTGCCACCTTGTAAACATGTAGTAAACATAAAGGGTCAACCCATATGAAGTCACTGGGACCTGGGTAGAGAACAGTATAGAGAAAAGTGGTCCCAGCATACAGTTCATTTAAAGCAAAACATTAAAGAGACACAATTAAACGAACAGCTCAAAAAAGTTCGAATGCCATTTAATCACACCGAATATGTTAAGATGTTTCAAATGGAGTCAGCAATTTTAAGCAACAATTTGTAAAAGTAGAACACGTGCCCAAAGAGAGGGATGGGGGGGTGAGTGAATTAGTGCGGAATTTGGAAGGAAGTGAACACAGTGGTAAATATACTAAATTACACTCAAATTGAGCGGCATACTTGAATCTCTGCCGTATTTAATACACAGATTAAATCATAATCACAATATCCACAATTCTGAATAATGCCATATAAAGACGATCACAGTGCATCATGTACTGTTGACGATATTGGCCAAAGATGTTAAGTCGACGTTTCGACCCCTTGATTGTTGTAGGTGTTGGATGCAACCTTACGAAGTGGGGTCTTCATCAGGACTGGGATAAACACAAAGGGAGCGTGGGCACCATGTCTGTCGGAGGACAGGCCTCTAAGACGTCCGAAGGTCGTCAGAGAGAGAGGGATTCAAACTCCTCGGCGGTAACAAACAGTCATAGAGAGTGGTGGACACCATAGACCGCAATTCTTTGGGGTAGTATCTTGAACTTAAATGAACAGCAATGCCTGGAAATAAATCCAGGTGATTTGGATGGTCGAACTGCTGAGAAAACAGCAGTTCGACCATCCAAATCACCTGGATTTATTTCCAGGCATTGCTGTTCATTTAAGTTCAAGATACTACCCCAAAGAATTGCGGTCTATGGTGTCCACCACTCTCTATGACTGTTTGTTACCGCCGAGGAGTTTGAATCCCTCTCTCTCTGACAACCTTCGGACGTCTTAGAGGCCTGTCCTCCGACAGACATGGTGCCCACGCTCCCTTTGTGTTTATCCCAGTCCTGATGAAGACCCCACTTCGTAAGGTTGCATCCAACACCTACAACAATCAAGGGGTCGAAACGTCGACTTAACATCTTTGGCCAATATCGTCAACAGTACATGATGCACTGTGATCGTCTTTATATGGCATTATTCAGAATTGTGGATATTGTGATTATGATTTAATCTGTGTATTAAATACGGCAGAGATTCAAGTATGTCGCTCAATTTGAGTGTAATTTAGTATATTTACCACTGTGTTCACTTCCTTCCAAATTCCGCACTAATTCACTCACCCCCCCATCCCTCTCTTTGGGCACGTGTTCTACTTTTACAAATTGTTGCTTAAAATTGCTGACTCCATTTGAAACATCTTAACATATTCGGTGTGATTAAATGGCATTCGAACTTTTTTGAGCTGTTCGTTTAATTGTGTCTCTTTAATGTTTTGCTGTAAATGAACTGTATGCTGGGACCACTTTTCTCTATACCTTGTAAACATGGCAGGAATAAAGCATCCTGAAGGAGTTTATTGCGAGTGCCTACACAGGTGATGCTTCAACCCCCTGCTCTGGGTTTCTCTCCACAAGCCCATATGAACCAGCAGAAGTGCTAGAAACAGTAGAGTCAGCAGAAAGTTTAGCCAGGGAAGCAAGGAGAAATAAAGTATCAAGTGCACAGAAATGAAGGCCTCTTGAAGTTCAGCCATGACTTATGCCAGGAAAATATGACTCTAGAGACACAGGTGAGAATTGACTACCTTTTAACTTTAATCACTGAGGGCCCGATTCACAGAACTAACTTAAGACAAAATCCTAAACTTACTACCATTTTGGTATTCACAGAAGGCACTTACTCATTTTGGTATTCACAGAAGGCACTTACTCATTTCGGTATTCACAGAAGTTAGGAGTCCTAACTTTAGGACTCCTAAATGCCTTCTGTGAATACCGAAAGTCTTAAAGTTTGGATTTTTCTCTGTTTAGGAGTAGTAACGTTAGGACTCCTAATGGTGGTTTGCTATTTCGCTGTGTTGAGGCCTGCAGATAGGTATTTTGTTACTTGCAGTCTCACAGATTACCATAGTAGACAGGCATTTTGGTGTTGTTTACCTCCTCTGGGGGTAGATGATGTTTTTCCTTTTAAAGGGCCACATTCATTTGTTACTTTCTCCTTTTTTATTTTGCTTTTTTGAGCACCCAGCAGATCTTCAAAGATATTATCAAGCGATGTGGTTTTTGCACATTTCATCTGCACACCCTTGTGGCCCTTTGAACTTATACTGTCCATAGTGTTTCATGGTTTTACTGTTCCATGATGTCTACTATGTTTAGAAGCAACATGCTGACTATTTTGGATCGGCATAACTTTGATATGCTGTGTACAATACAATTCCAAGATGGCTGCCAGGAGCATCATGGAGTGGTCAGGTTATAACAGTGGCGGCTAGAAGTATGAAAATATGGTGTGGCGTGACAGCACCAAACTCAACATAGATACTGCTCCCTGGGTGCGGCACTTCTCTCCCCAATCAGTGTCCTCGAGCAGGAAAGGGAGGGTCTTCTTTCCTGCACAGTGGAACACCAAAATCCAATCCTGGAGCTGCTCTCAACATGAGAACAGCTCCAGGATTCGTGGGAGCAGGCTAACCCAGCACTCATTTTGAGGCTGGGGGCTTGTGCCAGCAATCCCATGGCCAGCTGGCCAACCCGACATGCACACTGCAAGGGCAGATGTAATCCTGCAATCGCAGGATTCAACCCCACCCCCTGCAGACACACTGAGGCTTATCAGTAAAATGGCACTGACATGCCATTTTACATATTTGTGTATGCCTGCTGTACTCGCAGCAGGTGGGGCGACGCTCCTATGCTCTTGAGGAGGATCCGCCCCTGGTTTATAGCACATCATTGTTTTACCTTTCAAAGATGTCCGACACATTACTCCTAAATGGGTGTCCATGTTGGAACTTTGAAACAACAATACAGTTTGACCAATTCGATTATAAGGTGGCCATTTGCTGCTACGCTTAATTTGTTTATTATCTGTTTATTGCAAACATATCCCCAGCATAATTAGGTGGCTGGAAGTTTTCCTTTTGTGCATTTAATATTTTATTTTATGTTGCGTACGGTTGTTGAGCTTGTGTATGTGTTTTATTATGGACGGTGAAGGCTTGAATGAGTCAATGGTTGGAAAAATTGATGCATGAGTGCAAGGATGAGTGCATGCTGCAGGTAGGATGAGTTATTGAGTTTCTAAACTTGTCAGTGACTGAAGATGCACTTTTAATTATAATCTGGGCATATTCACATTTCTAATGCTTATTCTGCAATGTAAGCATCACCAACTCTCATGATAGTTAGACTGATTACTAAATGAAGAGTGTGTTCTCCAACTTGCTACTGAGATTTTCTGAGGAAACACTCTCTCTTCCTCACGTCCTGTTTACTCGATCAAAGATACTGATACTAGAATGTGATGTTATGATCGACAATTCCAAATAACAGAACAATTTGTTTGGGCTTTCATGATGTCTCCCTTTGTGGTCCATCGTTAAATAGATAATTACTTCACATCTGTGATGAAAAAATGGTGCCTTGACCTGGGGCTCTCCCAGGCAACAGAGCAGCACTTTGGCAGATTTTATCATAGCTATCAATATACATTTATAAAGACTGGAGAGGGATGGCCTCAAGCTGAGGGTTTTTATCTAAACAGGGCTTTGCCCCTCTTACCCTATACAGCATGGGCTACATACAATGTAAAAATGTACTATCGGGTTTAATTTAACCAGAGCTGCTCTGCCACAATGAAATCATACATTTTAATTGGGAAATGGCCAAATCAAACGTTGATTGTTCAGAACAATTTATTAAACAAACCTACCAATAGATCTATCAACAGTGAATTTTACATTGAATATTTCTAGGTCTCTGGGAAAAGCAACCAAATAACAAAAATAAAACAAATATCATAAACATAGACAAAACACTTTTATTTCACAGGCACCTGCCAAAATCATGATTACATCTTGTCCATATGTTCCTTGTTACTTCGTTGTCATTAGAACAATAAAAGGTGTTTATATGATCAAATGTGTCTATAATCCACCTGGAGGTAGTCCCAATGTAAAGGAGTCCTTTAAGGTACACATCCCTTATTTCTCTACTTATAGTAGAATAAATCAAAGCCCAATGTATGTTGTTGTTGAACTCCTCCAAACTAAAGTTCAACACGTTTCGGCCATAATGATTTGAGGCCTCCCCAAGAAAACACATACCGAGAAGGAAGAGTGTATTGAAAATTGAAAACACATATCTTATAAATATATATACATACACACACATCTATTTACCCTATTGGCCTTATATCCAGAGACCAGCACTGCAATAGTGGGCATGCAAGGGATCCAGGGCCTTGTGAGACATCATGCTCCATTTGATAATATAAAATATGGAACAACCAATGTGCATGTGGGGTCACTACGTGCAGAAGATGCAAGCCATACTCATATAGGGCACATGTCAAGTCAAGGGAAACAACCAAATCCAAAAGTGAATGACTCAGTAATTCATCTATACAACATGAGTAGGCACCCTGTCGGTGCAGTATGGCGCCTATTCTACATACATTCAGGGAATGCAAATACTGCCAATCTCTTATTCACATAAGAGCCCAAATCACAAAGTAGCTGGGGTACGTGCAAAATTGTATGCTCACTGAGCCAGGCATCGAGGTACACCCAAACGGGGAGAACCGTCATGATCACTGAAAAAGGCAACTGATGGGCGTTGAGCATAAAGAACATTGCAAAAAGATATAATCATGAACGGGCAGCACACGTCTCAACTCAAGTAGATCAATTATGAAAAAAAGGTGGGGGGGAGAATTAGCATGTTCAAAACTTCTCTGATCCGAAATGCCTAAAAACCCTTCAGAAAGAGAATACAATGGAAAAGGTGGTCATTGATTTTACCAGAGGGTTGGGCACAGGGCCTATCCTGTCTCATCTCAGAAAGGTGTGTACTGTATTTTAGGTTTAGACCTGTTTTATTAACTTTATGACAAAAGAAGAAAACAGTACAAAACATTTCACCTACATCCACCGGTGAGGACCAAGAGCAAGTGAGGGAGAAAGTGAGTATAGGGGAGCAGTAAACAGAGAAGGAAGGATGAGACCATAGGGAGAAGGAAAGGGGGCATTAAACTCATCAGGTCATAGAGGCATCCTCCATGAAGTGGGCCTATGATGTTTCCTGTCTTGTTGTGTAAGGTTTTAGGCAGTGTCCGGCCTATAAGTAGTCAATCAGCGATGTGGTCTGCAGGCAGGAGGAGAAGTGCATGCACACACGGGGGGCATGTCAGCTCAGTGAATTCCTTTGGAAGGAACTGTAAGCATGGACCCCATGATTTGTCAAATTGGGGCAGTTTTTGGTCGATGACGGTTGTCAATTTTTCCATGCCCAGGAGGTCCCAGATTTTATTAAGCCAATCGGTGGGGGTGGGTATGTTGGCCATGCCCCAGAGAGCTGATAAGGCCTGTTTTGCGGTGCAAAAAGTTAAAGTGATAGCACACTCCAATGCAGATTTCGGGTGATAGGTCAGGGCATTTGGGAGACCCAGTAGACTATAGATCGGGAACCTGGGGAGAGCAGTATCATACATTTGGTCAATAGCAGCTAGAACTTAAGGCCAGTATTGGTGGATCTTGGGGCAGTGCCAAATAAGATATGTCAGGGTCAACACCTGACCATAGCCTCTCCAACAAAGTGAATCCCATCCAGTTTTCATTGGGACGTTCATGCTGGGGTGTAATACCAATAATGGACCAGTTTGAGGAGATCCTCCTTGCCGGATGCACAGCTAGCCGAGGTATTAGCACGTTTCTAGATATCCGACCAGTCTTTAGGGGTGAAGGGGAATTTGCATTCAACTTCCCAGTGCAGCTGCCCTGATGATTTATTAGAAGCTTGTGGTGCATTGAGAAAAGCATATACGTCAGAGAGCAAGTGGTTATCTGTGTGCCAAATGAGAAGCCACGTTTCAGATGGTAGTAATGGTCTGATAGCATGGTGGAGTATGAATGGCTGTGTGACCCAGTGGTGAATCACAGTGTATTGCCCACATGATGTTGAGGAAATGCCATCATTATGTTGGATCTGGGGGAAATCCTTTAGCCCTGTATGATTGAAAAAGTCTCCTATTCTCTTGCAATTAGCCTGCTTCCATGATATATATTCGGAGCCCTGGTAAGCTGGGGGAAAGTCAGGGTTCTCAATAGTCAGGGTTTGGGGAGAGATGTGGGTGGACAGCTTCTTTGGAAGTTGCACCCCATCCTCTGTACACAAATCAGCCCGAAGTGCAGGAGAAATGTAAACCCTAGGTGGCCTGTGGGGATTGGGCAGCCAGGGCACCTTCCAAATATAAACACCAGCAATTGCATGGGCAATGAAACACCAGTGTTTTTCTGTGGTGGGCCTGGTCCATTCTACTTGGTAGCAGAGTTAGGTAGTCTGGTAGTAATGTATGATGTGAGGGATCCCAAGGCCACCCTCCGCGGCAAACAAATATGCCTGCCATTTGGCTATGCGCACCTTCCTTCCTACCCAAATGTATTCCTCTGTAAGGTGCTGCAGTTCGCCCAGTACTTGTTGTGGAGGTTGTAGGGGAAGTGTTTGCATAATATATAGTATTTTAGGCAGAAGGGTCACTTTGATCGCCACGAGGTGCCCCAACCAGGAGAGCGCGTGTGTCTTCCAGGACTGCAATTCCAATCATGCTTTCGAGAGAAGGATGCCATAGTTGCTTTCAGCAGTCTGTGTTGGTGTAGCATGGCTATGTAGGCCCAGATTTACCACTCCCTGCGTAGCCCATGGGAAGGGAAAGAGGCGTTTAAGGGTAGCTTGGGCAGCTCGCTGAACCGTAAGGTTGAGTATATGCGATTTCTGGAGGTTGACTTTGAACCCCACGGCTTTCCTGAAGGTCTCACAGTTTATTCATAAGTGTAGGTAAGGAGTTGAGTGGATGTGTCAAAGTCATCATAATGTCGTCCACATAAAGAGCTAGTTTGTGGTCCTTTCCGCCCATGATAATACCTGATATTGTCGGGTTTCTGAGGAAATGTTCTGCAGACGGCTCCCTATAGAGGGGTTTAATAATAACGGTGACAAAGGACTACCTTGCCAAGTGCCACAGACAGTATCGAAAGGCGTAGATGTCAGGCCATTAACTCAGACACTATATCCAATGTCTGAACAGATGGCCGAGGCCTACCTTTTGATCTACCAATTGCGAGTTGGGCTAATGGACCTGGTCAAATGCCTTTACAGCATCAACCGATAACAGAAGTGCAGGGACTGGAGAGTTCTGGGCTTTTGTCCAAGAGGTGAAAGAGGCATTTGCAATTGTCGCTATTGCTCCTCTCGGATATGAACCCCGCCTGATCTGGGTCCACTAAGTTCTGCATATAAGGAGCAAGTCGAGCCACTAATATGGTAGAGAACAACAGGGCATCGCCGTTCAATAGCAAAATTGTCCGATATGATGAGATCTGCACAGCATTTTTATTGGGTTTGGGCAGCACCATGATAGTGTCCGCTTTTATGGTGTCTGTTAAAGAGCCTATATCCCTAAATGAATTATACAGACGGGTGAGGATGGGGGTCAATGACGTTGCAAAGAGTTTGTAAAAGTCAGGAGTGTAGCCATGCTGCCCTAAAGCTTTGCCTGATTGTAGGTGTGAAATCACAACCAGCACCTCGTCCATTTGCACGTCACAGTCCAGGTGCAAAGCATCTTGCGACACTAGGTGATCTAATGGGACCTGCTCTAAATAGGAGGTGGCACCCTCCTCTGCCAACACTTTAGTTGAGTACAGATCGGCATAGAAATACTTACAGGCTTGAGCGATGTGTTCATCCTGGAAAACTCTAGTTCCATGCAGGCCATCTGTTTTGGTGACTTGTTGTTTAATGGCCTGAGCCCGGAGGCGATGGGTAAGGAGGCGACTCACTTTGTTACCCCCTGTGTAGTATTTCTATTTGGTACATAGTATGTACATAGAAGGGCATATTCTGCCCTGTCCATGTGCAAGGCTTTAAGCTATGGTGAGCTGACAGCGAACATTGTGGGAGCCTGATTCTTTGTGTGCCTCCTCCAGCCACCTCACCAGCCCCTCTAGACTGATTCACTCATCCCATCTATCCAGATGGAGGTGGGATGCTATAGCTATTAACCAGCCCTGGGTCATTGCTTTCAGGTGTCCAATAACAGTGCAACGGGCATTCCTGGTGTATCATTGTTCGCCAGAAAGACTTTAATTGCATCTTTTATCTCATTTACTGTCACCACATAGATTAGAAGCTTATGATTGCGTCACCATGTTCGATGTTGGGTAGTGAGGTCAGGCATGTGTATCGCGACGCTGATCGGGGAATGATCAGAAAGAGCAGGCACCCCGATATCGTCATCAGTAGTGGACTCCAACAGACATGGTGTCACAAGTAAGAAGTCAATTCATGCGTAGGTCTGGTGGGCTGCTGCAAACAAGGAATACGCTTTCTCTGTGGGGTGGTGCTTGTGCCACACATCAGTGAGACCATAGTTGATTAGCTGTTGATGACCCTGGAGTATAAGTGCGCCTGCTTGCCCTACCCTTTGTCCTGACTTGTCCAGGCTGGTCTGAAGGACCAGGTTATAGTTCCCTCCAATCAGTATCTGTTGTGCCCATCACTTGTCCCATCACGGATAAAGGCCTCTTGGTGCTCATTATTGGCATAAAGATTGGCGAGTGTAAATGTGTATGACCACATGGTGATGCGAATTGAGAGAAGTCTACCCGGAATATCAGCTTGCGTTTGAACCACCCTGCCAGAGAGGTATGAAGCTAACAAAAATGCCACCCCTTCTCTCATCCCCATGCCGGATGAGAAGTACTGGACATCAAACCATCGCAATTGTAAGTGCCTCCAATCTGCCTTAAGGAGATGGGTCTCTGTGGTGTAGCGGTCTAGTTGTTTGCGCACACTACGCGTGACGTGAATGGAAGTCCGGCGGCGGCCATGTTTGGCCATTAGCGTGCAGATTTCGGCAAGAGCAAAGCACCGCTCCGGCGCTCCCGATTGTAATTATAATAAAAGTTATTTGGGCACACTCACAAAGCGCAAGGAGTTATTTGAAGCACCACACTTGCTGCAGAAACGACCACCTTTATAATGGCGACGAGGTGGTGAAGAAGCGTCCTGCACCCCACCCAGAATCCCCTTGAGAGGCCACGAGCCCAGGAGTGCCCATCTACAGAGCAAGTCATCGGGAGCGCGGCAGAGCAGCGGTGAGTGCGCCACAGCACCAGCGTCACGCCCCACCTGCGCAGGCTAGGGACATCACTGTCCGGCCCTCCAGGAGCCAGCATCCTTGCCGGCGAAGGTCCCCGGCCGACTTCTACGAGCCGCCCAAGAGGAAGGAGAGCTCCCCAGCCATATAACCCCGGCAGGGGCGTCCTGTACCCTGGCGCAGCCAAATGACTGCCAAGAGGAGAGAGGGGATTCCAGCCAGGAGGACGACGTGCATCCAAGGGACGCCCAGGGGGCGGCACTCGCAGACAGCCCTACCAATACAAGGAGACGGGCCACTGATGGGGAGAATATGTGTGCGCAGACATTCTCGTTGACGAACCCGGTGCCATTCCTGGCAAAAGGGGGAGTTCCCGAAATGCCATGGGAGGACTGGAAACAGTACTTCCTGAATTACCTCTCGGCGCTAGAAAAGGAGGGAGAAGCAGAGTTCACGAAAATCCTCCTCCATCATTTGGGCCCGGCGGGACAAAGAGTATACCAAAACCTGGTGAAAAAGGAAAGAGCAGCTACGGATGTAGATGTCTTCCAGCACACATTAGAAGACCTCGACGCCTACTATCGCCCGGTGGTATGCACAGCGATAGATAGGTATAACTTCTACCACAGGAAGCAGGAAAAGGGGGAATCGGTGGATGAATATGTAGCGGCGTTACAAAAATTAGCCATAACGTGCAAATTTGGAACCTAACAGGAAGAATTGATAAGTGATCAAATCATCATGCACACGGTGAATTCCTCCATACAAGAGAAGCTGTGGATCAATGGCGATGCACCTTTGAAGGATGTAGTGGTATTAGTAAAAAAGGTGGAATTGTCCAAGAGGTGCGCGGAAGCAGCCAAGTACGAGAGCAGTCAAGGGCAAGCAGTGTGCAAGGTAGTGGACAGGAAGACAAGTGAACTACAAAAGTACAATACATGAACCCCTAGACCACAAGGACAAAGGAATTGGAGTAGGAACCCATGCTGTAGATGCGGCAGCAACACTCACGCTGCCAACGACAAGGGTTGCCCTGCATTCGGTGCCAAATGCTCATACTGCGGACTGTTAGGGCACTACGAGAAAGTGTGCAGGAGGAAGACCCCTAGAAGCGAAGTAAAGTATGTGGCACAAGAGGAGCACAAGGAGAACGAAGAAGAGGACGAGGAAGATGAAGATGGAATCCTGATAGTGGAAGAGCAGGTCCTAGGCATAGAAGGCATCACTGACAAGAAGCCAAAGTGTGAGATGACGATCGGAGGAGTACAAGTGACCATGGTAGCGGATTCAGGGTCACCCTACACGATTATCCAGAGAAAGATATGGGAGAAGGAGTTTGTGACAAGAACAAATTATCATCTAAGGCCCACAGACATAAACCCAGTGACATTCACTAGAGAACCTATCCCCATGGTTGGATTTTGCCCGTTGTCATTCGAATTCAAAGGCAGAACGTGCGAAGGAAAATTATATGTGGCCGACAAGGGACCGTCGGTTCTAGGCTGGAAAGATCAAGGAGCCCTGGGAATTAAGCTAAATCCGGGGGGGGGGCACACGCAAGTCCTCATGACAGAAGAGGGACCAGAATATGCAGCACAACAATGGAAGGAAGAGTTTCTGGAAGTCTTCAGAGAATCCATAGGACACATGGCAAAGTTCATGCATAGAATTCATCTGAGAGAAGGGGCACAACCTGTGTCCCACAAAGCACGTAACATCCCGTTCCGGACCAGGACAGCAGTACAGGAAGAGTTGCAGAGACTGGAAGATAATGGAGTGATAGAAGCAATCGACAACGCGGAATGGCTGGCGCCCTTGGTGGTAGCGCAGAAACCAAATGGGAAGGTGAGACTGTGTGTCGACCTAAGAGAACTTAACAAAAACATTGTGGTGGATAAGTTCCCTCTTCCCAGGATCAACGAAATGCTAGCCAAAACCCAGGGAGCAAAATGGTTCTCCACCATTGACCTGACATCAGCATACCACCAGATTGCCTTGCATCGATCCTGCAACCACCTTACATCATTTATCACACCATTCGGATGCTACAAATTCTTAAGGATGCCCTTCGGATTGGCCTCCGCGGCTGCGTTTTTTAAAAAACTGATGCACAGGTTGTTCCACAAGAAGGAAGGCATCCAATATTTCCAGGACGATATATAGGTGATGGGGACATCCAGAGCGGACCACAACATGAAGTTAAAAGAGGTACTCACCATATTGATGCAAAATGGGCTCACCACTCAATGGGACAAATGCAAGTTCGGAGTGGACAAAGTCACGTATTAAGTCAACATGGCATTGAACCGAAAGCATCCAACGTCACAGCGATCAGAGATGCTCCCACACCCAATAACAGGGAAGACATCAGGACTTTCCTGGGGATGACATAGTTTTATAGTAAATTCGTGCCACACTTTGCATCTAAGAACCATCACATGCGATTACTACTGAAAGACAAATCCACATTCCGATGGACGGAAAGGGAACAACAGGAGTTCGAGGACATGAAACGCAACATCAGTGAGGCAGTGCCCATACATGGGTTCAACCCTGAGGCGCTGACCACTCTAACCACAGACGCTAGCGATCAAGGATTAGGGGCAGTGCTCACGCAACAATCCACAGTAGGAGCAATCACTACGATCAGCTTGCCTCCACAGCACTGGCCCCCAATGAACAAAAATGTAGTGTCATAGAGAAGGAGATGTTAGCGGCAGTATGGGCAATGGAGAGATTCCGGCAGCTCCTGTGGGGAGGAAAGTTCCTTCTGCGTACAGACCACAAACCCTTGGTGAAAGTCCTCACATCAAGCGGGCACGAGCATGCTACTCCACGGATAGCCAAAATGACACTGAGGCTACTCGATAATGTGTATGACGTGGAGTACTTACCAGGACACAAGAACAAGGTGGCAGATTTTTTGAGTAGGGCTGCATCCAAGGAATGTGTGGAGGACCTAGACGAAGGAGGATGGGAGGAGTACGCGGTTGCCCTCACGGGGGACCAAGAAAAAGCCATAAGAGCCCAGGAATGGGAAAACGAATACGACAAGATAGTGAAACTGAGTGCAGTGAAAGCATATGTGACGAATGGATGGCCGGACAAGAGATTGTTGGAGGAAGAATTGAAACAGTATAGGGAAATCCGAGAAGAACTATCAATAGGGGACAAACCCTGGTTCTTGCTAAGGGGCACCAAAGTCATCCCGCCTTATTCCCTGAGAAATCACATCGTAGCCATCACACACGAAGGACACTTGGGGATCGTGAAAACTAAATGGAGAGCTAAAGAAGACTACTGGTGGCCGGGGATGGATGTGATGGTAGAGAGATATATAAGGGCGTGCGAACAATGCAACAATGCGGACAAGACTCAGAAATTATTACGGCCGCCCCTAGGAAGATACGACTGTCCAGAAAACCCATGGGAAGAGATTTCCATAGACATCCTGGGACCCATACAAGACACACAAGGAACACAGAAATATATCACGGTGGTCTTAGATCAATACTCCAAGTGGCCGGAGATAGACGTGTCTGAGAACACAGACACCGAGACAGTACTGGCCTACTTAACAGACATCTTTCTAAGAGAAGGGATCCCCAAAGGGATTTTGAGTGACAATGGCCCGCAATTTACGTCAACTAAATGGGAAACCTTCATGGAAAGGAATGGCATTGCGATGCGCCATACGCCAATATACCACCCGGCAGGGAATGGATTGGCGGAGAGATTTAACCGGGTGATCATGGGATCGGTCCAGGCGGTGATCAGCCAAGGCAAGAACTGGGAGAAGGAACTGAAACGACTGATGTGGGCATATCGGATAACACCTACCACCACGGGGTACAGTCCATTCAGAATCCTGAGAGGAAGAGAACCATTCACAAAGCATAATGTGGCGTGGAAACGCCTCACGGTGCAAAGCCACTGGTCTCCAGCAGTGGTGCGCAGAAACTTAGAGAGAGCTCAGACAGTGTACACAGAGCACTATGATGCCAAACACAACACCAAAGAAGTCACGCTAGAGAAGGGCGAATGGGTGAGAATCAAGCTGCCTACACAGAAGAAGAAAGGAGATAGTAAATTCACACCCCCTCTTCAAGTGATGGAACCATATTCTTGGTCAGCGCTCCTCAGCGACGGGAAAATATGGTCTCAAGATAGAATGGTGAGGTGTAATTCAGCAGGTTTGAGTAACACCATAGTAGAGACAGCTAACACCTTACCGAGGAAAGGAGGAAACCCAGAATGTCCCGAGGAGGAGGGGAGTAGTCCGCCAACGAGGACATCGCTAGGGGAGAGAGAGGAGATGAGAGAACAAGCGTTCAGCACCAAAGAGAGAATAGATCTGGCAAGTGGTATGGAAGCAGGAGGCATGGACGGTGGGGAAACACCCGAGTTGGGACACCATGAGTCCACTCCGAGTACGGGTGGTCTCAATAGCCGGACACGATGTGGCAGAAGAGTCAATCTGCCCAGGAGGTTTGGAGATTTCGTTATGGACAGCAAGTAAGACTGTACAGTTTCTTTGGGTTGTTGTTAAAAGGGGGGAGATGTGGTGTAGCGGTCTAGTCGTTCGTGCACACTACGTGTGACGTGAACGGAAGTCCGCCGGCGGCCATGTTTGGCCATTAGCGCACGGATTTCAGCAAGAGCAAAGCACCACTCCGGCGCTCCCGATTGTAATTATAATACAAGTTATTTGGGCACACTCACAAAGCGCAAGGAGTTATTTGAAGCACCACACTTGCTGCAGAAACGACCACCTTTATAGTCTCCTGAATCAAACAAATATCACATTTAGATTCTCGTAACATAGATAGTAGTGCTGCATGTTTCACTGGTACATTGAGGCCCCTAACATTGTAACTAAGTATTCTAGCCATCTGTCATATCTGGAAGGGGAGGCGTAGAGGGGGCCCATGTGAGGTATCGCTGCTACAACTCTGGGGAGGCAAAGCACAGGAATGCCCCTGTACACAGAGTAGAGAAATGGCATATAAAACAACATTGAACAGTAGAACTATGGCGGTCCCCTCTGAGGTTCGCCTGGAACATTGTGGTCAGGGTCCGTGTTTCAACCACCTGGGTCAGTCTTCCAACAATCCACTGGGTTAGAGACCTCTGCTGCATGAGTTCAGGTATCCCAAAAGGCAGGAGCAGGGTCCCGAACAGGTTATACATTGCAACAGGAAAGCTTTCCGCCTGTTATTTGAAAGGAAGGGTGCAGTGCAAGATGGCTCTCTCGTGAGGATAGCATCTGTCAATTGTTTTCCGGCTCTGAGGTTGTCTCCTGTCACTGGAGTTGATGAAGTAGAGCTGCTCTCTCCTTGCAGCTTTCTATCTTAGGGGCATATTATCAAGCACGGCGTTAAAATTATCGCGGCTTTAGCGGCAGAAAACTGCAGCTAAAGCGGCGATAATGGGCTTGATAATATGCCGCAGTGAATTCCAATAGAAGCCCATGTTGACACCAGAACATGGGCTTCTATGGGAATTATCTGGGGCATATTATCAAGCCCATTATCGCCGCTTTAGCGCCAGTTTTCTGCCGCTAAAGCGGCGATAATTTTAACGCCGTTTCTTGATAATATGCCCCTTAGTAGGTTTGGCAGACTTTTTCTGTTTTGGTTGTGTGAAGCATCATAAGCCTGCTGAGGAGGAAGAGAGGCTGCACAGAGGATTACAGGGATTTTTGGCATTTTGTTGTGCGTCAATGTCTAACAACTTTTTTGCATTCTCTAGGGTGCGCACACCCAGTGTCTCAAAGAAATATGAGGCAAAATGGATGTCCCCATCGGTAGCGAATACCTTCCTCCTGAAGTATTTCCGTCATAGGTGTCAACAGACAAAGCTGCTGCAGTGTGATGGAAAAAAGATCTTAGTAGAGTTGTTGCACTTGAAGTCGATGTACAGCCGTAATAATCACCTCCATCTGCTTATAATGGTGCAAGCAGGTAAGAATGCCTTGGGGAATGCCAGGGGATTGGTCTGCCCACCATGCACCTGCGATCCAATAGGATGTCTTGCGGGGCGATGTCCGGTGCCACATGATGAAAAATCCTGCGGACATAGATTCCCTGCAGCAGCCTGTAGGGGTACTCTTTTAAATTCTTATATTGGCTCCTCTGGATTTATATTCGATATCTTTCACTTGATAGCGTAGTTCCGCATTTCTATTTTGAAGCTCCAGCTGTTTGCAATGGTGGGCACCAAGTTCTTCATCGTGGGAGTCACCAAATTGTTTAAGTGTGTAGAATCTCCAGCCCAGCTCGTCCACTTTCCCCTTGAGGCTCTTAATATCTGTTGCCATCTCCTTCTTATAAGTCACAGTATCTGCTCGGAGAGTGCCAAAAAGGGTCTCCAGGAAGGCCTGGGTAACTGGTGCATCATCACCCCATGATCTGCATTGGTGCCATCTGCCATGGTAGGCTGACTGTCCTTGATGGTGCAGTTTTTTTTGCTGTTAATCGGGGTAGCCATGAGTGCTCTGAGGGGTTGTGGCGGCCAAGAGAGTGCCAAGGAGCTATCGGGAATCTATCCCACTGAAAGTGGGGGTATTGACACCAGGCATCAGCACTGTCACTAGGCACAGTAGCACCCCCTCGAACACCACCACAATGAGGGGAAAAGTTCAGTTTGCAAATTAAGGAAAAGCGCAATGAGCCGGGGGTCTCAGCTTCATAGAAGTATGCATCTCTTCACTGAGCCAAATAATTTGGGTGATTTGACTTGCTGCTGGTGCCCCATTGGGCTAATAGTGCTGGGTCACTGTCTCACTTGAGGGATCACCGGCGATTACAGCAGGGGTTCCGCTCCTCAAATATCCCTATGAGGTATGCCCCGGTGCCAAGCAACGATGTAGCGTGCCTCAAATGGGGGAGCAAGCATGGATGGTGTGCTGATTTGTGAGTGGTGCCGCCAGCCCCGACGAGGGTTCCAGCAGAATGACAGAATGTCTCCAAGGGGAGGCGAAATCAGGAGGATCCTCAGTTCACCTGCAGGCCTTCAGATGAGTAGAGGAATGCTGTCCTGCACCAAGGCCAGGCAAGTGATTCAGGCCTACCAGGGCGGATGGTCCAAGACCCAGCATCGCCTCCGGGCACCGCGCCACTGATCATGCACCGGCATGTCAGGGTCCAGCCCCCGCTGGAGGCCCTCCTCACAGCCCTCACCAAATGGCAGTCACCAAAAGATGGTCTACAACTGCACGCTCACCCCAGTGCTCCCCCTGGACGTGGCAGAGATTGGGCCCCTCCGCCGCTGCCCTACTTACTGTGTTTTGGCAGATCGGGTTCAGATACCGCAAACAGTCTCTGGTTACGGCTGCAGTCCCTGCCGGCAGGCACTGAAAGGCAGGGCCACGCTGTCATGCTGAGCTTGCTTTGAGCATGTCCTGGGAAGCAGCATGGCCTGCCACAGTTTGGGCCCAGCAGTCTCATCAATGTTCACTCCCGAGTGGCTGCCATCTTGGAGGACCGCGGATCCCGGAGAAAATGCACAGCCCGTAATTCTGAGAAGGAGGTGTGTTTTCGTCCACCAAGCAATCCCTGAAGTCTTGAGGGTCCCCTTCAGTAGGGTTGAAGAGAGTGCAGGGTGCCCCGCTTCAGCTGCCAGAGACAAAAGGTAGGTGGCAGAGCTCCAGGATTCCACTACCACCCGGTGGTCGCCATCTTGGACAAGCCCCCGGTAGTGTATTTTACAAAACAATCAAGGGTTGTCTACTGTACCTATCTAAAGGTGGCTTATTATTGACTAATGCATACATGTTAAGCTTTGGATTGTAAATTAAGGGTGGGCGGAGTTCACGGAGTCACACTACTTGAAGCTCCGTGAGGTGACCCAAAAACTCTACCGTGCTACGCAGAGTTCTGCGAGCAGGTGGACTAAGGTCCCAGATATAATAATTATGCCCCTTCAGCCTGTGTACCTGGATCTTCTGGCGGTGGCAACAAACTTACAAGTAAATGTGTGCACTGCACTGCACTGCAGGCTGCAGCCTCTGCCAGCCAGAGCTGCCCTCCTCCTCCATCTTCTGCTCCGAGTCCTCTGCAGGCTCCGCTCTGAATTCAGAAGTCTCATCTCTCTCACCTCAGGAGCAGGAAGTGACACACTTCTGAGTCATGTTGACGCAATATGCGGGCCGGATGGCTCTCATTCGTCCGTCATCACAACTCACGAGACGCCGACCAGCCTGAGTCTGCAGGACTCGGAGCAGAAGATGGAGGAGGGCAGCTCTGGCTGGTGGAGGCTGCAGCCGTCACTGGTAAGTGCTGCCACAAAAGATGACAATGCACTCAACTTGCTTGGTACTGCCACCTGAAAGCCAGTGTTTAATGTGTGAAAGTCGGGTGAGCACTGGCGCACAGGTAAACTCCACTCCGCCGGTCAGCAAAGTTTTTTGACGAACCTCGTGTTTCTGAGCGGAGTGGGAAGTTGCAATACTCTGTGAACTCCGCCGGCGGAACCGAGTTTCCCGCCCACTCTTATGGTAAATTATGAGTGTTTTGACTTGTTTTAGTGGGTGTTCCAATTAAGTTGAAAAACAACAAACACGTTTTTCGTTGGTGGTGAAACTTTTAAAAGTATGTAAACACTTCTTTGGGACTATTTGTTTCTTAGGCGAGTGAGTTCAAGTAAGAAGAGCGTGTTATCCACTAAGTTAGAGTGAATTAACATGTATGCAATTTCTTTTGCACAATAGCAAAACTAATGCCCATACTCTGTTAATTACTGTTTTTTAGGGATTTGTCTGATTTGTTGCCAGTTGAATTACTCATAGTCCACAAAGCATGTAGCACACTGACACAAACATTGGATGATGTAATCAAAAATGTCATTTAGGATGTCATCAATGATGTAACATGTCATGAGTGATGTAATATGCGAGGTCAAAAATAGTTTATGACGGGGGCAAGTGATTGTTAGATCACTAAACTATAACTGGCAAATTTCTGTGGTTTTTCATTTTTTTAAACAAAAGTTCTTATCTCATTTCAACACCTAACTACAACGTCACTGTAACCTTTGCGTTTTTCAGTGAATTTATTATATATAATACATTCTGTGAAAGGCGGTAAAAAAGAAAATGTTTTGACAGCTGCAGTCAAGAAAGCAGAATCTATCAAGATGAAGCTCTCTTTACAACCCAGGATGCGGCCAAAAAAGAAGATGACACCATTAGATTCATAACAACATACAGCAAAAAAGCTAAAGAAGTTAGACATATTTTACATCGACATCAGCACATCTTACATACAAAGTGATTACCAGGTATCTAGATACTTACCCTAGGATAGCATTTAGAAAAAGTAAATTTCATAAGGATACCTTAAGTAGAAATCTTATTTACTGGATAGGATGGCCTGACACATCCAAATCGAGAAAGGGTTTTATTAGGTGTACTAATACATGACTTGCATTTAGTACAAGAGTTTTTGTCATTTCGAAGCACCTATCTTGTTACTCAGAATATTGTATCCAGGATTTTAAATGTTCTTGAAACAAATTATATATTTGCTGCACTATTGATGTTGTACAAAAATGAGCTCTGGAACACATACATGTCATAATTAATCACTACCTGTTGGCAAGACACTTTGGAAAAACGAATTCCAATGATAATACCAAATTATAATTTTTTGAATTTGACAGAATTCCCCCAAATATCACAGGGGGTAATATGACCCTAGAGTTGTGGAGATTAGAGTCCAGCTACATTACTGATTTCAACACGTCAGTCCCATTGAAGAGATGGCAGTACATTTGTGGTGATTCATAGGTTGAATGATGACATGAAATTGTCTCTGTTTTCTAAAGTTTTAAATGAATTTCATTCTTGACAAGTGTCAGAGTGCGTAGCATTTTTGGGTCATCATCCACTAGGTCCAAGACCAACTGTTGCAGTAGCAGCATGCACCCTTTCTCCCCTGCATCTACCACCCCACCACCAGTACAGGAAGAATGCGATGGTGCCAGGATGAACACAAGGGAAAGGGGTTTGGGAACAAACAACAAACTAAAATAACAAGCTAAAATAAAAGGCTAAAACAATTTCCCAAAATAACAAACCTGATGATCCACTATCCTCCAGCAGTCCAACTTGGACATGCAGAATGAGTAATCATAAGGAAAATGTTAGTACAGATAGCAGGAGAGATATATCACCGAAACGCAAACTGACAGATGCTACCTAAAGGGTGCTTAGCGTTTACTAAAGGGGGAAACCTGCTAATCAAGCACACTGGAGGAGGAGCAACATACTATGACCTTACAATGATGTACATAAACAAGACTATCACAGGTGCACATACATTGCTTGTCACAGCTCAACATTATATATTCCAAAACATAAATCTTCTAGAGTATCAACGTTCACACCTAGTAAATGTGTGATCTCCAATAGTACGCTGTCAAAGTGCACACCAATGTTTAGTGTTTCTCCTCACACAATAGCACACCAGATTGCACAGTAATAAAGAGTTCCTAGGGAGGTTGAAAAAGAACACAATATATACAATAAACAACAAACCTAGCTGCGCAGCTAAATTACCCTAGCACAGCTGCTTTTAAAATGTTCAGCAGCTTGAATGCACAGAGAATTTGAAGACAGTGAGACATGACAATCTTTCCTTTATCCAGGTGTGCAGCCAGAGGCCCAAGCAAGGCAACAAAGCCCCTACCAGAGAGCGTGGTGTCCGTGGGAGAGGGAGAATCAGGGGGAAAAGATGGCGGCCGGATAGTTGCAGGTAGCGGGAGCTCCGGAAGGCATGTGGCATGCGGCATGCGGCGTGTTGCGGAAAAGTGGAGAACGATAATTTTATAGGTTTTAGAGCGTCTAAGGCATCTAAGGCAGCTTGGATATAATTTAGCCCGGTAAAGTAAACGCATACCGTGGAAGTGGCTCGGAGTGGTGGCAGGGCATCCTGTAGCCGCGTTGGTAGTTCCGCGGCTGAAGGGGAGTGGCATTCTCGGCGGAGCAGCCGTGGTGCAGAGCGGCGCTGGAGCTGCATCGAGGGCGGCGAGCAGCAGCTAGGCTTCTGCACCGGGGGAGGGGTCGAGGGAGTTGACGAGGAAGTTGCAGGGCAAGTGAGATCGGTGGCGAAAGAAGCATTAGGAGTTTGGAGGACCAGCCCAGGGACTTAGAGGTAACAGAACTATTGCAATCTTGTTTACAATTACCCCGGGAGCAGAGCACAGATAAGAGATTTACGGAGGAGGAGGAGAAGGAGGCTGAGAGGAGAAGTGTGAGGGAGCAAAGTACATCTAGTGTCCCTGAATGTGTTAGTGGAAACCCAGAGGTACATGCAGATATTCATTGAGAAGTGAGGCCAGGGGGGAAACAACAGTGTGTTCTGAGCTGTGGGATTTCCCTTCTGCGGGGGATAACAAAAGAGGGGTAAAAAAGGCTGCAAGGGTAAAGAGCGGGTTGTCAAATAAAGATATTGCAGCTCAGAGAAGTTTGTCAAAGGGGGGATCTTTAGAGCCCGAGGTGAAGGTTACCTCATCTCTTAGGGCATATTTTAAGGTACTACCAAAGACTCTGGAACTAAGAAATAGTGCCAAGATAGCAGCTGTGGAGCCCCAACAAAATAGACGAAATAAGGAACTGGAGGTTGGGCAGGTAGAAGGGACGGCGCACCTAGAGGATTGGTCGGCACTGTTGAGCCCTAATCGTTTTCAGGCTCTAGCTATAGGGATGGGGGAGGCAGGAGAGATTCCACTGGAAGAGGCCCCTTTAGTGAATCAAGAAGGCAATGTAGCTGGAATACAAGATAAGGAGGGGGGTTTGATAATCAGTCAAGAAGAGCAGAATGAGGTGCATGTGGAGGAGCAAATTCAGGCTGCTCAGGGGCTAGACATAGAGAACGGGCCCCCATCGATAGGTACGCTGTTTATGGTCCTTACCAAATTTACCCGGGAAATGCGAGATAGGTCTGAGATATCGAAGTCGAACCAGAAGGATATAAGGGAAGTGTGCGAAGTTGTGGAAAAGAAGATTGATGATCTAACTGGGAGTGTGCGAAGTTGTGGAAAAGAAGATTGATGATCTAACTGGGAGAACACTTGCACTTGAAGCAGAAGTGAGAGACTCAAGAGAAGAGGTCCAGATTAACAGGAAAGAGATCCAGGAGCTTAGGGTTAGAGAGAGGGAACAGGAAGACAGAGTTGAAAGGCTGGAGAACTACCAAAGGAGGAATAACTTAAATATCTTAAAACTCTCTGAGGGTCAGCTAAGGATGACTTGTTGTTGTGAATGACTCCCCAACTGAGGATGACTCACCAGTATTCAGACCTCCTTCCAAGGTGCAGGGCAAAATCTGAGATAGAGGTCAATTAAAGCATAAACCACCATGCAGATAGGTGGAGATATCCTTTAATGTTCTGCTCAAAAGGTGACCTAAGGTGCCAAGCTCTTACCCTATATACCTTTCATACCCAAGACCATGATAAACTGAAAGTGAGCGCAGAAGGCCACGTGGGTGCAAGTGCTTAAGGTGTGGAAGAGAGCACAGATTTTCAAAGAAGGCTCCAAGAGAACTGCAGGTTTGTAGGCAAAGACCACCAGCATGATTCCACAGTGCCAAGGATGGTGGCTACCCGTGAATCCCTGATAACATGATCCAGTTTCCTTTGCAGAGTTTTAACACTACTTTATTATTATATTTAAATAGGTGCACTAGGCATGATTTCTGACTTTGAGCAGGCATCAAACCTTAGAATTTTGTTTGTTTCTTGCTATGATCGGTGATTCTTTGTTCAGTCATACTGGGAATGCTACTTGTGAAATCAATGAGAGGTGGAAATTAAAAGTTGTAAACAAATGTATTGGAGAGATGTTATTGTTTTTATCCATGAGGGCCGAGGGGATTGTAAGAAGAAGATATTGTGGTCAAATGTGTCTTTTCTTCAAAAGACTGTCAATTGCAAGTGTACCGTAAATTGTGATGTAAGACTTGCCCACTTGGGCAGGATGATAATTCTTGTAATTACCTTACAAGTAACACGTGTACTGTTGCCTTTTTGAAGAAAAAATATATCCAATTGTTTGCATCTAATGTGATATTATGTACTAGTCACAAATGCCTTTGTTTTATACTAGTTCACTGGGGCATATGACAAACCTTCATAGCGATTTCACAGTGTTTTTATTATCACTACATTACTTCAGTTGCCTGGTAACAGTCTATGACCTGATTAGGACCTGATAAACCCTTGTGGTATAATGTTGTGCAATAGGTGCAAGCTTACATATTCTAATTGTTACTGATACAAACAATTAAATGCAAGCCATTTTAAAATGATGCTGATGATTGCTTAAGGAATACCAGATCCAATGTTGTGTCGCCCTTTGTCTATGTCACTACGATCACACATATCCATTGCTTATGGCACTGCGCCTAGACCTGTGATCAAGGCTAGTGTCGTCGAAACACATCAGGTCTTGCTTCTATCAAAAAATTAAATCACCCTGCATTAACCAAGTCAGAGTGTGTGTGTTTCTTCTGTTGGATTCTTTTGAAAATATTGGTTGATTTTTCTTTAGTGTTCATTGTTTGCCAGAGACTGTAGATGTGCTGTCTGTAGTGTCCTCACCAGCCTGGAAGAATGCAAAATGAATGTGCTACAAACTGAGGTCTGGATTGTACGTCTTTTTTCCTCAGCATGCAATCACGTTCTGTACTCTCATTACATCATAACTGTTAATAACCACACCTTAACACCTCCCAGCAAGTTACATACTTCCTCTGTTGAGTCCGCCCAGGACCGCAAGGGTCCCAGCACCCGTAAACTCATTACAATTCATCTTCCCCTTTGTTAAATAAAAAGTGCAAACCAAAATTACATTTTATGTCTCCGATGAGTCATTGAGGCACTCGCACTAGTCGGCTAGATCGAGTGGCATAAAATGGTTGAGATGCACTCTCCTCATTTGCCGATGGTACAGGTTTTGATACTCAGCCGAGGAACTCATCGCTCCCCTAGCCATCGATTCCTACCTCTACATCCTCCTTTGTGACCTCAATTTCCACATCTATGACCCCAAAAATTCCAACTCCATCGCCCTCCTGGGGAACCAGAAAAAAAAAGGCCTCAAGCAACTGATTACACACACACTCAACTCCATTTTCACCTCCAGTGACAGAAACAAATTCAGCCACATCACAGAACACACCTGGAATGACCACGCCATCGTTCACTTCACTACCTCCGATGCTCAACATACCATCCCCAAACATCACAGCTCCTCCCACCACAGCTTAGGTAAGGTAACGGAGAAATGGTGGACACAGTCCCTCAGTGCCACCCAAACCGAAGCTTCCCCAGACATTGACCAGGCCGTCCAGAACTTCTCCACATGGATCACCAAATGCGTCGACAGAGTCACCCCGATGAAACCAGCAAAAACCAACAAAACCTCAAAACAAGCCAGATGGTACACCACAGAGCTCAGACCCACCAAGCACAATCGTTACCAACTCAAGAAACAGTGGTGTGCCACAAGAAACCCCTCCGACAAAGCCGCTCACAAAGCAACCCTCAGCAACTACCACTGGTTCATCAAGGAAGCCAAGAGAACAGCCATCACAGCCCGCATCGATAGAGCGGCCAACCACACAAAAGAACTCTTCAAAATAGTCAGGTAACTCTATAACCCAGCAGCCACAGAGAACACAATTCACCCCTTGCAAGAACTCTGCGGCACCCTCTCGGACTACTTCCACAGCAAGATTTCCACCATCTACAGCAACTTTTAACCACAACTCACTACTCTCAACAACCTCGACCAACCATCACGCACCAGCCGAATGATCACCACTTGGTCTCCACTCACTACTCAGACCACCATGGTCATCATATCATCCACGCACTCCAGGGCACCCAACGACCCCTGCCCCCACCATCTTTTCAACCTCAAACTCGACCCTAACAGCACAGAACGCACCAGCATAACCAACACCTCCAGTACCACAGCAGCCCTTCTGGACAGATGGAAGCACGCAGAGGTCAGAGCCCTCCTAAAGAAACCCTCCACCGACCTCAGCGAACTCGAAAATTATTGACCGATTTCCCTGCTCTCCTGCCTGGCTAAAGTACTCAAAAAGGCCATCGACAAACAGCTTACTGAATACCTCGAACAAAACCACCTACTTGACAAATACCATTCAGGATTCTATGCTTCCCACAGTAGTGAGACTGCCCCCGATCGCTGCCATAGACGACATCAGAACCCTCCTCGACCTTGGGGAGACTGTGGCCCTGATCCTCTTCGACCCTCTGCTGCTTTCGACACAGTTTCCCACCACACCTTCATCACCAGACTCTACAACATCGACATTCATCAAAACGCCCTCAAGTGGATGTTCTCTTTCCTCACAGGATGCCCACAGAGCATCCGGCTGCCTCCCTTCAACTTCAAACCCAAGGACATCTTATGTGGCTGACCCCAAGGATCATCCCTCAACCCCACCTTTTTTATTTTATTTTTATTTTGTATGGAGTTTAATATAGCACGAACTTGACAGGGTATCGGTATCAGAGCGCTTTACATTGCACCAGCTGCGTTACTTGAGGACACATTCATTTTTGTTAGGTACAGGAAAATTAAGTGATTTGCCTAGAATCACAGGATGTTCAGCGTCATTGCAGAGACTCGAACCCGGTTGTTCAACACCTACACAACCCCCTCGCAGACATCGTCAGATCCCACTGCCTCAACATAATTTCCTACACAAATGACACTCAACTCATCCTCTTGCTCACCAATACGCCTCCACCACCAGAATCAACTGCTATGATGCCATGACCTACGTAGCCAACTGGATGAGAGACAACTGACTTAAACTCAGCTGCAACATGACAGAAGTGCTGATCTTCTGGAAGAACACAACCATATGGGACCACAGTTGTTGGCCAGCAAAACACAGACAAACACTCACACCCACTGACCATGGATGCAATCTAGGCATCACCCTCAACAGCGAACTGACCATGAAACAACAAGTCAATGCAGTTGTCTCCTCCTGCTTCCACACCCTTTGTAGGCTCTGCAGAAACTTCAGATTAATCCAAGTCAACACCAGAAAGACCGTTACTCAGGCCCTTGTCACCAGCCACTTTGACTATGGCAACGCTCTCTACACCGTCATGTCCACCCAGCTCCTCAAAAGACTCCAGACTATACAGAATGCTGCAGCCAGCCTCATCCTGGACTTCCCAAATAAACCCACATCACCCTCACCTCAGAAACCTCCACTGGCTCCACATACAGAAGAGATGCCAGTTCAAGATCCTCACACATGCCTACAAAGTTCTGCATGATCAAGGACTGGCGTAAATCAACCAATGACAGAACTTCCACCTACCTGCAAGACACCTGCACTCCTCCTCACTAGCCCTTCCCCACCCCTGCATCCATTGCAGCTGTAATGGAGGCCGCTCTTTCTCCTCCATCACCGCCAAGACCTGGAACGACCTACCCCTTCATCTTCAAACAGCACCCTTCCTGGTGGACTTCAGGAAGAAACTCAAGATCTGGCTCTTAGAGGGAGACGTCACCCCTACATCACCCAGATACCTCTAGGGGTGACAGTGCTGCACTATACAAATGCTGATTGATTGATTGATACTTGATCTGGGCTGTCAGGCAGGATGGACTCATTTTTAAGTGCAGGAGCTGTCAATCTCAAACGTAGTTGCTTAAAATGTGACGATTCCTGTGTAATGGACTTTACAGGATAATGCACAGTCATCATGTGTCCTTTGCACATCACAACCCTCAGAGGATCTACAGCCACCTTCATTGAAGACAGTTTACTGGCTCCGATGCTGATCAGCGTACGTCTTCATTATGGACATGAACCTTGTCAGCACTCAAGGATTGCTCTACCATCCATTGTGGCAGCTTGATTCTGATGGACCTCCCAAATAGCAAGGTGGCGGGACTTTCACCCATTCTGGATTAAGGAGTTGAATGATAAGTGCAGAGGACTTGACACAGGGCTTGCTTTAATTCAGTCCCCTCCATTGATGCTTGCTGAATTACCGTTTTTGAGTGTACCCATAAATTATTCCACAACACCATTTGCTTGAGACCACAGAGGTGTACACATTTGATGCTTGATATTCATTCTGACTAGGAACTCTCAAAACCATTTTTATTGAACGGCGGACCTCATAATCTTTTTGGTGACTATGGCTGCTGGCATACTAGACTTAACAATGAAGTTGACATACTCCGAAGCTGTTTTGGATGTCGAACTGTGATGATGTAGCGGTACTCATGAAAAATAATCAGCAGGGTTCTGGTCTTTACCCCGGCTTGGGTGCAATTGCATTTGCACTCTCAAACCCCACTTCTCAATTCGAAAGGGCAACTTGGATTTCTGAAAATGGTGAGCAGCACTTGGTGGTCTGTTATGACAGTGAATGTTTTCCATACAGAAACAAATGAAAATGTTTGCAGGCCCACACAACAGCCCTACTCTCCTTCTCTGGCTGGGAATAGATATGATCTGTGTAATACAGGAACTGACTGGCATTAGCCACAATCTGTCTCTGAGCATTCAGATGACTATGATGAGAAGAGAATTGATCCCAACCCCACCGGGCTTACATCCGCTGGGATCTCACTTTGTAGCTTGGGGTCAAAGTAGGTGATCTCTGTTGCATTCTAAATTGCATGTTTTATTCTTTTGAAGCTTTGATCACATACGGAAAACCACTGAAACAGGATATTTTGTTTCTTCAACTCTCTCAATGGGGCACTTACAGTGGCAAAACCACAAGTGTACCGTTAGCAATAAGTGGCCATGCCTAAGACGGATCGCAGCAGGTGACATCGGCAAAACAAATTAGAGCTTGGTCTTGTGAAACTCACACTTCGCTAGGTTCAGAGTGAGACCTGAATCAGTAAGTAACTGGCATACTTTTGCTTTCCTCCAAATACCAGGATGTCATCACTGTAATTAAAAGCATTTGTGGCAGGTTGAATTATTTGACATATACCATCCTAAAATATTACCGCAGCTGATGACACTCCAAACATGAGATAAAAAAAGTAGTGAAGTACCTGCAGTTCTTTTCGAACTCCAGTTGATGATAGCCCTTGTTCAGGTCAAAACAAAAGAATACCTTGATACTGTTCAGGATGTCTTTCTCTCTAAATGGGTTGGTTGGTTGGTGGAGCACTCAATGATGTCATGATTCAACAGCATTTCTAGTTATTTCTCAACGGCTTCCTGCAAGTGGAAAGCGACTCTGTGGTGTGGTTTGGCAACTGGGCAAATGTCCTCATTGATGCGAAGGCGCACTTTCATTGTCTTGAGCCTGCCCAGGCTATGTTAACTAAAATGCAATACAGTATGCTCCTGCAACATGCATAATAACACCGCTAGTAAGTTTTCAAGGACTTTGTAAATAAGAGAACTTGCTGCAAAGGAGGATTGTTGAAGGATTTTGTTTATGTCTTTGTAAGGAGTATAAATAGCACCACAAAATGATTTTCAGATTGATAAAGGCTGTGGATCAGTCAAAATGTCCGTTTTGGAGCAGATATATATATCCTCCAAACAGTTGCAGTTTTGTCGGCATGCTCCAAAATGGACATTTTGACTGATCCACAGCCTTTATCAATCTGAAAAGCACCATTTTGTGGTGCAATTTATACTCCTTAAAAAACCCTAAACAAAATACTTCAACAATCCTCCTTTGCAGCAAGTTCAGTGAAAACCATATATGTATATACATATATATATATATATATATATTGACATCCTTAATACAAATGAAGTGGGATTAAAATTCACCTACAACATCAGTTCGAAATCAATTCAATATCTTGATGTGCAGGTATATATTGAAAATGGGCTAATACAAACTAAAATACATCGTAAACCAACAGCTACCAATAGCATTCTCCATGGAAAAAGTTTCCATCCTACTAATCTAATAAGGAGTATTCCATATGGAGAATTCATAAGGATGAAAAGAAACTGCTCAACAGATGACATGGCGCTAAAAAGTCTTGAAGAAAGTAAAAAACGATTCTTGGAAAGAGGATACAAATATAGGGATGTTCAACAAGGTTTAATACGGGCGAAATCAGTCTCTCGAAAAGAAACTCTGATCAACAAGAACAAGAAAGAATCAGAAGACACGACTAGACTGATTATAACATACAGTAAAGAGAGTTTCAAGATCCGTAAAATCCTCCAAAAATACTGGAATGTCCTTGAGAAAGACCCAGATATTGGACCCACATTAGGAGAAAAACCGAATATAAATTATCGCCAAGCTCCTTCCCTAAAAGACAAACTGGTTAAAAGCCACTTTATGACCAAAGAAATTACAACATGGTTATCAGCGAAACAAAAAGGATTTAAACATTGTGGGAAATGCAAAGCTTGTAAAATTGGGAAATCAGTAACAAGCATCAAAGATTCTAGAGGAAAAATCTTTAACATCATTGGAAAAATAACTTGCGAAACAACCTATGTTGTGTATATGATTGAATGTGCATGTGGAATGCGCTACATCGGAAGTACCATCTGTCCATTGAAAAAACGAATACTAGAACATTTAAGAGCCATCCACAATAAAGACATGACATATGCCATTTCCAAACATATCCATACACAACATAGGACCAACTGGGAGGACATCCGTTATTTTGGAATCGCAACTGTGCCCATGCATGAAAGAGGAGGCAATCGCACGATGAAACTGAGAAAATTGGAATCACGCCTCATTATTCGCTTTAAAACAAAAACCCCATTTGGCTTAAATGGGGACGAAGAATTGTATGTACATCTGTAGACTGTAGAATATGTAGATAAAGGGATACTATATCCTATGTAAACATCTCCCCGAATACAATTGATTGGATATCTGACGATTCAGATATAAGAAGGGGCGTACTTGTTTAAGCCTTAACCATGATACAAATCATAACCGGCATACCGGTTACATCGTATGCCGATGATACGCAGCTCATCGTTCCTCTAGAGGATAGCTCAACCAAAGCAGAGTCCAACCTCAAAGACTGTTTGACAGCGGTTTTCCACTGGATGGACACTAACCATCTCAGATGCAACTCGAGTAAAACTGAGATACTCCCTATCGGAAAAAACACCTCCTTTTGCCCAGGCCTTTGGTGGCCGGAGGACTCAGTTGCCCCTCCCCAAACCGTAACAACAGCTAGGAACCTTGGTGTCCTATTCGACTCTGATC
Source organism: Triturus cristatus (assembly GCF_964204655.1). NCBI lineage: Eukaryota > Metazoa > Chordata > Amphibia > Caudata > Salamandridae > Triturus > Triturus cristatus. Next base: position 912,971,279 of record NC_140583.1, read on the forward strand.
TATCATTTGACCAGCACGCCAAGAATGTGGCAGGCCGATGCTTTGGAATAATAAAGTCACTAAGAAAGTTCTTTGACTTTCTTCCTCTCGACGCCAGGAAAACAGTAACAGTAGCCCTCATTATCTCACGCCTAGATTACTGTAATGGCCTTTTGGTAGGGTCAAAAAAGTCCACACTGACCAAACTTCACAGTGTTCTTCACACGGCTGCACGACTGGTCCTAAAACTACCCCGTAAATCATCTATCTCCGCAGCTCTTAGATCCCTGCATTGGCTCCCCCTCCAAAAAAGACTACTTTTCAAAATACTGATTATTGCCTTTCGGGCATTCAACAACACAGGTCCTAAATATCTCACCAGACGCTTCCCCCACTACAATCCTAGCCGATCTCTCCGATCTGCCCTGGACAACCTCATGCTACCCGCAAGGTACAACCTGAAGACGAAAGGTTGTAAAACTTTAAGTTTCCTGGCCATCAAAGCCTGGAACAACATGCCCAAAAATCTAAGGCAACAAACTCTTGAAAAACCTTTTAGAAAACTTCTTAAGACCTGGATTTTTAACCTCCCCGACGACTTCACTAAAGCTGCCATCTAATTTCCTACCGATACCACGACTTGGCCTTTCAGGAATTCTAGCGCCATGATGCTCCCTCCGGAGCGAACGCTGCTCTTTAGAAATACCCCCTCAAATATCAAATATCAAAGAAATCATGTTGTTATTAACTAATCTACATCATTTACTTTGTCTACTACATGTACGAACAAAGAGACTCTTGTATATAACTATGATTCAAACATACACTACGAATACCATAATGCTTTGCAGTGGCAAGAATGTAACACACACTATTTAAAGAAGAAACTAAAAAGGGACTCACTACACCGTGAGAAAGAACATTTCTTGTTCGAAACGTTGGTGGGTGGTGGATGGTGGCGAAATTTGTGCTTAAAATAAATTAAGCATCACATTCACTCTCTGGAGTGCGGTGCATCCTTTTGTATTAAGAATATATATATATATATATATATATATATATATATATATATATTACCTACTGGCGGTCGCCAGTAGGTAGTTATAGTTAGGACCCCTTTTCCATAGGAAAACCTCAACATTCTATTTTGAATAACTTTGGCGCCGGTCGATGAATCCTCGCGAATTTCTCAAAATAGGTGGGGCGCTATGCTCCGCTCCTACCCTGAAAGTCTCGGGGGGATTCGTCAAGCGGGGGCTGAGATAAAAGGGGGGTCCCAAAACGCGTTTTTCCCATGCATTTTTCCATAGGACCTTTAGAACGAGCTACAGCCCGAACGGCGGAACAGAATTACTTGAAATTTGGCAGAGAGGTAGTCCCTAGGTCAAGGAAGTGCCTTTTGTAGGTTTGGTGTAAATCTGTTCAGTAGATTCTGAGAAAATAGCCTTTAAATCAATATATATATCTGAGCCCGCTTACGGTACGCTTACCGTAAGCGTACGGTGGCGTGCACGAGCGCGATTCTGATTGGCTCTTAGATCTTAGTAAACATTCGAATCGGCCAAAACCAGGAAGCGGCGGCCGCCATTTTGTCTCTCGCACTGAGTGTTGTTTATCAAACAAGATGGCCAAAAACATGTTACGGGGCTGTTTTGACAACTCCCTCCCACATAGTCATGTTGAGGGAGTCCCCAAACATCCCCCAAGAGCAAAAACGGTTTTATTTTTTTTTCGGCAATTTCGCCGAGTACGCTTACCGTACGCTTACTGTAAGCGTACGGTAAAAAAAAAAAAACACTATCCACACTTTCCCCACCCCCTGTGCTTTTGGTGGCCGTAGGCCACCAAAAGTACAGGGCTTATTAATAGGTAAAAAAAACTAAATTTTGGCAACATGAAATTATAAAATCGAAATAAAAAAAACACTATCCACATTGACCCCACCCCCTGTGCTTTTGGTGGCCGAAGGCCACCAAATGTACAGGGCTTATTAAAGTTGATAAAAACCGTGCACGGAACGAACTGCGTTAAGTGGGCGCGCACGCCTCGAATGGCGTAAAGTAACTTAGCATTTAAAAAACCGTACAAATTCACTGAAAAAACCATAGGTTTCACACACGTTATAGTTAGGAATTAGCATTTAAAAAACCTTGCAAATTCACTGAAAAAAACATAGGTTTCACACATGTTATAGTTAGAGGAAATTTTACTGATAAAAAACCAGTGAAATTGCCCCGTTATAGTTAGTGCTGGCAACTATAACTCACGCGACCGCAATCTTCTGCTGATGACATATGTGTCTTTATGAAAAAAAAATATTTGTAATATTTGTATAGCTAAAAATGTATGGAAGAAGACATGGGCAAATAAGTGTCTAAATACAGTATTAGCATCAGCAGAGGATTGCGGTCGCGTGAGTTATAGTTGCCAGCACTAACTATTACGGGGCAATTTCACTGGTTTTTTATCAGTAAAATTTCCTCTAACTATAACATGTGTGAAACCTATGGTTTTTTCAGTGAATATATATATATTCACTGAAAAAACCATAGGTTTCAGGGGTGTTATAGTTAGCTGGACTTTTCACTTGTACAAAACCATTGAAATTCCCCCGTTATAGTTAGTTCAGCTAACTATAACTCGCGCGCCCGCAATGCTCTGCTGATGACGTCACATATTACATCACTCATGACATGGTCAGTGACATCACTCATGACATCACTGATGACATCTCAAATGACATCACTGATGACATCACTGATGACATCATCCAGTGAATGTGTGTGTTTCTGAAAATTAAATATGTTTTATATATGTATATCTCAAGGTCGATGGAAGAATAAATGGGTATATAAGTGTCTAAATGGATGATTTGTTTTTGAAAAATTGATTGTGTAACTGACTGATTAAGTGTTTCATAGTGAATACATGGCTTAGTGAGTAATGTTTAAATATGTAAATATCTGTATCAGTCTCTCACTTTGTGTATAAGTGGCTGCATGGGTTGGTGAGTAGCTACATGGGTGTTTATATAGGTTATTAGTTGGTTTTATGAGTATCAGTCTGAGTGTCTGCATGGTTCGGTGGGGGTATTATGTAGTGCATAGGTGCATGAATGAATGACTCACTCTTTGTATGTGTTGAAGACAGCATGTGTGCAGGACTCTATGGGTGGATGAGTGAGTGTATGGGTGTGTTAGTGAGTGAATGACTGTCTCAATAGTGTCTTTATGAGTAACTACATATGTTTTAAACTAGTATATGTGACTATTGGTGTATATAAGCGAGTATATGTGACAGTGAGAGATTGAAAGAGTTCCTATATGAATAAGTATGTGTTTCTATAATTGATTGTTTAAAAGACTAAGTATGTGTAAGTTTCCGTAGAAGTAAGTGTGGTGGTGTGTGTATAACTGTATATGCAAGTAAATGTATGTTTGATTCTTTATTAGCATGAGTGACTATGTGTGTGAGTACCTCTATGGATGAGTGGCATTGTGTAACAGGATGTATAGGTGTATGAGTACATATGATGAGTGAGTACATGTATGAGTGACTGTATAGGACTGTTGGTGAATGAGTGGATGTGTATGTGGATCTTAGAATTACTGTATAGGTTGTTGTAACTGGTATTGGTATGTCCATTGTTTTTAAAATTTTAATTTCTATTTTTGAATGTGTGTATCAAAGGTTATATTAGGGGAAGAGGAGGTCTGCCACTCTATCACAAGGATGATGTCATCAGTGATGTCATCAGTGATGTCATTTGAGATGTCATCAGTGATGTCATGAGTGATGTCACTGACCATGTCATGAGTGATGTAATATGTGACGTCATCAGCAGTGCATTGCGGGCGCGCGAGTTATAGTTAGCTGAACTAACTATAACGGGGGAATTTCAATGGTTTTGTACAAGTGAAAAGTCCAGCTAACTATAACACCCCTGAAACCTATGGTTTTTTCAGTGAATTTCTGAGGTTTTTTAAATGCTAATTCCTAACTATAACGTGCCTGAAACCTATGGTTTTTTCTGTGAATTTCAAAGGTTTTTTAAATGCTAATTTCTAACTATGCCTACAGAGATAGGACATGTGAAGAAAGAAGAAAAAATGCACAGAAAGAAACAAAAGAAGTGCAGAAAGAAGCAACAGAAGTCCTCAAATACGAAGATAAGTGCAGGAAGAAGGATAACGTGCAGAAAGAACAAAAAGAAGAGCAGAAAGAAGCCTTGTTGCAAAATCATCCTGTACCCTCAACTTTTTCAGACGGATACTGGTGGTAACTGAGTCTGACTAACCAGTCCTAGAGCCAGTGCTATGTTAAAAGACACTTAGAATACAGTGAAAACACCTACATACACTAGGGAACATTATGCGTTGGGGTCCCCCTGTGATTAGCATGACCTCCTCTGTAAGCCCCTAGTGTATAATAGGGCATGGGGATTAAAACTACCTCTTAAAACAGGCCACAGGGCGTTTTTGCACACGTTAACTCAGGCCTCGTCCCCTCCCTTCACCACTGTGTAAACACGCCCTGTGTCCATTTTTAGTTGGGAGATTAAGTTCATTTGAATCCTGAGGGTCCCTAGGGTCCAACTAGCCCACTAGGTACCTCCAGTAAGTGCCACAGAGCTGCGTTGCAGAGAGGTGTAAAAAGTGGCACGGCCTGGACCACCTCTCTGCAATGCAGCTCAGTGGCGCTTTCTGGAAGCACTTGGTGGGCTAGTTAGCCCCCAGGGGCCCTCAGTATTGAAGGGAAATTATATCCCCAATTTAAAACGTGCCATAGTGCGTGTTTGCACACGTCACCTCAGGCCCCGTCCCCTCCCTTCACCACTGTGTAAACGCGCCCTGTGGCTGTTCTAAGTTGAGAGATTAAGTCCCCCTGAATCCTAAGGGTCCCTAGGGTCAAACTAGACCACTAGGTACCTCCAGTAAGCGCCACAGAGCTGCGTTGCAGAGAGGTGTAAAAAGGGGCTTGGCCTCAGAACACCTGGCTGCAGCGCAGCTCCCTGGCGCATACTGGAGATGCCTGTTGGGGGCGCGTTTGCAGAGTGCTGCACGGAGGGGGCATGGCCTCCGGCACGATGCCAGTCTTTTATTTATTTTAGTTTTTTAAGAAGGGGGGCTGTTTGGTTCCCCTTCTTATTCTAATTTATTGGCCCTGATGACCCCATCCCCCAGGGCCAGTCTCCTAATTATATTTTTTTGACCCCAATCCCCAGGGCCGGCCACTGTTTTTTATTATTTAAAAAAAATATATATTTATAGACACACCTAGGACATGCTGGACAAACCGTACGTACCTATCACCATGACGATTTGCGTGATATTCATTAAAAGGCGACTATGCATGCAATGAATCCACGTGGAATGTATTTACACCACTAGTGAAGCTCTGACATGTCTGATGCCCTACCGTGCCTAATCCTGGTAGACACCCTTGTCGTTTATTTATACAAACATGGGTAGCTATTGACGGGCACATTTAATACACATGCACACCAAGCCATTCAAAGGGGATTCGACAAAAATTCGACCAAAACTATGCAAGAAACCCCCCTCACGGTTAATAAAACACACATCCACTGCCGGATGTGTAATACTTTTTATTTTACTCTCTGGAAAGGGGACAAACATCACTTGAGAGTCACAGCGTGCTCCTGACAGAGCCCAATGCTGTGTTACACCCACCATTGCCTGCCGAGTGCCACACACCTCTGTGTTGTATTCCACTAGCTAGTGCATATGCTATGACACTCTCTAGCCCATGTGCACTGTAACACCACCCCGTGAATATGTCATGCCACACTTGTCTTCGCACGGGTTATATTGCCCCATCTAACGTGCCTTTCTCGATGCCTATGTTATAACGCACAGTGCTATGCCATACATATTACAATCTGGGATCCATATCTTTGTCACAGTGCATATGCAACGTTACACTCCCCAGCACATATTTTATATTACTAGTTAGGTTACACAACACTGCCCTGTGCATATTACACTCCAAGGCGCATATCGCATAGCACGCGCTAGTGCCTGTGCTATCTCGCGCTCTCCCATGAATCTGTCATTGCGCACAATGTATTGCATATTATATTTCACGCCCGGTTCATCTTATATCACACTTTTTGGTGCATAGTTTATACCATACACTATATCTAGTTTTCATTTTCAATCGTGCTCTCAGGACTATGTTCTATATAACACTGTGTTCACCTACCCTTTTCACGGGCATTACATTTTGCGATAGGGGGTGGAGGGTCAGGGGGTGTTTCTGCCAAGTGAGCCCGGAGTCACAGTCACAAACGTCCTCTTCTTCCTGAATAAAAGTAAGATTATGCTGCATACTTGTTCATATTTTAAGTAGTTCGCACAGACACAATGTTTTAAAAACAATAAAGTTCCTAATACCCGCCTTCTCTGAACAGTTAGCTTGCTGCCCCATCCCCTTCCTCCCTATCCTCTGTTGTGTGAATCCATGGACTAGCCTCCTCCCTCCTGCCATGCATGGTCTGATGTGCTGCCACTGCCCTCAATTTAGTATGATGTACCAGTCCACTCCTCCTGCCCTCCATTGCCCAATTCTATGCCCCATCATTGACCTCCTGCTTAAACTCTGTGCTTAGCTTGCTGCCCCTATTCTCCTTCCCCCTGCCCTCCGATGTCTTTGTGCATGCCCCTGCTCCATCCTTTTTGCCCACCATGTCCCATGGACCTGCCACTCCTATCTACTCTGAGTGTTCTGTTGAGCTGCCACTCCCCTCCCACCTGCCTAGCATTGTCAGATGACTGTAACCTGTCCCTGCCACCTCCACCCTGCCTGTCCACATGCCATGCCCCTATCCTCTTCCTCTTGTCCTACATGGTCCATTGTACTGCCACACCCTTCTGCCCTCCCTGGTCTGTTGTGCTGCAACTGCTCCTCCTGCCTGCCCCGTGTGGTCTGTTGTGAGGTCCCTTCCCCTGAACTTTCTTGTCTGTGCACAGGTCCTGACCCTTCCTTCTATCCTCCATCGTCCTTTGTGCATGCCCCTCCACCCTCCTTCTTGCCCATCATAGCCATTGTGCTGCCACTAACCCTCCCACTTGCCATGCATGGTCTTCTGTGCTGCCATGGCCCCTCCCACCTTCCCTGTGTGGTCAGTTAGCTGCCCCTGACCCCCTCCCACCTTCCCTCCATGGTCTGTGTGTATGCCATCACAGTCTCACTGTTGCTCTTCATGGTGTGTCTTGCTTCTAGTGCCCATCCTGCCTGACCTCCATGGCTATCTTGCTGCTCCTGCCCTGCCCCCTTGCCCCCAGCCCTACTCCCTCTCTCCTGGCTTGTCTGTTCCATTGTAATGCCCCTGATCCGTCCCTCCTGCCCTTTATGGTCTGTTATACTGCAGCTTTCTCTCCTGTCTGTCCATTATGGTCAGCTAGCTACCATTGCCTCTTGCCCCTCTGTTCTCTGTTGTCCATGTGCATGGTCCTGTCCCCTCCCTCTTGCTTTCTATGGATTGTTGTGCTGCACTCCCGTCCTGCATGCCCTGTGTGGTGTATTGTGCTGCTGCAAACCCTGATGCCTGCCATGCAGGGTCAGTTTGGTGCACCTCTCCATGTCCCTCCTGTCCTCTGTTATCCAAGTCCATGTCCCTATCCCATTTCCTTCCATGATCCAATGTACCATACTTGCGAACATTTTGAACTTGGTAAGAGGGAGATTTTGAAAAAAAACTGGGGTATTGATTTTCCCCTTTGAGTTACATTGAAAAAGAGGATATTGTAGACAGGAGACAGATCAAATAAAGCCCATTTGAGCTTAAAAACATTGGACGTTTCCTGGCTGAATCGGGTCTGTTGGCATGTATGGTTGTACTACCATTGCCTCTTCCTTCTGCCCACAATGGTCTATTACATTGCCACAGCCTTGAAGGAGGGTAGATTTTGTATCACAGGGGGCCCCTGGCCCGTTCTGTCCACACCTGAAGTATGAGACCCTTGTCCTTGCCCTGCCAGCTGCATTTGTAGGCCGTATTAAATTGACCAGCGGGTCCTGTGTTGCTATATAATTATCCTGAGACATCCTTACCACTCAGCCAGCATAAAACCCCTGTGTGCCCTTCTGTTCAATATGTAGGCCTCTTTGTTAAATTGACCATAGCTCTGCAATTTTAGTGTATAGCAGTCTGAAGGCAGGTCTGCGAGGCCTTCTGATCCAAACTAGTAGCCCCCACCCTACCCGAGTGCTCCGTGCTCGTTATCAAAGTTCAACATCCCCCTGAAGCTGTCGACATACAGTAGGCTGCATCCTGGACTGGTACTTGCTTCCTGGGCAGGTTTCCCGCTTTTAAGGAAGTGGCAACCGCAGAGCGTCAAGTTAGGAGAACTGAGGAGATTTTATACATGAATATATTGAATTCCCGTACAATACCCATTATTTTCTGCTTGCTCTATGGAACTTACGATAAGCGATTGGCCTGAGAGACTGACCTTTTCACCCAGTCCATTGTCAGCATTAAGTGGGTAAATGACGAAATGTCTGGTAAAATCTGCAGACGAAGCTTTTGGGTAGCATACGTAGGTAGATGTAGCGTGCAAAGGAGCCCACAAAATGATATAAAAAGGGAGCACCCACAGATATCGACGGACTACCTCGCCGTCTGTATGTAGGTTAACAGGCAGTGCAGGTTTTCCCCAAGAGCTGGGAGCTCTTGTCTTCCTTTGCTTAAAATGTCTTGCTCTGCTTTGCTTGAAGTATCTTATTCTATTTTACCTATATGAAATGTCATGTTATGTTTAACCATTGTTCTCTTTACTTTTGCATTTAAAAGATTTTGTATTGTAATTGCAGGAATGCTTGCTCTAAGAGTAAACGTGAGTGTTCCTAGGTAACATTTTCCTTGGTGTAACTTGTTTCTCATGATGCATTTATAGATGTGTTTTCTCTCTCTCTCTGTCAGTACATTAAATGAGATACAGAGAATATTATGACAGCTGTATGATTATCTGGACTCTGTATTTTGTACTTTATGTCTCTATTCTGCGGTTTCTTTGAAGTTGCATCTTCTCATTAAACTGCCATTGTATTCTGCCTCCAATTCCATGTCTCATATGTCTGTTTTCTTCATTTTTGGAGCAAGCGTTCCTAGGCACCCCGGCTCAAATTAAGGTGCCCCTTTTGTCCCTGACTCACTCTCCTGCTCAGTTCTGTGGTGGCTCCCGGGGATCTGGGGACCGCCCCTAGCTTCCTTGACCCGTAATAGATCTTCCCTCCAACAGCCTCTCTTGCAAGTCCTGTATTGTTGGTTTGTTGCCCCTGCCCCCCTTTCCACTGCCCTCCATAGTCTGTTGTGCTTCCACGGCCCTTCCTGCCTGCTCAGTGTGGTTAAATTGTTGCCTTTGCACCCTCCTACCTGCCTTCAATTTTCAGAGTCCGTGCCCCTGGCCTCTGCCTCTCAACAGTATCCTAATGAACAACTAGATTGCTAACATTCTATATTTATTACAAAAGTGTGGAACGCCTGACATCATCTTGATGTAATCAAAACTGTAATACCTAGAGCATTTCCTTTAGAAATTACATATATGAGAGGGTCTTATTGGCATCAAAATTATGGTTAGTGCTCTAAAAGACTAAAATAAGGACATATTTTCTGAGTTTTCAAATAGCGACAAAGCACTTTTAAATTATTTGTTATCTTTATGTTTTTTTATCCAGTTGACCACTTGATTAAATGTTGCACTTAGGGGAGAGGATGTGGTGTTACTTCCAGAACTGCAGACTTTGCAACTGGGGAACCAGGTTGAAGTTTCTGCTTCAGCTCGACATTCTGTGATTCTGGTCAAATCACTTAGTCTCCCCATGTCTACAACCAAAATGAATTTGTTCTTGTGTGATGTAACCAATGCTCATGTAAAGCACTCCAATACCTGACAAGTCTGCACTATATAACACTGCAAAAACACAAAATAATAAGTGTTTTGCACACTTCTGTCATTGGGCTATATTTGGGCTACATCTGGGTGATTTTGGGCTACATTTGGGCTCTTTTGTCTCCGGTGGCCATCTTGGGAGATTTATTTGTTATGAAGTTTCCTAATTTCCTCATGTACTGCAGTCTCCTCAGTAGGAAATGCTTTCAGTTTTTTACTTTGATTCCATCATGAAGGTATTCAGATATGTCACCCATTTGCCATAAATTCTGAATGTTAGCACTCTAGTTGCTCATTAGATCACTGTAGTAAAACTACTGCACCATGGAAGTCTGCTCCTGGTATTAAAAGTGCATGTTTCAGTCTGCATGTCAGAATTTTTTAATGAAATAGAAGAGGATTTGAGAAGTCACTCAAAATGTGCCCTCATTTTCTTTCTTCAGCATTAATCATAATTTCTATGGCAAAATGAACCTCCTCATTGTGTTCCTTTTTAAATTAAATGTTTTAAGTGTTACCAGTTTATTCCAATCAAGATGGCTTCAGGTGTGCCTTACTTTTGTCATAATGAAGACAGTAAGCGCTCTAGTTGTTTTTAAGAACATTCTGGGACATTCTGTCATTGGGCTATACTTGGGCTACATCTGGGTGATATTTGGGCTACATTTGGGCTCTTTTGTCTCTGGTGGCCATCTTGGGAGACTTATTTGTTATGAAGTTTCCTAATTTCCTCATTTACTGCAGTCTCCTCAGTAGGAAATACTTTCAGTTTTTTACTTTGATTCCATCAAGAAGGCATTCAGATGTGTCACACATTTGCCATAAATTCAGAATGTTAGCACTCTTTTTGCTCATTAGATCACTGTAGTAAAGCTACTGCTCACCAGGGAAAACTGCTGCTGGTATTGAAAGTGCATGTTTCAGTCTGCATGTCAGAATTTTTTAATGAAATAGAAGAGGATTTGAGAAGTCACTCAAAATGTGCCCTAATTTTTCTTTCTGCAGCACTAATCATACTTTTTATGGAAAAATGAACCCCCTCATTTTGTTCCTTTTTAAATTAAATGTTTTAAGAGTTACCACTTTAATCCAAGCAAGATGGCTTAAGGTGTGCCATACGTTTATCATAAGTAGGACTGTTAGCGCTCTAGTAGTTCTTTGGAACACTCTGGGAAGCTGCAGTAGAACACAAAGGAATCAACTGACAGTTTCTGCCCTTGTTGGATGTACATGTTTTACTGAGAATGTCAGACTCCATTCTCACATGACTGAGAAAGATAATGTGAATTTACAGAAAATAAGCTCTCAGTTTAGCCTATAGATCACCTTCCAAACCTCTGTGGTAAAAGCATGAGAAAATATTTTTCTCTCAATCATGATATCCCAGCAGAAGGCTTTTTCACATGGTGAAATCACCTTAGAACATACCACAATTCCTAAAATGAGTATGGTACCATCAACAAATGATTTATAATGTAACTAAAGTCTTAAAACCTTCTATTAACTGCAATGCTTTTTAATGAGGTGCTATCATGTATATTGGTCCCAAGATGGCTGCCAACACTTCTTGGATGAAGTGCTGACAGCCAATCAGATCTCAGGATGAGATGTGTGGTTAGGCTCCGCCCACATATATATATGCTTTTAAATGCTATTTTCTCAGGAAATACTGAACAGATTTACACCAGACCTGCAAAAGGCACTTCCTTGACCTTATGGCTACCTCTCTGCCAAATTTCTAGTAATTCTGTTCAGCCGTTCGGGCTGTAGCCCTGTCTAAAGGTCCTATGGAAAAATGCATGGGAAAAACGCGTTTTGGGACCCCCCTTTTTTCTCGGCCCCTGCTTGACGAATCCCCCCGAGACTTTCAGGGTAGGAGCGGAGCGTAGCGCCCCACCTATTTTGAAAATTTCGCGAGGATTCGTCGACCGGCGCCAAAGTTATTCCAAATAGAATGTTGCGGATTTCCTATGGAAAAGGGGTCCTAACTATAACTACCTACTGGCGACCGCCAGTAGGTAATATATATATATATATATATATATATATATATATATATATATATATATATATATATATATATATATATATATATATATATATATGTATATATATTCACTTAAAAAACCATAGGTTTCACACATGTTATAGTTAGCTGGGCATTTCCCTCGTAAAAAACCAATGAAATTCCCCGTTATAGTTAGTGCAGGCAACTATAACTCACGCGACCGCAATCCGCTGCTGATGACGTCAGATATTACATCACTGTATTTAGACACGTATTTACCCATGTCTTCTTCCATTCATCTTTAGCTATACATATATTTCATTTTTTTTTTCAGAAAGACACATATGTCATCAGTGATGTAATATCTGACAAGGGAAATGCCTAGCTAACTATAACATGTGTGAAACCTATGGTTTTTTAAGTGAATTTGCAAGGTTTTTTAAATGCTAATTCCTAACTATAACGTGTGTGAAACCTATGGTTTTTTCAGTGAATTTGTACGGTTTTTTAAATGCTAAGTTATGTATTTATTGATATATTTTTTTGAACAAAACTTTTTCTCGGCACGCGCTCGGTGCGCTTCGCGCACCGTGCGCGCGCGGTGGGCACACGGTGCGCTTCGCGCACCGTGCACCCACTTTACGCAGTTCGTGCTGTGCGCACACGGTGCGCAACACGCGCACCGTGCACACACAGTGGGCTCACAGTGCGCTTCGCACACCTCGCGCCCACTTTTCGCAGTTAGTGCCGTGCACGCACGGTGGGCACGGAGCGCTTCGCCCCCAAGGGCCAAATACATTTTTTTTTTGTTGAAAAAACAAGGAGTGCGCGCACGCTGCGCGAACTTCTCAAAATTTTTTTCGTTTGGGTGGTGCGCGCAAGGTGCGCGCACTCGGCGATTTTTCAAAAAAAAATTAAATTTTTGGGCCGTTGGGGGTCCTTCTGGGACCCCCTGAACACGGCTAGGGGGTCATGTACTGTCCACCATGCCCCCTTTTCACGTTCTCTACATTTGTTTTTCGCCCCCTCAGAGTGCGAGAGACAAAATGGCGGCCGACACTTCCTGGTTTCGACCGATTCGAATGTTTACTAAGATCTAACAACCAATCAGAATTGCGCTCGCGCACGGCAAGGTGCGCGCACCCAGCGCGCACGCTGCGCGCGTACAGATATATATATTGATTTAAATGCTATTTTCTCTGGAAATACTGAGCAGATTTACACCAAACCTGCAAAAGGCACTTCATGGACCTTATGGCTACCTCTCTGCCAAATTTCACGTAATTCTGTTCAGCCGTTCGGGCTGTAGCTGCGACTAAAGTCCCTATGGAAAAATCCATGGGGAAAGCGCGTTTTGGGACCCCCCCTTTTTCTCGGCCCACGCTTGACGAATCACCCCGAGACTTTCAGGGTAGGAGCGGAGCGGAGCGCCCCATTAGTTTTGAAAATTTCGCGAGGATTCGTCAATCGGCGCCAAAGTTATTCAAAATAGAATTTTGAGATTTCCTATGGAAACTCGGTCTTAACTATAACTATCTACTGGCGACCGCCAGTAGATAATATATTACATATATATATATATATATATATATATATATATAGCAATACTGGGGATGATGGTCACCCCCAGTCAACTGATCTGGGTTTAATCCATCATCATTCTTTAGCTCACTCCGCCACCCCAGATCAGACATGCCCATATGCAAATCAGTCTGACCCTGTGCCTCATGGGAACAGTCCAACCCGAACTGCCAAGCCATGTTTTCCCTGGACCGGAAACAAGCATCCTGGGACCGGTTTCAGGTTCATAACCCTCATCAGCCAGGCTCTCTTGAATTCAGTGGCAAAGTGAGCAAGGGACCCACGTCTGGGCATACCCTGCCAACTTAGGGCGAACATATATATATATATATATATATATATATATATATATATATATATATATATATATATATATATATATATATATTTATAAGAGAAGAATTTGCCTTTTGCGGGAAGCACTCGGAGCAGTGATTCTTGCACAAGGGAGTGCCTGCAACCATTCACCATCCAATACGAGCTGCGACGCGTTTCGGGCCTTGCGCCCTTCTTCTTGGCAGCATTACAAACCCACAAGCCATGGTACCAGATACTTCCCTTTATTTAATTAGCAGAGTCACGCCCATGTGGGCCGGCGGCACACCCACCGCCCCGCAAAGCATCATGGGTCTGGTAGTCCCTCTTTGTGGAAAATGATTTAAAATTAGTTGAGATGACACAGGTGGCAGGAAACTTCCTCATGGTGCAAAGCTGCTCCTCACGTATTCGGCTGCCCCAATAAACAGCCACGGACCCGCTGTAATGATATCGCGGTGGTGCTGTCCCTCGACCTGGCGGGCCGGATAATGTAAGAGAAGAGCTTGCCTTTTGCGGGAAGCACTCGGAGCAGTGATTCTTGCACAAGGGAGTGCCTGCAACCATTCACCATCCAATACGAGCTGCGACGCGTTTCGGGCCTTGCGCCCTTCTTCGTGGCAGCATTACAAACCCACAAGCCATGGTACCAGATACTTCCCTTTATTTAATTAGCAGAGTCACGCTCATGTGGGCCGGCGGCACACCCACCGCCCCGCAAAGCATCATGGGTCTGGTAGTCCCTCTTTGTGGAAAATGATTTAAAATTAGTTGAGATGACACAGGTGGCAGGAAACTTCCTCATGGTGCAAAGCTGCTCCTCACGTATTCGGCTGCCCCAATAAACAGCCACGGACCCGCTGTAACGATATCGTGGTGGTGCTGTCCCTCGACCTGGCGGGCCGGATAATGTAAGAGAAGAGTTTGCCTTTTGCGGGAAGCACTCGGAGCAGTGATTCTTGCACAAGGGAGTGCCTGCAACCATTCACCATCCAATACGAGCTGCGACGCGTTTCGGGCCTTGCGCCCTTCTTCTTGGCAGCATTACAAACCCACAAGCCATGGTACCAGGGGCAGCCGAATACGTGAGGAGCAGCTTTGCACCATGAGGAAGTTTCCTGCCACCTGTGTCATCTCAACTAATTTTAAATCATTTTCCACAAAGAGGGACTACCAGACCCATGATGCTTTGCGGGGCGGTGGGTGTGCCGCCGGCCCACATGGGCGTGACTCTGCTAATTAAATAAAGGGAAGTATTGTCAGATGACTGTAACCTGTCCCTGCCACCTCCACCCTGCCTGTCCACATGCCATTCCCCTATCCCCTTCCTCCTGTCCTCCATGGTCCATTTTACTGCCACACCCTTCTGCCCTCCCTGGTCTGTTGTGCTGCAACTGCTCCTCCTGCCTGCCCCGCGCGGTCTGTTGTGAGGCCCCTTCCCCTGAACTCTCTTGTCTGTGCCCAGATCATGACCCTCCCTTCTATCCTCCATGGTCCTTTGTGCATGCCCCTGCGCCCTCCTTCTTGCCCATCATAGCCATTGTGCTGCCACTAACCCTCCCGCTTGCCATGCATGGTCTTTTGTGCTGCCATGGCCCCTCCCACCTTCCCTGTGTGGTCAGCTAGCTGCTCCTGACCTCCTCCCAGCTTCCCTCCATGGTCTGTGTGTATGCCATCATAGTCTCACTGTTGCTCTCCATGGTGTGTCTTGTTTCTAGTGCCCATCCTGCCTGACCTCCATGGTCATCTTGCTGCTCCTGCCCTGCTAGCTACCATTGCCTCTTTCCCCTCTGTTGTCTGTTGTCCATGTGCATGGTCCTGTCCCCTCCCTATTGCTTTCTATGGATTGTTGTGGTGCACTCCCGTCCCGCATGCCCTGTGTGGTGTATTGTGCTGCTGCAAACCCTGATGCCTGACCTGTAGGGTCAGTTTGGTGCACCTCTCAATGTCCCTCCTGTCCTCTGTTATCTGAGTCCATGTCCCTACCCCAATTCCTCCTGCCTACCATGGTCCAATGTAGCATACTTGCGAACATTTTGAACTTGGTAAGAGGGAGATTTTGAAATAAAACTGGGGTATTGATTTTCCCCTTTGAGTTACATTGAAAAAGAGAAGATTGTAGACAGGAAACAGATCAAGTAAAGCCCATTTGAGCTTAAAAACATTGGACGTTTCCAGGCTGAAACGGGTCTGTTGGCATGTATGGTTGTATGACCACTGCCTCTTCCTTCTGCCCACAATGGTCTATTATATTGCCACAGCCTCTCTTGCCAGTCCTGTATTGTTGGTTTGTTGCCCCTGCCCCCCTTTCCACTGCCCTCCATAGTCTGTTGTGCTGCCACTGCCCTTCCTGCCTGCCTAGTGTGGTCAAATTGTTGCCTCTGCACTCTCCTACCTGCCTTCAATTTTCAGAGTCCGTGCCCCTGGCCTCTGCCTCTCAACAGTATCCCAATGAACAACTAGATTGCTAACATTCTATATTTATTACAAAAGTGTGGAATGCCTGACGTCATCTTGATGTAATCAAAACTGTAATGCCTAGAGCATTTCCTTTAGAAATTACATATATGAGAGGGTCTTATTTGCATCAAAATTATGGTTAGTGCTCTAAAAAACTAAAATGAGGACATATTTTCTGAGTTTTCAAATAGCGACAAAGAACTTTTAAATTATTTGTAATCTTAGTTTTTTTATCCAGTTGACCACTTGATTAAATGTTGCATCCAAGGGGAGAGGGTGTGGTGTTGCTTCCAGAGCTGCAGACTTTGCAACTGGGGAACCAGGTTGGAGTTTCTGCTTCAGCTCAACATTCTGTGATTCTGGTCAAATCACTTAATCTCCCCATGTCTACAACCAAAATGAATTTGATCTTGTGTGATGTAACCAATGTTCATGTAAAGCACTCCAATAGCTGACAAGTCTGCACTATATAAAACTGCAAATACACAAAAAATAAGTGTTTTGCACACTTCTGTCATTGTGCTACATTTGGGCTACATCTGGGTGATATTTGGGCTCTTTTGTCTCTGGTGGCCATCTTGGGAGATTTATTTGTTATGAAGTTTCCTAATTTCCTCATTTACTGCAGTCTCCTCAGTAGGAAATACTTTCAGTTTTTTACTTTGATTCCATCAAGAAGGCATTCAGATGTGTCACACATTTTTCATAAATTCTGAATGTTAGCACTCTAGTTGCTCATTAGATCACTGTAGTAAAGCTACTGCTCACCAGGCAAGTCTGCTGCTGGTATTCAAAGTGCATGTTTCAGTCTGCATGTCAGAATGTTTTTATGAAATAAAAGAGGATTTCAGAAGTCAAAATGCGCCCTAGTTTTTCTTTCTGAAGCACTAATCATAATTTATATGGCAAAATGAACCCCCTCATTTTGTTCCTTTGTAAATTAAAAGTTTTAAGTGTTACCACTTTATTCCAATCAAGATGGCTTCAGGGTTGCCATACTTGTGTCATAAGTAAGACTGTTAGCGCTCTAGTTGTTCTTTAGAGCACTCTGGGAAGCTGCAGTAGAACACAAAGGAATCAACTGACAGTCTCTGCCCTTGTTGGATGTACATGTTTTACTGAGAATGTCAGACTTCATTCTTACATGACTGAGAAAGATAATGTGAATATACAGAAAATATGCTCTCAGTTTAGCTTATAGATCACCTTCCAAACCTCTGCAGGGGTGTGGAATTTTCCAAATAATCTAGTTGTCCAAGGGACAAAATGCCACTGAGATCTACATGTCCTGTAAAATCCACTTGTCCCACCTACCCCCGTTCCACATCAAACCTAAGGGCTCCGGCTGACAGAGAAACATTAATATATTTTTACTTTATTAAAATCAGTAAACCATTGAATGCTGTGAAATAATAATGCTAAAGGAAAACTTGTCAAGCGATATTATCGCGTCCCTGCCCCCCTGCACCCCCTCCCTTTAACCCTGATGGCAATTCTTTTATTTCTATTCCCCTTTTTTTCAATTTTTTTTGGGCTGTGTATTTATTCCCACAAAATATGTACATTTCAAACCATACGTAATGTACTAATTTACCGTCACCCTTGGCTGTGTATTTATTCCCACAAAATACGTACATTTCAAACCATACGTAATGTACTAATTTACCGTCAGCCTTGTAAAAACGTATGGGTGGGATATAAAGGGTGTCAGCCAGCGTGCCTCCTGCCATTTATCCCCCACTTTTGCAGCTGGCCAGACGTGAGCCCTACGTGCCTTGCGAATCGGTAAGTTGTATCGAAAAAGAAACAGCAAAGTTGGGAGCTTCCTATAATAATAAGAATCGTTTTTTCGCCAAATGTACCCTCTTTGCAACATTAATCAATTGTGTAATGTATATTTGTCGGTGTGTTTACGCAGTTATGGGCTGAAAGTTAATAGCTCACTATTCTATATTAGGACTTTAAGTTATAAATGGCAAGTCACCAACGGATGTCTCTTTTGAAAGCATTAATCTGCAGATCTGTTCCCATCCTATGCACTCTGTAATCGACTTCGTACATGTTCTTTGCAGCAGGCATATTAACCCTCTGCACTAACTTCACCGAGGTCACAACCTCAACTATACAAAACACGGATCTTTTCGCCAAATGTACCCTCTTTGCAACATTAATCAATTTTGTAATGTATATTTGTCGGTGTGTTTATGCAGTTCTGGGCTGAAAGTTAATAGCTCACTATTCTATATTAGGACTTTAAGTTATAAATTGCAAGTCACCAACGGATGTCTCTTTTGAAAGCATTAATCTGCAGATCTGTTTCCATCCTATGCACTCTGTAATCGACTTCGTACATGTTCTTTGCAGCAGGCATATTAACCCTCTGCACTAACTTCACCGAGGTCACAACCTCAACTATACAAAACACGGATCTCTTTCCAGGATGGTAATTCGGTGAGCAGTCTATATATCGACTTTGTAATATCGAGGGACATAAATATCGAGTAAAAAATATCGAATGTCCAAAATATCGAAATAGCTAATATCGATGTGAAAAATATCGTTTTTTTTTTTACTTATATGTCGATGTAAGTAATATCGTTCGTAATAATATCGACATGTGAAAATATCGTTATTGTGTAATATGAGAAATATTTATATTGTTTTAGGGGCGGGATGTTGGGTTATAGGGGATAAGGGTGGGGAGTGTTTTAAAAAAGTTAATTTATTTTTGTAATATATTGTAAAATTTAATTATTAAATTTAATTTAAAATGTGAAATGTATATTTAATTTTAGGAGCGGGATGTTGGTTTATAGGGGATAAGGGTGGGAAGTGTTTTGAAATTTTTTATATATTTGTAAATTTTTAAAAATAATTTTCTAGAAATTCTAAATTAAATTTAGAATTTTATAAAAAAATTTAGGAGCTGGTTTATAGGGGATAAGGGTGGGAAGTGTATTAAAAATGTTTATATATTGTTAGAATTTTTTTGAAATTTATTTAGAAATTGTAAATTTAATTTAGAATTTTAGAAATCATTTTAGGAGCGGGATGTTGGTTTATAGGGGATAAGGGTGGGAAGTGTTTTAAAAATGTTTATATATTATTTAATTAAAAAAAAAAAAAAATTGAAATTGTAATTTAAAATTTGCATTTTAAATAAAATTTTAGGAGCGGGATGTTGGTTTATAGGGGATAAGGGTGGGAAGTTTTTTAAAAATTTGTATATATTATTTAATTTAAAAAAAAAAAAAAAATTTAGAAATTGTAAATTAAAATTTGCATTTTAAATAAAATTTTAGGAGCGGGATGTTGGTTTATAGGGGATAAGGGTGGGAAGTTTATAAATATTTGTTAATTTTTTATTAAAAATATTTATAAATAGGAAATAAATTTTCAATTTTTACAAATATATTTCGGAGTGGGATGTTGGTTGATAGGGGATAAGGGTGGGAAGTGTTGTAAAAATGTTTATATATCTGTTAAGTTTTTTAACAAATTAATTTAGAATTTTTTTTTTTTTTTTAGAATGTTACAAATAATTTTAGGAGCGGAATGTTGGGTTATAGGGGATAAGGGTGGGAAGTTAATTTAACATGTTTATATATTGTTACTTTAAAAAATATTAATATTTAGAAAATTTAAATTTATTTTTAAATTTAACTAATCCCATAATTAAATATAGATTTCAGTCAGAGTATTAAATTAATTAAGTTCACTGTCCAGCACTTATTTTAATTTAATATAGACTGGAGTGGGAATAGTAAATTAATTTAGTTCAGTGTCCAGCACCTACCCTAATTTAATATAGGTTGGAGTGAGAATAGTAAATTAATTAAGTTCAGTGTCCAGCACTTATCTTAATTAAATATAGAGTGGAGTGGGAATAGTAAATTAATTTAGTTCATTGTCCAGCACCTACTGTAATTTAATATAGTTTGGAGTGAGAATAGTAAATTAATTAAGTTCAGTGTCCAGCACTTATCTTAATTAAATATAGATTGGAGTGGGAATAGTAAATTAATTAAGTTCAGTGTCCAGCACTTATTTTAATTTAATATAGACTGGAGTGGGAATAGTAAATTAATTTAGTTCAGTGTCCAGCACCTACCCTAATTTAATATAGGTTGGAGTGAGAATAGTAAATTAATTAAGTTCAGTGTCCAGCACTTATCTTAATTAAATATAGAGTGGAGTGGGAATAGTAAATTAATTTAGTTCATTGTCCAGCACCTACTGTAATTTAATATAGTTTGGAGTGAGAATAGTAAATTAATTAAGTTCAGTGTCCAGCACTTATCTTAATTAAATATAGATTGGAGTGGGAATAGTAAATGAATTCAGTTCAGTGTCCAGCACATACTCTAATTAAATATAGGTTGGAGTGAGAATAGTAAATTAATTAAGTTCAGTGTCCAGCACTTATTTTAATTTAATATAGACTGGAGTGGGAATAGTAAATTAATTTAGTTCAGTGTCCAGCGCCTACCCTAATTTAATATAGGTTGGAGTGAGAATAGTAAATTAATTAAGTTCAGTGTCCAGCACTTATCTTAATTAAATATAGAGTGGAGTGGGAATAGTAAATTAATTAAGTTCATTGTCCAGCACCTACTGTAATTTAATATAGTTTGGAGTGAGAATAGTAAATTAATTAAGTTCAGTGTCCAGCACTTATCTTAATTAAATATAGATTGGAGTGGGAATAGTAAATGAATTCAGTTCAGTGTCCAGCACATACTCTAATTAAATATAGGTTGGAGTGAGAATAGTAAATTAATTAAGTTCAGTGTCCAGCACTTATTTTAATTTAATATAGACTGGAGTGGGAATAGTAAATTAATTTAGTTCAGTGTCCAGCACCTACCCTAATTTAATATAGGTTGGAGTGAGAATAGTAAATTAATTAAGTTCAGTGTCCAGCACTTATCTTAATTAAATATAGAGTGGAGTGGGAATAGTAAATTAATTTAGTTCAGTGTCCAGCACCTACCCTAATTAAATATAGGTTGGAGTGAGAATAGTAAATTAATTAAGTTCAGTGTCCAGCACTTATTTTAATTTAATATAGACTGGAGTGGGAATAGTAAATTAATTTAGTTCAGTGTCCAGCACCTACCCTAATTTAATATAGGTTGGAGTGAGAATAGTACATTAATTAAGTTTAGTGTCCAGCACTTATCTTAATTAAATATAGAGTGGAGTGGGAATAGTAAATTAATTAAGTTCATTGTCCAGCACCTACTGTAATTTAATATAGTTTGGAGTGAGAATAGTAAATTAATTAAGTTCAGTGTCCAGCACTTATCTTAATTAAATATAGATTGGAGTGGGAATAGTAAATGAATTCAGTTCAGTGTCCAGCACATACTCTAATTAAATATAGGTTGGAGTGAGAATAGTAAATTAATTAAGTTCAGTGTCCAGCACTTATTTTAATTTAATATAGACTGGAGTGGGAATAGTAAATTAATTTAGTTCAGTGTCCAGCACCTACCCTAATTTAATATAGGTTGGAGTGAGAATAGTAAATTAATTAAGTTCAGTGTCCAGCACTTATCTTAATTAAATATAGAGTGGAGTGGGAATAGTAAATTAATTTAGTTCAGTGTCCAGCACCTACCCTAATTAAATATAGGTTGGAGTGAGAATAGTAAATTAATTAAGTTCAGTGTCCAGCACTTATTTTAATTTAATATAGACTGGAGTGGGAATAGTAAATTAATTTAGTTCAGTGTCCAGCACCTACCCTAATTTAATATAGGTTGGAGTGAGAATAGTAAATTAATTAAGTTTAGTGTCCAGCACTTATCTTAATTAAATATAGAGTGGAGTGGGAATAGTAAATTAATTAAGTTCATTGTCCAGCACCTACTGTAATTTAATATAGTTTGGAGTGAGAATAGTAAATTAATTAAGTTCAGTGTCCAGCACTTATCTTAATTAAATATAGATTGGAGTGGGAATAGTAAATGAATTCAGTTCAGTGTCCAGCACATACTCTAATTAAATATAGGTTGGAGTGAGAATAGTAAATTAATTAAGTTCAGTGTCCAGCACTTATTTTAATTTAATATAGACTGGAGTGGGAATAGTAAATTAATTTAGTTCAGTGTCCAGCATCTACCCTAATTTAATATAGGTTGGAGTGAGAATAGTAAATTAATTAAGTTCAGTGTCCAGCACTTATCTTAATTAAATATAGAGTGGAGTGGGAATAGTAAATTAATTTAGTTCAGTGTCCAGCACCTACCCTAATTAAATATAGGTTGGAGTGAGAATAGTAAATTAATTAAGTTCAGTATGTAGTGGGAGTAGTATGTTAATTAAGTTTGGTAAATAGCAAATATTAGAATTAATTATAGAGTTGAATAAGAATAGTTAAATTTATAGGATTTAAGTGACAAAAAATCTGTAGATTTTAGTTTGGGTTGGATAAAACATAGAAGTTATATCAGAATGCAAATTCCACATTATTTTTAAATTAAATAGTAGATAGGAAAATAATATTTATTTTATAGTTGTTGGAATGTATATTCATTCGAGAGAAAATTTTGTTTATTATTACGCATATTTTAATATTTACATCATTGCAATAAACATGTCTGATATATACCATACGAACTGTCTAAAGCTATCGACCTATTACCTAGATTGAACTCTGGGTCCTGCCGATTTCGTCATACTACCCCCCGTTTTGACGTGTAAATATTTCTTATTGTTGAAACTCGCCTTGAAAATCCCATGTTTGTGCGAAATGCATTGGCTGCGGATCTGTTCTCACTAAATCTTGGAATAAAGGAATTCAAGCAAATACTCAACTACTGTGTGGATTCGAAACACAAAAGTTTATTTTGACATTAATTTACATTTCTTCCAATATGTTGCCTCTCATACTTGTGGATAATTGTTGTCTTGGTGGTCATTTGAGCAGCTGACCATTTGAGGTGGGCAATATTATCGTTACTGATAAAGTGAAAAGTCCAGGCTGAGCATTCACCTAAAACCGTGCTGCTTTAATTTTCAAACTTCCTATGTTTGTTTGGTTCTTTTATTTTGTAACCGCTCGCTGTTGTTTTGGGTTATTTTGGTCGAATCCAGGTCGCGGTTCGGAGCTGTTTCGCGTTTGAGAAGGTAAGAGTTATTTGCTTTATTATTAAATAGTTTTAAGTGTTTTGTGGAAGTAGTTATGTTGTAATAAGTGTGTATTGATTGATGTTTTAGAAGTTAGGGTGTTAGTAATAGTTTGTATACGGTTTTATAATTAACGTTGTGTTCCGTGTTTGTGGCTTTGTTAGTGTTTTGGTATTTCGGTGTGTTAAAGTTTTATAGTGTTTGAATAACGTTTGTAGTGAGGTTTGTACGTGCGTTTTGTGTGTTTGTGGGTGGGTGGGAATGTTTGTTTCTGTTTTGTAGGTTTTACGGAGAAGATATTTTCGTCGGTTTCAAACACCTTATTTTTTTAAAGGAAGTGTGTATTAGTTGTGTTTAATAATGTTTATTTAACACTTCCTTTATTGTTCGGGTTTCCAGGAGCGGTTATTTACTTTTTTTATATTTTTCGGGATTTTTATGGTTAATGGATAGTCATTTTTTGGATAACTATGGATTTTGAACTCCCTGGATTTATTTGGAAGGAATGTTATTATCCCATTGGAGATACTACACAGGTAAGTTCATTTAAATATTTTTATTGTTGGTGGCGAAACCTTATATATTTAATATTGTTGTTGTGTACTTGGTTTGTTTAATTATGTTGTCTAAATATATGTCCATATAATTCATGTATATATTTTAGACCACATAATTAAATATGTGATATAATAAAGTGGATTATTTATGTTGTGATAGTTGTTTTAGTAGAATTGTGGGTTAATATTTAGAAAAGGGTTTAGAAGAGAGTTTGAGCTATTATATTTAAGTACTCAAGTCCTCTTGTGGATGGGTATAGCTGTACCTGTTGTTGTAGGTAATTATACATTTGAGTAGTTTGTCTAGACTGTTTTGGTTTTAATTGTAGGACAGATTGTTGCATTCTTAATTCTTGGAAACTTTGTTCCTTTTGTATGGCAATTAGTAGTTTTTGTAGTGTTGGAGTTGTTCTCCCAGTAGAAGTTAGGAATGCATTATGCCAGCCCTCGACGGCGTTGTTAGTTTTGGCTTGTTGGTTGAGTGTACTTACATATACATTCCACCAAGGTATTTGGAACTTGGGCTGACGTCTATGGCCTGATCTGTGCAGTCTCCCCACCCAGGAATCCTCAAAATAATCTAACAGGGGAGATAACTTTACTTCATTTTGTTTGTAGAATGGACTTTCTAATAAAAGATTGTAATGTTCTGCAACATCTGTGGTTGGTACATAAGCTAGGGCTGTTAGAAGTTTTATTTGATGTGCAAAACTTATGTTAGTGGCGTATTCTACACTTAGTGAAGATTTTTGTAAATGTCTCCATATACATTGGTTAAGATGGAAGTAACATCCTTGGATAGCTGTATGGGGGTACAGTTTTAGAATGGAATTTATCATGGCTTGCTCAAAGTCTATGATAATTGTTTGAGGGTAAAAATCATTAGATTCTTGTTTTACTTTTCCTAGCATTTCATTATATGTTGTGTTTTGTTTGTTAGGTAATAGTGCATAAATTAAAGGTATGGAAGTGTTGTGATATTGACCGTGTATTGTGTAAAGCTGATAGAATGGTTTTGGGCATATTGTAAAGGTGCCATCCATCATCCATGTTTGGCATTGTTGCAGTTTAGTTATATTGTTTGCAGTAGCAAACATTATGATTCTTTTTTCTGGGCTTTTGTTATAAAAAAAAATAAAAGGTTCATTATTGTGGGTGATACTTAATTCTGGTGGAATGATGATCTCTTGAAAAGTTTTAGGGGATGGTATAGTTGTCGTGGTTGCTTTTTTGGTCCTAGCAATAGTTCTTTTTATAGAAGCAATTGATGGTAATTGGCCTCTTGCTTCTTTGGGCACTCTAGGTAATAGTTCTTTTAGGATTACACTTGTAGCAGTTTGTAAACCTGTGCTTAATTCTTTGATATTTTCAAGAGTTGATCTGACTTCTATTTCAGAGAGATTGGGTGGATGGTTATGCTCTCTTGTATATAGTACAGTTGTTTCTCTTGTTGTTGCTCGGCCGTAGCATTTGTTAGAATAATATTTAGTACACTTCCAGTTCACTTTTCGGTCCGTCTGCTTTTCTTGGGTGTATGTGTAACCCATGTAACACAATAGGAATTTTCCTTTCTGCGATATTATAAATTGGGCTTCTTCTGTCATCGTGATGTGTTACAATTCTGGAAAAAATGTATATGAAAATATATGCTATAGTACTTTATATCTTCATATGAAATTAGCAAAAAAGCATTTTTTTTATATATACTTACCAAGTCTTTTTTGTTGTATTTGAATGAAGATGTTGTTTGTCGCAAAAATGTTGTTTAGTTGATTTAGTCTCTGAAAGTTAAAGAACATTTATTGTTGTGGTTGGTTTAGTTTTTTAAGTGGGGTGGTATTGCTGTTTGGTATAGACTATATTTTTATTGAAGAAACTTATTTTATTGTTTTACAAATTAACAATTCAAAAAACATTCCCCCACCTTCATCTGTCCCGGAAGTACCACACATTTATCATCAAGACCAATTATTCAGGAGAATGAACAACCTTTCCACCCAGTTCTCTACCCACCCCTCCCCCACCACATGTCAATGTACCCCCGTCTCCTACCCCTCTTACTATGTGCCCCTCCTGCCTAATAAATAAGATGCAGTAGCCTAACCTCTCACTAAGCAAACAGAGCCTACCCTCATGCCCAGTGGTATAGACTATAGGTGTTAATTTATACAGGTTTTTTACAATTTAAAAAAGAGAACATGGATTTGTTTATGGGTTTAGGATGTTTTGGGGTTTGAGTAGGATTTAATTAATATTTTATAAAGTATTTTGATAGTATACTTACTTTTTAGTGAGTCTTTTCTGGCAATCTTCAATATTTTCTTTAGCTGTTTGGAGTAATATCTGTAGTGGAAACATAAAGAGATGGAATATATAAGTTAGCTATTTATTTGAGTAAAGATAAATGAGTGTTTTAGTTTAATTTGGCAGTTTAGTTAGAAAAGAATATTTACTTACGTTTTTAGAATAGTAATAGGATGTAGGTTTCTTCTGTTTAGTAGAGCTTCTTCTTCGTTCAATGCTTTGGTTTAAGGCACCGTGGAACACTTGTTTTAATTGATTTATATAGTGGTTTCAAATTGTTTCTTGAATGTTATTGGTTGTTTTCTGTATGTGGCCTTTCTATTGGATGGTTTGAATTTTTTTTAGTTAATTGGTTTCCTTTTATGGAAAATGCTAAGTAAGAGTATATTTAGTTTTAAAGGAGGAGAGTTTTAAATTATTATATATAAAAAGATTGTTTATAATGTGTACTAATTTTATTTAAATGTGTTCGAAATGCCAATGTGATAATTATTTTAGTTTTTTTTTATTATGTTGTTAAATATAGAGATCGCTATAAATGTTATGTTTATGTTTAAGTAGAATCTCATTTGAAAAAGTATGTTTTGGTAAAATATTGTCTTTATGTTGTTGAAAGTATTGGTTTTATTAGTATTAGAATTATCGATATATTTAAAAAAACGATATTATTGATGTCTATATTTTGGTTATCGATATTTGTGACATGTGTCATATTTATTAACTTATGTCGATATTTAGTATTTCGATATTAATGTGTGCGATATTTGTGTGATCGATATAATTGTATTACGATATTGTAGTGTCGATATTAGTGTAGTTTTTTAAATAAGTATACAATGTCGATATTTTTGATGTCGATATATTTGTTGCGATATTTGTGTAGTACGATAATGTGTCTGTCGATAATATGTCAGAGATCCGGCAATTCATCACACAAGTTTCCTACACATTTCTGTGAGGCCTGGTAATTGCCGGCAGAAAGAAACGCTGCAGCAGGTGCTTCGAAAGCTTTTAGTGCTGGCTGCGCCGTGTGCGACAATGTTTTTTTGCCCATAAGCCAAAGGAGTGAAAGTGTAGGAGTCACATGTCACCCATACTGGTAGGCAGTAGTTTAAGAGTGCTTGGTGTGGAGAAGCACAAACGCAGAGTCTAAAAAGAAACAGCAAAGTTGGGAGCTTCCTTTAATAATAAGAATCGTTTTTTCGCCAAATGTGCCCTCTTTGCAACATTAATCAATTTTGTAATGTATATTTGTCGGTGTGTTTACGCAGTTCTGGGCTGAAAGTTAATAGCTTACTATTCTATATTAGGACTTTAAGTTATAAATTGCAAGTCACCAACGGATGTCTCTTTTGAAAGCATTAATCTGCAGATCTGTTTCCATCCCATGCACTCTGTAATCGACTTCGTACATGTTCTTTGCAGCAGGCATATTAACCCTCTGCACTAACTTCACAGAGGTCACAACCTCAACTATACAAAACACAGATCTCTTTCCAGGATGGTAATTCATCACATGAGTTTTCTACACATTTCTGTGAGGCCTGGTAATTGCCGGCGGAAAGAAACGCTGCAGAAGGTGCTTCGAAAGCTTTTAGTGCTGGCTGCGCTGTGTGCGACAATGTTTTTTTGCCCATAAGCCAAAGGAGTGAAAGTGTAGGAGTCACATGTCACCCATACTGGTAGGCAGTAGTTTAAGAGTGCTTGGTGTGGAGAAGCACAAACGCAGAGTCGAAAAAGAAACAGCAAAGTTGGGAGCTTCCTTTAATAATAAGAATCGTTTTTTTCGCCAAATGTACCCTCTTTGCAACATTAATCAATTTTGTAATGTATATTTGTCGGTGTGTTTATGCAGTTCTGGGCTGAAAGTTAATAGTTCACTATTCTATATTAGGACTTTAAGTTATAAATTGCAAGTCACCAACGGATGTCTCTTTTGAAAGCATTAATCTGCAGATCTGTTTCCATCTGCGGTATGAAGGCTCCGGACCCGCGATGTTAAACCCGTGTTGTGATGGCAGCGCGTGAATCTGAATTCGTTGTAATGGGTGTTTCCTCCATGAAGCGGTGGTAGCGCAGCGCGCCTGCTTGCGATACGCTTTTTTGACGTCCTCATCTGAGGCGCCGAGGCGGGACAGGCCTAGGCTTTTGTACTAATTAATCTACCCACGCACGGTTGCTAAAAATATAAATAAAAGAAAATCGCAGCACCTCCGTCACAATATCACACAATTCAAGCGGGCAAAACTGCTTATTTTACATGAATGCTTATTGCAAGCCTCGTGGTGGCCACGGACTACTGCTTGCAGAGGCTGAGTGACATTTCACTCCCCCAGCCAATCACTGGCTAGAACCCAGTCATGGGCTGCTAGCCAATCAGATGCCGCCAAAGGCTCTCTGCAAGCTTCGGATTGGCTGTGAGCCCCAGAGTGCCCACAGCCTGTTGTTTTAACGTGATTAAAACGTGATTAATGTCTACATGTCCTTCGGACATAAATAGACAATAAATCTTCTTGCCCGTCAATATAAACAACATGGTTCAGGCGTCGGGCGATATGATTCCTCCACCCCTGCCTCTGTGGGAAAAGAATGAGAAAATAGTTTTCTCTCAAACATGGTTCGTGATATCACAGCAGAAGGCTTTTTCACATGGTAAAATCACCTTAGAACACACCACAATTCCTAAAATGAGTATGGTACCATCAACAAATGATTTATAATGTAACTAAAGTCTTAAATCCTTCTATTCCTATCATGTATATTGGTTCCAAGATGGCTGCCAACACTTCTTGGATGAAGTACTGACAGCCAATCAGATCTCACGATGGGATGTGTGGTTAGGCTCCGCCCAGATATGTATGTGATTTTACTTTTGATTTTCTCAGGAACTACTGAACAGATTGACACCATATATGCAAAAGGCACATGCCTGACCTGAGGACTACCTCTTTACCAAATTTCAAGTAATTCTGTTCAGCCGTTCGGGCTGTACCTTGGACTAAAGGTCCCTATGGAAAATTGCATGGGGAAAACGCGTTTTGGGACCCCCCTTTTTTCTCAGCCCCTGCTTGACGAATCCCCCCGAGACTTTCAGGGTAGGAGAGGAGCGGAGCGCCCCACCTATTTTAAAAATTTCGCGAGGACTCCTCAACCGGCGCCAAAGTTATTCCAAATAGAATGTTGCGGATTTCCTATGGAAACACGGTTCTAACTATAACTATCTACTGGCGACTGCCAGTAGATAGTATATATATATATATATATATATATATATATATATATATATATATATATATATATATATATTACCTACTGGCGGTCGCCAGTAGGTAGTTATAGTTAGGACCCCTTTTCCATAGGAAATCCGCAACATTCTATTTTGAATAACTTTGGCGCCGGTCGACGAATCCTCGCGAATTTTTCAAAATAGGTGGGGCGCTACGCTCCGCTCCTACCCTGAAAGTCTCGGGGGGATTCGTCAAGCGGGGGCTGAGATAAAAGGGGGGTCCCAAAACGCGGTTTCCCATGCATTTTTCCATAGGACCTTTAGACAGGGCTACAGCCCGAACGGCTGAACAGAATTACTAGAAATCTGGCAGAGAGGTAGTCCCTAGGTCAAGGAAGTGCCTTTTGTAGGTTTGGTGTAAATCTGTTCAGTAGATTCTGAGAAAATAGCCTTTAAATCAATATATATATCTGAGCCAGCTTACGGTACGCGTACCGTAAGCTTACCGTACGCGTACGGTGGCGTGCGCGAGCGCGATTCTGATTGGCTGCTAGATCTTAGTAAACATTCGAATCGGCCGAAACCAGGAAGCGGCGGCCGCCATTTTGTGTGTTTCACTCAGAAAAAAAAAGAGTGAAAACAAGAAAAGGGGGCAAAGAGGAGAGTTACAGACCCCCTTACATTTGTGAGGGGGTCAAAGATGGACTGTAAAGTACAAAGAAAACATTTATTGATTTTTAAAAAAAATCACGGGGTACGCGTACGGTAAGCTTACGGTAAGCGTACGGAAGAAAAAATAAATTAAAAAAGAAATGAAATGCAGATTTAAGAGTTTAGATATTAGGGAGCTCTAAAAAGAGCCGTTGTGTTTATGAAGTCATTTTTTAAGTGGTACCTACAAGTAAGTACCGATGCAGAGTCTAAGGTTCAAGAGGAAGACTCTGTTCCCTTCATCATTGAAGTGCACACCATCTCCTCTATAAATGTCTTGCATGTCATAACGCAAGTTGTTGTGGTAAATGGCACCCATACCATAGTCACGGAGGAAAGCAGAAACAGATTTGTTGACGTGCTTTCTTGCTTTGTCAATTTGCGGACAGAAATGATTGGACCAGTTCCATTTTTGCCTTTGGCATATGTTGGAAAACACAAAGGCAGTTTTAGGGAAAAGTGAAAACAGTTGTGCAAAGGTGTCCTTCATAAGCATTTCCAGACCTACCCCAGTCAAAGTGCCTAGGTCATTGCCACCACAGTGCACTATTATGAGGTCAGGGTGTTGGATTTGCATGAAGGATTTCACCAATGGCATCAATTGGTGCCACTTTAACCCTCTCTGACCAATCCATTTAATGTCTACATTTGGCAAAGCAAGGTCTCTCACCATACCTGTTTTCTCTGCAAACTTTTCACTCCAGAAGACATAGCTGTGCCCTACAATCCACACTGTGAACATCTTCAAAGGAGAACTGGATACACTCAGGAGGTGTCTTTCAGTAGAATGGCAATATGAAAAGAAAGACAGTTTGGAAATGGAGGCATACATATTTTTTTCAAAACAAAAAGAACTGATTGGCTGTTTCATACCATTCTAGAATAAAAACTAGGCTGTATGTGTAAATCAATAGAAGCATGTTTTGTATTGGTACAAAAAAATGTGTTACCAAAGAACAGTACTATGGATTTGCTGTTAGGTTTGAAAAGTCAAGCACTCTTGCTCTGTGGAATTGAAACATTGTGTGGCGAACTTCTGACCTAACTCCACACAGCAGTGTTCCATGAGCTGTTGCTATGGTAGCAGGCAGAAGTCAAGTTGGGGGAAGGGTACGAGGCAGAAGTCAAGTTGGGGGCAGGGTACTTTTGGAAAAGGGTTGGTTTTCAACCAATAGAAATGTGTGATTACATTTGAAAAAAAGGGGGAAGCACTGAGATTTGAAACTTACATGTATATGTGTGGAAAAATAGAGGGAAAGTTTGCCATTATCTGGTTCTGCTGAGAGGAGAGAGGTGTAGAGAACAGAGATCCTGGCTCTGATAATCTGCTGTTTGAGTGCCACATTTCTTTCACAACTAACTAATTTTAAAGGTGAGTTTAGAGTTAGAGAGGGGATGTATATGGTAAATTAAGAAATGAATAATAGAATTGGAATTCCTTTTGTAGAAGTTGTGTTTATTATTTTCTGTTTTGGGAGAAATTTAAATGTGAGGAACAAGAAAAAATAATATAGACTATTTTTTCATGATAAATTAAGGTGTACTGGTAAAAATAAGGAATACTTTAAGGGTTTGAGGTTTCAGTCTGTAATGCAAATACATTCAGCATCACTAAGGCTGGTTGCCCTTGCTGGAGTGTAGGCAGTCACCGAGGATACAAAAATCAAAAAAGTGGATTCATAATGTGTCAGTCTGTAAAAGTGATTTTCACTTGCCAAAAAAAAAGAGCAGTAAGTGTGCATTTAAATTGGAAAAGAAATTTCGTTTTGGGACTAATGTGAAAACATGACTCTGTGTGCAAATAGGAATTACAGGCAGAGATTTATTGCATTTTGCTCTGGTGATTTCACAGTAGCATTAGTAGGAAAAAGGGGGAGCGATTTTTTGGGGGAAGAAGCAGACTCTTAGCACACACCCAGCTACTTGCCATGTATAATCATGCACAGTATTTACAAGCGAGTGGGGTTTTCAGGTTGCAGTCAGTAATGCAAATACATTCAGCATCACTAAGGCTGGTTGCCCTTGCTGGAGTGTAGGCAGTCACCGAGGATACAAAAATCTAAAAAGTGGATTCATAATGTGTCAGTCTGTAAAAGTGATTTTAACTTGCCAAAAAAAAAGAGCAGTAAGTGTGCATTCAAATTGGCAAAGAAATTTCGTTTTGGGACTAATGTGAAAACATGACTCTGTGTGGAAATAGGAATTACAGGCAGAGATTTATTGCGTTTTGCTCTGGTGATTTCACAGTTGCATTAGTAGGAAAAAGGGGGAGCGATTTTTTGGGGGAAGGAGCAGACTCTTAGCACACACCCAGCTGCTTGCCATGTATAATCATGCACAGTATTTACAAGCGAGTGGGGTTTTCAGGTTGCAGTCAGTAATGCAAATACATTCAGCATCACTAAGGCTGGTTGCCCTTGCTGGAGTGTAGGCAGTCACCCAGGATACACATGGTGGTGGTCTGAAAAAGCAGTCTGGACATGTGCAATTAAAAAAATCTAAAAAGTGGATTCATAATGTGTCAGTCTGTAAAAGTGATTTTCACTTGCCAAAAAAAAAGAGCAGTAGGGTGCCGATTACGATCCGTTAAAAACCGCGTACGAACCGTCGGTCGGAGCGAATTCCCCGTCCGACTCGTACCCGGTTGTAAAACTTTACAAACATGGAATTACGATTCGCACGGAAACACCATTTCCGTACGAATCGTAAAAAACACCGACCGACGAAAATATACATACGAATGTGATCCGGGAATGCTGCGACGTGACGTCGGGACGCTTTCAGGCAGCGTTTCACGAACCAGGAATTACGATTCGAACCGACAGCAGTCCGGACGGCAATATTTCCACGGCACCCAAAAAGTGCCGCAAAAGCGAAGTACGGCGCGAATCGACCAGAGTAGGTGGCCCGGTACGCGCCGACCCCCCCCCAGCCCCCGTAGGTACGCGCCGACCCCCCCCCAGCCCCCGTAGGTACGCGCCGACCCCCCCAGCCCCCGTAGGTACGCGCCGACCCCCCCTGTGTGTACACCCGTGTACGGTGCGTACCCACCCGTGTACGCTCGAGTCGAACCCCCCCGTGTACGCTCGAGTCGAACCCCCCCGTGTACGCTCGAGTCGTACCCCCACCCGTGTATGTACGGTGCGTACCCCCCGTGTACGCTCGAGTCGTACCCCCACCCATGTATGTACGGTGCGTACCCCCCGTGTACGCTCGAGTCGAACCCCCCCGTGTACGCTCGAGTCGAACCCCCCCGTGTACGCTCGAGTCGAACCCCCCCGTGTACGCTCGAGTCGAACCCCCCCGTGTACGCTCGAGTCGAACCCCCCCGTGTACGCTCGAGTCGAACCCCCCCGTGTACGCTCGAGTCGAACCCCCCCGTGTACGCTCGAGTCGAACCCCCCCGTGTATGTACGGTGCGTACCCCCAGCGCTACGCGCTGGGGGTACGCACCGTACATACACGGGTGGGGGTACGACTCGAGCGTACACGGGGGGGTTCGACTCGAGCGTACACGGGGGGGTTCTACTCGAGCGTTCACGGGGGGGTTCGACTCGAGCGTACACGGGGGGGTTCGACTCGAGCGTACACGGGGGGGTTCGACTCGAGCGTACACGGGGGGGTTCGACTCGAGCGTACACGGGTGGGTACGCACCGTACACGGGTGTACACACAGGGGGGGTCGGCGCGTACCTACGGGGGCTGGGGGGGTCGGCGCGTACCTACGGGGGCTGGGGGGGGGTCGGCGCGTACCTACGGGGGCTGGGGGGGGGGTCGGCGCGTACCTACGGGGGCTGCGGGGGGTACGGCACGTACCGGGCACCTGTTTGGACGTCTCCATGGTTGTTATGGGAGTTCGGTGCGGACGGTCTTTTCACCATACGGTTGTACATTCGGACGCCCGGGATGGATCGTGATTCCCCGGTCGGAGTTCACCTTTCACGTTTGTACGGTGAATCGTACGAGGACGTGTCGGACACATTTTCCGACCCGAGGACGTGTGGGGAAATATTCCCAGTGCGGTTCGTATGGACTTTTTACCATGCGAATCGTGATTGCCAGTTCGTACGGCACTTGTACGATTCGTATGGTAAAAAGACCCGATACGAGTCGTACGGGGACATTTTTTACCGGATCGTGATCGGCACCTAAGTGTGCATTTAAATTGGCAAAGAAATTTCGTTTTGGGACTAATGTGAAAACATGACTCTGTGTGCAAATAGGAATTACAGGCAGAGATGTATTGCGTTTTGCTCTGGTGATTTCACAGTAGCATTAGTAGGAAAAAGGGGGAGCGATTATTTGGGGGAAGAAGCAGACTCTTAGCACACACCCAGCTACTTGCCATGTATAATCATGCACAGTATTTACAAGCGAGTGGGGTTTTCAGGTTGCAGTCAGTAATGCAAATACATTCAGCATCACTAAGGCTGGTTGCCCTTGCTGGAGTGTAGGCAGTCACCGAGGATACAAAAATCTAAAAAGTGGATTCATAATGTGTCAGTCTGTAAAAGTGATTTTAACTTGCCAAAAAAAAAGAGCAGTAAGTGTGCATTCAAATTGGCAAAGAAATTTCGTTTTGGGACTAATGTGAAAACATGACTCTGTGTGGAAATAGGAATTACAGGCAGAGATTTATTGCGTTTTGCTCTGGTGATTTCACAGTTGCATTAGTAGGAAAAAGGGGGAGCGATTTTTGGGGGGAAGAAGCAGACTCTTAGCACACACCCAGCTCCTTTCCATGTATAATCATGCACAGTATTTAGAAGCGAGTGGGGTTTTCAGGTTTCAGTCTGTAATGCAAATACATTCAGCATCACTAAGGCTGGTTGCCCTTGCTGGAGTGTAGGCAGTCACCGAGGATACACATGGTGGTGGTCTGAAAAAGCAGTCTGGACATGTGCAATTAAAAAAATCTTAAAAGTGGATTCATAATGTGTCAGTCTGTAAAAGTGATTTTTACTTGCCAAAACAAAAGAGCAGTAAGTGTGCATTTAAATTGGCAAAGAAATTTCGTTTTGGGACTAATGTGAAAACATGACTCTGTGTGCAAATAGGAATTACAGGCAGAGATTTATTGCGTTTTGCTCTGGTGATTTCACAGTTGCATTAGTAGGAAAAAGGGGGAGCGATTTTTTGGTGCAGAAGCAGACTCTTAGCACACACCCAGCTGCTTGCCATATATAATCATGCACAGTATTTAGAAGCGAGTGGGGTTTTCAGGTTTCAGTCTGTAATGCAAATACATTCAGCATCACTAAGGCTGGTTGCCCTTGCTGGAGTGTAGGCAGTCACCCAGGATACACATGGTGGTGGTCTGAAAAAGCAGTCTGGACATGTGCAATTAAAAAAATCTAAAAAGTGGATTCATAATGTGTCAGTCTGTAAAAGTGATTTTCACTTGCCAAAAAAAAAGAGCAGTAAGTGTGCATTTAAATTGGCAAAGAAATTTCGTTTTGGGACTAATGTGAAAACATGACTCTGTGTGCAAATAGGAATTACAGGCAGAGATTTATTGCGTTTTGCTCTGGTGATTTCACAGTTGCATTAGTAGGAAAAAGGGGGAGCGATTTTTTGGTGCAGAAGCAGACTCTTAGCACACACCCAGCTGCTTGCCATGTATAATCATGCACAGTATTTACAAGCGAGTGGGGTTTTCAGGTTTCAGTCTGTAATGCAAATACATTCAGCATCACTAAGGCTGGTTGCCCTTGCTGGAGTGTAGGCAGTCACTGAGGATACACATGGTGGTGGTCTGAAAAAGCAGTCTGGTCATGGGCTTTTTAAAAAAACTGAAAAGTGGTTTCATAATGTGTTAGTCTGTAAAAGTGATTTTAACTTGCGAAAAAAAAAGAGCAGTAAGTGTGCATTCAAATTGGCAAAGAAATTTCGTTTTGGGACTAATGTGAAAACATGACTCTGTGTGGAAATAGGAATTACAGGCAGAGATTTATTGCGTTTTGCTCTGGTGATTTCACAGTTGCATTAGTAGGAAAAAGGGGGAGCGATTTTTTGGGGGAAGAAGCAGACTCTTAGCACACACTTAGCTCCTTTCCATGTATAATCATGCACAGTATTTAGAAGCGAGTGGGGTTTTCAGGTTTCAGTCTGTAATGCAAATACATTCAGCATCACTAAGGCTGGTTGCCCTTGCTGGAGTGTAGGCAGTCACCGAGGATACACATGGTGGTGGTCTGAAAAAGCAGTCTGGACATGGGCTTTTTAAAAAAACTGAAAAGTGGTTTCATAATGTGTCAGTCTGTAAAAGTGATTTACACTTGCCAAAAAAAAAGAGCAGTAAGTGTGCAATCAAATTGGCAAAGAAATTTCGTTTTGGGACTAATGTGAAAACATGACTCTGTGTGCAAATAGGAATTACAGGCAGAGATTTATTGCGTTTTGCTCTGGTGATTTCACAGTTGCATTAGTAGGAAAAAGGGGGAGCGATTTTTTGGTGCAGAAGCAGACTCTTAGCACACACCCAGCTGCTTGCCATGTATAATCATGCACAGTATTTACAAGCGAGTGGGGTTTTCAGGTTTCAGTCTGTAATGCGAATACATTCAGCATCACTAAGGCTGGTTGCCCTTGCTGGAGTGTAGGCAGTCACCCAGGATACACATGGTGGTGGTCTGAAAAAGCAGTCTGGTCATGGGCTTTTTAAAAAAACTGAAAAGTGGTTTCATAATGTGTCAGTCTGTAAAAGTGATTTTAACTTGCCAAAAAAAAAGAGCAGTAAGTGTGCATTCAAATTGGCAAAGAAATTTAGTTTTGGGACTAATGTGAAAACATGACCAGGGTGCCGATCACGATCCGGCAAAAACCGGGTACGAACCGTCGGACGGAGCATATTCTCCGTCCGACGCGTACCCGGTCGTCAAAATATACAAACATGGAATTACGATTCGCACGGGTACACCATTACCGTACGAATCGTAAAAAAGACCGACCGAACAAAAAACACCTACCAATGCGATCCGGGAAAGCGCCGACCTGACGTCGGGACGCACGCAGCCAGCCATTCACGACCCAGGAATCACGATTCGCACCGACGTCACCCCGCACGGTGAATATTTTGCGGCAGCCAAAAACTGCCGGGAAATCAGGACGACGCGAACAAGGACCACCAGTACGCGACGGACAGACGGCGACGCGAACAAGGAGGACCAGTACGTGACGGACACACAGGACGACGCCACCAAGGAGGACCCGTACGCGACAGGACGACGCGATCAAGGAGGACCCGTACGCGACAGGACGACACGAGCAAGGAGTACCAGTACGCGACGGACAGACATGGACCCGAACCTACGAGTCATCCCTGCCCTCATAGCAGTACACCTCCTCTACAGGTTACGACGCAGACGCCGCAGAAGGTCAGAATAACTAAGGGAGGGGGGAAAGTGGGGTGGGGTGGGGGTGGCACGACCAGGGCAGGCCACAAAACAACCACATGAGTGACACACTACACATGGCCTGGACATACCTGACTCCCATGCCCTGGTCACCACGAGGGGGTGGGGGCGTGTCCTGATAATCCAGCGACCGCCACAACGGAAGTCCGTCACCACGCGAACCGGCAACACAACCAGACAGGTACGTCCCGTACCCACGCCTGAAGAGCGTGGGTACGAGTCGGACCACGCCCACACACGTCACCCCAACAATGGCGGGACGGATCGCACCCACGTGGCAAAGGCCTGGGTACGGGCCGCACAAACATCACATAGCGTGGGGACGGATATGTACGGACCCTACCCCCACCCCGTATGCAAGGAGCGTACCCCCCAGCCCAACAGTGCAAGTACGACCCGTACCCCCACCCGCGGACGTACGGAGCGTACCCCCAGCCCAACAGTGTAAGTACGACCCGTACCCCCACCCGCGTATGCATGGAGCGTACCCCCCATGCCAACAGTGTAAGTACGACTCGAACCCCCACCCACGAATGCAAGGAGCGTACCCCCCTGCCCAACAGTGTAAGTACGACCCGTACCCACACCCGCGGATGTACGGAGCGTACCCCCAGCCCAACAGTGTAAGTACGACCCGTACCCCCACCCGCAGACGCACGGAGCGTACCCCCAGCCCAACAGTGTAAGTACGACCCGTACCCCCACCCGCGGACGTACGGAGCGTACCCCCAGCCCAACAGTGTAAGTACGACCCGTACCCCCACCCGCGGACGCACGGAGCGTACCCCCAGCCCAACAGTGTAAGTACGACCCGTACCCCCACCCGCGGACGTACGGAGCGTACCCCCAGCCCAACAGTGTAAGTACGACCCGTACCCCCACCCGCGGACGCACGGAGCGTACCCCCAGCCCAACAGTGTAAGTACGACCCGTACCCCCACCCGCGGACGCACGGAGCGTACCCCCAGCCCAACAGTGTAAGTACGACCCGTACCCCCACCCGCGGACGTACGGAGCGTACCCCCAGCCCAACAGTGTAAGTACGACCCGTACCCCCACCCGCGGACGCACGGAGCGTACCCCCAGCCCAACAGTGTAAGTACGACCCGTACCCCCACCCGCGGACGTACGGAGCGTACCCCCAGCCCAACAGTGTAAGTACGACCCGTACCCCCACCCGCGGACGTACGGAGCGTACCCCCAGCCCAACAGTGTAAGTACGACCCGTACCCCCACCCGCGGACGCACGGAGCGTACCCCCAGCCCAACAGTGTAAGTACGACCCGTACCCCCACCCGCGGACGCACGGAGCGTACCCCCAGCCCAACAGTGTAAGTACGACCCGTACCCCCACACGCGGACGTACGGAGCGTACCCCCAGCCCAACAGTGTAAGTACGACCCGTACCCCCACCCGCGGACGCACGGAGCGTACCCCCAGCCCAACAGTGTAAGTACGACCCGTACCCCCACCCGCGGACGCACGGAGCGTACCCCCAGCCCAACAGTGTAAGTACGACCCGTACCCCCACCCGCGGATGTACGGAGCGTACCCCCAGCCCAACAGTGTAAGTACGACCCGTACCCCCACCCGCGGACGCACGGAGCGTACCCCCAGCCCAACAGTGTAAGTACGACCCGTACCCCCACCCGCGGACGTACGGAGCGTACCCCCACCACACCAGTGTCAGTAGACTCGTACCCTCACCTCTAATGCAGTGTGCGTAACCCCACCGTGTATGTGCCAAGCGCACATATCCAGAAATCGGAGGTGTGTGTGCAGAGTCCACCCAGCAGTGCCCTGAGACAGGAGGGGTGGGTGCCCATCACTCCCAGCAGTGCCCAGAGACAGGAGGGGTGTGTGCAGAGTCCTCCCAGCAGTGCCCTGAGACAGGAGGGGTGGGTGCAGAGTCCTCCCAGCAGTGCCCTGAGACAGGAGGGGTGGGTGTGGAGTCCTCCCAGCAGTGCCCTGAGACAGGAGGGGTGGGTGCAGAGTCCTCCCAGCAGTGCCCTGACACAGGAGGGGTGGGTGCAGAGTCCTCCCAGCAGTGCCCAGACACAGGAGGGGTGGGTGTGGAGTCCTCCCAGCAGTGCCCTGAGACAGGAGGGGTGGGTGCAGAGTCCTCCCAGCAGTGCCCTGACACAGGAGGGGTGGGTGCAGAGACCTCCCAGCAGTGCCCTGAGACAGGAGGGGTGGGTGGTGAGTCCTCCCAGCAGTGCCCAGAGACAGGAGGGGTGGGTGCAGAGTCCTCCCAGCAGTGTCCAGACCCAGGAGGGGTGGGTGCAGAGTCCTCCCAGCAGTGCCCAGAGACAGGAGGGGTGTGTGCAGAGTCCTCCCAGCAGTGTCCAGACCCAGGAGGGGTGGGTGCAGAGACCTCCCAGCAGTGCCCTGAGACAGGAGGGGTGGGTGGTGAGTCCTCCCAGCAGTGCCCAGAGACAGGAGGGGTGGGTGCAGAGTCCTCCCAGCAGTGTCCAGACCCAGGAGGGGTGGGTGGTGAGTCCTCCCAGCAGTGCCCAGAGACAGGAGGGGTGTGTGCAGAGTCCTCCCAGCAGTGTCCAGACCCAGGAGGGGTGGGTGCAGAGTCCTCCCAGCAGTGCCCAGAGACAGGAGGGGTGTGTGCAGAGTCCTCCCAGCAGTGTCCAGACCCAGGAGGGGTGTGTGCAGAGTCCTCCCAGCAGTGTCCAGACCCAGGAGGGGTGGGTGCAGAGTCCTCCCAGCAGTGTCCACACCCAGGAGGGGTGTAACACATGTGTGTGATGCCACAATTACCCACATCCATACTGCCTACAAGGGAACATGTCCCCATGAACTCATGTCAACTGACTCCACACACAAGTACAGTGATCACCAAGGATGCCACGATTGTTGCAGGTGGAGACATGGCCATGCATGCATGGCCAAAGTAGAAGGGCTCCGTCACACACACAGCTCATGTACACACAGCTCTGCGCTAAACATTGGGAACACCCTGCAGGGAAGAAACTGGGTACACAGAGGAAGGAATACACCCTGGGACAATTGAACCATGCAGTAACTGCTGACATGACCTAAGGAAGTTAGCCAACACCTTGTGATGGCACACAGATCCTAGGGTGGCCCCAAAGAGCAGAACACTACTACAAATCCCACACACCCAAAGCCTTAAACACCACCCAAAACAATGTAGCAGCCCCACCAACACCAATACCACCATAGCAGGAGTGTGATAATGAAAAAAAAAATAAGCTTTAATCAGCATGAGCACAATGTCCGTGGATCAACGGCAGTTCAAAGTCAACAAAGGCCATAGGGCAGTCAATTATTCCCAGCTGCATGGGGGACACAGTGGGATGTGTGTCCCCTACCTTGCCTGCACAGTCAAATGCCATCGTCTTCCATACTGGTGAGGGCATCAGGGGGGGGGGAAGCAACAGGCACCGCAGGGACATCAGGGCAAAGGGGCGGCGTTGTGGGTGCAGGGATGGAGGACTCAACCACAGGGGGTGTGTCATGGCCAAAGGCGGAGGCCAGGATGGCACTACACACCTTAGCAAGGTCCTCCAGGGAGTCCCCTGCACCCGAAGTGACCTCAGGCCCCAAGGAGGGGGGGGGTTCAGAGGGATGGGTTGCAGCGCCACCGGGGGAGGGTGGAGACAGGGGGGGAGACTCAACCACCCTGACCGAGGACTTCCTTGACCGCTTGCGTGGTGGCGTAACTGTGGGGCTCAGGGACAGAGCGGCCATGAAGGAGTCCTTGGGGGAGATGTGGCCAGGAGAGCTGAGGGGAGGGGATTTGGAGGGAGTGGATTGTGTGGAATGCGGACTCCCACTCTGGCTGCGTGTCACACGTTTGCCCCCCGACCCAGTGGGTGTGCATATCTCACCCTGTGTGTGCGTGTCAGGAGGAGTGCGGTGGACCTTCCCTGCTGGTGTGGTGCCTGTGTCTGTTGTGGTGGGTGCATGCCGACGTCTGGGTGTACGTGGGACAGGCATGGAAGTGGGAAGTGTGGATGGGGCAGGGGTAGGTGGGGGGAGGTCGCGCTGCAGGAGACCCACTGCTGCAGTCAGTGTGGAGTCTAGGGACCTCAGCAAGTTGCGTTGGTCAGCCTGCAAAGAATGAATGCCCTCCAAGAATGCCTCGATGTTGGTGAGGGTTTTCCCGTGGGAATGGAGGACATTCAGGATCGCAGCCTGACCAACCTGCATTTGCCGCTGTATGTCCATAGACTCAGCATTGGCGGCAGCAGTGGAGACAGGGGCAGGGGGTGCGGTGCCTGGCAGGAAGGAGACATGCGGTGACCGGGCACGCTGGGAAGGGACACGAGCAAGTGGGAGGCGGTTGGTGGGAACTGAGGGGGCGGTGGCAGGTGTTGTTCCACTGTCAGCTGCTGGTGCAGCCTCCGCCAACCCTGAGACATCCTCCTCGGACCTGTCAGCTTCGTAGTCTGATGTGCCAGTCGACAGGTCCTCGGCCACACTATCCTCCGCCTCTGTCCCACTCGATGTGCCAGCCCCGATGTCACGGCTGCCACTGGTGCTCGGTCCCTCCGCCTGGTCCGTGTCCATGTCTCCCTCTGTGTCCCCCGACGATGCTGTGGGCAGGGTGGAGAGACAGAAATTAATCAGACACCTGTACACATCTGTCACATGAGTCCAATCTACATAGTCAACATTGCATAGCCTGAAGAGGCAGATCCCTAACATCTGCAAAACAAGGTACCGATGTAGGGCATGAAACACAGTTGGTTGAGCCACCATGCCACTGAAATACCATGGAGAGCATGAGACAATAGCTGATGACAGGAAACGGAGTCTGACATAGCACCCAGGCCCTGGGGACAATCCTGCACTGCCTCTGCACCACACAGCGTTTGTGAAAATACCTATGACCAGGGACAATATCCATGAACTTGAGACACATGCTGCATAGGTAATGCTGCAAACATGCCCAACATAACTCGGTCACTGCACCTTGCGTGTGTGTCCAGTAACATCACACACTGTCCAGACCCAGCAATTAGGAATCAGGATTTGACACATAGGCATTGCCCGCCCCAAGCAACCCCCACACGATGCTAATTGCTGAGACACAGGTGGCACCAACATCTCATAGTCTGGGTGATAAACACAGTGGCAGGCAAAAGGCAAGATTGGACGCAAAACAGCAAAGGTGCGCCTGTACAAATAATGAGGTACCAGTGCCCATCCTCAGATGAGTATAACAAGACACACAGGCACTGGCAACTGTGAGTATGAAGAGGGACAATCAGGTCAGGCTGCACAGTGGACACCTGTACATAATAGCACGTCTATATACATGGTGACAGGGGACAATGGCACAGAGCACAACCTACGCTGTAGACAGTGAGAGTGTCCACGTTGATGATGACACAAACAACACTGAGGATAAGGTGCCCCAGGGGACAGTATTGGGCACGCAACTACATGCTACTGAATGGCTGAATGGGAATGACTGCTACACACGTCACCATCCCTGCACTATGCGTAGCGCACACTCATGCACATCATGTCACAGGCCACTACATAGGACATGCGCGCTGTAAGGCATGACACATGAGAGACCAACTCCCATGTCTGGAGCCAGCATCAGTGCCAACTGACATGGAACCCACATGCAGTGAACTTGACAGTTCACAGGCAAGGTCCCACAACCTGTTACCCACCACCACCACCCATGATGCTACAGTCATTGTTCTCGTGGACAAAGCGCCAGCCTACATTACCTTGTGAAGGAGTGACTACACACAGACCAGGGAACACATTGCAAGGAGGGGAAGGGTGGCAGGGGCGCAGCGCTACACTTGGGCAAACTGGATGGGCACAGCACCTTTAAACCCTGCCAGTGAATTAATGCCACTGTGCCCTTACAAATGCCGGTGACACACAACAAACGCACATGTACCTACCCCCTTCCGCCTGCTGCATCGCCTGTAAGCGCCTCTCCAGGTCTGGAAAGACCACCGGCAGCACACGCCTGTGGAGGTGGGTCAGACGGCGGCGGCCGCGGTTCTTGTGGCTCTCAGGTGAGTCCCCCAGCAGGAGCCGTGCAATCCTCCGCGTCCAGCACCGGATATCCTGCCAGCGTTTCCTCACCTGGGACAGGCTCCGCCTCCGACCATCCACACGCCTCACGGCACTGACGGCGGTCAGCCAGATCTGCTCCTTGGCAGAGGCGCCTACCTGTGAGGAAGTACAAGTGACACCACATCAATACACCAGCCACATGTCACAGAGAGACATATGTGAACATAATAGCTGGTTACTACATGGCATGTAATGCAGCCAACGCATTGCACCTCTGTCATAGGGACATCATCCTCTGGTGAGGGAAAAGGCAGTACGTGCCATAGTGGGTACTCAGGTGGAATGATGGCAATGTCACAATCAATGATCAAGGCTCACACTGTGCATCACACCCACCCCTCCTGTCTCAGGGCACTGCTGGGAGGACTCCACACCCACCCCTCCTGTCTCAGGGCACTGCTGTTAGTGATAGGTCCCCACCCCTCCTGTCTCAGGGCACTGCTGGGAGGACTCCACACCCACCCCTCCTGTCTCAGGGCACTGCTGTTAGTGATAGGTCCCCACCCCTCCTGTCTCAGGGCACTGCTGGGAGGACTCCACACCCACCCCTCCTGTCTCAGGGCACTGCTGGAAGGACTCCACACCCACCCCTCCTGTCTCAGGGCACTGCTGTGAGTTATAGGCCCCCACCCCTCCTGTCTCAGGGCACTGCTGGGAGGACTCCACACCCACCCCTCCTGTCTCAGGGCACTGCTGGAAGGACTCCACACCCACCCCTCCTGT
Source organism: Triturus cristatus (assembly GCF_964204655.1). NCBI lineage: Eukaryota > Metazoa > Chordata > Amphibia > Caudata > Salamandridae > Triturus > Triturus cristatus. The sequence goes on from NC_140583.1 coordinate 913,015,696, forward strand.
CTCAGGGCACTGCTGTGAGTTATAGGCCCCCACCCCTCCTGTCTCAGGGCACTGCTGGGTGGACTCTGCACACACACCTCCTGTCTCAGGGCACTGCTGGGAGGACTCTGCACACACCCCTCCTGTCTCAGGGCACTGCTGGGAGACATCAGGCACCCCCCCCCTGGTACCCTCCCGACAGTACATGGCATGTGTGTCACACCGGGTCACAATGCCTGAAGACACAGTCACAACATAGGGACAGTCTGTGGCAGTGGCCTATGCACTCACCTGATACCCTGGTCGCCCATACAGCATGGGGTACTGTGGGAGGATCACATCCAGCAGAGCCATGTTCTCCTCCAGGGTGAATGGCTGTGTCCTCTCCACAGCCCTTGACATGGTTCCAGGGAATCAGTAGCAGCAGCTTGGTCGACAAATGCAAAGATGTGCAGGCAAGTAATCCCTCATGGGACCTGGCTGCCTTATATGTGGCCTTCTGCCCAGTCTCATGCACAGGAGTACAGAGTGATTGGTCACTCACATTTGCATCCTATGTTTCCACCAATCCCTTCAAACCTAGCAGTCTGTGGGTTCTCTATCGGTTTCATTCTCCTGCATGATGTCAGCCCCACAAACACATTGCAACAAAGTAGAAGAATTCCAACTGACTTCTGCTGTGCACCTTCCAGAACAAAATCGAAATTTGAACCTGGTCGCCATGACAACCAGCATGCATGTAGGCCTTAATACTTGTCCCCTATGTAATTAGGAGAATCACACACAGGTACGGTGCGTTTCCGGGCCCTAGGGCACCCCAAATGCATGGCAACGGCCCGTACATGCATGCCTACGTTCAAAATCACTATGGGTCTGCACGCGTATGCGTACACGTAGTGGTACGGACCGTACACACGCATGTACGCTCACTATCACTATGGGTCTGCACGCGTATGCGTACACGTAGTGGTACGGACCGTACAAATGCCTGTACGCTCACTATCACTATGGTTCTGCACGCGTATGCGTACTCGTTGTGGTACGGACCGTACAAATGCCTGTACGCTCACTATCACTATGGGTCTGTGTACCCGTAGTGATAGTGAGCGTACATGCGAGTGTACGGTCCGTACCACTACGTGTACGCATACGCGTGCAGACCCATAGTGATAGTGAGCGTAGATGCGAGTGTACGGTCCGTACCACTACGTGTACGCATACGCGTGCAGAACCATAGTGATAGTGAGCGTAGATGCGAGTGTACGGTCCGTACCACAACGAGTACGCATACGCGTGCAGACCCATAGTGAGAGGGCCGTACACTCGCATGTACGCTCACTATCACTATGGTTCTGCACGCGTATGCGTACTCGTTGTGGTACGGACCGTACAAATGCCTGTACGCTCACTATCACTATGGTTCTGCACGCGTATGCGTACTCGTTGTGGTACGGACCGTACAAATGCCTGTACGCTCACTATCACTATGGTTCTGCACGCGTATGCGTACTCGTTGTGGTACGGACCGTGCAAATGCCTGTACGCTCACTATCACTATGGGTCTGTGTACCCGTAGTGATAGTGAGCGTACATGCGAGTGTACGGTCCGTACCACTACGTGTACGCATACGCGTGCAGAACCATAGTGATAGTGAGCGTACAGGCATTTGTACGGTCCGTACCACAACGAGTACGCATACGCGTGCAGACCCATAGTGAGAGGGCCGTACACTCGCATGTACGCTCACTATCACTATGGGTCTGCACGCGTATGCGTACTCGTTGTGGTACGGACCGTACAAATGCCTGTACGCTCGCCATCACGATGGGTACACATACGGCAGCACTCCCACAGTGATTGGGGAACATACACAGGCCCTCTTAGCAGCAGTACGCCGGTTTGTACACATCACTGTGGTGATAGTCGACACACAGGTAGGAATAGGGCGGACATACTTGTCCATGGATGGACATACTTGTCCAGGAATGGACATCAAGGCATCGTCTGTGCATTACTACATGTGTGGGGCACAGGTGTGACAGGCTGTGATGTGGAACATGCCTCCTGAGTGGAGGAGGCACCAGATGTATGATGAGATGTGTACAGGTGTACTGTGTGAGGGTGCAATGTGTGCCAGGCATGCCCTTGACTCCTTTGACATGTGTGCATGTCGTACTGCGCACTTGGGGTGAGCGTCACTGGCATGGCACGGACACCAACACACGGAAGTGTCCCATGATGGCCGGTACAGGGGTCATGAAACCTGACTTGTCACTACCCACAGTGCACAATGTGACTATGTCATTTATGTGTCCGGGATTTACATCAGGTTGATGTTGTAGCACCCTCAAAAGCTGCAGCCGTTGCAGCAACCAACATGTGTCTGTGTGTAGATTATCATTGCACACTGTTCCGCACACCATGCCACATGTGGTATCTGATGTGAGGTGCACATGTATGCATGGGACACGGAGTAGCGTGACAAGGCCATGTCAGCATCCTCACAAGGAATGTGTGGTGAGTCATGACATGTGCACCTTCATGGCAAGGTGTGTGGGCAGGCATAGTGTAATGTCATGTGACCTGTGGCTCCGGTGTTCCGCTACCAGTCTCTACAATCGGCATCCTACTTCTGCTGATGTGTGGGTGTATGTCACTTCTGTCTTGCGTCGGGCTGTTCACTTGCACTGGGACACAGCTATTCCCATGGCGTGGCATGGGGAGGTTCTCAATCACCGTGTGTGGCTGGGTCTTGGAAGGAGTGTCACCTTGCATCCATACGTGTCCTGGGCATGTAGCACATGCCTGACTCCCTATGTGGCATGTGTGTATTGGCAGATTTACATGTGCTCAGTAGACATGCGTTGTTCTCGTAGTGCACTCACTCTTCCTTGTCACTTCCAAATTACTGCAGAGCGCCTCCTGTTGCCCGAAGAATTCCAGACTTGGCCACCATGCAGGAGAATGACAGGATCCGGCTCTACCGCTTCACCCAACCGTTGATTCTGGAGCTGACGGCGAGACTGGCACCACACCTGCAACCGCAGCACAGGTATCCTACGGCACTGACACCCCAGCTGAAGGTAATGGCTGCCCTACATTTCCTTGCCACGGGTACCTTCCAATATACCATAGCTCATGTTGGTGGCATGTCCCAGAGCATGTTCAGCGGTGTGCTGCATGATTTCTTGGAGGCCATGTTGATTCACCTGGATGACTTCATCAAGTTCCCAACCCCTGAACAGATGACTGAGGTCAAACGTGGTTTCTATGCCCTGGGAGGGATGCCCCATGTCATTGGGTCCATAGATGGGACACATGTAGGTTTGGTACCACCACACGCACGGGAGGTGGCGTACCGCAATCGGAAGCACTACCACTCCATCAATGCCCTTGTGGTGTGTCTGTCCAACATGGTGATTTCACATGTCTGTGCTCGTTTTCCAGGATCAGCACACGATGCCTACATCATGAGGAGTAGCGGGATGCCTGATATGATGATGCAGCTGCGCAACGAACGTGCATGTGTTGTTGGTGGGTACAGTCTGTCTGTCCTGTATTCTGTTTGGCCGAGCAGCACTACCGCTTCGCCTGTTCTAACGATATCCATGTGCTTTCCATTTAGGGGACGCTGGCTATCCCAACATGCCTTGGCTGCTGACACCTCTCCGCAACCCCATCACGCCGGCCCAGCTCCGCTACAACACCGCCCATGGCCGGACAAGGCGAGTGATAGAGAGGACGTTTGGCATGCTGAAGAGCCGATTCCGGTGCCTCCACAAGACCGGCGGCGCACTCCCATATGCCCCGGCGAAGGTCTGCAAGATCTTCATGGTCTGCTGCATGCTGCACAACATGGCAGTTGAAAGAGCTGTGCCCCTCATCCTGGATCAAGATGACGAGGACCATCCACCCGTGGAGGACGAAGGGCTTGGCAATGGGGCTAGTGATGTGGAGGATGTGGAGCCGCAAGAGGACATCCGGACTCGGCTCATACGCGACTTCTTTGCTTAGTGGTGAGTACCAGGGTCTGAGTGTGCACGCATTGGTCCCCGTGTGGCATGCGTTGTGATGTGTGTCTCCACCTGCATGTATGGCACGTGGGTCAGAGGTGTGTGTGGGTGTGTCACTGGAGTGATGGTGGCAGTGATGGTAGTATTTCCCCAGGCATAATTGTGACCTAGCATGTTGTCATACATACATGTGTCGAGTAAATGCACATGCAAGTGGCTGTGCTTCTTGTGGCTGACTTCTTGTGTGTCTCTCTTCCCCAGGTACCTGCGCATGCCGTTTGCTGGTTGCATTGTTGTGGCACTGCTATTCCTCATGGACATGGCATCGTGGGCTGACTCAGCGTTACAGGCACGGACACGTTTGGAAGTCTCCATGGGGTAAGGGATGCATCTGGGGTGTATTGGGTGTGGCAGTTGTTCACGATGTGTGCACACTGCCCCGGTCGGGGTTTGGGTCCTCTGCAGACATGTGGCATCCCCATGGGACACGACATGCAGCTGGGTACACCTGAATAGATGGGCTGCCTGGTTGTCAGTCATCAGTGATGGGATGGTGGATTGTGATGAAGGCATCAATGTGTGTGACACTGCCCTCGGACACATACGGTTAACATTGTCTTGACATGGCGTGGGACTTCCACATCAGCGGATGTATGGTGTATGGCAGGCTCTCCGTGAGCAGCTGTGGGTATTTATCTATTATCCGACACTTGTGTGCCAGTTCCATGGCTATCACGCATTTGTGCTGCAGAAGGGGGGTGCCAGTGTTGGAGCCACATGTTACTCCACATGATGTGTTCATGTGTACTTCAAGTTGCCTCTGCAATCCCAAACACATGACTATTAAAGGTGTCCCTATGCCTCCAAGGTGCCTCTTCTCAGTCAATGCTGGTGTGTTGGCACGGTGCATCCTGCATGTCTGGCATGGTATTCCCTGATTGTGGCTATGTGTCAATGTGTCGAGTGGCAAGATGCAAGCTGTGTGTGTGTGCTGAGACTGTGTAATGGGCATGATGTCCATGACTGTGTGGGTATTGTGACATGTGCCATCCCCATGCATCCAACGTTGTCCATGACCCCATTCTCTGCATCCACCGGACTCAAGCTTGCAGGACATGGTTCTGCCACCTGTCTACACGTACCTGGGTGCCCCCCAGGACACGGGCCCGGATCCCTGACCTCTGCGCATGACTGTTGCTGTACTCAATGTGTCTGTCAGCACGGTTGTTCGGCCACCCCCTCAGCTGGTTCTGACCATCACGGGTGTGTATGGTGCTCCATGTCTGTCTTGCCTAGAAAACTGTGACCCATGTGTCCTGTGCCAGACTCAGGCCCCAGGGTGTGGATGGTTGAAGTGAACAGATGACTCAAGCATGTTTAGACTGTACAAGACACATGTTAGGTAATAATGCTACCAGCAGGCATCTACTCTTAATAGTGTGATTTATTATTGGGGGGGGGGGGGGGCCAAGTGAGGGCCTTTCCGGGATTAGGGAATCCAAAGTTCAGTAGGGGAGTTGGTGTCCTTGCCATTGGAAATCCTCAGAGTCCATGCCACAGTCTTTGTCAACATTGGTCAGCCAGTGACCAGCAGGGCCATGTGGCAGAGAATGTCTCTTGATGCTGTGATGCTGTTGCTCCAGTGGGCCAGGTGCCAGGCCAGGTGTCCTGGGAGATGGTGATGTAGCAGCCACCCTCACGGTCCTTTCCGTGGACGACCCGGCTTCCTGCGGGGAACCTCAGCAGCAGGCCGTGACGACGTCTGGGATGCTCCGTCGGATGTTTCCTCCTCCTCCTCATGATCCCTCCCTGTGGGTGGTGATGTTCTCCGCCTTCTGGCACAGGGAGGGTCGGCCATGGTGTCGGCCATCCGACGGAGTTCAGCGTGAATCCCCTGGGACGCCCTCACTTGCTCAGCCTGTCTGTCCTCCATCCTCCGTTGGTGTAGCTGTAGACAGGCTATTAGCTCCGCATGTTGCTGGGCCTGCTGGACCTTGATCCCCTCGAGGACGGACACAACCTGGGCCATGCCCGTGGTGTCCTGCCGGTATGAGTCCAGGATGTTACGGACATGGGAAAATACCGGATCCCCAGCCAACTGGTCAGGCTCGCGCCTCCGCCGCTCTCCACTCCCACCACCCCTGCCCACTTGCGTCTGGCCTGCACTTGTGGGCACATGGGGTCTCCGGGACCCCTGAGGGGTGGCATTGGCGTTGTCGCCTGCCTCCTCCTGGGTGCCCGGGACACCGTGTCCCTCCTGGCGAGCCTGGCTGCATTGTGGTGTTGGGGCAGGGATCCTGGGTGTCTCCTGGGATGTGGCAGGAGTGGGGGTGGTGGTTGGCACGGTTGTACCTGACGCAGGTGCTGCAGGTGGTTGGACACCAGAGGGGCCAGGTCGGTCGGGGTCGTCCGCAGAGTGGTGAGAGTGGTCGCTGCCGGTGGGATCGGTCTCCTGCAGATCCGGGTCCTGTGAGTGTTCCCCCCCAGTGTTGGGGGGTGCAGCACGACGTTGACCTGTGTGTGAGAGAGACAATGTTACTTTTGATCCATGCAACATCCATGTTTCATCCGTTACAAAGTTGGCACATTTCCTCTTGGAATTAGGATCTGTCTTGCATTCCACTCACAGTGCACTTGTGCATGTGTGTGTCCCTTGGGCACCAATTTGGCCCCTTTAACTATGTGTGGCACAGTCTTACTTGCTGCGTCAAGTGTGACTGCAGTCAGCAGTGGAGTGTGCATGTGTGCCGAGCTATGCGTTTGCGCCTTCCTTGTAGCACTGTACATGTGCACATGGAGTGGATCCACACACTCATATGATGCAGGTGGCTGTCCTTGTGCTCGTGTACAGGTTGTAACATGGCCCTGCGTTTTGCCATGATGAAGAGGGGGGGTTCTGGCACTGGGCACCCTTGTCTACATGCACGCAGTCCACCTGCTGACGAGCAGACATTCCCACACACCAAAGGACTGATTTGCTCTCCCTGTGTCTCCCTCCTTCTCTGTCCCCCTCTCCCTCCCTCTCTGTCCCCCTCTCCCTCCCTCTCTGTCCCCCTCTCCCTCCCTCTGTGTGTCAGCCTCCTCCCTCTGTCCATCTTCCTGTGTCCCCCTCCCTCTCTGTCCCCCTCTCCCTCCCTCTCTGTCCCCCTCTCCCTCCCTCTGTGTGTCAGCCTCCTCCCTCTGTCCATCTTCCTGTGTCTCCCTCCCTCTCAGTCCCCCTCTCCCTCCCTCTGTGTCCCCCTCTCCCTCCCTCCGTGTGTCACCCTCTGTCACCTTGGCCCAGCTTCCTGGGCACACACTGTTAGCAGATCTTTGAGTGGCCCTTGGCCTGTTGATGTGAGTTTGTTTCTGATCTCCAGGCACCCATTTTGTCTGCTGTGTGTCTGTGCGCTGCTGCTGTGGTGGTGTGTGCTGCCACTCTTTCACACTGTTGGCTGTTCATTAGCTGCTGACATGTGCAAAACAGTGCCTTCACCCCCATGTGTTGATGCAAGGCATCCGCCATTTGCTGGCAAGTCATTCCTGTGTTGGGACACAGTGTTTGTCTGGCTGTGACCTAGGCCATATGGGCAGAGGGCATTGTTGTCTGCTTTGGAGTCGCACTATGTGATTCTTGGTGCCCAGCCTCCCGCCATCCGGGTTACCGTGTCATGTGTTGTTGTCTTCTGTGGCCTGTGACTTGACATTGTACAGCTGGGTGCATGGGGCATGGTGGCAGCAGTGGCATGTGCCTGCTCATGGAGTGTGGTTGAGTAATGCGATGGCTTGTGGTGTTTGCGTGCCTGTTATTAATTTTGGTTGTGGTTGCAGTTCCCCCCATGTGAGGTGCGTTGTTTGTGTACTCACCCGGGTCTCGGAGTCCTTCTACTCCTTCAACTGCCTCCACCGGCAGTATGGCCATCACCCTCTCCTCCCAGGGATGGTACTGTACGGGTCTGCGGGAGGGCCCTCCTCCGGTGGCGTTGGCCTGGTCGTGTTCCTCCTGTCTCTTGGCTCTGACCCTCCTCCGCAGATCGTACCACCTGTTCTGGCAATCCTGCTTGGTCCTCCTGGTGTCCGCAACAGCATTCACAGCATCGACGATGGTCTGCCACATGGCTGTTTTGGCTGCCTGGCTGGTGCTTCTGACCAATGTTCCAAAGATCTGTGGCTCGACTCTGAGGATTTGATCAACAAGGACCTCCAACTCTCGGTGACTGAACTTTGGATTCTTGGTAGTGGGCATGGTGAGGGGTGTGGGTGGGGATGGTGTGGGTGTGGGGGGTGTGTGGATGTTGGGGGGGGGTGTGGATGGTTGTGTGTGTGTGTGAATGTGATGAGAGGGTGTTTGTGAGGGTGGTCGTGTGAAGGTGTGCAAGTGTAAGATGTGGTGTCGCTTGTAGTCTGGTTCTGTGGTGTCTGGCAGCAGTGGGTCTGTTGCAAAGGCTCATGGTTTGTGTGTGTGGGCCCTTTTTATTGGTCCATGGGTGGGTGTGGCAGTGTTTGAATTTTGGGTGGGTGTGTTATAAGGAGTGGTGGTGTATTGGGCCTCTGTTTGTTTTTGACAGTTGCAGGTCAGTGATTGTGTTATTTTAGTGGTTGTTGGCCATGTTTAGTGGCTGTGTGCCTTTCGAATGGTGTATTGTTGAGTTGTTTTGTTTTGTCCTTGTTGTGTACGTGCGTTTTGAGCGTGTGTACGGTGTGTACATGGGCCATTTGGTTGTACGATTTGGTCCTTGTGTGTGGCTTTGTACGACTCGTACATGCGGTTGTGATGTTGGGGCATGGGGTGCGCTCCGTACTTAGGAGGTTGTGTTGGGGGTGCGCCAGGAACGTACTGGGGTGGGGGTACGACTGGAACGTACTGGGGTGTACATAGACGGTGGTACGACACGTACAGGGGTGGGGGGGTGTACATAGACGGTGGTACGACACGTACAGGGGTGGGGGGTGTACATTGACGGTGGTACGACACGTACAGGGGTGGGGGGGTGTACATTGACGGTGGTACGACACGTACAGGGGTGGGGGGGTGTACATTGACGGTGGTACGACACGTACTGGGGTGGGGGTACGACTGGAACGTACTGGGGTGTACATGGACGGTGGTACGACACGTACAGGGGTGGGGGGGTGTACATTGACGGTGGTACGACACGTACAGGGGTGGGGGGGTGTACATAGACGGTGGTACGACACGTACAGGGGTGGGGGGGTGTACGACTGGAACGTTTTGAGCGTGTGTACGGTGTGTACATGGGCCATTTGGTTGTACGATTTGGTCCTTGTGTGTGGCTTTGTACGACTCGTACATGCGGTTGTGATGTTGGGGCATGGGGTGCGCTCCGTACTTAGGAGGTTGTGTTGGGGGTGCGCCAGGAACGTACTGGGGTGGGGGTACGACTGGAACGTACTGGGGTGTACATAGACGGTGGTACGACACGTACAGGGGTGGGGGGGTGTACATAGACGGTGGTACGACACGTACAGGGGTGGGGGGTGTACATTGACGGTGGTACGACACGTACAGGGGTGGGGGGGTGTACATTGACGGTGGTACGACACGTACAGGGGTGGGGGGGTGTACATTGACGGTGGTACGACACGTACTGGGGTGGGGGTACGACTGGAACGTACTGGGGTGTACATGGACGGTGGTACGACACGTACAGGGGTGGGGGGGTGTACATTGACGGTGGTACGACACGTACAGGGGTGGGGGGGTGTACATTGACGGTGGTACGACACGTACAGGGGTGGGGGGGTGTACATTGACGGTGGTACGACACGTACAGGGGTGGGGGTACGACTGGAACGTACTGGGGTGTACATGGACGGTGGTACGACACGTACAGGGGTGGGGGGGTGTACATAGACGGTGGTACGACACGTACAGGGGTGGGGGGTGTACATTGACGGTGGTACGACACGTACAGGGGTGGGGGGGTGTACATTGACGGTGGTACGACACGTACTGGGGTGGGGGTACGACTGGAACGTACTGGGGTGTACATGGACGGTGGTACGACACGTACAGGGGTGGGGGGGTGTACATTGACAGTGGTACGACACGTACAGGGGTGGGGGGGTGTACATTGACGGTGGTACGACACGTACAGGGGTGGGGGGGTGTACATTGACGGTGGTACGACACGTACTGGGGTGGGGGTACGACTGGAACGTACTGGGGTGTACATGGACGGTGGTACGACACGTACAGGGGTGGGGGGGTGTACATAGACGGTGGTACGACACGTACAGGGGTGGGGGGTGTACATTGACGGTGGTACGACACGTACAGGGGTGGGGGGGTGTACATTGACGGTGGTACGACACGTACTGGGGTGGGGGTACGACTGGAACGTACTGGGGTGTACATGGACGGTGGTACGACACGTACAGGGGTGGGGGGGTGTACATAGACGGTGGTACGACACGTACAGGGGTGGGGGGGTGTACATTGACGGTGGTACGACACGTACTGGGGTGGGGGTACGACTGGAACGTACTGGGGTGTACATGGACGGTGGTACGACACGTACAGGGGTGGGGGGGTGTACATAGACGGTGGTACGACACGTACAGGGGTGGGGGGTGTACATTGACGGTGGTACGACACGTACAGGGGTGGGGGGGTGTACATTGACGGTGGTACGACACGTACTGGGGTGGGGGTACGACTGGAACGTACTGGGGTGTACATGGACGGTGGTACGACACGTACAGGGGTGGGGGGTGTACATAGACGGTGGTACGACACGTACAGGGGTGGGGGGGTGTACATTGACGGTGGTACGACACGTACTGGGGTGGGGGTACGACTGGAACGTACTGGGGTGTACATGGACGGTGGTACGACACGTACAGGGGTGGGGGGGTGTACATAGACGGTGGTACGACACGTACAGGGGTGGGGGGTGTACATTGACGGTGGTACGACACGTACAGGGGTGGGGGGGTGTACATTGACGGTGGTACGACACGTACTGGGGTGGGGGTACGACTGGAACGTACTGGGGTGTACATGGACGGTGGTACGACACGTACAGGGGTGGGGGGGTGTACATTGACGGTGGTACGACACGTACAGGGGTGGGGGGGTGTACATTGACGGTGGTACGACACGTACTGGGGTGGGGGTACGACTGGAACGTACTGGGGTGTAGGTAGACGGGGCTGTGACACGTACTGGGGTGGGGGTGTGGCTCGAACGTACTGGGGTGTAGGTACACGGGGGGTACGACACGTACTGGGGTGGGGGTGCGACTGGAACGTACTGGGGTGTACATAGACGGTGGTACGACACGTACAGGGGTGGGGGGGTTTACATTGACGGTGGTACGACACGTACTGGGGTGGGGGTACGACTGGAACGTACTGGGGTGTACATAGACGGGTGGGGGTATACATATACGGGGGGTACGTGTCGGACGTACGGGGGCTGGGGGGAGTGTTGGGCGCGTATGCGGGCACATGTCTCCATGGTTGCTATTGGTGTTCGGTGCGGACGGTGTTTTTTCCATACGGTTGTAGGCTCGGACGCACGGGATGGATCGTGATTCCTCGGTCGGACTTGGATTTTTACGTTTGTAAGGTAAATCGTCCGAGGACGTGTCGGACACATTTTCCGACCCGAGGACGTGTGGGGAATGATTCCCGGTGCGGGTCGTATGGACTTTTTACCATGCGAATCGTGATTGCCAGTTCGTACGGCACTTGTACGATTCGTACGGTAAAAAGACCCGATACGAGTCGCACGGGGGAATTTTTTACCGGATCGTGATCGGCACCTCTGTGTGGAAATAGGAATTACAGGCAGAGATTTATTGCGTTTTGCTCTGGTGATTTCACAGTTGCATTAGTAGGAAAAAGGGGGAGCGATTTTTTGGGGGAAGAAGCAGACTCTTAGCACACACCCAGCTCCTTTCCATGTATAATCATGCACAGTATTTAGAAGCGAGTGGGGTTTTCAGGTTTCAGTCTGTAATGCAAATACATTCAGCATCACTAAGGCTGGTTGCCCTTGCTGGAGTGTAGGTAGTCACCGAGGATACACATGGTGGTGGTCTGAAAAAGCAGTCTGGACATGGGCTTTTTAAAAAAACTGGAAAGTGGTTTCATAATGTGTCAGTCTGTAAAAGTGATTTTCACTTGCCAAAAAAAAAGAGCAGTAAGTGTGCAATCATATTGGCAAAGAAATTTCGTTTTGGGACTAATGTGAAAACATGACTCTGTGTGCAAATAGGAATTACAGGCAGAGATTTATTGCGTTTTGCTCTGGTGATTTCACAGTTGCATTAGTAGGAAAAAGGGGGAGCGATTTTTGGGGGGAAGAAGCAGACTCTTAGCACACACCCAGCTGCTTGCCATGTGGAATCATGCACAGTATTTACAAGCGAGTGGGGTTTTCAGGTTTCAGTCTGTAATGCAAATACATGCAGCATCACTAAGGCTGGTTGCCCTTGCTGGAGTGTAGGCAGTCACCCAGGATACACATGGTGGTGGTCTGAAAAAGCAGTCGGGTCATGAGCTTTTTAAAAAAACTGAAAAGTGGTTTCATAATGTGTCAGTCTGTAAAAGTGATTTTAACTTGCCAAAAAAAAAGAGCAGTAAGTGTGCATTCAAATTGGCAAAGAAATTACGTTTTGTGACTATTGTGAAAAGAAATGTAGTAATATATTTAAATAAAAAAAAGGAATTTTTTCTTTAGTTTTTTTCAGGTATTGCTGAAGAGCAGTGGACAAAATTTAAGATGCCTACAAAATCCAGAGTTCAAAAAACGCACAAAAAAACCTTTATTTGAAGACAACTAGAGGACCAAAGTTAGTAGAAGATGCTCATGTTGGGAAAAAGAAAAAATCTTCTGGTAAGCAGACAAAACAATTTCTAAAAAATATATTCAAAAGAATGAAAAATGTACAAAATGTCTGTACTCGAAAGGATGTTTTGAACAAAAAAGGAGAGGAAAAAATTGACAATTTAGTTAATGCAAATATACCTTCAGCAACTGAAAAGATTTATATAAATAGAAAAACTGCGTTTAAAGAGATACGTAGAAAAATGTTTCAGAGAAGAGTTATGTCCAATTTGATGAAGGATGTGAAGAAATATAAGAAAAAGACAAAGTTTTATAAAAGAAAAAAAGAAATAGAAGCCATTGCAGCAAAGGCATTAGAATTAAAAAGGAAACTATTCATTTTAATTTTGAATAGGATGCGTACATTAGACAAAATGGTTAATGTACTGAAATCACATAGCAAAAGGAAAAGAGTAGAGAACAGAACAAACTTTTGTAAAGTGTTTTTAGGAAAGTGGATGCATAGTTCAAGTAGTGAACCTTTTTTTAATGAAGAGAGCTATTTTCAAAGTAATAGTTTGCTGCATGCAGTTGACACCAGAGGTCGTTGTTACGAAGTAAAAAATGGTTGCATAATGGAGAAGGAGATAATGGTTCCAAGAGATGAGGTACAAGTGATGGCAGATGAGGCTATGGGGAGACGTCCTAAAGCCCCAGTGTACACTTGGAATTGTAGTAGTATTTGCACTGTGCGTCAGGAATCTATTGACAAATTTCGAGAGTTTCTAAGAGAATATAGTAAAAAAAGTATAAAACAGAAGATTAAGGTGCTTCAAAGTCTGGATCCATGCAGAGTGAGAGAGAATACTGGTTTGCAGGGTCATTCTCTGGCTTGTCTATCTAGAAAAGTGTGCAATAGTGTTTTCCATCATTTTAGGATGCTGGCTGTTCATCATACTGAAATGAGAAAGTTTGTGAGACGGTTGTATTTTGCCAAAAGTCCAGCAATAAAGTTAAATGAATTGAATAGGGCTCTGTTCCGAGGAACGGTATCAGATGTAGAGAAGGTTGTTGATGAAATTCAGTTTTGTTACTTTGGTCCTGAACAAAACAGTGCAGAGAAGGACACAGTAAATGAGGAAGAAGTGGAAGAGAATGTAGAACCCTCTGTAAGTAACACATTGAATGATCATATAACAAAATTTGCAATAGTCTCTAATGAAAGACCAAATTTTACTTGTATTTGTTGCCACAGAACTCATTATAGAAAACAAACTAGGAATGTTGATCTCTACAGAAAGAGTGAAAATGAAGATAATTATAAGTGGAAGGATTTTGCCACATATATATTTCTAGAAAATTGTTTTGATTTGGGTGAAGATCAGCGTATTTGTAAATACTGTTACAACAAGTTAGAGGAAAATAGAATGCCGACCAGAGCTGTACATAATAATTTAGAATTGGATGCTATTCCTGCTGAACTTTCTGAATTAAATACATATGAGTCTATACTCATTCAATGTGTTCATCCGTTCCAGACCATAGTACGTATGGAGCCCAAAACTGGTAAATTACCTCCTTCAGATTTACTGAGAGGTTTAAAAGGAATAGTGGTGTATTTGCCCTTGGATTTGAAGAAAAATATGGAAACTATTGATGCGGATACTTTGGAAACTGAACCATTAGTTATTCTGGTTAATGGTGTACCTACAAAGAATAAGAAGATTTGGCAGGAGCTGGTAGATGTGCGGAAAGTACAAAGAGCAAATTTGTATTTGAAAAGGAATAACAAATGGTATGAATCAATTTATATAGAAGAAGAAGAAGAAGAAGAAGATTTACAAGAAGACACAGAAACACCAACTGGACAAATTGAAAAAGTGGACAAGTCAAAGGAAGAAGAAATTTATGAACATTTTAGCATACATCCTCTTCATTCAAAAGAAGTTATGGGAGATAATATTGATCTCTTTCAGATGAAGAAAGCAAAAGGAACTCCCGTGAGTGTATGGGAGGAGAGCTTGGAAGCTCGATGTTTTCCCCAGCTGTTTCCTAAAGGAAAAGGAGGACGATACGATGAACGTCCAGAACAGATTCCAGCTTCTGAGTATCGGACTACAAGACTATATGCTGAAGATCCCAGATTTCGACAAAGTATTCCTTATTTGTTCCATCTTTTATTTGAAAGCGACTTGTCTGCACTGTCTTATGCAGTAAATCACATTTTAAAAAGTGGAGTACATTTACAAAATGTGTCTGCTAAGGATTTTATGGAGAAAGTGCAGCACCGAGATGATCATTTGGAAACACAACTGATCAATCTGATGGCTTGTCAGCGTGGGACAAATGAATATTGGTACCGACGCCATGGTGAACTAAAATGCATGTTACGCAATTTAGGAACACCAACATGGTTCGTTACCCTAAGCTGTGCGGAGTACGCTTGGGATGATTTACTGGATTTTCTACGAGAGGCAAATTCAAACATTAAAAACATCGAATACAAGACAGCAGGAGAACTGTGCTCATTGGATCCGGTTAATGTTTGCAGATATTTCAATCATAGATTTGAGGCTATGATGTCCTTCATCTGCAATAAAAAAAATCCACCTCTTGGAGAAGTAGTAGATTTCTTTTGGAGAAAAGAGTACCAGGCAAGAGGTGCTCCTCATATTCATATGCTGTTGTGGATCAAGGATGCCCCAAAGTTTGGAACAGATACTGATGAAGCAGTGTTATCTTTCATTGAAGAATATGCAACATGTGCTATACCAAAAAGCACAGAAGAGAAAAAGTTAAAGGAGCAAGTTTTACGTTTCCAAAGTCATCGATGTGGAAAATACTGTCGACGGAAATACAAGAGCAAAGATAAATACTACACTAAATGTCGATTTGGATTTCCTAGACCTGTTCTTTCAAATGGAAGAGTCAACAGTTTTATGTCAGCTGTGAGACATACTATCACAAGAAAATCACCTAAGAATACCTACAACCTAAAAAGAAAAGAAGAATCAAAAAATATAAATGACTACAACCCAGTCATTTTATCCATGTGGAACGCTAACATGGATATACAGTATGTAGCTGACAATTCCATTGCTGTTGCTCGATATGTAACGTCTTACATTATGAAATCAGAAAAAACAGAATTGAAGGAAATGTGGGAAGAGATTTCTCACGAGAAGACTGTCAGTAAGAAGCTGTACAGTTTCAGTTTGAAGATGTTATCGCATCGAGAAATTGGATCCTACGAATGTTCAGATAGGTTATCTTCTGCAAGTCTCTACTCGAAGTCAAGAAGAATAATTTGGGCAACTTTAGGCCTTGCAGCAATGAGAAATCGGGTACTGAAATCTGTAGGAGAAATTGAATATTTGGCCGAGAATGACCCAGAAAGTACAGATATTTTGAAATCAAACATGTTGGACACATATTATCCCAAGAGAAGTCAACATCTGGAGAACATGTGTCTCTATGAAGTGCTGCAGAACTACATTTATTCACGGAAAGCCGCAGAAGACATCAACAATGGAAAATATAAAGTCGTTGGTGAGGAAGGATGTTTGGTGAAGCAAACAAAAGGAAGTTTGATAAATCACAGGAAGCTGAGTTGCGACACTACTGACAAGAAGGAATTTTACTACTTGGCTCTTTTACAGTTGTTTAAACCATGGCGTACAGAGGATGAACTACTGGGAGAATTTCAAAGCTATGAAGATTCTTTTAATGCTTGCAAAGACAGCATACAATGCAGTACATTCTCAAGTTATCTGCAAATGTTAAATGAAGAAATTGAACAGGAAACTACAATTGCAGCAGAAATAGCTAGAGACAGTTCTCAGGACAGCCAAAGTTCAGGAACACTCAGTCAAGATCCCCTAGGACAACCAATCGTTGAAAATGAAGCATCAATAGCCATGAATGAAGTGGAAACGGCTATGAATCAAGCTCAAGAAGAATTTATAGACTTAGAAAATTTGGAAAGACAACTGAATCAAGAGCAGCAACAAATTTATGAAGAGATCAGAAACAAAATTGATCACGGATTTCTACATGAAAAAAAAGAGTGCTCATGCACATCATTTCATCCAATCAGGATGTATGTAAGCGGACAAGCTGGAACTGGAAAAAGTTTCCTTATAAAAGTCATCAGAAGCTACCTACAGCAAAAAACAGATTCTACTTTGTCTTGTGTGGTTACTGCTCCAACTGGGTTAGCAGCATATAACATAAAAGGAATCACTTTACATCGTTTGCTAATGTTACCAGTGGAGCATGAGAACAAAATACAATACAACAAGCTAACTGGAGAAGCATCCTTGGAAGTTTCAAGAGTATTGAAGAAGATGCAAGTTCTCATTATTGATGAGGTGAGCATGGTATCAAACTTAATGCTTGCCTTTGTGCATTTAAGAATGCAGCAAATTTTGAAGACAGACTATGACATGTTATTTGGTGGAAAACACGTCATAGTTTTTGGAGATCTTTTGCAACTTACTCCAGTTAAAGGACAACCAGTGTTTAATACTGTCACACATGAAGACACGAAGAAGTCATTGGGAAGCATCGGAAATACAAATATTTGGTCCTTCTTTGAGTACAAGGAACTTACTACTAATATGAGGCAAGCAAGCGATGAAGAATATGGAAGTATTCTGAAAGATATCAGAATTGGACTACTCACAGAAGTTGGCAAAAAAGCATTACAGAGTCGGCTGCTACATAATTTATTTCCAAAGGAAGAAATAGTTGCAGAGAAAATATACAAGAACATTGCAGAAAACAAAAGTGTCATCTGCTTAATGCCAACTCTACGTGAATGCTCAATATTTAATGAGGAGCTTTTGAAATTGGAAAAGGAAGAGATCAGGAAATTGTAAGCAGTGGACAAAATTGAGGATGGAAGAATTACTGTCACAGTAACAGGCAAACTGAAAAATAAATTGGACTCACTAGAGAAGAACATCTCCAAAACAGCTGGATTAGAAAAAAATCTATATGTTTGCATGAACTGTAGAGTATTTTTAAGAAGAAATTTGGATGTTGAAAAAGGTTTAGTTAATGGAGCTATGGGAAGAGTTGTGGGTTTTATTAATTATCAGAAAAAAGATGGAATTGAATGTTTAAAAATAAAATTTGATCAGATAGAAGAAGTTAAAGATATTTGTCGTTGTACAGTTCGTTTCATGCTTGTGAAAGACTTATATGTACGTAGGAAGCAGTTTCCGTTTTCTCTAGCATATGCTGTAACTATTCACAAGTCTCAAGGATTGACTCTAGATTGTGCATTTGTGAACATTGGTTCAACTGTGTTCAAAGAAAGTATGGCATATGTTGCTTTGTCACGAGTGAAAACATTATCAGGTTTATTCATGATAGACTTTGATGATTCAAAAGTTAGTGCTGATACAAACTGTGTAAAGGAGTATAATAGATTAAGAAGAAGCTATGCTCCTCATTTAGGTCAGTATCCTGTGTTGGAGAAACGTGTAGTTTCTCGTAAAAGAAAAAATGAGAATATCTGTAATGAAGATGTAGAGAAGAGGAAAAAAAAGAGGAGTGATGTAATTGCAAGCAAAAAGAAAAAGGAAAATGAAGAACAGGTTGTAGGATGTCATTTTGAAAATAGCTCTGGTGTCAACTGCTACGCAAATGTAGTGCTGAATGTTGCATTTTATCTGGAAAGTTTGCAAGAGCAGATAATAGTAAATCAGGGAAAAAGATTCTGTTCTGAGCTGAGTCTCCTTTTTCAAAAGCTGAGTAAAGATAAAACTCAAATAGAAAGTGCTACTGAAATTAGAAAACTTTTAGATATATGTTCAGGACGAACACAGTTTTCTCAAAATGAACAGCAAGATGCACACGAATTTTTGATGTATTTTCTTCAAGTACTGGAAGTAGAAGAAGTTGCAATTGATATTTTATTTGGTCTCTCTTATAAATGGGAACATAGTTGTGAAAACTGTTATAATATATGTGGCTCTAATGTTGATAATGAAAGGTTTATTTATTTGACATTGCCAGAGAGTAAAACAGTCACTTTTGCAAAATTAGTTAAAGATGCTAATCATAGCATGAAATGCAGTGAGTGTAAATCTGACATGTTTTCAACATTAATTTTAAAGGAATACGGACAGTATGTAATTTTAATGATGCAACGATGTAGAGCTGATGGTTCAAAATTGGATACTTTAATAAAGAAGTTTACAGGACAGCAATTATCAATTTCAGGAAAAACTTTTGTAACTGTTGCAATAATTTTCCATGATGGACCTACTGTTACTTCTGGACATTACACAGTTTATCTTAAATGTGAAAAAGGCTGGACACTGTGTAATGATTCCCAATTGATTTTCAAACAACGTTTGCCTTTTGATTTAGCAAATTCCTATCTAATCTTCCTGAAACCTAAATTTTAGAGAGACTTGGCAAGATCTGGACAAAATAATTTTACCATTTTACTGGATTACCATTGGAATTTTCTAAAAAAAAGATTTTTTAAATTATCATTTGGCCTAATGGAAAGATAACCAATTGTAATGTGGACTTTTTTAATTTTTAATGAAACTTTCAAAAACCAATAATTTAGAGATAATCGGTAACATCTGCACAATTTAAATTTTGGAATGTTATTGGAGTGCCATTGGAAATTTTTTCAAAAATGATTTTAAAAATTACTATTTGGCCATGCGCAAAAGTAACCAATTCTATTGTGGACTTAATAAATTATTCAAAAAATTTTCGTGAACCAAAATGTTACAGAGAATCGGTGAGATCTGGACAAATTAAACTTTAGAATTTTATTGGATTACCGTTGGAAATTTAATCCCAAAAAAAATTTAAAATTACTATTTGGCCTAAAGGAAATGGAATCAGATGTATTGTGGAGTTATTTGAGATATAATATTGTGATTATACTTCTGAAACAAACATATCAGACGGTATTTTAAAGAAATAAGTATTGGTATTAGATGATATTTTTTTAGAATATTATGCATTTCTATAATGTTAAGTTTAAGTAAAAAGAGATTCTGGGCTTTTTTAATACAATCTTTGAGATTGTTATTTTTTTTTGCCCGCTGTAAAATGATGAATGCAATTGCTTTCACAATTTATAGTGAAATGCAATATATTCTGAAAACAGCAAAAAAAAGGCAAAAATATTTTTTGAAAAATATGTAAATATGTGTACTGTATTATAAAATGTTTTAAAAATATTAATACTTTTTTCTTTTTTTTCAGATTGATATAGAAAATTTTCGAAAACTAGAACCATTTTAAAGCAATTTTTTTTTAAAACAAATGAATAAATGTTTTTTTGAGTGGGTATGGTAAGTCAATAATAATAATTGTAGTCTCTCAAGGACCTTGTAATGTGATAATTGATTTTTACTGTTTTAAAAAAAAAAAAAATAATAATTACGCGTACCGTACGGTAAAAAAAAAAAAAAAAAAAGTTTTTAAAAACATATATAAAAAATAGATGAAAGGTAAGGTTGGCTCTTAAAAGAGCCGTTGTGTTCATGCAGGGACAGAGGAAAGAAAGATTGGGAATATTAGACGGTACGACAAGTGTGCTGATCTATTTTACTGTTCACTAGGGAAACACTGGTCTCCCTATAAGTAATTAGATCGTGACAATGGGCGCACCGTACTTCAACCCTCGCAAACCGAGGGTTAATTTCCAGAGGGCCAGCAAAAGGAGATGCTCCCCCCACAGATGAAGGGCTCACCTGACCTGCAGAAGAAGGAGTCAGCCCTGCAGATGATGGTCCAGGCTGAGCTGCTGTGGATGTGCTTGGTTGACTTTCTGAAGAGTTACCTCCAAAAAGTCGAGCATGTGTCCTTCTGTGTACATCCTTGAGGTGTCTCTTCATGGTATGATTCCCAAAGGAATACTTCCTGTCAGGATTACCTCTTGAAAGTGCACGCTTACACAGCTTGCAAGTTACTAAGGGTGCATTTACCTTTTTCTGGCCTTCAGGAAAAGTAAAATAATCCCATACATAAGAAGTCTTTTGTTTCCTCGCTCTCTGCCTCAAGGTAGTGCTGCTAGTGCTAGCCTCACTCTCAGAAGAGCTCTGCTGGTCTGCCATCGTATCACAAAGACAACCCAGCTCCTTCTCCTAAGGGATCACAAGCAGAAATGAGAGGAATGGGTGTGGTGTAGGAGAGTTCTAGAACTGAAAGTAGTTTCAACCAATCAAAAGTTGTGTTTCATGATCACATGACCTACCGTACGCTTACGGTACGCTTACGGTACGCTTACGGCAAAAGTGCGCATGCGCGTAAAAAAGACACGCGCTTGCGCGCATGCGCATAACAGTCACTACCCGACACTTCCGCGTAACGTGCGCGTGTAGCGTACGCGCGTACGCGTCCCACGCGGAGTACGCGCGGCTACGCAAATTGCGTAACTATACGCAAACAGCGTAGATAAATTACGGGCGTTGCGTAAACCGTACGCTTACCGTAAGCTTACGGTACGCGTACTAAAAAAAAAAGAAAAAATGAACTGCAAAAAATTATAACATGTTTATTTTATGAAATATATTTAAAAAAACATATTAAAGAATTTTAATAATTTAACCATAGTCTTTATAAAAGGTAAGAACATTAAATTAAAAATATGTTTTAAAAAATAGAAGAAAAAAAAAAATTAGCATTTAAAAAACCTTGCTAATTCAATGAAAAAACCATAGGTTTCACACACGTTATAGTTAGGAATTAGCATTTAAAAAAACCTTAGAAATTCAATGAAAAAACCAAAGGTTTCACACACGTTATAGTTAGCTGGACATTTTACTCGTAAAAAACCATTGAAATTCCCCCGTTATAGTTAGTTAAGCTAACTATAACTCGCGCGCCCGCAATGCACTGCTGATGACGTCACATATTACATCACTCATGACATGGTCAGTGACATCACTCATGACATCACTGATGACATCTCAAATGACATCACTGATGACATCACTGATGACATCATCCTTGTGATAGAGTGGCAGACCTCCTCTCACCCTAATATAACCTTTGATACACACATTTATAAATAGAGACTACAATTTTCAAAACAAAGGACATACCAATACCAGTTACAACAACCTCTTCAGTAATTCTAAGATCCACATACACATCCACTCATTCACCAACAGTCCTATACAGTCACTCATACATGTACTCACTCATCATATGTACTCATACACCTATACATCCTGTTACACAATGCTACTCATCCGTAGAGTTACTCACACACATAGTCACTCATGCTAATAAAGAATCAAACATCCATTTACTTGCATATACAGTTATACACACACCACCACACTTACTTCTGCGGAAACTTGCACATACTTAGGTGCCGATCACGATCCGGCAAAAACCGGGTACGAACCGTCGGACGGAGCATAATCTCCGCCCGACACGTACACGGTCGTCAATTTTTACAAACAAGGAATTACGATTCGCACGGGTACACCATTACCGTACGATTCGTAAAAAAGCCCGACCGAACAAAAAACACCTACCAATGCGATCCGGGAAAGCGCCGACCTGACGTCGGGACGCACGCAGCCAGCCATTCACGACCCAGGAATCACGATTCGCACCGACGTCACCCCGCACGGTGAATATTTTGCGGCAGCCAAAAACTGCCGGGAAATCAGGACGACGCGAACAAGGACCACCAGTACGCGACGGACAGACGACGCCGCGAACAAGGAGGACCAGTACGCGACGGACAGACATGGACCCGAACCTACGAGTCATCCCTGCCCTCATAGCAGTACACCTCCTCTACAGGTTACGACGCAGACGCCGCAGAAGGTCAGAATAACTAAGGGAGGGGGGAAAGTGGGGTGGGGTGGGGGTGGCACGACCAGGGCAGGCCACAAAACAACCACATAAGTCACACACCACACATGGCCTGGACATACCTGACTCCCATGCCCTGGTCACCACAAGGGGGTGGGGGCGTGTCCTGATAAGCCAGCGACCGCCACAACGGAAGTCCGTCACCACGCGAACCGGCAACACAACCAGACAGGTACATCCCGTACCCACGCCTGAAGAGCGTGGGTACGAGTCGGACCACGCCCACACACGTCACCCCAACAATGGCGGGACGGATCGCACCCACGTGGCAAAGGCCTGGGTACGGGCCGCACAAACATCATATAGCGTGGGGACGGATATGTACGGACCCTACCCCCACCCCGTATGCAAGGAGCGTACCCCCCACCCCAACAGTGAAAGTACGACCCGTACCCCCACCCGCGAATGCAAGGAGCGTACCCCCCAGCCCAACAGTGTAAGTACGACCTGTACCCCCACCCGCGAATGCAAGGAGCGTACCCCCCAGCCCAACAGTGCAAGTACGACCCGTACCCCCACCCGCGTATGCAAGGAGCGTACCCCCCATGCCAACAGTGTAAGAACGACCCGTACCCCCACCCGCGGACGTACGGAGCGTACCCCCACCCCAACAGTGTCAGTACGACCCGTACCCTCACCCGCGTATGCAAGGAGCGTACCCCCCATGCCAACAGTGTAAGTACGACCCGTATCCCCACCCGCGGACGTACGGAGCGTACCCCCACCCCAACAGTGTAAGTTCGACCCGTACCCTCACCCGCGTATGCATGGAGCGTACCCCCCATGCCAACAGTGTAAGTACGACTCGAACCCCCACCCACGAATGCAAGGAGCGTACCCCCCAGCCCAACAGTGTATGTACGACCCGTACCCCCACCCGCGAATGCAAGGAGCATACCCCCCAGCCCAACAGTGTAAGTACGACCCGTACCCCCACCCGCGAATGCAAGGAGCGTACCCCCCAGCCCAACAGTGCAAGTACGACCCGTACCCCCACCCGCGTATGCAAGGAGCGTACCCCCCATGCCAACAGTGTAAGAACGACCCGTACCCCCACCCGCGGACGTACGGAGCGTACCCCCACCCCAACAGTGTCAGTACGACCCGTACCCTCACCCGCGTATGCAAGGAGCGTACCCCCCATGCCAACAGTGTAAGAACGACCCGTACCCCCACCCGCGGACGTACGGAGCGTACCCCCACCCCAACAGTGTCAGTACGACCCGTACCCTCACCCGCGTATGCAAGGAGCGTACCCCCATGCCAACAGTGTAAGTACGACCCGTACCCCCACCCGCGGACGTACGGAGCGTACCCCCACCCCAACAGTGTAAGTTCGACCCGTACCCTCACCCGCGTATGCATGGAGCGTACCCCCCATGCCAACAGTGTAAGTACGACTCGAACCCCCACCCACGAATGCAAGGAGCGTACCCCCCAGCCCAACAGTGTATGTACGACCCGTACCCCCACCCGCGAATGCAAGGAGCGTACCCCCCATGCCAACAGTGTAAGTACGACCCGTACCCACACCCGCGGACGTACGGAGCGTACCCCCACCACACCAGTGTCAGTAGACTCGTACCCTCACCTCGAATGCATTGTGCGTACCCCCACCGTGTATGTGCCAAGCGCACATATCCAGAAATCGGAGGTGTGTGTGCAGAGTCCACCCAGCAGTGCCCTGAGACAGGAGTGGTGGGTGTGGAGTCCTCCCAGCAGTGCCCTGAGACAGGAGGGGTGGGTGCAGAGTCCTCCCAGCAGTGCCCTGAGACAGGAGGGGTGGGTGCCTATCACTCCCAGCAGTGCCCTGAGACAGGAGTGGTGGGTGTGGAGTCCTCCCAGCAGTGCCCTGAGACAGGAGGGGTGGGTGCCCATCACTCCCAGCAGTGCCCTGAGACAGGAGGGGTGGGTGTGGAGTCCTCCCAGCAGTGCCCTGACACAGGAGGGGTGGGTGTGGAGTCCTCCCAGCAGTGCCCTGAGACAGGAGGGGTGGGTGCAGAGTCCTCCCAGCAGTGCCCTGAGACAGGAGGGGTGGGTGCCTATCACTCCCAGCAGTGCCCTGAGACAGGAGGGGTGGGTGTGGAGTCCTCCCAGCAGTGCCCTGACACAGGAGGGGTGGGTGCAGAGTCCTCCCAGCAGTGCCCTGAGACAGGAGGGGTGGGTGTGGAGTCCTCCCAGCAGTGCCCTGACACAGGAGGGGTGGGTGTGGAGTCCTCCCAGCAGTGCCCTGACACAGGAGGGGTGGGTGCAGAGTCCTCCCAGCAGTGCCCTGAGACAGGAGGGGTGGGTGCCTATCACTCCCAGCAGTGCCCTGAGACAGGAGTGGTGGGTGTGGAGTCCTCCCAGCAGTGCCCTGAGACAGGAGGGGTGGGTGCCCATCACTCCCAGCAGTGCCCTGAGACAGGAGGGGTGGGTGTGGAGTCCTCCCAGCAGTGCCCTGACACAGGAGGGGTGGGTGCAGAGTCCTCCCAGCAGTGCCCTGAGACAGGAGGGGTGGGTGCCTATCACTCCCAGCAGTGCCCTGAGACAGGAGTGGTGGGTGTGGAGTCCTCCCAGCAGTGCCCTGACACAGGAGGGGTGGGTGTGGAGTCCTCCCAGCAGTGCCCTGAGACAGGAGGGGTGGGTGCAGAGTCCTCCCAGCAGTGCCCTGAGACAGGAGGGGTGGGTGCCTATCACTCCCAGCAGTGCCCTGAGACAGGAGGGGTGGGTGTGGAGTCCTCCCAGCAGTGCCCTGACACAGGAGGGGTGGGTGCCCATCACTCCCAGCAGTGCCCTGAGACAGGAGGGGTGGGTGTGGAGTCCTCCCAGCAGTGCCCTGACACAGGAGGGGTGGGTGTGGAGTCCTCCCAGCAGTGCCCTGAGACAGGAGGGGTGGGTGCAGAGTCCTCCCAGCAGTGCCCTGAGACAGGAGGGGTGGGTGCCCATCACTCCCAGCAGTGCCCTGAGACTGGAGGGGTGTAACACATGTGTGTGAGGCCAGAATTATCCACATGCATACTGGCTACAAGGGAACATGTCCCCATGAACTCATGTCAACAGACTCCACACACAAGTACAGTGATCACCAAGGATGCCACGATTGTCGCAGGTGGAGACATGGCCCTGCATGCATGGCCAAAGTAGAAGGGCTCCGTCACACACACAGCTCATGTAGACACAGCTCTGCGCTAAACATTGGGAACACCCTGCAGGGAAGAAAGCTGGGTACACAGAGGAAGGAATACAGCCTGGGACAAGTGCACCATGCAGTAACTGCTTACATGAACAAAGAAAGTTAGCCAACACCTTGTGATGGCACACAGATCACAGGGTCCCACCAATGAGCAGTACACTACTACATATCCCACACACCCAAACCCTTACACACCACCCAAAACCATGTAGCAGCCCCACCAACACCAATACCAGCATAGCAGTAGTGTGATAATGAAAACAAAATTAAGCTTTATTCAGCATGAGCACTGTTGGACAGGCCTCACAGACGGCTTGCTCCCTCCCCGCTCGACAGGGCCCGGACTCCGGCCCACCTGGCATAACCCCGCGACAAGCACCTGTACTCCGTCTCCCGACGGACCCTTTGCCCTCGGACCCTTACTCATCACGGGGTCCAGCCCCACCGGCTTCCCCGGCCGGGTCAAGCCGCCATCTTGGGCCCTGCACCACGCGGCCGCCTGGCCTCCCCTCGACCCTAACCCCGGGCCTGGCCGGCCCCGACATCCCGGCACCACCATCCACCCAGAAGGTGAGCGGACCACTTGACAGGTCAATGGGAGAACGAAGTGTCAAGGGCTCTCCCCCGCCAGGTGCCGATCGCCCCCAGCTCCCCCAGGCACTGGCTCCACCCCCTGCTGGGTGTCTGGACACCTTCATCCCGGACCCTCCGACCTCCAAGTGCGAGGGTCCGGACATCAAAGGGCACCAGCCCTATAACTGAGGCAGCTCCGGAGCAGGAAGGCAGTTGTATCCTGGAGTCGAGAGACACCGAGTGAACTCAACCTTGACGGTCTACTGGCGCTGCCGTAGCCCGCTCTTGTGAACCATCGTCCTGCCTGCTGGCGCTGCCGCGGCCTTCTGCAACATTCATCTTCCTGGGACCTGCTGGCGCTGCCGCGGCCCGTTGTAACGACCATCCTCACCGGGACCTGCTGGCGCTGCCGCGGCCTTCTGCAACAGTCATCTTCCTGGGACCTGCTGGCGCTGCCGCGGCCCGTTGTAACGACCATCCTCACCGGGACCTGCTGGCGCTGCCGCAGACCGTATATCTTCCGGGGACCTGCTGGCGCAGCCGCGGCCCGTTGTATCGACCATCCACACCAGGACCTGCTGGCGCTGCCGCGGCCCCGTACCACCAAGCTCGAGGATTGTGAGCTCATCATCATCTCATCCGAACTACCTGATTGGTAAATAGACTGTCCCGCTACCCCCTTCCCTACCTTGCGAGACTATAATCGAGGGGACCCCTGAGTCCAGACCTCCTTGTACCATTCAACCGTACCTTAAATAAGTGCTTATAAAGAACACTGAACCTTATCCGTGTGTGATATCTGTCTGTGGGGGGGAAGTTACTTGTCTGTACGATCACTGGAGACGGCTCTCCCCGGAGACCTCTCCTCCTGACCCCGGCCGACCCTCCCGGTCCGTCTACCTTTTCTAACATTGGTGGCCAGCGGCGCGATCCGAATCAACGCGTAATCGTACAGAGAGTAGCTCACCCCACGACAAAGCACGATGTCGACCAAAGATAGCAGCTCCACCGAGAAGTTCCAAATGGAGAAATTAGAAGAATACAACCACCGCGAACTGAGACAATTTTGCATAGAACTTGGCATTGCTACCACCGGCCTGAGTACCAAGGATGATCTAAAGCGCGCTCTTGAGTCATGGACAGAAACTGGGGTCGCAGGACCCTCCGACCAAAGCAGCGTCGCACCAGACCAAAACAGCATCACACCAGAGGGGAACGCCACGGCTCCCGAGGAGCGGGGAACGGGCCTCTCGCAGGAGGAGATACGAGAAAGAGACAGAGTCAGATTACACGAATTAGAGATGGCACGACTCAAGATGGATGGGGAACTCAAGTTAGCTGAACAGAAACTCAACCTCGAGCATATGCGGCTTCGAGAGGAACGAGAGGAAAAGCAGAGACAGAGAGAGCTGGAAGAGAAAAAAATAACGCTCGAGCACGAGCGCCGACTGGCGGAAATAGAACTGCGCAAACAGAATAAGGAACTGGGGGTGCCTGAGCGACCACACACCCCGGGGCCAATTGAGAAAAAAGTTCACATCCCCAAGGATGTGGTCCGCGAGTATGTCCGAGAAGACGACATACAACAGTGGTTTAAAGCCTATGAGATCGCAATGACCTCCCACCGGATCGACCGGAGTGATTGGGGAGCCGGACTTTGGGGGAGATTTATCAACGAGGGTCGCGATGCCCTGCTGCAGCTCCCCGATCACCAAATGTCGTCCTACGACCACATGAAGGCTGCCCTCCTCACCCGCTACGGCCTCACGCCCGAGATGTACCGCCAGAGGTTCAGGGATTGCACCCGGATCCCAGGTACAACTTGGGTAGAGTACGTGAACTATTTCAGCCGGGCCTTCGAGGGTTGGATCAAGGGAAGTCAGGTCACCACCTACGAACAACTCTTCAACCTTATGGTATGGGAGCACCTGTCAAACAACTGTTTCGTCGAGCTCAGGCAGCACCTACTCGACAGTAAGCTGACTGACCCCCGGCAGCTCGCCGCCGAAGCTGACCGATGGGAAAGCACCCGAGTGGGCCGGAGGGGGCCACACGAACAGAACAGAAACAACCAAGGCCAGCACCGTCCTCGGGGAGGAGGAGGGGGCCAGGGGCGAGGGAGAGACGCCTTGCCCGCAACACCCGTGGCCAGCACCCCGGCTCCGGCCGGCCGGGGCAACCCCCCGTTGCGGCCTGGGTACCGAGCCAACGTCACGTGCCACCGGTGCTAGCGACTAGGCCACTACGCCAATGATCCGAACTGCCCGCTAAACCAAACACCCAAGCCCCGCCAGGTAGCTGCCGCTGCCCTAGGGGAAGAACAATCATCGGAGGGACCCGAAGAGTATGAGCCGGCCCAGCAAGGGTGGGAACCGGCCGCCATGGTCCTGGCATGCTTAGGGGGAAGAGACATGGTTCCGCGGGCCCCCCTACCCGCCAACACCAGAAAATACGGTCAGTGGGTGACCATTAATGGACAGAGAGCCGAGGCCTTGCGTGACACCGGCGCCAGCGTGACGGCCGTCCGCTGTCACCTGGTGAAGCCCGAGCAGATCCTACCGAACATTCTCTGCCCCGTCCGCTCGGCAGACAACTCTGAGAGCATGTGTAAGATGGCCTGCGTCCCGTTTGAATGGGGAGGGGTCTCCGGCCTACTGAAGGTGACGGTCCGGGACGATGCCCCCGTGGACTGCCTCCTGGGGAATGACCTCGAGAGTTCCCCGTGGGCCACCGTCGAGAGAAGAGAGCACTTGGGGATGCTGGGCCTCCCGGACTGGGCCTGCATAACCACCCGATCCATGGCCGCCCGTGCCGCCCCCCGATCAGAAGAAACCGAATGGCCAGCACCTCCGCCCCCGGTTGCCCCTGTAGAGGACCACGGCGAGTCCGACCTACCGGACCCGACTACCGAAGAAGACGCGCCACACCAGGACCTTCCGGATCTGGCTCAGTGGCGGCAAGAAGGGGGGCCCACCCAAGAACAGTTCCGCCAGGAACAAAAGACCTGTCCCTCCCTCGAGGGACTCCGCCAACAAGCCAGCACCCAAAACGCCGGGGACACCACCGGAACCCACTGGGTCTACTGGGATAACGACCTGCTCTACAGCGAGCAAAGAATCGCCGAGCTGGGGGCCGGTCAAGTTCTGGTGGTACCGCTCCGCTTCCGAGACTTTCTGCTCAACCTAGCCCACGATGTCCCCCTGGCTGGACACCTGGGCCAGGACAAAACGTACAGTCGCCTGGTGACCCACTTTTTTTGGCCGAAAATGAGGAATGACGTCCTGAACCACTGCCGATCTTGCCCCACATGCCAAGCCAGCGGGAAGAGTGGCCGGAAGCTGAAGGCCCCTCTACAACCCTTCCCTGTGGTCACCACCCCGTTCGAGAGGGTGGGGATAGACATTGTGGGACCTCTGGACCCCCGCACAGCACAAGGACACAGGTTCATCTTGGTACTAGTGGACCATGCCACCCGCTACCCCGAGGCGGTGCCCCTACGGACAGTGACCGCTCCGGTGGTTGGCCGGGCCCTGATGGGGATCTTCTCCCGGGTAGGCTTCCCCCGAGAAGTCGTCAGCGACCGGGGTACGAATTTCATATCCAAATACATGAAGTCCCTCTGGCAACAATGCGGGGTCACCTACAGATTCACGACCCCCTATCACCCCCAAGGGAACGGACTAGTGGAGCGTTTTAACCGCACTCTCAAAGGGATGATTGGGGGATTGGAAGAGCCTCTCCGTCGCCAGTGGGATGTACTGCTCCCGTGCCTCCTCTTCGCCTACCGGGAAGTTCCCCAGAAGTCCCTCGGTTTTAGCCCCTTCGAACTCCTATACGGGCACCCTGTGCGGGGGCCCCTCAGCCTAGTCAAGGAAGGTTGGGAGATGGCCCCCCTAACGACCCCTCCAGACGTCTTCAAATACATCCTGGCCTTACGAAACCAGACCCGGCGCTTCAGGGAGATGGCCAAGGCGAACCTCGAGGCCAGCCAGGAGGACATGAAGAGGTGGTATGATCACAATGCCTCCTCCGTTGAATTCGAGCCTGGGCAGCAAGTATGGGTGATGTCCCCCACCGAACCATGTGCCCTGCAAGATAAGTGGACGGGGCCCTTCAAAGTGGTCGAGCGCAAAAGCCCCGTCACTTACCTCATCGACATGGGGTCCTCCCGGAACCCCCTTCGGGTCCTCCACACCAACCGGCTCAAACCACACTTTGTGCGCTCCGAACTGAGCCTCTTGATGGCTACAGACAGTGGCACAGAAGAAGACTCCGAGCCCCTCCCGGATCTCCTGAAGACTCAGGAGAAGGACGGCTCCGTGGACGGGGTCCGGCTCTCTGACGCCCTCACTTCGGAGCAACGCCAGGACTGCCGGGACCTCCTGCTGCAGTTCGCTGCCCTGTTCTCCCTCACCCCCGGGGTCACCCCCTGGTGTTTGCACGACGTAGACACCGGGGACAGTCCCCCTGTCCGGCACCGGGCCTACCGCGTACCAGATCGGGTACGGGCCTGCATACAGGAGGAAGTGGCCAAGATGCTCACGATCGGGGTCATCGAGCCCTCGGACAGTCCCTGGGCCAGTCCGGTTGTACTGGTTCCCAAAGCCGCTGCCCCCGGCACCGCACCTGAACTGAGATTCTGCGTCGACTACCGGGGCTTGAACGCTGTCACCCGGACCGACGCTCATCCCATCCCCCGGGCAGACGAGCTGATTGACCGGCTGGGGGCCGCCCGCTACCTTAGTATCTTCGACCTAACGGCGGGCTACTGGCAGATCGGCCTCACACCCAGGGCTCAGGAACGGTCAGCCTTCTCTACCCCCGATGGCCACTATCAATTTAAGGTCATGCCCTTTGGCATGAAGAATGCCCCCGCCACGTTCCAACGCCTTGTGAACCAGGTCTTGGCGGGGCTTGAAGAATTCAGCGCTGCCTACCTGGACGATATCGCTGTATACAGCCGCCACTGGTCCGACCACCTCCGTCACCTCCAAGAGGTCCTACAAGCCCTCCAGCGGGCCGGCCTCACCATTAAGGCCGGCAAGTGCCAGATTGGCCAAGGGTCTGTGACCTACCTTGGGCACCAAGTGGGGAGCGGGCTGGTGGCCCCACTACAACTTAAGATTGCTGCCATCCAGTCCTGGCAGCCCCCCGTCACCCAGACCGAGGTCCGAGCCTTCTTGGGGCTCACCGGCTACTACCGGCGGTTCGTGAAGGACTACGGCAGCATCGTGGGGCCCCTCACGGGTCTCACATCCAAGAATCAACCGAAGCGGGTCAACTGGACTCCTGATTGTCAAGCGGCCTTCGAGGAGCTGAAGGCCGCCCTGTGCACCGCCCCGGTGCTCCAGGCCCCCGATTACAGTCGGGAATTTGTGGTGCAGACCGACGCCTCCGCCCACGGCATCGGAGCCGTCCTCTCTCAGTTGAACCCCGAAGGTCATGATCAGCCGGTGGCCTTCATCAGTCGACGTCTCCTGGCCCGAGAACAGCGTTGGAGCACCATCGAGAGGGAGGCATTTGCAGTAGTGTGGGCCCTCAAAAAGCTCCGACCCTATCTCTTCGGTACCCACTTCCGGGTACAAACCGACCATCGACCCCTGCAATGGCTGATGCAGATGCGGGGGGAGAACCCAAAACTCTTGCGCTGGTCCATTTCCCTGCAGGGAATGGACTTCACCGTGGAGCACCGACCAGGCCAAGACCACGCCAACGCGGATGGCCTGTCCCGCTTTTTCCGCCTCGACGAAGAGAGTCCCCAAGGAGATGGGTGACTCTCCCCGCCTTCAGCTGGGGGGGACGCATGTTGGACAGGCCTCACAGACGGCTTGCTCCCTCCCCGCTCGACAGGGCCCGGACTCCGGCCCACCTGGCATAACCCCGCGACAAGCACCTGTACTCCGTCTCCCGACGGACCCTTTGCCCTCGGACCCTTACTCATCACGGGGTCCAGCCCCACCGGCTTCCCCGGCCGGGTCAAGCCGCCATCTTGGGCCCTGCACCACGCGGCCGCCTGGC
The DNA here is from genome assembly GCF_964204655.1 of Triturus cristatus. Taxonomy (NCBI): domain Eukaryota; kingdom Metazoa; phylum Chordata; class Amphibia; order Caudata; family Salamandridae; genus Triturus; species Triturus cristatus. The sequence continues at coordinate 913,048,104 of NC_140583.1, forward strand.
CTCCCCTCGACCCTAACCCCGGGCCTGGCCGGCCCCGACATCCCGGCACCACCATCCACCCAGGAGGTGAGCGGACCACTTGACAGGTCAATGGGAGAACGAAGTGTCAAGGGCTCTCCCCCGCCAGGTGCCGATCGCCCCCAGCTCCCCCAGGCACTGGCTCCACCCCCTGCTGGGTGTCTGGACACCTTCATCCCGGACCCTCCGACCTCCAAGTGCGAGGGTCCGGACATCAAAGGGCACCAGCCCTATAACTGAGGCAGCTCCGGAGCAGGAAGGCAGTTGTATCCTGGAGTCGAGAGACACCGAGTGAACTCAACCTTGACGGTCTACTGGCGCTGCCGTAGCCCGCTCTTGTGAACCATCGTCCTGCCTGCTGGCGCTGCCGCGGCCTTCTGCAACATTCATCTTCCTGGGACCTGCTGGCGCTGCCGCGGCCCGTTGTAACGACCATCCTCACCGGGACCTGCTGGCGCTGCCGCGGCCTTCTGCAACAGTCATCTTCCTGGGACCTGCTGGCGCTGCCGCGGCCCGTTGTAACGACCATCCTCACCGGGACCTGCTGGCGCTGCCGCAGACCGTATATCTTCCGGGGACCTGCTGGCGCAGCCGCGGCCCGTTGTATCGACCATCCACACCGGGACCTGCTGGCGCTGCCGCGGCCCCGTACCACCAAGCTCGAGGATTGTGAGCTCATCATCATCTCATCCGAACTACCTGATTGGTAAATAGACTGTCCCGCTACCCCCTTCCCTACCTTGCGAGACTATAATCGAGGGGACCCCTGAGTCCAGACCTCCTTGTACCATTCAACCGTACCTTAAATAAGTGCTTATAAAGAACACTGAACCTTATCCGTGTGTGATATCTGTCTGTGGGGGGGAAGTTACTTGTCTGTACGATCACTGGAGACGGCTCTCCCCGGAGACCTCTCCTCCTGACCCCGGCCGACCCTCCCGGTCCGTCTACCTTTTCTAACAAGCACAATGTCCGTGGATCGCAGGCAGTTCAATCTTCACAAAGCCCATAGGGCAGTCAATGATTCTCAGCTGGATGGGGGACACAGTGGGATGCGTGTCCCCTACCTTGCCTGCACAGTCAAATGGCATCGTCTTCCACACTGGTGAGGGCATCAGGGGGGGGGGGAAGCAACAAGCACCGCAGGGACATCAGGGCAAAGGGGCGGCGTTGTGGGTGCAGGGATGGAGGACTCCACCACAGGGGGTGGGTCAGTGCCAAAGGCGGAGGCCAGGATGGCACTACACACCTTTGCAAGGTCCTCCAGGGAGTCCCCTGCACCCGAAGGGACCTCAGGCCCCAAGGAGGGGGGGGGGTCAGAGGGATGGGTCGCAGCGCCACCGGGGGAGGGTGGAGACAGGGGGGGAGACTCAACCACCCTGACCGGGGACCTCCTTGACCGCTTGCGTGGTGGTGTAACTGTGGGGCTCAGGGACAGAGCGGCCATGAAGGAGTCCTTGGGGGAGATGTGGCCAGGAGAGCTGAGGGGAGGGGATTTGGAGGGAGTGGACTGGGTGGAATGCGGACTCCCACTATGGCTGCGTGTCACACGTTTGCCCCCCGACCCAGTGGGTGTGCCTACCTCACCCTGTGTGTGCGTGTCAGGAGGAGTGCGGTGGACCTTCCCTGCTGGTGTGGTGCCCGTGTCCGTTGATGTGGGTGCATGCCGACGTCTGGGTGTACGTGTGACAGGCATGGGAGTGGGAAGTGTGGATGGGGCAGGGGTAGGTGGGGGGAGGTCGCGCTGCAGGAGACCCACTGCTGCAGTCAGTGTGGAGTCGATGGACCTCAGCAAGTTGCGTTGGTCAGCCTGCGATGAATGAATGCCCTCCAAGAAAGCCTCGATATTGGTGAGGGTTTTGCCGTGGGCATGGAGGACATTAAGGATCGCAGCCTGACCAACCTGCAGTTGCCGCTGGATGTCCACAGACTCTGCATTGGCGGCAGCAGTGGAGACAGGGGCAGGGGGTGCGGTGCCTGGCAGGAAGGAGACATGCTGTGACCGGGCACGCTGGGAAGGGACACGAGCAAGTGGGAGGCGGCTGGTGGAAACTGAGGGGGCGGTGCGAGGTGTTGTTCCGCTGTCAGCTGCTGGTGCAGCCTCCGCCCACTCGGAGACATCGTCCCCGGACCTGTCAGCTTCGTAGTCTGATGTGCCAGTCGACAGGTCCTCGGCCACACTCTCCTCCGCCTCTGTCCCACTCGATGTGCCAGACCCGATGTCACGGCTGGCACTGGTGCTCGGTCCCTCCGCCTGGTCTGTGTCCATGTCTCCCTCTGTGTCCCCCGACGATGCTGTGGGCAGGGTGGAGAGACAGAAATTATTCAGACACCTGTACACATCTGTCACATGAGTCCAATCTACATAGGTAACATTGCATGGCCTGAAAAGGAAGATCCCTAACATCTACTGAACAGGGTACCGATGTAGGGCATGAAACACACAGTTGGTTGAGCCACCATGCCACTGAAATACCATGGAGAGCATGAGACAATAGCTAAACACAGGAAAAGGAGTCTGACATAGCACCCAGGCCCTGGGGACAATCCAGCACTGCATCTGCACCACACAGCGTTGGCGAAAATACCGATGACCAGGGACCATATCCATGAACTTGAGACACATGCTGCATAGGTAATGCTGAAAACATGCACAACATGACTCGGTCACTGCACATTGCGTGTGTGTCCAGGCACATCACACACTGCCCAGACCCAGCAAGTGGTAATCAGGATTTAACACATAGGCATTGCCCGCCCCAACAAGACCCTACACGAGGCAAATTGTTGAGACACAGGTGGCACCAACATCTCATAGTCTGGGTGATACACACAGGGGCAGGCAAAAAGCAAGATTGGACGCCAAACAGCCAAGGTGCGCCTGTACAAATAATGAGGTACCAGTGCCCATCCTCAGATGAGTATAACAAGACACACAGGCACTGGCAACTGTGAGTATGAAGAAGGACAATCAGGTCAGGCTGCACAGTGGACACCTGTACAAATTAGCACGTCTATATACATGGTCACAGGGGACAATGGCACAGAGCACAACTTACGCTGTAGACACTGACAGTGGCCACGTTTATGATGACACATACACCACTGAGGAAAAGGTGCCCCAGGGGACAGTAGTGGGCACGCAACTACATGCTACTGAATGGTAATGACTGCAACACACGTCACCATCCCTGCACTATGTGTATCGCACACTCATGCACATCATGTCACAGGCCACTACATAGGACATGCGCGCTGTAAGGCATGACACATGCGAGACCAACTCCCATGTCTGGAGTCAGCATCAGTGCCAACTGACATGGAACCCACATGCAGTGAACTTGACAGTGCACAGGCAAGGTCCCACAACCTGTTACACACCACCCCCACACATGATGCTACAGACATTGTTCCCGTGGACAAAGCGCCAGCCTACATTACCCTGTGAAGGAGTGACTACACACAGACCAGGGAACACATTGCAAGGAGGGGAAGGGTGGCAGGGGCACAGCGCTATACTGGGGCAAACAGGATCTGCACAGCACCTTTAAACCCTGCCAGTGGATTCATGCTACTGTGCCCTTACAAATGCCGGTGACACACAACAAACACACATGTACCTACCCCCTTCCGGCTGCTGCATCGCCTGTAAGCGCCTCTCCAGGTCTGGAAAGACCACCGGCAGCACACGCCTGTGGAGGTGGCTCAGACGGCGGCGGCCGCGGTTCTTGTGGCTCTCAGGTGAGTCCCCCAGCAGGAGCCGTGCAATCCTCCGCGTCCAGCACCGGATATCCTGCCAGCGTTTCCTCACCTGGGGCAGGCTCCGCCTCCGACCATCCACACCCCTCACGGCACTGACGGCGGTCAGCCAGATCTGCTCCTTGGCAGTGGCGCCTACCTGTGAGGAGGAACAAGTGACACCACATCAATACACCAGCCACATGTCACAGAGAGACATATGGGTACAAATTAGCTGGTTACAACAAGGCATGTCATGCAGCCAACGCATTGCACCTTTGTCATAGGGACATCATCCCCTGGTGAGGGAAAAAGCACTACGTGCCACAGTGGGTACACAGGTGGAATGATGGCAATGTCACAATCAATGATCAAGGCTCACACTGTGCATCACACCCACCCCTCCTGTCTCAGGGCACTGCTGGGAGGACTCTGCACCCACCCCTCCTGTGTCAGGGCACTGCTGGGAGGACTCCACACCCACCCCTCCTGTCTCAGGGCACTGCTGGGAGTGATGGGCACCCACCCCTCCTGTGTCAGGGCACTGCTGGGAGGACTCCACACCCACCCCTCCTGTCTCAGGGCACTGCTGGGAGTGATGGGCACCCACCCCTCCTGTCTCAGGGCACTGCTGGGAGGACTCCACACCCACCCCTCCTGTCTCAGGGCAATGCTGGGAGGACTCTGCACACACCCCTCCTGGCTCAGGGCACTGCTGTGAGTGATAGGCCCCCACCCCTCCTGTCTCAGGGCACTGCTGTGAGTGATAGGCCCCCACCCCTCCTGTCTCAGGGCACTGCTGGGAGACATCAGGCACCCCCCCCCTGGGACCCCCCCGACAGTACATGGCATGTGTGTTACACCTGGACGCAATGGCAGAAGTCACAGTCACCACATAGGGACAGTCTGTGGCAGTGGCCTATGCACTCACCTGATAACCTGGTCGCCCATACAGCATGGAGTACTGTGGGAGGATCACATCCAGCAGAGCCATGTTCTCCTCCAGGGTGAATGGCTGTGTCCTCTCCACAGCCCTTGACATGGTTCCAGGGAATCAGTAGCAGCAGCTGGGTCGACGAATGCAAAGATGTGCAGGCAAGTGCTCCCTCATGGGACCTGGCTGCCTTATATGTGCCCTTCTGCCCAGTCTCATGCACAGGAGTACAGAGAGATTGGTCACTCACATTTGCATCCTATGTTTCCACCAATCCCTTCAAACCTAGCAGTCTGTGGGTTCTCTATCGGTTTCATTCTCCTGCATGATGTCAGCCCCACAAACACATTGCAACAAAGTAGACAAATCCCAACTGACTTCTGCTGTGCACCTTCCAGAACAATTTCGAATTTTGAACTTGGTCTCCATGACAACCAGCATGCATGTAGGCCTTAATACTTGTCCCCTATGTAATTTGGAGCATCACACACAGGTACGGTGCGTGTGGGGGCCCTAGGGCACCCCAAATGCATGGCAACGGCCCGTACATGCATGCCTACGCTCTCCATCACTTTTGGTCTGCACGCGTATGCGTACCCGTAGTGGTACGGACCGTACACTCGCATCTACGCTCTCCATCACTATGGGTCTGCACGCGTATGCGTACTCGTAGTGATAGTGAGCGTAGATGTGAGTGTACGGTCCGTACCACTACGGGTACGCATACGCGTGCAGACCCATAGTGATAGTGAGCGTAGATGCGAGTGTAGGGTCCGTACCACTACGGGTACGCATACGCGTGCAGACCCATAGTGATAGAGAGCGTAGATGCGAGTGTACGGCCCTATCACTATGGGTCTGCACGCGTATGCGTACCCGTAGTGGTACGGACCGAACACTCGCATCTACGCTCACTATCACTATGGGTCTGCACGCGTATGCGTACCCGTAGTGGTACGGACCATACACTCGCATCTACGCTCACCATCACTATGGGTCTGCACGCGTATGCGTACCCGTAGTGGTACGGACCGTACACTCGCATCTACGCTCACTATCACTATGGGTCTGCACGCGTATGCGTACCCGTAGTGGTACGGACCGTACACTCGCATCTACGCTCACTATCACTATGGGTCTGCACGCGTATGCGTACCCGTAGTGGTACGGACCATACACTCGCATCTACGCTCACTATCACTATGGGTCTGCATGCGTATGCGTACCCGTAGTGGTACGGACCGTACACTCGCATCTACGCTCACTATCACTATGGGTCTGCACGCGTATGCGTACCCGTAGTGGTACGGACCATACACTCACATCTACGCTCACTATCACTATGGGTCTGCACGCGTATGCGTACCCGTAGTGGTACGGACCGAACACTCGCATCTACGCTCACCATCACTATGGGTCTGCACGCGTATGCGTACCCGTAGTGGTACGGACCGTACACTCGCATCTACGCTCACCATCACTATGGGTCTGCACGCGTATGCGTACCCGTAGTGGTACGGACCGTACACTCGCATCTACGCTCACTATCACTATGGGTCTGCACGCGTATGCGTACTCGTAGTGGTACGGACCGTACACTCGCATCTACGCTCGCCATCACGATGGGTACACATACGGCAGCACTCCCACAGTGATTTGGGAACATGCACAGGCCCTCTCAGCAGCAGTACGGCGGATTTTACACATCACTGTGGTGATAGGCGACACACATGTAGGAATAGGGCGGACATACTTGTCCACGGATGGACATACTTGTCCAGGAATGGACATCAAGGCATCGTCTGTGCATTACCACATGTGTGGGGCACAGGTGTCACAGGCTGTGATGTGGAACATGCCTCCTGAGTGGAGAAGGCACCAGATGTATGATGAGATGTGTACATGTGTACTGTGTGAGGGTGCAATGTGTGCCAGGCATGCCCTTGACTCCTTTGACATGTGTGCATGTGGGACTGCGCACTTGGGGTGAGCGTCACTGGCATGGCACGGACACCAACACACGGAAGTGTCCCATGATGCCCGGTACAGGGGTCATGACACATGACTTATCACTACCCACAGTGCACAATGTGACTATGCCATATATGTGTCCGGGATTTACATCAGGTTGATGTTGTAGCACCCTCAAAAGCTGCAGCCGTTGCAGCAACCAACATGTGGCTGTGTGTAGATTGTCATTGCACACTGTTCCCAACACCATGCCACATGTGTTATCGGATGTGAGGTGCACATGTATGCAAGGGACACGGAGTAGCGTGACAAGGCCATGTCAGCAAACTCACAAGGAATGTGTGGTGAGTCATGACATGTGCACCTTCATGGCAAGGTGTGTGGGCTGGACTAGTGTAATGTCATGTGACCTGTGGCTCAGGTGTTCCGCTGCCAGTCTCTGCAATCGGCATCACACTTCTGCTGATGTGTGGGTGTATGTCACTCCTGTCTTGCGTCGGGCAGTGCACTTGCACTGGGACACAGCTATTTCCATGGCGTGGCATGGGGAGGTTCTCAATCACCGTGTGTAGCTGGGTCTTGGAAGGAGTGTCACCTTGCATCCATACGTGTCCTGGGCATGTAGCACATGCCTGACTCCCTATGTGGCATGTGTGTATTGCCAGATTTACATGTGCTCAGTAGACATGAGTTGTTCTCGTAGTGCACTCACTCTTCCTTGTCACTTCCAAATTACTGCAGAGCGCCTCCTGTTGCCCGAAGAATTCCAGACTTGGCCACCATGCAGGAGAATGACAGGATCCGGCTCTACCGCTTCACCCAACCGTTGATTCTGGAGCTGACGGCGAGACTGGCACCACACCTGCAACCGCAGCACAGGTATCCTACGGCACTGACACCCCAGCTGAAGGTAATGGCTGCCCTACATTTCCTTGCCACGGGTACCTTCCAAAATACCATAGCTCATGTTGGTGGCATGTCCCAGAGCATGTTCAGCGGTGTGCTGCATGATTTCTTGGAGGCCATGTTGATTCACCTGGATGACTTCATCAAGTTCCCAACCCCTGAACAGATGACTGAGGTCAAGCGTGGTTTCTATGCCCTGGGAGGGATGCCCCATGTCATTGGGTCCATAGATGGGACACATGTAGGTTTGGTACCACCACACGCACGGGAGGTGGCGTACCGCAATCGGAAGCACTACCACTCCATCAATGCCCTTGTGGTGTGTCTGTCCAACATGGTGATTTCACATGTCTGTGCTCGTTTCCCAGGATCAGCACACGATGCCTACATCATGAGGCGTAGCGGGATGCCTGATATGATGATGCAGCTGCGCAACGAACGGGCATGTGTTGTTGGTGGGTACAGTCTGTCTGTCCTGTATTCTGTTTGGCCGAGCAGCACTACCGCTTCGCCAGTTCTAACGATATCCATGTGCTTTCCATTTAGGGGACGCTGGCTATCCCAACATGCCTTGGCTGCTGACACCTCTCCGCAACCCCATCACGCCGGCCCAGCTCCGCTACAACACCGCCCATGGCCGGACAAGGCGAGTGATAGAGAGGACGTTTGGCATGCTGAAGAGCCGATTCAGGTGCCTCCACAAGACCGGCGGCGCACTCCCATATGCCCCGGCGAAGGTCTGCAAGATCTTCATGGTCTGCTGCATGCTGCACAACATGGCAGTTGAAAGAGCTGTGCCACTCATCCTGAATCAACATGACGAGGACCATCCACCCGTGGAGGACGAAGGGCTTGGCAATGGGGCTAGTGATGTGGAGGATGTGGAGCCGCAAGAGGACATCCGGACTCGGCTCATACGCGACTTCTTTGCTTAGTGGTGAGTACCAGTGTCTGAGTGTGCACGCCTTGGTCCCCGTGTGGCATGTGTTGTGATGCGTGTCTCCACCTGCATGTATGGCACGTGAGTCAGAGGTGTGTGTGGGTGTGTCACTGGAGTGATGGTGGCAGTGATGGTAGTATTTCCCCACTCATAATTGTGACCTAGCATGTTGTCATCCATACATGTGTCGAGTCAATGCACATGCAAGTGGCTGTGCTTTTTGTGGCTGACTTCTTGTGTGTCTCTCTTCCCCAGGTACCTGCGCATGCCGTCTTCTGGTTGCATTGTTGTGGCACTGCTATTCCTCATGGACATGGCATCGTGGGCTGACTCAGCGTTACAGGCACGGACACGTTTGGAAGTCTCCATGGGGTAAGGGATGCATCTGGGGTGTATTGGGTGTGGCAGTTGTTCACGATGTGTGCACACTGCCCCGGTCGGGGTTTGGTTCCTCTGCAGACATGTGGCATCCCCATGGGACACAACATGCAGCTGGGTACACCTGAATAGATGGGCTGCCTGGTTGTCAGTCATCAGTGATGGGATAGTGGATTGTGATGAAGGCATCAATGTGTGTGACACTGCCCTCGGACACATACGGTTAACATTGTCTTGACATGGCGTGGGACTTCCACATCAGCGGATGTATGGTGTATGGCAGTCTCTCCGTGAGCAGCTGTGGGTATTTAGCTGTTAGCCGACACTTGTGTGCCAGTTCCATGGCTATCACGCATTTGTGCTGCAGAAGGGGGGTGCCAGTGTTGGAGCCACATGTTACTCCACATGATGTGTTCATGTGTACTTCAAGTTGCCTCTGCAATCCCAAAAACATGACTATTAAAGGTGTCCCTATGCCTCCAAGGTGCCTCTTCTCAGTCAATGCTGGTGTGTTGGCACGGTGCATCCTGCATGTCTGGCATGGTATTCCCTGATTGTGGCTATGTGTCAATGTGTCGAGTGGCAAGATGCAAGCTGTGTGTGTGTGCTGAGACTGTGTATTGGGCATGATGTCCATGACTGTGTGGGTATTGTGACATGTGCCATCCCCATGCATCCAACGTTGTCCATGACCCCATTCTCTGCATCCACCGGACTCAAGCTTGCAGGACATGGTTCTGCCACCTGTCTACACGTACCTGGGTGCCCCCCAGGACACGGGCCAGGATCCCTGACCTCTGCGCATGACTGTTGCTGTACTCAATGTGTCTGTCAGCACGGTTGTTCGGCCACCCCCTCAGCTGGTTCTGACCATCACGGGTGTGTATGGTGCTCCATGTCTGTCTTGCCTAAAAAACTGTGACCCATGTGTCCTGTGCCAGACTCAGGCCCCAGGGTGTGGATGGTTGAAGTGAACAGATGACTCAGGCATGTTTAGACTGTACAAGACACATGTTAGGTAATAATGCTACCAGCAGGCATCTACTCTTAATAGTGTGATTTATTATTGGGGGGGGGGGGCAAAGTGAGGGGCTTTCCGGGATTAGGGAATCCAAAGTTCAGTAGGGGAGTTGGTGTCCTTGCCATTGGAAATCCTCAGAGTCCATGCCACAGTCTTTGTCAACATTGGTCAGCCAGTGACCAGCAGGGCCATGTGGCAGAGAATGTCTCTTGATGCTGTGATGCTGTTGCTCCAGTGGGCCAGGTGCCAGGCCAGGTGTCCTGGGAGATGGTGATGTAGCAGCCACCCTCACGGTCCTTTCCGTGGACGACCCGGCTTCCTGCGGGGAACCTCAGCAGCAGGCCGTGACGACGTCTGGGATGCTCCGTCGGATGTTTCCTCCTCCTCCTCATGATCCCTCCCTGTGGGTGGTGATGTTCTCCGCCTTCTGGCACAGGGAGGGTCGGCCATGGTGTCGGCCATCCGACGGAGTTCAGCGTGAATCCCCTGGGATGCCGTCACTTGCTCAGCCTGTCTGTCCTCCATCCTCCGTTGGTGTAGCTGTAGACAGGCTATTAGCTCCGCATGTTGCTGGGCCTGCTGGACCTTGATCCCCTCGAGGACGGACACAACCTGGGCCATGCCCGTGGTGTCCTGCCGGTATGAGTCCAGGATGTTACGGACATGGGAAAATACCGGATCCCCAGCCAACTGGTCAGGCTCGCGCCTCCGCCGTCCTCCACTCCCACCACCCCTGCCCACTTGCGTCTGGCCTGCACTTGTGGGCACATCGGGTCTCCGGGACCCCTGAGGGGTGGCATTGGTGTTGTCGCCTGCCTCCTCCTGGGTGCCCGGGACACCGTGTCCCTCCTGGCGAGCCTGGCTGCATTGTGGTGTTGGGGCAGGGATCCTGGGTGTCTCCTGGGATGTGGCAGGAGTGGGGGTGGTGGTTGGCACGGTTGTACCTGACGCAGGTGCTGCAGGTGGTTGGACACCAGAGGGGCCAGGTCGGTCGGGGTCGTCCGCAGAGTGGTGAGAGTGGTCGCTGCCGGTGGGATCGGTCTCCTGCAGATCCGGGTCCTGTGAGTGTTCCCCCCCAGTGTTGGGGGGTGCAGCACGACGTTGACCTGTGTGTGAGAGAGACAATGTTAATTTGGATCCATGCAACATCCATGTTTCATCCGTTACAAAGTTGGCACATTTCCTCTTGGAATTAGGATCTGTCTTGCATTCCACTCACAGTGCACTTGTGCATGTGTGTGTCCCTTGGGCACCAATTTGGCCCCTTTAACTATGTGTGGCACAGTCTTACTTGCTGCGTCAAGTGTGACTGCAGTCAGCAGTGGAGTGTGCATGTGTGCCGAGCTATGCATTTGCGCCTTCCTTGTAGCACTGTACATGTGCACATGGAGTGGATCCACACACTTATATGATGCAGGTGGCTGTCCTTGTGCTCGTGTACAGGTTGTAACATGGCCCTGCGTTTTGCCATGATGAAGAGGGGGGGTTCTGGCACTGGCCACCCTTGTCTACATGCACGCAGTCCACCTGCTGACGAGCAGACATTCCCACACACCAAAGGACTGATTTGCTCTCCCTGTGTCTCCCTCCTTCTCTGTCCCCCTCTCCCTCCCTCTCTGTCCCCCTCTCCCTCCCTCTGTGTGTCAGCCTCCTCCCTCTGTCCATCTTCCTGTGTCTCCCTCCCTCTCTGTCCCCCTCTCCCTCCCTCTCTGTCCCCCTCTCCCTCCCTCTGTGTGTCAGCCTCCTCCCTCTGTCCGTCTCCCTCCCTCTCAGTCCCCCTCTCCCTCCCTCTCTGTCCCCCTCTCCCACCCTCTGTGTCCCCCTCTCCCTCCCTCCGTGTGTCAGCCTCCTCCCTCTGTCCGTCTCCCTCCCTCTCAGTCCCCCTCTCCCTCCCTCTCTGTCCCCCTCTCCCACCCTCTGTGTCCCCCTCTCCCTCCCTCCGTGTGTCAGCCTCCTCCCTCTGTCCGTCTCCCTCCCTCTCAGTCCCACTCTCCCTCCCTCTGTGTCCCCCTCTCCCTCACTCTGTGTGTCAGCCTCCTCCCTCTGTCCGTCTCCCTCCCTCTCAGTCCCCCTCTCCCTCCCTCTCTGTCCCCCTCTCCCACCCTCTGTGTCCCCCTCTCCCTCCCTCTGTGTGTCAGCCTCCTCCCTCTGTCCGTCTCCCTCCCTCTCAGTCCCCCTCTCCCTCCCTCTCTGTCCCCCTCTCCCACCCTCTGTGTCCCCCTCTCCCTCCCTCCGTGTGTCAGCCTCCTCCCTCTGTCCGTCTCCCTCCCTCTCAGTCCCACTCTCCCTCCCTCTGTGTCCCCCTCTCCCTCCCTCTGTGTGTCAGCCTCCTCCCTCTGTCCGTCTCCCTCCCTCTCAGTCCCCCTCTCCCTCCCTCTGTGTCCCCCTCTCCCTCCCTCCGTGTGTCACCCTCTGTCACCTTGGCCCAGCTTCCTGGGCACACACTGTTAGCAGATCTTTGAGTGGCCCTTGGCCTGTTGATGTGAGTTTGTTTCTGATCTCCAGGCACCCATTTTGTCTGCTGTGTGTCTGTGCGCTGCTGCTGTGGTGGTGTGTGCTGCCACTCTTTCACACTGTTGGCTGTTCATTAGCTGCTGGCATGTGCAAAACAGTGCCTTCACCCCCATGTGTTGATGCAAGGCGTCCGCCATTTGCTGGCAAGTCATTCCTGTGTTGGGACACAGTGTTTGTCTGGCTGTGACCTAGGCCATATGGGCAGAGGGCATTGTTGTCTGCTTTGGAGTCGCACTATGTGATTCTTGGTGCCCAGCCTCCCGCCATCCGGGTTACCGTGTCATGTGTTGTTGTCTTCTGTGGCCTGTGACTTGACATTGTCCAGCTGGGTGCATGGGGCATGGTGGCAGCAGTGGCATGTGCCTGCTCATGGAGTGTGGTTGAGTAATGCGATGGCTTGTGGTGGTTGCGTGCCTGTTATTAATTTTGGTTGTGGTTGCAGTTCCCCCCATGTGAGGTGCGTTGTTTGTGTACTCACCCGGGTCTCGGAGTCCTTCTACTCCTTCAACTGCCTCCACCGGCAGTATGGCCATCACCCTCTCCTCCCAGGGATGGTACTGTACGGCTCTGCGGGAGGGCCCTCCTCCGGTGGCGTTGGCCTGGTCGTGTTCCTCCTGTCTCTTGGCTCTGACCCTCCTCCGCAGATCGTACCACCTGTTCTGGCAATCCTGCTTGGTCCTCCTGGTGTCCGCAACAGCATTCACAGCATCGACGATGGTCTGCCACATGGCTGTTTTGGCTGCCTGGCTGGTGCTTCTGACCAATGTTCCAAAGATCTGTGGCTCGACTCTGAGGATTTGATCAACAAGGACCTCCAACTCTCGGTGACTGAACTTTGGATTCTTGGTAGTGGGCATGGTGAGGGGTATGGGTGGGGATGGTGTGGGTGTGGGGGGGGTGTGGATGTTGGGGGGGAGTGTGGATGGTTGTGTGTGTGTGTGAATGTGATGAGAGGGTGTTTGTGAGGGTGGTCGTGTGAAGGTGTGCAAGTGTAAGATGTGGTGTCGCTTGTAGTCTGGTTCTGTGGTGTCTGGCAGCAGTGGGTCTGTTGCAAAGGCTCATGGTTTGTGTGTGTGGGCCCTTTTCATTGGTCCATGGGTGGGTGTGGCAGTGTTTGAATTTTGGGTGGGTGTGTTATAAGGAGTGGTGGTGTATTGGGCCTCTGTTTGTTTTTGACAGTTGCAGGTCAGTGATTGTGTTATTTTAGTGGTTGTTGGCCATGTTTAGTGGCTGTGTGCCTTTCGAATGGTGTATTGTTGAGTTGTTTTGTTTTGTCCTTGTTGTGTACGTGCGTTTTGAGCGTGTGTACGGTGTGTACATGGGCCATTTGGTTGTACGATTTTGTCCTTGTGTGTGGCTTTGTAAGACTCGTACATGCGGTTGTGATGTTGGGGCATGGGGTGCGCTCCGTACTTAGGAGGTTGTGTTGGGGGTGCGCCAGGAACGTACTGGGGTGGGGGTACGACTGGAACGTACTGGGGTGTGGGTAGACGGGGCTATGACACGTCCTGGGGTGGGGGTGTGGCTCGCACGTACTGGGGTGTAGGTACACGGGGGGTACGACACGTACTGGGGTGGGGGGGTGTACATGGACGGTGGTATGACACGTACTGGGGTGGGGGGGTGTACATTGACGGTGGTACGGCACGTACTGGGGTGGGGGGGTGTACATTGACGGTGGTACGACACGTACTGGGGTGGGGGTACGACTGGAACGTACTGGGGTGTGGGTAGACGGGGCTATGACACGTCCTGGGGTGGGGGTGTGGCTCGCACGTACTGGGGTGTAGGTACACGGGGGGTACGACACGTACAGGGGTGGGGGGGTGTACATGGACGGTGGTACGACACGTACTGGGGTGGGGGGTGTACATTGACGGTGGTACGACACGTACTGGGGTGGGGGTACGACTGGAACGTACTGGGGTGTGGGTAGACGGGGCTATGACACGTCCTGGGGTGGGGGTGTGGCTCGCACGTACTGGGGTGTAGGTACACGGGGGGTACGACACGTACTGGGGTGGGGGTACGACTGGAACGTACTGGGGTGTGGGTAGACGGGGCTATGACACGTCCTGGGGTGGGGGTGTGGCTCGCACGTACTGGGGTGTAGGTACACGGGGGGTACGACACGTACAGGGGTGGGGGGGTGTACATGGACGGTGGTACGACACGTACTGGGGTGGGGGGGTGTACATTGACGGTGGTACGGCACGTACTGGGGTGGGGGGGTGTACATTGACGGTGGTACGACACGTACTGGGGTGGGGGTACGACTGGAACGTAATGGGGTGTGGGTAGACGGGGCTATGACACGTCCTGGGGTGGGGGTGTGGCTCGCACGTACTGGGGTGTAGGTACACGGGGGGTACGACACGTACAGGGGTGGGGGGGTGTACATGGACGGTGGTACGACACGTACTGGGGTGGGGGGGTGTACATTGACGGTGGTACGACACGTACTGGGGTGGGGGTACGACTGGTACGTACTGGGGTGTGGGTAGACGGGGCTATGACACGTCCTGGGGTGGGGGTTCGACTGGAACGTACTGGGGTGTACCTAGACGGGTGGGGGTATACATATACGGGGGGTACGTGTCGGACGTACGGGGGCTGGGGGGAGTGTTGGGCGCGTATGCGGGCACATGTCTCCATGGTTGCTGTAGGAGTTCGGTGCGGACAGTGTTTTTTCCATACGGTTGTAACCTCGGACGCACGGGATGGATCGTGATTCCTAGGTCGGACTTGGTTTTTCACGTTTGTAAGGTAAATCGTCCGAGGACGTGTCGGACACATTTTCCGACCCGGGGACGTGTGGGGAATGATTCCCAGTGCGGTTCGTATGGACTTTTTACCATGCGAATCGTGATTGCCAGTTCGTACGGCACTTGTACGATTCGTACGGTAAAAAGACCCGATACGAGTCGCACGGGGGAATTTTTTACCGGATCGGCACCTTAGTCTTTTAAACAATCACTTATAGAAACACATACTTATTCACACAGGAACTCTTTCAATCTCTCACTCTCACATATACTCACTTATATACACCAATAGTCACATATACTAGTTTAAAACATATGTAGTTACTCATAAAGACACTGTAGAGACAGTCATTCACTCACTAACACACCCATACACACACTCATCCACCCATGCAGTCCTGCATACATACTATCTTCAACACATACAAACAGTGAGTCACTCATTCATGCACCTATGCACTACGTAATACCCCCCACCGAACCATACAGATACTCAGACTCATACTCAAAAAAACAACTAATAACCTATATAGACACCCATGTAGCTGCTCACCAACCCATGCAGCCACTTATACACAAACTGAGAGACTGATACAGATATATACATATTTAAACATTACTCACTAAGCCATGTATTCACTATGATACACCTAATCATTCAGTTACACAATCAATTTTTCAAAAACATATCATCCATTTAGACACTTATATACCCATTTATTCTTCCATCGACCTTGAGATATACATATATAAAACATATTTAATTTTCAGAAAAACACACATTCACGGGATGATGTCATCAGTGATGTCATCAGTGATGTCATTTGAGATGTCATCAGTGATGTCATGAGTGATGTCACTGACCATGTCATGAGTGATGTAATATGTGACGTCATCAGCAGTGCATTGCGGGCGCGCGAGTTATAGTTAGCTTAACTAACTATAACGGGGGAATTTCAATGGTTTTTTACGAGTAAAATGTCCAGCTAACTATAACGTGTGTGAAACCTTTGGTTTTTTCATTGAATTTCTAAGGTTTTTTAAATGCTAATTCCTAACTATAACGTGTGTGAAACCTATGGTTTTTTCATTGAATATATATATATATATATATATATATGAAGGACAAAAACTAACAGTGGAACCTTCACTTGACCAGCACCTAACCTTCTATTACTCTCCCTATCAGAACCCTATATATTAGGGAAAAACGTGTGCACACTCTGTGGCACCCACTGTAACAATGCCTATTCCCATGGGAATCAGAGTATATAACAAAAAACCAAAGGTGCACCACATAAACAATATGGGGGGAACAACCTTTACAACGCAACTTTTACAACGCACTACACTTACAACGCATTTTTTACAACGCAACATCCACTACAACGCATTCCATTACATCGCATGACACTACAACGCATTTTTAAAAACTACCTTTACAACGCATTCCATTACAACGCATACTACCTTTACAACGCATACCATTACAACGCATAATATTACACTACACTATCCAACACTTACCCTACTGTTGCACCCCCTGGAGTTAGAATAGTAATTTTTACCCCTATACTATCCAACACTTACCCTACTGTTGCACCCCCTGGAGTTAGAATAGTAATTTTTACCCCTATACTATCCAACACTTACCCTACTGTTGCACCCCCTGGAGTTAGAATAGTAATTTTTACCCCTATACTATCCAACACTTACCCTACTGTTGCACCCCCTGGAGTTAGAATAGTAATTTTTACCCCTATACTATCCAACACTTTCCCTACTGTTGCACCCCCTGGAGTTAGAATAGTAATTTTTACCCCTATACTATCCAACACTTACCCTACTGTTGCACCCCCTGGAGTTAGAATAGTAATTTTTACCCCTATACTATCCAACACTTACCCTACTGTTGCACCCCCTGGAGTTAGAATAGTAATTTTTACCCCTATACTATCCAACACTTACCCTACTGTTGCACCCCCTGGAGTTAGAATACTAATTTTTACCCCTATACTATCCAACACTTACCCTACTGTTGCACCCCCTGGAGTTAGAATACTAATTTTTAACCCTATACTATCTAATACTTACCTTGAATGCAATTTAATATTATGCGTTGTAATGGTATGCGTTGTAAAGGTAGTATGCGTTGTAATGGAATGCGTTGTAAATGAAGTTTTAAAAAATGCGTTGTAGTGTCATGCGATGTAATGGAATGCGATGTAGTGGATGTTGCGTTGTAAAAAATGCGTTGTAAGTGCATGCGTTGTAAAAGTGTGTGTTGCAACGACATACATCCCAATCCATTAATGTGACTTGATGAACAGTCCAGCCGACGCGTTTCGTCCTGAAACAGGACTTCTGCAGGGCTGTCAAACAATGAACAGAAAGATATATACATATAAATAACATATATACACCAACACATATACATTTATAAAAACACTAATACATAAATATAGACACCCTAAGAACATCAACAAGACAGAACAACATTTTTTCTAGAATGTATGGAAAATAGTTCCAGATATGGGGTATATTCAAACATATTGATCATTTTATTTTATTTCAACATAGAGAATTCACTTGAAGTAACCCGAGCAGCGTGTTGGGTTTAATGCTGGTCCAAAAAATTTTACGGGGTCAACCCAGCGAAACACATCTTACATTGAGTTATTTAGAAAGCGAAAGATAGAGTAACCAGAAATACAAACAACAGAAAGAGGTAGGGGGGGAAACAAGAGGAGGGACAACGGAAGAGAAAACCTGACCTACCATAGAGTCGTGGCGTAGCTCATAAATGGCAGAGTCCTTGTGGATTATTTCAATCCTTGTGATGAATATCTAAGGATCCGGTGTACGATTCTATCAGCTCTACATTAAGAATAGAGAAAAGAAAAAGGGGGAGGAGGAGAGAGGAGTGGCTAGAGTCAGTCATGGACATACAGTATTAATCAGAAAGGAAGCTAAGAACAAATGCTGTCATGATGATAAATGTATGCCGTATAGGCTAGGTATGACTCACAAATGGGCGTCAAGAGCAAGTGATCGACTCCTCGTGGATATTTATAATTCCAAAGCCGCTTATATTGGGTGAAGATGTACTGCTCTCAGAGCTCTAAATAATGGCTAAAGAGGAGAAAAGAGGGAGGCACCTATATACAGTTATGAAACAAAAAATCAAAAGAACTTAATACCGACATCATAGCAAGTATGTACAAAAGGAAGAAGCTGAATGCAACTTACAAAAGGGCGCCACGCCAAAGTGAGCAATATAGCTGCCAAAATCTGGAGGATAATAATCCCAGGGGTTCCACAATCAAGGTAGTCTCAGACGGACGGAATGTTTATATTAAACATCATCCCAAAGTTCTAAAGAGAGAGTAAAAAATATATATAAGATACTAAGGTAACGGAATGCATTAAGTGCGTAAAACGAGACACATGTGTCAAGCTAAAACCTGCTTGCCATATGATACGTGGAAGCAAGACACCATGGAATAAACAATAAATGTCTTTAATGCAACGATACCCGGAAATGAGGGAGCCCGAGTAAAAAGGAAAGCAGAACCCGTAACTAAGCAAGCGGGCGAACCGGTTGAAACTTCATAATCTTACCGTATAATTTCTGTTGCTGATAAGCAAAGCACCGAGGAGTCAAACGACGAGTAGAAACAGCGTCCAATATCAAATTAGGTAACCTTAGCCCTTGAGCCGTAAACTTTAAATAGTATGAAGAGTGGTGGGTTAAACGAGCCACGTGGGTGGTTATCATGACAACCAATGACGCTGAGCTTTGACCGTCAACTACGGCGGCCAATACGAGATTACCTATACTTGGTCTAAGAAATGTCCGCAAGATAGATAATATCTGTATATATGATCGAAATGGAATCGTGTATATCGTGATAATGTATTAAAGTTCAAAGTTTGGGGAAACAATTCATATCTGTGTGTGAGCTCAAGATTGGAACGTGTATCTCGTAACAATATATGAGTGTTCAGTAATTTGAGAAGGCAATTAGTATATGTACGTGAGCTCAAAGTAAAAATATGTATCTCATAATAATGTATTTGTGTGTAAAGGTCTAAAGAGGACACAACGAAACACGTGCGTGGTTGTCATGGAAACCAAGGCCATCGGATCCTGCTCATTGGTTGTAGCGGCCATTTTGACACTACCTCTGAGTAGATTTAGAGAGTGTCCAATAAGTGATTGGTGAGTATTTATGAGGCCAGATTCGAAAAACAGGGCACAATATAAAGCATAAGTGTTCAATTCTATGCAGAGGGTACCGCAGTGAAGATAGAAAATTTATTACAAATCATGTGCCCACGATCTTAGAATAGTACGAGTGGAGATGGGAACCACGTGGTTGGTTTCCATAGAAACATATATAAACGAGACCTGCTTGCCCATGACAGCAGCCATAATAGAGATACCTATACTTATGTAAATGATGTGGACATCGGAAATTTAGCGTCCCAAATGACGAACTTAACCATGAATAAACGGAGTCCCAAAGACTATTACCACCTAAAGATTAAATATCAACCAATAAATGGTAATAGACGCCGAAGGAGCAGTTAAAGTTTGTTGTTGACCATATACCTACGAACTTTTATAATATTGACCCCATGGGTGGTTGTCATAGTAACGTATAAAAACAAGAACCACTCGCACATGACGGTGGCAGCGTGAAGTTAACTCTATTAATATGGGTGACATGAACTTCAAAGAATGATCATTCCAAGATACAAACTAAAACCGTGGTCGCCATATAATTTATAGAGTATTACAATCTGAAATTTAATTTAACCACCATAACAGTGTGATTAATATGCGCACGGAGTACATAATGCGTACATTTAGATCAAAAAAAAAAATTGGATATGATCACCGTGAAATGAAAAATACCCATGTATTCAAAGGGAATTGATTAGTCCCACAAAGGAAAATATACTGCAGTTTATCAATAATAGATACAACTCTGCACAGGGCAAAGTGAAGGTGAGGGATAGGAAGGAATGTCTACTCCAAATATAAATTTTTTAAAATGTTCTTACATAATGTCAGATCAATATTATTCAGTAAAGAAATAGTAAGCAAGGGAGAATCAATGCCGTATGCTCTATTAGAAAACAGTAGAGTTAATGAGTGGAGAGTGATACAGTCATAATTAAGGAAACATGTAGAAGAAATAGCGTGAGTAAAGAACAAATGCAGGGTATTTATACATTTGTACCTGATAGTCCAACTGATTTGTTGATTTTGGTAATGCAGAATCAGATACTAGTTTACAATTTCAATGATGATCACAGAAATTAAAGCCAGTAATTATTCAAGAAAGTAATGCATTTCATCATCGCTGTTGAATCCAAATTCCACACTACGCAATCTACAGATCCATCCTGCCTCATTTCTTCTCAACGACAGTTCCCGATTACCACCCCTCACATTAATAGGTATGTGATCTATTCCCATAAACCACAATTCCTCTTCATTTGCGTGATTTTCCTGCATATGATATGTGAGTGGGTATTTTAGATCACCATTTCGACGAGCCCGAACATGTTCCTGCATTCTTATTTTCAAAGCCCTTTTTGTGCTTCCCACATAAATCTTATTACAGGGACAACCTAGCACATATGTTACGTATTTGGAGTTGCAGTTAATTAGATGATTTATCGAATAACTGCGTTTAGTATTAAAACTGAAGAGTTTAGTTTTATTTCTCCCCAGTTTGCACATATTGCATTGATTGCATGTGTAAATCCAATCGTCTTGGATTGGAGCCAGGTTTGGGATTTCACAATGGTGACATAGCTGGGGCACAGTATATTGCGCAAATTTTGCCCTCTTCTGTATGTAACTTTGGGTTTAGATGGTATAATGGCCTTAAGATCTGGTATCTCAGTTAGTAAGTGCCAGTGTTTCCTTAGGATATTATATACTTTGTTGCTACGATCATCAAATTGAGTTCCAAAAGCAATAGGGGCTTTTTGGAGTTTCCTCAATGGTTTTGTTGTTAAGGTCTCTCGTCTTGGGATCTTCAATGCCTTTGTGTAAGCTTTCTTTAAGACTGCTTCTGGATACCCTCGGTCCCGGAAGCGTTTCTTGGTTTCCTCTAAATTCCGGGCAAAGGTGTCATTGGTGCTACAATTACGGCGCATACGAATCATTTCCCCATAGAGGATGTTGGAAATAACATGTTGGGGGTGTGAGCTTTGGTAGTGCAGTGTGCTATTGCACGCCGTGATCTTCCTATGGGTGCGGCTGTGTATATGATCATCCTGGATAAAAAAAGTAATGTCCAAGAAATCTATTTCCTGCTGATTGTAATCTATGGTTAATCCTACATTGTAGGGATTATTATTCAAGTAGTCATGGTATTCTATGAGAGAGGCGATAGGTCCATCCCACAGCATTATCACGATATACACGATTCCATTTCGATCATATATACAGATATTATCTATCTTGCGGACATTTCTTAGACCAAGTATAGGTAATCTCGTAATGGCCGCCGTAGTTGACGGTCAAAGCTCAGCGTCATTGGTTGCCATGATAACCACCCACGTGGCTCGTTTAACCCGCCACTCTTCATACTATTTAAAGTTTACGGCTCAAGGGCTAAGGTTACCTAATTTGATATTGGACGCTGTTTCTAATCGTCGTTTGACTCCTCGGTGCTTTGCTTATCGGCAACAGAAATTATACGGTAAGATTATGAAGTTTCAACCGGTTCGCCCGCTTGCTTAGTTACGGGTTCTGCTTTCCTTTTTACTCGGGCTCCCTCATTTCCGGGCATCGTTGCATTAAAGACATTTATTGTTTATTCCATGGTGTCTTGCTTCCACGTATCATATGGCAAGCAGGTTTTAGCTTGACACATGTGTCTCGTTTTACGCACTTAATGCATTCCGTTACCTTAGTATCTTATATATATGTTTTACTCTCTCTTTAGAACTTTGGGATGATGTTTAATGTAAACATTCCGTCCGTCTGAGACTACCTTGATTGTGGAACCCCTGGGATTATTATCCTCCAGATTTTGGCAGCTATATTGCTCACTTTGGCGTGGCGCCCTTTTGTAAGTTGCATTCAGCTTCTTCCTTTTGTACATACTTGCTATGATGTCGGTATTAAGTTCTTTTGATTTTTTGTTTCATAACTGTATATAGGTGCCTCCCTCTTTTCTCCTCTTTAGCCATAATTTAGAGCTCTGAGAGCACTACATCTTCACCCAATATAAGCGGCTTTGGAGATATAAATATCCACGAGGAGTCGATCACTTGCTCTTGACGCCCATTTGTGAGTCATACCTAGCCTATTCGGCATACATTTATCATCATGACAGCATTTGTTCTTAGCTTCCTTTCTGATTAATACTCTATGTGCATGACTGACTCTAGCCACTCCTCTCTCCTCCTCCCCCTTTTTCTTTTCTCTATTCTTAATGTAGAGCTGATAGAATCGTACACCGGATCCTTAGATATTCATCACAAGGATTGAAATAATCCACAAGGACTCTGCCATTTATGAGCTACGCCACGACTCTATGGTAGGTCAGGTTTTCTCTTCCGTTGTCCCTCCTCTTGTTTCCCCCCCCTACCTCTTTCTGTTGTTTGTATTTCTGGTTACTCTATCTTTCGCTTTCTAAATAACTCAATGTAAGATGTGTTTCGCTGGGTTGACCCCGTAAAATTGTTTGGACCAGCATTAAACCCGAACACGCTGCTCGGGTTACTTCAAGTGAATTCTCTATGTTGAAATAAAATAAAATGATCAATATGTTTGAATATACCCCATATCTGGAACTATTTTCCATACATTCTAGAAAAAATGTCGTTCTGTCTTGTTGATGTTCTTAGGGTGTCTATATTTATGTATTAGTGTTTTTATAAATGTATATGTATTGGTGTATATATGTTATTTATATGTATATATCTTTCTGTTCATTGTTTGACAGCCCTGAAGAAGTCCTGTTTCAGGACGAAACGCGTCGGCTGGACTGTTCATCAAGTCACATTAATGGATTGTTTATGTCTTCTGGAATTTCTATTCAAATGAAAATTAAAAATGTTTATAAAAAGTGACCTCTAAAGAAATCCGTTAATTACAAAGGACTTTCTTATTTCCATATTGTTTATGTGGTGCACCTTTGGTTTTTTGTTTTATATATATATATATATATATATATATATATATATATATATATATATATATATATATATATATATATATATATATATATATCACAGCTACCACTTCCACCAGCCTTGAAATCCTTCAACTGCTTTTACGAAGTAAGTACACGAGCCAAATTCAAGTGTAGGTTGATTTATTCACCCAGAGCGACGGCCATAACGTTTCGGCTCCTCAGAGTCTTGGTCACATGACAGCGTTACACTCGTGTTAACACAAATTTAAAGTGCTAGTATTGGTCACATGGGGGAGTCACATGGTTACAATTTCATAGACATGGTAAAAATATATAGTTCGAGAGACCGGGCTGACAATATAATCAAGTTGCCAATAACTGTAGTTATATATTAAACTCAAATCTCCGAATACCTTGCAACAGAAAGACATGCTCTTCAATAACGGCATAAATGCTCGTAAGAATAAGGCAAAATGACACGCATATTTAACATACTTGCTGATATCGAAGTCAATAAATACAGCCTGCTCTCAATGTCAGAAACCATGTAAACAGTTCTCCCTTAGGGCCAATGAAATAAGAAAAGTGTATAGTGCAAAAAATACAAAAGCGCCTGTGCTGGTTAATAAAAAGATAATATAATGATGTAAATATCTAAAAACATTTCATATTTGGACATGGTCATACCAAAAAAGTAAGTTGTTAAGATTCAGGAACTGGCAAAAAGGACACTGTTCATATTGTTATAGGAACAAATATAGAGAGGATTACAAGCGTCCAAAAGTAAATACTGGTATAACACAAATTGTAAGGACGTTTCATCAAATTACGGAGTGCGAATATTGACCCTCAAAGCTATGTATATAGGAATAGATGACAATAGCAGATGTGCAAAAACGCAAAATTTACATAAAAATTACAGTTTGTCAATAATAAATAGTTAAATACTAGATAAATAGCCATAAAATAATATAACTTAATAGCTTTAAGACAAAAGACTAAAACTTTTCTTAAAATTGCCGTATACACATCCGATATAAATTCCAGTAAAACATAACAGGATAAAAGCCAATGGAGATTAAAAAGTGACGAACACTTGTGCAAATATCGCAAAGAGAAGTCCTAATGCATTACAGATTCTAGTGCAACATTATAACGTATGCGGAACAACTCAACCCAAACAAGTGTGCAGATCCTCAGTCATGTTTAATCCTGATGGTGTCTTGGTGTTGAGTTGCAAAATATAACGTGTTTCCAATCTGCGTAGGTTAAACTCACGATCACCTCCCCTCCTACTGGGCTCAATGGAATCAATGACATAATAATTGAGCCCCCTAGTGTCGCTATTGTGCACTTCTTTAAAATGTCGGGCGACGGGGTAGGTGTTGTCTTGGTTGGAAATGGCACGTAAGTGCTGCAATATACGCTTGTGCACCGCTAGTTTAGTACTGCCAATGTAGCTAAGATTGCACGGACAGGTGAGGACATAGATCGCATACTCGGTTTTGCACGTCAATAGTTTGCTGATCTTGTGCTGTCTGTTACTAAATGGATCAATATATACCTTAGTATTGATACCATGGGTACAGGCCTTGCATGTCTTGCACTTGTAAAACCCACTATTGAGCTGCAGCCAAGAAGTTTTATCAATGGTTTCAGGATTAGTATTAACTAAGGCTTGTCTCATAGTAGGGGCCCTACTATAAGTGATGGTAACACGCTGCGGAAGCAAAGGACCAATAATTGGATCGCTCCGCACAATGGGCCAATTCCTGTTTATGATTCTGCGTAATTCCGCTTGTTGTTTACTGTAGCCCATGATAATTCTAAAAGCATTGAATGAATTCATGTCATTACCCTCTTGGTTGCCGTGTATTGTAGTGACAACCGTAATGTTGGACGTGGGTTTCAACAGATCCTCACGGCTCAGTGCATTGGATCTTGTAATGGCACTTTCAATGACACCCTCTGAGTAGCCTCTCTGCCTGAATCTTTGTTTACTCAACGTCTGTGCTACTCTAAGATCCGTATCATTACTGCACACGCGCTTAAGGCGCAACATCTCCCCATAAGGTATACTTTTGATGAGATGGGGCGGATGGGCACTAGTCGCGTGTAGGGTCGAATTACCTGCCGTAGGTTTGCGGTAAAGCCTAGTTTCTAAATTACCAGCTCGTATGTAAATTTCTGTATCAAGAAAAGTGATACTGGTTTGGCTACATGTTGCAGTAAAATGAAGGTTAAGATTGTTGACATTTAAAATCTCAATAAAACCATTGGCCTCATCTAAAGATCCATTCCATATTACAAATAAGTCATCAATGAATCGTAACCAGACAACCACTTTTTCATTAAGACATTGGGCATGGTCCCTCTGGAGGATCATCTCCTCCCAATAGCCCATATGGAGACAGGCGTAGCTAGGGGAAAAACAAGCCCCCATAGCTACGCCTCTCAGTTGTCGGTACAGTAAGCTGTTGAACATAAAATTGTTGTTAAGAAGACAGCATTCTAGCATATCAATCAACATTTCATTGTGAACCCCAAATTGAGCTGGTTTGCGTGCTAAAAAATGTTTGATGGCCTGGATACCATCCCGGTGCCCAATACTGGTATACAGTGATGTCACATCGAGTGCTAACATCCAGTACTCCTCTCTCCATTCAACCCTACTTATTTTGCGCAAGAAATCCCCTGTATCTTGTATAAAAGAATCCAAAGATTTAACAAAGTCTTGCAAGAAAAAGTCAATATACTGCGACGTTTTTTCAAACATGCCATCTCGGGCTGAAATAATAGGTCTGCCCGGGGGTCTGTTTGGATCCTTATGCACCTTGGGGATAAAATACATAGTGGGGATAACAGGATTGTCATTACTCAGAAAGTTGAATTCAGCTTCAGAAATGAGTTTATGCCTCTTCCAGCCGATCAATTTACCACGGAACTCATTATTGGATACCTGGATAGCTGCTGCTGTGGTGCGAATGTAGCAGCTCCTATCATTAGGTTGATTCAAGGCCTCATGGTCATAGTATTCCTTAGTCAAAAGAACAATGTTGCCGCCCTTGTCACTTTGACGAACAATAGTCTTTCTATCACTCTTAAGTTTAAGAATGAGTTGATTATATTGTTGCATTTGGCGGTTGTAACAACGTCTCTTAATCTGAGTTTCCTTATGCAAAACCTTCAATTCAGTAACCACGTTTTCATTAAATATATCTAATGCATCGTGGGGCATAATGGGATTAAATGTGGATTTGGGTCTGAAAGATGTAACAGGTCCCCGTAGGTTGACACCATCCTGATAATTGGTATGGTTGCATTTGTCCACACCCTCAGTATCCCACAAGTCCTGTATGGCATCCTGAAGCGATACCTCAAGTGTATTGCTGGTGGTATTCCGTCGATTGTTTTGCAAAGCAAAGGATTTTTTAAGCTTGAGTTTGCGTACAGCTTTATAGATATCAAGACGCGTGGACACAAAATCAAAATTGTTCTGTGGTGCAAAGGAGAGGCCTAAAGAGAGGATCCTCTTATCATCATCAGTTAACTTCACAGATGTCAGATTGATGATAGTATTGGCGTCTTTACATACTATTGATTCTTCGCCCAGTATCCTCTTCCTCTTCTCCTGTTCTGATTTGAGGCCCCTCTTCCTCGCCCTCTGCCTCTGCCTGGACCTGAAGTTTGCACGTCTACGACGTGATCCATTGTTGCCGGCCTTGGACGTAGGGTTTGCCTCCTCTCCACACATAAAAAATTCATTTCCTCTGCTGGTGTCGGTTTAGGGATCAGTCCTGCTGCCAGATTGACGCGTAGCTCAGATTCAGAGTCACTGCCACCAACAGAACTCAAATCCGACTGTGAAGTATCATTCACACAAGTAACTTTATTAGGGCCCCTATTAGGAGGAATGATCTTGGATTTCGGAACCCGCAATGCGTCATATTTCCGCGCAAATGTAAAAATTTGCCCCAATTGATAGTCATTGCGGTCTCGTTGGAATTTAAACGTTTTTCTCTCCATAATTTTTGTTTCCTCCTTCTTGAGTCTTGCTATCATGTCATTCCTTAGCCTGGTTTTCTCATCAGACTCATCAATTTTATCAAGCTCTTCATTGATTGCATCAATCTCCTTGAGTAACAGAGCCCTATCAATATCAGCATACTTAATTAAAATCAACACCAGCTTACGTGAGGATTCCAGATTCGTTTCAGCCCATCCACGCATGAGCTCAGGATTAGGGTTTTCATAGCTGGGAGCCGTTAAGATACGCAACCCACGAGGGATACGCTCCACATCAATGTAACTCTGGAGGGATTTTGATTCCCACCACTTACTTTGCTCGCTCCGTAGCTTTTTCTCCAGTACTTTAAATTTCTCCTTAAGTGAACTGTGAGGCTGTCAGAGAACATTGACAATGCTGCAGCCTCCCGGTCGCGAACGCTGTCAACCGTCATGCTCAAAATCAGGGCTTAATTAATCAGCGTGTGGGGGGGTTTATATATATTACCTACAGGTGGTCGCCAACAGTTCAAACCAAACCAGGAAGTGTTGGCAGCCATCTTGGGACTCGGCTTGAGCGGAGTCCATGAAAAAACGTTTAAAAAAAAGAAAAGGAAACAGTGTAGGAATACCCTGAACCTCTAGGCCTCTGGGGAGGGGTCCCCACAGGGACCCCGCCGTGCTAAAAAAGCATTTTTTGGTTGAAGTTTTTAGCAGGAGATACATTCGAGCTACATTCGATCTGCAGCTTCTGCTGAAAGAAGAAGTGCTGGCTCCCATGCTTCTCTACAATTTAGCCCCTGGGTGAGCCAAGTACTGGGGGCATGCGGGAATTAGTCTAAAAATTGACGGCCTGCCCTTCGCCCGTGTCTACCCGGTGTGTATCGGATCTCAAAGCACTGTATATTGGGAGAAAGGGAGGCCCTGCTCGCTCTAGAAAGCTGTTGGTCTTGTGCCTCCTAACATGATGAACTCTGGGGGAGTAAGTCCCCTGAGGTCTTTGTGGGTCAAAGAGATGGTGGATCCCCAAGAATGCAGCCAAAGACACCCGAGCTGTGGGAATGCAGAGCCTGTATATCGGGAGGAAGGGAGGCCCCATCCCCTTTAGCAAGCTGCTCCTCTTGCACGTCCTGGCATAATGAACGTTGGGGGAGTGAGCCCCCTAAGGTCTTTGGGGGACAAAGAGATGGTGGGGCCCCAAGAATGCATCCAAATTCAACCCAGCTGAGGGATTGCAAAGAGCTGTATGTCTGGAAAAAAGGAGGTCCACTCCCTCTAGCAAGCTGCTTCTAATGCACCTCCTGGCATAATGAATTTTGGGGGAGTAAGTCCCCTGAGGTCCTTGGGGGGCCAAAGTGATGGTGGACCCCTAGAATGCAGCCAAAGTCACTTGCACTGTGGGATTGCTGAATGCTGTATATCAGGGGGAAAGGAGGCCTAGCCCCCTCTAGCAAACTTCTGCTCCTGCACCTCCTGGTGCAATTAATGTTGGGGGAGTGAGTCCACTGCAGTCCTCTGCAGCCAAAATCAACCCCTCTGCAGAATTGAAGAGTGCTGAATATGGAAGGAAGGGAGACACCGCCCTACCTAGCAAGCTGCTGCTGCTGCACCTCCAGGTGCAATGAATGTTGTGGGAGTAAGTCCCCTGATGTCCTTGGGGGCCAAAGAGATGGTGGACCTCCAAGAATGCAGCTAAAGTCACCTGCGCTGCAGGATTGTAGAGTGCTGTATATCAGGGGGAAATAAGGCCCCACTCTCTCTATCAAGCTGCTGCTCCTGCACTTCCTGGCATGATGAACATTGGGGGGGTGAGACCCTTGTGGTCATCGGGGGTCAAAGAGTTGGTGGACCCCCAAGAACGCAGCCAAAGTCACCCATTCTGTGGGATTACAGAGCGCTGTATATCGAGAGGAAGGTAGCACCCTATGCACAAGATTCCATGACGCTGACATCAGCGACAAAGCCCTGAAATAGAACTAATCCTTCCTCACCGGCCGAACACAGAGTCAGACTACCACCGTTTCACTTTGAACCCACAGAGATCAGCTGCAGAGTGTCTTAAGGCTCTTCCTGGAGCCTCACTCTCTTCAACATCTACATTGCCCCAAGCACAGCCATCGTCAGCAACGACGGACTGAACATTATCTCCTACACTGACGACACCCAGCTGACTCCTTCCCTCACCAATGAACCCACAGTCGGCAAGAATAACTTCCGTGAAGAGGTGAAGGCTGTCCCCACCTGGATGAAGAACAGCTACCTCAAGCTCAACTCAGAGAACACTGAAGTCCTTATGATGGGCTCCACCCCCTCCACCTGGAACGACTTCTGATGACCCACAGCACTTGAAACCCCCCCACACCCACAGACCACACACAAAACCTCAGCATTATCCTGGACCCCTCGCTCACCATGAGCCGCCAAATCAGCACCATCTCATCACATGCTAGGCCTCTCTGAAAGATCTTCAATTGGATCCCCAATGAGTCCAGAAAAACCGTCACCCACGCACTCATTAGCTGCAGAATGGACTATGACATCGCCCTCTACACCAGCATTACCGAGAAACTCCTCAAGAAATTGCACAACATTCAGAACGCCTGCGCCAGACTTATCCTCAACATCCACTGCCGCAGCCACATCACAAGACACCTGAGAGACTGCTACTGGCTCCCAGTCAGTAAAACAATCCCCTTTAAGCTCCTCACACATGCCTACAAAGCCCTGCGTACCTTAACCACCACCTCGCATTCCACGAACTCACCAGAGACCGAATATTTGACAGTACATTGCATGCTAATACAACGCATGCCATTACAATGCGATTGTAGCAACACAAGTGCTGTTACAATGCGTTACAATTACAACGCACACTTTTACCACACATATGCCTTTACCACGTATGTCATTAGAACGCAAAGGCATGCATGGTAAAGGTATAGACTTGGTAAAAGTGGTTAAGGTAACTAATGGTATCTATATATGTGTATGAATATATATGTATGTATAGACATCGTGAACAAGGCAGCATGAGTCTGCTGAACCGCGTAGATGTTAAACCTCGTCCGATAAATAAAAGAGACCGAGTGTCCAAATTTTACCTTGGAGTGCTGGATGTTCATTTCTAAAAAAAAGGAATGCACCTATAATTGGATATATATATATTATCTACTGGCGGTCGCCAGTAGATAGTTATAGTTAGGACCGAGCTCCCATAGGAAATCTGAAAATTAAATTTTGAATAACTTTGGCGCCGGTTGACTTATCTTCGTGAAATTCTCAAAACTAATGGGGCGCTCCGCTCAGCTCCTACCCTGAAAGTCTCGGGGTGATTCGTCAAGCGGGGGCTGAGAAAAAAGGGGGGTCCCAAAACGCGTTTTCCCCATGCATTTTGCCATAGGACCTTTAGTCGAAGGTACAGCCCGAACGGCTGAACAGAATTACTTGAAATTTGGCAAAGAGGTAGTCCTCAGGTCAGGCATGTGCCTTTTGCTTAAATGGTGTAAATCCGTTCAGTAGTTCCTGAGAAAATCAAAAGTAAAATCACATATATATCTGGGCGGAGCCTAACCACACATCTCATCGTGAGATCTGATTGGCTGTCAGCACTTCATCCAAGAAGTGTTGGCAGCCATCTTGGGACCAATCTACATGATAGCACCTCATTAAAAAGCATTGCAGTTAATAGAAGGTTTTAAGACTTTAGTTACATTATAAATCATTTGTTGATGGTACCATACTCATTTTAGGAATTGTGGTGTGTTCTAAGGTGATTTTACCATGTGAAAAAGCCTTCTGCTGTGATATTATGAATCATGTTTGAGAGAAAACTATTTTCTCATGCTTTTCCCACAGAGGTTTGGAAGGTGATCTATAAGCTAACTGAGAGCATATTTTCTGTAAATTCACAATATCTTTCTCAGTCATGTGAGAATGAAGTCTGACATTCTCAGTGAAACATGTACATCCAACAAGGGCAGAGACTGTCAGTTGATTCCTTTGTGTTCTACTGCAGCTTCCCAGAGTGTTCTAAAGAACAACTAGAGCGCTAACAGTCCTACTTATGACAAACGTATGGCACACCTGAAGTCATCTTGGTTGGAATAAAGTGGTAATTCTTAAAACATTTAATTTACAAAGGAACAAAATGAGGGGGTTCATTTTGCCATAGAAATTATGATTAGTTCTGCAGAAAGAAAAATTAGGGCACATTTTGACTTCTCAAATCCTCTTCTATTTCATAAACAAATTCTGACATGCAGACTGAAACATGCACTTTGAATACTAGCAGCAGACTTCCCTGGTGAGCAGTAGTTTTACTGCAGTGATCTAATGAGCAACTAGACTGCTAACATTCAGAATTTATGGCAAATGTGTGACACATCTGAATGCCTTCTTGAAGGAACCAAAATAAAAAACTGAAAGTATTCCCACTGAGGAGATTGCAGTAAATGAGGAAATTAGGAAACTTCATAACAAATAAATCTCCCAAGATGGCCACCAGAGACAAAAGAGCCCAAATGTAGCCCAAATATCACCCAGATGTAGCCCAAGTATAGCCTAATGACAGAATGTCCCAGAGTGTTCTTAAGAACAACTAGAGCACTTACTGTCTTACTTATGACAAAAGTATGGCACACCTGAAGTCATCTTGATTGGAATAAACTGGTAACACTTAAATCATTTAATTTAAAAAGGAACAAAATGAGGGGGTTCATTTTGCCATAGAAATTATGATTAGTGCTGAAGAAAGAAAATTGAGGGCACATTTTGAGTGACTTCTCAAATCCTCTTCTATTTTATTAAAAAATTCTGATATGCAGACTGAAACATGCACTTTTAATACCAGCAGCAGACTTCCGTGGTGAGCAGTAGCTTTACTACAGTGATCTAATGAGCAACTAGAGTGCTAACATTCAGAATTTATGGCAAATGTGTGACATATCTGAATACCTTCTTGATGGAATCAAAGTAAAAAACTGAAAGCATTTCCTACTGAGGAGACTGCAGTAAATGAGGAAATTAGGAAACTTCATAACAAATAAATCTCCCAAGATGGCCACCAGACACAAAAGAGCCTAAATGCAGCACAAATATCACCCAGATGTAGCCCACATGTAGCCCAATGACAGAAGTGTGCAAAACACTTATTTTTTGTGTATTTGCAGTTTTATATAGTGCAGACTTGTCAGGTATTGGAATGCTTTACATGAGCATTGGTTACATCACACAAGATCAAATTCATTTTGGTTGTAGACATGGGGAGATTAAATGATTTGACCACAATCACAGAATGTTGAGCTGAAGCAGAAACTCCAACCTGGTTCCCCAGTTGCAAAGTCTGCAGCTCTGGAAGTAACACCACATCCTCTCGCCAAGGTGCAACATTTAATCAAGTGGTCAACTGGATAAAAAAACATAAAGATTACAAGTAATTTAAAAGTTCTTTGTCGCTATTTGAAAACTCAGAAAATATGTCCTCATTTTGGTTTTTGAGAGCACTAACCATAATTTTGATGCAATTAAGACCCTCTCATATATGTAATTTCTAAAAGAAATACTCTAGGTATTACAGTTTTGATTACATCAAGATGACGTCAGGCGTTCCACACTTTTGTAATAAATATAGAATGTTAGCAATCTAGTTGTTCATTGGGATACTGTTGAGAGGCAGAGGCCAGGGGCACGGACTCTGAAAATTGAAGGCAGGTAGGAGAGTGCAGAGGCAACAATTTGACCACACTGGGCAGGCAGGAAGGGCAGTGGCAGCACAACAGACTATGTAGGGCAGTGGAAAGGGGGGCAGGGGCAACACGCCAACAATACAGGACTAGCAAGAGAGGAAGTGGCAATATAGTAGACCATTGTGGGCAGAAGGAAGAGGCAGTGGTAGTACAACCATACATGCCAACCGACCCGTTTCAGCCAGGAAACGTCTAATGTTTTTAAGCTCAAATGGGCTTTATTTGATCTGTCTCCTGTCTACAATCTCCTCTTTTTCAATGTAACTCAAAGGGGAAAATCAATACCCCAGTTTTTTTTCAAAATCTCCCTCTTACCAAGTTCAAAATGTTCGCAAGTATGGTACATTGAATCATGGTAGGCAGGAGGAATTGGGGTAGGGACATGAACTCGGATAACAGAGGACAGGAGGGACATGGAGAGGTGCACCAAACTGACCCTACAGGGCAGGCATCAGGGTTTGCAGCAGCACAATACACCACACAGCGCATGCGGGACGGGAGTGCAGCACAACAATCCATAGAAAGCAATAGGGAGGGGACAGGACCATGCACATGGACAACAGAGAACAGATGGGAAAGAGGCAATGGTAGCTAGCTGACCATAATGGACAGACAGGAGAGAAAGCTGCAGCATAACAGACTATAAAGGGCAGGAAGGACGGATCAGGGGCATTACAATGGAACAGACAAGCCAGGAGGGAGGGAATAGGGGGTCTGCACATGGAAACAGAGGGTTGGGGGCAAGCTGGCAGGGCAGGAGCAGCAAGATGACCATGGAGGTCAGGCAGGATGGGCACTAGAAACAAGACGCACCATGGAGAGCAACAATGAGACTATGGTGGCATACACACAGACCATGGAGTGAAGGTGGGAGGGGGTCAGTGGCAGCTAGCTGACCACCCAGGGAAGGTGGGAGGGGCCATGGCAGCACAGAAGACCATGCATGGCAAGCGGGAGGGTTAGTGGCAGCACAATGGCTATGATGAGCAAGAAGGAGGGTGCAGGGGCATGCACAAAGGACCATGTAGGATAGAAGGGAGGGTCAGGACCTGGGCACAGACAAGAGAGTTCAGGGGAAGGGGCCTCACAACAGACCACGCGGGGCAGGCAGGAGGAGCAGTTGCAGCACAACAGATCAGGGAGGGCAGAAGGGTGTGGCAGTAAAATGGACCATGGAGGAAAGGAGGAAGGGGATAGGGGCATGGCATGTGGACAGGCAGGGTGGAGGTGGCAGGGACAGGTTACAGTCATCTGATAATGCTAGGCAGGTGGGAGGGGAGTGGCAGCTCAACAGAACACTCAGAGTAGATAGGAGTGGCAGGTCCATGGAACATAGTGGGCAAAAAGGATGGAGCAGGGGCATGCACAAAGACATCGGAGGGCAGGGGGAAGGAGAATAGGGGCAGCAAGCTAAGCACAGAGGCTAAGCAGGAGGTCAATGATGGGCCATAGAATTGGGCAATGGAGGGCAGGAGGGGTGGACTGGTACATCATGCTAAATGGAGGGCAGTGGCAGCACATCAGACCATGCATGGCAGGAGGGAGGAGGCTAGTCCATGGATTCAGACAACAGAAGATAGGGAGGAGGTGGATGGGGCAGCAAGCTAACTGTTCAGAGAAGGTGGGTATTAGGAACTTTATTGTTTTTAAAATGTGTGTCTGTGCGAATAACTTAAAATATGAACAAGTATGCAGCATAATCTCGCTTTTATTCAGGAAGAAGAGAACGTTTGTGACTGTGACTCCGGGCTCACTTGGCAGAAACACCCCCTGACCCTCCACCCCCATCGCAAAATGTAATGCCCGTGAAAAGGGTAGGTGGACGCAGTGTTATATAGAACATAGTCCTGAGAGCACGATTGAAAATGAAAACTAGATGTAGTATATGGTATAAACTATGCACCAAAAAGTGTGATATAAGATGAACCGGGGCGTGAAATATAATATGCAATACATTGTGCGCAATGACAGATTCATTGGAGAGCGCGAGATAGCAAAGGCACTAGCGCGTGCTATGCGATATGCGCCTTGGAGTGTAATATGCACAGGGCAGTGTTGTGTAACAAAACTAGTCTCTAAAGTGGTAATATAAAATATGTGCTGGGGAGTGTAATGTTGCATATGCACTGTGACAAAGATTTGGATCCCAGATTGTAATATGTATGGCATAGCGCTGTGCGTTATAACATACACATCGAGGAAGGCATGTTAGATGGGGCAATATAACCCGTGTGAAGGCAAGTGTGGCATGACATATTCACGGGGTGGTGTTACAGTGCACATGGGCTAGCTAGTGTCATAGCATACGCACTAGCTGGTGGAATACAACACAGAGGTGTGAGGCAATCGGCATGCACTGGTGGGTGTAACACAGCATTGGGCTCAGCCAGGAGCACGATGTGACTCTCAAGTGAGGTTCGTCTCCTTTCCAGAGAGTAAAATAAAAAGTATTACACCTCCGGCGGTGGATGTGATTTTTATTAACCGTGAGGGGGGTTTCTTGCATAGTTTGGTCGAATTTTTGTCGAATCCCCTTTGAATGGCTTGGTGTGCGTGTATATTAAATGTGCCCGGCAATAGCTACCCATGTTTGTATAAATAAACGATAAGGGTGTCTACTTGGAGAGTACCCACCGGCGGGGGCGCCGGGATTAGGCACGGTAGGGCGTCAGACACGTCAGAGCTTCACTAGCGGTGTAAATACATTCCATGTGGATTCATTCTATGCATAGTCGCCTTTTAATGAATATCACGCAAATCGTCATGGTGATAGGTACATACGGTTTGTCCAGCATGTCCTAGGTGTTTCTATAAATATATATATTTTTAAAATAATAAAAAACAAAGGCCGGCCCCAGGGGATGGGGTCCCCGGAGCCATAAGTGGCCTGAGGAGGGGGGCAACGCAGCCCCCTCCTAAAGAATTTAAATTAAAAAAAGGCCATGACCCGGGGGTTGGGGTCCCCGGGCCGATTAAGGCCTTGGGAGGGCCAAATTAATTTTTTTCAACAAAAAAAATTAGGGTGCAGGCCCTGGGGGATGGGGTCCCCAGGGCCAGTAAATTAGAAAAAGAAGTGGGGCCACACAGCCCTCCTTCTTAAAAAAATAAAATAAATAAAGGACCGGCATCACGCTGGAGGCCACGCCCCCTCCTTGCAGCACTCTGCAAACGCAAACCCCTGGCCAGTTGTAAGTTGGGGAATTAATTCCCCTTCAATATTGAGGGTCCCTGAGGGCCAACTAGCCCAACAGGTATCTCCAGTGTGCGCCAGGGAGCTGCGTTGCAGACAAGTGTTCTGAGGCCACGCCCCTTTTTACACCTTTATGCAACGCAGCTCTGTGGTGCTTACTGGACGTACCTAGTGGGCTATTTTGCCCCTAGGTATCCTCAGGATTCAAGGGGACTTAATCTCCCAACTTAAAAAATGGCCACAGGGCATGTTTACACAGTGGGGAAGGAAGGGGACGGGGCCTGAGGTGACGTGTGCAAACACGCCCTATGGCGCGTTTTAAGTTGGGGAAATAATTCCCCTCCAATCCTGAGGGCCCCTGGGGGCTAACTAGCCCACCAGGTGCTTCCAGTAAGCGCCACTGAGCTGCGTTGCAGAGAGGTGGTCCAGGCCCTGCCACTTTTTACACCTCTCTGCAACGCAGCTCTGTGGCGCATACTGGAGGTACCTAGTGGGCTAGTTGGACCCTAGGGACCCTCAGGATTCAAATGAACTTAATCTCTCAACTAAAAACGGCCACAGGGCGTGTTTACACAGTGGTGAAGGGAGGGGACGGGGCCTGAGTTAACGTGTGCAAACAAGCCCTGTGGCGCGTTTTAAGTTGGGGAAATAATTCCCCTTCAATCCTGAGGGACCCTGGGGGCCAACTAGCCCACCAGGTGCTTCCAGTAAGCACCACTCCGCTGCGTTGCAGAGAGGTGGTCTAGGCCATGCCCCTTTTTACATCTCTCTGCAACGCAGCTCTGTGGCGCTTACTGGAGGTACCTAGTGGTCTAGTTGGACCCTAGGGACCCTCAAGATTCAAGGGGACTTAATTTCCCAACTTAAAACGGCCACAGGGCGTGTTTACACAGTGGGGAAGTGAGGGGACGGGCCTGAGGTGACATGTGTAAACACGCCCTGTGGCGCGCTTTAAGAGGTAGTTTTAATCCCCTGCCCTATTACATACTAGGGGCTTACGGAGGAGGTCATGCTGATCACAGGGGGACCCCAACGCATAGTGTTCCCTAGTGTATGTAGGTGTTTTCACTGTATTCTGAGTGTCTTTTAACATAGCACTGGCTCTAGGACTGGTTAGTCAGACTCAGTTACCACCAGTATCCGTCTGAAAAAGTTGAGGGTACAGGATGATTTTGCAACAAGGCTTCTTTCTGCTCTTCTGTTTGTTCTTTCTGCACGTTATCCTTCTTCCTGAACTTTTCTTCGTCTTTGAGGACTTCTGTTGCTTCTTTCTGCATTTCTTTTTTTTCTTTCTGTGCGTTTTTTCTTCTTTCGTCACATGTCCTATCTCTGTAGACATAGTTAGAAATTAGCATTTCAAAAACCTTTGAAATTCACTGAAAAAACCATAGGTTTCAGGCACGTTATAGTTAGGAATTAGCATTTAAAAAACCTTAGAAATTCACTGAAAAAAACATAGGTTTCAGGGGCGTTATAGTTAGCTGGACTTTTCACTCGTAAAAAACTATTGAAATTCCCCCGTTATAGTTAGTTCAGCTAACTATAACTCGCGCGCCTGCAATGCACTGCTGATGACGTCACATATGGTTTTTTCAGTGAATATATATATATTGAAAGAGATTGAAAGAGTTCCTGTATGAATAAGTATGTGTTTCTATAAGTGATTGTTTAAAAGACTAAGTATGTGCAAGTTTCTGTAGAAGTAAGTGTGGTGGTGTGTGTATAACTGTATATGCAAGTAAATGGATGTTTGATTCTTTATTAGCATGAGTGACTATGTGTGTGAGTAACTCTATGGATGAGTGGCGTTGTGTAACAGGATGTATAGGTGTGTGAGTACATATGATGAGTGAGCACATGTATGAGTGACTGTATAGGACTGTTGGTGAATGAGTGGATGTGTATGTGGATCTTAGAATTACTGAATAGGTTGTTGTAACTGGTGTGTCCATTGTTTTGAACATTGTAGTTTCTATTTTTGAATGTGTGTATCAAAGGTTATATTAGGGGAAGAGGAGGTCTGCCACTCTATCACAAGGATGATGTCATCAGTGATGTCATTAGTGATGTCATTTGAGATGTCATCAGTGATATCATGAGTGATGTCACTGACCATGTCATGAGTGATGTAATATGTGACGTCATCAGCAGTGCATTGCGGGCGCGCGAGTTATAGTTAGCTGAACTAACTATAACGGGGGAATTTCAATGGTTTTGTACGAGTGAAAAGTCCAGCTAACTATAACGCCCCTAAAACATATGGTTTTTTCAGTGAATTTTCAAGGTTTTTTAAATGCTAATTCCTAACTATAACGTGCCTGAAACCTATGGTTTTTTCAGTGAATTTCAAAGGTTTTTTAAATGCTAATTTCTAACTATGCCTTCAGAGATAGGACATGTGAAGAAAGAAGAAAAAACGCACAGAAAGAAAAAAAAGAAATGCAGAAAGAAGCAAGAGAAGTCCTCAAAGACGAAGAAAAGTGCAGGAAGAAGGATAACGTGCAGAAAGAACAAACAGAAGAGCAGAAAGAAGCCTTGTTGCAAAATCATCCTGTACCCTCAACTTGTTCAGACGGATACTAGTGGTAACTGAGTCTGACTAACCAGTCCTAGAGCCAGTGCTATGTTAAAAGACACTCAGAATACAGTAAAAACACCTAAATACACTAGGGAACACCATTGGGGTCCCCATGTGATCAGCATGACCTCCTTTGTAAGCCCCTAGTATATAATAGGGCAGGGGATTACAACTACCTCTTAAAACGCGCCACAGGGCGTGTTTGCACACATCACCTCAGGCCCCGTCCCCTCACTACCCACTGTGTAAACACGCCCTGTGGCTGTTTTAAGTTGGGAGATTAAGTCCCCTTGAATCCTGAGGGTCCCTAGGGTCCATCTAGACCAATAGGTACCTCCAGTAAGCGCCACAGAGCTGCGTTGCAGTGAGATGTAAAAAGGGGCACGGCCTAGACCACCTCTCTGCTCCGTGGCGCTTACTGGAAGCACCTGGTGGGCTATTTAGCCCCCAGCGGCCCTCAGGATTGAAGGGGAATTATTTCCCCAACTTAAAACGCGCCATAGGGCGTGTTTGCACATGTCACCTCAGGCCCCGTCCCCTTCCTTCCCCACTGTGTAAACATGCCCTGTGGCCGTTTTTTAAGTTGGGAGATTAAGTCCCCTTGAATCCTGAGGATCCCTAGGGGCTAAATAGCCCACTAGGTACGTCCAGTAAGCACCATTGCAGAGAGGTGTAAAAAGGGGCAAGGCCTGCACCACCTCTCTGCAACGCAGAGCAGTGGCACTTACTGGAAGCACCTGATGGGCTAGTTGGCCCCCAGGGTCCCTCAGGATTGAAAGGGAATTATTTCCCCAACTTAAAAGGCGCCACAGGGCGTGTTTGCACACGTCACCTCAGGCCCCGTCCCCTCCCTTCACCACTGTGTAAACGCGCCCTGTGGCCGTTCTAAGTTGAGAGATTAAGTCCCCTTGAATCCTAAGGGTCCCTAGGGTCAAACTAGCCCACTAGGTACCACCAGTAAGCGCCACAGAGCTGCGTTGCATAGAGGTGTAAAAAGGGGCGTGGCCTCAGAACACCTGTCTGCAAAGCAGCTCCCTGGCGCACACTGGAGATACCTGTTGGGCTAGTTGGCCCTCAGGGACCCTCAGTATTGAAGGGGAATTAATTCCCCAACTTACAACTGGCCAGGGGGCACGTTTGCAGAGTGCTGCAAGGAGGGGGCGTGGCCTCCAGCGCGATGCTGGTCTTTTATTTATTTTAGTTTTTTTAAGAAGGAGGGCTGTGTGCGCCGCCTTCTTTTTCTAATTTACTGGCCCTGGGGACGCCATCCCCCAGGGCCTGCACCCTAATTTGTTTTGTTGAAAAAAAAAATGTGTCCCTCTCAAGGCCTTAATCGGCCCCGGGGACCCCAACCCCCAGGTCATGGCCTTTTTTTAATTTAAATTCTTTAGGAGGGGGCTGCGTTGCCCCCCTCCTCAGGCCACTTATGGCTCCGGGGACCCCATCCCCCGGGGCCGGCCTTTGTTTTTTATTATTTTGAAAATATATATATTTATAGAAACACCTAGGACATGCTGGACAAACCGTATGTACCTATCACCATGACGATTTGCGTGATATTCATTAAAAGGCGACTATGCATAGAATGAATCTACATGGAATGTATTTACACCGCTAGTGAAGCTCTGACGTGTCTGACACCCTACCGTGCCTAATCCCGGCGCCCCCGCCGGTGGGTACTCTCCAAGTAGACACCCTTGTCGTTTATTTATACAAACATGGGTAGCTATTGACGGGCACATTTAATATACACGCACACCAAGCCATTCAAAGGGGATTCGACAAAAATTCGACCAAACTATGCAAGAAACCCCCCTCACGGTTAATAAAAAACACATCCACCGCCGGATGTGTAATACTTTTTATTTTACTCTCTGGAAAGGAGACGAACCTCACTTGAGAGTCACAGCGTGCTCCTGGTTGAGCCCAATGCTGAGTTACACCCACCAGTGCCCGCCGATTGCCTCACACCTCTGTGTTGTATTCCACCAGCTAGTGCGTATGCTATGACACTCTCTAGCCCATGTGCACTGTAACACCACCCCGTGAATATATCATGCCACACTTGCCTTCGCACAGGTTATATTGCCCCATCTAACGTGCCTTCCTCGATGTGTATGTTATAACGCACAGCGCTATGCCATACATATTACAATCTGGGATCCATATCTTTTTCACAGTGCATATGCAACGTTACACTCCCCAGCACATATTTTATATTACAACATTAGAGACTAGTTATGTTACACAACACTGCCCTGTGCATATTACACTTCAAGGCGCATATCGCATAGCACGCGCTAGTGCCTGTGCTATCTCGCGCTCTCCAATGAATCTGTCATTGCGCACAATGTATTGCATATTATATTTCATGCCCCGGTTCATTTTATATCACACTATTTGGTGCATAGTTTATACCATACACTACATCTAGTTTTCATTTTCAATCGTGCTCTCAGGACTATGTTCTATATAACACTGCGTCCACCTACCCTTTTCACGGGCATTACATTTTGCAATAGGGGGTGGAGGGTCAGGGGGTGTTTCTGCCAAGTGAGCCCAGAGTCACAGTCACAAACGTCCTCTTCTTCCTGAATAAAAGTGAGATTATGTTGCATACTTGTTCATATTTTAAGTAGTTCGCACAGACACACATTTTAAAAACAATAAAGTTCCTAATACCCACCTTCTATGAACAGTTAGCTTGCTGCCCCATCCACCGGACTTGTTTAGCCTTCGGTAGCTGACGCTTTTACCTTATACTGCTGCCATCCGAAAACTGTTCGTTTTTGCTGTATTTTGCACATACTACGAATTTCTGCGACTTTTGCACATCTCTTTCACTTTCCAGTGAATTCCGATTTTTTTTTTTTAAATTGCTTTTACTGTTATGGGGAAACTGGGAATGTGAATTTGACCTCAGTCATTTTTAATGTTTTAAAATACTGTGCTGTTCTGTGTTTTTAATTCGACTTTGTAATTTGAAAGCCTGCCTCTTCTTGTGTTCCGGTCGAACCAGGAAGTGGGACAGAGTTTTTTTTACACAGACCCGCCATCTTGTCACGGCGCGGTCTAGTCTTTCCCTCATGACAGAGGGGATAAAGAGGCACGCGGCACTAGCGCGCAGCGGACTTGTTTAACCTTCGGTAGCTGACGCTTTTACCTTATACTGCTGCCATCCGAAAACTGTTCGTTTTTGCTGTATTTTGCACATACTACGAATTTCTGCGACTTTTGCACATCTCTTTCACTTTCCAGTGAATTCCGATTTTTTTTTTTAAATTGTTTTTACTGTTATGGGGAAACTGGGAATGTGAATTTGACCTCAGTCATTTTTAATGTTTTAAAATACTGTGCTGTTCTGTGTTTTTAATTCGACTTTGTAATTTGAAAGCCTGCCTCTTCTCGTGTTCCGGTCGAACCAGGAAGTGGGACAGAGTTTTTTTTACACAGACCCGCCATCTTGTCACGGCGCGGTCTAGTCTTTCCCTCATGACAGAGGGGATAAAGAGGCACGCGGCGCTAGCGCGCAGCGGACGCGCGCCGAAGGCGCGCCTAAGGCAAGCCCGTCTGCGCCCGTCCGCGCCTCGGCCGCGCTGGACCGTGCCTGCATTCAAAATACTCGTAAGTCACCTGCCGACATTCCTCCTCACACCCCCTGGCTTAAATCCACTAGAGATGCCCTATTAAATCTCAATGCTGATTCCAATTGTCGCATGGGTTTTTCTACCTTAGGCCATATGGTAACTCATAGATGTGAGCAATGCCACTTCTCTCTTCCCCTTCCTTCGCTTGTCACGCAACCCCCTGTCTTCAAGGTGAGGCCTTCTGTTTCATCTACTTGCTCGACACTCCACACGGCTTCTACAGTTCACATGATGCTTCTAAACACTCGCTCTGTTAAACAACATGAGTATCAAATTTTGGATCTTCTTACAGATTCCAAACCTGACGTTTTGTGTCTCACTGAAACATGGTTTCATGAAGGCTCAAACCCTACTATCGCTAATGCTATTCCTTCCAACTATCATATTATAAGAAATGACCGTTTGAAAGGACGTGGCGGTGGGGTTGCGATCATTCACAATAACTCTCTCTCCTGCTCCTTACTTCCCAAACTGACTATGGAGAATTCGGAGAATCTGAGTTTTCTTCTTAAGATCTCCCCACAGTCATCCATTGCTGGAGTTCTAATCTACCGGCCGCCGGGCCCTGCAAACTGTTTTCTGGAAAGCCTACAGTTGGCTATCTCTCCTATGATCACCAAATACGAAAACTGCTTAATTTTGGGGGACTTTAACATCCATATGGATACTCCCCTTAACTCGGAGGCTATCAAATTGTTCGACTCCATGAATATGCTTCATCTTACTCCTTATGTGACATATCCTACACATGATAAGGGTCACATATTAGACCAAGTCTTCTCTAACAAATCTATTGAAATGGATTCCCCATCCCCCGTAGTCTGGTCTGACCATTTTTTACTAACTTTTAGCATTAATGACCTGACTGCCACAACAGCCAAAACTTATACATCTCGCACCAATAGTTTCAGATCTTTTAATTCTATGACCCCTGTGGCCGTAGATTCTTTTCTGAAACTTTATCCCCTTGCACTCACGGATAATCTGGTCGACGATGTCTCTTCTTTTGATAATTGGCTCAATTCCTGTGTCAATAACCTGGCCCCTCTTCAAAGCCGTTCTGCCATTAAAGGAAGACCCACTGCACCATGGTTCACGGCTGACCTTAGGAAAACCAAATCCCACTGTAAACAACTTGAAAGGTCATGGCGTCAGGGTTATGACATTTGTGCTAAGCTAACCTACAAAAATGCTCTAAAAACCTATCACCACAACATCCGCTTAGCTAAAACCAGCTATTTGAACCATAAAATTGAGCTTGCTGGTAATAAATGTGCCGAACTTTTTAAAGTATTGAAAGACTTTACCTCCCCTAATGTTATAAAAAATCCATTCTCCCCCACCAAGGCTTGGACTGACGCCATTGCAGATTTTTTTTTTACTAAAATCTCAACTATACAAGCTTC
Source organism: Triturus cristatus (assembly GCF_964204655.1). Classification (NCBI taxonomy): domain Eukaryota; kingdom Metazoa; phylum Chordata; class Amphibia; order Caudata; family Salamandridae; genus Triturus; species Triturus cristatus. The sequence continues at coordinate 913,092,027 of NC_140583.1, forward strand.
ATTTGACTTATCACGTCTTAATAATGTCTCAGAGCTGGATGAGCTGCTCGAACAACCTCCTCCCATTCCCAATCATCTTGCTCACTTTCCCGTCATCTCTCTGGAGAAATCTCTACTCCTTCTCCGTGCCTTGAAATCCGGTTCCCCGACCGATCCATGTACTGCAAAAATTCTGGCATCTATTGCTGAGATTATCAACCCAGCTGTCAACAAAATATTAAATCTTTCACTGTCTACAGGGACTGTTCCGGAGCAATGGAAAGTGGGAAAAATTCTCCCTCTACTGAAAAAATCTTCCGCTGATCCTTTGATTGCAAGTAACTATAGACCTATCTCACGGCTCCCCGCCCTATCCAAAACCTTGGAAAAATATGTTAATAACATCCTCGGAGACTTCCTGGAATCTAATAACATCCTACACCCGAGCCAGTCTGGTTTTCGGGCTAATTTTAGCACTGAAACGGCTCTCCTTGAGGTCTCTGAACTAATCAAGGCTACTATGGACAGGGGCGGCCGAGCAGTGTTGGTCCTTCTTGATTTATCAGCGGCCTTTGATACCGTCCCCCATGACCTTCTTTTAGATCGTCTATAGAGGTGCAGTATCGGGCACCTTGCCCTGCAGTGGTTCCGGTCTTATCTCACAAATAGACAACAAACTGTCTGGTCCCCCCCTTTTGAAGCTCACATTAAAGCCATGAACGTAGGAGTCCCTCAGGGCTCCATTCTGAGCCCCACTCTGTTTAATGTGTTTGTGGCACCCCTGGCAACACTGGCTGAATCTTTTGATGCCAAAATCGTCTCATATGCAGACGATACTCAATTACTTTTTACGTGTGCCAGAGATGAAGTCCTGGACGGTAACAAGATCAAGCTCTGCCTTCCAGCAGTTTTCAGCTGGCTTAACACCAACCACCTGAAATGCAATTCAGATAAATCTGAAATGATTTTTTTGGGCGGTCCACCAGATGAAAACTGGCGTGCCTGGTGGCCATCTAACATGCTTCCTCCCACACAACTGGCTACTACTGTGAAGAATCTTGGGGTCAAACTAGACAGTAAACTTTCTATGAGCACTCAGGTACAATCTGTGGTGGGTACCTGTTTTGCCCTGCTCCGGATGCTACGTAATTTTCTTCCTCTGCTCTCGCAACCCCACAGAAGGACAGTGGTCCAGGCTTTAATCCTGTCTCGACTTGACTATGTCAATGTCCTTTATCTGGGCATTCCAGAATTTCTTCTTAACCGTCTTCAAGTGGCCCAAAATGCTGCTGCACGAGCGATCTTTCTTGCTGATCGACGCACACACACTTCCCCTCTTCTCAGAACACTTCATTGGCTGCCAATCCGGAAAAGAATTCACTTCAAGGCTTTGGTCCTTGCTTTTAAGGCCTCTCATAATATCGGTGCACCTTATTTGAGAGCCCGCTGTCTTCACTACGTTCCTACACGTTCGCTACGGTCCTCTTCTGCACACTTGCTCCTCACGCCCAGGTTCTACCTTTCACGACAGGGCGGTCGCTCTTTTCAGGTCTTGGTTTCTTCCTTATGGAACAAGCTCCCTGTCAAGATGCGCCAGGAAAAAGATCTTTTTGCTTCCGTCGCGAACTTAAGACACTGCTGTTTTAATCTCTCTTAAGGTTGTCTTTCTTTTCAGCTAGCAGTTTTAGGCTTGTGTTACAGGTCCTGTGGTCAGCGCCGGGACACTCCTGGGAGTATCCGTGCGCTTAACAAATACCTCGTAACATAACATAACATAACCTCCTCCCTATCCTCTGTTGTCTGAATCCATGGATTAGCCTCCTCCCTCCTGCCATGCATGGTCTGATGTGCTGCCACTTCCCTCCATTTAGCATGATGAACCAGTCCACTCCTCCTGCCCTCCATTGCCCAATTCTATGGCCCATCATTGACCTCCTGCTTAGCCTCTGTGCTTAGCTTGCTGCCCCTATTCTCCTTCCCCCTGCCCTCCGATGTCTTTGTGCATGCCCCTGCTCCATCCTTTTTGCCCACTATATTCCATGGACCTGCCACTCCTATCTACTCTGAGTGTTCTGTTGAGCTGCCACTCCCCTCCCACCTGCCTAGCATTGTCAGATGACAGTAACCTCTCCCTGCCACCTCCACCCTGCCTGTCCACATGCCATGCCCCTATCCCCTTCCTCCTGTCCACCATGGTCCATTTTACTGCCACACCCTTCTGCCCTCCCTGATCTGTTGTGCTGCAACTGCTCCTCCTGCCTGCCCCGCGCGGGCTGTTGTGAGGCCCCTTCCCCTGAGCTCTCTTGTCTGTGCCCAGGTCCTGACCCTCCCTTCTATCCTCCATGGTCCTTTGTGCATGCCCCTGTACCCTCCTTCTTGCCCATCATAGCCATTGTGCTGCCACTAACCCTCCCGCTTGCCATGCATGGTCTTCTGTGCTGCCATGGCCCCTCCCACCTTCCCTGTGTGGTCAGCTAGCTGGCCCTGACCCCCTCCCACCTTCCCTCCATGGTCTGTGTGTATGCCACCATAGTCTCATTGTTGCTCTCCATGGTGTGTCTTGTTTCTAGTGCCCATCCTGCCTGACCTCCATGGTCATCTTGCTGCTCCTGCCCTGCCACCTTGCCCCCAGCCCTCTGTTTCCATGTGCAGACCCCCTCTTCCCTCCCTCCTGGCTTGTCTGTTCCATTGTAATGCCCCTGATCCGTCCCTCCTGCCCTTTATGGTCTGTTGTGCTGCAGCTTTCTCTCCTGTCTGTCCATTATGGTCAGCTAGCTACCATTACCTCTTTCCCATCTGTTCTCTGTTGTCCATGTGCATGGTCCTGTCCCCTCCCTATTGCTTTCTATGGATTGTTGTGCTGCACTCCCGTTCCGCATGCGCTGTGTGGTGTATTGTGCTGCTGCAAACCCTGATGCCTGCCCTGTAGGGTCAGTTTGGTGCACCTCTCAATGTCCCTCCTGTCCTCTGTTATCTGAGTCCATGTCCCTACCCCAATTCCTCCTGCCTACCATGGTCCAATGTAGCATACGTGCGAACATTTTGAACTTGGTAAGAGGGAGATTTTGAAATAAAACTGGGGTATTGATTTTCCCCTTTGAGTTACATTGAAAAAGAGAAGATTGTAGACAGGAAACAGATCAAATAAAGCCCATTTGAGCTTAAAAACATTGGACGTTTCCTGGCTGAAACGGGTCGGTTGGCATGTATGGTTGTACTACCACTGCCTCCTCCTTCTGCCCACAATGGTCTACTATATTGCCACAGCCTCTCTTGCCAGTCCTGTATTGTTGGTGTGTTGCCCCTGCCCCCCTTTCCACTGCCCTACATAGTCTGCTGTGCTGCCACTGCCCTTCCTGCCTGCCCAGTGTGGTCAAATTGTTGCCTCTGCACTCTCCTACCTGCCTTCAATTTTCAGAGTCCGTGCCCCTGGCCTCTGCCTCTCAACAGTATCCCGATGAACAACTAGATTGCTAACATTCTATATTTATTACAAAAGTGTGGAACGCCTGACGTCATCTTGATGTAATCAAAACTGTAATACCTAGAGTATTTCCTTTAGAAATTACATATATGAGAGGGTCTTATTTGCATCAAAATTATGGTTAGTGCTCTAAAAACTAAAATGAGGACATATTTTCTGAGTTTTCAAATAGCGACAAGGAACTTTTAAATTATTTGTAATCTTTATGTTTTTTTATCCAGTTGACCCGTTGATAAAATGTTGCACCTTGGCGAGAGGATGTGGTGTTACTTCCAGAGATGCAGACTTTGCAACTGGGGAACCAGGTTGGAGTTTCTGCTTCAGCTCAACATTCTGCGATTGTGGTCAAATCACTTAATCTCCCCATGTCTAAAACCAAAATGAATTTGATCTTGTGTGATGTAACCAATGCTCATGTAAAGCATTCCAATACCTGACAAGTCTGCACTATATAAAACTGCAAATACACAAAAAATAAGTGTTTTGCACACTTCTGTCATTGGGCTACATGTGGGCTACATCTGGGTGATATTTGTGCTGCATTTAGGCACTTTTGTGTCTGGTGGCCATCTTGGGAGAGTTATTTGTTATGAAGTTTCCTAATTTCCTCATTTACTGCAGTCTCCTCAGTAGGAAATGCTTTCAGTTTTTTACTTTGATTCCATCAAGAAGGTATTCAATCAATCAAATAATCTTTATTTTCGATCATTTAGATCATCAAAGATATAAATACTTAACAATTATTAAAATTTAGAAGTTTCCGATATTCTAAACATTTGCATGTGAACAATGACTTTCGTAAATTTCATAAAACAGACGTTTAAAAACATGAAAAAGGGTGTTCTAAAATCATTTGACATTATACAACCCCCCCTCTTTTAAAAGACTAGTTCGAACATGCCACATGGCCATTAAAATCTTTGCCACTGCAAAAACAATCGGAGGTGACAAATCAGATTTTAGTATTCTAAACGCAGGCAAGAATTTCCTAAAACCAATATTTTTAAGAATGGGTAGAAGCCAATACTTCCTCGCTCTTCGATAGGCTTTGCAAAAAAGGACCACATGTAAATCGCTTTCCTGAGGATGTGTACAGGCTGGGCATTGCTCACTTGTTGGAGGCTGGGACCAAGAGCTGGTAAAAGCCCTCAAGGGTAGAGAGCCATATCTCCACTGTAGGTAGAGCTTTCTTGCCATCACAGGTGCCATGCCATCCAAAACACTTTCCATTAGGTAGGAATCTTTTAATTTTATAAATGAATTAGTCAGTGAGCCCACCCGTGTATTGTCCAAAGCAGTGTTCAGCTTTGACTGGTAGTAAAGTTGTGAAAGTGCCTTTCGAGGGATCCTCGTGCTTGAGTTTGCAGGGTCGGTCCATAATTCCGTTAGACCTAAACTTTCACAAGATCTTTTTATGTATATTAGCCATGGGATATTACTAATGTTCGGTAAGGCCAGGAACTCCTGTAGCTCGCTTCTATAATCGCTTAGATCCTGGCTACTCCATAATCGTTGCCAAAAAGTTAATGGTTTTAAGCCAAGTTCCTCGGCGATGGGCCTAAGTCCTAGGTCCAATCTCAGAGGAAACAATGGCGTACTAGGAGGGAGAGCCACCAACTGCCTGAGAAATTTGTTCTCTGTGCTTGTTAGGTTTTTAGCAGGAGTATGGCCCCATAATTCGCCCCCATATGTAATTGAGCCCTGAGCTTGGGATTTATAAATCTGTATCATGGGGCCCAGTGGGCGGTATATAGATTTGCCCACCATTCTGGTAATACCACCCACTTTCTGTGATAGCTTCATATTTGCCTTAATCATATGTGTCCCCCATGTCATTTTCTCATTCAGGGTTACCCCCAAATATTCGAAAGTGGAAACCCTCTCCAATCGCACTGTACCCAACAAGGGGTTAGGACGTGTTGAGGGGGTAGGGTTCAAAATCATATATTTTGTCTTGGAGGCGTTAATTTCAAGGCCCCTCTCAGTACAAAATTGCAAGAACCCATCCACTATCCGTTGAATTCCCATAGGGGATTTAGACAGCAGCAGGGTGTCATCCGCAAACATTATGGCGGGCACCCTGCTGCCATTCAATCTGGGGGCGTCAATGTCTTCTATCCTGGACAGGTGGGCGATTACCCCGTTGACAAAGAGACAGAACAGGGTGGGTGCGAGTACGCATCCCTGCCTCACCCCCCTGTCAACGGGGAATCTTTCTGTTAAGCCCCCCATCCTGCCGCACCTGACCCGCGCATAATTGTCCTGGTGTAGTTTAATCAGGATGGCCAGGATATCTGGCGGGACTCCCAGATCATCAAGGACATTCCAAAGTTTGGCTCTCGGCACCAAGTCGAAGGCGGCACGCAAGTCCACGAACACCGTGAACAAGCTGCCCCCCTCGACGAGTGCCGTCCTCCAATAAATAAGATTAAGGCGAAAAATTTGGTCCATGGTAGATACCCCCTTTCTGAACCCGGCCTGATATGGGCTCAGGGTGGCGGTTTCCTCTATCCAATTCTGGAGACGATCTAAAATGAGCCTCCCAAAATGTTTTTGCGACACATCTATCAGGCTGATGGGCCTGTAGTTGGATGGGAGCAGAGGCGAGCCTTTCTTGAAAATCGGAACCACCTCTGCGCCCAGCCAAGTACAGGGCACCTCCATACCCTTTAGAACCGCATTGAACAATACCAGGAGATAAGGGGCCCATATGTCTGGCTCCTGTTTAAAAAGGTCACCAGGGAGACCATCCAGACCGGGTGCCTTGCCAGTTGACAGGCCTAATATGGCAACCCGGACCTCCTTTTCGGTGAATGGGTCCCCTTCCAGATAGTTATATACGAGTGGGGTTTTACAGTCTCCATGCCCTGCTTCCACTGTATAAAGAGACTGGAAGTGCTCCTGCCATGACTTAGGAGAGATATTTGGTTCTATTGCCGAGACGAGTTCCTCGGAGCCTGTATTAACAATTCTCCAAAACTTCTGTGAGTCCATGGAGGCTAGGGAACTAGTAAGTTCTTCCCATTTATTCTGGTCCCACTCACTCTTGGCATTAAAAACCAACTTCTTATATTCACGTCTCCTAGCTTGGATCTCAGGCCTACTTTTGCGATTCTTAATACTCGACAAAAGATCCCTCCTTGCCCTACGGCACGCTGCATTATACCATGTGCGCTGGGTCTTTCCACCCCCCCTCCTTGGTCCATTATTAAATAAATCTGCAGTCAGAGTCTTAACGACTTCTTCATGCATCAACCAAATTTGTTTATTTTTCTCCCCTGAACTGGGTGCATCAGTTAGGGTACCCATTTTTTCCAATATGGGGATAAAATTATTATAAAACCGAGGGAGCTTAACTGTGCTTGCAGCTAATTTCTCCCACTTAATTCTCCTCCTGTTACTTTCTAGGGCTAGGTCCAGGTTTACCTTAGGCGATTCTACTTCCCCATGATCCCGGCCAGGAAGGAGAAAGTCCAATTCCAAGGCATTGTGGTCGCTATCTTCTCTGTCTGTTACCCTGAAGTCAATAACATGCGACCACAAGGATAATTGTACTAGAATGTAATCTAGTCTTGACTCCCTTCCCTTCCGGTTGAACGTGGGTTTACTCGGGATATCAGATTTAACACGCCCATTACAGGCCCTCACCCCATGTTTCAGAGTTAGGGCAGTGATCTGGAGTGCTAGTGGGGTCCAAGCTTTGGGGGATATAGATACTGTCGGTGGTACTCGCCATCTTGCATCTTTCTCTAGGGAAGCCCCATCCAAAAGACCAGCTAAGGGCTCGAAATGTGAGTTCAAATCCCCACCCACTACAAAAGGGGTCCCCTTAGGGAGTTCACCCAGAACATCCAACAGTTCTTCAATGGTAGAGGACTCCTGCGAGATAGTGACCGGCCTTGAATATACATTTACCACTGCTAATCTGCAGCAGTTGGACCATTCCAGTATAACCACAAGTATGTCCTCTGATGCCACTGGGAGACGCGTGGCCTGACATCCCAAATGGACTGCGACCCAAGTTTCAAGGCCTCCCGATGGACGCCCCCTGCCCCCCCATTTCGCGGGAATGGAGAATACTGCGAAACCCTGCCTTGAGTGTTCCTCCCTCTCCCAAGTTTCCTGGAACATGCATAAATCTTTAGAGTTAATATATTCGATCCATTCCTGACATTTGAACTTATTTCCCAGGCCTGCCACATTCCATGACAGTATTTTTAGTGGCAGAGGCCTGTTGTTCGCAATAGTGGTGTGGGTGGAATCATTCCCTTTATCACTGGCCATGGTCTCTGTATATGCTAGGGGGTGGCTTGTTTCTTCCCCCACATTGTTTCGTGACTCACCAGTAGAATTACCCGAATCTCCATGATGTACTAGGGCATCGGCCAGCTCTATCTCTAAACTATTTCCCACCACCCCCTCCCATGATACAGAATTGCACTGCCTGCTTATACGTGTGGATAGTCAGTCTACCATGTCTAGTTGGCTATACCTGTTCTGCATTGGAAGATAAAATGGCTGGGGATATCTCCGGGGGTGATAATCTTGCTCATTAGAGCCCCAGTTGCCTCCCCTCCTATGGCAAATTTCCCATCCCTCATCATCCATATTTGTGGTGTAGTGGGTTTGCTGATGTTTTCTAGAGTTGGGGAATTCTCTCCATCCTCTTGCCAGCCCCCCACCCCGTCTCTTTGTGTTGGTGCGCTGAGCATTGATTTCAGGGCATCCTTGATATTGGCTTCTGGGATGATAAAAATCTCCCCTTCTTTTGCTATCTTCCCATCCAGCCGGTGTTTGTGTCCAAGCCTCCCAAGTCTCGTCCTCTCTGTCATAAACCCAAGGGGGGTAAAAAAAGGAAAGAGGTAAAGATTGAATAGTGGTCCCCTCATCCTCTGATATCCATCCGCATATGTGCTGGACTGTCCTGTGATCTTTAAAACTAACTATAACACAATCACCATTTATGGATTTAATTGAGCTACCCAGCCAAGGCACCCTTCGAACCATAAGGACTATGCTCGATATGCCTTCCGGGAGTGGTCTATGTGTAGATAGCCAATTTATCACCTTGTTCTTAAGTGAGGCGGTGGATTCTTTGGAGGAAATGTTCAATTCTGGTATCCCTGCTAGAACTACAGTATATGGAGCTGCCTCTGGAGGAAGGTGTACTGGTCTAGGCTTCTTCCTCTTATTAGCATCCTCAGTCATTGGTTCTCCAGCATTCAGTGGTTTAATGGGGACAGGATTATTATCCCTGGTTTGTTTAGCACTAGTTGGAGAAGAGGATAGATGGTTATACTGTTCTGCAGGGTTTTTAGGAACAATTGCCTCGGGAAGTGTATTAATGCTTATAGGCGGAGTAGGTTTTGCCTGCCGCGCTGTGTGGGTAACACTTTTGGCCTGGTTGGTAGCCTGGGAAGGTCCCTTTTTTGTCTCTCTGACGGAAACCTTGGTCCCACCACTGCTAGTTCCTTTAAAACTATCAGCTAATTGCACTGTCGACTTTTCTATGGCCACTAACCTGGCCTCAATTTTAATTAACCTTTCTTCCAGGGGGCTTAAAAGGTTTCTTATAAGTACGCCTATATCAGCAAGGGTGACATCCTCCTCAGTGGGCTCGGGTAAATTCAGATTGGCATGAATGCTTTTCTCCCCCGGTAAATTTGAAGGCAAGGCCTCAGCTCAAGCAGTTTGCGTTCTTCCCTTAATGTTTAAACATGGACTATTTAATAGCGGGTGCAGGGGAGAATTTGAGGTATTCGGCTTCCGACCACCCTTATTCTTGGTCCCTCCTCTCTTTTTCGGGATTGCACCTTCTCTAATCCCCTTCCGCTTGTTCGCATTAGGGCCTGCGGAATTAACCTTTTCAGGGTCAGAATTGAGGGTGGTAGTAAGTATAGGGTGGGGTTGAGCAGGCGGGAGAGTTAACATACTAAGGTCTACAGAATCACTAAGATCCTTCATGCTTAACTGGGAGGTACAATTTGAAATATCCAAAGTCCCAGAGGGGTCATTTGTGCCGTCTACCCCCATATCCAACACAATGAGTTCTGGGCTTACCTCAGGAGACTTTGCCTGAGCTAAGGGACCCATAGACGATCTCCTCACCCAGTCTAGTTCCTGGGATATTCGCCTCTCGAGAAGCGTGATGTCCTCTATTAATAGGGAGCCAGCTTTCACAAATGAATTATCCAATGTTCCCTTTGTTGTAGCAACAGCAGCCGATGCGCTTTTGCTCCTTGTTTCCCTGGTCGTCATCTCTGAAGTAAGTCAACGATAAATACCCTATAATTTCAGATACAATCCCGGAATGGGCCAAGGGGACTGGCCCAGGCCCAGTCTCTCCCGTCCTCTAACGGCCTCAAACGGCCCGCCCTTTGCCCGGGCTTAGCCCCGGGCTGCGCCCCGCACGCGTCCCGCTTACGCGTTGGAGGTCAAGGGGTTATATAGTGGGAGGAGGGAGAGCTGAGGGAGGGGCCGGGATGAGTGACCAGGTGCGCCGGATTGATCTTGTAGCTACGCACCCTGGACCTCGCAGTCCCAGCAAACTGACAGGCTCTGGGTGTGATAACCCTCGGTACAGTATCCAAGTGGCTCCTTGGTTCAGGGAAGGTTGAAGAGTTAGATGATTCGCCAAAGTCCGCGCCTGCGAGCGGCACCCGCGAAGCGGGGGCCGCGAGGCGTTATGTAGGCAGAGGAGCTGAGGGAGGGGCCGGGAAGAGTGACCAGGTGCGCCGGATTGATCTTGTAGCTACGCACCCTGGACCTCGCAGTCCCAGCAAACTGACAGGCTCTGGGTGTGATAACCCTCGGTACAGTATCCCAGTGGCTCCTTGGTTCAGGGAAGGTTGAAGAGTTAGATGATTTGCCAAAGTCCGCGCCTGCGTGCGGCACATTCTTTCATTAGGCTATACTTGGGCTACATCTGGGTGATATTTGGGCTACATTTGGGCTCTTTTGTCTCTGGTGGCCATCTTGGGAGATTTATTTGTTATGAAGTTTCCTAATTTCCTCATTTACTTCAGTCTCCTCAGTGGGAATACTTTCAGTTTTTTATTTTGGTGCCATCAAGAAGGCATTCAGATGTGTCACACATTTGCCATAAATTCTGAATGTTAGCACTCTAGTTGCTCATTAGATCACTGTAGTAAAGCTACTGCTCACCAGGGAAGTCTGCTGCTGGTATTCAAAGTGCATGTTTCAGTCTGCATGTCAGAATTGTTTTATGACATAGAAGAGGATTTGAGAAGTCAAAATGTGCCCTAATTTTTCTTTCTGCAGCACTAATCATAATTTCTATGGCAAAATGAATCCCCTCATTGTGTTCCCTTGTAAATTAAATGTTTTAAGTGTTACCACTTTATTCCATTCAAGATGGCTTCAGGTGTGCCATACTTTTGTCATAAGTAAGACTGTTAGCGCTATAGTTGTTCGTTAGAACACTCTGGGACATTCTGTCATTGGGCTATACTTGGGCTACATCTGGGTGATATTTTGGGCTACGTTTGGGCTCTTTTGTCTCTGGTGGCCATTTTGGGAGACTTATTTGTTATGATGTTTCCTAATTTCCTCATTTACTACAGTCTCCTCAGTAGGAAATACTTTCAGTTTTTTACTTTGATTCCATCAAGAAGGCATTCAGATGTGTCACAAATTTGCCATAAATTCAGAATGTTAGCACTCTAGTTGCTTATTAGATCACTGTAGTAAAGCTACTGTTCACCAGGGAAGTCTGCTGCTGGTATTGAAAGTGCATGTTTCAGTCTGCATGTCAGAATGTTCTAATGAAATAGAAGGAGTAGTTTCTTACCTGTAACTCCAGTTCTGTAGTAGGGGTATCTCTGTTATAGTCATAATCTAAGAATAGTCCCGCCCATGTGCGGGGACCCCGGAGCAATCAAAATATCTCTTAAGCTGTCCTGCATTTGCAAACCTGCAAAAACACTTAAGAGACAGACAACAATAATACAGCCTAATAACAACACGGCTGCACTGGCCAGCACTTCCTCTGAAGTGAACACAAAAGCCAAAATAAAGTTTAAATGTCATTTTTATTCACATCTGACATGTTCCTTTATTGTATCACACTCCCTTCACCAAAATCCCTTTAAACAATAGAGAGGAAGGGGTGGACAGACAAGCCCTATAGGCTGTCATTATGTGTCTGCTAAAGGGATACCGTGCCTTTAAGAAACTCTCCAGAGACCCCCGGTATCCCAGGATGCACAGCCCAAGCAAGTTACTTTCAGTTCTTTTTGAAGGTGTATAACAACAGGCCTGATACTGTCAGAATTACTCCACCGGGGAGGAGGGAGGGTCGCTTATGACTATAACAGAGATACCCCTACTACAGAACTGGAGTTACAGGTAAGAAACTACTCCTTCTGTAGTAGGGGATCTCTGTGTATAGTCATAATCTATGAATAGAATGGCAAGCCCATCCCAACCAACAAACAGCGGTGGAGTAAGAACCAAACACCCACAAATCACTGTGCAAACAAATTCCTCAGCGAAGCCTGTCCAACCTGCGCATCTGCTCTAGCATCAGAGTCCAGGCAGTAATGCTTTGTAAACGTATGGACCGACTTTCAGGTGGCAGCCTTACAAATGTCAGCAATTGGAACATTCCTAAGCAAAGCTGTAGTAGCCGCTTTGCCCCTAGTCAAATGCGTCGTAGGCTTACCCCCTAAAGTCTTATTAGCTTTCTGGTAACAAAGCTGAATACAGGACACAATCCATCTGGAGATGGACTGTTTTGAGGTAGCTAGACCAGTTCTTACTGAACCATAATTTACAAATAGTTGATCCGACCTGCGGATGTCTTTTGTTTTATCTAGATAGAACTTCAACACCCTACGCACATCTAGTGAATGCAGAGACCTCTCCGCCGGAGAGGAGGGATGCTGAAAAAATGTAGGCAAAGTTATCATTTGATTTACATGGAAATCAGATATCACTTTAGGCAAAAATTTAGGATGAGTACGCATCACTACTTTAGACGCATGGAATACAGTATACGGCTCTTGACAACACAGAGCCTGAATCTCACTTACCCTCCTGGCCGATGTAATGGCCACAAGGAAGGCAGCCTTCCAGGACAAATGCTGCAGAGAAGCCTTATGAATAGGCTCAAAAGGCTCCCTCATCAATCTAGACAACACCACGTTCAATTCCCATGGTGGAGAAGGCCGTCTAACAGGGGGAAACACCTTACGCAAACCCTCCAAAAAATCCTTAATCACAGGGATTTGAAAAAATGAGGTTTGGGAAGGGCCCTTTCTATACGCAGTCAAAGCTGCGAGATGAACTTTGATAGACTGAAAATTAAGCCCAGATTGAGCCAACTGCAGCAGATAAGGCAAAATAACATCTTCTTTACAGGATGTAGGGTCAATGCCCTTTGCCTTGCACCACAAACAGAATCTCTTCCACTTATAGGCGTAAAGAAGTCCTCGTAGACGGTCTCTTCGCCTCCTTCAAGATCTCCATACAGTCCTGAGGTAGATTCAAGTGTCCATACTGCACTAGCTCAGGAGCCATGCTGCCAAACTCAAGGACGAGAGATTGGGGTGAACCATCTGTCCTCCGAACTTCGTGAGGAGGTCCAGCCGACATGGCAGGTGTCGGTGTGGCAGAACAGACCGGTGAAGAAGGTCGGTGAACCACCATTGCCTCGTCCATTCCTGAGCAATCAGGATCATTCTGGCTCTGGATTGCGACAGCTTGATCAGCACCGCCGGAATCAGGGGAATGGGTGGAAAGGCGTAGAGAAAGCTGTTGGACCAGCTGATTCATAGGGCATTCCCCAGTGTCCCTGGTTGGTAGTACCTGGACGCGAAGTCGCGGCATTTGCTGTTTTCTGCCGTAGCGAACAGATCGATGTCCGGAGTGCCCCACTCTGCGAAGACGTCTCTTGGCACGTCGTCGTTTAGCACCCACTCGTGATTTTCTTGAACGAGCCTGCTGAGTGCATTGGCTTGGGCATTCTGCACTCCCGGCAAATGGGTTGCCGTGATCGTCAGGTTCCTGGCCACCAGCCAATTCCAGATCGTCTGAGCCTCCCGAGACAGCGTGCGTGACCGGGAGCCCCCCTGCTTGTTGAGGTAGTACATGGTGGTAGTATTGTCCGTCTGAACAAGCAGGGAGTTCGTCGTGAAGGAGGGATGGAACGCCTTCAGGGCCAAGTGTACTGCTCTGAGTTCCAAAAAGTTGATGTGGTAAGTCATCTCCGTCTGCGACCATATCCCCTGAATCTGAAGAGGGCCCGAATGCGCTCCCCAGCCCTGGAGAGACGCATCGGTCACTATGGTCTGGACCGGAATATCCTTGTGGAAAGGAGTCCCCTTGCAAACATTCTCTGAGGAGCACCACCATTTCAGAGATTGGAGAGCGTGTTGGGACAGATGAATCTTGTCCTCCCAACGCCCCCGCCTCTGGTCCCATTGATCCTCCAGACATTCCTGCAGGGGCCTCATATGCAGACGTGCATTGGGGGTGAGAAAGATGCAGGAAGCCATCGACCCCAGTAAGGAGGGCACCGTCCTCACTGTAGGAGAGTGGGCTGAGAGGAGGTGCAGGGCCTTCCCACGGATCGATAAGCGTCTCTCCTCCGAAGGACACACGCTTGCGTTCAAGGTATTGACTGAGGCCCCCAAGTACTGGAGACACTGCACCGGAACCGGCACTGACTTTGACATGTTGATGTGCAGCCCCAGACGATGAAGCAAGGAAGCTGTCCTGTTGAAGTGACACTGGGCTTCCTGGTACGTGGAAGCTTTGATCAGCCAATCGTCCAGGTATGGATATACAAACACCTTGGTCTTCCTCAAGTGTGCTGCCACCACTGCCATGCACTTGGAGAATGTCCGTGGGGCAGACTTCAGACCAAACTGGAGTACTGTATACTGGTAATGGTTGTTGCCTACCAGAAACCTCAGGAACTTGCGATGCTTTGGTGCGATCGGCACATGAAAGTAAGGGTCCTGCAGATCTATGGCGCACAGCCAATCTCCTCGATGCAACTGAGGGTAAATCTGATGCAGGGACAACATACTGAACTTTTCTCTGCGGATCCACTTGTTTGCTTGACGCAGATCTAGAATAGGCCTGAACTCGTTTTTGTCCTTTTTTCTGACGAGAAAGAACCGGGAGTAAAGGCCTGTTCCTCTTTGCCTCAAAGGAACAGCTTCTATCGCCTTCTTCCTTAACAGGACGTCCGCCTCCACCTGGAGCTCCCGTACCATGAAGGGAGAGCGCACTGGTGGAATCTGTGGAGGCGGGCAGGTGAAACGAAGACTGTATCCATTGCAAACAATATTCAGCACCCACTTGTCCTGAGTAATTGTCCTCCACTCTGCCAGGTAGTGTTGAATACTTCCCCCCACCGGAGCGGGTAACGGATGAGGGGGAAGTGATCCTTCAGGGCTTCGACCCGGCTGGGCCTTTGTTCCCAGACGAGGATTGATTTTGCCCTCTGCCCCTCTGGCGCTTTTGAAAGGACTGCCGGGGGAACTGCTGTTGCTGTTGCTGTTGCTGGTGCTGCTGTTGGTGACCAGACTGACGCCCTTGACCTCGTTGTTTCGAATAGCGCCTGCCATAGGAGCGGAACGACCTCTTCTGCTCCTTGGGTCTTTCCAACCCCACGGCTTTCAGGGTTTCCGCAACGGCCTTCATGCGGGCCATCTCGTCATCCGCATGAGACCCGAACAGCGTCGAGCCGGAGAAAGGCAAATTGGCAATCTTCTGCTGCGCCTCAGGCTTGAGCGGTGTCAGCCGCAGCCAGGAATGCCTCCTCATGTGTATGCCGTGGCAGTACCCATGGGCCGCCAGCAACGATATATCCCCCGCCGCACTGATGATCTGGTTAGAGACCATCATGCCCTCGTTCAGCACCTCCTGAAAGTCCTCCCTCTTCTCTCTAGGCAGGGAGGCAGCGAACTGTTGCAGGGAGTCCCAAAGAGACCTGTCATAGCGACCCAACAGAGCGGAGGCGCTAGCGGCCTTCATCGTAGTGGCCGACGTGGAGCACATCCTCCTCCCCAATGAGTCCATCTTACGACTCTCCTTATCCGGAGGGGCCGTGGACGAAGGCGTCGTAGAGTGTTGCTTACGCACCGCCGACACAATGACAGAGTCCGGGGGAGGATCCACCCTGAGGAACGCCGGGTCCGAGTCCGGGGCCCTGTACTTTTTCAGCAGACTCGAGGGCGCCGGTTTCACCACGGCCGGCGTCAAGAACACCTCCATTGCAGGCTCCTCCAACCCCGGAACCAACGGGAGGAGGGGGCGCGACAGGTGAGCCTTATGCAAAGTCTCAAAGATCACAGAGGTGGTGGGAATAGGGGTTGTTACTGATATTCCCAACTTCGCCACCCCCCTCATCAGCACCTCCTGGAAAGTGGCAATGTCATCCACTGGCGAGACGCGGGTAGGAGGCGTCTCCGACAGTGAGGGAGAAAACCGTCCAGCCCCAGAAGAGTCCGTGCCCCTCGAGCCTCTGGAACGAGACCGGTATCTCCGTCGTCCATGTCCAGAGCGAGTGGAAGATCTGCGCCTACTCCGTGATCGCCTGCGAGGACGAGAGCGAGATCTCTGCCTGTGGGGAGCCCTCGGGGGCAGAGGCAGTGGCTGCGGTGGAGAAGCAGGCCGCGGAGGCGTGGGCAGAGGCAGCGGAGGAGGGGAAGGAGGAGGAGCAGGAGGAGGAGGCGGAGGAAGAGCAGGCGCCGGTAGAGGAGCCGGCGGAAGATCAGGAGCAGGAGGCAGCGGCGGCCGCTGAGGACGCAGCGGGGACAGATGTTCCGACGCCCCATCACTCCTTGCAGGAGAGCCCGCACCATCACTGGCCGGGCTCTCGGCCATCCTTCTCTTCTTGGAGGGCCTGCATGTTGAAGCCACTGACGGGGAACGTCCTCGTCTCCCCGATCCCCGACTGGAGATCGTAATCACTGAGAACGTGTTCCCCGATGTCCCTGACGTCGAACTGTACGTCGACCTCGTCCGGCGTCTCTTTGCCGGTCGTCACCCCCTCGACGTCGAACGCCGTCTCGAAGTCGAGCGCCCTCTCGACGTCGAACCACGCCTTCTTGACGTCGAACCATGCTTCCTCGACCTTCGTCGCCGCCGCGTCGACCTCTGCCTCGACGTCGATCTCTGGTGCCTCGACGTCGATCTCTGGTGCCTCGACGTCGATCTCTGGTGCCTCGACGTCGACCTCTGGTGCCTCGACGGCGACCTGTGGCGCCTCGACGTCAACTTCCTGTGCCTCGACGTCGACTTCTTGTGCCTTGACGGCGACCTGTGCCTCGACGGCGACCTGCTGTGCCTCGACGGCGACCTGTGCCTCGACGGCGACCTGTGCCTCGACGGCGATCTTCGCCTGGACGGCGGGCGCCGGGATCTCGGCGTCGACTCCGTCAGCATCGAGCCATGGGTCGACGGCGAAGGCGGTGAGTGCAGTCCGCCACGGGGCTCAGTACGACGTCGATGGGGTGTCGACGTCAGCGACGGCGACCCGGTCCCGGGTCTCGCCGGCCCCTCTCTCGACGTCGAACGCCGAGGCTGCCGCGACCCAGAGCCCTGGATCGACGGCGAACATACCGGTGCCTTCTCCCTCGCCGTCGACGTCGTCGCCTTCGACACCGAACGCGACCTACCAGCCGGTAGGCGCCGTTTCTGCTCCCTGCTCTGTCCGGAGGTCCCTCCAGAGGCTGAAGCATGGGCGGAGGAGGGGGAATGAGACCCTCCATGCCCCGAAGTCCCACCGGTCCTCTGCTGCTCCTGACCCTGAAGACGAATCTTCTCCCTGTCCCTCAGGGTCCTTTTTGAAAAGGTTTTACAGATGGCACATGTAGCTGGGACATGTGAGGACCACAAGCAGAGGATACAAACATCATGTGGGTCCGTCTTGGCCTTTTTCCTCCCACACTCAGGGCATTTATCGAACAAAGCCATGCTAAGAGTGGGCCAAAACTGCTCCAGATTGCAGGCAGTAGTAGACAAAGGCTCTAGACGTCGAATGAAAACACTATTTATTCAAAAAATCCAAATTTATCAAATAAACCACCCAAAGGGGTAGAGCTCAAGCTCCAGGATCCTGCTAGCAGGAGCCGGAAAAAAGAACTGAAAGTAACTTGCTTGGGCTGTGCATCCTGGGATACCGGGGGTCTCTGGAGAGTTTCTTAAAGGCACGGTATCCCTTTAGCAGACACATAATGACAGCCTATAGGGCTTGTCTGTCCACCCCTTCCTCTCTATTGTTTAAAGGGATTTTGGTGAAGGGAGTGTGATACAATAAAGGAACATGTCAGATGTGAATAAAAATGACATTTAAACTTTATTTTGGCTTTTGTGTTCACTTCAGAGGAAGTGCTGGCCAGTGCAGCCGTGTTGTTATTAGGCTGTATTATTGTTGTCTGTCTCTTAAGTGTCTTTGCAGGTTTGCAAATGCAGGACAGCTTAAGAGATATTTTGATTGCTCCGGGGTCCCCGCACATGGGCGGGACTATTCTTAGATTATGACTATACACAGAGATCCTCTACTACAGAAGAGGATTTGAGAAGTCACTCAAAATGTGCCCTAATTTTTCAGCACTAATCATAATTTCTATGGCAAAATGAACCCCCTCATTGTGTTCCTTTTTAAATTAAATATTTTAAATGTTACCAGTTTATTCCAATCAAGATGGCTTCAGGTGTGCAATACATGTGTCATAAATAGGACTGTTAGCGCTCTAGTTGTTCTTTAGAGCACTCTGGGATGCTGCAGTAGAACACAAAGGAATCAACTGACAATCTCTGCTCTTGTTGGATGTTGGATGTACATGTTTTGAGAATGTCAGACTTCATTCTCACATGACTAAGAAAGATAATGTGATAATGTGAATTTACAGAAAATATGCTCTCAGTTTAGCTTATAGATCACCTTCCAAACCTCTGTGGGAAAAGCATGAGAAAATAGTTTTCTCTCAAACATGATTCATGATATCACAGCAGAAGGCTTTTTCACATAGTAAAATCGCCTTAGAACACACCACAATTCCTAAAATGAGTATGGTACCATCAACAAATGATTTATAATGTAATTAAAGTCTTAAAACCTTCTATTAACTGCAATGCTTTTTAATGAGGTGCTATCATGTATATTGGTCCCAAGATGGCTGCCAACACTTCTTCGATGAAGTGCGGACAGCCAATCAGATCTCACGATGAGATATGTGGTTAGACTCCGCCCAGATATATATGTGATTTTGATTTTGATTTTCTCAGGAACTGCTGAACAGATTTACACCATTTAAGCAAAAGGCATGACTCTGAACCAAGGTCTACCTTTCTGCCAAATTTGGTGTAATTCCGTTCAGCAGTTCGGGCTGTAGCTGTGACTAACGATCCCTATGGAAAATTGCATGGGGAAAACACATTTTGGGACGCCCCTTTTTTCTCGGCCCCCACTAGACAAATCACCCCGAGACTTTCAGGATAGGAGCGGACCAGAGCGGGCCACGAGTTTGGAAAATTTCACAAAGATTCGTCAACCGGCGCCAAAGTTATTCCAAATAGAATGTTGCGGATTTCCTATGGATAATAGGTCCTAACTATAACTACCTACTTGCGACCGCCAGTAGGTAATATATATATATAGATATATATATATAGTCACACACACACATATCTATATATTCACTTAATAAAACAAAGTTTACAGGGGTGTTATGGTAAGGAAATAGATTTTAAAAACCTTATAGGTTCACTGAAAAAAACAAAGAATAGAGGGACTTGATATTTAGGAAATAGAGTTTTAAAAAACGTAGTAATTCACTGAAAAAAACAAAGGTCACTGAAGCGTTATAGTTAGGCTCAGATTTCCCTCATACAAAACCAATGAAATTCAGCAATTATAGTTACCTGAGCTAACCATAACTTACGCCGCCGCAATGCACTGCTTATGACCTCACATATTACATCACTCATGAGATGGTCCCCCGGGGCCGTTTAAAAAAAAAATGTCATTAAATAATAATGGGAGGGGGTTGCGCTGCCCCCCTCCTGGCCAGATTTCAGCCTCTGGGGTCCTGCCTCTGTTGTGGGTGCATTGTTCCTACCCAGGGCACCCACTTAGCAGTGTTGGGGATCGCGGGGGAGTCTCAAGGCCTCCTGCATTAGCAGCATTATATAAATATATATTAATATATATATATATACATATACATTTATTATAACGCTGCTAATACAAGATGGCACTCAGGGGTGGCTCTCTATGTGCTGAAGGCTGCAGTCCAGCTATGGCATAAAGGGGGTAGTGCAATGAATGAAGGACTGCTTTTAAATCACTCGGGAAGGAAAAAGGGTTGACCAGTTGAAGGTGTAACCCAAAACGCATTGGCGTCCTCACTCATGTTTTCTGTACTCACATTGGAAACTACATTAAAAAGAAGTTATGTGCATCTCGCAGTGCCTGGCGACTTATTTTTTTCACTGTCCGACAATTTGGTGCGGCTGCCTCTGTGACGACAGTTCACAGGATATGCTGTTGTCGGCGTATCCTGTGAAATGTCGTCGTATTGGTATTGTAAACTACAATGGAAAGAGCATATGGAATCAAGAGATTCAGCATCATCGCATGCTAAGACCAATGCTGTGCAATAAAAGAACTATTCTCATTATGCATGCATGTAGATAGTGAGAAAGGATAAAAATAAATATAATTCATTAAATACCACCCGACTATTGTATGAAATACATAGTGTAAATTCAATTTCTATCATTCCCAAGAAAGAATGTGTTCATAGTTGTGAAAGGAGCTTCACGAATCAAGAATCATAAAATACACAGTTCTCCTAAACTTTCTAGAGTATATGTCAACAGGGCCACCACTTGGTCAATATATTGCAGTTTTCATATTGACAGATCATCAAATGTGGACAGGTAACTCAACATCCAAATTGTGATGCCCAGGTTTCTCTGTGCCCAATAATATGATCATTTTGGACATGCATCTGCGTAATTCATGTTCACGATCACCTTTACGGGGATGAGCTTTAATGTGTTTAATCCCATAGTATCTCAGACAACTGGGGTTCCCTTGATGCATGTCCCAAAAATGCTTGGCCATAGGATAATTTCTGTAGTGATTTTTTATGGCCCTAATGTGCTGATAGTCTATTGATGGCACTCCCTACGTAATTCATTCCAGAGTCACATTCAGGGACATAAACTACAATATCTGTATTGCATGTGATTCTTTCAGTTATTTGGCGGGTGGGGCCCTCAACTGTCTCAACCGTGTTTCTTTTTAAGCCATGTACACATGCCTTGCAATATGTCTCCCAAGGATTAGGTCTTCTGGTAGGTGATCGGTGGATGCTGGCCTATTTTGGTTCAAATGTGCTGATCATGTTGAAGAACATGCCAGTTTTGTGTGAGCAAATATCTTATCAAGCCGTTTTATTCCAAGAACAAAATGGATCTGGAATTGATCATGATCAGTGCTATTATCTAATTGAGACTTGAGGGCTTTACTACAACCAGTGCCAAATAAATGTTGAGCTCTCTTTTAGACAGTACTCTTTTATAGGCCCCATTTAAGATTTTATGGGGATATCCGCTCTCCAGAAATCTTTCAATCATGGGCTTAGCTTTAATTTGAAAATAGGTATCAGATAAGCAGGTCCTGTGAGCTCTCAGGAGTTGACTGTATAGAATGCTCCATGGAAGTGCTTGGAGATTCCCACTATTACCATGCAGAATGGAGCTGGAGGCTGTATTTTGTGAAAATATGCATGTATTGATGGCATCATCATTTGAATTAAAAAGCTCATCTAAAACATAAATGTTTTTGCTCCATTTTTAATTGGATATTGTAAATATTGCAATTCAATTCCTGAATGTATTCTTGCAATAGAGCCCTCAGCTTCTACTCCATCCCAAATTGGAAAGAAGTCATCAATAAAGCGCACCCTGAGTACAAGTTTGTTCAAATAGTGGGCATACTTCTCTGACCATGCAGCCTCCTTCTCCCACCATCCAATTTATAGATTTGCATATGTGGGTGCAAATGAAGCACCCATGGCAGTTCCCTGTTTCTGAAGATACACCTTGTTGTCAAGCAAAAAAACATTGCGTGCAAGACAGTATTTCAACATGATGATGTCCATCTGGGTATGCTGAGCATAATTAAGGGGGCAAGGTCTCAAAAAGCAGGCCTCTATAACAGATTTGTGTTTAATAGATGTATAGAGAGATGTGACAACCATGGTGGACATATTATAAGTTGTATGCCAAGGAATATAGTGGATTTTTGGAAAATAAAATGGTGTCCTGGATGTGAGAGGATAGGGTGGTTACATATTCACATAGAAAGAGGTCATGAAATCTTGATGCATTTTCTAAAAATGACCCAACCATGCTCCCAATTGGTGGGGGGGTCTATACTTATGTATTATGGTGGGGGGGTTGTCCGTATGTATTTTTGTAGAAAATAAAACACTGGATTTCTCGGATTATCAACTTTTATATATTCATACTCCTCAAATTGTATGAGCTTGGAGTCTAGCCATTGTTTCAACAAGCATGTGTATTCAAGTAGATATTGAGTTGTGGAGATTGTTCTGAGACTCTCATAGTGGTCCTTAATGTTGAGCTGTTTGAATGCTTCTCTCGTGTATTGGTCTTTATTCAAGATGATGGTGTCGCCACCCTTATCAGAGGGCTTGATGATGATAGATTGGTTGTCCTTAAGCTGATTCAGCTTCTGTCAGTGCTTTGCTGTGTTATTATTCACTCCTTTATTTCTTGATCTTTTCATAATTTGTAAATATGATCAACTACCAGTTCTTTAAATACATAAATTAGGTTCCCACTAGGTAATTGGAGACTGAACCTACTTCATGGCTTCATGTCACTTTCACTATGCAAGTCTGTTAGAAACCCCATATCTTCCAACTGTGACATCTCCATCATATCCGGATCTGATATACTGACTATACTAGATATCTGA
This sequence comes from Triturus cristatus, assembly GCF_964204655.1. NCBI lineage: Eukaryota > Metazoa > Chordata > Amphibia > Caudata > Salamandridae > Triturus > Triturus cristatus. The sequence continues at coordinate 913,114,481 of NC_140583.1, forward strand.
GCCATATGCTCCATGTTCAGCTCATGTATATTTACCAAACTCAGGGACGTCACCAATTAAGAAACTGGACCTCGGTGTCATAGATTCCATAGTGGCTGTTTTTTTACTTTGTGTCTTCATGGCATAGTATTTGCATACATACACCAATGGCATCCGAACCCTCCTTGACCGAGGAGAAACAGCAGCTTTGATCCTCCCTGACCTCTTGTCAGCCTTCAACCCCATATTCCACCACACACTGATCGATAGACCACATTGGCATCCAAGCGGAAGCACTCAGATGGATCACCTCCTTCCTCACCGAAAGAACCCAGAGGATCCACTTCCCACCTTTCACTCCGGAACCCAAGGAGATCCCCTGTGTGGTCCCTCATGGCTCATCCCTCAGCCCCATGCTCTTCAATGCACATATGACCCCACCAGCCAACATCGTCAGATCCCACAGTCCCAACATAATTTCCTACACAGACAACACACAACTCATCCTCTCACTCACCGACAACCCCACCACCAGAACCAACTTCCACAGATGCATGGCAAACGTCGCCGACTGAATGAAGAACAACTTCCTGCAGCTGAACACAGACAGAATGGAAGTACTGATTTTTGGCAACAGCAGCAACACATGGAATGACTCCTGGTGGCCATCAGACCTAGGACCCGAACCTACTCCCTCCAACCATGGCAAAAACCTCTGACTCATCATGACAACAAGCTCACCATTTATTTATTTATTTTTGAAGTTTATAAAGCGCGCAGCTACCCCTAACGGGGGTGTTTTGGCGCTACGGACAGAAGGCAGTAAAGAATATCTAGCGTGGCTAAGGGTTGGAGAACAGCCAGGTTTTTAAATTACGACGAAACAGGCATTCGGATTCAGTCATACGAAGAGATAGTGGCAGGCTATTCCAGGATTTAGCCGTAATAACTGCAAATGCTCTGCCCCCCGTTCTGGAGCGACGAAAACGGGGAGGGCGCAGGAGGCATAGATGATTAGATCTAAATGATCGATTGGACTGGACAGGCCTGAGTCTGGCTCTGAGATATGCGGGCCCTTGCCCTTTTATTGCTCTAAATGCCAGGACCAGAGATTTGAACTGTATGTGGCTGGACATCGGCAACCAGTGTAGCTTCTTCAGATGAGGGGAGATTGAGAGCCGGTAGGGGATATTACATATCAGCCTTGCCGCTGCATTTTGTACAATCTGCAGACGTTTAATCAAGTAGGCCAGAGCACCCACATACAGACTGTTTGCATAGTCCAAATGTGACGTAAAAAGAGCATGAATGACAGTTCTGCATGTGTCCATAGGCAAAAAAGGGAGAATTTTACGAATCATGAGCAGCTTACCAAAGCATGCAAAGGTGACCTTATTTATTTGAGCTTTGCAAGACAAAACATTATCAAATTGAAAACCCAGGTTCCTAGCTGTGTTTACCGGTACAGGGGGAGGGTTCAACTCAGGAGGCCACCAAGGTAGAGGTGGGTTTTTTTGATTAAAAAACAACACCTCGGTTTTGTCCGAATTGAGCCGGAGAGAGTTAAGTGCCATCCAAGAAGAGATGTTGCTCAAGCAACGTCTAGAGTTGGAAAAGCTAGTGTCAGAGAGATCTCTAAATGAAAACACAAGCTGAGTGTCGTCAGCATAAGAGATCACCCTGACCCCATATGATTCAATCACCCTGGCCAACGGTGACAGATAGACATTAAAAAACAGTGGGCTCAGGGCAGAGCCCTGAGGGACACCGCAGATTAGTGGGTTTTTCTCAGAGACAAAGGTTGGAGGTGGACCTGTTGAGTACGGCCCCTTAGAAAGGATCTAATCCAGGCCAGAGGGGTACCCTGAATCCCGAGATTATAAAGTCTATCAATCAATATGGCATGGGAGACCGCATCAAAAGCCACGGACAGGTCGAGGAGCACAAGCATAGCTGCCTCGCCTGCATCCACACACTCGTGAATAGTCTCAGTCACCTCCAGAAGTGCAGTCTCGGTACTATAACCGGACCTAAATCCGGATTGTGAATCATGAAGCAACTGTCCAGACTCAAGGTAGTCCGCAAGTTGTTCTTGCGCTACTTTCTCTAGTATTTTGGCTGGTTTTGTCAAATGGGAGATAGGCCGATAATTACTGAACACCGAGGGATCGGCTTCAGGTATTTTCAGAATGGGGATCAGCATGGCATGTTTCCATGACGTGGGGAACAGACCAGTTTGTAAAGAGGTGTTCCAGATTGCATTCAGTGGAGATATAATGAGAGGGGCGAGTGAGCTAAACAATTGAGCTGGACACGGATCCAAAGGGGATCCATATTTAAACAGCAGCATTTTTTTTGAAGGATGTATCGGTCGAGATAGTGTTGAAAGACATAAAAGCCTCCTCCTTAGGTACCCTGGAGTCCGGGGCTGGGATTGGTAGGGGCTGATTGAATGAAGCAAAGATGCTGGTGATTTTATCGTGAAAAAAGTCAGATAGGCCATCGCAGAGGTTTTGACTGGGGCAGATCGCACTAGATAGGGCCGCAGGTTTAGAGAACTATTTTGAACAGAGTTTTGGAGGAGTTATCAGCAGAGCTGATTTTACCGATAAAGTACTCTCTCATGATGGAGCATTTAAGTTTGTGGAATTTTTTAATAGCAGCTCTATAGGAGACTTTAATGTCTGGATCATAGGATAGTCTCCAACTGCGTTCAAGCTTTTTGCAGTTGCTCTTCTCAGCCCGCAAGGCAGGGGAGAACCACGGTGCTGAGGGTATTAACCTAGAGGAAGTTATTGGTCGCAGAGGCGCAGTAGCATCAATGGCCGAGGATAACCGGGCATTGAAATTTGAGACATCGGTGTCAAGATCTCCTACTGCCTGCCAGGTTGAACTAGCGAGCACGGGGGCTAGTGAGGCACAAGTGATTTTGAACCATTTCCTATCATAGTCCCTGGCCTTAGCTGAAATGTTAGTGTGAGGGATGGCCGCAAGACTAAATGTGATTAAATAGTGGTCAGCCCAGGTAATAGGCAGGGGAGATGAAGTGGTTAGACCAAGATGATTGGTAAATAGATCAAGTGTGTGACCGGCCTGATGTGTGGGGCCATTAACCCGCTGGATAAGATTGAGGCCCTCCATGGTATCCAGGAGCAGTCCTGCTTTGGTGCATGAAGTGTCATCTACGTGCAAGTTAAAATCTCCTAAAATAGTAAAGTGCGGGTGCTTAAGCGATAGGTCGGCGGCCGTGGTGAGTAGATCAGTGAGAGATTGGGGGAAAGAACCAGGAGGATTATATACAAGAATACCCTCCAAGATTGGATTTGCGGCATCCGAGATGCTAAAATACATGGCTTCAAGAGAGCCGGTGTTGAATAGTTTTCTAGAGACGATCTTCCAGCTAGAGCATAAGATCATAGCAATCCCCCCCTGCCTTAGTGGCCATTCGGTTCACCCCTACAAAACGGTAGTCAGGGGGAATGGCAAGACTGAGGTCAGGATTGGAGGAATCTTTGACCCATGTCTCTGTTAAAAACATTAGGTCCCAAGAAGCAGTGGTAAGAGAAAGCCAAATATCTCCCGAATGACGGGGTAGCGATCTGCTGTTGAGCAGGCACGCCTTGATGAGATAGGGGGGGGCCAGAGGGCGTGACCACCGGTCCAGTGGAGGGGCGAAGTGTTCTGGAAGGAGCAGCAGGACCCAAATTGAAAGGGCAGTAGCCACAGCTAAAATGGTCATAGAAAGTCCCATAGAAATTGCAAAGTGATGGGGTGATGCACCCTTCATTTCTAAATGTCAATAGTTGGGCCCTGGACCAACAGATACGAGCTCCAGGGGGGCATCCGACAGCATGGCTGGCGCTGGTCGCGGAACTGGTGCAGACGGGCGCAGACGGGCTTGCCTTTGGCAAGCAAGTGAGCAAGTGCCAATTTCAATAAATATTTTAAAAGCGGTAGAAAACGTTAAAATTACATACAGGAGCTAGCACAAGGTATTCAGCACTGCGCGCGTCCGCTGCGAGTAGTGAATGACATGGCCCTTAAGAAGCAGTGGGGATAATGGTGCTGGAGCGCTAACCCGTGACTCCTCCCCTCAAAGAACCAGAAGTGAGAGTCCGGCAGCCCTCTCTACCCTCCACAACAATCGGGCAAGCCCGTGGTGGACCGGGGTAGGGGGCTAGGGCAAAGAAGGTGCAGGGAAGTGTGTGCTTGTAGCCAGGAGCAAAGGAAAGTGCAACAGAGCAAGAACAAGTGAGCAAGTATCAATTTCAATAAATATTTTAAAAGCGGTAGAAAACGTTAAAATTACATACAGCAGCTAGCGCGAGGTATTCAGCACTGCGTGCGTCCGCTGCGAGTAGTGAATGACATGGCCCTTAAGAAGAAGTGGGGATAATGGTGCTAGAGCGCTAACCCCTTGACTCCTCCCCTCAAAGAACCGGAAGTGAGAGTCGGGCAGCCCTCTCTACCCTCCACAACAATCGGGCAAGCCCGTGGTGGACCAGGGTAGAGGGCTAGGGCAAAGAAGGTGCGGGGAAGTGTGTGCTTGTAGCCAGGAGTGAAGCAAAGTGCAACAGAGCAAGAACAAGTGAGCAAGTACCAATTTCAATAGATATTTTAAAAGCGGTAGAAAACGTTAAAATTACATACAGCAGCTAGCGCAAGGTATTCAGCACTGCGCGCGTCCGCTGCGAGTAGTGAATGACATGGCCCTTAAGAAGTAGTGGGGATAATGGTGCTAGATTGCTAACCCATGACTCCTCCCATCAAAGAACCGGAAGTGAGAGTACGGCAGCCCTCTCTACCCTCCACAACAATCGGGCAAGCCTGTGATGGATCGGGGTAGGGGGCTAGGGCAAAGAAGGTGCGGGGAAGCGTGTGCTTGTAGCCAGGAGCGAAGCAAAGTGCAACAGAGCAAGAACAAGTGAGCAAGTACCAATTTCAATAAATATTTTAAAAGCGGTAGAAAACGTTAAAATTACATACAGCAGCTAGCGCGAGGTATTCAGCACTGCGCGCGTCCGCCATGAAATCACAGATCAACGCCGTCTCCTCCGCCTGCTTCCTCCCTCTGCACATGCTGCGGAAGATCCTCAAGTGGCTACCCTATTACATAATAAACTCTCAGGAGTAGATTTTCATGTAGATTTATTCAGCAGCACAGCAACATGACAGGACAGCAGGATGGTCCAGTGCAACTGACCTCCTGGCTGACCAACCATCTAAGTTCCAGGATAGAATGAGAACACACATTAAAACATGCACAGCTGAGTGACATAATAAGGAATGCTGGATGGCTGTTGCATGCGGGAGCATGCTAGGATGTTACATACCTCCCTTATATAAGAAAAAGAAGTTTAAATGTAAAAGAGGTACATGGGGAAGGGGAAACAAGGAGAAGGAATCAATCTTAGCTTACATAATCTAACAACCTTCTGGGAGGTTGTCTAATACAGCATGAATCTTTGGCTCTAGAAGCAACAGTACCCTCGCTACCATTGTTTGCTTCTGAACGTGCACTGGTGAGCATTTCATGGTCATACCTGTGAACAGAATCTCCAATCTTTATCAAAGAGCATTCTGTAGTTTCATCATCAACTTTGAAAGTGCAGGTTCCATTAGGGCATCTTGCAATACGTTTAACATTCCACAATCTGCCATCTTGGGTGATAACACTGTTGCTGAATACTTTTGTGATTTTCATGGCCTTACTAAATCTTTCTGAGCACTTACTAATCAAACCTGTTTTTCTGATTTTCACCCAGTCCCCCAACTTAAAATCATGTGTTTTAGTTTTCCACTTATTATCATACCACACTTTGGTCTTATACTTTTTAGTTCTCACCTTCTCTGCAGCACCATTAACCATACTCTTATTCTATCTTCCCCTTCTACACTTATCCTTGAACCACCATGGACACAATTTGGTCCCTTTGAGAAGTCTGAATGGACTGACCTCAGTAACTGTGTGTAGTGTGATGTGATACAACCACAACCTTTCTCTTAGTAGGTTTTTTCAATCACTTCCCAACTTGATGACATCAGAAACATATCCCTTTAACACACGGTTAAAGAGCGAGACTTGACCTTTCTCATGTGGTTCATACAATGAAGTGGTAACATGTTTAATGTCATAACACTTAAGAAATTCTTCCATCTCCGTTGAAGTGAGCTGCACACCATTATCTGTAACTAGGATGGACGGACAATCCTCTTTAGCGAACACTTCCTTGAAGAATTCCATCACAATATTGGTTGAAGTGTGTGACACGAATTTCGCTTCAGGCTACTTTAAGTGATAATCCACAAGAACCGATGCATACCTCGAATCATAAGACAAACACATGAACAGACCTGAAATGTCAAATGCTAATTTTTTCCATATTTCATAAGGCCATTCTGCACTTTTCAAAGGGGGGGAATTAACCCTCAACATCTTCTCACTTGACATGCATACATCACATTCTCTGACCGTGCGATCAACCATGCGGTCCATACCCAACCACCAGAAAAATGTTCTCACTAACTTTTTTATGGAAGACATGCCCGGATGCAATTAATGTGCTACTTCAAGATCAACTCTTGCACCCCAGTGGGTGGCACACACTTTCCACTTTTGTACATAGGTTCTCCATCTAACTCCAACTCATCTGCAACCTTGAACATGGGCATGACTTCAGCACTTAAATCCTTTTTCCTGGGCCATCCACTCATGATGTACTATTTGATAGTCTGCCATAACAAGTCTTCCTTCTCACACAATCTCCACCTTTCCTCTGAAATCGCTTCAAAATCACCAGAAACAACATCTTGGATACTAGTAACAACATCAGACTCATCTAAAACCTCACACTCATTTTGTTGACAAGGATGGTGTGACATGAAAGCAGCCATCACATTGTTCTTGCCAGGCACAAACTCAGTTTTGAAACAGTACTCTTGTAGTTTGGATGTAAGTCTTGAAATGCACGCAGTGGAGTTTCATCCTCCACCTGGGGATAAAATATTTACCAGGGGTTTGTGGTCTGTTCTAAGAATGAATTTGCTCCCTCACACATAATTTTGATACTGTTTGATTGCCCAGACACAAGCTAACAATTCTTTTTCAATTACTGCATACCTACTTTCAGACTCATTTAAAGTGCGGGAGGCCAAGCCTACATTCCATTCCTCCTTGCCACATCCCTGCGACAACGCCCCGCCAATGCCATACAGACATGCATCCACTGTATTCACACATTCTTTATTAATGTAGAACGTTTTTAAGGTAGGAGCCTTGACAATGTCATCTTTGATGGAATTGAATGCTTTCTGCTGTTCTTCCTTCCACTCAAATAATGCCTTATGTCTCAATGACTTCCACAGCGGTTCCATTTTGGTTGCAAAATTGCTAACAAACTTACTGTAATATTCACACATTCCAGTAAATGACAACAGTTCCTCCTTGTTGGTGAGAGCAGAGGTGTTGACAAAACCTTCTACATTGGATTTCTTTGGAGCAACTCCATTACCTGACAAAGTGTGCCCTGAATACTCAACTGTATCCTTGAACATTTTGCATTTATGAGCCTTAAGGGTCAACCCATTTTTTTTCAACCTGTTGTATACTTCCATCAAATGCTTCAAGTGCTCTTCCTCATTTTGTGAAAAATTTAAAATATCGTCCTGGAAACATTTTACAAACATGTCAACATCCATGAAAATATTGAACATTACCCTTTGGAATACCGAGGCAGCCGATGCTAACCCAAATGGCAAACTAGTGTACTGGTACAAACCCTGCAGTGTAATAAACGCCGTTAACATCTTAGAGTCTTCAGACAACTCAGTCTGGTGATAGGCTGATCTTAAATTGAGTGTGGAAAATATTTGAGCTCCTTCCAACATTGACACTACTTTATTTATGTTTGGTAGAGGGTGACAATCAACCACAATACCAGAATTCAAAGCTATAAGGTCCACACACACTCTCAATTTTTGGTCCGGTTTGCGAACCAAAACAATGGGCGAAACCCATTCAGCCGAATCGATTGGTTCTATTATGCCCTCACTAACTAACTCATTGAGCATATCTCTAAGTTCCTCTCTGACATTAATGGGTATCCCTCTTAGTTTCTGCTTGACTGAGATGGTGTCACTTTTAAGTTTGATCTTATGTGAGTAATTCTTCAAACTATATCACACAAGAAGCTACCCTGACTCAGTATCTGATTCCTAGTGAAAGAGAAGGCACACTGCGCACGGGTCCTGGACTCTTCTCCTGGTGCTGTTCAGGATCCTGGGATAGTTAGGGGGTTCCTCCTTACAACTGCCCATTGCGCCAGGTTCCAGCACCCCCTGCCTCCGCAGACTACACCCCAGAGAGAGCTTCTCTTCCTGTGCAAGTTCTTTTAAGAAGTTGGGGAGGGGGCTGGCAGGAAGTCTCTGTTTGCCCTATCACACAGCGACACATCCCTTCTCTGCCCCTGCTCCCTCCTTCCTGCCCAGGCCTCTGGGTTTGTTAAAAATGGCGTCGTCCAGGGTCTCCTGCCACATGGTCTCTGAGAGCCCTTTCCCCTAGGGTCGCCTTTGGCCTGGTGCAGCGTGGTGCCTGGCACCCAGGGACAGCTGCTGATGGATTAGCCTGCAGCTCCGCCCCTCTTCTCTCCTTGTAGGGAAAATCTTCGCTCTGGGAAGCAAGGTCATTATACTAGGCTACCAGGCCCTGGTTATGAGCTGACTCAGAGAAATATAACATTTCTGGATGACCCAAAAGCAGTACAAATATGACTCTGGAATCTGCAGAATACTTCTTCTCACATAGGTTACAGAGGACTTAGGTGCGTGTCTGCAATTTGTAGGCCCTAGGAAAGTGAAACTAGCCCTTGTGCTCCCTATCCTCATAAGAGAATAATGGAATACACACTGTAAAGCACACTGACTTTCCCTGGCATGTTTCTTCCCACTGTATAGAGCCTATTCCATGTCTCCACCCAATTCTGCATAAGTCCTGCCACACTATTCACTTTGTAGCTGCTCCTGGACTGCGCACACCAGGAATCTCCCCTGCGCAGCCCGTACAAGTGTACACACGCATGTACACATGTGTCTGCATGTTACCAGCCCGGTACCTCATACTCCAGCTGCTGCGCAGCGGCCTAGTCAAGCTAGGGGGACACCAGTAAATCCACATGCAGTCTCTTTCATCATGAGTTCACTGTGGGTGAGTCCCAACTTATGAGGCTCTCCCCCAGTAACAGCTCAACAAATAGGTGCTCAAAAAGCAAAAAATCCGGGTGGCCCAGAGTGTCAGAACCACCTTCTAACAACATTACTCTTACCACTTTGACAGAGATGACTATGAATATAGTATCATTAATTAGAGTATATGTTGTTTAATTACATAGCACTTTTAGATGTTGTTATTTCTTGGCATTAATATTGTGAGGTTATAAGCATGTCATTCGGTGTGTAAATTAAGGTTTGCCTGCTATTTCCTACTGCAATGTGGTGCCTTTATTCTCAAAATGGAGTCACAAATTCTCCATTGATTCACAAGTCCACAGAGGATTTGTGATTAACAGTCCAGATAGCTGTAAAATTTGACCTCTATGCCCAACCAGAGCATTTTTTAAGGGTAATTTCTCAAGGGGGGCGTGGCTTGCGCGCCGCTGTGGAATGGCGGATCGCGCTTGAGCTCCATACAGAGCGAGGGCCGACGGAGGTATTGCTGCCGCTGCGGACTGCCCCGTTCAGCTTAGATGCTGATATCTTGTGTATGATGCTGCCGTGTGTGCTACGAGGGAGTTTTCCGGAGGTGTGAAGCGGCCAGTGACCATATTTCGAACATTTCAAGGTGGCGCTCGATGTTTTCCCGAGCGACCGCCATTTTGTTTCTTCACTGAGGGAGTTTTACTCTCTCCTCTACACGACGACGCTACTGGGACTATCCTGTCAGGAATGAGGTCATACAAGAACTGGTGACGTTTTCACTTTTTCTAAGCTTATTTTGATTTTCTCCTTCCGCCTATTGCAGTGCTGCCTATTGTGAGAACTTTTTGAGTTTTCTACTAATATATCTCTCGTCAGGCGCACTGCCACTTCCTTATTTGGGGCTTCTTTGCTCTATGCTTGCTCTTGGTTGTTTTCGAGATCGATGTGCGTCCTCTTGATACCTGCAGCACATGATATTTTTTGTGAGGTGGTTTTTTTTTTCCCCTGACCTTGTTCGCCTGCCATAATCATTGTCCTGCTCTTTTTGCTGAAAGTGCGATATCCCTTTCTGCTCGTTTTTCTTATTGCACATTAAGGGCCTTATGTAGGTGGGCTGGCATTTACCACTTCATAAATACCGAATCATACCGATTCGGTATTTATGAAGTGGTAAATGCAATGTAGGTAATGAGTCGGTAAATATTACCGAATCGGAAAAATTCGGTAATTACCGAATCGGTATTTACCGATTCGGTAATGAGGCATACCTTCCCATTGATGGGAAGGTATGCCTCATTACCGAATCGGTAAATACCAATTCGGTAATGGGGGAGCACATGCAAGGGTGGCAGGGTGTCACATTGACACCCTGTTGCACCCCTGATTCGGCCATGTGTGCACATGTGGCGCACATACATGCCCTAAGGGCATGTATGTCTGCCACATTGCACACTTAAACGTGCACAAAAATGCTTTTTTTCACCTATTCGTCATTTACCACCAACCTTTAGTTGGTGGTAAATAACGAATCCCCACACCCACCACACACTCCCCCTACATTTCATTTCATGATTCGGTATTTACCGAATCGGTAAATTTACCGAATCGGTAATATTACCGATTCGGTAATGTTACCGATTCGGTAAATACCGAATCATGAAATCCTCCCCCTACATCTCAAAAGCCAAAATACCGGTCGGTAACGGTATAATTACCGAAAATCGGCCGTTACCGACCGGTATTTGGCTTCCTACATGAGGCCCTAAGTGTTTTACATCTCCTGGCATTTCCTTCCCTTACTCTATCTGAAGGGGTGTATTTTGTTCCTGCTGAGGTGGTGTGCTCTATGGCTGCGAATATGGGCCCGTCACCGAATGCTAAAGACGTAAAGGACTCTAAAGCATCCCTTAAGAGGTCCAAACAGTTATCCCCTACACCTGAGTCTGCTCCAAAGGACACTAACTCCACTCTTGAGTCTATCCTGACGCGCCTTAATGAGGTCTATGAAATTGCGCAGTCTACTAAGACTAACACAGATTTACTGCAGGTGGAGGTGTTAGCCATCAGGAATGATTTCAAGGCCCTTTCCCTTCGTGTTTCAGGTACAGAAGCACGGATTAGTGGCGCAGAGGATACCATGCAAAAGCATTCTAGATCTCTCAATCAGATGGAGCGTTCCATGGCAGCATTGAGGAAAGACCTCACTGAACAAGAGGATCGTAATCGCAGATCTAATCTGCGTATTTTTGGTCTTCCGGAGGATGTTGAGAAAGATGCATCTTCCATGATTGAGTTCCTTTATCAATGGATTCCTTCGACACTACAAATTTCTTTCCAAAGATATTTTGAACTGGAACGTGCACACCGTGTTCCCACCTTTCGCCCCAAGTCTGCTACTCAACCAAGAGCGATAATTTTTAAGCCACTGCGTCATCAGCATACAGAGCAAATTTTGGCTCACATGCGGAAGGTTAGAGCTGTTTCTTGGAATGGCCATCGTATTTCAATTTCTCAAGACTTTGCCAGAGACACGGTGATAAGGAGGAAGGGCTTTCTTAATCTCCGGAAGCGTTTATCTGAGATGAATATCCCCTTCTCCTTTGCTGGCCCTTCAAAATTCCGCATTACTTTCAAAGGTCGTGTCAGAATCTTTGATGAACCTGCTGATTTGGCCTTGTTTTTGGACAATCAGATGGAGTTACAGATGGAACTTCAAATGGAGGCCTCACATGTTCCTGGTTCTTCTGGCACCTGATGCGGTTATACACACTGCAATGTGTTTTCTTCTTTGTCAGATCTATTAAGTCTAGTTGCTTTTAGATCTGCGCGGTGATCTTTGTGTCCATTGGTTTTGGTGTGTTTTTGTCGTCTTTTGGTGCTCCCTTACTATCGTTATGGTGTAGTGGTCTTTATTGTTGTTAGTTTTACTGTATAAATCTTCCAATATTTCGTGGTAGCGTCTCTTGATGGTTTGACTTCACTCCTGCTCGCGTGTCGTCCTTTTACTCCTTTCCTTCCCAGTTTGTCTTTCGACGTATTAGGTCCTGGTCCGTTTCTTATCCCGCTGTATGACTTCTTTATTTTCGCCAAATTTTGATGTGAGACTTGGTTTTTCTATCTCTTTGTTTCTGGTCTTTCTGCCTGATGGTCGTCTTTTGTTGTCTCGTATTTATGGAGTATGCCATTGTTTTTTCTTTTTTTTTTATTAATGTATTGATGTATGGATTGGTTACATATTTGAATCATAGGTGTTTATTAGATGCTTATTTATGGCTATAATTAGAGTCAATATGTTTCTTCTATATAGTTACTAGTTATATCTATTTTACTGCTATATCACTGATTGGGTTGTTTATTTAGTATTATTAATTATCTTTTTCGAATAGGTCAGATTTCTATAGATGCTTTGTAATTGATAGTCTTATGCCTCTTTACCTACATGTTCACTTACTTAAGATATTCTCACCTCTTTTAGCTAAATTGTGTGTATCCGGTTCTATCTATTTATGGTCAGTTATCTATAAGCTTATCTATAGATTTTACATATTTATATATAGTATTAGTTCTCCTATTTATCTGCCATAGGGCTTCATTGATTGTTATATTGAGATGTTACTACATGCCGTTTTCTATTATGTTTCACTTATTTTTCCCATAATGTATCATATAGTATGCTTTAGAATGTATTTTTTCTTTTCTCTTTATTCTGTTTCTTTTGCTCTTCATGATGTCTGCTTTGGTTTCGCTCTACCTAATAGTAATGTTAACTTTTAGTTCACTTTCCACCAGCTCTTATTGCTTGCATTTGTTTTTTCTCTCTTTTCTGCCTTTCCCGATTTCTATGATTCATTTTAGCTGGTACCTATTTATCAACTTGGTTAAACATGTTGCCTTTATAGTCTTTCATTTCGCTCTGTTTCCAGAATACTATAATTAATTCCAGTTCATATCTTTTAGATAGTTCTTCTTTTTAACTACGTATAATCATCTATGTACTGTTTTGGGGGTATTTATGCTGATGTTTTTTATTCCTCTTGTTGGTCCCTTGCTCTTTTTCCCATGATCCCCCTTGTATGAATTTGGTCTTTTTCAGACCTGCCTTATGGGCCCTTCTCTCTCTCTTTCTGTGTATTTTCTTGCTTTCTTTTTCCTCTTCTTTCTTCTTTTCTCTTCGGATTTCCTTTTTGGTTTCACCTTGGTTCGTGTTGGTTTCTAATGTCTGCTGGCTGGTTTTCCTGGATGTTGTAGTTCATTTGTCATATATGAAATGTCTTTTTCTCCTGATAATGGCTCTATGTCTGGATTGAATATACTTTGCCTTAATGTTAAAGGGTTAAATCACCCAGTTAAAAGGTCAAAGATTTTGGACTACTGTAAATCTCTTTCTTCAGATCTCGTCCTTTTTCAGGAAACAAAGGTCTCTGCCAGGGAGGCGTTGTTTCTGAAGAAAGAATGGGTCTCTGATGTTGCTTGTTCAGATGCTTGTGGTAAAAGAAATGGGGTAATTACCTTAGTTTCTAAACATTCTGGGTTGTCTATCGTTTCCTCTGAACAGGATAGAGAGGGTCGGTGGTTGCTATCTAAGATGTCCAATGGTAATGCCGATCTCTTTGTCATGAATATTTATGCCCCTAACAAGGATGACCCGTCTTTTTGGAAAGCGATCACTAAAAAGCTAAATGACACACCTCATTCTGGTAATCTTATTGTAGGTGGAGACTTTAATTTACCAATGGATCCCATTTTAGATAGGAATTCTGCCTTTAATTTTCGTCCCCCCCAAAGCACATAAACAAATGATTAATATGTGCTCTCTTACCCATCTTCAGGATGTCTGGCGTCTTCATAATCCCACTGGCAGTGACTTCTCCTTTTTTTCTTCCCCTCATTCGTCCTTTTCACGAATTGATTATCTTTTGGTTCACTCCTCTTTGGTTCAATCTTCTTCTTCTCCGCTTATTCACCCTATTTTAATTTCAGACCATGCCGCAGTGACTTTTACACTTATGTCTTTTGCCCCTAGGGCACGATCTCGTTCGTGGAGATTAAACACAGAAATTTTACATGATGATTCCCTGGTGCGAGAGTTTTCCAATGATATTGAGACTTTTTTTCTTGAGAATGTTGGGTCAGTCAGTTCCCCTGTTGTTCTCTGGGACTCTTTTAAATGCACTTTCCGTGGTCAGGTCATTAAATGTATGTCAAGGAGAAACGCAGCCATTAAAAAGGAACTCACAGACTTAGCAGATGAGATTAAACGTCAGGAATCCCTTTTTCGACATTCTAAGGATAAGTCCTGCCTCCAATCTATTAAGAATTTAAAATATACGTACAATACTATAGTCACTAAGAGAGCTCATATTGGCCTTCAGGCTCAGAAATCTAAGAAGTTGCTGTTAAAAAATCGTGCGGGCAAGATTCTTGCAGCCACATTAAAGTTTCAGGAATCTTCTTGTAAATCTTCCCAAATTTCTTCTATTACTGACCAGCTTGGTAAGAAAAAATTTCAAACTGAAGAAATTCTTGAGGTCTTCCGCGATTTTTATAATAATTTATATACCCCGTCTGCTCAAGCTTCTTTTGAACAATGTCAGGAGTTCTTGAAGTCGGTTCCTTTGAAAGCTGTTTCGGAGGAAGATAATAACTCATTGAATGGTCCGATTACTTCTGACGAAATCATTTCCGCGATTAAAGCTACTCGTTCTGGTAAGGCTCCTGGTCCTGATGGATATCCTATTTTGTTTTATAAAACCTTTATTTCCGTGCTTGTTCCGAAACTTCAATCCGTCTTTGATGCTTTTATTAAAGATGGTTCTGTGTCTGGTTCCGCAGCTGATGCTACTATTGTAGTTATCCCCAAAGAAGGGAAAGATCATGCAGATCCCAAGAATTTTCGTCCTATTTCCCTTCTTAACATGGAAGCTAAGATCTTTGCTAAAATCTTAGCTAAACGCTTAGAGTCCTTTATTCCTCAATTGGTTCATCCCTCCCAAACAGGTTTCGTAAAGGGGCGTCTTGCACGTGATAATATTCGTACTTTTTGTCATATTCTTGGTTCCGCCAAGCGATCTAATCTTCCGGCGGCGGACTTGGCCCTTGATGCTGAAAAGGCCTTTGATAAGGTCTCTTGGCCTTTTTTAAGAGCTGTTTTATGTGCACATAACCTTGGTGATTCCTTTATTCGTATGGTTATTTCTCTTTACTCCCGACCTAGGGCTAACATACGGGTGAATGGAGCTACGTCGTCCTTTTTTAACCTTCGCCAGGGCACTAGACAAGGGTGTCCTTTGTCTCCTCTCTTATTTTTGTTGTCCATTGATCCTCTTCTCAGAATGATTGACGTACATCCAGACATTAAGGGGTTCTCTTTTGGATCTCATCAGATAAAAACAGCTGCTTATGCTGATTTGTTCTCATTTTCTCGGATGATATTGCACTGGCCATCCCTGCTATTTCTGATACGATTTCTATTTTCTCAAAGGTTTCAGGATATACCCTGAACAAAGATAAGACAGAGATGTTCCCCCTAAATGCTTACTGTTTCTCCTCTCACATGGGTTCGGCGGGCTTTAAGTGGCAATCTAAGCAACTAAAATATCTGGGTATATATTTTTGTTCCACCCTTTATGCTACGGTTACTTATAACGAATCTCAAACTATTCTTAAGGTGCGAAGTCTTTTAGAAAATTGGTCTTCGAAGCATATTTCTTGGTGGGGCCGACTCCAAACTCTTAAAATGATGATAACACCCATTGTTAATTTTGTTTCTTCTATGCTTCCGGTAAAGCTCTCTGATTCCTTTTTTCACGAACTTGATTTACTTACTTCCAAATTTTTATGGAATGACAAAAGGGCTAGAATTGCTTATAAATTCTTGCGGAAATCCTACGATATGGGAGGATGTAATCTTCCTGATTGGGGGAAATATCAATCTGCTTTTCTAGCCTCTCAGGGGGCGTTATGGTTTTCCTCTCCCTCTATTCATGTTCCAGCTTGGTTGCTAATAGAACAGGAACTGGCCTCCCCTCTTCCGACTGCTTCTTTTTTAACCACGAATACCCTTTCTATTCCGTTCTCTAGAGCTATTATTTTAGATACTATTGCAGCGGTTCGCAAAGTTGATAAGAGAGTCGATTCCTCTGCATAAAACTAGATGGTCATCTATTTGGCGGAATTCCAAAATTAAAATTAATAATAACCCAGAGCTGATGTCTTACTGGGCTGGGAAAGGTATCTCACTTGTTAAACATCTTTATGATTCCAACAATGATCCTCTCCCTTTCTCTTCCCTGGCTCAACAATTTTCTCTATCTAATCTTGATTTTTATACCTTTCTTAAGATAAAGGTAGCACTTGCTAAAGTACACCTTCATCCTTCCTCCTCTATGATTACGCTTTTTCATCTATGGATTAGGTCTGGTCATGTAGCATCTAGGATTTATAAATTTTTGTCGTCTTCTCTACTTCCTACCCAGACTATTGCACAGCAAAAATGGTTGCATCATTTTGATCATGGTGTTACTGATCATATTTCTTCAGACACTTGGCAAGATATTGGTAAGCTTTCTCTTCGTAATAAAATTGCCCCCTCATTAATGCAATCTAAGTTTTTCTCTATTAATCTTCTTCACTGGACTCCCACTCGTTTATATTCGTTAAATCTCAAAGAAAACAACCGTTGTTGGAGCTGTGATCTTGCGCCAGGCGACTTTCAACATATGTTTTTTGAATGTTCTCTTCTCCAACCCTTTTGGGGTTTAGTTCACAAACACCTCATGATTATCTTTAATATCAAGTTTCAACTCTCTTTCCCATTGATTCTTTTAGGCCCGTTGGCGGCCTCGGACCCTTTGCCTTTAGATTCCATGGAATTACAATTGTTGGATCTTTTATTAACTATTGCAGTCAAAGTAATTCTCATGGAATGGAAATCTTTTTCGTTAGTTTCTTACCATACTTGGTGGGCATGGGTTTCCTTTTTACGAAGCGCTCACATTTCAGTTGATCACGCTCATCTTTCTCCTTCTTTATCTAATGGTGTGTGGAAGGCCCTAGATGCGTACATGGAAATGGCCTCAGAGGGGTTGGTGGAACAATATCCTTTTGATTTGTCTGGTTAATGCTGTCTTGGGTGTTGGGTGAATCCTTTGGAAATCCTCTTCTCTCCTTTTACTTCGTCTTGTCTTTCTTCAGCTTTACTCTATTCTTTCCTTCTTTCCTTTTTTCCTTTCTTTCCTTTCATCCCTAAATTAATATCTGATTGTGATACTTTTGATATTTACTTCTTCCGGTTATCAATTGCTGTTGCTCTAATTAACTTATTTTTCTGATATTTACAGATTTTATCATATGGTGTGTTCTAGCTGATATCATTTGTATCACCTTTGCTTGTACTTTATGTTTTCATCTGTTTCTTTTAAAATAATAAATTCTTTTGAAATCAAAAAAAAAAGGGTAATTTCTCAAAAACTACTGAATTGATTTACACCTAAACCAAAAGGAACAGTCCTTGAGTAAATTTGAACCTTCGATCCAAAGTCTTGACATTTTAATAAAAGAATCCTGTAGAAACTAAACTGGGAAATTGAACTTCCCTCCCCTTTTTTCTTGGCCCCCTCTTGAATGATCTGCACAAAACTTGCTGTGAAGAGCCCACTGCTCTGAGGTTAGACACTTGTTTTAGCACCTCCCCTTTCCGTAATAATTTTTTTCCACAGCATTAAAGTTGGATAATCAATGTGTGATGTTCAAGAAAACATTCTACATAGAATTTCACCAGCCAATCACTCTTGTCTCCAAATTCAAATGTGATTGACTAGATCATTAACCACAGAATCCCTAAATGGTAGAGATATAAGAAGTATTAACACTTTCAAGCTCACCCAGCACATTTTTACAAGTACTTATCAAAAGCAACTGAACCTATTTTCACCAAGCCAATAAATGCTTGTTTTTTCACAAAAGTTTTACATTTATGTCAAGTGTGGTGTAAACCTGCTCAGCAAATTTGCTGTAGGTACAAGCAGAAAATGTTTAGAGTGAAAAAGCTGAGAAACACATCTTATTTACAACCCCTTATTTTTAGGTCTCGCCTGACCCAGCGCATGCGGTGGTCCGGTGAGACTTTTTGAGCGGGCTCCAAAAAGTGCTACCAGGCCAGCCTAGAGCTATAGTGCATGTGCGCGGGCGCGCTGCGCTTGACCGCGATTACTTTCACTTTCGCGGCCGCTTTGATGTTTGATCGCGATCACTTTCGCGGCCGCACGGCCGCTTGGCATAGCCAATGGGTCTCGCTTTTGGGACCTTATCAGTATTTAGTTATGCAACTGTTGCATGGCTAAACACTGATAAGGTCCCAAAGGCGAGACCTATTGGCTATGCCAATGCTTGTTTCGTCTGCATGGAAGTGCATAAAACTTTACTTGTCAGATCTCATCTGACTGCCCTCTTTGATTTCTAGACATTTGTGTATATCCCACCATGGGAGACAGAGTTCTAGGTAAATCAAAAAATGCCTTTTGAATAGAATGTCTGGCTGAACCATAATTTCAGAGTAGCAAGATTGTGTGTATGTGCGCACACGTGTGTGTGTGTGGGGGGGGTGTGTGTGTGTGTGTGTGTGTTTCTCCTTCACACCCCATATAATTCTTGTGTTTTTCATTAAGGAAACAAGCCATGAAGGTAATTTCTGTGAATATTCATGTTAGTTGAAAGTTAAGACTCTGCACACATACAATTTCAAACTCCATTCTACGGCAGTTAAACTACGTCCGCTCATATATTTAGTTTCAATGAAAATGACCACATTTTCTTCAACACCGAAAACGAGTCGTTTAGCCTCCCTAAGTGATCAACCAATTACCCTTCTGCATCCACTGTCATTCCTCGCCTGTCACCACCACACCTTCATAACCATGGATGTGCACATTACACGCATTTAAATGCTGTGTTTCTCTCTTTCTTCTCTCCATTCACAGGGCCTCCAAGCTTTGCTACCCCAGTGACAGAGGTAATTGCCTACTCTGCTACGCAGTCAGGCCTTTCTGCTAACCTCGTCATTGTGTCACAGAGAACAAAGTCATAACCAGCTACCAATCAGCATACTCTCATATAAGTGTATTATTATGAACAGTTTGTTTCCACACCTTTTTATTAATATCCACTGGAAGGAATGGTGCTCCTGCTGAGTGCCCTTGAAGTGCCTAATTGTTGGACAGCTTGTGTCCTCAGAAAGAGACAATCATTTCTTCATAGTCTTTCACAAATCTCATGGCCCACTCCCAATCGCAAGTCGAGTATATCAGCTCATACAGTTATTGCGCATGAGTCAATCACATTTTTTTTATCACCCGCAGTTATGTGTTTAGAATCCCATAGGGGCATATTATCAAGCACGACGTTAAAATTATCGCCGCTAAAGCGGCGATAATGGGCTTGATAATATGCCGCAGAGAATTCCCATAGAAGCCCATGTTCACACCAGAACATGGGCTTCTATGGGAATTCACAAGGGCATATAATCAAGCCCAGTTTTCTGATAATTTTAACCCCATTTCTTGATAATATGCCCCACAGTGACTTGGAAACACACTTCTCTAATCACCTTTGCTTTCTGTCGACTATTGCTCCACTCCACACAATGCCAATCCACTCCATGCGACACCACTTCACTCCAACAAAGCCAACAGTGTCCACATAGGCAAGCCCTATTGGCTTTCCCAATGCTTGTTAAAACAAGTAGAGAACTAGGTAACCATCATCTTGAAATGGCCAATCAACAGTGCAATAGATTGCAATCCAAACCCAAAGTGAAGTAAAAAATACTGCCTCTCGGGTGAGGAAATCAAGGTCCAAAATCTGACATTTGCCAGTATCGTTAAACATATAGGGGCAGATTTACAAGCCCCTTGCGCCACTTTTACGTCACTTTTCCCATGTTAAACGTGACGCAAAAGTGGCGCAAGGGTCATGTAAATCTGCCCCATAATCACTATCAGCAAGGCGTAAGTGGTTAGTGCGCATTCTAAACATTCACTTGCCTATACTAAATCACACTATGGTAGATATTCTTCACGCCAAACCATGTGGCCGTCCGAAAGAGGAATACAATGCTCGGAAAGGATTGAGGTAATTGAAGACCATAGCTGCCAATAAAATTAGGGGCTTATTATCAAGAAACAGAGTTAAAATTACTGCTAAAACAGCGATAATGGGCTTGATAATATGCCCTTGAGAATTCCCATATTGGAATTCTCCAGAGCATATTATCAAGCCCATTATCGCCGTTTTAGCAGCAGTTTTCTGTCGCTAAAGCGGGGATAATTTTAACTCCATGCTTGATAACATGCCCCTTAATTAGTAAACCTAACTATTTTTAAAAAAAATTTAACCTACATGCCTTAAACGTTCCTGTCTATATAACAGAAATGTCGTCAAATTAAGTCCACGGCAATAAAATCAAGGGCCGAACAGAAGTCTACATGTAAGTAATACTCGATTAATTATTGTATCACACTACACTAAAACATCAAATACAAGCCTAACAATACCGGCGAATGAAAAATTGTCAATTACTGTCCATTAAGGTCCAAAATACAAATTGTAATCCAGGTGCAGTCCAAGGCGTAATAAATTCGAGAAAAAGGAGGAATTATTATTAATAGTAAATAATCAGTCATTTTCATGGTAATTGCATGTAAGGGATTAAATATAGTAAAACCGGCTCCAAATGCCTCTCAGCAAAATTAAATACCTGAGCTGCTTCGTTAAAACTCATTCAGTAAAAATTGAATAACAAAGTAATGTATACCCATTATGAACTGAAATATGGTCAACGCAAGACTATTCATTTTCAGAATTGCCTTAGGAAGGACGAAATATCTGTTGGCTAGAAGCGTTTTACATGAAAAAAATGAAATAAAGAATGCCTCCTGGAAGAATTACAAGAATTTGCTAATGTTCTTTTGTGTGCTTCCAATAGCCTGAAATCACCCTTACCTCCCTTTACCTCTATCCATCCTTGTACACTGAAACCACCTTTACCTCCCCTTTCCTGAACTCTAAAATCACCCTTACCTCCCTTTACCTCTACCCACCCCAGAACCGTAAAATCACCATACCTCTCTTTAACTCTACCCACCATAAACCCTAAAATCACAATTAACTTCTTTTACTTCTACATGCCCCTGAACCCACAATTCATCATCACGTCTTTTTACCTCTACTCACCGTCAAATGCTAAAATCACACAAATCACACTTTCCTCCCTGTTAATGTGGATATAGATGCGTTTATCAATAAAAATAAACTGTCATCCCTATTAATAAAATCAGGTCCCAAACTCCACATCTACCTCGACACGCAGGCATGTAGTCCGGCAGGCTCTGCGACCCAGGCCCGAGATCCCTGATTAATGGGTCACAGGTGGGAGGGTGCATGGCTGGCAGGCAAACATATGGGCAGTAAATTCTTGATCAATCCCACAGATAGGCGCAGCGACATCACAATGGTATAGGGAGATTGCACACAATAAAGCACACATTGCCCGAGTAGGTGTGCGTGCTTCGAAAAACACCATAAAGTCAGATGCCACATGAGTTAGGAACACACCCAATCATGCCCTAGTACACGTAGTCATCACGCGCACCTCACGCCGTACATCTGGACACATTCACCACTGGCCACACTGTGTCCACGCAAGGTTGAGACTCATCTGTAGTAACCATTTGACCATTAATTTATGACTGTAAGGCAGCAACCAACATTCCTCACCATATATAGTATGCTGGATACGTTTATTGCTTGATGTAAAAATGTATAAAAGACTAACGCGAACACAATGAAAATTGAGACAGTCTTCAGAACTCGTGCCTGTAACTGTTCTCCAGGCTGCATTGTTCAATTAAGCGAAACTGTTCCGGTTTTGCCAAATGCTTCTTGTCTTCTGTTTTTTTAAGGAATTCGAAACTGAGCTACATCCATCTACCTCTACCAATCCCTGAATACTAAATTAAAGCATACCTTCCTTTAACTCTATCCACCCCTAAACCCTGAATTCCTCCTTGCCTCTCTTCACCTATTGCTAAACCGTAAAAGCACGTTTTACATAGAAAGTATGTTGTTTCGAAAAAAAAGACTTGCCTGCGTAGTAAAGTATTGTGGTGGTACAAGTACAATTACTTACCTGTGTGAGAATTACCTGTGTAGCTGAGGCTGTTTCCCCTCAGGCTGGACACATTCTCACCCACTCTATAAACTCTTACCTTTCCTCACCCTGGAGCCATTAAATGTTTTAGGGGCACCGTTAGTTGTTTTATGCCCTTCGGTGTGTTTGGTGGTCAGCTTCACCTCTTTGACAGTTTTCCTTGTCTCCCCTCTCCCCCGCCCTATATTTTGGTTCTCGTCTGAGTCAGCCCATGCACGTTCGCTTGCGAGACATTTTGTTTACTTACAGGAGCTTAGAGCTCACCCACTGCTTACCATTGATTGGCTTCATCAGTCTCATTTCTTTGCTTCTCTTTGGTCAGTGAGTGCCGACTTCACTTCCTCTTTGTGTGTTTTTCTCTATACCGAAGCATTGTCCAAACATGGCTTCCTTTTCCCAGTGTTCTTCCACTGCTCGATACATTCAAAAGTACTTTTTTTTTTCCTTTTACTTGCACACCCTTCCTCCCTCGCCCCTTCCACGTTATTGCTTGCCTAGTCTACCCCACCAGACTCCTGTTGTTGTTTATCCTGTCTGTCCCCATCTCCTCCCCAGCCCCTTCCTTGCTTGCCCCTTCCCATCCCGCTAGAAAAAAGCACCCAAAATTCACCCCAACAGGTTTCGAGATTCTACTAAAATGCACATGGCACTGCACTTCCTGCTTTGCATGTACATTTTAGCGCTGTCTTCATGTGATATGAACTCAAAATAAAATGAAAAATACATTTATTGAGCGCATGGCTTTCCGAGGGCATCCCAGCGCTGATAGCGGCAGGCAACAGAGCCATCCAAAGTACAACTTTCGAAAGGCAAGGTGGTTGGGTGCCTTGCGCAAGTGAAGAGGGAGGGTGTTCCAGTATTTGGCGGCATTGTATGAGAACAGACGTCCCCCGCTTCTAGTTTTCCGAATCCTAGGAACTACAGCAAGATGTAGATCATCTGAGTGGGGGCATCTGTTCGCACGGTAGGGCCAGACAATAGAATGATTGATAGGAGGGCCCTTTCCGGCTAATGATTTATGTACAATGCACATAGCCTTGAAATGAACTCCCTCCCTAATGGGTAACCAGTGGAGAGATTTCAGGGTGGATTTTGCCGATTGGCACTTTGGGATATCCAGGAGGATTCTGGCTGCCCAATTTTAAACTGGCTGAAGTTTTGTGAGGGAAGTGCATGGGGCCCCAAGATAAAGGGCATTCCCATAGTCCAGATGTGATAGACTGAGTGCCTGAACCATGATCTTCCTTGCCTGGAAGGGGAGGAGTGGGAGTACTTTGCGGAGCATCTTTAAGATGCCATAGCATTAGGCCGCCACATTGCGTGACTGAACCTTGAAAGTCAGAACACGATCCAGCCAGACACCCAGGCTTTTTATTTGACTCTTGGGGGCAGGAACAGGGCCCGGGTCAGCTGGCCACATTTACCTGGGATCAAATAGAGATGGATTCCCCAAAATCATCATCTCAGTTTTTTCTCCATTCAGTTTCAAGAAGGAGGCATTCATCCATGTGGCTACCTCTTCCAAGCAGGGAGAGAGGCTGGGGGAGGAATTGTCTGCCTGGTTGAGTCCAACCACAAGTTGTGCATCGTCTGCATATGTCACTGTGTGTACCCCAAAAGGCAGTACGATCTCCGCAAAAGGACTCAGGTAAATGTTAAATAAGGTGGGACTCAGGGAAGATACCTGAGGCACTCAGCAGCGGAGAGGCATCTGTTTTGAGGTCACATCAGCTTCGAAAACCTGGAAGAATCTGTCATCCAGGAAGAACTGCAGCCATGTCAGCGTGACCCCAGTCACCCCCAATCTTGTGAGTCTGTGGGCCAGGATTTGATGGTTGACCATGTCGAAGGCGGGCACTGAGATCTAAATGGATGATGACAGTAGTACCTCCAGCGTCCAGGATTTGCCTAGACTCTTTGACAACAGATAGTAGGGCAGTTTCATGTGGGGCCAAAATGCTGAAATTCAGCTCAGAGGTAAGATAATTGAACAAAGTGAGGGGTATATTCACAAGAACCTGTGATATCTACCACAAGAGTAGCGTAACGCAACTTCCAATATCGCAGCCCATCGCGGGAAAATAACCCTGTGTCAATGTGGAATTCACAACAAGGCGGTACCATGCGATAGTCTGCCGACACCGCGGACAATGTTCGCGATACAGCCACCACGACGGAGATAAAACCACAAACCACAACACCAAAAAACACGCAATGGGCCAAAGCGCGCTGAGGAAATCTGCGATAAGCAGCGCCAGGCCTGTAACACACACCTGGCAGGCCGAAAAAATCACCATAAAAGTAGAAAAAACACACACACCCAAACTGACCTACACCCAAGCACCATTGAGGCAGCCGGAGCAGGCGCAGAGGATGAGCCCAACCCCACAAGCACCCCGGACGACCAGCCCGGGACATCGGGGACAGGGAAGGGTAAGGACAAGAAGATGAGGAAGACAAAGTTCAGTCCGCAGGCGAACAGGATCATAGTCACGGAGGTGGTGGAAAACCATCAACAACTCTCCGTCACCTCCAACGTGTCATTGGGCACCAAAACTGGAATATGGTGGGACATCGTGGACAAGGTGAATGCTGTCAGAGAGCACAAGCGGACAATGGACGAGGTCAAGAGGCGATGGAATGACATCAAGCGGAAGACCAAGGAGAAACTCTCCGCCAACCAGAAGGCAGCAATGCAGACTGGAGATGGGGGCCCATCGCCACAGCTTGTGCTGGATGACATAGAGGAGCTGGTGTCGACAGTCATCAGTGTGGATACTGTGGCCGGAGCCGGGGGACCGGACACTGCTCGACAGGACTCAACACAACCGCAAAAGGGTGAGTGACCACCAGGTACTGGGGGAGAGGTGGAGATGGCCACGATGGCACACATGCACAATCAAGCAGGGCACAGTACACACCCACAATGACCCTGGTATCTCGCCCAGACCCACAGACTGTCACAATGTACAATGCCATGCTGTCAGAATGTCAACCTGTACCATGTGGCTACATACATGTGGACACATTGTAATACACCATCTCCCCTTGACATCGCTGGGGCATCGTCAACACCTCCTGCAGAGCAGTCCCAGCCACTCTTCACTGATGACGAGGAGGACAACACCAGCATTGACCTCATCCGCGACTCACCTCCAGGATCAGGGCAGCCCAGCTACATCGAGGAGACCCCACCCAACACCCAAACCACCCAGCAGGAGGCACCCACAGCCCTCCCAAGTCCCCCAGGAACAACAAATGGCCTTCCAACGCCGTGTGCTGGAGGGCCAGAGGGAGACGGCTGAGCAGGTGCGGGTGGGGTTTGAACTCATGGCTGCCAAACTGGACGCCATCCTTGGGTGTCAATGTCCACCCCATGGTCTCCAACGAGCCCTGACTGACATCGCTGGAGTCATGACGCAGAGAGTAGAACAGCTGTCCGCTCAGAGTGGCTCCAGCGATACCAGCCGTGAGCTGGCACACATGCGGAGGCTCATGGAGGACATGGTGCATATGGAGGAGGAAAGGATGGCAGCCACCGCTGCACATCATCGAAATGTAGCTGAGATCTATCATGCCCTGCAGGCCTCCATCATGGCATTGCCCCCACAAGGCGTGGCGCTGATGAATGCTGCTGCCCCCACACCATCCAAATCCCCGCCCCCTGGTGTGTCAGTGCCTCAGAGTGCAGCAGGCGTATCCACTCAGGCCCCTGATGTGTAAGTGGCACACAGTGCCGCAGCCGGTACTGCAACACACACGGGGGGCAGGGCACACATCCGGGGATGAGGACGTGGATGGGTTTGTGATCAGGAGGCACTAGCATTCATTTCCACCATCTGGCCTGTTTCTGCTTGGTGCCGCACATGGCCTCATGACCTTCCACTGACCCCCGATGCACTCACCTTGGACAGTGACATCCTGTTCGACGACCAATGACACGGTGGACAGACTGCGGACTGTACCCTTCCTCTTCCGCAGTACATGTCATCCCCGAATGGACTCTGGCTGGCCCTCCACGGGCCCATATTGTGTAGTGCGCTCGGCATTGCCCTATACCACTCCATTACTGCACTGGATGTGCAAATAAACATCCAGTGACGCACTGCTGTGTCATGTCTTACATCATTACGTCAATGATGTTCATCCTGTGGGATGCGAGTCAGAGGGTGCGACATTGCATTTTGTGTACCTGGTCCCGTGAACACTACAACAGGGACACACGCATCAGTCACTTCCTTATCCGGACATGGACTGGACCACGCCCCGAGCCCACGAGTCATTGTGGCAAGCCCTGCGCTGGTCCGGCGTGCGGCAGGCCAGACCACTCCGATGACGCACCGAGGGGGGCCATCATTGCTACCCATCGCAGGCGTACTCGCTGGTGGTGTGCAGGTCACTGGTCTAGTCACCCGCATGTCACAGCCACTCCCTGAGGGCAGGTTTGCACACACACCACACCCATCCGGCACAGGCGTCACTGGCCATGTGACTCCGTCAACATAAGGGGCCGACGATGTCACATTCCCCTCTTCCGGTGGTGACTGGATGACGGCCACTCCATGCTTCTCATTCATAAAGGGCCCATGAGTTGTTGCGCACAGGGTTGGTGGCATCCAAGGCCTGGAGCACGGCACGGGCCTACTGCCACGTGGCGCAGACTGGCGTTGCACAGGGTTAGTGGCATCCGAGGCCTTGCGGACGGCACAGGCACCCCGCCACGGGACGGTGACTTCGGGTGCACTGAGTCAGTGGCACCTTAAGCTGCTGAGCGGGTGTGCAGCCTGCGATGATGCCCCGTCCCGGTGGTACAGACAGCTCAGGTTTAGTGTGCCCTGCTGGACCGCAGTGTAGGCCTGAGCCAGCGGGCAGTGCGGGCCTACCGCCCACTTCCGGGAACCCAGAGTTAGTGGCACCCACTGCGCTGAGCGGGTGTGAAGCCTGCGATGGTGCCGGGTGCACTGGTATGTCCTCTGCCATGGAGTAATCAAGACCCAGCACCAAACATGAGACCTGGTGGCCTGCGGAGCATGGCTGCATGGTGGGAGGGTGCCATGCCCACGGGCCCCTGGATTGTGGCTTGCAGCGGCACATGGTGGGACCTCCTGTCTACGCGTCGGTGGCAGAAGGTGAGCAGTGAGGCCTGGGTGTGCATGGGCGGGCATGCTCCGATGGGCGGCGGGAGGGGTGGGGTGCCCCTGCCTGGGTGTGCATGGGCAGGCAGGCGATGTTGTCTTGTGCAGGTGCGTGTACTCTGCCAGTCATGTATCTGGACTCTGTTTCAGCTGACGGCTCTGACTCAGATGTGTGACCTGGTGAACTGCGATACATACCGGCACGTGGTTGGAGACACACCGGTGGCAGCAGTTGAGCAGTGTGGCCTGGGTGCACAGGGGTGGCACTCTCTCTCTCTCTCCCTCTCTTCTTCTCTCTCTCTCCCTCTCTTCTACTCTCACTCTCTCTCCTCTCCCTCTCTTCTCTCTCTCTCTCCCTCCCCCTCTCTTCTTCTCTCTCTCCCTCTCTTCGCTCTTTGTCTCTCTCCCCCTCTCTTCTTCTCTCTCTCCCTCTCTTCTTCTCTCTCTCTCTCTCTCCCCCTCTCTTCTTCTCTCTCTCCCTCTCTTCTTCTCTCTCTCTCTCTCTCTCCCCATCTCTTCTTCTCTCTCTCTCTCTCCCCTCTCTTCTTCTCTCTCCCTCTCTTCTCTCTCTCTCTCTCTCTCTCTCTCCCTCTCTCTCACTCTCTCTTCTCTGTCTCTCTCTCCCCCTCTCTTCTGCTCTCTCTTCCCCCCTCTCTTCTCTCTCTCTCCCCCTCTCTTCTTCTCTCTCTTCTCTCTCTCTCTCCCCCTCTCTTCCTCTCTCTCCCCTTCGCTCTCTCTCTGTCCTTTGATGTGCGCAGGACACACCTTCTCATCATGTTTTTTGTCTTGCAGGCTGGGATCTACGGATTGTCCCGAGGGGTGTGGCCATGTGTCCTCATTTCATTTCAGTGTTCATTTAAAAAATGTTTCATTTGTTGCTTCAAAAGTGAATGTGTGCTGCTCATTCCTGTGTCGACACATGCATGTCACCAGTTGTGATTGTGCGACGTCAGGTGGATTATTTTGTACAAGTTTTGGTATAGCTGATGTGGCATGTCTTTGGTCGGGGATGCCAGGGAGGGGTGGTCCCGGGGGTGGTGTCGGTGGGTGTTGTGGCCCTCTTGGGTGTCCGGGCCGCATGATGGGTGGCTCCATGGCATCTGTTGCCCTTCCGATGTGGCCCTGGGCTGTGCTCCCTTTTGTTGTGCAGGCTGCCGTCCGACTTTACACCAGGTCAGAGCAGGTGTAGATTTCCTGGTGCTAATGCGCATTATCGCCTGCTTTGTGTTTTTATCGCAGTTCTGTCTGTTCGTTGAGAATGTTGAGGTGTGATGTTTGGCACGGGAACGCCCACTCTGCATCTCATTAGCGATAGTTGCGGGGGGCCTCTGTGGCGATGTTTTTTGCGGCTGCTATCGCGGGCAAACTGGTGCTGTGGGCTGTTAACACCAGCTTGTGAATGGGGCGATAGATTTATCGCATCTTTGGCTGCGCTAAACTGCCGTTGACTCGGCGATAGTTCCTTGTGAATATGCCCCTGAGTTTTTGTTCCTTGAAGGCCTTTTATGTGTTTGTGCGTTATTAGACAGAGCAGCCATGCCAGGATCCTTCTCGCTTTTCAGAATGCTTTTAAGTAAATTGCAGCCCTCCCACATTTATGGGTGGTGGTTATCATTTATTTTCGTTATTATTGCTTTATTTAAGTTTTGCTGAGCACTCTCAGCCTTTGGCACACATTTCCTGCCCCCATTAAGATAAGACTAGGATTTTTTTTTTTTGTGGCAGCAGATCACATACTAAGAGAAAATGGATCACTGCCCCTCGTGGTCAGTGCTGTCCG
The DNA here is from genome assembly GCF_964204655.1 of Triturus cristatus. Lineage (NCBI taxonomy): Eukaryota > Metazoa > Chordata > Amphibia > Caudata > Salamandridae > Triturus > Triturus cristatus. Next base: position 913,143,771 of record NC_140583.1, read on the forward strand.
CGCGATGCACTTCTTTTTCTAACTTTCAACCACACTGCAAAGCAGCCACTGTGCTGTACAACTTGGCTAAAAGACTGACAAAGCCAATAGCTCCTAAATAGGCGAGAACTATTGCCTTTGCCAACACATGTTTAGCTATGCGCTCATTTTTGTTAATGTGCAAGAATTTTTTGTATTTTATATTTGGTTTATATTTGTTTTACTTTTACTAAAGTATTTGTAATCTCACGTTTTGTTTCTCCCCTACTTTTTTTAACGTAATCGTGGAAGGCGACAGTTATCTTTGGAGTAAATAATGATTGCTAAAGACTATATATTCGATATTATATTTGCTTTCCGTCTCTTATTACATAGCATGCTGTGACTGCGTCTGCTCGGGCTGAGATTTAATTGGCTTTTTCAAGGGTGACAAATTGTTCAATCCTCACATCTAGAACTCAGAGGCATCTTTCATGGCGCTTTTAACTAGTCTTTCTGTCCTTTTCATGTGTTTTTCAAGCACTGCCACATCCTTAATTCGTTTTTGAAGCTACCATTCGCTAACATTTTGGGGGAAAAACAGAAGGTTAACAAAGAATTTCTTGTTTAAAAAAGTGACGCGAACACCTTTTTAGAGAGGAATACTTTAGCAAACACATTTTTTTTTTTTTTTAACATTTCAGCCATGATCTGTTGGAACGTGTTCTCAGCCGCAGTTAATCAGCAGTGGTTTGACATTTAGAACAATGTGTTAAAGCTTGTCACCACAAATCACCTTGCCACTTTTCTTTTTCATTAAGCACCAGACTCTAGGAGTCGTGCAAAGTAGACAGACATTAATCACGCGGCGAGTCTCCCTAACGTTGTCTACACCAGTAAAATGCTGTCTGGGAGGAAATATCACCGAATCCGCATTCCGGTTGGCTGTCAGGAATGCAGTTAAAATTCCTCACACTGTTCTTTGCTTGGCTGACAGACCTTTGAGCCAACAGTCTGCACACATTGATGCTTGCATAGTCCCCCAAAGGAACGCTAACCATCCTACAAGTGGAGATCCTTCCACGTTGAGGTTGTGCTCCATGTTAGGTGACGTGGGCTTTCTTTTTATAAGAGGTTAACATCAGCAGCACTGCTTTGCTTATGAATAGTGCACTGCATTGAGCTACTGCACATATTATTAGGTTGCATCAGGATCCGACTAAAGGACAAAACAACTGCTCATTGGTACGGTAGCTAGGAAATTTGTATTTTTTTTATTTTTATTTAAGGTGTTTTTATAGTGTAAATCTAGACCCAATTTCCAGCAGTGTGCTGTAGGTTGTATAAGGCTATAATTGATTGGCATGTTCAGGAAGCCCAGCTAGAATACACAGAACAAGGAAATACAAGGCGAGAAGAAAAATTATTTAGGAGAAATTGTCTAAATACAGAAAATGGAAATATTCCACAGCAGGGCAGGGATACAAGGATGATAACGTGGGAAACTGTCCTAAACATGCACGCAGCACCTCAGACAAGGCGCAGATTATAACCAGATTGTTTGTGGAAGTCGATCAAAAGAGTGCATATAGAAATGAGGGATTTGACGTTTTGCAGGAGGGATGGTTAGCTAGGCAGATGTTCTGTGAACTGGAGTGACTTAAGAGTCTTCTTGATCTCTAGTAGGAGGACAAAGAAATTTGGAGTTGAGGCAAGCTTGATCAGTGTCTATTGAGAAGTTTGAATGATTTCTGGACTCCATATCTGGCCAGAGTTTGGTTGTGACCAGAGATAGTCAATAAATCAATCAGTCAATATGCTTTATTTCAGAATTTATAAAAGTTCCATAAACACCCATACCAAATCTCATAAAATCAATAGAAAACATGAATAAAATATAAAAATGACATTAAAAAAATTCATTGCGCACATCACATAAGTAATCCCCTTCAAATGTTGTAAATAATTAACCGCCAGTCTGAATTGAGATTTCTCATTAAAGAAACAGGAGATGGAAACTAAAGTCAGGAGTCAGCAGTACTAATTAACATTCAGAAAACCAGCATCCTATTTTAACTGCATTTGAGAGAAAACTCACAACAAAAATGGGGCTTTTACTCTGCCGAATTTCGAAGATTGTGCAACCCTACACCTAATTTGTTGGATCCCACTAATTCTGTACTGTAGGTGTCAGCTTTGTGCAGAAGAAATGCCATTGACCCTCCTAGCATCATATGAAACATGTCGACCTCAATCTACATGCACCATAGCTATTAGGGTCCGTAATTACCCTAGACAGTCCTTTTCTTTTTAATGCATCAAGACACCATCAATTTATTTAAATTCTTCTGGTTCTCTGAGACTCTTTTAACCACTTTCTCACCACCCTATATCACACCCCCCACTTGCATTCATCATGCGGGTTAATGATCAGATGATCTCCGCTATACAGCCCCTATGAGGGACTTGCCGGGCATTGCAGTGCCGGCCCAACGATGGGCTCCCGATGATGAAGCATGACACCCTACGAGATGTGAAAGGGCACTTGATCTGATCTCTCAGATCCCCCGAGACCCAATTGGTCAGACCCCTTGATCCACCTATTATGGCTTTCCCTTTTTCCGTTGGAGGAACTGCCCCTTCTGGTTTTTTTTTTTATCCACAAATGAAATAACCACACAGTGCTTCACACTCAATATGTCCACTAAAACATCTATCAAAAACAGCTGTGTAGCCAACTTAAATACATCTGACATAAAGGTATATATTGAAGTAATACAACCACAACATCATTCTTCTGTATATATGAATGTTCTTATGTAACTGGAAAGATGCGTGCTTTAGTAGCCAAATGGAATGTGTGCATTAAATAAAAAATGCAAGTCAAAACATTGATGGCCAGATTTATCAATGTTTAGTGTCACCCTTGCGCCAAGCAAGAGGGCACAAGGTCAACCCAAAACCGAAGTGAAGCCACACAAGGCCACCTTAAGTGGCCCTGCTTGGCTTGAAAAATCTGGAGTAATGCAAGGCAGCGCAAATCACTAACTTGTTCTGCTTTTCCCCAGGGAGGCATTCCATGGGTGGAGCGTGGGTGTTCCCACGTATCCACCCCTGGATTTTGTAGCATTCCCAGATTTTCAATTAGTGATAGACCTGGGATTGCGTCAAAATGCTATGTCTCCCAAGGTAGCTGTGATGAAGAGACATATCTTTATTTATCCTCTTTATTTCCTCTTTCTAAGTGTCCTACATTCTGCAGCACACATAGAAAGAGGAAAATGCCTCTCAGGATTGTTTTTCTGCAAGAAGGTATTCCTTCCTGCACAAAAATTATCCTGCCTACACTACAGGCACCCTTGCATCATGATGCAATGATTCCTGCATTGGTGCTAGGCAACCAAAAGTGTGCCAGCACAAGGAAAGAACGGGAATGCACTGTAGAATGTTAAATGTGGCACATTTCTGCCTTTTCCCTTTCACGCAGCACAGTGCACCAAGGTAACTTGCTGCAAATAAAAATTATAAATATGGGCCTGAGTGTGAGTAACAATACCAACCCAAAGGAAATCTTTCTATTAGTGGGACTGACTTAATTACCCTTTAACATTTGACCAAGTGGGAGACTTCTTCCATTCCAATAAGAGCTCATCGCTTTTTGCCTCATGCTTCTCACATTCTCTGTAAATTCAAGTCCTAATTTTCTCCTTTCTTTTCTTTACTTTGAACTCTTTTTCTTCTTCGTACATTCTAACGTCAAACTCTTCCTCCCATATGCCACTGTAAACTGGCAGCTAAAATACCCTTATGTAAATATATCAATCTCCTCACAGTGCAGGGGGCTAGCATAACATGACAAATTCTCTCTTGAAGTCTGAATAAGGCTAATGATGCACAGAGATCATTGCCAACATACTCTTTAGTAATTTTCTTTTAATGATTCAGAGCTGTCATGATAGAATTGTGACTTATTTTCCCCTTAAATCGTATTCACTGGCCCAGAGTCAAAGTATAAAGCTACAAGCTCAAAGAGGGTGGTTGCCGAATTTGGAAACCCCACCACAATTTAACCTGCAACAAATAAGTGAAAGTCACTGAATCAGTGCATCTAACAGGTAATAGACTGCTAATATTACTACCCATGACGAGGTGTTGAAGTGCTTTTGGCGAGTAGCACCCTACTCCGGAACCCAGAAGGGATTAGTGGTGGGTTAGTATAGGGAATTTTGTGTTCGTTTGAGCGGTGGATATGTGATCAGATGGATTGAAGAGGATTATGGAGGGATAGAAAAGGGAAGAGTCTTGAACGTGTGATTAATTAAAACAATAAAATAAAATAAAAAGTAATATGTTAATGAAGTAAAAACTTTGAATCCTTTTTTTAGTTGTTTGAAGATGCAACATCTGTTTAGAGAATCACTGACGAACAACACTGCTATCTACACGTCAACATGCAACGCAATGTACTTAGATTCAATTTCGAAAGCCAATTTAATGTGCCCAGATATTCCTCTTTTCTGTCTAAACATTTCACCCTCTGTTTCCTTCATAGAAGCAAATGTCCTTGCCCAACACTCTGTGTGAACTACTCCCATTTTAAGGGACCTGCACTGGCTGCCAATAAAAATATATATATATATATTCATAATGATATGTTGCTTGACACAGAAATCTTTAATTAAGTTCATGCACACTTATTTGCATGCCAAGCCCACTCGGGCTTTAAGACCTTCCAACAAGTCTTATTTAAAAATACCTCGCATCCGCATGGCTAGATACAGTGGCAGAACATTTTCATATTTAGCGCCATCTTAGTGGAATAAACTTCCCCTTTCTATTGGGCAATGTGAGGATCATGCTAAATTCAATTTAAAAAGCTATTAAAAACATGGCTATTTATTGTTTCTCTCTAAATTTCTGGAGACTACTTATGCCAACCTGCTTTGCCCAGCGCCAAGATGCTGCTCTGGGAGTGAGTCCTGAGCAAAAGCAAGTTGAAATAATAATAATAATAGTAATACTGTGTGAAAGAGTGTAATTTCAAACCCTGGGGAGTGGCCTGGTCAGGTGGGGGCGTGGCCTGTCCTGGAATGGCGCAGGATGCGGACTGTCAGGGCTGCTGTGGCCCTGAGGCCCTAAAGCTTTTTAAAGCTCCGCTTCTGACCTGATGCTGGAACACCTCCAGAGCAGAGCGGCAGCTATTGGGACACAGTTGATGTCCCCTGAGCCTGCTAAATAGCTGAGTGGCAGACATTCCTGGTTTCGCACGGAAAAGCGGTGCTATCTTGCCCTGGCCTTCTTTGGGTTGCGGTGCACGCTGAGGGGCGATCTGGGCTGCATGGAGACCCACGGCGAAGCGGCAGCTCCTTAAAGCCACGGGACACATTTGGTTTCCCTCACCTTGGCTAAATAGCTGTGCAGCAGCCGTTCCTGGCACTGAGTAGGATGACAACGCCATCTTTACCTGAGAAGCTGTAGACAGACGTGCTCACTGAGGACAGGCCCGAATCGACTAGCGGCCTTCTACATTTTGGCGACCCTCCCTTCATTCCTTTCACTCCCTACTGGGCGAACCATCGTGGAGAGCTACCCCTGCCCCAGGGTGAGGTAAGGAGCTGCTCCTACCTGCTGCTCCACCACATCCCTGCTACACGTGTGGCAGTCACTGCCAACTGAGGCCTGGTCCGCTCCAGGCGGGATAAACACGGTGCTGCCAGAGAAGCCTACCCATCTTCTAGCCACCAGAGGCCCAACCCTTGCCAGACGCTGCAGGACATTGGCTCCCGCTGCTTTGGCTGATGAAGCCTACCAGATGCCAATACCGCAGCCTTCCTGGTAGACAACCCTCCCTTTGCAGATGCCTGAGAAGCAGCGAGATGCTGACTGTGCATCGGGGGATTCCTTCTAGGGGTCCTCCCTAGTCCCCCCTTGGAGATCCTACACATCACCCCCATACTTTAGGCAGTGCCCCCACTTCACATCGACATGGCCCTTGCCATGCCCAACAGGCCTTCACAGGCTCTCTGCATGTCTGGGGAACAAAACGGTCCAGTGAAGGGCGATGCACATTACTTTCCTCACTAAGGAGGGACAGGTGAGTGCTGCTGCAGTCCTTAACCTGGCTGGCCGACCACACCTTACACAGGCCTGGTACCCTTTCCATCAGTTGTGCGGTATCCTTGAGGGAGTGATGCTTCTCCCATGGATGCTTCTGTTGGTAACCCTGCCTGACCCTTTCTCCCTCCTGGGAGACCTGGCAAACCCAGCGGGCCCTGTGGTTGTGGACTGTTGACCTTGGGGAAACCTGCAAAGCCTCCCAACATCAATGAAAAAACACTACGTTGTGTTCTTGCGCAAGACACACAACGTAACGTTTTTACATAGGAGAAGGACAGCGAAGAGTAGGAAGGAGAGCGGCGAGGCAGAGGAGGATGCAGCCACGCAGGTAAGTGCCTTCTGTTTTATATTTTTGTAATATGGAGGAGGAGGGAGTGTAGCCTATTTCCACAAAGGGAAGTTTTTGCCTAAACTCTGCATTTGGAACAGAGCATGGAGTAGGCAAAAATTTGCAAACTCCATTGACGGAGCTAAGTTACCCGCCTAGGGTTAGTGTCGATGTGGCTATGAAACAGGCGCTGCGTTGATTCTTCCAGCTGCAAGAAGGTGATGCGTCACTTCCTTCAGTCGTAAAGCAGGGCCTGCTTTGAAGTTGGAGCAAGGTTCTCGGACGTCGGAGACACAGTGCTCTGGACTCGAGTTGCGGCGTTTCTTCCAGCCACGAACATGTGCTGCATCGATTTATTGGCCGCACCCCGGCATTGCATTGGTTTTTCAAACGCACGGCAAAGTTAACGGCAGGAAAAAGGGTGCTTGAAGGGTGATGCATGGATTTTCAGCTCTAAAAGCAGCAAAACCACCTCCAAGGGCCTGAACTGGTGTTGTCACCATTTAGCAGGTCAGAACTCCGAGCAGAGGAGTTTAGCGGAGCTGCAGTTGAAGTCTTTGATGGCCCTGAGACTTCCAACAGGAGGCAAGCACACGCAAGCCCTGGGAGCACTAGGAAAGTAAGATTCCAGAAGGCAAAGTCCAGTTCTTTCACTGCTCACAGACAGAAGCAGCAACTGCAGGCCAACACAGCAAAGCAACACAGCAAAAGGACAGTAGTCCTCCTGACAGCCCTTCAGCTCTTCTTCTTGGCACAGTCCTCAGTCCAGAAATGTTATAACAATGTGGGGTTATAGGTCCAATAATTATACCCCTTTCCACCTTTGAAGTAGGCATACAGATCCTGCCTTGCCTTGACCTGGCTCCAGACACACTACACGGGGGTGGAGACAACATTATGACACGACAGGCACTGACCTATTCAGGTGTCAGCGACAACCCCTCCTACCACTCTAGCTCAGTGAGGCCCAGCAGCCTGATGATGGGCAATCAGAATATGCAGGGCACACCTCAGCTCCCTTTGAGTGGCTCTCTAGGGTGAATGAACAAACAGCTCCAACTGTCAGTCTTAACCAGATGTGGATTCCACAGGCAGGCAGAGGCACAGAATGGTAAAACAAGTAAATGCCCCCTTTTAAAAGTGGCATTTGCAAACACACAATTTAAAAACCACCTTTACAGAAAGATGTATTTTTAAATCCCAAACTCAAAATCTCTAAATTTTCTCAATTGAAAGTTAGACTTGTAAGGTGTTACAAGGCAGCCCCAATAGTAACCTATGGGAAAGATAGTCATTGCAATAGTGAAAAAACTGTATTTCACTATTTGGACATATAAAATATACCAGCACATGTCCTACCTTTCACATACACTGCACCCTGCCCATGGGGCTACCTTGGGCTTACCTTAGGGGTGCCTTCCACGTAATAGAAGGGACCGTTTGGGCCTGGCAAGTGGATGCACTTGCCAGGTCGATATGGCAGTTTAAAACTGCACTTGCAGTCCCTTTAGTGGCAGGCTTGAGACATGTTTGCGGGGCTACTTATGTGGGTGGCACAATCAGTGCTGCAGGCCCACTAGTTGCATTTGATGTACAGGCCTTTGGGGACACACAGTGCACATTTCTAGGGACTTAACAGCAAATCAAATATGCTAATTTATGGATAACCAATCACCATCATATTTTACACAGAGAGCATATGCACTTCAGCACTGATTAGCAGTAAATCGCCCAGAATCCAAAACCCAACAAATACAGGTCAGAAAAGGTCAGAAAAAATCGTAGGAAGAAGGCAAAATGTTTGGGGATAACCCTGCAAAAAGGGCCATGTCCAACACTTAGACACTCTGTACCTGTTTTGTGTGATCCCAGACACCAATGCACACAGTCTTTGCCCATGTACAACTTACTGTGGACGTCTTGTACCCAGCCCTGTGCCCCTTAAATCAAATTGTTCATGCTCATTAGTAATCCTGGGTGGAGTATGCGGAGTGGCACTCCGCGGAGTTCCACAGAGTTTTTTAAAAAAAACTCAGCTCCGCTCAGCCCCAGCCCCACAAACATTTTTTATAAAAGGGCCCAAAAAAACACTTACCTTCTCTCTGTAATCTGCGGGCCGCCCTCCTCCTCACGTCGCGGTCTCCTCCTTGCCGCCGTCCTCCTCCTTACGTTGCAGGACACAACCCCCTATGTTTTACGTCTTGCGTGTTCTGCACATGGGGGTTGGAGACATGGAGGGTTCTCAATACCACAACGCAATATTACTCTTTTTGCTCTCACTCCCAGAGATCATATTCTAGGATTGACCATATTTTTGCCAGCCAAACACTCCAGCAGAAGATCTTGAGTGGCCACCTGCACCCGATCTGTCTCTTGGACCACGCCCCTCTGGAAATCGTGATAAACTGGCTGGCTCCACGTTCTAAACTCGCGAGGTGGTACTTTCTCAAAATTCTTAACAGAGATAGGCTCCTCCGAGACGACCTGAGGAAGTCGATTAAAGACTTCTTCACTACCAATGATCCCACAGATACCTCCCACTTGAATAATTGGGACGCCTTTAAGGCTGTCATAAGAGGAAAATTCATCACGCTAGCTACCACTATGAAAAAGCAACAGACTGCAGAAGGGCTGTTGCTGGAGGTGGAGCTGCAAGATGCGAAGAGGGCACACAAGGACCTCCCGTCCGTACGTACCCTGTGTAAAGCCACTGCACTAAAAGGAACACTCCAGGCAATATACACCATTAGGGTTGAAAAAACATTCTGCACCTCCAGTCTCGGGGATATGAATGGGGAACGATAAAATAGGCCCTCTGCTAGCCTGACAGCTCAGAGAGAAACAAGAGAAAGAATATGTTAAACAAATAGTTGACAGCAATGGTACCACTCAGATTAGCGAGGGAGGGAAAGCGAGGGACTTCTGCGACTTCTACCACTCACTTTATGCAGAAGATCCCCTACTAGAACAGGACCAATCTCAGAAACTTGACTCACTATAGCTCCCACAGGTCTCTCCGTCCACTAATGACAAGCTTAGCAGACCTAGTTCCCGAGAAGAGGTCCAGAAGCCAATAGATGGTCTCAAACTTCTGAAAGGCCCAGGTCCTGATGGGTTGAATGCCCAGCTCTACCATACGTTCACAGACGAGTTAACTCCCCATCTCACTGACCTCTTTAATGTCATAGCAGCTACCCCTTGCCCCTTCTTAATGTGCACCTTATGCCGCTTTGGGTTTGGAGAAGCTTACCTGGGAATGGTGAAAGCTAACTACTGCTCCCCAAGATCCTGAGTTCTAGTTAATGGAGCTGCCTCAGATTGTTTCACTCTATCCAGAGGCACGAGGCAGTGATGCCCCCTAGCTCCTATGCTCTTCACCCTCAGAATTGAACCACTCGCAGCGCAGATTAGATCTTACCCAGGGATCAGCGGCATCAGATTCATCCTCGATGAACACAAAATTTTGCTTTTCGCGAATGATGTGCTACTACCCATCACTAATCTTAGGGCATCACTACTGGCTATACAGGCCGATCTTCATCAATTAGAACAAGAGGCGGAGTTTAAAGTTAATCTTTCCAAATCCTCTTTACTCAGTCTGACCATGCACCAAGCAATGATAACAGAGATCAAGGAAACATCACTATTTCGATGTGCATACAAAGAAATCCCCTACCTGGGTATCAAAATCACCCCCCAAACTAACAGACCTCTAGAAGGCTAATTTACCCCCCTTGCTGTGACAGATCAAAGCTGATTTTAAAAAATGGAGGCTAGGCCGAAAAACGCAATTAAGCTGAGCGCACTACTCCACCTTCTCTATCTCTTTCAGGGCCTTCCGATTACGGTAGACAAGGAGGTATTCACAGAGTTGACAAAAATGACCACAAAGTTTATCTGCCAGGGGCAAAGAGCCCGCTTATCTCAGCGACTATTGACAAGGCCACGCTTGGTGGGAGGTTTGTCTCTACCTGACTTCCTGCTATGCTGTATAGCTGCTCAACTTCAGGTTCTGGCTGAGTGGTTCCTTAAAGCCTCGGATAAACATTGGCTCCATATGGACAGACAGATAGGGGGAAGAACTATTTGGTATCTATCTTTAAAACCAAAATAAGATAGACCAAACAACGTCTATTTAAGCACCCCCACAGTGACCACCCTTAAAGTGTGGGACAGCGTAACCAAGACATTGCCCTTAACGACCTTTCCGTCTCCCTACACCCCCATCCATTTCAACCCTGCCTTTCCCCCAGGCTACTATAAGGCCCCTATGAAAAGTGGAGGGAGGATGGATGCCTCACGTTATCTGATCTCTTCCAGCGAGGAGAGGTACGCTCCTTCGCAGACAGGGCTGCTCTCTTTAAACTGCCGCCCACAAAAGAATACTACTATTTCCAATTAAAACACTGGGTGTAACAACCCCGGGAGGGGCTAACCGTGACAAGGGACTTGCTCCCAATAGAGAGGTTCGTCCAAACAGGCAACACAACTAAAGGCTGCAAATCCTTTCTGTACTCTCTCCTTCTTTCGGTGTGCCCGCACCAAGAAGGTTCTGGGATGCCATGCTACACACCCCAATGACAGAGAAGCAGTGGAACACCCTATACAAAGACATTGCTAAATATAACCACTCCATGTTCTTGAGAAAAGCCCATTAAAGAATTATGTATAAATAATACCTTCACCTCCAGAAACAACATACCATTTTCCCAAACACTTCCGATAGATGCTGGTGGGGTTGTGGGTATTTGGGAGATTTCCGTCACATTTGGTTGGACTGACCTTCCATTCAATCCTTCTGGAAGGAAATCCTTTCCCAAATCAAACAGATTCTAGGGTACCCAATCCCTGCTTCCCTAGAACACGCACTTTTGGGGATAGTGAACCCAGTCTGAAACATCAAACACAAGGAGACCGATCTATTATGTGCCTATGCCTGGGGCGGCCAGAATGGCAATAGCAGCAGCATAGAAGAAGCCGGAAGCCCCCTCTCTCATCCAATGGCATGCTCGTTTATAGCGAGCACTCGCACTCGAACGGATGACAGATATTATCAAAGACGCCCGCAAGAGCTTTGATTTCATTTGGAGTCCCTTAGTGGTATACCCGTCAGAGGGGTTACCTCTATTTGCCTGTGGGCCTAGGTTGCGGGCCCTTCATCTTTTTGATGTTCGGGGTACCTGGCCTTCGACTGACCCACCCAGGGCCGACCCTGCTCTTCCCCTCTCGGTCCTCCGGGCTCTGAACAGCGCCCCCCCCCTACACTCCCCTCAGCCGTACTAGGGCCAGGTGCATGAGGTACCACAGAAATGTTTTGTTGTTTTAAGTTATGTTTAACTTGTTAGCTCCCGATTGTAGAGCGCAGAGTCAACACGAGATATGTAAATTATGCATGTAAGGAACTGTAGTGACGAAACATCTGCACCTAGTTAAGGCTGACAGTCATGCGGAGAACTTGTGGGGGAGCTGTTTATTGTCTTTATATAACTGATGATCTTGGCATGCGTACTGAGCTCGGTTAAGCTACAAATGTTGTGTATTTTTCTAAAACCAATAAAAAGATTTTGACACAAAACAATGTAATTTATCTTGCACATTTGTCTAGAACTACTGTTTCTTTCTAAACACCATAATATATGGATATATAACTTATGAACTTATTCATACACTATCAACCTACAAAAGACTGTCATACTGAGAATATATGTAAATGTAATGATAAACAAAATGATGGATTTTAAAGTATACGTAAATGATAATAACATGAATAAATGTATATTTTGTAGAGGATCAAATTGAGAAATAAGGCAAGGCACTGCAGGAAGTATCACATTTAACTAAGATTTGTGCCCAGTTTTATATTACCAGAACTGAGACATATGGCATTCAAATGTGGTATACAGTTTATACCATGCACCCAGTGGCACTATAAACAACTGCACATGATCACCCCACAAGGGTAAGGACGTGGTCCATGGCCATAAGTTAATATACACATGCAAATTTAGCTTACATACGATTGCTACAGTCTAATAAGGCCATCAAGGGGGTTCTGCTGACATAATACATTACAGGTAACTAATTATGGTTTTTTTTATATGACATTAGTTTTGTTGTATTCTGTTGCGGTTGACGTGAAATATGCTTCATTTTAAACCGGTAGATGTTAATTTAAATCAGTAAATTAAATACTGGACGAATACTGTTAAGTCTCTGTAATCAAGAGAAGACGAGAATGTTTAATTATGTGGTTCAGATGCGAGGGTTTTAGCAAATTTCTGTATTGTTTTGTGAAAAACACATTCTGATGCACTGATGTTATCGATGATGTCATTTGAGATGGAATCGATGATGTTACATGTGACGTAATTCACGTTGCCTTGCAGGGAATGGGTTATGGTTTGCACAGCTTTCCGTACCTTGGGAATTTCATATTCTATGATTTGGATTGTAACCAGAATATCACTTTAACTGCAGTCTTTAAGGGAATATCTGTGTTCTTTATAACACATTTTGGTGTTTTTGTAAGCAAAGGTAGCCATAAGGTATAGACCAAACAAGCTGAGTGTAGCCTTCGGCTGAGCGCAGCGGGCCCCTAGGCATGGTCCTTGGCCCAGCCCTCCACCTAGTCTCTACTCCACCCAAATCAGATGTACAGACATCCATTGGGCTGTAGGGGCAGGACATGGCTTTCTGCCACGAGATGCCCACTTACCCATTCGAACTATACCAGGCGTGCATGTTCTTCAGCCACATACAAAGCACTCTGAATACAAGACCTCTCCATTGGCCAGACCCTGCTCCAGCCCCCATACCTCCCACACTAACTGTGCGCAGCCTCTGCACAGATTGCCCTGGGGACACGGATGGGCCTGTAGCCAGGCTGTAAGCCCAGCCCTCATCCAACTCAAAGCATTTGCTTAGGAGCTACATTCAAGCCTTCTACCAGTCCCAGTCACCCTAAAACCAACTGTGCGTGGCCTTTGGCTATAAGTAGAAACTTTGGCCAGACTCTACGCCCTGCTCCATCCCACTAAACCGGTTGAATCTGGGTTTCAGCCATGTCCAGTTGGATACCATTTTCCACTCACAACAGCCCCAGAGTCCTCACCAGTGCGCCTTGGCCACTGCATGCTGGGCCTGGCCTAGGAAAAAGTTAAAGAGAGGGGGGGTCATAAAGAGTTTTCATTTGCTAATAACTTTGGTACTGTTTACCAAATCTGCATGAAGTTTGACCGACAGTTAGCACAAGCCAGATTCTGGTATCCAAGTGTTGGGCAGATCTGCTTAGCTGAGCTAAGTTTATTAGCAAATCAAAGTGTTCGGATCCGCAAGCCCCCTTTTATCTTTTACCCACCCTCAACAGAGGTTCATGAAATTTGTGATGCTAGCTCTGGATTTGATGTGCTTTCTTCAAAACTTTGTACAGATTTGTTAATTGGCGCAAAAGTGATAAACACATTATTTTAAACTGCAACTTAACCATAACATTTGAATATTTATATTTGGGCAACATTCAACATTATTTAGTGTGCAAAAATGTACATTTAATTAAACCGAATTTGTGAATTCAGATTACAAAATCCAGCCATTTAGATATCTATTAAATGTAAACCTTCAAATCTGACTAAGACCTTTTTTTAAACACGAAATTCCCCAGAAACAACGAGACAGATTTACACCAAACTACAACAATGGTCTATTCTGAATAAACCTCCAGCTTCCTGCCAGGGTGATGCAACTGGTCTGAACCCTTTTCTTTAGAGAGCAGAAAAAACAGTTATCTCTTAAGACAAAGATGCTACACAATGTTCCTGCGCAAGTTGTCTTCACACACTATATGCGAATAAACAGCCTTTTTTCACCAAAGAATCCATCCCACAGTGCCACATAAGTGACATTACTATATATTTGCTATTTGTGACTCACAGCTCCTTACTTCTACTGACCATGCTATTTACAGTGGTTAGATCGAGTAAGTGGAGGCATGAATCTATCCATGAAATATATGATGCTTATAATATGGCGGCCCTGTAAAAGATTTTCTTAAGGTAGAACATGTGTTGAGCATGCCCAGCAGCACAAATGGAATTAAGCCACTACTATATCTTTGAACCAATAGGTTAAACTGTTTTTCGTGCATATGAGTTAGACATGATTCTTCTTTAACAAGATTTTAAAAGCATTCTTTAGCCTTCAGAGGGGCAAACCATATAGTATTTAAGATGTGCCTGTGGAGCTTCACGTTTAGTTTTGTTTTCTTCTCCAGGCCATTTAATGCCGGTTATATTTTCTTTTAATTTCCTTAATGATCTACAGTGGTACCTGTGACTGGACAACATGATAAGTTGACACCAAAAAAGACATATGGTGTGCATTGGAAAGCATGTGGTGGTTCAAATTCAAATAGGCGATCAATCAATGGAGTGTTTTTCTTGTGGAGAGGATTAAACAAGATTAGTAACCCTAGGACTTTCCAAGTTCTTGATAATCCTGTTGGAGCTGATCCTGCAAAGCGATTTCCCTTCTGAAGTGACCTCCATTGAACGTTTATATAGCAAGTGCAATAAGTAGTCACTGTGTTAATCTGCCTTTGGAATTTAACATTTGAAGCTACTTAAGAATAACATGTTTAAGTGAAACATTCTGAGGATTCTGGGATCAAATATAGCACAGGTGTAATGAGGTGATCTGTTCTTAAGGACATGTATTCTTCATGGCTAATCAAACAGCTATCTCGCCATGATTGTAACTCTAACTTGCACCTTGCAGGTACTGCCGTCATAGAGTCTTTTGGCATTCTCATATAACAAGTTGTGTTGTTCAGTTGTTTATATGCTTCCGCCATACATATGTTTTTATACCACAGAACAATGTTCCCCCGCTATCAGAATTCTTCACAATACAATTGCCTTTTTTTTTCAGTTTCTTAATAGTTTTTTGTAAAGCATATTTTTTCAAAGTATATTTTAACCAATTTGTTCATGTTTCCCAAATGAATTGAGAAATGTATAAAATGCTAAGGAATATATGATTGATGTGGGGCATGTAATACAATATTAAACCTTGCAGTAGCAAAATATTGTTAAGCACAGAAAGACCTGAAAAACTGCAATGAAAAACTACCAGTCTGTGTACACTGTTTAAGGTTTTCACTTCACGATTGAAACTAACAGATCACCCTGTTGCACCTGTGCTATATTTGATTCCTAAAGATGGGGTAAATCCACCAGGTCATCCAATAATATCAGCCATTGGTAGCACATTTGAAAACACTTCAAAATATGTTGATTTCTTTTTGGGTAACTTTATTAGAAATCTCCCATCATATATACAGGACCCAGGTGATTTTTCTGTGAAGAATTTATGATCTCCCCTGGGAAGATGATTTTTTACTGATCACAATAGATGTATCTACATTATACACGAGTAAAAAGCATGAGAATGGCCTGAAGGCAAATTAACATTTTTTGGGAGCTAGACCTTTAAATCTATGGCAGCACACACAGATGCTCCTGAAAATGGTGGAAAGATGTCTCACAAGTAACTACTTTCTATTTAATGGAGAGTTGTTCCACCAAATTTGCGGTATGGCAATGAGCACCTGCTTCGCCCCCAGTTATGCTAATCTGCATATGGGCTGGTGGGAGGAACAGGTGGTCAGAGCTAAATACCATGACATTTGGGACAACCACATAATACATTGGTTTTGCATCATCGATGACCACTTCTTACTTTGGAGAGGTACAGAAAGGGAAGCTCAAGATTTTTTATTCAAATAGAGGTTAATGATTTGAACCTGCATTTTTCAAGCAGCATCAATGCACAGAATGTTAATTTTTTAGACCTCACAGTGTACATTAAGAAGAACAAATTGGAAACAAAGTTCTTTAGGACACCTACAGCGGGAAATGTGATACTTCATGCAACTAGCTTTCATCCCATGAATTTGATTAGAAGCATCTCCTATGGAGGAAGCCTGAGAACACAGCGTAATTGTAGCGAGGGGATGAAGAAAATAGGGTAAACAAAGCCCTAAAAGCTAGATTCAAAGCAAGAGGTCATTCAGAAAGCTGCATTGAATAAGCAGTAGTCAAGTCCAAGAAAAGGCCTAGAGAACAGATTCTGTTAAAAAAACTGGAAAAACACAAAAACATCTTGTGGGTGACTCACATTTCAAATTGATAACGATATATGACAGGCAATAAGCAAAGATACAAGGTATTCTAGGTAAATATTGGTACCTCATCAGAAATTATCCAGTATTAGAAAATTAAAACCACGTCGATCTGAGATTAAATTTAGAAGGGCAACATCTATGCGACAGATACTAGTGAGCTGTAACCTTAGGGAGTGCAAAGAGGAAGGGGCATCATGGTGGAGCAGGAAACCAGGTTTTCTCAAATGTACAAAATGTAAAGCATGCCAACACCGTAAAAATACTGCAACATGTAAATCACGATTATCACCCAAAATAAAGAAGATCAATGGAAAATACACATGTAAAACAGAATTTGCAGTGTATGTATTAGAATGTCCATGTGGATTAAGTTATGTTGGGAGCACAATCCTGGCAGTCCATAGACGCATACTACAACATCTTCATGCCCTAAAGAATGGAGATAAAACGTATCCAGTGACAAGTCATTTCGAGGAGACTCACAATGGTGCCGCAAGGGGATGGACATACCATGTAATAGATGCAGTGGCCCCCTGCATTAGAGGCGGAAATAGATAAGAACGTCTGAGAAGATTAGAATCTCGTTACATCATAGAGTTAGACACCAAGACCCCTGGTGGACTCAATGTGAAAGAAGATCTGTATACACACCTATAACTAAATAAATAAATGTATTCATCTGCAGAAATATCTCTCAGACCTGGAAAATAGTTTTTCAAGTAGATAGATGTGTTTTAATTCACATTGAGCACGAATAGAGTACACTGCTTTTGAGGGGAACATGGCGGTCGACTGGTAATGCCGGCCGTGAGCAACCTGCGAATCACGGCTCATTTGAGGGGGAGATCTTGTTTTCTTTTCTTTTTCTGCTTTTTTTGTGCAGGGCGGACACTCATCCATGGCTGCTCGTCTTCATTGTGACCCTTCGGCGGCTCCCAAAGCGGCAGCACGAGTAGGTGTGTGGGCGGAGTCTGCAGCGTGGCTCAACAGAGGCTGATACGCCGCAGCAAAGGTAGGTTTCCGGGCAGCAGCGGCGGCTGGGAGCTCCGTGGAGTGTCCGGTTTCCATTGGACTTCCCAGCTACTCCATAGCGACCTGGTTGCTAGTAATAGGGGTGGCGCTGAACCCGGGGATTCCATGAGCTCGGCACCTAAGAAGTCCTGGGGGATCAGACACTCGCGCAAAGGCCCCATGGGCACAGTCTCAATGGCGAAAGGTAAAGGGGTCAGTTTGGGGTTTCCTGATCCACTTCATTAATCCCCTTCAACTCAGTCACTTAATAGATATGTGCTCAGGAGCAGGCGTGCTCAGGTAATAGGGGTCTCTGGAATTTCTCCCCAGTTATCATCCTACCTCTTGACAATAAAAATATCTCCTCTGCCCTCCAAGAGGGATTAGATAGTGTTGAGGAGGTCCCACTTGCCCACTCTGTTTCTATTCTGCCCCAGGAAACTTTAGTCACACACCCAGCAGTAAAAACAGCATGCAGGAAGGGAGCAAAGAGGGTGGAACAGGTTAAAATCACCCCTCCTTGTGCTCTCACTTTAAGGCTCAGGCAAAAGGAGATCAGTCACTGTTACCACCAGTCCCCACCCCCTCAAATCCCCCCTTGTTAAATTCTGAGGTTGGCCATATATCTAAACCGCATAAAATCAACAATAGAACGGAGTCCATAGGGATCAAAGAGATGCTTGTCTCGGAGAATAGATTTCAGGTGCTAGCAGAAGGAGACAACTCGGGACAGGGTCAAGAGCTCTTCGGCCCATCAGCCTCAGCCTCAGCTTTAGCCCTCCATCCCCCTTATCAAGATATGGTGGCTCAGCATATCGGAGGGGGAGTGGGGTCAGCCAGGGATTGAGAAATTGCTATCTACACTGATAACCGAGGTCAGAGAGAATTTTTCAGTTTCTGAAAGAACCAACAAAAAATTCAAGACACATGTGAGGCCCTTGAAGTTAAGATTGACTCCCTATTGGCCAAGGTGGACACATTGGAAACATCACTCCTAGAACTAACGAAAGAGGTGGAGTTCAATCAAAAAGAAATACAGACACTGAAAGGTGAGGATAAGGAATTGAGAGACAAACTTGAATCCCTAGAGAACAATGCAAGAAGGAACAACCTTAGGAAACTAAACGTGCCTGAGGGACTCGAAGGGGACAACATCAAAAGGTTCACAATTAGCCTCCTGACAGAAGTCATTGATGTAGTCAAAATGGAAGAGGATATACAGAGGCTACTTCGAGACCCATTTTCCAAGGGAACTGCTAGGAAAATGGCAAGAAGAATCTTGGTTAATTTTAACACCTATTCCCATAAGGAGAAGATTCTTTCAGTCGCCCTCAAAGCAGGGTGTTACAAGAAGGGGGACTGGTCTTTTCGTATTCAATCAGCCATCTCCAGAGCCACACAAGATAGGCAGTGGGAGCTAGGTAAATTCATTCAGGAGCTCAGAGAACTGAGAGCCACATCACACATCCGCTTTCCCGCCTCCCTCAAAGTGATGTGGAACAATAAAATGCGCAACTTTTGAGACCCCAAGGAAGTAAAAGTACTAGTTGATCAAATAAAAGCACAACAGAAGTAGTGGACTTACTAGAAGCCATGGAGCACAGGATGAGCTTGATTAGGTAATCCTTCTGAACACCTAAAGTTAACAGGGAGGGTTCTTCAGGGAGGGGTGTGAGGGTCACTAGCAAGAAAAAAGAACATAAAACAATATGTTCACTAATTACTGGGTGGGGAAGCATGTGGGAAACAGAAGAAATAATAATCCATAAATACAATCTTAAACGTATGAAATTGAATCCTCATTAGTTAATTATGTGACCCAGGTAAATTTGTGGTTGCTCCTGGGTCCGTCCCGAATAATTTGTCTTTTTGATGGTAGATTCAGGGGAAGGTAAACAGTTCCAGGTGTTAACTTGGAACGTTAATGATCTTAGGGTCAGCGTGACCAGGAGAAGGATAGTAGAGTACCTTAGGCTCTCGAACAGCGATGTCATTCTCCTTCAAGAGACCCATGTACTAAAAGAGGAATGGGACGACATATTGTAAGCCCAGAAATGACATAACTGCTTTTGTGAGAGTGTAACTAGGACTGTAAGTGCATCCCTGACCGAGTGAGGGTGGGCAAATTACATATTATTAAATACCATACTATAAGCAAGCACCCACCGCTAATTTCAAGCACATTCATTCAAACTAGCACACTGAAAGTAATATACATTCAGTATAGCAATTCCTCTTTCTCCTTTCCTGCCCAGTCTCTTCCACCTCCTCTTGCACTAGAAAAGCAGGTAAAATAGCTACCCCTCACCAGGTGCTCTTATTTATGCTGCTCTAGTTCACAAATCACAGGCTTCCTTTCATTTTTCCTTTTTTGATTTAACACTTCTAAATGGTCAGTATTTATTTATTTATTTCCATGTATCCTGCAGAGAAGCCCAATTTGATAAGATTTTTTCTAGGATCTACGGACCTACCTGGCCCCCATGTAACCTCACTGCGATGTTCGCGGATTTACACGTGGTGCCAATCTGAGCCCCACGACAGCTCCGCTCATCTCATGAGTGACCAATGAAACAGTTTTCTGGCATTTTGCTGCCCATTAAACATGCTTTCACCTCATTTATAAAATATAGAAGGGATCAGAAAATCTCTCACCTGACCCCTCCAATTAGAATGCAAGAAACATTTCGGCCCCGGGAACCATTTCCCAAGATATAAAATGGCGGCCGTAACTTTTCTCTCAGGTTGCAGCCAGCCAATCAGGGCTTTGCAGTGGCATGTGTAGCTGCAAATTCACCACAAGTTGGATCTATGGAGGGTCCCCATCCCTGGTTTTCAGTTAATATCTTCTAAACTACTGAACAGATATACACTAAATTAGAAAAAGCACACTTTCTGGATCAAGAGCTAGCTTTTTGCCAAATTTGGTGTAGTTCCATTCAGCGGTTTGAGCTGTAGTTGTTCTCAAAATCCCTATGGGAAATTGTGTAGGGAAAATATGTTTTGGAATACCCCTTTTCTCTCAGCCGCACTTGATGGATCACCCCACAACCTTTAAAACACCAGCTGAACTGAGCATCACACTAATTTTGAAAATTTCATGAAGATATTTCAAACGGCGCCTAAGGTATTGACACAACAAAAAAAGCTTTTCCTATGGAAACTAGGTCCTAATTATAACTACCTACTGGCAACCGCTAAAAACTGAACGTTGAACACTTCTTGAGTTTTAATTTTAACACAGGTTTTTAAGTTTGTTATTCCTTCTTAACCAGTATGGTAAAATATAGCATTATGATATATAGGAGAGTGTAATCAGCAGATAAAGCCCTGCACTCTTCTTCTGTTTTATTGTGGGTGCATTCTGACATTAAAACACAACTCCGGGTGGTCAATATATTGTATGACCTAAATATTGTTATCTACTTATTGTTTATAAAACCATTGCCCCACTGGATTTAGTAGTATAAAATCTACACCTGATTGGACGATACTTTTGTAAACAATATTAAGGTCATGATATTTATGTCAGACAACATTTCTTTTCACAATATTCTGACATACAACTGCTTTTAGGAAAACAATAATGCTACAAATCTCTATTAATAAATGATCACAGTTGTGATGTCACAGCATTCCCACCTCTCCGAAGCAGCTTGTTGGATTTAACGGTTCCCTTCATCACACTCCATCACCTCACTCTGTTGTCCAGTGAGTCCCAACACATTAAAGCAGCTCAGTCTGCACTATTCCCTCTGCTCTCAGTAAGCCCACACAAGCATCCCACCTCCTGTCGTACCTCCCGCTGCCATTGCCCACTAACAAAGGAGGTGGTGGGATACCCAGCATTCTGGCACAGTAATGGTCAGGCTGTAATCAATCCTACAGCTCACCTCTCACCATGGCACCTTCATAAGGCCCAGATTTACAAAGGTGTCACACAAGGCAGCGAAGCAATCAAAGTTGTTGTGCTGCATTGCGTGTGAGGGAGAGAGCAGGAAAGTGTCATATCTACTAAGATATGGCATTGTCCTACTCTCTCCCTAGCGCTGCCGCAAAATCAGATGGCGTAGCCCACACATGCACCTTTGCACCAGAGTGCAAATCTATCTGCGTCATGTCTAGCATCGGTTTTGTACTGGAGGGGTACCCTTCTAGCACAAAATACCATGCATAGACTAACTTTAAAACCTTTCCCACTTCGGATGTGTGCTTTACAGTGTAGCACACATGCAAAGTCAGAAAAGTTAGGAGAAATAAAAGCATTTCTCCTTTTTATGCCTGATTCACATTGGTTTTATATTTTGGTGCAAAACCCTATCTCTATTCTAACTAGATAGGGTTTTGCGTCTAAAATCATGGATAGTTGCATGGGAAGGCCAATGTACTACTCATTGAATGCCCTCTTGGCTCAAAGAAAAACATGTTTTGCACTGGAAAGTACATTTTTAAAACATTTTGCACAGGTTTTCACAGCTTTTGCAGAATGTTTGTAAATCTGGGCTTTACCATCCTAACTTGGCCGAACATCCTTCTTAGCTTAATAAAATCAGTACCATTCAGTTGCTTAGTCGAACTGGAAGGCTTGCAATTCCAAAGGGCTTAATCTCTATATGAATGTACCATCATTCTGAGCTGTCAATATTGCATCTAAAAAATATCTGCTTCCCAAATAATCAGTTAAAACGGTTTCTCAAATGTTAATCCAACGTGACATAACTTGCTTGTCATTGAAATTTGCACACATACTGGTGCAATAGGCACACCTGGGGCCCATCCGGTGCTTCCTGGCAGGATTTTATTAAGTATTTTGGTCGATATATCAAAGACTGCCTCCTGATTTGAACTGAGAACGTGGGTAAATTACATGATTTCTTTGAGTATCTCAACACCAACATGTACAATATGAAATTCACAATGTCTTACAGTGTTGAGAAAATTGTGTTCTTGGACGTGGAATTGTTAATTGAAAATTACAGCATAAATTGTAGGATGTATAGAAAGGAGACAGACTGTAATTCCGTATTACATGCAGCTAGTGCCCACCCTAGGACACAGATCAACTCAATACCTTATGGGGAATTGTATAGGGCACATAGGAATTGCAGTAAAGACTCAGATTTCTTACAATGCTCTTCAGACATTGAATGGAGGTTTTTGGATCGGAGCTATGATGGAAAGGTTATCGACAAAGCAAAAAGAAGAGCTCGTGTACTAACTAGGAATGAGACACTTAAGCCCCAAACAATTAAAACAAGGGGATTTGACAGAACCAGTGAGAATGATCACTAATTACCATCATTGGTCACATAAAAGTTTTCAACATTTTAAAACATCACTGGAACTTCTTAACCACAGACTCAGAATTGAACAAACACATAACTAAGTACCCTATTTTGACATACCGTAAAGGAAAAAGAATTTGTAATATGGTTAGCCCTAGCTACCCAAATAAGAACAAAGGTAACTTGACTTGGCTACATAAACGTAACTTGGGTTTCCACAAATGTGGGAATTGTAGTATGTGCAAATTTGCTCTTTCAGGAACAAGAGACTTCCCATATAATGGGTCTAGAAAACACTACATCAATCAGCATATACATTGTAATACAAAGTTTGTGATCTATATTATCATATGTAAGTGTACTAAGATCTACGTAGGAAGTACTATCAGAAATCTGAGGGTACAAATTTCTGAACACTTTAGAGCATTAATAAATATGGACGAGAGATACCCTATTGTACATCATGCGCTGGAATGTTCAGAGCAACGTAAACAGCTGTCAATTTAATTTCATGGCTTAGAAACTGTACCTATTGCCTGTAGGGGGGCAATCGTGAATTGAGATGGCAGAAGGCTGAAGCACGCTGGATTCTCAAATTACATGCGGTCGATCTGGGAATTAATATTGACAATGAATTGCAGTATTTTTAGGTACCTGATATCATAGACCTCCCAGTTATCAGATAGACAACCAGGTATAGTACCTGTGTACACCCTCATCTGGCCAATATCTTGTCCTAAGGTCTACTGTATCTTTTGAGACCATCCATCTTTGGGAGTTGTAATGTACTTACATGTATGCCCCACGCAGAAGAGAGACCATTCCAATTGATGGACACATTACTAAGACTGGAGCCTTCAGTAGTGAGATTAGATTAGGCCAAAATCTTGAACTGATATGTAATTTATGTTTATTTATTCTTTCACACTCATTTTACTTTATTTAGTTTACTCTCACTTTACTTTCCTTCTTGTATTTATTTTTACTGTTATTTTTGTTTGTTTTTACACTATTGGTACCTATGCTCACCTTCCTCACTACTTAACGCTAAACTGAAATAACCGACCTTTTAAGGGGCTGCCCTTTGGCTTTTACTCTTTGACCACATTGTGACAGATTTTGTGGGACCATGCGAACGCGAGCTATCAACAAGAACTGTCTATTGGTATGTATATTCATTACTTATGGCTATGGTAACTTGGTTCTTTGGACTATTGGAAGGTGCTCATATTGGGCACCTTTTTCATAAGGGTAGGATTTTTTACATTGCTAGGTGACTTAAGCACGCATTATGGCAATGGTAGCTTTACACTCCGCCAATATTTGGTGTTAATAATCCTTCTGGATTAAACTATTATATAGACAGGATTGTTATATTGGTCATTAAGGACATTATGTTTAAGGTCCATTTGCAATTTTTCCTTTGTTAGGAGTAAGTTTAACACTCATCGATATAGTGAGCGTCTGCTTGGATACACTGTCCAAGATGGCGCTTGCTGTTTCCTATACGTAGTACTTACTTGAGACGAGTAAACGTGCGTTGTTTATTACCGTGCATAATGGATATTTAAGACGCCTCTCCAAGATGGAGCTTGCTTAGTATGCCGATACGCATTCAAGAGGATCTTACTGCGGATGACTTTGTAGTCAGTTTCAGGTACGCGCTCCGTTGGACAGTGCAAGTAAGAGATTATTGGTTGATGGCAGTGCTTATTTATTCACGATATTGCAGTCGAGTACTTGATGTATGTGCTCCGTTGGACGATGTTATGTTATGTTAAGCAGTTTTATAAAGCGCAACAGCTGCCTCAGCTAAGAGGCGTCCCGGCGCTAAGCAACAGAAGAGTAGTACGCAAAAAACGCTCAAGGCCTACAAGGACGAGAACAAGAATGTCTTGATTGCTTTCCTAAACTGAAGACTATTAGTGAGCTCCCGAATATGGACCGGCAGAGAGTTCCAGAGCCGGGCCACTCTATGCCGGAAGGAGCGCCCGCCAGCGCGGGCTTTCCTCACCCGGGGGATCACTACTAGACATTGTCCCATAGATCGAAGTGATCGTGTGGGAGTATGAGGTAGCAGGAGATCAGACAAAATATAAGGGGATGCCAGCTTCAAAATTTTAAAGGCAAAACAGAGTGCCTTAAACTCAATTCGTCTGGCTACCGGTAGCCAGTGAAGGCGACGAATAGCACTGGTCACTGACCAAGTTTTACGCAAGCCCAGGAGAGATCTAACGGCCGCATTCTGGACTCTCTGTAGCCTCTGTATTTCAGATTTATTTGTTCCCAAATATAGCGAGCAGGCATAATCGAGCCTTGCCAAGATCAGGGCCTGAATGATGGTCTGCCTAGTTGCAGCATCAAAAAAGGCCAGAATAGATTTAAGCCCACGCAGCAGACCAAAACAGGTGCCTGCCACCCTTTTCGTCTGAGTCTGGAAATTCAGTGAGCTGTCAATCCAAACCCCCAGATTCTTTACTACCAGCTTGGGGGTGGGTGCCATGCCTAGACTGGCAGGCCA
The DNA here is from genome assembly GCF_964204655.1 of Triturus cristatus. NCBI lineage: Eukaryota > Metazoa > Chordata > Amphibia > Caudata > Salamandridae > Triturus > Triturus cristatus. The sequence continues at coordinate 913,169,171 of NC_140583.1, forward strand.
CCACAGGTCACTCCAGCGGCCATGGTTCCCTCCCACCAACAACACCTCAGACTTGTTAGTATTCAGTTGTAAACAGTTGGCGGTCATCCACTCGGCGACTGCTGAGAGGTCGCCCTGGAATTTTCTGGCGTCCTGCTCGGGGTCACTCGAGAGGGCCACCACCAGCTGAGTGTCGTCAGCATAGGAAACCACGGTCAACCCTCTGCTCCTGGCAACCTCCGCCAAAGGTTGAACATAAAGATTAAAGAGCAGGGGGCTCAAGGACGAGCCCTGTGGGACCCCCTGATCGATAGGGAAGGTACCAGAGGCAAAAGGGGGGCGACTACCTGAAACGTCCTATCAGCCAGGAAGGAGGACAGCCATCTAAGAGCTAACCCAGAGACCCCAGCCTCAGATAGGCGTTTCAGCAGGATGACATGAGACACAGTGTCAAATGCGGCACTGAGATCCAGAAGGATCAGCGCCAACGTCTGCCCTGCATCTAAGGCCGCCCACAGATGTTCAGTTACGGCCAGAAGTGCTGACTAGGTACTATGACCGGGTCGAAAACTATTCTGAGACGGGTCAAATCTCCGATGTACAGTAAAAAATTCCATAAGGAGGGAGGTAATATAGGCCTCAGTAATTTTCGCAACCCAAGGTAACAGGGAGATGGGACGAAAGCTTTCTGGTTTACAGTGGTCTAAGGAAGGTTTCTTGAGCCGCGGAAGAACCCTGGCCAGTTTCCAGGCCCTGGGCACAACTGCCTCACTCAAAGACCCATTGATCACCGCTTCCAAGGGGTGGATAATAGTAGATAATATTCTTTTAAATTGATCAGGCTTCAGAGGGTCAGCGGGAGAGCCTGATTTAACCTTGGCGCAAAGTGTCAATAACAGTTCTTGTGTTATGGAAGGAAAGGTTTCAAGGACCCCGTAGATAGATTTGCCAGAGGTCTCAGAAAGGCTTATAGGGACCATAGGAAAGTTTTTATAAATATCCTCGACTTTCTTAATGAAGTAATTGGCCAATTCTTCGCACTGCGAGTCAGAGGTAATTCCTAAACCTACAATGTCCTTCTGAGTTTTGAGCCCCGTTACTATGGAAAAGATGGTCTTGGCCGGGTTAGAGCTACCCCTGATCTGCTCGGCATAGAAAGCAGCACACTCAACATGAAGTGCCCTATGATACCGCTTAATGGCTGCGCGATAGAGAGCCTTAGAAGAAGGGTCAAGGTCCCATCGCCAGACTCTCTCCAACTTCTTACAAAGCTTACGAAGGTCAGCCAATTTTGCATTATACCAGGGGTTGGGTTTATTAAGCCGAGTCCTAGACGACCTAGCAGGAATAAAAACATTCAGCGACCGCGAAATCCAATCGGAAAAGGTAGAATAGGCCTCATTATGGTCAGCCAGAATTACCGGCGAGGTGGCTGCAAGATGACTTTGAAAGTGTTCCCAGTTCAGTTTATGCCAAGGGCTCTTGACAGACGAGGTACTGACTGGTTTGCGTGCTGGCAAAAATATCATAGATCACCATAGTGACTAAGTAGTGGTCAGACCAATCTATAGGATCCGGAAAAAGGACCTCAAGAGACGGTATGTTAGTGAAAACGGGATCAAGTAGGTGCCCAGCCACATGAGTGGGGCCGGGGACCAGTTGCACGAGCTGACATGCCAGAAAAAATAACACAGTAGGATCAGAATCATTTTCTAAGTGCAGATTGAGATCGCCTATTACAGAGAAATTAGAAGCATTAACTGCTAAAGTGCTCACTATCTCAGGCAGAGCAGCTCGGAACTCTATGGACGGGCACGGAGGGCGGTAAATTAATAGTCCTGACATCGTATAATTACAATTGAAGGCTATTTTAAAAGAAGCACATTCACAATCAGCAACAGTCTGTTTGATAAAAGTGCAAGGAAACTTAGTTTTAAGGATAACTGCAATGCCACCTCCTCTCCTCGGTCTATTAAGAGTATAAATCGTATAGTCTTCAGGAAAAGCGAGTACCTGCTCTGTCACCGTATTCTCTGAGAGCCAGGTCTCAGCAAGAAACAGAACATCAGGAGACCTGTCCTCCAAGAGGTAGTGAACATCAGTAAAATGTTTAACAAGCGAGCAACAGTTAAGCGAGCAGACCAACACATAGGAGCGGGAAGAGGAGTTGCTGGATTTGCCCAAGGTTAAAGAGGAGAAGCTGCAGCACAAACACCCAAACGGGCCCTCTAGACCGACCAGCCGAGGTTGGGAACACTTCGTTACATGCCTCCCGATTGCAAGCAGCTCAGACTGGGAGTAAGCATACCTAGTTCTAGGCAGGCTGGTAGTGTGTCCGGCGACGGACCTGCGTGGACGGGCGCAGATGTGCTTGCCTTTGGCATGCCTTTGGCGCGCCGCCGGCACGCCCGCTGTGCGGCCAGGCACCTATGGCGAATTTAAGTCAGCCCCCAGGAAGCGGAAGTGAGGGGAGGGGGGAGGAGCCATGTCCCTCTACCGGGATCGGCAAGCCGCCGAGCCCGGAACTGGAGTGCCGGGCAATGGAGCAGCAAGATGTGGAAGAGGAGTAATGAGTGCCGGTGAGCCTCTTTTTAATGATGTGTCAGCAAATGCGCGGGGAGCGAGGAAATATAATAAAAACAGTTTTTCTAGCAGCTTCAGTTAGAATCCAAACAGTAATTATAATAAAATGATAGCCTACGATTCAACGCAGTGCCCTCAGTAGCAGCGCAGCCGAGCGCCGATGGCGGATTTAAGTCAGCACCCAGGAAGCAGAAGTGAAGGGAGGGGGGAGGAGCCACATCCCTCTACCGGGATCGGCAACCCGCCGAGCCCGGAACTGGAGTGCCGTGCAATGGAGCAGCAAGATGTGGAAGAGGAGTAATGAGTGCCGGTGAGCATCTTTTTAATGATGTGTCAGCAAATGCGTGGCGAGCGAATAAATATAATAAAACAGTTTTTCTAGCAGCTTCAGTTAGAATCCTAACAGTAATTATAATAAAATGATAGCCTACGATTCAACGCAGCGCTCTCAGTAGAATGCAAGAGATTACAAGTAGATGGCAACGCCTATTCATGTATAATATTGGAGTTGAATATGTGATGGCCATAATGGTTTATATGCGGCTCATTCAGAATTAGGGTTGCCAATTGACTTTGCGCGTTTTAGGTCTCCTTTGGTTTTTAGATAATTATGTGTCATGAAGCAACCTTTTACTTGTGGCCGGTTAGTGCCTCTGTAATTATGACACCTCCCTTTCACTCGGGTTTCCTTTCCCGATGCACTAATTACCCTACCTAGATGGGACTATAGCATACCAAGAATTCCAACAACAATTGATTATCCTCTTTACGTGGAGTACTACCTTAAGAGTTTCCACTCAGGATTTACGGTTTCCTCCTTTACTAGAGATTAGACTGAGGAGTATGTTTTAATAAAAGTTTAAGATAGTTTTGTGAGAGTGCTTTATATTTTCTTTGAATTCCTTTTTCTCTCATTTATAGGATATGTGGCTGACAGCGATGACTTTTAACCTATAATATTAAAGTTTGGAAGAAATTGGGTTTACAAGAAGAATGGATATGCTTTGAATAATAAATTTTAGGTATGGATTATTACTCTTTTGTTTACTTTTCATGTATTCATTTAACTATGGATACTTTCTAGACTTCAGGTATGGAGGATTATCCTTCTGTTTACTCTGTGTGCATTTACATAGTATGTACCCATGCACGATTACCTTTTATATCTAGAGTAGGATATATTGCTACGCTTACAAGAAAGGACATACGTTTAAGATTGTATTTATGGATTATTATTTCTTCTGTCTACTTGGCAAGCGCTAATTTAATCATGCATTGATTCTTGACGACCAAGGAGTGACTATGATGTGTAGACCTTATGACTGTTTTACTAATAGCAAGGATAATTGGATTGGTTTATATGCCGCTTGGCTATTTAAGTATATATTTTTATATCCCTATATCTGAGGTTAAGGACTTGTGTATTTTTGACTTCCTAGGATTTCTGAGGAATCATCTTGACGCTAGCTTCTATTTTTGATACTCATGAATATTTGATCTTTTGGCAAGTGTTAGTTACACTTACAATGTATGAATTGAGGCGCATGGGTGTTATTTACTATTAATTGTCACATTATATTTTCTGGGTCTTTTGCAAGGTGCACCAACATGCTTGACTTCCAACTTTCCACTATGGGAACACACCTGTACTGCTGTGGTGACTTCCTATCAATTCCTTGGCACATGGTAATATGTTTTTTGGTTTTGCGCAGGGACACGTAGAGAAATAGTGAGTCGCCCCATTTTTGTAGACCATGTTGTATTGATTTTTGCACTACTGAATTCTTTGTTTACTGCACTTATGGAATTTCACTATGGGAGTAGGATGTAATTAATCCCATATGTTGAGTTGTGTAATGTAATTAGGCCATTCTTTCTTGTTTTAGCCCTGATGAAGTCGATGGCGAATAGCCGCATGGACGAAACACGTGTTGGCAAGGTCTGTGTCTTGAAGTCACTTTGTTAAGAAGATGGATATCATTGAAAGATACCTTTCAAGCTTGGAATAAAACAAGAAGAATACATCCAGGACTGATATTTGGACTTTATTTGTTGCTTCCACTTACATGCTATTTGCTCGGGCTACCAAGTGTTTAACATTAAAAATAACAAGCTAAGAGTAATAGCTCTGGGCAGCTCCCCCTTCCCACAATGACCTCCGCCCCACTCCCACTAATTTCTCTTAGTATAAACACATTACCTGTACTAGCTGTATGGTCTTAGAGTATACCAGTGACGAAGGTAGAACAGTTGTCTTGACCTAGTTCTGCATCACTAACAATCACCCACAATAAACATTCTAGAACAGTGGTTGTTAACGTGTGGTTCGGGAACCCCTGGGGGCCTACGACACCTAGTCAGGGGGTCTCTGACTGCTTAGAAAATGTTATAATATTAACAGAGTAATTATGTATATATAAATAAAGGGGCAACGTAAAATTGAAACATTTCAAATGTTAAGTAAATGTGAAAGAATTTGCAATTGGAGGCTGCAAATATGTTAGTGTCCTCAGACTGATTTGTGGAAGCAGTCCAAATGCCTCAAACAGAATATAGAATAGATGATGTGTGGCCTCAGTTGAGTTTAGCCCCAAAATTTCCATTACAATGAAAACTTTAATTTTTTTGTTTGTTGATAAATCAAATAAAATATTTCTTCATTTGTGAATTTGGTTGATGAATACTTGTTTGTGTATCTTTCTGTATTGTTTTGAGGTTTAAATTAATGAAATTGCTTAAGCCTTAGTCTCTGCCTTCCCTGGGGGTCCCTGGATTCTAATAAAGTTTCAGTGGGTGTCCCCAAATCCCAGTAATGATTAAGTAAGGCTCCGCAGAAGTCAAAAGGTTAAGAAACATTATTCTAGAATGTTCCTTTATTTGTCAACATCTGGTTTGGGTTTAAGACATATTTGTTGTGTTGTACTTTGCCTCACGCTGTCTCCCTGGCTGCGTGCACATGCCCAGGGTTCTATGAGGTCCATCCATTCTGGGATCGAACTTTGGGCATAGGCGACGGTTTGGGAAGACAGTTAAGGCTGACTTCTTTGACAATAGGACACGTTTTCTGGTGTCAGGGCAATCTTCAATAAAGACTACCTTACCTTAACTGCTACGTCTTACAGTGGTCTTTACAAATTTGTCGATGACCTGTTCTGCCCTGACACCACGACGGACCCGCTGATACCTATTGTGCACTGCTGCCTGCCTCGTTATTACTCCTGTGGAAGGTGTGTACCCTCAAAGCGTCTACTGTCCTGGGACCTGCCTCGTTGTTCCGCTCAGGGCAATGTGTGTGCCTTCAAGCCTCAATAGACCTTTAGCCTCATTGGATACGCGGTGAGATCTGCGCAATTTGCTGCCCTGCCCCAGTGCAGTTTTTAATTGCCTGTGCTGTTCCCACACTGTGGTTTGCCTTCATTCGCTTTCACCGCACCAGCGTTTGGGTATTTGCCTCTCTTCCTTGATGATATGTTCTGAGAGTGCCTCACCTCAGACTCGTTTCTCATCAAGCCATACTGCGCATCCTCTAAAGAGCGTGACGTCACTGAAAAGCAGCATAGGCTTCAGCATAAAATGGCCACCACATATAGACGGGTAGCCTAATTACCCGTCTATACGTGGCGGCCATTTTATGTAACACACCGTGTTACCAACTATTCTACTTTTCAACATCAGTGATGCGCACTTTCAAGCACCTCCACTGATTGATCTGTGCTTTCTGCATGACATGCAACACGCTGTGTCACCAACAATTATGTTACCTGTGACTTCTACCTGATATGTAACATGCTGTGCTACCAACATTTGTGTTTTTTTTTCTTCAGTGATGCACACCCTTTCAAGTGCATCTATTTCGCATTATTTATGCCTACTATTTTTTTTCACTATTTCCAATTCTACTTATTCATGACTGTATTAATCCTCATTCGCTGATACGCACAACATTGTTTTTTTTCTTTTTCCAGGTATGCATCTTGCTTGTTTTTAACTCGTTTTGTGCATCATTATTCGCTGATACACATAGCTTATTAAGCTTTTTCACGCTGTCCTGCTCAGTCTTCACTGTATTATCATAGTGCTCTGCAGCTACTTTTGGGGTTCATCATAGCTTTCATTTAATTTCTTCTCCTCTTCTACACTCACTTTTTCTCTCTTTATAATGGCTTCAGGCAATGTTTGGAACCTCTTTCCCCCACAACCTTTTATTCCCACGTCAGGCACTTCCTCTCTCAAGTGGGAAGAATGCTGTGAATATTTTAAGAACTACATTTCCACCTTCGATGATGACGAAGATCTTACTCCATAAAGGAAGAAGAACATTTTCACTACACTGTTTAGGAGCTCAAGGAATGAAAATTTACAATCACATCAACAAGAAACCCAGACCTGCGGACCAGGGTGATGTGTACACCAACGCTCTTGAGAATTTGTCCAACTACTTCAAACCAACTGTTTGTGTATCTGTTGCCCATAGTGAAATCTGTTGATAGATTCACATTTTTTCATCACAAACAAGGGACCAAATAATCTGTTGACTAGCTGCACTCAAAAATGTAGCATTATCTTGTTGTTTTGGCACGCTACATGATGAGGTTATCCACGATCAAATTGTGATGCGAGCTGTGAATCGCAACACACAAGAGAATTTGTGGGCAAAAGGAGAATCGTCCCTCCAAGAAGTCATATACATTGTTAAAAGTGCAGAGTTGACGGGAAGCTGCACCAAAGCTGTCTTGTCGGAGTAAAAAAACAAAACTTGTGCTGAGAAACATTTGACAGTCGCTAGAGTCAGGAACTTTAAAAGCGTGGCAAATTCTCAAAAGAAGGGTTTTAGTCCCAAAACTAAGTTAGCAGGGGACAGGAAATGTTTTAGATGTGGTAGCAAGTTTCGCCTAGCAAATGATAAGAAATGCCCGCACTTAAACAAAAGTGTTCTAAATGTGGTATTATTGGGCATTTTTTCAAAATGTGTCAGAGTAAACCTAAAAGGAATACTAATGTGAAATTTGTTGAACCAGAAGACCGTAATGATATATATTCTTTCGATGATGATGACATGAATCAATTTGTCTTACAAGTTGATGAACACATCCTAAATGTGCATGGTAATAGTAAGACACCAATGTGTGATTTAAATATTGGGGGGAGGGGTTGAAATCTCCATAGTAGCAGACTCTGGTTCACCATATACCATTATTAACAAAAATGTATGGCTAGGAAAATTTGTACCTGTCATAGGAAAACTCTTAGTTAATCCTGACATCTCTCCCAAGACGTTCGCTGGTGAACCTATTGATGTGCTAGGTTACAGGGAATTGTGCTTTCAATTCAAAGACAGACAAATGTTGGGAGCATTGTATGTTTCTGCTGTTGGCCCTTCCGTACTTGGTTGGATGGATCAGGGAAAATTGGGCATAATATTAGATCATAATAGCCCAGATCCTGTGCTATCCTTACAATCTGAAGACGAGTATAAGGACATCATTGTCAACAGGTATCCCAGAGTTTTCTCTGAAAACATTGGGAAATTAAAAGGTTTCCAACACAAAATTCAACAAAAAAAATGTGGTTCCATGTATTCACAAGTTCAGAAACATTCCTTTCTCCATTAAAAGTGAAGTTGAAGCTGAGCTTTGCAAATTACAGAAATCTGGCATAATTGAACCTATTGAATCAGCTGAATGGGTCTTGGCTAAAAAAGCTAATGGCAAACTCCGCTTATGTGTGGACTACCGCGCTCTTAATAAAAATATCCTCATTGATTAGTTTCCCTTACCCAAAATCAGTGATATGTTGTCACACACCAATGGCATCAAGTGGTTTTCCACTATTGATCTCACTGCAGCATACCATCAGGTCGCACTTCACACCGACAGCAGGTGCCTCACCACCTTTGTGATGCCATTTGGGTGCTTTAGGTTTAAAAGAGTACCTTTTGGGTTGGCTTCTGCGGCGGCTATGTTTCAAAGACTAATGCAGATAATCTTTAAGGATGAACCCAACCTTTTAATTTTTAAGGATGACATTATGGACATGGGCGCTAACAGAGATGAACATGATGTCAGACTAGCCAGTGTTTTAGAAATACTGGGAAACAATGGTCTCACTGCTGATATTAGTAAATGTAAATTTGCAGAGACCAGCGTCACATATTTAGGGCATGAGATTTCAAGGGAGAGCATTAAACCCAAAAGAGAGCTGCTGTCAGCGATAAGAGAAGCTCCATCCCAAAAAATAAAGATGAGGTTAGAGCCTTCTTAGGTCTCTCTTCGTTTATGCCAAATTTGTGCATGATTTCTCCACAAAAATGTTTATTCTAAGACAACTTATAAAACAAAAGAAAACATTTGAATGGACCGATGCTTGTGAGGAAGCCTTTACAAGGATTAAGAATGAAATTTGTTACGCACCACCTTTACAGGGGTTTGATCCTTTCTTACATTGTATTGTGACCACAGATGCCAGTGGTAGAGGCCTTGGAGCTGTATTGAGTCAAACCGATGAGAATGGCAATGAAAGAACTATTGCGTTTGCCTCACGCTCTATAACATTTACTGAAGAAAGGTACTCTGTGATAGAGCGTGAGGCTCTTGCATGCGCATGGGGTTTGGAACGTTTCAGGCAATACAAATGGGGGTACGTGTGAGCCTTAGAAGTGATCATGAGCCCCTTGTCAAGGTTCTTACTACCAAGAAGGGACTACAAAGTGCTTCACCTCGCCTGGCACGTATATCCGTCAGAATTATGGATTTCAACTATGTGGTACATTACATTCCAGGTGTCAAAAACATTGAAGCTGACTGTTTAAGTCATTTGCCTTTGCCTGATGTGAGTGAATCTACTTTGGATAGAGTCATTCTGTGTCGCAAACATACTAGATGAAATTCTCTGCATTTCTCAGTCCGAATGGTCGTTAACCCAGGAGGCTGATACAGTTTTATGCGAAGTGAGAGGGTATATCAAGGAGGTCTGGCCCACTAGAAAAAGACATCCCCACTCATTTGCGTACTTTCTGGGAGTTAAGACATAAATTGTCATGTGAAGGAGGTCTTATTTTAAGAAATGGAAAAGTAATACCCCCTGTTTGCCTTCGGTCTAAACTCCTTGATATTTTCCACGATGGACACTTAGGCATTGGAAAAACTAAAAGTAGAGTAAAAAAGTCCTACTGGTGGCCAGGGTTAGATCTTGAAATTAAAAGGAAAGTACGAAATTGTTCAGCTTGTGAAAATTCACACAAATCCCAAAGTACTTTTAGACCACCTTTGCAACCCCTTTCCAGCCCCAGCATGCCTTGGACCAGATTAAGTATGGACATTTGTGGCCCCTTTTGGGAGAATGGTGAACAGTTGTATCTCATCGTCTTGGTTGATCACTTTTCCAAATGGCCTGAAGTGAAAGTTGTACATAAAACTGATACTAAGACAATCATTAATTTCTTGCAGAAGTTATTTGTAAGAGAAGGTTTACCTAAGTGCATTGTGGGCGATAATGGTCCTCAGTTTGCCTCCGATGATTTCAAAAGATTCATGATGGATAACGGTATCACTCACAAGACCACCTCTCAGTACCACCCTGCTGGCAATGGTACAGTACAGCGATTCAACCAAGTCATAAAAGGCATTATCCAACTTGCCAACCACAATGACCTTTCTTGGAGGAAAGAATTGATACACAACCTGTGGGCTTTCCGGGTTACACCATGTGAGTCTACAGATTCAAGCCCCTTTGTGTTATTGAGAGGCAGAACCCCTATCACCAAAGGTAATATAGGGTGGTTAGCACCTAAGAAAGTAGCTTGGTCCTCAGAGGGGGTTAAGAAAAAACTGTTCCACTCTCAAATTACTAGCAAGAAATATTACGTTTCCAGACATGGATGCAAACCTATTCGAATAGGTGACAAAGTCAGAGTAAATAAAGTCATCCACTGCTGATGACGTCACATATTACATCACTCATGACATGGTCAGTGACATCACTCATGACATCACTGATGACATCTCAAATGACATCACTGATGACATCACTGATGACATCATCCTTGTGTAAGAGTGGCAGACCACATCTTATCCTAATATAAACTTTGATACACACATTGAAAAATACAAACTAAAGTTTTGAAAACTATAGAGATACCAATACCAGTTAGAACAACCTATTCAGTAATTCCAAAATCTACATACGCATCCACTCATTCATCAACACTTCTATATAGTCACCTATACATCCTATTACACACCTACACTCATACATAGAGTTACTCACACACATACTCACACATGTAAATAAACATCCATTTACTTGCATATACAGCTATACACACACCACTACACTTACTTCTACAGAAACGTACACTTAAACAATCACTTATAGAAACACATACTTATTTATACAGGAACTCTTCCAATCTCTCACTCTCATATATCCTCACTTATATACATCAATACTCACATATACTAGTTTAAAACATATGGACTTACTCATAAAGACACTATTGAGACAGTCATTCACTCTCTTACTCACCCATACACACACTCATCCACCCATACTGTCCTGCTCACATACTGTCTTCAAAACACATACAAACAGTGAGTCACTCATTCATGCATCTATACGCTAAGTAACATCCCCCACTGAACCATACAGACACTCATACTGATACTCTCAAAACGAACTAATAACCCATATACACACTCATGTAGCTACTCACCAACCCATGCAGCCACTTATACACAAAGTGAGACACTGATACAGATACTTAAATATTTAAACATTACTCACTAATACTTGTATTCACTAAGATACTGTTAATAAGTCAGTTAATTTTACAAAAAAAACCATCCATTTAGACACTTATTTACCCATTTATTCTACCATTAACCTTTAGATATACATATATAAAAAATATTTATTTTTCAGAAAGACACATATTGACTGGATGATGTCATCAAAGATGTCATCAGTGATGTCATTTGAGATGTCATCAGTGATGTCATGAGTGATGTCACTGACCATGTCATGAGTGATGTAATATGTGACGTCATCAGCAGTGGATTGCGGTCGCGCGAGTTATAGTTAGCTGAACTAACTATAACGGGGGAATTTCAATGGTTTTGTACGAGTGAAATGTCCAGCTAACTATAACATGTGTGAAACCTATGGTTTTTTCAGTGAATTTGCAAGGTTTTTTAAATGCTAATTCCTAACTATAACGTGTGTGAAACCTATGGTTTTTACAGTGAATTTGCAAGGTTTTTTAAATGCTAATTCCTAACTATAACGTGTGGGAAACCTATGGTTTTTTAAGTGAATTTGCAAGGTTTTTTAAATGCTAATTTCTAACTATAACGTGTGTGAAACCTATGGTTTTTTTAGTGAATTTGTAAGGTTTTTTAAATGCTAATTTATGTATGTATTATTATATTTTTTATATATTTATTTTACAATAAACTACCTATGTATATAGTTATAGATTGACTGTATCCTGTAATATGGAATGGCTCAGCTCTTTTTTTTTTATTTGGATAAAGTTGAACAGCATAGTTAATATCTTCTATAAACTTATAAATAGTTTTAAATGTTTTTTTTAAGGGTTTTTCGCGCACTGGCAATTTTTTTTATTAAACGAAATGTTTTTTTTTTATTTACGAGGTCCTTTAGGGACCCCCTGAGAAGGTCTAGGGGGTCAGGAAGTGTCTTCCCTGCCTCCTTTTCATGTTTTAGAAATTGGGTTAAAAGTAATTCATTTCTGATGCATTTCTGATGCGTGTGCGCACCGTGCGCGCACCGCGCAATATTTATAAAAAATTTCATGGTCGTCCTGAGAAGGCCTAGGGGGTCAGGGACTCTCTACCCTGCCCCCTTTTCACGTTCTCCACTTGTGTTTTTAGCTCTCTTCTGCCTCTAAAACTCAAAATGGCGGCTGGGGGGTGCGCGCACCGTCCGCGCACCCCGCGATTTTTTGAAAAAAAATAAAATGTTTTTCACCCTTCGGGGTCCTTCAGGGACCCCCTGACAAAGGCTAGGGGGTCAGGAACTCTCTACCCTGCCCCCTTTTCACGTTCTCCACCTTTCTTTTTCACTGTCACACACAAAATGGCGTCCGACACTTCCTGATTATGACCGATTGGAATGTTGACTGACATCTAACCACTAATCAGAATTACGCTCGCGGACATTTGGTGCACGCCCTGCATATAGATATTTATGTACTTTTAACTGCAATTTTCTCAGGAACTACTGAACAGATTGACACCATATATGCAAAAGGCACATGCCTGACCTGAGGACTACCTCTTTGCCAAATTTCAAGTAATTCTGTTCAGCCGTTCGGGCTGTACCTTCGACTAAAGGTCCTATGGGAAAATGCATGGGGAAAACGCGTTTTGGGACCCCCTTTTTTCTCAGCCCCCGCTTGACGAATTACCCCGAGACTTTCAGGGTAGGAGCTGAGCGGAGCGCCCCATTAGTTTTGAAAATTTCACGAAGATAAGTCAACCGGCGCCAAAGTTATTCAAAATAGAATTTTCTGATTTCCTATGGGAACTCGGTCCTAACTATAACTATCTACTGGCGACCACCAGTAGATAATATATATATATATATATAGCACTCCCAGGGGCAGTTTGCGTTAATTTATTAAACAGCAAACTCGCACATATAAACAGACGCGTTTCGGTAACAACCTTTTTCTATGTTTACCGAAGCGCCGAAATTTCATGTTTTTTAAACATCTTTCTTCCTGCATAGGCACAAAAGAGGGACTATCGCGAAATCGCGACAACCCGAGCATTCAGTACAATCTCATAGCGCCATCTTAGAATGTCTAAACACTTAAATTGACATCACTGAAACTGTAGTTGTCAGACTAAATGCCAACAAAGAGGGAAATATATAGCCTCACACATAAAATGCAGAACAAAGGTTATCCATCTCGCCCATAAATGGGCACTGTTCACAATTTGGCGCTACTACCAAAATAAATCTACTGTTAAATTCATCACGCCCTGAATGGACACCATACTGGAAGAAAAGAAAATGTATATAGGATCCACACGAAGTATATGCATATATGTATATTGATGCATTTCTCCCTGCTTTATGGTCTCTATTTATGCATAATGGAATCCTTGATTTGCTGATTTGATCCTCTTTCTTTCTTTACTTACCTTCATTCTCATCCCTTTCCTGGTTTTTTGATTTTTGATTTTTCTTTTCATTTTATCTATTTTGACGTAAGGAAAAGCAGTAAAAGCTCATTTGTATATAAGTGTAAATAATGTGTATTATGTAGATAGGCTGCCCCAAGTCCTGTAGAAGTGGATATAATTTTGGTGATGAGGATTAATGACACCTTTTCTTCCAGTATGGTGCACATTCAGGGTGTGATGAATTTAACAGTACATTTATTCACTTCAGTCCACTTCAGTCACAAGACTTTCTTCTGATAAATGAGTCGTGGGTTTTCGTTGGTCAAATCTTCTCCGGGCATATATCTCTGCCCACGTATAAACTTCATTTAATTTGTAGTCTATTGTATCTCTCTTGTATTTCCTTAGTTTACCTTCCTGAAGTTCTTTACTGTATTTTTCTAACTTTTGGTTCAATCCCTCTGGGTTTAATTGCCATGTGTTATGTTCCATCCTTAATTGAAGTTCTCATTTTAATGTTGAGATTTCATCCTCAAGCTCTCGTATTGTTTTAGATAACTCCTCGATGATCAATAAAATGAGATCCAATGAGCATTTATTTAAAATCGAGTACCATTTGTCCATAAAAGCTGGATTCAGGTGAAATCGGAATACAATGGGTTTAATTGAAAGACGTAGTCCTCTAGGTATGCGCTTGGCCTTATGATACTGTACCAAAGTTGAGGCATGTAGCTTCTGATTGAGTTGCCTTCTGGTTAAGTATTCCAATTGTTTTAATTGTTGTGATATTGAGCCCCCATGGGCATCCATGGATCTTACTTCTTGAATTAGAGCATATATTTCTGTTGCCTGATCCGATGTATAAACCATCGTTGTGGCGCTATTATCCGTGATGTTTGTGATAGATTCAAACGACATTGTGTTGTGGGTGCTACCTCCTAGGTAGGGCAAAATCAAACAAGTAGTGGTTATGGAGTAGGGGGTGCACTCCTAAAGTTCATCAAAATATTCACGCTAAATGTGGTGCTGCAGCAAGCAAGAGTTGTCAACTAATGCGATAAGAAATCAAGTTATTAACAAGTTTGAGCTTGTTTTTGCTGCGCACAATTCACCTGGTGTATATACACCGTGATATAAACAAAATTTCACCCGCCACCGCGCAAGCATCTCATACTGTAATGCGCATGTGTCGTGAATGCGTGGGAGCAGGAGTCGCGGACTGGTCACATACCAATCACGCACATCACGTAATATTAAATGTATATGATGTAACTGAAAAACACGCAGCCGTCGCACACCGTACGCGGATCCTTCACGACTTTTCTAAAATAGTGGCTAGAATCCGCGCACCCACCGTGATGTGTACGCTTTGAGTGTGCGACTCCGAAAAAAATTGGATTTAAAAAAAAAAGAAAATAATATAAATATATTAAAATAAAAAATGAAAACAAAAATATTAATCAATATTTCAGTTTGAATCTTTTTTGCAATTTTCAGAAAACTATATAATGTTATTTAATGAATAAAATATTTATAAATAAACAGATAAAAAACTGTAGAAAATCAGTACAAAAAAATAGGAATAACTACTATCACACTTAAAAATCAGCATTTAAAAAAACCTTTGAAATTCACTGAAAAAAACAGGTTTCAGAGACGTTATAGTTAGAAATTAGCATTTAAAAAAGCTTTGAAATTCACTGAAAAAACCATAGGTTTCAGAGACGTTATAGTTAGAAATTGGCATTTAAAAAACCTTAGAAATTCACAGAAAAAAACATAGGTTTCAGGGGTGTTATAGTTAGCTGGCCATTTCACTCGTAGAAAACCATAGAAATTCCTTCCTTATAGTTAGTTCTGCTAACTATAACTCGTGCGCCCGCAATGCACTGCTGATGATGTCACATATTGCATCATTCATGACATGGTCAGTGACATCACTGATGACATCTCAAATGATGACACCTCCCAATATTTTTAAATTGATATTTTGTCCAAACACCATTTCAACATTTGTGTCAGACCTGAATATGTTGAACAAATTGTTTCACTATAGACTATTTTTGATCCTCTTGATTTTTATCTAGTTTTGGGAAATGATTATGTACTTTTTATCTAGGCAGCTCCAAGGTCAACTGTGACTTTCTAGTGAATATATTGTTACTATTGTCTTCTAGTGTCTATATACCTCCAGTATCTCTTGGATGTATTGCATTGTGCTGGTTGAATCCCATGCCCCCTAGCACCAAAAGTAGAGCTACATCTCACACCTGGCTAGAGCAATCAGAAGTGGAATCCAGGAATACTCGAAGGATCCTTTTGCCCTTCTCCCTCTAAGTAGCTAAGTAGTTCGGTTTAGGTTACTATGGAAGCTCAGATAAACTACATGAAGTTTATGGTTTTTCTTCCAGCTCTACTCTTCCACTGGCTCTCAGAAGGTGCTAGACCACTATAGAATGGCAAAAACATCGACCTGCAAACATAGGGGCATCTTTATGAGAGCCTCGCCTCACATTTGCACCACACAAAGTGGTACATGCGCGACGCAATCCTCCGAATCAGATTTATGATCCATGCAAAGCCACCATGCATGGTTTTGAGTGGCCTCATAAATCTTGAGTAAGGCAATGCAGTGCAAATCTCTGCATTGCCTTACTCTGTGCAAGGGAGGCGTTCAATGGGCATTGCGGTGAGTACTCCCACACAATTCCCATGGTTTTTTACACATTCACAGATTTACAAGGACATGTAGGGGCATATTATCAAGAAACGGAGTTAAAATTATTGCCGCTTTAGCAGCAGAAAACTTCTGCTAAAGCGTTGATAATGGGCTTGATAATATGCCCTTGAGAATTCCCATAGAAGCCCATGTTCTGGTGTGAATCTGGGCTTCTACTGGAATTTTCTGCAGCATATTATCAAGCCCATTATCGCCGCTTTAGCGGCAGTTTTCTGCTGTTTTCGTGCTTGATAATATGCCGCTTAATTCTTGGGAATGCGTCAAAATCTTATGTCTCACCAGGTGAGGCGTAAGGAGGCGAAATATCTGTAATTCTCCTTGGTTTTTTTCTTTTTCTATGTGTGATGTATTCTGCAGCACACATAGAAAGAGGAAAACTCCTCTAAGGGTTTTTTGTGTAAGAAGGTGCGCCTTCCTGCACAAAAACAATCTTGCCGACAACACAGGCCCCCTTGCACCACAGGCCCGGTTCTAGAGGGTGGGCCGGGTGGGCCAGGCCCACCCAAACATGAGCCTGGCCCACCCAAACATGAGCCTTGGCCCTCACAGTGAATCTGCCACCGATATACAACAACAAAAACTGTTCAGATAACTTGTGATTTACGATCCTGCTGCAGAGCAACCATTTGTCTGTTGGTAGTTCTTAAATGCAGATAAACTTAATTTTATGGGAATAGCTCAGTGGGTTACTACCTCTGTCACAGAGATCCTTGTGTTACTTGCAGTTACCATCCTAACATAGGACAGTGACCTATGAACTGTCATCAAAGAGCTGCAGACAAACTTCGCTTTTTTGTGTTGTGATATAGTTAGAACTTCTCAATTCTTTCATTATTCTAATGTTACTAAAAAATAGTTTGTTTGGGCAGTTATACATTTTTATCAGAAAAGCCAACCCTCAACCACTGGAGGACTCTTTAAATCCTGAGTTTGTGCTTCTCCAGACCAAACCCTCGTAAAATATATTGCCCACCAGTATGGATGAAGTGATTTCTACACCTTGCAATCCTCATTGGCTTATGTGACATTCCCCGTAGACTGATTTATTGTCTCTGTATAATGTGTGTTGTCATGTAAAGTACTGTGACACCCTACACTGATATGAGTAGCCCTATACAACTAATGGAGGAGGTCACGGGGTGGAGGGGAACTTCAGAGAGATGAGGGGCGCTGGTGGACGGTGGCAGTGAGGGAATCCCAGGAAGAGGTCATGGGGTGGGGGGGAGCTACAGAGAGATGAAGGGCGCTGGTGAGGGTGGCAGTGAGGGAGTCAGAGGAGGAGGTCTCGGGGTGGGGGGAACTACAGAGAGAGGAGGGCACTAGTGGAGAGTGGCAGTGAGGGAAGCCGAGGAGGAGGTCATGAGGTGGGGGAACTACAGAGAGATGAGGGG
This sequence comes from Triturus cristatus, assembly GCF_964204655.1. NCBI lineage: Eukaryota > Metazoa > Chordata > Amphibia > Caudata > Salamandridae > Triturus > Triturus cristatus. The sequence goes on from NC_140583.1 coordinate 913,187,014, forward strand.
CACTAGTGAAGGGTGGCAGTGAGGAAGCTGAGGAGGAGGTCACGGGGTGGGGGGGGCTATAGGGAAATGAGGGGCACCAGTGGAGAGTGGCAGTGAGGGAAGCCGAGGAGGAGGAGGTCATGGGGTGGGGGGGAACTACAGAGAGATGAGGGGCATTTGTGGAGGGTGGCAGTGAGGGAATCTGAAGAGGAGGTCATGGGGTTGGGGGGGCTACAGAGAAAGGAGGGGCACTAGTGGAGGGTGGCAGTGAGGGAATCTGAAGAGGAGGTCATGGTGTGGGGGGGGACTACAGAGAGATGAGGGGCACTGGTGGAGGGTGGCAGTGAGGAAATCCGAGGAGGAGGTCATGGGGTGGGGGGAACTACAGAGAGATGAGGGGCACTGGTGGAGGGTGGCAGTGAGGGAATCTGAGGAGGAGGTCATGGTGTGGGGGGGAACTACAGAGAGATGAGGGGCACTGGTGGAGGGAGCAGTGAGGGAAGCTGAGGAGGAGGTCACGGGGTGGGGGGGCTATAGAGAAATGAGGGGCACTAGTGGAGAGTGGCAGTGAGGGAAGCCAAGGAGGAGGAGGTCATGGGGTGGGGGGGAACTACAGAGAGATGAGGGGCATTTGTGGAGGGTGGCAGTGAGGGAATCTGAAGAGGAGGTCATGGGGTTGGGGGGCTACAGAGAGATGAGGGGCACTAGTGGAGGATGGCAGTGAGGGAAGCCGAGGAGGAGGTCATGGGGTGGGGGGGGAACTACGGAGAGATGAAGGGCACTGGTGGAGGATGGAAGTGAGGGAATCTGAGGAGGAGGTCATGGGGTGTGGGGGAACTACGGAGAGATGAGGAGCACTGGTGGAGGGTGGTAGTTAGGGAGACTGAGGAGGAGGCCATGAGGGGGAGTGGGTACAGCGAGATGAAGGGCACTGTTGGAGGGTGGAAGTTGTTATCTACAGAGAAAGAGGTCAAAAAGGGGGTTAAAAAGACTTTTGCACCTGCACTAAAGCCGGCCCTGTCATGGCCTTTCTGTTTTTGTTTCTTTAATTAACAGTCAGGTGATTAGGACAACTGTGGAGCATACTTTAACATGCATGTGAAAAGAAGACGATGAGGACGATGAAGGTAAGCGTAGGAGAGCTTCTTTATTACAGTCCAGACACTCGGATTCCCCGGCAGCAACTGCCAACCCTGACCGCTCCACATTCCCTGCACGGAACCTTCATTCCAGGTTCCGTGCAAAGAACCCGAACGCGGTAATGTAAGAACCCCACACACCCCCCTTCCTTCACAAAAAAAACACAAACCCTTCATTCCGTAAAAACAAAAACTACCCACATATAGACACATTAATCCCCAAATACAGAAGGTCAAAATCTAATATAATCCCGTAACTTAACAGGAGATGACCTAGACCTAGCAGGAAGAAACTTGGTTCTCGAAGAGCCCTGTTGAGAAGCAAGATTATTCTCCGAAGTGCGACCACCATGCATATCGACGCTGGAAGGTAGAATTGTACCGTGAGTACCAACACCAAATTTGGCTCTCACAAACTCCACCTTGGACCTAGGTACCACAGAAACAGCAGACTTATTCCAGACCTTGCCATTATCCAGGACAACTACATGATCTCTCACCTTACTGACCCTCATAGGAGCAGAAAAACGAGAAGAACCCTTACGAACGAAAACAGGTTTTTTAATCCTCACCCAATCCCCTTCACACACAGAAGACTGCTTAGGACAATTAGAGCCATACTTGGCTTGAGTGGCAGCTCTAACATCCGCCACCGCACCCAACCTTAGTGGATCCACAACCTTCCTTAACATCCAATCCTTGTTGAGCTTCGAACCCGCAACCCTACCCCTTAACAAGGAAAATGGAGACATACCCGTACTACAGTGTGGAGTTGTCCTCATTGCCCACAACACGTCCGAAATCACAACCTTCCAATCAAGACCATTAACAGAGGCCAACTGTAGCTGTTCCTTGACGACACGATTAAAACGCTCAACCAACCCATTACTGCGTGGGTGGTAAAGGGAGGTAAGTGTGTGTTTGATGCCGTGCTTGCTCAAAAAACTTTGCATCTCAGTAGACACCAACTGCGTACCATTATCTGTCACCAATTCTTCAGGAAATCCCTCCCGAAGAAAAACCTCCATCAGAAATTTAATAACCACACTAGAGTTGATACCATCCACAAATTTGACCTCCGGCCACTTGGACATATAGTCAATCAAAACTAGCACGTATTTGGGAGAAGCCCCTAAACCGCTGAATGGACCAGCCACATCAAAAGCCAATTTAAACCATGGTGTCTCCTTGACTACAACGGGACTGACGGAGGACGGACAAGTTACCTGAGATTTGTCGCTCAGCACGCACGCACCACAATCCCTGACACAATGTTCGATGGACCTATCAACACCCGGCCACCAAAAATCTTCCCTCACCCTCCGCTTCATTGCTCGAATGCCCAAATGACCTTCATGGGCTAAGTCTAAAACTTTCTTCCGTAATGACAAGGGAACAACCAGTAACCCACCCCTGCGCAAAATCCCATCAACCAGAGACAACTCATCACTAATTCTTGAATAGGGAATCAATTCCTCGGGAATAACAGCACTGTTGGGCCAACCCTGGATTACCAAATCGATTACCCTGGAAAGCTCCGCATCTTCAGAAATGGCCAGTTTCCAATCCCCTTCGGAAAGAGCAGCTCCCGTATCAGCAATAGTGCTGACTGCACACACCATTTCTACAAAGTCATTAGCAGGTTCACTAACACTGGCAGAAAGAGGCAGCCTAGACAAACAGTCAGCCACACAGTTCTTCACACCAGCAACGTACTCCAGGCAATAATTGAATTCATTCAGTCTGTACTGCCATTTGGCAATACGAGGCGTAGCTCTGCCACCACCTTTGGTGGTAAACAGATCTACCAAAGGCTTATGATCAGTTCTGAGAACAAAATTGTTACCCCACAGAAAATTACGAAAATACTGTACACCCCACCATAGTGCCAAGGCCTCCTTTTCGATGGTAGAATAAGTTCCTTCAGCACCACGAAGTGTTCTGGATGCAAAAGCAATGATTTCTTCCTTATTGTCCGATCTCCTCTGCATTAAAACAGCACCTAGACCAACATTGCTGGCGTCGGTGGTGACAATGCATTTGTCGTTGATGTCAAAAAGTTTGAGTGGCTGTGCCTGTACAATAGCCTCCTTGAGAGACCTAAAATCATACGCACATTGCTCAGACCAAGTGTACTTCACGTTTTTCTTAAGAAGACTACGCAAACATACAGTTCTGTCTGAAAAGTTGGGTACAAATTTAGCGTAATATTCAACAAGCCCTAGAAAGGAACGTAACTGGTCTTTGTTTACGGGTTCAGGTGCATCCTTAATGGCATCCAGTAACTTCATTTTTGGTTCTACCCCCTTAGCGGAGATATGGTGACCAAGGTAATCTAGTCCCTCTTGCAAAAATCTGCATTTGTCCCTCCTTAACGTCAGACCACTAGATTTGACTATGTCCAACACGTGCTTAACACGGACATCGTGCTCCTGTATGGTCTTCCCGTGAATAAGAATGTCGTCCTGGAAAAACACCACCCCCACAGTGTTCCTGAATAAGTTTCCCATGAGACATTGGAACACTGCGGAAGCCGATGCCAATCCAAACGGCATGCGTAGATAACGGAAAGCTCCATCAGGAGTCACGAATGACGTAAGATGTCTGGAGTCCTTGCACAGTTCGACTTGATGGTACGCAGAGGATATGTCAAGAGAAGTAAAATACTTGGCACCCTCCAAGGTCGACAACATCTCATTGATGTTGGGTAGAGGTTGTCGATCGACCCAGATGCACGCATTCAGATCGCGCAAGTCCACACACATCCTGAGGGACTTATCGGCCTTGCGCGCTAAAACAATGGGTGACAACCACTCAGACCCTTCAATAGCCTCGATCACACCCAGTGCGCATAACCGTTCTAACTCAAGCCTCAATTCCCCACGCATACTGAGTGGTACCTTCCGTACCTTGTGCGCCACGGCCACTGCACCATCCTTGAGAACTATGCGGTGTTGAAATCCCTTGAGTTTGCCCAACTTACCACTAAATACCTCAGGATAACTTTTAATCCAATCACTCATAACGCACACATCAGACGTGATAGTATGTATTGGAGGGACCTCTGAAAGACTAGCATAGTACTGTCTAGCCTACCGTTTAGATAACACCATGTCAACGTGATTAGGATCAAGAATGATCCCAAGTTCGCCTTGTTCATGCCATCCTAACAAATTTGCACCTTCCTCCACTATAAATATAGTACAGAAAATGCACTCATCCTTGAATTCTAACTTTCCCTTGAATTTGCCAACTACTTTCACTCTTTTACCACCATACGCAAAAATTCTTATGTTAGAGTGAACTACTGGAACATTGCCCAGAGTTTTAAAATCCTTGACATTAACCAGAGTAAAAGGGGAACCGGAATCAGCAAGAAACTTCATGCCATTCCCATTCACATTTATGATGCACACAGGACTTTTCCTTCTTTGACCCTCTCTGATGGAAGCTATTTCTACAACCCCTTCTTCTTGTGTCGAAGATGAAGATAACATTAATAATTCATAGCGCTCGTCATCCTCATACACACAGCCCTCTTCTATGGCCCTCACAGTACGAGGAGGTACCCTCTGTGGTACAGTTGCCTTGCACATCCGCGCTAAGTGTCCTTTCTTGCCGCACTTGAAACAAGTCTGATTTATGGCATAACAAAATTTGAAGTTTCCCAGATGAGAGGTGCTACCGCAACGATAACACGCAGGATGTTGTTCAAGTCTTGTTTTCGGGAAATTAGACGAGGGTGGTGTCCGGGAAGCATTGACACTAATACTCTTGGTCGATTTGGGGGGAGCTTTTGTGGTGACCAGCTTGACCTCAGATGCAGAAGTGGTTTCGGATGTCGACACAGGAGTATTTAATTCTTTCATGCAGAGTTGAGAATGTTCAACACTCTTTGCTAAGATAAGGGCAGTCTCAAGGTCAGGATCATCAGAGGACAGAAGCTTCTGTTGCACTTTCTTGTCACAGGTACGCTCAATTAGCTGATCACGAATTATTTCATCCCGAAATTCTCTATAATTACATTTAAGAGCTAAAATTCTGAGAGCCGCAACAAAGTCATCAATGGATTCACCAGGCATCTGTGCACGTTGTAAAAACTTGTGTCGTTCCAGGACTACATTGCTCTTGGGATTGAACCTTTTATCGAGAGTTTTTACCAAGGAAGCATAATCATCGACAATTAGTGCATCCCCATCTTCACCACCGCTGGTGCACGTCCACACTGACTCCAGAGGTAAAGTTTGAAGGATTGACCTTGCCTCAGCACCAACATTGTACATTAGTAAAGCCTTCTTTTTCTTGGACGTGAAAGTGTCACCATCAATTGCTTCTAAATAGGCCTCAAAAGTGGCCTTCCATTGTGGCCATAGCATAGGAGGAGGACCAGGTAGCTGTAAAAATGGAGGTGGAGCAGCAATGTTATCCATAATCAATCTTGCGTGGGTGAGTTGCTGCCACTAAGATTAACACTATGCTGCAAATGTCACTAAAAGAATCAGTACTTCCAATGAAACTTCAAAAGAAATGCACTCTTCTGCTTAAGAAAGACTACATGTGCACATAGCTGTAAATTTCATTTCCTGCATAAAGAAGGTGCTTTCACGTGCAAAAAAAAAAAACATTTGCACAAAGCTTAATAATTGAGGCTTTTAAATTGCTCCGTCTGCCATCATGACACTTCGCTAAGAACAAGAAGTAGCGCTGGGCTACACGCGCTGCTTCTAATCAAAGCGCATGCCTCATAACTCCAGGTTGCCAAGGCAACAGTACACAACGAGACGAAGCACGTCAGAACGTGACGCTCGCACATACGCCGCGCGCCGATCTACGCGCCGAACAACAGAAGAGGCAAGGAAAAAAAACAAAATAATCTCACCGGCGAAGATGTGATTGAAGGAGAGCAGCAGGGATTCCAAGTCCGGCGATCCCCCAAGCTTGACAAGACTCAACTTCAACGATTCGTCGTCACGCAGCAGTGCAGGCAGGAAAACCACATCGCCGGACTAATGAAGGGGAACTGAGAGCTGGACCAGCCCGTCGCCAATGAAAAGAAGACGATGAGGACGATGAAGGTAAGCGTAGGAGAGCTTCTTTATTACAGTCCAGACACTCGGATTCCCCGGCAGCAACTGCCAACCCTGACCGCTCCACATTCCCTGCACGGAACCTTCATTCCAGGTTCCGTGCAAAGAACCCGAACGCGGTAATGTAAGAACCCCACAGCATGCTAATTACTTTTACTGTTATATTCAATGTTTCAAGTTTGAAGATGATTTTACTATATTTTTTTACTGGAAATAATGAAAGTGGAACTGAATGGTGGCTGATATGGGGCTGGGTCCCAAGGTCAGCTGTGAGATAAGGTGTAATGGAGACAGGTGGTAAAAAAGTGGATAATCAAGCCTGTAAGGGAGTGCGCTGCAGAGTCCGGGGTCAGGTGGAGGTAGAAATAAAAAGGGTTTCTCCCTGAAGGCTCGAACAGAGGGAGCCTGTAAGGGAGCGCGTTGCAGAGTCCGGGGTCCGGTGGAGGTAGTAATGAAGAGGGATTCCCCCTGAAGGCTCGCACAGAGGGATCCTGTAAGGGAGTGCGTTGCAGAGTCCTGGGTCAGGTGGAGGTAGAAATGAAAAGGGTTTCTCCCTGAAGGCTCGAACAGAGGGAGCCTGTAAGGTAGTGCGTTGCAGAGTCCGGGGTCAGGTGGAGGTAGAAATGAAGAGGGTTTCTCCCTGAAGGCTCGCACAGAGGGAGCCCGAGAACTGTCACTTGCCTGATACTCCCACCTTAGAAACCTCCTCTTCCCATCAAAGGGACATTACATGGAAGAAAAGCACTTTTTGAGAGTGATTTAGAAAGAGACTTGGAAAAGAGTGCGTTTTACTGTACCTTGTGAGACTAAGGAGAGATAAAGGTGGGCCCTGAAGCAGGCCTGGTTAGATATATAAGCGATAAATTGGGCCAGCAGTGGCCCACCCGAATGTACCCTTGGCCCACCCAAACAAAAATTCCTGGAGCCGGGCCTGTTGCACCATGGTGCAAGGGTGCCTGCGTTGGCACTAGGCTGTCAAAATGGCGCAAGCGCACGGGGAAAGGACAGATAAATTTGGTGTAGGACAGCGCAGCAAGGTTGCTTGCTGCACTGTCCTGCGCCAAATCCCCATTAATGAGGGCCACATTGTTTCCATGACATCGACTAACAGCGTATCATCAAGGTAAGTAGATCTAAAGTGAAGAATAATAAATCTACACTACACTATATATATATATTTAGATTGACAAGACAGTAGTAGCCAATAGCATGGATGTGATATTTTTGCGGGTCGATAGTTCGACCATGATACAAGCCCTCACAATAGTGAATATCAACTGTGCAGAAAGGATCAAGCAAAGCGTGCAGGTGCACGAAAATAAGCCTTCTCTATTAGTTATAATAACGTAGACTGCACAGATGTGGAACAGTTTGCCCATTTGTATTGGGATTTGGTGAAATAAATGTCTGTTTCTCTTAAGAATTGGCCATCATGTCACTTTCGGAGCATGCATCATTTGGAACTTTGCACACATTGAGAGAAACCGTTGGAGGGATGCTCCTTCCCTCAATTCTGTGTTTCCAATGCTCACACGAAGCCATTCATTATGTTCCTCGAGACAAGTAATTTTACTTGTAAGCGTCTCAGGTGCCGCCCCTTCTTACTGACGCCCTCATTTACATATCATGTCTTTGCCTCCCAGAAAAGCCAAGGGGTAATGCAGCTGAACATCTTCCTGTCCGTTCAGCAGTCAGAATCCCGCTGGAAGCCACTTGTGCTTCACTAATTGAACCAAAGCACTCGGCATGTCTACAGCAAAAGAGCAGCTTAACGTTTCCTCTAATATCTCTGGGGTGTCTCAGAGGAAATGTACAGTGCTTTTTGTGTTTTATGAAAAGAACACATGCTTTTAAAAGCACTATGTCTGTGGAGGGTCACAAGGCTGCAGTTTTGGCAGTGTGCTTTGGACACTCACCAAAGAGTGAAGATTTCACATTGCACTTTAAACTTTCATGAAACATCTGGTTGCAGCCGCATGGAGGTTATTTGTCCTTTTTAGGCAGATAATGTATGAGAATGCAATGTGAATTCTAACAAAATGAACAGACAGACAGACAGACAGACAGACAGACAGACAGATAGATAGATAGATAGATAGATAGATAGATAGATAGATAGATAGATAGATAGATAGATAGATAGATAGATAGATAGATAGATAGATAGATAGATAGATAGATAGATAGATAGATAGATAGAGGATAGATAGATAGATAGATAGATAGATAGATAGATAGATAGATAGATAGATAGATAGATAGATAGAGAGAGAGAGAGAGAGAGATAGATAGATAGATAGATAGATAGATAGATAGATAGATAGATAGATAGATAGATAGATAGATAGATAGATAGATAGATAGATAGATAGATAGATAGATAGATAGATAGATAGATAGAGGATAGATAGATAGATAGATAGATAGATAGATAGATAGATAGATAGATAGATAGATAGATAGATAGATAGATAGATAGATAGATAGATAGATAGATAGATAGAGGATAGATAGATAGATAGATAGATAGATAGAGGATAGATAGATAGATAGGTAGATAGATAGGTAGATAGATAGATAGATAGATAGATAGATAGATAGATAGATAGATAGATAGATAGATAGATAGATAGATAGATAGATAGATAGATAGATAGATAGATAGATAGATAGATAGATTACAATTAGAATTGTTCAGTGCCCAGTTTACATCATAGGTTTTTTGTAAGCATGGAGAGCAGCAGAATGAGTGTGATGGCAGGGTAATGTTTCTCGCCCAAGGAATGTGCCTCAGCGCGTAGGCCTTGGCTTCATGGTCTGTTGTGAATCGCTCAGTGACTTGGTTCACCCGCAGGTCACAGGGAAACAGACTGTAACAGAAACACATAAAACCTCTGAAGGGAGCTCGGAGACTTTATTCTGGAATGGGGCACATTGTTGCCGAGTAACACAAACCTTGTGTGTTTTCTCAAGGAAATGAGTCATTTGTTTTTCTTGGCTCGACCTCTCTTTTCTTTTCATGTAATACCTTAGCTGCAATGCTGAAGCTGTCCAATATATTCAGTGGGGATAGAAAACTCAACACTTGTGGCTGAGAACACGTGAAACCTCATAGTATGATGTTAAAAGGGCTAACTTACTTCGAGTAAATAAACTTCTAGATAAATAAAAAGTTTAAAGTGGTAAATGTTTTCCAGGATGTTTAAGATTTTAGTGCAGAGGCATCAGCGTTCAGGACAAAATAAGTTTACTCATTCACACTTCATTTCCTCAGCCATGCGTGTGCAGCTCAGGGCTAGGTTGCTATGAGACTGCATTTAAAAATAGACGGTCAACCTTGTCGGCAGACGACTGGCCTCCCTATCTTTAATGAAGGACCACCCTCCATACTGAGAGTCACCTATCTCTGTGATAAAAGGGCTTCCACGGGTACAGCAGATGCACTCTCATCATGGGTGAGTGCCAAGAAGAACATCCTTGTTCATTCAACCTGCCCTACCGTTCTCTTTTGCATTTCAGCACCAACCCTCCAAACTGGGGAGGGTTTGGAGGTCGTTGAAAAAATGCAAAACGAAAAATGTCCTGACGCGCAGGAAGTTTACTCCATGTATGAGTGAGAAGTCCCATTTTCATTCCTGGGCCTATTCCAGGAAGGAAATTGCATGATGGTAATCCCACCATTTCCACCACTCAAAAGGGCGTGGCTACTGTCACTTTGACCTGCCAGCCTTGTGGGCGATGGGTCACTAGGTCAAGCAATTCCTCTGGTGGACCTAACTGAGGTGCTGCCAGTGGAAACCTTGATGTGCCCTCATCTGTAAATGATGCTGGGAAACCTTGGGTTCAAATTCTAAACAAGCCCCCGAGACTGTTAACGCCAAATATGTTTAGCTTTGCCTGGAAGTTCCCAGTCACATGACTGGCCCAGAAAAAGTTCAAGCCATAGATGACCATAGTTGGTTCAGGTACTTGAAAGCAGTTAAGGTCGTCATAGGCATTCAGGGCCTTATTTATGGGACCCTCACACCATTGTTGCTTCACTTTTTGTGACGCTGCGGCGGCATAAGAAATGCGCCATATTTACAAAGTGATGCATCTAGGCAAATGCGTCACTTTGTAAACCCCTGCACTACATTATACCTGCATCAGGTCTAATATATGCAGGCAGGGTAGGCGTTTCGGCGCGCAGAAAAGGATCATTGATGTGTCACCGTCTTCTGCGTCACTTCTATGGCCTAACTTTTTCAAATCCTTACGCCTACTTGAAGCAGGCGTAAGGGGTGACGCTGTCTTGTTCACATGGGGCTTGCCCCATGTTAAATGACACACTGCTGGAGTTGCATCTGTTTCCAGACACACTCCAGTAATGCCCCATTTTTGCTATGACAGATACGTCAGGATTCCTGACGAATCTTTCAATCCTTGCAACATGGAACACCGTACAGTAAATACAGCGCATCCATGGTGTCGCAAGGAGGGCACACTGAAAAGTGTAAAACAGCGATGCAACACTTTTCACAAATGAGTTCCTCAATCTGTATCAATTCATGCTAAGTGTTTCTAACGTACACTGACCAGTAAAGTTGAACTATTTCTAAACTTAGCAAAACTATCAATGAGCAAACATAACAAAAGAAACCCATATAGTTAAGTTTCAACTACAAGAGAAATAGGCAGTGGCTTATAGTTTAAACTGTAACACTTACACAGAAACACATTTACAGCTAAAAAATTATTCAATTCCAGTACCAGGGTGGAGGTGCAGCCTACGACCTCCTTGACCTCCCCACAGCCTTTGACACCATGTGGCATATTTGCAAGCCACTACAGCCATCTGAGCATCACTTTTTTTACACTCCAGTGGCCTTGCACCATTCCCTGTATTTATAAGGTGGCACTATGCCACTTAATGTGGCTGAACGCCACCTTGGAAATACGTCCCTTACTGCTGCAGTTTGCTGCGGCAAAGGGAAGGGCAATGGGTGTTGCTGTGGGCATTCCAACACAACACCCATTGCTTTTTGACGCTTCCCCAGAATTATAAGGCTGCGGCACTGCCAAAAATGAAGGCAAGGTAATATTTTGTCTTAGAATGGCAATATGAGGAGAAATTATTAATTTCTCCTCGTTTATTGCTCTTTCTATGGGTGCTGCATTCTGCAGCATACATAAAAAGAGCAAATCGCCATAATTGATTGTTTCTGTGCAGGAAGATGTCCCTTCCTGCACATAAACAATCTCCCCTGCAGCACAGGCAACCTTGCAACATGGCACAAGGGTGCCTGCGCTGGCGCTAAGCAGCTTTTTTAGCACCAGCGCTAGGGGAAACATAGGTGTGCACCGTATTTTTCTAAATACAGTGCATCCCTGTGTTTAGAAAATGTTGGAGCGTGGCGTTGCCAAATTTGGCGTAATATTGTGCTCCGGCATTTTCTTATTAAAATATCTCCCTATGTGTCACGCTATAGTGATATTGGTATGCAGTTACTAATGTAAGAACAGGTTGTTGGTGAGGATCAGAATGCTCCAACTGAAGTAGAAGTTAAGGAGAGTGGTCTCCTTTATGTTGGAAAAAGGCCATCACACCTATAGAAGAGAGGGTTCTTCAAAAAGGCCTTGGTTTTGTTCCTACACCGAAGAGCGACACGTTCAGGGACAGATGCGAAATACAAGGTTTTTTCACAAGATCCGCTTACAAGCTTTCTTTCATGACCAACCACCATTCACTACGAATGACTCTGGTCTCCATAGACCCTCCACCTTCACCCCAAACAGTGGCATGATTCCTAATGAGGTACTCACGTTTGAGCAAGCAGTGTTGAAAGATCTTGATACAACAACTACTCTTGCTCCATTCCACAACCTGTCTTCCGAAGGGACCGCTGCCATTAAGGCCTTCACAAACGATGAAAACATCACTATCAAGCAGGCAGACAAGGGTGGGGCAACTGTAATCATGTCCACAGTGGACTATGATATTGAGTGCCGCAGACAATTAAGTGACAGGAGGTATTACACTCCTATAAGAAAGAAACCCACACCCAGACTGAACAGCACCATCTCTGCTATGGCCTTTTCAGCAGAATCAGAGGGATGGATCTCTAAGAAAGAAGCAGAATTTCTGATAACAAAAGAACCTGTTGTACCTTACTTTTATTGCCTTCCAAAAATTCATAAAGGGATCACCCCTGTCCCTGGATGCCCTATCGTGTCAGGTATTGGATCCATTTTGGAACCTTTGTCCAAATTTGTTGACCATTTCATACAAAGCAGAAACCAAAGGAAATGATGGACGGAGTGTTGAACATTGCAAGCACTCACCCCCAGTCAACTGATCTGGGTTTAATCCATCACCGTTCTTTAGCCCACTCTGCCACCCCAGTTCAGACCTGACCATATGCAAATCAGTCTGACCCTGTGCCTCATGGGAACAGTCCAGCCCGAACTGCCAAGCCATGTCTTCCCTGGACCGGAAACAAGCTTCCTAGGACCGGTTTCTGGCATTTCAGCCGTCTTCAGCCAGGCTTGCTTGAATCCAGTGGCAAAGTGAGCAAGGGACTCACGTCTGAGCATACCCTGCCAACTTATGGCGAACAAAGCAGAAACCAAAGGAAATGATGGACGGAGTGTTGAACATTGCAAGCACTCACCCCCAGTCAACTGATCTGGGTTTAATCCATCACTGTTCTTTAGCCCACTCTGCCACCCCAGTTCAGACATGACCATATGCAAATCAGTCTGACCCTGTGCCTCATGGGAACAGTCCAGCCCGAACTGCCAAGCCATGTCTTCCCTGGACCGGAAACAAGCTTCCTAGGACCGGTTTCTGGCATTTCAGCCGTCTTCAGCCAGGCTTCCTTGAATCCAGTGGCAAGGTGAGCAAGGGACTCACGTCTGAGCATACCCTGCCAACTTATGGCGAACAAAGCAGAAACCAAACGAAATGATGGACGGAGTGTTGAACATTGCAAGCACTCACCCCCAGTCAACTGATCTGGGTTTTTTTTTTTTTGATTTCAAAAGAATTTATTTTTTAAAAGATTAGATACAAATATAATATACAGGCAAGAATGATACAATTGATAACAGCTAAAATATATAAAATGTTAGGTTGATAATAACCAATAAAAATATATCTAAACATTCATTATTCTGAAAGTATCAGAGACATACGTCAATTGAGGAGGAAGCAATGAAAAACCGGGAGAAGTAATTATCAAAAGTATCATCATTAGATATTAAACTGGGGATAAGAGGAAAGAAAGGAAAAAAACTGATCTGGGTTTAATCCATCACCGTTCTTTAGCCCACTCTGCCACCCCAGTTCAGACATGACCATATGCAAATCAGTCTGACACTGTGCCTCATGGGAACAGTCCAGCCCGAACTGCCCAGCCATGTCTTCCCTGGGTCGGAAACAAGCTTCCTAGGACCGGTTTCTGGCATTTCAGCCGTCTTCAGCCAGGCTTGCTTGAATCCAGTGGCAAAGTGAGCAAGGGACTCACGTCTGAGCATACCCTGCCAACTTATGGCGAACAAAGCAGAAACCAAAGGAAATGATGGACGGAGTGTTGAACATTGCAAGCACTCACCCCCAGTCAACTGATCTGGGTTTAATCCATCACCGTTCTTTAGCCCACTCTGCCACCCCAGTTCAGACATGACCATATGCAAATCAGTCTGACCCTGTGCCTCATGGGAACAGTCCAGCCCGAACTGCCAAGCCATGTCTTCCCTGGACCAGAAACAAGCTTCCTAGGCCCGGTTTCTGGCATTTCAGCCGTCTTCAGCCAGGCTTGCTTGAATCCAGTGGCAAAGTGAGCAAGGGACTCAAGTCTGAGCATACCCTGCCAACTTATGGCGAACAAAGCAGAAACCAAAGGAAATGATGAACGGAGTGTTGAACATTGCAAGCACTCACCCCCAGTCAACTGATCTGGGTTTAATCCATCACCGTTCTTTAGCCCACTCTGCCACCCCAGTTCAGACATGACCATATGCAAATCAGTCTGACCCTGTGCCTCATGGGAACATCCATCCAGTGGCAAAGTGTTCAACACTCCGTCCATCATTTCCTTTGGTTTTTGCTTTGTTCGCCATAAGTTGGCAGGGTATGCTCAGACGTGAGTCCCTTGCTCACTTTGTCACTGGATTCAAGCAAGCCTGGCTGAAGACGGCTGAAACGCCAGAAACCGGTCCTAGGAAGCTTGTTTCCGGTCCAGGGAAGACATGGCTTGGCAGTTCGGGCTGGACTGTTCCCATGAGGCACAGGGTCAGACTGATTTGCATATGGCCATGTCTGAACTGGGGTGGCAGAGTGGGCTAAAGAATGGTGATGGATTAAACCCAGATCAGTTGACTGGGGGTGAGTGCTTGCAATGTTCAACACTCCGTCCATCATTTCCTTTGGTTTCTGCTTTGTTCGCCATAAGTTGGCAGGATATGCTCAGACTTGAGTCCCTTGCTCACTTTGCCACTGGATTCAAGCAAGCCTGGCTGAAGACGGTTGAAATGCCAGAAACCGGTCCTAGGAAGCTTGTTTCCGGTCCAGGGAATACATGGCTTGGCAGTTCGGGCTGGACTGTTCCCATGAGGCACAGGGTCAGACTGATTTGCATATGGCCATGTCTGAACTGGGGTGGCAGAGTGGGCTAAAGAATGGTGATGGATTAAACCCAGATCAGTTGACTGGGGGTGAGTGCTTGCAATGTTCAATGCTCCGTCCATCATTTCCTTTGGTTTTTGCTTTGTTCGCCATAAGTTGGCAGGGTATGCTCAGACGTGAGTCCCTTGCTCACTTTGCCACTGGATTCAAGCAAGCCTGGCTGAAGACGGCTGAAATGCCAGAAACCGGTCCTAGGAAGCTTGTTTCCGGTCCAGGGAAGACATGGCTTGAAAGTTTGGGCTGGACTGTTCACATGAGGCACAGGGTCAGACTGATTTGCATATGGCCATGTCTGAACTGGGGTGGCAGAGTGGGCTAAAGAATGGTGATGGATTAAACCCAGATCAGTTGACTGGGGGTGAGTGCTTGCAATATTCAACACTCTGTCCATCATTTCCTTTGGTTTTTGACCATTTCATACAACCATGGGTCAGGGCTACTCCTTCCTTCATTAGGGACACGACTGACGTGTTACGTCTTCTTGAGGGGACCCAACATCCAGAGGAAGTTAACCTGTTGATTACCCTGGATGTTGAGGCCCTCTACACTAACATTCCTCAAAGAGCAACCCTGGATGTCATTGAGGATGCCTTAAACAATGATGAATGGGATTCCCCCACCCCAGTGGCTTTCATAATGGAGTGCGCTACAATAGCACTAACAGAAAATTACTTCCAATTTGATACCCAGCTCTATCATCAAACGCAGGGTACATCGATGGGCAGTACTTTCGCTCCAAGCCTGGCATGCATGTACATGTCAGCCTTTGAGGAGAGAGAGATCCTTAATCCCAGGAACCCCTACATCTCCAATGTGTTGTTATGGAAACGATTTATCGATGACATACTGATTCTCTGGAAGGGAGACCACAACAAATGCGATGAAACCTGCACATGGATCAACACATTGAACCCCTTTTTGAAATTTACCAACACCATCTCAGCAGGTGAAATCCCCTTCCTTGATCTATTGATTAGATTGGAGGAGGGTAAAATTTTCACTACCCTGTATCGCAAACCCACTGACAGAAACAGTCTCCTGCTCTTCAGCAGTCATCATCCTAGGGCTCTCAGGCAAAACTTACCATTCGGACAGTTCCTCACTATTAGGAGGAACTGTAGTACCCTCAGTGACTACAAATAGGAGGCAGACACTTTTAAACAAGACCTTCTCCGACGTGAATACCCGATACAGGTGATTGATACAGCTTACAAAAGGGCTAGAAACAACAACCATGAAAGCCTATTGGAGGACAGAATCAGAGAACCAGACAAAACCATTATGTGCGTCACTACATATACCTCCAACTCTAATCGGTTGAGGAGCATTATTCTCAAACATTGGAACATCCTCAAAACTGGTACACTGAACCTTTACACACCCAGGTTCACTTTCAAATGGACCAGTAACATCAAGGATATGCTGATACACACAAGACCTATGAAACATCACAACAACATACAAAGAACACTATGGGACCTTCCACCCATCCACGGACATTATCCATGTGGATCATGTTCAGCCTGTCCCCAAACAAAAGTCACTAAAGAACTGAGATTTCCCAATGGTGTGACCTGGAGATTGACAACGCATACTAATTGCAACACCTCAAATTGCATCTACATATTGAAGTGTAGATGCGGTCTCCTGTATATAGGAATGACCGCAAGACCAGTAAAAGTACGAATAATGGAACATAGAAACAACTTTAGATGTTTCAAGACCAACACCAAAATGACTACACATTTCAAACAAGCACAACATCCCCCAGACTCATTCGAATGGGATATACTAAAATCACACCCAGGAATGTCCTGGGATGCACTGTTTCGCCTTGAACAGCGGTGGGTTCTACGACTGTCCACAGATAAAACAGGACTCAATGAAGACATTCCATGGAGTCTATTGACCTCATGATACATTCAATGGTGATACCTTTTCCCCCCCTTTTTTTAGACACACATTGGGGTTGCTAATCATATAGGACATGGTTTCATTCTAGAGGGGTTGGTGCGATGCAACACCACTTCTAATTGACTAAGCACCCCCCAGTGTGAAGATAGAATTATGTTATCCACCATTACGTGACTATTTTATACTCTACGTTAACCTTGCTCCGCTGTCTTCCTCTATCATAGGTTTTTTCATTGCTCACTATCGGTTAGCAACTGTGGATCATTATAGAACACCGGACTCTGGTTTGATTAAACCTTCAATTCCCAATTATCAACAATACGAATGAGTTCTGATCATTCCCTTAGACAGTTTAATTATCGTACCTTGTCCTTGTAGCGTTTAACCAATTTCCCTCTACTGCACTTTTAATCGTAGCCTCTATAGTTTTGAGCGTGTGAATGTCGGACGCAGCGATCACATGATGTTCATTGTGTCTGTGATGCGCCAATTCCAACATGGCGCCCGCAGGGCGGTTGACGCTCTAGTCACTCGACTAGCTACCCGGAAGACACCGGTAGTACCGCCCACCCTTCCTCCGCAGTTCGCTACTTGTAGTAGAGCAAGCACCACGCTCACCACTGCCCGGACTGGCCGAGTGAGGGGTAGGACAGACGCTGAACCTCTTCCTGGGGTACCGTGAGTAACTGTGACCGCACCTTGGTCCCCTTGTGTTTGTACCATGGCAATTCTGCCTGCTCATGACTCTATGTAACCCACCCTAGATATGGGGACGAGTTACGCGAACCATGTCCGGGTTCCGACCTCCCTGTGGATTCGTCTTCCCCCTGAGACTATGCAATCAACGGAGGTATGGCCTGCCTGCCTCCTCACCTGTGAGGGTTGTCTCTGTGGGTGGTGTGCCACAGTGTTGGTTGCACCTTTGGTTTTACAATGAACTCGCTCTCCCCCTCTCTCTTTCCCCCCCCCCGGTGTTATTGATCTAACCCACTGCCATAACACGGCTTTCTTTGAGTTGAATTGACCCGGGTTAGTAAACACCTGGTGACATACCTAGCACCCAAGCGCGCTAGTGTGATGAGCACATTTGGGTTACTTCCCTCTTCTGGGCTCTCACTCCTTTGGACCGTATGCGCGCAACACCGGTTACCTCTATACACCGCCAAGCGAGACAGGACTTTATGCCTATTCTGACACTTAGGGGCCACTCCGTTTGCTGTTATTGCTAGCTCTCAGTCAAATTGACATTGAATGTGTTCCGTTGCTGCTGGGAAATATGTGCTCTTTTCTACATCTAGAACCTCTCCCATATACCAGGACACTACACCTTCGTGTCTACACCGGCCGGTACTGTTGCAGCTCAAAGCTGACCCTAATTGGATGAGAACCTTTCTTTTTATTATTTTCATCTACCTTGTTTTTACCTTTATCCCTTCAATATTCCTCATTCACTAGCTCGTACGTTTTTTATAAATAGTACTTTTGTGATAAGCATGCCACCATTCACTGGCGTTTTGCATGCGTGTGATGCACCATTAACACTGATTGGTGCACCAGTCTCATGAATACGACTTGGTACTTTTAAACATGACATTCTTGATGCTTGTTTCAAACGGTTGTTATTCTGTTTCCTTTGCAGGTTGTTGTTTGTTTTTTCTGAACTACAGGTACCACCACTTTTGAGGGTGCTGTAAAGGTGGTCACCGCTCACTAATTACTGTTAAGTGACCACTACCAAAAAGTGTAGGTAGTACTTTATAGGTCCTGAAGAATTGCCATCTACTTGATACAAGGGCAAGAAACATGTCGACCACCAATACTAGCATAGAGCCTCACACCATAGAGTGAATAAAAGCGCATTTTTCTTTTTAATTAGGGAAGTGGCCAACTTCATTAAAATTATCTTGAATGGACCATCTTTCCCTATTTTAATCTCACATTACCCTACACATCACTTTCACCTACACTGTTCTAGGGCCCCCACACGCACGTCACCCAAACAGCTTAAGGAATAAAGATCTCCGCTAAGTAGGCCCCATCACGGGCGCCTGATCGGGTATTGCAGCGCCAACCAGAGTAGGAGCAGACCCGATGATGAAGCACGACACCTAGCTGGCTGGGTGTGTGAGGGCCTTTTTCCAAAATAAAGGAGAACACTCTCCTTAACTTCTACTCCAGTTGGCGCATTCTCATCCTCACCAACAACCTGTTCTTACATTAGGAACTGCATACCAGTATTGTTTAGATATATCCATGGGCATGTATGCTGGACCTGAATAAATAATAGCCCCCCCTTCCCTCGTTTGTTTTAACGCTATAGTGATCGACAGGGTTAGTGGGTAGGAGCGAGAGGACTGGTTTTGGAGTCGTTTTGGTCCTTGTTAAAAGGCAGTCTTCAGACAATATTCAAGCCTTCTTTTAGATCTGCAGTAAAAAAGCATTCTGTCGAGTCCCATGTGGGTCTGTTCACAGCTCTTCATTATTTAACCCTTACGTGGCATCTCTTGCTGATTTGATCTGCGAGAAAGCAGAAGGGTTTGGTTGTGGGTGGGTGGGCGGGGCTGCTCTGTGAGCAAAGCTGGGCAGTGGAGGAGTGGTGTGCCCACTACTGAGTGCGCATGACTGGTTTGGTCGGCCCTCAGGGGCCGACCAAACCAGCCATGCGAACTCTGCCCTTCTCCATGCAGGCCGCAATGCAGCCTCCATGGAGAACATGGCCAGACCATTAGCCCCTGGTCGGGCGGTGTCCTGACCAATCACAACACTGCTTGCAGCATTATGATTGGCTTAGGGGTGGGACTGAGAGCCTAGTTGCATGTTCTTGCATAAAAATAGTGATTTAGTATATTGAAATCACAATTTGCGATTCAATTAATCCTATGGAATTGCAATTTGTTTGATGTGCAATGTAAAAATAGTGAATGGTACATTATAAGACTTGATGCATAATAATTAAGTATTTTAGCATTATCTAACCATTTTACTTATGGTTAACAAATCATTAATGCTTATTACATCAAGCCCTACATTTCCAGCCTGTGTATGTATTGCTATGTGTAGCAAATCAAAAGATGTTGCCAATGTTTCTTCCCAGTTCTTCAGAAGTGAAGTAGGAACTTTACTCATCTTCTACAAAAGAGCAGCTTGAGGTAGCTGTTGTAAACATAGGGAGATGTTTAAGTGTATGAGTATTTATCAAGATATGTATGTTTCTTTATGTTTATGTAGCCTTCAGGAAATTCCAGTTGCATGATAGTTGGTGATACAGAGATATTAATAAGGTATGTCATTTAACAGTTATAAGTTTAACTCAGGGTTCCAAAAATGAATACTTAAGGCATCTATTTGTTTTGTACAAAACCACTACATCCTGAAGAGCTCCTTGACCCCAGATGTGGCAAGGCCTAGTGTGGAGTCCTGAGTCTCTGTGTTCTCTCTTATACCATTCCTCTTTCCCCATTTCTGCCTCTGGCCTTCATGTCTTTGTGTCATTGGTGGGGGTGGTGAGAAACAGAAAAGAACATTGCTTCCATAGGATCTTGTGAACAACATAAATGCAAACTTGAAAAAATGCAACCATTTCCATTTTTCTGATCATAATCATGGTGTTATGTTATATTATATATATATGTTTTAAAATAGCTACATCCAGCAAAACGTCCTGATGCTACTCAATAAAAATTGGAAAATGCCAGCAACTTAGGAAAGGCGTAAATTGAAGAGCCAAGCCTTCAAATGTGTCTAAACCAGGAACAGTTTGGGTTAGAGTGCAATGCCAGAGGAAGCTAATTCCACTGTAAGAGCACCAAAAGAAACAGTCCATACTGTAGGGACTTCAAGGACAAACAGACTGGCAGAACTGAGATTCTAAGATGAACGATGCAACGTACAGTTTCTGGATAAAAAAGCTGTGGTGTTGAGGAAGATTTCTTTTTAAACAATTGCTTTAAAAATAATTCTGACTTTAACATGCAGCCAATGCAAAGATCTGAGACCTGCGATGTGAGAGTGTATAGGTTTATTAGTCATTAGTCATGCTGTGGTAGGTTGAATGAGTTGAAAATGATGAAACTGTTTTTCAGGGGCACAAGGAAAATTGCATTGGAACAGTCCAAGTGAGATTAGACAAATGCATTGACCACCAGAGTAGGAAGACTAATGGAATGTAAAGCAAAGTCTTTTGCAAAATTTGCAAATAGAAAATACAAGCTTGGACCACCCTACCCACTTGAGGTTCCAAGCACAAAGCATTGTCAATAAGAAGCCCTAAACTGCAAGAGGGAGCGGTGTCCATACTTCCGAGCTACCAGGATGGTTGCCGTCTAGCAGAGACCACTCAGATCTCAGTCTTTTCTGCATTAGACTTTATATGATAACAATTATAAATGTGTTGAGTTAATAAGAAAAATAAAGATGCACACACACATTTAGAGCAGAACTCACCATCTGTCCCAGTCACCATTGTAATGTCTTGTGAGTTGTAGATGATGGGACCCTTTTGGCTCCTGACGGACTCCGTAGAACCTTGACACAAATGCGTGGGTGTGAGGATAGAATTCATGGTGTACCACAGAGCCGCCGCCGCCATCGCACCCGAACTGCAAGGCACCATTAACACCCCCTTTAAAATAGGCCTCTTCCCAGATGATTGGAAGCACGCAGAAGTCAGACCCCTGCTCAAGAAGCCCCCAGCTGACCCCACCGACCTCAAGAACTATCGGCCCATCTCGCTCCTCGCCTTCGCAGCCAAAGTTGCAGAGAAAACATCCAACAGGAAACTGACACGATTCATGGAAGAGAACGCCGTCCTCGAAGCGTCCCAATCCGGATTCCAAATTAACCACAGCACAGAGACCATCCTACTCGCCACCACAGATGACATCCGCACCCTACTGGACCAAGGCCACTCAGCAGCCCTCATCCTATTCGACCTATCAGCGGCCTTCGACACCGTCTCCCACCGCACCTTAGTCGCCCCACTACAAGACGCAGGCATACAAGGAACAGCCCTGGACTGGATCCGATCATTCCTCACCGGAAGAAGCCAAAGGATCAGACTCCCACCCTTCCTCTCTGACCCCCCGAAAATCACCATCATTGGTCCACAGAGTTCATCCTTGAGCCCCATCCTCTTCAACATCTACATGGCTCCCCTCGCAGCCATCGTCCGACAACACGGCCTCAACATCGTATCCTATGCCGACGATACCCAGCTCATCCGCTCCCTCAGCAAAGAGCCCACCACTGTCAAACTCAACTTCCAGAAAGGAATGCAAGACGTCGCAGTCTGGATGACCAACAGCTGCCTGAAGCTCAACGCCAAGAAGACAGTAGTCCTTGTCCTCGGTACCACCCCTTCTGCATGGGACAGCACCTGGTGGCCGACCGCCCTCAGAAGACCACCTACCCCCTCAGACCACGCCAAGAACCTCCAACTGCTTCAACACTCTCCGCATCCTCCGCAAGACCTTCAAGTGGATCCCCCCTGAGTCAAGGAAGACAGTCACCCACACACTCATCACCAGCAGACTGGACTATGGAAACGCACTCTACGCCGGCATCAACAAGTCCCTACTCCGCAAACTCCAGACAATACAGAACACTGCCGCCAGACTCGTCTTCGGCATCCCCCGACACGAACACGTCAGCCAACACCTACGAAGTCTCCACTGGCTCCCTATGGAGAAGAGAGTCACTTTCAAAATCCTCATTCACGCTTACAAATGCCTACACAACAACGGACCCAAATACCTCAACGACAGAATCAACTTCCACGTACCCAAAAGAAACCTCCGATCTTCCAACCTCGCACTGGCCAAAACCCCGCGCATCCACAGAGCCAGAGCAGGTGAAAGATCCTTCTCTCACATTGCAGCCAAGATCTTGAACGAGCTACCAGCAAACATCAGACGCGCCTCCTCCCTGAACACCGTCAGGAGGACCCTCAAGACCTGGCTCTTCAGCTAAATAGATCTGCGGACCCCCCCCTCAGCGCCTTGAGACCCTCATGGGTGAGTAGCGCACTTAGAATTCCCTGATTGATTGATTGATGTAGAATAGTCAGTTAAAGGTTACACGCTGAGGAATATAGACATGCAATACTAAGATCTGTGTGTGGCGTGATCATTTGCATGTACCCAGGTTGGGGAAGACGCTACCACTGGCAACGAGATAGGGGATTACCTAAACACCGTGACCTCCCGGAGAGTTTGCTGTGGTCCAGAAAAACCTGCTTGTGTGTGCCACGTGTGCCTCAATCAAAGTGAAATTGAAGGTTGGCAAATGTGGAGTCAAAGTGCCGCTCCAGCCAGTGCAAGGACTTACAGAAAGTTTCCTTTTTTTTTTCTCCTCACGGTCATCTAGGCTAAAGGAGGACGTACGGGGGGCTGCGGCCCCTGATACGTACCTGGGTAGCGGGGTTGATCCACTTTTAGCTTCATATCTCCAGTCTATGTTTTCATCTTTATCGGCAGATATCAAGAAAGGCTTTGAGGCCTCGGCAACTATCCAAGCCGAAATTCAGAAATTTGTGAGTCCTTAGACAGCAAAGTAGACAGCCTTGCCACAAGAACGGAAAGATTGGAGGATAAAGTTACAGGTATGTCTCTGCACCTCGACGAAGCCAAAATGGATATTGTTAAACTCAAAAAAGAAGATCTGTTGTTGGCTGAAAGGATAGAGTCCTTGGAGAATAATGCGAGTCGCAGTAAGCTCCGCATTCTCAATATCCCGGAAGGCAGTGAGGGCTCGGATATCAAACAATATATTATTCAATTATTAAAAGAATCCCTGAGATTGGATCAATCGGCTGAGGAGTTGTCTCTGGACATTCAACGTGTCCATAGAGACCCTTTCAGGAGGAATCCCCAAAGAACAAAGCCGAGGAAAGTACTAGTGAACTTCCACACCTACACTCTAAAAGAGTCCATCTTGAGTCTGGCCCTAAAGCAGAAGTCATTGAGTGGGAAGGGTTTTAACTTCCAGATTAGATCGGACCTTTCAAGGGCCATGCTGGATAAACAGTGGGAATTTGGGAGGACGTTAGAGGCCTTCAGGAGTCTAGGAGCGGTAGCCCAGTTAGTATTCCCAGCCGCTCTGAAGGTCATGCACAATAATACAATGCACAACATTCGATCAGTGCAGGCAGCGGATGAACTCCTAATCTCTTTGGGGAGGAGTGGAGATAAGGATAAGAACAAGGGGGGTACGAGTTAAAGTAGTAGAATATTGCTTCTGTCAAAAGGAAAAGAAGAGAGGAAGGGGAGGGGGAAAGGGAGAGAGGGTGAGAAAAAAGAAAAGAGAGTAAAGTTTAGATAATGCCACGAGTAAAGTTAAAGGAGATGGGGAAGAGAAAGGGATGTTGCTATCAGAATAATTTCTAGAGTAATTAGTAGAGTAACTTAAAGGGATTACTTATTGGATTAGGAAATCCGTAAAAAAAGGGAAAAAAATAAATAAATCTAAGAACACTGTAAAATTATAAAACCAATGCCCTCTCCCTTTTCCCGATAGGTCACCTATCTTTTTTTGTTTCTCTTTTTTGTTTCTCTTTTTTCTTCTCCTTCTGCTTTTCCGCTTTTTCTCTCTCTCACTTACACAAATGTAAGGTTAGTTAGGACAGGAACTCAGCAGGGGTGCTATCTTCTGGTATTTCCAGATAGATAGAGCAAGGATTTCCCATGGGGTGGTGGGAGGTTTAGGGGGGCACGAGGGGGGGGGGTGCAAGTTAAAATTTTAAAAAGTCCTCATTTTTTGCTCGCTGTCCATTGCTGTTACCTTTTTGGGACTCCATCAGTACTTCGCTGACAACATCTTTGGGGTATCAAATCTCAATCAACGCATTGCTTGTAATCTTCGGAACATCACTGCAAGTCCAAGGTCCTGTCAAAAATCTTTTGTTCTATTGTATCCTACTAGCAAGGAGAGAGATTTGTAGGAAATGGAAGGAACCTCTGCCTCCCACCTTGTTAGATTGGCGTATATCAGTACTGCAAACGTCTAAAATCGACATAGCAAGATCTGGCAACTCCGAAAAACGTGACTTTTGGCACCTTTTAAACTGGGCCTAGGTGACTTTTTTTTTTTTTTTTTCCCCAATGTCCGATGATTAACGCTGCTGGGATGGCTCCCCTCCCTAGATTTACCCAAAATGATGGCTTCCCCGATCCGTAAAGGGTATTTAATAGCAGCTTCATTGCTCCTTTATGGTTAATTTCTTGTGGCGCATCTCTTTGAGAATTTGAATAATACTGAGTGCCACTTTCTGTTGGTAATGGCACTACCAGTTTACCTGTGACAGTATAGTTCATTTCTCTCTCCTAGGGCTCTTATGTGACCTTCCAAGGGCAAAATGAGGACACAAAGAAAAAGGAGAAAAGGAAGGACTTACAGAAAGTTTGTTTGTCATCAGCTAGAAATTTGCTGGTCAAGTCGAGACACGAGATACTGTGCCACATCCCAACACAGAGCCATCATTGATACAGTTCGATGACGCTAAAGGCAGCGACAACCAGGTACTGTGAAGCGTTAAAGGCAGTGATAGCCGAGAACAAGGAAGAGCTAATGGCGGGAAGCATTTCTAGCACAAAGAAATGCTTAAGGCAGTAGAAATTAGGTATTATGCAAAGAGGTGTGAGTGGTGAAGACCCTGTGCAAGAAACAAAACCACTACTCAGTTCCAAAGAAGAAGACAGAGCCTAACAACCAGAGAGCGGGCATGAGGACACAAATGTTATCACATGGCTAGTGCTTAATGAATCCAAGTGGGCAGCAGACGCTGCCAGATTGGGCTCCGCTCTTGACAACAGAAAGTTCCAACAGTTATGATGCTGCTGCATTCTTAAAACCAACGCCTCCATTCGATACCGCTAAAAGGCAGAATATTGGTGACAGATGGACTGCCTGGATCGAATCCTTTGATGATTTCATTGATGCACTGGAAGAAGCAAATGACATAAAGATAATTAAATATCTGAAGAATTTGGCTGGTGAATTAGTAAAAGAAGTGATTAATACCATACAGTGATGAAGTGACATACAATCAAATCAAAGAGGCACTAAACACCAAGTTCAATCCAATGCCAAATGTAGACTATGAAAGGTACATTTTCAGTAAGGAAAGACAGCACCCTGGTGAAACGATGGATGAGTTTGTAGAAAGACTTGATTCACTCATCAAGCACTGCAAGTTCAACAAGAACAATAATGACGAGGCCATGCATCCCAGAGTAATAAATGGTTGGCTCTCTGACTTCTTCAGACGAATACTGACAGAGACACTCAGTTTGGAGCGAGTACTCATGGTGGCAATACTGGAAGAAAGGGCTGACAAACAAGCCGCTAACATGGAGGCGAAACTGCCCAAAATGAAAGGAAGTGAGAAACGTAGGCCGTAGCACAAGGTAGAAGGCCACAAAGTAATTTATCCAAAAGAAAATAAGTTGTGTTTTCGATCTTGATTTTCCTTTCCACATGAAGGTAAATGTCCCGCCATTGGACAGACATGTGGGAAAGAGAACCATTTTGTAACACCTTGCAAATTGAGGAATATATCAAGTGCGTCACAGCGCGAGAAAAAAAGTTGCCCGAAAGTTACAGAGACACTCCAACCACGCCCACAAAGTACAATGGACTGTCTTCAGAGCCCCGTTTAACCCCGTCAACAATCAAAGTTTATACATGGGCTGCTTCGATGCCACTGCAAAGTCAAGGTTTATTTTTGGCAACAGCAAAGCAGAAAAAGACGAAAGCACAATCACTACTTAATGTCTTGCAAGGCACTTCTTTGAGTGCATGTTTACACACTTTCAGAATTGCTGCTGACATGGAGTTGATTTCTGTAAACGTCAATGCCTATCATGAGATAGTGAATCAGTTTCCATCTTTATTTCATGGACCAGGAATAAGTCTTCCTGGTCCATGAAATAAAGATGGAAACTGATTCACTATCTCATGATAGGCATTGACGTTTACAGAAATCAACTCCATGTCAGCAGCAATTCTGAAAGTGTGTAAACATGCACTCAAAGAAGTGAAAGTGCAACTTCACATAAATAAAGGCATCCATCCTGTTGCTCAACAAAATCTCATATTGAATTTTGTTTACAAAAGGCTGTTGAGAAAGAAACACATTGAGACATTTTTAAAACATTACATCATTGAGTGAGCCACTCGTCTGACACCATGGGTGTCACCCATAGTGGCAGTGCCGAAGAAGAAGAATGGAGGAGCTGTGCACATCTGCGTTGATATGCGCCAAGCTAACAAGGCAATTGAAAGAGAGCAACATCCAGGCCCACATATTGCAGACATGATTACACAGCTGAACATAGCTAAAGTATTTTCTCGCTCCTGATTAGAACAATGGTATCACCAACTCGAACTGGAAGAAAATTGCAGGTACATTACTACCTTTTCGACTCATGTTGGTTTATATAGATATAAAAGACTACGTTTCGAAGTGTCATCAGCTGCAGAACATTTTTAGGATGTCATTTGTTGCATAATATTATGCAACAAACTTTTTTAGGATGTCATTCGTTGCATAATATTATGCACAAATTCTTTCAATGACAGTGGTGATATACTGGTTTTTGGGGTCACACAAAACGAAACATGATAAAACTCTTACACAACTGTGTTGAATGGCTGCTGATGCAGGTCTTCCTTTAAATGCTGCCAAGTGTGAGTTTCGTAAAACAAAACTCAAGTTATTTGGTCATATGTTTCCAGATGGGGGAATAACTCCAGATCTAAGTAAATTACAAGCCTTGTCATCCACTACTCCCCCAAACAAAGTAATTATGCTGCGATCATTCCTTGGAATGGCAAGTTACTGTTCAAGGTATATACGTGTCTTTGTCACTGTAAGTGCCCCATTGAGAGACTTAACTAAATAACATGTTCCATTTTGATGGTCACATAAATGGGAACAAAACTTCAAGAAAATCAAGCATGCACTTGAGAACGCCACTGAAATGGCATACTTTGATCCAAAATTGCAGACAGAGGTTTTCATTTATGCAAGCCCAGTAGGGTTGGGTGCTATCCTTGCCCAGCACACTGGACATCCCAATGTCCCAAAGCACATTGTGGCTTCTGCTAGGAGGAGTTTTTCACCAATGGAATGTGCTTTTTCACAACCTGTAAAAGAAAGCCTTGCTGTGCTGTGGCCTCGTCAGCATTTTCATGTGTTCCTGTTTGGAAAGCACTTTACAGTTGTCATCGACCACCAAGTTTTACTCACCATTTTCAGAAATCCAAAAGCCAAAATGTCCCCTTGCAGTGAGAGGTGAGGGTTGCAACTACAAAAGTATGATTACACAATTGTGCATCGTCCAGGAAAAAATGAAAACCCTGCTGACTACTTTTCAACTGTACCAATACTGTTGTGGCACCCCTTCTAAAGCGGTTGATGCTTATGTCAACTTCATCGTGAAATTCAGTAGACCTGCTGCCATATCAGTAAAACAAATCATTGCTGCCACGTGCACGGACAGAGATTTTCAAATTTTCAAAGAAATTATTACCCATCAATCTTGGAAAAAGCATACTCAGCCTCTTCATAATGATCTTGAATATAAGAAATTAAACAAACTTTCAGTTTCAGGCATTATTTTATGAGGCTCTAAAACTGTCATACCTGTACGCCTAAGACAACAAGTCATTGAACTGCCACTTGAGGGACATCGGGGATTTGTTTTGACTAAACGAGCCCTGCGGCATCGAGTGTGGTTCCCTCATCTTGATGAAAGAGTGGAAAAGTAATTAAGAACCTGAAATTTGTGCAACTGCTTGTCATCCAAAACAACCCCACATCCATTAAACATATCTGATCTCCCAAAGCATGCATGGGAAAAGATTGCAATTTATTTCTTTGGACCTCTTGATTATGGGCATCATCTACTAGTCATTGTTGACAAGTACTCCTGGTTTCTCGTTGTGTGAGATCTGTTGTCAACTACTCTTGACAGAGTCATTGAGAGATTAGAAAGTATTTTTGCAACATGGGGTGTTCCTTTGGTTTTCAAATCTGACAATGGCCCGCCGTTCAATAGTCGGGAATTTGAAGATATTCTCACTTTTCTAAATGTCAGGCATCAGCAAAGCACACGTCTCTGTCCACTGGCGAATAGTGTTGGCGAGAGGTTTATGAGCACCCTCAAACACTGTTCAGCATGCTGTGCTGGAAAAGCTTGAACTCCAATCAGTTCTTCATTCTACACTTTGTGCATGCAGGTAAACTCCTCATTCCAACACAGGCAAAAGCCCTGCCACCTTAATGTTCCAGAGAGTCATAGGTGCCAAATTGCCATATTGAACCACTAAAAGATCTATTGAAATTGATAAATTTCGCATTGCTGACTCGTCTAACAAACGCAAAATGCAGACCTATGCGGGCAGACTCCACTATACTCAGAGCACTGTGTTCAAAAGAGGAAACAATGTCATTGTCAGGCAGAACCGGAAACACCAGTCAGATGCTCCTTTCGATGCTGACCCACTAAGGGCAGTGACTAGCAAAGGGCACATGGTCACTGCTAACCATCCTGGAAAGTCCATTACCTGAGATTTTTCACACATCAAGCACCTGCCTTGACATTCGCCAACTCCAGATGTCAGAAATGAGACTTATCCACCTGAGAATCCTAAGAGCCCAACAACTGCACCAGTGTCTCTGTCAACAGTGCCAGTCATGAACACTTCCCCGTATCACCGCAGCCTCACATGACAAGATCTGGACAATAGTTTCGAGCACCAAAACGACTTATTGACATATATATGTATTGTTTGTACTTTTTACTTAACAAAAGGTGAGATGTAGTGTCTTGTGAGTTGTAGTTGACGGGACCCTTTTGGATCCTGACCGACTTCGTAAAACAGTCACGTAAGTGCGTGGGTGTGGGGAAAGAAATCATGATGTAGAATGGTCAGTTAACGGTTACATATTGAGGAATAAAGGCGTGTAATACCAAGCTCTGTGTGTGGTATGATCATTTACAAGTATCCGGGCTGGGGGGACGTTACAACCCTAAAGCCTTAAATGCTTATCTTTGTACTGCACTGCTATTAATGTGTTGATGGGCATGTGCAGATACTCTACTTAAGCTGCCATCAGTCAACAATTGCCAGGATGATCATTTCACAACCCTGAGGCCTGTGAGGTCATCAGCCAAACAAAGCAACTGCCTCCTAGCCTAAGCTCCACCCTTTAATGACGTTGGACTATAGTAAGCCTCTGGGGCGTCAGGCTTGAGCTCTGCAGCACCAGGGGCTACATGTCAATCAAGAACCGGAACTATTGTCACTCCACCTTTCCACAACTCATCACGTGGTGAGCTGGGGTCAGTGGTCTCACTAAGCCCACCTCACTCTCTGACAAGTTGGGGAAGGATGGTTTTATAGGGTTCAGGCAGGAAGCTAGACACTGGATCCTGCACAGAGGAGCACTATGAGTTTCAGTGACCCACTGCACAGAATCCTGTTCCCACCTTCCCCTCCTGTGCCGATTGTGCTCCCATGGAGTCTGAACATGCCCTGGAAAAGAGTGCAGGCTGCAGAGCTTAGGTACATCTTTTAATGAATACCTTTCTGCCCATCATCTGCACGCTCCTTCAATTACATTTCCACAAAGTGAGCCAGACCCAATGATTAATTGGTGAGAGTGGCCACCACAACATCGTTGGGGTCTCGGCCTTCTGTAAGTCCTACTAGTGGTCCTGATGCTGACAGGAAGATAGAAATGACCCTGGCTGCATGTTCTGTGCCTGGGTAGGGTGGTCCTTCACCTCACTTTCCTCTCGCCTCCCTGCTCATCCCAGTCATTCTTTGAAGTTCAGCCTCTCAGCGGGCTGACACTGGCACTGTGATTGCTGCTTGTCCACTGTGGTACCACATGGCACATGTTTAATGAGCATTTCCTTATTTGTATTGGTCTGCTCACTGACTTCCTACAGCCGTACGATGCTGATCTGCTCATACAAGCAGCCCAGAGAGCACCATCCCACCCAGTGGGTTCCTTCCTGTCTGCCTTGTGACTAGCCGGCCTCTGGTGTTCTGAGCCAGGATTATTAACTGGTGTTGGAGTCCAGACTAGGTGCAGGTTCATTGCTGCTAGATGGTGAATTCCGTCCGTGGATTCTAATCTCAGGACCTAACCAACATCAGTGACACAACATCAGGACCTGCCGCCAAAAGGCACAACGTCGATTCTGGAGGCGCTGCACAGACAGGGAGGTGAGGTGGCCACGGGCATCCTTGTCTGCTGAGGCGGATTTTGCCATATCTGGCATGAACTAGTAATAACGCTGGGAGTGTTAGGCGCTGTGAAGGACAGTCACTAATACGTCCAAGATCGCACGCGGTGATATTGGAGGAAGTGAGGGATGGCCGTACTGGGAATAAAAGGCCCTCTCGCCTGGCGATAGCCCAGCCAGAGTAGCTGATTAAAGCAGAGAAAAGCGCCCGATAGTGCGGTAATATCAACCTTCAGGCCATTAATCTTTTGAACAAAATATGACCCAGCTGTGCGACCTATCCAACATGCGGGGAGCTTGGGTCAATTAAATTTGCACCATTAAATCTGATTGTTAAAGCAGACTTCTTAGCACATAGACCCTAGATATCAGAGGCAAAATGATTTACACCTAAGCCATCTTGCCCTGTTTTGTGAACGAAAAAAAGCAAGTTATACTTGTGTCATGTCCAATATAAAAACGTTGTTTCTTTATTTATTTTCACGGCCTACTTGATATTTTAAAACCGAGTACCCACCGAAGTCACATATCATGCTTGCTGTGAATAATTGTCTGCTCTTTTCCAACCTCAGTGTACTTTTAGCTGCCAGTGAGTGGTGCTGTTGAGGTCAGGATTTATGGCAGCATGGTGTGCAACCTCCTGCTTTCTTGCTCTGACACTCAAAGAAAGTATTCCAAAATGCAACTAGTATCTCTGAATGGCAAACAGCATTTACCCCACACGGTCTCAACCACCTATGCCATTACAACGCAAGCGTTACCACGCTTGGCTCTTCCATGCATATGCCTTTCCCATGAAGGAAGCAAAAGGCAGCAGACAATGGAGGTGGGCTGGCCAGCACAGGAGTAGGAGCCCCTCGATGATGAGCTCCTCGGATGAACGGGAAGATGAGGATGCTTTCACTTAATTTATCATTTTAGTCTGCATTTTTTCAAAGAGATACATACAGCTGTATGACAGCCTCGGAGTGCTTAAAATATTGAACACCCTGGGACTATTTATGAGCTGGTTTGTGGCGCAAGAGTTACGCAAACCTTAAATGTGATTTATGGAGCCACACAAGGCCACTTTACGTGGCCTTGCTTTGCTCCATAAATCTGGAGCAAGGCAACACAGCTAAAATCGCTGCGTTTCCTTACTCTGCCCTGGGAAGGCATTCCATGGGCATTGTGTGGTTTCTCCCATGCAACTCTCATGGTTTTTGACGCATTCTGAGATTTACAAGAACTGGTAGACCTGGGAATGCACCTAACAGATACGCCTTCTCAGGTGAGGAGTACTGAGGAGAAATAGGTTTAGTTAATTTCTCTTTCTATAGCACACATAGAAAGAGGGATACGCCTCTCAGGATTGTTTTTGTGCAGGAAGATGTCCCTTTATGCTGAAAAACAATCCTGCTTGCAACAGAGGCACCCTTGCACCATGGTGCAAGGGTGCCTGCCTTGGCTCTTGGCTGCCAAAAGGACGCAAGCACAAGTAAAACAAGCATTGGCATAGCCAATAGGTCTCGCCTTTGGGACCTTATAAGTGTTTAGCCATGCAACAGTTGTGTCACTAAATACTTATAAGGTCTCAAAAGCGAGACCTATTGGCTATGCCAATGCTTGTTTAAACTCTTCTAAGTGTTTAAAGAAGTAATTTTTCAACGGAGCAGGCAGATTAAGTAATTTTCGGCCGCAAATTTTCGGCCGCGAAAGTGAAGGTGATCACGGAAAACCGTGGCGCGCGCACATGCACTGTAGCTCTAGGCTGGCCTGGTAGCACTTTTTGGAGCCCTCTCAATAAGTCTCGCCTGACCCAGCGCATGACCTAAAAAGGCAGGAATGCACCATATTGCCTTAAATATGGCGCATTCCTGTCCTTTTCCTGTCAGGCAGTGCAGTGCAGAAAGGTGAATTACTGTTTTGCATTGCATGACATTCTTGTTAATAGGCATATCGGTTTCAATTCACTCATTTCAACACCACCCCACTCCACAGCCCTTTACCCATCACCTATAGGGCACTTGCACCCCCCACTGCCTCCCGCAGGCTGGTGGTTCTAGTCATAAGGCAATCACTAGATTTGCATGTATGCCCAAACTGTGCCACAATAAGGAAGGAGCCCTGTCACAGGCCCCATTCATACACCACCATTTGCCTAACGAAGACCACTCTAAGGCTTTGAAGGTGCAGCTCACAGGTGCTACTTTTTACGTGTAGCGTTAGTCAAGACTTTTTTATTTTAGCCCCAGAAGTCATTCTATCTGTTGCATAGGCGCTGGCCCCTTGATCTGGATTGCACCCATCTGAACCCTCCTCATGACACTCATGTTCACTGGGCAAATTCATAAATTTTTCTTTAACGCCCCACTTCTTTAAAAATGTACCAGCTGCCACCGGAAACAGAAAGCTGTATCATCACTCAATAGTTACAAGAAATTAATGACTTGATTGAGGACAATTTGGATTCTAAACTCACATATGATTCATAAGGCATAATTTCAAAGGATCATTGCCCCCAAAACATATTGATTATAGTAAGTGAATTTTTTGCGCAATTTTATTTGCTGTACATAATCAGTTTTTGATGCACTAGAGTAAATTTACCAGCATTTTTCCATGTAGAAAAATAAAGGTAGGTTGACTTCTCTAAGCGAGTGAAAGCATCTTTTTGCTATAACTTTACCCTGACATGATATCATTGAACACACAAAAATACAAAAAGATTATGAACGGAATGGTGAACATTGTCAAACATTCTCCCGCAGCACGAGATCTGGGCCTAACTACATCGTTTTTGGCTCACTATGGCATTCCTGTTTGGACCCAGCC
Source organism: Triturus cristatus (assembly GCF_964204655.1). NCBI lineage: Eukaryota > Metazoa > Chordata > Amphibia > Caudata > Salamandridae > Triturus > Triturus cristatus. Next base: position 913,220,867 of record NC_140583.1, read on the forward strand.
ACATGCAAATCACACTTGACCCTGCTCCCTGGCAGGTCGGGCTGGACTGTTCCCATGTGGAGCAGGGTCAAGACTCATTTGCATATGGCTGGGTCCAAACTGGAGTGGCATGATGAGCAAAAACACGATGGATTGAACCCAGATCTGTCGTTGGCTGTGAATGTTTGACAGTGTTCAGCATTCCGCCCATCATTTTGTGGTGTTACGATATCATTGAAGGCAGCAAAATCAAACAAGGTGCTGGAAAGCTACAATCATACAGGGGTTTTCAAGAATCACCAGTCTTAGGTGTACAATTTGCTTTCCACACTGAGGGGCAGATTTACAAGCCCCTTGCATGACTTTTGCTCTGCAGTTACGTCACTTTTTTGACGCAACAGTGGCGCAAACAATGCGGCCTATTTACCATGTGATGCATCTAGAGAGATGCGTCACGTTGTAAAGCCCTGCGTCACACTATACCTGCGTCAAGTATAATGTATGCAGGGTGGACGTTCCCACGCAGAAAGGCCTCGTAAAAGTGACTCAGTGAAATCTACAAGATTTCACGGCGCCACTTTTAGGACGCCACTGCATCACTACTTACGCCTGCTTCAAGCAGGCGTAAGTAGTGACGCAGTGTAGTGGAAATAGGCCTCAACACGCATTGCTGGAGTTGCGTCGTGCTTGCGACACAACTCCAGCAATGCGTGACTTTTCCACAAACAGATGCATCAGAATTTCTGACGCATCTTTCAATCCTTGCGCATAGTGCGCCGTATTGTAAATATGGCGCATCTATGGTGGCGCAAGGGTTTCTAATGGTGGCGCAGGGAAAGTGACGCATCTGTACAGATGCGTCACATTCTTGTAAATTTGCCCCTGAGCATCTGGGCACCACTTTCACCAAAGAAAGTGTCTTCTATTTTCACACAACAAGAATTAGGATTTGTATTTTTGTTTTTCATAGTTTTTAATTTTTTTGAGTACAATAAACCATATAAATACAAAAGTATACATCACAATATTACACTATAAAGCACACTTGCCTGTTACTGAATTCCTGTAGCAATATTCTGAAAACTAATACTAGGTTAAAAAAAATGTGATTAAGTAAACATCGAAGTTCTTTCACTGAGCTACCACATTGCCCAACTCCCACATGAGTAAAATGTTATTATTCCTTCAACTAATGACACCCTTACTTTCAAATTAAATCAGTAGGATACTTTCCAAATCCACATGACACAGACCACCACCAAAAAATCTGTAGGCCACCTTCCAAATCCACATGCCATAGGCTACCACAAACAAAAAATGTAAGCCACGATACAAATCTACATGCGACAGACTACCACAAACAAAATCTGTAGGCCACCTTCCATATCCAGACGCTACAGACCACCAAAGTGTATATCTCTTGGAGTCCACACCCAGCCACACAGTGGTATCAACAGTGCTAACCTAATGAATCACACACACATTAAAGCTGTTTACAATGGCACAAGTAACTTATTCAGGTGCATATGGATTCCAGTAAGTATGATGTATGTAGGGACAATACAACTGAAGTTGAATTTAACAGATATGCACATGAACCTAGTTTTGATGTGATATTTGAAATCGTCCCCTGTGGGGTCTCTATTATAATCCCATGGCTTACAGCCAGCAAATTGCATGCACCACCCAGTGCTTTCAATGGAAATATATTAGTGCAGGTACTCACTATTTGGAGTACTTGCTCCTGAGACGTGCCAGTACTCTCCCATTAAATATATTGAAGCTGTGCTGAGAAGTGCAGATGCTCTTCCTTCCAAATTAAAGAGGAAGCACCGGTACTCTGTACTGGACGACTGCTGACCATTTAAAGCACTGGCTTCATCGCAATGTGTAAAAGGTAATTAATCCCAGGTTCCTAATGGTCACAACGTTCAAATCAAACCAGGACCAATAACTTATCAGTTTTGATATGCTTTAAATCATACAATTAGCTAATCTTCTGAAGAGCTGCCCTTATCAGCAGGTTTAAAATTGACTCTAATTAACCAATTAGATCTAGACAGATCCAAAAATGCCTTCATCATTTTTCTTTTGAACTTTTTGAAGTCGACAACCAAATACCAAGCACACAGAGGCGCTCTAACAATGCACAGATGAACTGGATATAAAATATTCCCATCATTTGGGCAAAGCTAGCACTCTCCCCAGGGGAGGCCACACCATTTTAGAACAGCCACACCTACCTGACTCTTATAGGTCTTTGAAAAATACAGAAGCATGTTATGTGGACGTTGCATGAGGTAGAAACGTTCACTCAAAGATTCAATGTCATTGTTCCCAATGCGCTAGCGCCATATACATGGCTATCGCCATAACCTTCACCATATTTTTCCTTTTTAAAATGATAGACAACACTATAGTAGCACATGCAATCCCTGCTGCTGACCTATTACGGTATGGTTCATAATGACAGCGTTGTCACCATAGGCCAGTATCACACACAGCAATCTGCCCGATTTAGTAAAAGACACATAAATACTAGCGCTCCAGAGTTAAGTAAAAATTTGGCATGTAAAAGGTGCACAGGGGTGGAGCCAACACAAACATGTTCGCCCACACCACCTAGTCTGATATTTGCTGATAATTGACCCTTGCATTCGTATTTTACCCAGGTCACGTTACTAAATAAAAAGCCAAGGATAACAATTAAAGCTGACTTTCAAATACCAGTTATGTTATTAGTAGGAACCAGGAGACCCTCTTGAAAGCACCAGAGAAGTCAACAAAAACAAAATATAATGATGCAGTTTTATTTCTCCACTCCACCTTTTAGCTATCATCTTGAAAGCCATCATGTTTTTGGTAGTCAAACACCATGCCCTAGCGCTTGTTCATGATTCTCCAGGGTACCCTGAAGCAGATATGCAAGACTCTATGGGAATATCACAACCTCTGAATCAGTCAGAGGAACTGTTCAATGGAAGCAAGGTTTTTAGGCATCAACATACTCTTTAGAATAGTTGAGGTACTGTATTAAGAATCACAATTGCCTCAAATAATGTGGAAAAGTTGTCAATCAACATATAAGTCTTAAATAAGTTATTACACTGCTCTGTGAATCCCATCCTGTTCCAACAGAAACCACCCTCCAAACTCTTGTTCATCATAGCTCAAGACCATATTCACCCTTATCTAAGCTTCTGTTCAGTGGATACATTTTTCAATCGTTGATTTTCTGCCCCGAATCTTATTGCCAGTACTACATTTTTCCCAGAGGATCTGATGCCAGTTTCTGTCCTCTGCCCAGTCTGCAGCGTAACGTTCTGTTTTGTAATAGTTTGGTGGTTTTAATGTAATCCTCAAGCATCTTGCGACCTTAATTTCTAGGATTTTGTAAATGAAGGGAAGTTTAGAGATGGATCTGTAGTTTGATTGCTCTCATTGATATCCATAAAGTTTCCTCAGTAGGGTGTCTATTACAACTTGCTTTAGTTAAATGTGTGCTTTTCTTTGTTGAATGATTTGTAAGATGTGTCAATCCAGCGTACTCAGATTTGCTATAATAGTGGCCCCTGTGCTTGGTTCTACTGGGAGGTCTAAGGCCTTTGATTTGTTTGCTGTTTTAAGAACTTGGGCGAGGTGTATGATAGAGAAGGCTGAAAAATGCAATTGAGAACTGGGAATCTCAATGGGAAGGGAAAGGGAGGGTTCCTGACTCTCCAGGATGTTGCCTCAAATCTCAATCTTGAGACTTTAGAAGCACACTAGGCTTTTGAATGAACAGATCAAACCAATAAAGTGAGTGTATGAAGTAGGAGACTCAATTCAAACTCAGGAAGAGACACAGTAAACAAATGTAAAAATATGCAAACTTTTTTATATGCAAGCTTTTGTTTTACTGTCAAGTTTATTTTTAACTATGCAGTGGCAGAAGAGAACCAATCTGTGGTCAATTAATTATTCTTAGTTTGTATATTTTTAGGGGTTTTGTGTATACCGTTACTAATCGCCCTGTTTTGGCAACAGGGATAGGTGTACCTAAAAGATTTAAAGTAGAAAAATAATACATAAGTAAGAATCCGGTGATAGGGCACCAGACAATTATCTGAATTGAGGAACGAGTGGTAAGATGATTTCCATCATTCATGACCTCAGCATCATTGATAACAAGGCATGCTGGTCCGGAGATCTGAGTACCTGGATGAAGACGGCATGGCTGGTCTTTTTATTTTTTATTTTTTATTAGCACATCCAATAATGTTTTACAGAACACCATTGATGACCACAGAGAGATAAATAATACATAAATCAAACATTAGAGTTAGCAAAAAATACAGCTTCCGTAAACATTAATCCGTTTTATCCAAAATATAATAATGAAATGCAGATTATCCCACATGCATGTGGCTTCATCCTACCCCAATTTTATCCTCATACCACTCTGCAACATACCACCATATTTCCCTCCCTCTCTTTTTAGATCTTACTCCTCTACAGGCATACAGAGCCTTTTCCTGATTCTAAGTGCCAAGCAGTCTTGCCAGCCACATCTGAAATGTTGGTGATTCCAAATCCTTCCAACGTGAGGCTATCAGGATCCTATATACCGCCATACCCATAACAACACAGTAAGCCTGTTTATTACTCAAACCCAAAGTGCGGTCATAACCCAAAATAAAGACCGTTGGGGTGAAATCTATACAAGGACCAAATAATTGTTGAAAAAACCTAAAAATATCCTTTCTCAACGGTACAAGCTTGTCACATTGGTGGAACATGTGTTCCATATCAGCCGGCCCTTCCCCACACCTCAGACATCGATCATCCACCCGCATCCCCCACCCATATCATTTAGATAGTGTATAATACAAGCTGAATACGGTTTTATATGACTGGGCTTTCAAATTAGTACTTATAAAAACCTGATCGAGTACTGAGACTGAGAGGCTCATATACACGTCTACTTCAGGATCCACAAGTTTGCCCGCCCACGACGCCTCTACCTTTTCCAGATCATCAGAGATTTTCTCCAGTAAAACAGCATAAAGCCTTCTTATTCTAGTCGAGACCCTACCCAAGACCTCCAGCATGGGGATCTTGCTCCAATTAAACCTAGGCCGTATGCCTACTATATAGCTCTTAATCTGGAGATATTTCATATAATCTGCTCCTGACATACCGTAGACTACTTCACTAAACGAAAGAGCCCCCTCCTCATTGCCAATATCCTCGAGCGTTCTGTAGTGATTGAGTCAGGTACAAGTGATGAGTTGCATGTAGCTTTATTCAAGATGATACAACAGACCCCACCAGGAGCAGCCAGCATGCTGCTCAGCCCAGTCAACTGTGAACAATTGACTCATAACATTCTATGACATGTCATCACAGTAAGATTCTACAGGCAGGGCATGAATAGCATTGAACTCAGGATATAACATATCCCCATTTCTCCCAAATAAACAAAAGAAGAACAATGAGAAAAGAAGAAAGATTAAGAGGAGAGGAAATAAGAACCACGAACCAATGAAAGAAGAGCACAACCGAAAAGGATGAGAGGAGCAAAGAAGAGAGGAAAACCAGAGCATAAGAACCATCCTCCCTTCAATGCACAAAAGCAAAAGCAAGAAAAAACATAGTCAGAAAAGAGGAGAAGAGGAAGCATGAACGAATGCCCCAAAACACACCCACTGGCCAGAACGGGAATGTAAGGAGGCTGAAAAATGAAAAACCAACAGAGCAAGAAAACACGACAGAAAAGCAGGGGAAAGCTCAGAATCTACACGAGACACCATGAGAAAACATCACCAATAGAACAGAAATGAGAAAAGAAGACAAGAAAGATGAGTAAAAGTATAAGGATAATCCTCACCCAAGAAGAACACTATCATCAATACAAAATTAAAAATATAATGTAAAGACAACAATGTAGATATAATATTCAATATAATAATAACATAAGATTGGGAGGACTATAGCCCAACAGCAACCCTTAAAAAGACAAGGGATTATAGAAGTAACAGATGGGACTAAGACCCATAGAAACAATAGTCCTTGAAATGTTGACATCTTGAAAACTAAGAGAGTTTGAGTGATGTCAAAAAACAGATATGGGTAGGAACCATATGATAATGCGAAAGGGACTAAAACCCTCGCATAGCTCCAAGAAGGAAGACAGACTAAAATTGTGCACATGGGACACGTGTACAAAATAAACAGATATGGATAGGAACCCATATGATAATTTTGCAAAAGTAAAACAGGTAGGAACCCATATAGTGATGCGAAAAGGACTGAAACCCTTGCATAAAGACACACCCCGTGGAGAGGTACAAACAATGTGCACTGAGCAAATGGAATAGAAACCATGCGAGACACCTCGAGTGGAGGTAAAACGTTGTGCACCAGTAGTGCACTGTAGCAACAGGACTGGAACCCGTGCGACACACCTCGTGTGGAGGTGAAAACATTGTGCACTGCAACTGTAGCAATGGAATGAGACCCATGCTATTCAGCTAGTGTAAAGGTGAAGACAATGTGCACCGTAGCAAAGGGAAAAACAACCCAAGGAACACACCTCGTAAAGAGGTCAAAGGACCGTAACCTATGCAACATACCAGTGTGGGGCAATGTGTGCAAGAAAGAACATGTGGGTGGGAACCCAAGACCTGTTCTTGTATTGAGGAAACGCTGTGCATACATGTAAAAGCAAACAGTAAATGAGCTCTTTAGACGATCAAGGCATACCACAAATGAGTACTTAGCTAATTGGGAGTACTAAAAACACTAGAAAAGATGCACTATCCCAAGAAAACAATAAGTTAAAATAAATGAAGTAGTCACCGTGGTCAAGAAACAGCTGAAGCTTGCAAAGTGTGGGTTGCAGGCAGGGAAAGAAAGAGTACTTTGATTTTCGAAGAATGACCTTTGAAATTACTTACAGTTCATCCTATGTCAAATGAGGACATCGTTTAAGTAGTGACTCGCCGACAAATTGCTTAAAGTCAGGAAAACTGTGATGTCTGTAAAGCGACATCTGTTGCCAAAATACATGAAGTCTTAACTGGTGTGTGTGTCACCGTTGAAGCAGTACACAGGAGAAGTGGCTTTAAACAGGGTCTTTGAAGACATGGTTGGCAAAATTCGAACGAGAGGAGAATAACGCCACCAATCACAAGATAAAGTCACGTGGCAGACGCCCTGCCGGATGGTTCACGGCACGTCTGAGCATGCACCATGAAGAAACAGCAGAGGACACAGAACACTGAGGACGTCACAAGGATCCACGCAGTCTTGAAGATGCAGGTAAGGTCGCTCGCACAAAGGGAGCACGCGCTTAGTTTATTTAGAAATTGAAGAAGGCGGTTTTCAAACGCCAATTTCCCAGGTGTCTCAAAACGTACAACAATAACGGACAAAATGTGCCTCGCCATCTGGGCCTCTGAGCACTGCCGGTTCCATAATGTAAACATCTACTGGCACCAATTTGAAAAGACCAAATGTCCAACTGCAGAGCGATTGCACTATGTGTGCTCGCAATCGTGCACTCCTTAACCAGACAGTCTCTGCACCCGACGAGCAATAATTAACTACTTGACAGACATGGTCCCCACACTTGGGAAAGTCGTAAGACCCAGTGAAACACTTTCCAAATGTTTTGATGTGTAGTAGAGCACTCTCCCCTGGCAAATACAGAAAGTGGCAGAAAAGTTGATTCTTGAAGTGATGTATAAGTAGCAGGGACTGAGAGGCAGGTTCAGAAGATGCGTGCAAGAGCACACAGAGAGGCTCGCCCGCACCTAGTCTGAAACACACACCTCAGGCAGTAAAAAAGGTACTTCCCTTAAAAAGTAGAAGTACCTTGAATAAGCCAGTCACTTGGAGGCGCAGCAACTGTGAAGAGTGCAGGATTGTAGAACAGTGCAGGAAACTTTGAGTAAAACAGGAAAGCATAGGATTGTAGAAACACCTCGGCTGGTGCACACAAGAAATAACACACTTCTTCACAAGGGAGTGTAGACAACGATGTGTGGTGATGAAGACAGACGTTGTTGAATGACAGGCTTACCCTCACTGAAGGCACAGCACAGGACGCAGACGTCATTGAATGGCAGGCTTACCTTCACAGAAGGCACAGCAGAGACGCGTAGAGATAATGGGGAGTAGACACTCAAAACTGAAAGGGCAGCTCTTGAAGTAGCACTTCCCCAGACGCACAGGAACACGAACAACTGGCAGACTGGTGTGGGCGACTGATGTTGATGTCACTGGTGGGGTCAGGGATGCCAGTTGCCTTAGATTAACTTGAATTGAATTGATATGTACCTTAACGTTGCTTGAGGTTTGAAGAGGTGACAGAAGCAGGTTCTTTTGAAGATCGTCGCCAAAAACCTGTAGTGATTGAGTCAGGTACAAGTGATGAGTTGCATGTAGCTTTATTCAAGATGATACAACAGACCCCACCAGGAGCAGCCAGCATGCTGCTCAGCCCAGTCAACTGTGAACAATTGACTCATAACATTCTATGACATGTCATCACAGTAAGATTCTACAGGCAGGGCATGAATAGCATTGAACTCAGGATATAACACGTTCCTATTCCCCATTGCTCCCATCTGCCTCCGGCTCTATCGAGTGTTAACGCCGGAAATAATGGCGATCGCCAAAGGGGAGTATAACGATTTATCTTGGGGATAGCCATCATTTTGACGACTTACCTCCACACCTTCCCTACTCCCTGTATAGTTTTAAACCACACCTTATTATAATATCCCCTCTCAGTTTGCCGAAGGCAAAGTCCAAGTGCCTCATTGCCCAGGGTCAATTCGTAGCAGGATGGGATCCTCTCTTTTAAATCTCCTGGTCTAGATGGTACAAACAGCGGGATCATCTGCTGTAGCAGTGCAGCATAATAATACAGCCTAATGTTTGGGGCTAAAATCTCCCCTCTGGCTAGAGGGAGTGATAATAGTTTCAATGACCGCCTGACTTTCCCAAATTGCCACATAAACCCTGAAAAGATAGACTCCACTCGAAAGCCTAGGGTTTTCAGAGCATTATCATCACTACAAGAGAGTCATGGGCTGGTGGATGTTTGGAGATATAAATACCCACAGGATCCTGGCTACACCTATTTTTCATGCCCCCATAGGAAGTATGTGCGTATTGACTACTGTTTTGGGGCTAAGGGGTTGATAACCAAGATAAATATTATGAAACATCCTAAGTTAATATCGGACCACAATCCCTTGGTAATTAGTTTGGAAGTGGAGGGGCTCAGGAGGAGATATAATAGATGGTCATTCGACAAGCGGCTCCTTGCTAATTGCAACTATATTCAGCATATGAAATCCTGGGCTCAAGAATTTTTTGATTTCAACAGGTACAGCACGGGCAGAAACACTGTCTGGGACTCATTCAAGGCGGCCCTACGGGGGGAAACAGTGAGCTTTGTGGCTAGGGAACAGAAGATGCAAGAGACTAGCAAGAAGGAACTGATGGAGAGATTGGCTAAGGCCGAGGAGAAGCATGTTGAGCTTATTAAAGAAGGTGGGGATGTTTCCAGTACACTGCTACAAATAATTGCAGTTAAAGCCGAAGCCAATAGTTGGTTAGCTAAGGAGGCAGCCGAAAGATTTCAAACCAGGAACGATAAATTATATGAGAATGGGGAGGCAGTAGGCAAAATACTTGCACTGCGTACATGGCAGAAGGCTACCCAAAATACAATTAGGGTAATAAAACAGGATGATCATCAATACACGGACCCGGTTAGTATTACAGAGGAATTCCAGAAGTATTATCAAAAACTCTATAAAGGTCCAGTTGTTGGGGATAATATACTTGATTTGGAGTACCTTCTGACTAAAATATCTAAAGAACATTTTGGGGAACCTTTGTGCGCAGATGCAAGAACCGAGTTAGAAACAGAAATTAAGCGGGAGGAGATCGACCTAGCATTAAAAGAACTTGCTGTAGGGAAAGCCCCGGGGCCAGATAGGTTACCAATGGAGATTTATAAATTATTGGATAAAGTCACTACACCACTGATGCTTGACCTGTTCAGGGGAATACAGCATAGTGGAATTCCTCCAGCTACATGGCAGGACACTGACATATTAGTTTTTGCTAAGAAAGGGAAGCCCGTGGACACCCTGTCCTCATATCGGCCTATATCATTAATAAATTCGGATAATAAGATCTATTCTAAAATTATAGCCAACAGGCTCAGGAGGGTTGTAGCTTCATTGGTCTCCCCGTGGCAGCATGGGTTTATTCCAGGGCGGGATACTACGGATCATATCTGTAGGGTAATAAGCCTATTTGACATCATGGCTGCCATGGGGGGGTCCGGTGGCTATGATCCTTCTGGATGCCGAGAAGGCATTTGACAGGGTGTCTTGGGCTTTCCTATGGGGTGTTCTTCAGCTTAAGGGATTCGGCCGAAATATAATTAGGACAATCAGAGCCATGTGTTTTAAACCAAAGGCTCGGATTCAAATGATGGGGTTGGAGTCTGGGATCATATCTATCTCTAGGGGAACTACGCAGGGGTGTCCCTGTTCCCCTATACTGTTTGCCCTTTATATAGACCCCCTGCTGTCTCTGATTATGGAGAGTGACAAAATCACCCCAGTTAGGACTAATAGCTTTGAGACTAAAGTTCTCGCGTACGCGGACGATGTAGCCGTAATCGCAACAAATCCGGTAGAAGCAATCAAGGAGGTTGAGCGTATTGCCGAGGACTATGGGCTCTTATCAGGCTACTTACTAAATAAAGGGAAGACAGTAGTGGTCTGTTCGGAAAGTACTGTTTGTACAGATCCCAGGCAAGTTGATTCGGCAGTGTATCTGGGGGTAAGAATTGCCTCGGATATTGGCATCATTAATAAATTAAACTATGATCCTCTACTGGAATCAATATCTGGAGATCTGCGCCGAGTCAATAAGCTTCATCTTACGGTAATAGGGCGGGGCAATTACTTGAAGATGAATGTATTGCCTAAATTGCTATATCTGTTTAGGTCCATTCCTTGGGCAATGGAGGAAGTAGCCCTAAAACGGGCATGGCTGGTCTTATGCATTTGACCGGTGACTAAATAATGTTTTCCCCTCATCTAAATAACGTTGAATTGAACCATGGGTACTTCAGACAAACGTTTTTCACGACATCAGACTGGTTACTATAATTACAGAGCAATGAAAGATGCAGCCTCTCAAACCCAGCTGTGAATGGCTACTAGTCTATTTACTAATCCAGAAGGTTTTCACCAGTTATCATATGAAAAATGTTTTCCACAAAACCATTGCAGCCTAAATATCGAGTGTAAACATATTGTGAAGGTTAGTATAGAGATAAGTATATGCTTACTATGCTTAAATCCACATACATGTACATTGAGGCTATATGTCTCTTAGCGATATGTAAAATGTAAATTAAGAACATTAAATCTGTACTTACCAACATTCTTACCTTCACAATTTTTCGTGAATATTGTAAATATTTAGGCCTCAATATTTCTGGGCGACAATATATTTTTCCCTCAATATTCTGAAATACAACGCAAGAGGTTTTGGGAAAAAACAATATGCTCCGTTTTATACTTCTTCCGCCATCCTTTTATCTTTGTTAAAAAGAGCAAGGCTAAATGTACAGCTATCTATAAGCTTCATTTCCTATTTTCATGTGTCTGAAGGCAGATGGTCTTTTTTAGCACCCTTGATGTGCAATGAGCCCCACAGATTGTGATGTGCACAATCAGGGTAAAGTTATTACATTTAATTCTGATTTCCTGGGAACAATTAGAAACCATATCATGCCATCCCAGTTGACACCAGTGAAGTTCCTTTGTCTAAAAATAATGGCTTATTAACACATAAGAGGTGACTCACGAAATTAAGCTATATATATTTAACTAATCAACACCACTTGAGTGAAATGACAGATAATATAGTTAATATCCATAAGTGAAATGCTTCTTTATGAAACTAAAACAGTAGCAGCCAACATATCCATCTCGAAACTAATAACTGTGAATGATTGCCATGTTAACACCAAAAGGGAAAAGAGAATTTGTTAGTCCTGACATCCTTGGCGTGGTATTCCCCCAAAAATTTTGTTTTCACTCCCTAATTTTTGCTGAACTCGTTTTTATTGGAATTAGGACTTTATCCCAGCTAACCAGTGCTACCATACTGGTGCTCTCTAACTAGAGCATGTTAAAATTGGCCTACACCTAACTGGCACACTTAATTTACTTATATGTCTCTAGTAAATTATACTGCCTGTAATTTGAACGCTATTAGTGGCAAGCAGCACTCATGGTGCCATCCACTAATGTAGTACTTTTAAACATCTCAGGCCTGCCACTGCAGCCCGTAGTGTAGTTTTAAACTGCCATTTGGAACTCTCAAAATAAACCTTTTCACAGGCCTAAACCTTCCATTTTAATACTTATAAGCCACCCTTAAGGTAGGCCCTACATGCTCACAGGGCAGGGCGCATTGTATTTAGAGAACAGGATATGTGTACATAGGTTTTACAAGTCCTAGCAGTGAGAAACTACTAAAATCGTTTTTACACTGTTGTAAGGCATATCTCTTCCAGTGACTAGCACTGGGTTACCTTATTGCATTTAATAAGTGTTAATATCAGATTGGGAGCAGATAGAGATACATTGTTTTTTTTTAGGTTGTTCTTTACTTTCTGCGCAAAGTAGCTGGATACCGCAGTATTATTCAGCCTTAACAGTTATATTTGTTTTCAATTGAGTAGAGGGGGCTGTTTTCTGACTCTCGGAGCACATTTGCTTGTTCCCTTTCTCTGACCTGTGTGGCCCTGTGATTCCTGGGGGTACCGGCTTCGTGTTGGTTCCTGCATCTCCCTCCCGCTGTCGCCTGCCATCGCGACCGCTGTGTGGGGGGAGCGCTCAATGGGACCACAATACCCAGGATCCCCTGGGATACGGAAGCGGGACTATCGCACTTTGCGCGCCAGGAGGCGCTACTTAACTGTCCCCGCCCCGTGTCGCGGGTGGCGCGCGGGCGGCGCCGGGAGAAGCCCGGGACAAGGGCGGGACCGTCTGTGGCTGTCAGGGGCCGAGGGAGGCCGGGCTGGGCCGATTCTCTTGGTTCCCGATACAAGTTCCTCATCTGCAGCTTCGTATTCACAAGAGGACTTTCGAGATAACTCAAGGGAGGGGGCTCGAGGGCTACCCATTGTTTTGCACACAGAACCCCAGATACAGGTATTCATACTTCTAGTAGGGGGCCTGTCAAGGTGCATTGTTATTCGTGTTTCGCCTGTTAACTTGGGTTGATAGCGCCGGTTAGCACTCATTGTAACATTTCTATGGGCTTGTCCCAAGTGTCTTCTTGAGATTTAGTAGGCCAAGGAAGAAGATACACGACATTATAAGTTTGTGAGCCTGTAGTTGTAACATGGGTAAATCAAAAAACAACCCAATTAGATCAGGGGTGGAGTGAAGGGAACTTTGGATGCATTCATTACGCGAGCCGAATCCTTGTTGACCCACGAAATACAGCTAACAGAGCGTAGGCTGTCCCTTGATTCCCTTCTGGCACATAAACGCTCGTCGTTGGGGACAATATCTGAGTGTGTCATGCCAGGAGTAAGCACCCCAGCAGGCCAGGGACTCCCTGTCCATAGCGTAACCCAGTGCGTCACTACGGCACAAGTTCACACCAATATGCCTGTACGTGGGGAACGGGAGCTACTGATTTCGGAGGGGTCTGAAAACACCATCTACCAATATGAACTCTCCCCTGTGAGATTAGAAGAAGATTTGGTGGTAGAAACATCGGGAATTGGGGCAAAGGGAGACCAAGTGCAGGGGAGAGGGAGCCTAATGCATTAATAAGGAGGGAAAGGGAAGTGGTTACCCGCTCAAAAAAGCGTTATTGGTGCCAGTTTCTCCCCTAGAAACCGCTGCCTCAGAGGTCACAAGGACCACGGTTATCTTACAAAGCAACGGGACCAACAAAAATAGAATAGATAACAAACCCAAAAGAGGTGGGGCTAGAAAAGAACCCAAAGTTGTTGAGGACGGGACTAATAGGTCAGCCTGCCAACACTGCGAAATTCGCTCTTCTATAAATGGGGTGGAATGGTCGAGGGAGATAATGAAAACATTAGAGGCCAACTTGGAAGCCCTTTTTGCTAAACATCTGGGTCCCATAGTGGAACATATAAAGAGAATAGAGGAGAAAGTTAGTAGGCTTCTAGAACAGAATAGCGGTGAACCCCCAGTGCCCCCACTGAGCTCGAGACATGAAGGGTTAGGGATTGCACCTTGCCCTGTTAGTCCCTGTGAAAACAGAAGTAGGTTGGCAGGAAATAAGCGGAGTGTTGACCCCACTCCCAGTAAGGATAAAGGCACCCCCCCCCTATTACTGTGCCCCATAGGCCACAACACGAGGGTAGTAAAAAAGGGCTCGGAGAAGCCAATAGCTCCCTAGATGATCAGGTGCATTGTACACCGGGGCTGCAGACGTTGGATTTACCCCCAGCTTCGTGTCCCTATACGATAGTCTTAGTGGGGGTTCCGGCCCATAACCAGGATAGAGAAGAGTCCACAAGCTCCCTGATAAATAAGGTCAATCATTGGATGTATAATAATGTGAAGGAGTTTAAGCCACAGAGTAGCCACATCCTTATGGCAAGGAGGGTAGCCTGGGTTGGACCCTCTGAGAAAAAGTTTGCAGGAGACTGCGTTATTGTTAATTTCAGACACCCCGAGCTGGTAAAAGAACTGCTTATTTCCAGTTACGGGATTTTTGACAGAGGGACGAGCATAAAGATGCTCCCCCTGAACTTTTTTTACAGGGACTACTCAAAAGAGTCAGGCCAAGTGACACGCAGAAGAGGGGAAATTCCCAATACAAGGGCCAACAGACTGGGTTCAGTATCAAACAGGTTCATCCCGTTGTTTGATGCGGCAGTGATGGATGAACTGGACTGACTGGCCCAAGGTGCGAACAGATTCCCCCCCTCTCAGTTAGCCCAATGCTAAGGGATACTGTGGGTCCCATGGATAATTCTCTTCCATCTGTTATCCCCCCAAATGAGGTTTTGCTTAACCCCTCAGACAAGAGTATTGTATTGGCAACGAGTAGTCTAGCAGGACTTTCTCCTCAAACACAGGCTATTCCAGCTAGGAGAGAGATAAATCACGAGGCTGAGGAACTTAGGGTGGTATCGTGGAATATCGCAGGGATCTCAACCAAATTAAAAAATAAGGAATGGTTGGATTTCAGTCGAAAATTCCACATTATCCCCCTACAGGAAACGTGGGAGACGGACAGTAGTGCCCCGCCCCTAGAAGGGTATAAAATGTTTTTTGTTCCTGCCCGAAAATCTATAATGGGCCGAGCTAAAGGGGGTTTAATAACGTACGTGTCTCTCTCCCTACAAGGGTCCTGGGATGTCCTGGGCTGGAGTTCGGACAATATCCAGGGTATCAGTTATTGCAAGAAGGGCTTAAAATTCGTTTTGATAAACTTCTATAATGCGGGCCAATCAATGCAGAGGTTGAATGAGCTCAAGGACAGATTGGCAGACCTGCACGACAGGGGAAATAGCCACCCTAATTTGATTTTAGTGGGCGATTTTAACTGTCACCAATGCCCATATTTGAAATGGGGAGGGGGAAAATGGGACTCTTGTCCATCCATAAAGGATTGGCACTTAGAGCACACAACTGAAGGCAGCGAACTAAGTAAGATCCTGGGCATATCTGATTTAGCCCCTACGATGGACTTAATCAAGCCCAGGAACTTTAATACTATTAATCCTTCTTTTAAAGGCAGGGGCAGGGATACAATTATTGATTTTATCTTTGTTTCACATAGTTTTAAATGTAAGGTCATAGATTTTAGTATAGAAATTAGTATTTTTAGTGATCATAACCCTTTGGTGCTGTCCCTGAGGGATTTGGATTTATCTATGCAGCCAAGGAATAGGATGATGAGGGGAACATTGGAAGCAATAGACCAGGGCAGGCGTATACGTTGGACCAACATAGATGGGGAAGCATTTTATAAAAAACGTATTGCATCCTCAGAAAGTGGGATATGGAAGTGCTTAAATCAGGAAGTTGAGGGTAAAGAACTGATAAGCGCTTTTGAAAGTACGGCAAGGGACATTGATAGGTTACTGAGGGCCAAATCATCGCCTATGCCTAATTTTTCACCAAAATGGTTCGACAAAGCATGCTCCAGAGCCCAAAAAGAATTGAAACGGGCACTCAAAACTGTACCTAAGGATAGGAGTAGGATAGTGGAATGCAGAGCTCAATACAAATCGGCCATAAAAAAGAGGAAACACACTATCTACTACGAGGCCTGGGAGAATTTGAGGGAGGCAGCTGAGAAGAGAGACATGTCGAGATTTTGGAAGGTGATTAATGACCCCAGTTTCCAGGCACTGAATAATGAGAAGGTGGCCTGCCATGTCCTGCCTGAAGCATGGGTATCTCATTTTAAGAACCTGTATAATCATGGCAGCCCCACTGCCCGACAAATCACAGATGTGGGCATTTTACCAAGCTCTTGGTCGCAGTTTGCAGTGGATGAGATTAAAGATGAAATATATGCCCTGACACGGAACAAGGCCCCAGGACCGGACGGGATTCCCCCCGACTTATTTTTGTCCCAGGTCGACCTATGGGCACCTATACTCACGAGAGTTTTTAACACGGCAGTTGAAATGGGAATGCACAGGTCTTGGTCAACTGCTAGCATTGTTCCCCTATTTAAAAAGGGCAACAAGTGCGACCCTCAATGTTATCGCCCGATCTCACTAATTGACGTGTCAGCAAAGGTTCTAGGGAAGGTAATCCTAAACTGCCTAATGGACTGGGCAGAGGAAAATGAAATTATTACCGACACTCAGTACGGTTTTAGAATGGGCCGTTCCACCTCGGACCAATGCCTTAACCTATATAACCTGGTGGCAAAGTACACCGTGGCAGGCGAGGGGACAGTCTTTCTAGCCTTCATGGACCTGACAGCAGCTTTTGACCGGGTTAACCGGGAAAAGTTGTGGGAGATTTTAGATCTGTTAGGGGCCGATTTAGGTTTGATATTCATCTTAAAAACATTACATATGAACACAACAGCTCAGGTCAGATACAGTAATGAGGGGAATCTTACTGACCATTTCTCATGTACTAGGGGTGTGAGACAAGGTTGCATCTTGGCGCCCTTTTTATTCACGCTATATATAAATGGTTTGGACAAAGCACTTGGAGAGTTGGGGGTAGATTGTCCTAGAGTTGCCAATAGAAGCATACCTGTCCTCTTATACGCGGATGATGCAGTACTCCTGTCGCGTACAGGGAGGGGACTGCAGTCTCTCATTGATGGCTTCTGTAGGTTTATGGCAAATTTAGACCTATCTCCCAATTTAACAAAATCATACGTTATGGAAGCAGGAAAAAGACCAACGAGGAATTTTATTTTCAAAATTGGGGGTCACAAACTAGAGAAGGTCGAGGTCTTTAATTATCTAGGGATAATTTTCGACAAACACCTCAATTTTAACACACTAATCTCAGAAAAATGTAAACATCAGCGAAGCACAATGGGCTCAATCATGAATCGAGCTACGAGACTAGGCCGCTGGTCACCGAACGAAATACTGCATTTATTTAACTCAATTTGTTGCTCCAAACTTATGTATGGGAGTGAGGTTTGGGGATTCAGAAATACTTCCATGATACAACTGGAGGAAAACAAGTTTCTTAGAAGGATTCTGCAAGTCCCTCAAAGTATACCGGCCCACATTGTTCACGAGGAGCTAGGGCTTCCTTACATTACTGACAGACTAAGCATTAAACCAATAATGTGTTGGATTAAAATTTGGACCAACCCTGAGGCTAGTCTAAGTAGACAAATAATTAAGGATTGCATTAATAGGGACAAAGGACATAGGATACCGTGGCTTAAATATGTGAAGGATACTTTGAAGTGGCTGGGCTTTGCTAGTTATTTTGATGAGCCCACGTCCCTTATAGTAGTTATAAAAGCTGAATACCTCAGGCGTCTAGCCTGCGCACGGGAAGACAGTGAAATACTGAAAGGGTCAGTGCGATCACACATATTAACGAAATCTGTAGCAGGTTTAGAACCCTACCTGGCGCAGATATATAATAAAAATGATAGATTTTTAATGACTAGATTCAGACTGGATCTTTTACACCACATTTTAGCTGTTCCCGCAGGGTTCACAAGAGATATTGGGTCAAAGGGTCCGTGCGGCTGCGATCTGGGATCTCCGCAGGATACCCTCCATTTTGTATTCTTTTGTCCATTATATGAATAACCACGGGCAGTTTTCTTAAAAACCATCTTAAGAGTGAATAAACTTACCCAGGTAAGGGTAGCACTCTTATACTTGAAACTCTCCTCGGAACCCCTTACTTTGTTTTGCACCGTGAACTTTTTAAGACTAACTGCAAAATTAAGGAAGTCTAGATGTGAGGTGTAAGCAACTTTGCTTGTTGGGCACAGAGGGCTGGGTTCTATGATTAAAGTTGCCTCTTAAAACTTGTATATATATTTTGCACACAACAGTAGACATTACCAAGGATGTATGTAAATTATGAAATGTATGGTATAGTGTATTTGGGATGTGTTATGATGTTTTAATATGATATAGCTTATTTTATAAGGTATTGTTTTAAACTGGCTATGATCATGCATTTTTAAGAATTTTATTGTGTTGGTATCTCGTATTCTATAGCTGTCAGCACCCTGCACTTTAAAATATTATGAATTCGCAGCCTCTTTATAAGTTTTCTTGTAATTCTGTTATTAAGGCCCCGGACAAACCCTGTAGAAATGACTTATTTTAAATATTTTAAGATCATTTGCTCATATTATTGTATTGTGAAATGTGTAAATGTTTTGCTCTTTTCTTGGATGTTTCAATATCCGAATAAAGATATTTTGATGATTGATTGAGTAGAGGGGAACTCCAAGGCCAGTGATACCCTTTGTGCACACTAAAGTAGTATGGTTAAGGGAGAACCTTGAAAAGGCAGCTGAAAGAGCAGGGATGTTATCCCCACAAACTAAACCACTAGGTACAACCAAAGGGCGTGGCAAGGTGAGGCAGGTAAGCCTGAAAACATCATTAGAAAATACTCCAACCCTCCTCTACACAATGGCATAGGAACCCTTCTATACATAACAGCGGCAAATATGGAACAATGATATTGCCATGGGAGGAACACAAAAAAGAACAGGTGAGGGAGGCCTCCAACCTCACACTTGCATGTAGCCACATTCTGCTGATCTGCACGGTAGACCCGTGGGCCCAGCTAAGAGCACCCAGGAAACCGTCCATATGGAAGTTGCGAAGGCATATACCAACAGGAAAGAAGAAATTCAAACCTAAGTCTGTACTGTGGCCAGGGACCATCTCGCAGAAAACTAAAGCACTAGCTGTAGATGGGGGCCTTGGGAAAGTGCAGCAGAGAATGTGAAAAATAACACACAATAATATAGGCCAATAATTCAAAGCCTCTCACTATACCATGGCCAGAGACATTCTGTCCTCATTCCATCCTCATTCTGAAGCCCTGGGTTCAGCAGAGAGATCTGAGAAGAGAGAAAGAAGAGTAGGTAATCTAGCAGGTACTAGAAAAGGTGAGCACATGAATAGATGTGAGATGAGTAAATGTTGAGGAACACCATTACCCCATTGCAACCTTCTTTAGGGAAGGCACATTTATGACTCCCTGCTACCGCCCCTAAAGGGAGGGAGGTATGAAACAGTTTAAAGTACCCCGGCAGTAAATACTGTAAGGATTGGTTGGTGATCCTAAAAATACTATGTTTGTCACATTGCTTTAGAACTCTGCACATGGAAAAGGTGCTTAAGCATATTTTGATAGGAAATCATTTGAAGACGATGGAGTTTCAATTAGTTTTCCCCCACATGATTCAAGGGTGAGACAATGCCACGCATCAGATTCTAATACTGGCATGTCATGTGGTGTTCCACATGGAGTTGCTGCCAGTGATGCAACTGGGGAGAGTTGGCTCCATGGTCTCTGCAATGTTTCCTTTGAGAGCTCACTGGATAGCGGTTGATTTTAGGTGATTGAAGGAAATTCAGTGAGCTCATGTAGCCAATTTCCTGCCAGCTGCACCAGAGTCCTTAATTGTAAGGGTGTCACTATAGTGGAAGGAACCAGGTACAAGGACGCTGCTTGGATATCACCAGGGACAATGGTATACAAGAAGGCAGCAAACTTTAACACATCTTGTCAGTGGAAGTAGTCTCGGAGGGGGATGCCAAGTTCATTATGCCTCCTTCCCCCAGCCCTGATGCTTATGAACATCTACTCAGCAGAGGGGGATTCATTTCAGGAGGCTGCCAAGCTCGCTCTGCAAGTCCATGCTTAGGCACACATATGCTGATGCTAGGAAATAATACAGGCTTAGAGGGATTTTCACAGACTTCTAGTGTGAAAGCCCAAATTACTAGGCCACTCAGGCGACCTCTAGCTTTTCCAGCTTTAGTGTTCTTAAATAGGTCATGGTTCAGTGACCTCTGCTGAATACTGACTCAGTACAATCAGGATGCATCCTGTGCATGCACTGCCAACACAAGTGTTGGCACCTTACTTGGAAGTGAAGGGTAAGTGGCAGAGGTGTAGTCAGTTTTCAGTGGTTGCAGCAAATATTTGTGTTTTAAAGTGGCAATTTAAGTGACAGATATCGTTTTTTACCGTCCCAGTAGCCACACGGAGGATTTTGGTTGGTTCAGTCAATATATTTTCTTATTTCCTCAGGTGTCCCGGTGTCGGTGGGTGTCAAATCACAGCTGAGGGTATCAAACCCACCATCTAAACACCATCTTGTTGGACAGTATGCATCAGGTTAAGTCATGCCTTCACCAAGGCACGTCCAGAAATCCAAGTGCTTAAGTTAAGAATTGTCTTAACCACTTGATTTAATTGGCAGAATTTTTATCTAAGTCTAAGTAGGACATTTTCAGGATGTTTGTGAATCATTTCATGATATTAATGAGTACACTGTGCTTTCAGGAATTTAAATGCCCCTTTTTTTAAATGAATACAGCGGTGTATTTTACCCAAAGTGTGGAGGCCTCAATGTCCAAGCTCTGGACCATTATTCAAAAATGTGAGCAAAAACCAATGTATGTCTGCATTGATCATATGGACATTGCTGAACTTAAAACCTCTTTTATCAATAGGTGTGTCCATTCCCATAAATAAATAATAAATAGTTAAAAAAAGTCCATATGTTTAACACATGAGCAATTTTAGTGGTACAGATTTTTGTCGGCATTTTAAATGTTCAATAGCAATTTCAAAGTAACTAAGGGGGATATTAACAAGGGCTTTATCTCCGCTTTTTTGGCTTTAAAAGCCAAAGAAGCGGAGATGTAAATATCGCCCTATCAACAACAGGGTGCTAACATGCAAAATCGCATGTTAGCACCCTTTTTCACTACGCTTCCCTTTGCATCTCTAATGAGATGCAAGGTGGGCGTTCCAGAGCAAAATAATAGGAGAAATGTCGCTAAGCGACATTTTTCCTATTATCAAGCTTCACGCTAACTAGGTTAGAGACGAAAAAAGCAGCGCTAACCACGGTTAACGCAGCTTTTTTACGTCTGCTAATTTTCAGACTTAGCCATGTAATCCAATGGGAGGTGGATTACATGGCTAAATCCACCATGGGCTATCAACAAGGATATCCCTATACTTGTAGTTTTATCGCTGCATTACCAGCGATAACCTCCCAAAATGCCGCTGCCGCTGGATTTTTTATCGCCTAGGCAGTTAGCGTTGTTAATAACGCGATAACCAGGCGATATTATCCAGTGATATCGGGCGTTAAAAAAATTAACGCTAAGCGCTCTTAGCGTTAATTTTCCCTGTTCCTTGTTAATATGCCCCTTAAATCTTATAGCTTCTGCTTTAAAAATTTCTTTAATATTCTCAATTGTTTAGGACCAAAGTGCCGCCAGGCCACTTTTGAATACTGAAGAGAACAGTTTGAATGCAAATACTACTAAGACATTTCATTTCTTTCTATACCCATGCACAGGTAATTGGTGGTTAAAACATTCTCACAGCAAACTGAATTTGCTCTACACAAACGGCAAAAATTCAGCTTGTGTCCTTCTCCAAAGCAGGTCCTAACATCTTTAGAGAATTGCTTTCACATTTAATTAAAACTATCTGTCATACAATGTAAATCTTTGCAAACTGTATATTTTACAAATAATCTCTTCTGGGTTTTAGGAATTTATGCTTCATCAGTCTTGACATAACGTTTGTCCTTCAATAACAGTCTCAGCCAAAGCTTCTTTGCCATTGTTTATTTTCACCCACTTCCAAAACATATCAAATGCTCTTTCATCGTGAAATTGGATTCCTACAGAATAATTTAGGGCAAAACATCTGCAAACACATAAACACGCTGCTGATTTTCGGGACTAAGCACAGGTTTAAATATTACCTTCAGTCTCTTTAGCATTGTTTTTGCCCTAGCGTGCCCTTTTGTAAAGTTGACCTCATTACCCCCTGTTACTCCCCAGTGGGTGATATTATATAAACTTTACCGCCTACTCAGGCAATACAATTTCCAGTTGGCGGATCAGAGAGGGATTACAAAAATTCTTCGGCCTCTTCTTGGAGAGTTGAAAAAACGAGCTGTGTTTCTCCATGCCATGAAAAGTGATCCCCTCGAAACCGAAAACAGCTTTGAATTCCGGGAAGGCCTGCAGGTACCAGTTCCACATACCACCCAAGTGTTAGCCTACTTTTTGAGATTTTTTTTTCCCTGCAGTGAGTTGTCTTCACATCTGGCTGTGCAATACTTAGTCAGCACTGGAGCCTGGCGGTGAGAGGGGCCGAGAGTTTGGTTCTTCACCAGCGAAAGACCGGTCAGTACACTTCCCCATACATACATATACATACATACATATATATATATATGATGTCAGCAAACTGTGGTGATTGGACGCTAGTAAGCTGTATTATATACTTACTACGTGGTAAGGTGTGTTCTACATACCACGTTCTCAGGTAACGTTCTCAAATAACGCCAGGCTGAGTCACCTACCCTGCGGCCAGGAACCGGGGTGGCGGCAGGGTAGGTGACTCAGCCTGGCGTTATTTGACGCGGGACCCAATCGGTGTCCATTGTAGGTTACCGCCAGGACTGTTGCTAGTAAATGTAAGTAACAGACCAGGTCACGGACCTGAGAACGTGGTATGTAGAACACACCTTACCACGTAGTGTAGATAGGTTTTTATGATCCTGAAGAAATGCCCAGATCCTCCTGACATACAAGGCATGAAACATGTTGATCTTTAGAGTAGAGCTACACGACTAGATACCTTACCTCTAGTACATAGCAACTCTACACCATTTAAATCAGGCAGTTTACCTTCTGAATAAATTATCGATTAGGACTAACTGACCCGTTTTAAACCCACTTTCATTTACATCTACACACACTAGGTCCCTCACCCCCATGCACCGACCGGCAGGAACAAAAGATCCCCGATAAAGAGCCCCGGTTCGGGAGCCCGTCAGGAATTGCAGCGCCAACCTGACGAGGGGCAAGCTCATATGATGAAGCATGACACCTAGTTCGCTGGGTGTGTGAGAGCTCTAGTTCCACCAAGGGAATTTCCCCCTGCTCTTCCCTTGGCAACATCTGGGAGCTAGTGGAGGATTAACTTTTCCTCACTTGTTATTCGCTCCCTTGATATCTCTTCTACGTGCCAGAGGAACTTTGTACCTTGTTTTGTTTACAGTCTCTTTGGGCTTGTACACTGGACCTCATCAAATCAGCCCTTCCTGTCCCCCCTTTTGTAATATAAAATGTGTGACATATCTGAATACCTTCTTGATGGAATCAAAGTAAAAAACTGAAAGCATTTCCTACTGAGGAGACTGCAGTAAATGAGGAAATCAGGAAACTTCATAACAAATAAATCTCCCAAGATGGCCACCAGAGACAAAAGAGCCCAAATGCAGCACAAATATCACCCAGATGTAGCCCACATGTAGCTCAATGACAGAAGTGTGCAAAACACTTATTTTTTGTGTATTTGCAGTTTTATATAGTGCAGACTTGTCAGATATTGGAGTGCTTTACATGAGCATTGGTTACATCACACAAGATCAAATTCATTTTGCTTGTAGACATGGGAAGATTAAGTGATTTGACCAGAATCACAGAATGTTGAGCTGAAGCAGAAACTCCAACCTGGTTCCCCAGTTGCAAAGTCTGCAGCTCTCGAAGTAACACCACATCATCTCCCCTAGGTGCAACATTTAATCAAGTGGTCAACTGAATAAAAAAACATAAAGATTACAAATAATTTAAAAGTTCTCAGAAAATATGTCCTCATTTTAGTTTTTTAGAGCACTAACCATAATTTTGATGCAAATAAAACCCTCTCATATATGTCATTTCTAAAGGAAATGCTCTAGGTATTACAGTTTTGATTACATCAAGATGACGTCGGGCGTTCCACACTTTTGTAATAAATATAGAATGTTAGCAATCTAGTTGTTCATTGGGATACTGTTGAGAGGCAGAGGCCAGGGGCACGGGATCTGAAAATTGAAGGCAGATAGGAGAGTGCAGAGGCAACAATTTGACCACACTGGGCAGACTATGGAGGGCAGTGGAAAGGGGGGCAGGAGCAACAAACCAACAATACAGGACTGGCAAGAGAGGCTGTGGCAATATAATAGACCATTGGGGGCAGAAGGAAGAGGCAGTGGTAGTACAACCATACATGCCAACAGACCAGTTTCAGCCAGAAAACGTCCAATGATTTTAAGCTCAAATGGCCTTTATTTGATCTGTCTCCTGTCTGTAACCTCTTCTTTTTCAATGTAACTCAAAGGGGAAAATCAATACCCCAGTTTTTATTCAAAACCTCCCTCTTACCAAGTTCAAAATGTTCGCAAGTATGGTACATTGGATCATCGTCGGCAGGAGGAATTGGGGTAGGGAAATGGACTCGGATAACAGAGGACAGGAGGGACATGGAGAGGTGCACCAAACTGACCCTACAGGGCAGGCATCAGGGTTTGCAGCAGCACAATACACCACACAGGGCATGCGGGACGGGAGTGCAGCACAACAATCCATAGAAAGCAATAGGGAGGGGACAGGACCATGCACATGGACAACAGAGAACAGAGGGGAAAGAGGCAATGGAAGCTAGCTGACCATAATGGACAGACAGGAGAGAAAGCTGCAGCATAACAGACCATAAAGGGCAGGAGGGACGGATCAGGGGCATTACAATGGAACAGACGAGCCAGGAGGGAAGGAATAGGGGTCTGCACATGGAAACAGAGGGCTGGTGGCAAGGGGGCAGGGCAGGAGCAGCAAGATGATCATGGAGGTCAGGCAAGATGGGCACTAGAAACAAGAAACACCATGGAGAGCAACAATGAGACTATGATGGCATACACACAGACCATGGAGGGAAGGTGGGAGGGGGTCAGGGGCAGCTAGCTGACCACACAGGGAAGGTGGGAGGGGCCATGGCTGCACAGAAGACCATGCATGGCAAGCAGGAGGGTTAGTGGCAGCACAATGGCTATGATGGGCAAGAAGGAGGGTGCAGGGGCATGCACAAAGGACCATGGAGGATAGAAGGGAGGGTCGGGACCTGGGCACAAACAAGAGAGTTCAGGGGAAGGGGCCTCACAACAGACTGCGCGGGGCAGGCAGGAGGAGCAGTTGCAGCACAACAGACCAGGGAGGGCAGAAGGGTGTGGCAGTAAAATGAACCATGGAGGACAGGAGGAAGGGGATAGGGGCATGGCATGTGGACAGGCAGGGTGGAGTGGCAGGGACAGGTTACAGTCATCTGAAAATGCTAAGCAGGTGGGAGGGGAGTGGCTGCTCAACAGAACACTCAGAGTAGATAGGAGTGGCAGGTCCATGGAACATGGTGGGCAAAAAGGATGGAGCAGGGGCATGCACAAAGACATCGGAGGGCAGGGGGAGGGAGAATAGGGGCAGCAAGCTAAGCACAGAGGCTAAGCAGGAGGTCAATGATGGGCCATATAATTGGGCAATGGAGGGCAGGAGGATTGGACTGGTACATCATGCTAAATGGAGGGCAGTGGCAGCACATCAGACCATGCATGCCAGGAGGGAGAAGGCTAGTCCATGGATTCAGACAACAGAGGATAGGGAGGAGGTCGATGGGGCAGCAAGCTAACAGTTCAGAGAAGGTGGGTATTAGGAACTTTATTGTTTTTAAAATTTGTGTCTGTGTGAACTACTTAAAATATGAACAAGTATGCAGCATAATCTCACTTTTATTCAGGAAGAAGAGGACGTTTGTGACTGTGACTCCGGGCTCACTTGGCAGAAACACCCCCTGACCCTCCACCCCCATCGCAAAATGTAATGCCCGTGAAAAGGGTAGGTGGACGCAGTGTTATATAGAACATAGTCCTGAGAGCACGATTGAAAATGAAAACTAGATATAGTATATGGTATAAACTATGCACCAAAAAGTGTGATATAAGAGGAACCGGGGTGTGAAATATAATATGCAATACATTGTGCGCAATGACAGATTCATTGGAGAGCGCGAGATAGCACAGGCACTAGGGCGTGCTATGCGATATGCGCCTTGGAGTGTAATATGCACAGGGCAGTGTTGTGTAACCTAACTAGTCTCTAAAGTTGTAATATAAAATATGTGCTGGGGAGTGTAACGTTGCATATGAACTGTGACAAATATATGGATCCCAGATTGTAATATGTATGGCATAGCGCTGTGCGTTATAACATAGGCATCGAGGAAGGCACGTTAGATGGGGCAATATAACCCGTGCGAAGGCAAGTGTGGCATGACATATTCACGGGGTGGTGTTACAGTGCACATGGGCTAGAGAGTGTCATAGCATATGCACTAGCTGGTGGAATACAACACAGAGGTGTGTGGCACTCAGCGGGTACTGGTGG
Organism: Triturus cristatus; assembly: GCF_964204655.1. Classification (NCBI taxonomy): domain Eukaryota; kingdom Metazoa; phylum Chordata; class Amphibia; order Caudata; family Salamandridae; genus Triturus; species Triturus cristatus. The sequence continues at coordinate 913,247,865 of NC_140583.1, forward strand.
GTGTAACACAGCATTGGGCTCAGCCAGGAGCACTCTGTGACTCTCAAGTGAGGTTCGTCTCCTTTCCAGAGAGTAAAATAAAAAGTATTACATATCCAGCGGTGGATGTGTGTTTTATTAACCGTGAGGGGGGTTCCTTGCATAGTTTGGTCTAATTTTTGTCGAATCCCCTTTGAATGGCTTGGTGTGCGTGTGTATTAAATGTGCTCATCAATAGCTACCCATGTTTGTATAAATAAACAATAAGGGTGTCTACTTGGAGAGTACCCACCGGCGGGGGCGCTGGGATTAGGCACGGTAGGGCGTCAGACACGTCAGAGCTTCACTAGCGATGTAAATACATTCCACGTGGATTCATTGTATGCATAGTCGCCTTTTAATGAATATCACGCAAATCGTCATGGTGATAGGTACATACGGATTGTCCAGCATGTCCTAGGTGTTTCTATATATATTTTTTTTTTTAAATAATAAAAAACAAAGACCGGCTCCGGGGGATGGGGTCCCTGGGGCCATAAGTGGCCTGAGGAGGGGGGCAACACAGCCCCCCTCCTATAGAATTAAAAAAACAAAAAAAAGGCCATGACCCAGGGGTTGGGGTCCCCGGGGCCGATTAAGACCTTGGGAGGGCCAAATTTATTTTTTTCAACAAAACAAATTAGGGTGCAGGCCCTGGGGGATGGGGTCCCCAGGGCCAATAAATTAGAAAAAGAAGGGGGGCGGCCACACAGCCCTCCTTCTTAAAAAAACAAAATAAATAAAAGACCGGCATCGCGCCGGAGGCCACGCCCCCTCCTTGCAGCACTCTGCAAACGCGCCCCCTGGCCAGTTGTAATTGTGGAATTAATACCCCTTCAATACTGAGGGTCCCTGAGGGCCAACTAGCCCAACAGGTATCTCCAGTATGCGCCAGGGAGCTGCGTTGCAGACAGGTGTTCTGAGGCCACGCCCCTTTTTACACCTCTATGCAACGCAGCTCTGTGGCGCTTACTGGAGGTACCTAGTGGGCTAGTTTGACCCTAGGGACCCTTAGGATTCAAGGGGACTTAATCTCTCAACTTAGAACGGCCACAGGGCGCGTTTATACAGTGGTGAAGGGAGGGGACGGGGCCTGAGGTGACGTGTGCAAACACGCCCTGTGGCGCGTTTTAAGTTGGGGAAATAATCCCCTTTCAATCCTGAGGGACTCTGGCGGCCAACTAGCCCACCAGGTGCTTCCAGTAAGTGCCACTGAGCTGCGTTGCAGAGAGGTGGTCCAGGCCGTGCCCCTTTTTACACCTCTCTGCAATGGCGCTTACTGGACGTACCTAGTGGGCTATTTTGCCCCTAGGGACCCTCAGGATTCAAGGGGACTTAATCTCCCAACTTAAAAAACGGCCACAGGGCGTGTTTACACTGGGGAAGGGAGGGGACGGGGCCTGAGGTGACGTGTGCAAACACGCCCTATGACACGTTTTAAGTTGGGAAAATAATTCCCCTTCAATCCTTAGGGCCCCTGGGGGCAAACTAGCCGACCAGGTGCTTCCAGTAAGCACCACTGAGCTGCGTAGCAGAGAGGTGGTCCAGGCCGTGCCACTTTTTACACCTCTCTGCAACGCAGCTCTGTGGTGCTTACTGGAGGTACTTAGTGGTCTAGTTGGACCCTAGGGACCCTCAGGATTCAAGGGGACTTAATCTCCCAACTTAAAACGGCCACAGGGCGTGTTTACACAGTGGGGAAGGGAGGGGACGGGGCCTGTGGCACGTTTTAAGAGGTAGTTTTAATCCCCTGCCCTATTATATACTAGGGGCTTACAGAGGAGGGATTGCTAATCACAGGGGACCCCAACGCATAGTGTTCCCTAGTGTTTGTAGGTGTTTTCACTGTATTCTAAGTGTCTTTTAACATAGCACTGGCTCTAGGACTGGTTAGTCAGACTCAGTTACCACCAGTATCCGTCTGAAAAAGTTCAGGGTAGAGGATGATTTCTGCACGTTATCCTTCTTCCTGCACTTTTCTTCGTCTTTGAGGACTTCTGTTGCTTCTTTCTGCATTTCTTTTTTTTCTTTCTGTGCGTTTTTTCTTCTTTCTTCACATGTCCTATCTCTGTAGGCATAGTTAGAAATTAGCATTTAAAAAACCTTTGAAATTCACTGAAAAAAACATAGGTTTCAGGCACGTTATAGTTAGGAATTAGCATTTAAAAAACCTTAGAAATTCACTGAAAAAACCATAGGTTTCAGGGGCGTTATAGTTAGCTGGACTTTTCACTCGTACACAACCATTGAAATTCCCCCGTAATAGTTAGTTCAGCTAACTATAACTCGCGCGCCCGCAATGCACTGCTGATGACGTCACATATTACATCACTCATGACATGGTCAGTGACATCACTCATGACATCACTGATGACATCATCCTTGTGATAGAGTGGCAGACCTCCTCTCCCCCTAATATAACCTTTGATACACACATTCAAAAATAGAAACTAACGTTTTCAAAACAATGGCCATACCAATACCAGTTACAACAATCTATTCAGTAATTATAAGATCCACATACACATCCACTCATTCACCAACAGTCCTATACAGTCACTCATACATGTACTCACTCATCATATGTACTCATACACCTATACATCCTGTTACACAACGCCACTCATCCATAGAGTTACTCACACACATAGTCACTCATGCTAATAAAGAATCAAACATCCATTTACTTGCATATACAGTTATACACACACCACCACACTTACTTCTACAGAAACTTACACATACTTAGTCTTTTAAACAATCACTTATAGAAACACATACTTATTCATACAGGAACTCTTCCAATCTCTCACTATCACATATACTCACTTATATACACCAATAGTCACATATACTAGTTTAAAACATATGTAGTTACTCATAAAGTCACTATTGAGACAGCCTTTCACTCATTAACACACCCATGCACACACTCATCCACCCATACAGTCCTGCACACATGTTGTCTTCAACACATACAAACAGTGAGTCACTCATTCATGCACCTATGCACTACGTAATACCCCCCACCGAACCATACAGACACTCAGACACTCATACTGATACTCAAAATACCCACTAATAACCTATATAGACACTCATGTAGCTACTCACCAACCCATGGAGCCACTTATACACAAATTGAGAGACTGATACAGATATTTACATATTTAAACATTACTCACTAAGCCATGTATTCACTAAGATACACTTAATCAGTCAGTTATGCAATCAATTTTTCAAAAACAAATCATCCATTCAGACACTTATATACCCATTTATTCTTCCATCGACCTTGAGATATACATATATAAAACATATGTAATTTTCAGAAAAACACACATTCACTGGATGATGTCATCAGTGATGTCATTTGAGATGTCATCAGTGATGTCATGAGTGATGTCACTGACCATGTCATGAGTGATGTAATATGTGACGTTATCAGCAGTGCATTGCGGGCGCGCGAGTTATAGTTAGCTGAACTAACTATAACGGGGGAATTTCAATAAGTCCACAATAGAATTGTTTACCTTTCCGCATGGCCAAATAGTAATTTTAAAAATCTTTTTTGAAAAAATTTCCAATGGCAATCGAATAACATTCCAAAATTTTAATTGTGCAGATGTTACCGATTTTTTCTAAATTTTTGGTTTTCCAAAGTTTCCTTAAAAAATGGAAAAATTCCACATTACAATTGGTTACCTTTCCATTAGGCCAAATGATAATTTGTTAAATCTTTTTATTTGTAAATTCCAAATGGTAATCCAATAAAATGGTAAAATTGTTTTGTCCAGATGTTGCTCTAAAATTTAGGTTTCAGGAAGATTAGATAGGAATTTGCTAAATCAAAAGGCAAACGTTGCTTAAAAATCAATTGGGAATCATTACACAGTGTCCAGCCTTTTTCACATTTAAGATAAACTGTGTAATGACCAGAAGTTACAGTAGGTCCATCATGGAAAATTATTGCAACTGTTACAAAAGTTTTTCCTGAAATTGATAATTGCTGTCCTGTAAACTTCTTTATTAAAGTATCCAATTTTGAACCATCAGCTCTACATCGTTGCATCATTAAAATTACATACTGTCCGTATTCCTTTAAAATTAACGTTGAAAACATGTCAGATTTACACTCACCGCATTGCATGCTATGATTAGCATCTTTAACTAATTTAGCAAAAGTGACTGTTTTACTCTCTGGCAATGTTAAATAAATAAACCTTTCATTATCAACATTAGAGCCACATATATTATAACAGTTTTCACAACTATGTTCCCATTTATAAGAGAGACCAAATACATTTTCAATGGGAACCCCTTCTTCTTCCAGTACCTAAAGAAAATACATCAAGAATTCCTGTGCGTCTTGCTGTACATTTTGAGAAAACTGTGTTCGTCCTGAACATACATCTAAAACTTTTCTAATTTCAGTAGCACTTTCTATTTGAGTTTTATCATTACTCAGCTTTTCAAAAAGGAGACTCAGCACAGAACAGAATCTTTTTCCCTGATTTACTATTATCTGCTCTTGCAAACTTTCCAGATAAATTGCAACATTCAGCACTACATTAGCGTAGCAGTTGACACCAGAGCTATTTTCAAAATGACATCCTACAACCTGTTCTTCATTTTCCTTATTCTTTTTGCTTGCAATTACATCACTCCTCTTTTTTTTCCTCCTCTCTACATCTTCATTACAGATATTCTCATTTCTCCTTTTACGAGAAACTACACGTTTCTCCAACACAGGATACTGACCTAAATGAGGAGCATAGCTTCTTCTTAATCTATTATACTCCTTTACACAATTTGTATCAGCACTAACTTTTGAATCATCAAAGTCTATCATGAATAAACCTGATAATGTTTTCACTCGTGACAAAGCAACATATGCCATACCTTCTTTGAACACAGTTGAACCAATGTTCACAAATGCACAATCTACAGTCAATCCTTGAGACTTGTGAATAGTTACAGCATATGCTAGCGAAAACGGAAACTGCTTCCTACGTACATATAAGTCTTTCACAAGCATGAAACGAACTGAACAACGACAAATGTCTTTAACTTCTTCTATCTGATCAAATTTTATTTTTAAACATTCAATTCCATCTTTTTTCTGATAATTAATAAAACCCACAACTCTTCCCATAGCTCCATTAACTAAACCTTTTTCAACATCCAAATTTCTCCTTAAAAATACTCTACAGTTCATGCAAACATATAGATTTTTTTCTAATCCAGCTGTTTTGGAAATGTTCTTCTCTAGTGAATCCAATTTATTTTTCAGTGTGCCTGTTAATGTGACAGTAATTCTTCCATCCTCAATTTTGTCCACTGCTTCCAATTTCCTGATATCTTCCTTTTCCAATTTCAAAAGCTCCTCATTGAATATTGAGCATTCACGTAGAGTTGGCATTAAGCAGATGTAACTTTTCTTTTCTGCAATGTTCTTGTATATCTTCTCTGCAACTATTTCTTCCTTTGGAAATAAATTATGTAGCAGCCGACTCTGTAATGCTTTTTTGCCAGCTTCAGTGAGTAGTCCAATTCTGATATCTTTCAGAATACTTCCATATTCTTCATCGTTTGCTTGCCTCATATTAGTAGTAAGTTCCTTGTACTCAAAGAAGGACCAAATATTTGTATTACCGATGCTTCCCAATGACTTCTTCGTGTCTTCATGTGTCACAGTATTAAACACTGGTTGTCCTTTAACTGGAGTAAGTTGCAAAAGATCTCCAAAAACTATGACGTGTTTTCCTCCAAATAACACGTCATAGTCTGTCTTCAGAATTTGCTGCATTCTTAAATGCACAAAGGCAAGCATTAAGTTTGATACCATGCTCACCTCATCAATAATGAGAACTTGCATCTTCTTCAATACTCTTGAAACTTCCAAGCATGCTTCTCCAGTTAGCTTGTTTTATTGTATTTAACCCAGTTGGAGCAGTAACCACACAAGACAAAGTAGAATCCGTTTTTTGCTGTAGGTAGCTTGTGATGACTTTTATTAGGAAACTTTTTCCAGTTCCAGCTTGTCCGCTTACATACATCCTGATTGGATGAAATGATGTGCATGAGCACTCTTTTTTTTCATGTAGAAATCCGTGATCAATTTTGTTTCTGATCTCTTCATAAATTTGTTGCTGCTCTTCGTTCAGTTGTCTTTCCAAATTTTGTAAGTCTATAAATTCTTCTTGAGCTTGATTCATAGCCGTTTCCACTTCATTCATGGCTATTGATGCTTCATTTTCAACGATTGGTTGTCCTAGGGGATCTTGACTGAGTGTTCCTGAACTTTGGCTGTCCTGAGAACTGTCTCTAGCTATTTCTGCTGCAATTGTAGTTTCCTGTTCAATTTCTTCATTTAACATTTGCAGATAACTTGAGAATGTACTGCATTGTATTCTGTCTTTGCAAGCATTAAAAGAATCTTCATAGCTTTGAAATTCTCCCAGTAGTTCATCCTCTGTACGCCATGGTTTAAACAGCTGTAAAAGAGCCAAGTAGTAAAATTCCTTTTTGTCAGTAGTGTCGCAACTCAGCTTCCTGTGATTTATCAAACTTCCTTTTGTTTGCTTCACCAAACATCCTTCTTCTCCAATGACTTTATATTTTCCATTGTTGATGTCTTCTGTGGCTTTCCGTGAATAAATGTAGTTCTGCAGCACTTCATAGAGACACATGTTCTCCAGATGATGACTTCTCTTGGGATAATATGTGTCCAACATGTTTGATTTCAAAATATCTGTACTTTCTGGGTCATTCTCGGCCAAATATTCAATTTCTCCAACAGATTTCAGTACCCGATTTCTCATTGCTGCAAGGCCTAAACTTGCCCAAATTATTCTTCTTGATTTCGAGTAGAGACTTGCAGAAGATAACCTATCTGAACATTCGTAGGATCCAATTTCTCGATGCGATAACATCTTCAAACTGAAACTGTACAGCTTCTTACTGACAGTTTTCTCGTGAGAAATCTCTTCCCACATTTCCTTCAATTCTGTTTTTTCTGATTTCGTAATGTAAGACGTTACATATCGAGCAACAGCAATGGAATTGTCAGCTACATACTGTATATCCATGTTAGCGTTCCACATGGATAAAATCACTGGGTTGTAGTCATTTATATTTTTTGATTCTTCTTTTCTTTTAAGGTTGTAGGTATTCTTAGGTGATTTTCTTGTGATAGTATGTCTCACAGATGACATAAAACTGTTAACTCTTCCATTTGAAAGAACAGGTCTAGGAAATCCAAATCGACATTTAGTGTAGTATTTATCTTTGCTCTTGTATTTCCGTCGACAGTATTTTCCACACCGATGACTTTGGAAACGTAAAACTTGCTCCTTTAACTTTTTCTCTTCTGTGCTTTTTGGTATAGCACATGTTGCATATTCTTCAATGTAAGATAACACTGCTTCATCAGTATCTGTTCCAAACTTTGGGGCATCCTTGATCCACAACAGCATATGAATATGAGGAGCACCTCTTGCCTGGTACTCTTTTCTCCAAAAGAAATCCACTACTTCTCCTAGAGGTGGATTTTTTTTATTGCAGATGAAGGACATCATAGCCTCAAATCTATGATTGAAATATCTGCAAACATTAACCGGATCCAATGAGCACAGTTCTCCTGCTGTCTTGTATTCGATGTTTTTTATGTTTGAATTTGCCTCTCGTAGAAAATCCAGTAAATCGTCCCAAGCGTACTCGGCACAGCTTAGGGTAACGAACCATGTTGGTGTTCCTAAATTCCGTAACATGCATTTTAATTCACCATGGCGTCGGTACCAATATTCATTTGTCCCACGCTGACAAGCCATCAGATTGATCAGTTGTGTTTCCAAATGATCATCTCGGTGCTGCACTTTCTCCATAAAATCCTTAGCAGACACATTTTGTAAATGTACTCCACTTTTTAAAATGTGATTTACTGCAAAAGACAATGCAGACAAGTCGCTTTCAAATAAAAGATGGAACAAATAAGGAATACTTTGTCGAAATCTGGGATCTTCAGCATATAGTCTTGTAGTCCGATACTCAGAAGCTGGAATCTGTTCCGGACGTTCATCGTATCGTCCTCCTTTTCCTTTAGGAAATAGCTGGGGAAAACATCGAGCTTCCAAGCTCTCCTCCCATACACTCACGGGAGTTCCTTTTGCTTTCTTCATCTGAAATAGATCAATATTGTCTCCCATAACTTCTTTTGAATGAAGAGGATGTATGCTAAAATGTTCATAAATTTCTTCTTCCTTTGACTTGTCCACTTTTTCAATTTGTCCAGTTGGTGTTTCTGTGTCTTCTTGTAAATCTTCTTCTTCTTCTTCTTCTATATAAATTGATTCATACCATTTGTTATTCCTTTTCAAATACAAATTTGCTCTTTGTACTTTCCGTACATCTACCAGCTCCTGCCAAATCTTCTTATTCTTTGTAGGTACACCATTAACCAGAATAATTAATGGTTCAGTTTCCAAAGTATCCGCATCAATAGTTTCCATATATTTTTTCAAATCCAAGGGCAAATACACCACTCTACCTTTTAAACCTCTCAGTAAATCTGAAGGAGGTAATTTACCAGTTTTGGGCTCCATACGTACTATGGTCTGGAACGGATGAACACATTGAATGAGTATAGACTCATATGTATTTAATTCAGAAAGTTCAGCAGGAATAGCATCCAATTCTAAATTATTATGTACAGCTCTGGTCGGCATTCTATTTTCCTCTAACTTGTTGTAACAGTATTTACAAATACGCTGATCTTCACCCAATTCAAAACAATTTTCAAGAAATATATATGTGGCAAAATCCTTCCACTTATAATTATCTTCATTTTCACTCTTTCTGTAGAGATCAACATTCCTAGTTTGTTTTCTATAATGAGTTCTGCGGCAACAAATACAAGTAATATTTAGTCTTTCATTAGAGATTATTGCAAATTTTGTTATGTGATCATTAAATGTCTTACTTACAGAGGGTTCTACATTCACTTCCACTTCTTCCTCATTTACTGTGTCCTTATCTGCACTGTTTTGTTCAGGACCAAAGTAACAAAACTGAATTTCATCAACAACCTTCTCTACATCTGATACCGTTCCACGGAACAGAGCCCTATTCAATTCATCTAACTTTATTGCTGGACTTTTAGCAAAATACAACCGTCTCACAAACTTTCTCATTTCAGTATGATGAACAGCCAGCATCCTAAAATGATGGAAAACACTATTACACACTTTTCTAGATAGACAAGCCAGAGAATGACCCTGCAAACCAGTATTCTCTCTCACTCTGCATGGATCCAGACTTTGAAGCACCTTAATCTTCTGTTTTACACTTTTTTTACTATATTCTCTTAGAAACTCACGAAATTTATCAATAGATTCCTGACGCACAGTGCAAATACTACTACAATTCCAAGTGTACACTGGGGCTTTAGGACGTCTCCCCATAGCCTCATCCGCCATCACTTGTACCTCATCTCTTGGAACCATTATCTCCTTCTCCATTATGCAACCATTTTTCACTTCATAAGCACGACCTCTGGTGTCAACTGCATGCAGCAAACTATTACTTTGAAAATAACTCTCTTCATTAAAAAAAGGTTCACTACTTGAACTATGCATCCATTTTCCTACAAACACTTTAGAAAAGTTTGTTCTGTTCACTACTCTTTTCCTTTTGCTATGTGATTTCAGTACATTAACCATTTTGTCTAATGTACGCATCCTATTCAAAATTAAAATGAATAGTTTCCTTTTTAATTCTAATGCCTTTGCTGCAATGGCTTCAATTTCTTTTTTTCTCTTATAAAACTTAGCCTTTTGCTTATATTTCTTCACATCCTTTATCAAATTGGACATAACTCTTCCCTGAAACATTTTTCTACGTATCTCTTTAAACGCTGTTTTTCTGTTTAAGTTAATCTTTTTAGTTGCAGAAGGTATATTTGCATTAACTAAATTCTCAATTTTTTCCTGTCCTTTTCTATTGAAAACATTCTTTCCAGTACAGACATTTTGTACATTTTTCCTTTTTTTGAATATGTTCTTTAGAAAATTTTTTGTCTGCTTACCAGAAGATTTTTTCTTTTTCCCAACATGAGCATCTTCAACTAACTTAGGTCCTCCAGTTGTCTTCAAATATAGGTTTTTTTTGTGGTCTTTTTTTACTCTGGATTTTGTAGGCATCTTAAATTTTGTTCACTGCTCTTCAGCAATACCTGAAAAAAACTAAAAAAAAAATCCTTTATTTTATTTAAATATATTACTACATTTGTTTTCACATTAGTCACAAAACGAAATTTCTTTGCCAATTTGAAAGCACACTTACTACTCTTTTTTTTGGCAAGTGATAATCACTTTTACAGACTGACACATTATGAATCCACTTTTCAGATTTTTTAAAAAGCACATGTCCAAACTGCTTTTTCAGACCAGCACCATTTGTAACCTGGGTGACTGCCTACACTCCAGCAAGGGCAACCAGCCTTAGTGATGCTGAATGTATTTGCATTACTGACTGAAACCTCAAACCCCACTCGCTTGTGAATACTGTGCATGATTCCACATGGTAAGCAGCTGGGTGTGTGCTAAGAGTCTGCTTCTGCACCAAAAAATGGCTCCCCCTTTCCTTCTAATGCAACTGTGAAATCACCAGAGCAATACGCAATAAATCTCTGTCTATAATTCCTCTTTGCACACAGAGTCATGTTTTCACATTAGTCACAAAACGAAATTTCTTTGCCAATTTGAAAGCACACTTACTACTCTTTTTTTTGGCAAGTGATAATCACTTTTACAGACTGACACATTATGAATCCACTTTTCAGATTTTTTAAAAAGCACATGTCCAAACTGCTTTTTCAGACCAGCACCATTTGTAACCTGGGTGACTGCCTACACTCCAGCAAGGGCAACCAGCCTTAGTGATGCTGAATGTATTTGCATTACTGACTGAAACCTCAAACCCCACTCGCTTGTGAATACTGTGCATGATTCCACATGGTAAGCAGCTGGGTGTGTGCTAAGAGTCTGCTTCTGCACCAAAAAATGGCTCCCCCTTTCCATCTAATGCAACTGTGAAATCACCAGAGCAATACGCAATAAATCTCTGCCTGTAATTCCTATTTGCACACAGAGTCATGTTTTCACATTAGTCACAAAACGAAATTTCTTTGCCAATTTGAAAGCACACTTACTACTCTTTTTTTTGGCAAGTGATAATCACTTTTACAGACTAACACATTATGAATCCACTTTTCAGATTTTTTAAAAAGCACATGTCCAAACTGCTTTTTCAGACCAGCACCATTTGTAACCTGGGTGACTGCCTACACTCCAGCAAGGGCAACCAGCCTTAGTGATGCTGAATGTATTTGCATTACTGACTGAAACCTCAAACCCCACTCGCTTGTGAATACTGTGCATGATTCCACATGGTAAGCAGCTGGGTGTGTGCTAAGAGTCTGCTTCTGCACCAAAAAATGGCTCCCCCTTTCCTTCTAATGCAACTGTGAAATCACCAGAGCAATACGCAATAAATCTCTGCCTCTAATTCCTATTTGCACACAGAGTCATGTTTTCACATTAGGCCCTTAAACGAAATTTCTTTGCCAATTTGAAAGCACACTTACTACTCTTTTTTTTGGCAAGTGATAATCACTTTTACAGACTGACACATTATGAATCCACTTTTCAGATTTTTTAAAAAGCACATGTCCAAACTGCTTTTTCAGACCAGCACCATTTGTAACCTGGGTGACTGCCTACACTCCAGCAAGGGCAACCAGCCTTAGTGATGCTGAATGTATTTGCATTACTGACTGAAACCTCAAACCCCACTCGCTTGTGAATACTGTGCATGATTCCACATGGTAAGCAGCTGGGTGTGTGCTAAGAGTCTGCTTCTGCACCAAAAAATGGCTCCCCCTTTCCATCTAATGCAACTGTGAAATCACCAGAGCAATACGCAATAAATCTCTGCCTGTAATTCCTATTTGCACACAGAGTCATGTTTTCACATTAGTCACAAAACGAAATTTCTTTGCCAATTTGAAAGCACACTTACTACTCTTTTTTTTGGCAAGTGATAATCACTTTTACAGACTGACACATTATGAATCCACTTTTCAGATTTTTTAAAAAGCACATGTCCAAACTGCTTTTTCAGACCAGCACCATTTGTAACCTGGGTGACTGCCTACACTCCAGCAAGGGCAACCAGCCTTAGTGATGCTGAATGTATTTGCATTACTGACTGAAACCTCAAACCCCACTCGCTTGTGAATACTGTGCATGATTCCACATGGTAAGCAGCTGGGTGTGTACTAAGAGTCTGCTTCTGCACCAAAAAATGGCTCCCCCTTTCCATCTAATGCAACTGTGAAATCACCAGAGCAATACGCAATAAATCTCTGCCTGTAATTCCTCTTTGCACACAGAGTCATGTTTTCACATTAGTCACAAAACGAAATTTCTTTGCCAATTTGAAAGCACACTTACTACTCTTTTTTTTGGCAAGTGATAATCACTTTTACAGACTGACACATTATGAATCCACTTTTCAGATTCTTAAAAAAGCACATGTCCAAACTGCTTTTTCAGACCAGCACCATTTGTAACCTGGGTGACTGCCTACACTCCAGCAAGGGCAACCAGCCTTAGTGATGCTGAATGTATTTGCATTACTGACTGAAACCTCAAACCCCACTCGCTTGTGAATACTGTGCATGATTCCACATGGTAAGCAGCTGGGTGTGTGCTAAGAGTCTGCTTCTGCACCAAAAAATGGCTCCCCCTTTCCTTCTAATGCAACTGTGAAATCACCAGAGCAATACTCAATAAATCTCTGCCTGTAATTCCTATTTGCACACAGAGTCATGTTTTCACATTAGGCCCTTAAACGAAATTTCTTTGCCAATTTGAAAGCACACTTACTACTCTTTTTTTTGGCAAGTGATAATCACTTTTACAGACTGACACATTATGAATCCACTTTTCAGATTTTTTAAAAAGCACATGTCCAAACTGCTTTTTCAGACCAGCACCATTTGTAACCTGGGTGACTGCCTACACTCCAGCAAGGGCAACCAGCCTTAGTGATGCTGAATGTATTTGCATTACTGACTGAAACCTCAAACCCCACTCGCTTGTGAATACTGTGCATGATTCCACATGGTAAGCAGCTGGGTGTGTGCTAAGAGTCTGCTTCTGCACCAAAAAATGGCTCCCCCTTTCCATCTAATGCAACTGTGAAATCACCAGAGCAATACGCAATAAATCTCTGTCTATAATTCCTCTTTGCACACAGAGTCATGTTTTCACATTAGTCACAAAACGAAATTTCTTTGCCAATTTGAAAGCACACTTACTACTCTTTTTTTTGGCAAGTGATAATCACTTTTACAGACTGACACATTATGAATCCAATTTTCAGATTTTTTAAAAAGTACATGTCCAAACTGCTTTTTCAGACCAGCACCATTTGTAACCTGGGTGACTGCCTACACTCCAGCAAGGGCAACCAGCCTTAGTGATGCTGAATGTATTTGCATTACTGACTGAAACCTCAAACCCCACTCGCTTGTGAATACTGTGCATGATTCCACATGGTAAGCAGCTGGGTGTGTGCTAAGAGTCTGCTTCTGCACCAAAAAATGGCTCCCCCTTTCCATCTAATGCAACTGTGAAATCACCAGAGTAATACGCAATAAATCTCTGTCTATAATTCCTCTTTGCACACAGAGTCATGTTTTCACATTAGTCACAAAACGAAATTTCTTTGCCAATTTGAAAGCACACATACTACTCTTTTTTTGGCAAGTGATAAACACTTTTACAGACTGACACATTATGAATCCACTTTTCAGATTCTTAAAAAAGGACATGTCCAAACTGCTTTTTCAGACCAGCACCATTTGTAACCTGGATGACTGCCTACACTCCAGCAAGGGCAACCAGCCTTAGTGATGCTGAATGTATTTGCATTACTGACTGAAACCTCAAACCCCACTCGCTTGTGAATACTGTGCATGATTCCACATGGTAAGCAGCTGGGTGTGTGCTAAGAGTCTGCTTCTGCACCAAAAAATGGCTCCCCCTTTCCATCTAATACAACTGTGAAATCACCAGAGCAATACGCAATAAATCTCTGCCTGTAATTCCTATTTGCACACAGAGTCATGTTATCACATTAGGCCCTTAAACGAAATTTCTTTGCCAATTTGAAAGCACACATACTACTCTTTTTTTTGGCAAGTGATAAACACTTTTACAGACTGACACATTATGAATCCACTTTTCAGATTCTTAAAAAAGCACATGTCCAAACTGCTTTTTCAGACCAGCACCATTTGTAACCTGGATGACTGCCTACACTCCAGCAAGGGCAACCAGCCTTAGTGATGCTGAATGTATTTGCATTACTGACTGAAACCTCAAACCCCACTCGCTTGTGAATACTGTGAATGATTCCACATGGTAAGCAGCTGGGTATGTGCTAAGAGTCTGCTTCTGCACCAAAAAATGGCTCCCCCTTTCCATCTAATGCAACTGTGAAATCACCAGAGTAATACGCAATAAATCTCTGTCTATAATTCCTCTTTGCACACAGAGTCATGTTTTCACATTAGTCACAAAACGAAATTTCTTTGCCAATTTGAAAGCACACTTACTGCTCTTTTTTTTGGCAAGTGATAATCACTTTTACAGACTGACACATTATGAATCCACTTTTCAGATTTTTTAAAAAGCACATGTCCAAACTGCTTTTTCAGACCAGCACCATTTGTAACCTGGGTGACTGCCTACACTCCAGCAAGGGCAACCAGCCTTAGTGATGCTGAATGTATTTGCATTACTGAGTCCAACCTCAAACCCTTAAACTATTCATTTTTTTATACCAGTACACCTTAATTTATCGTGAAAACATAGTCCATATTATTTTACATGTTCCTCACATTTAAATTTCTCCCAAAAAAGAAAATAATAAACACAACTTCAACAAAAAGAATTGCATTTCTATTATTCATTTCTTAATTTACCATATACATCCCCTCTCAAACTCTAAACTCACCTTTAAAATTAGTTAGTTGTGAAAGAAATGTGGCACTCAAACAGCAGATTATCAGAGCCAGGATCTCTGTTCTTTACACCTCTCTCCTCTCAGCAGAACCAGATAATGGCAAACTTTCCCTCTCTTTTTCCACATATATACATGTTAATTTCAAATCTCAGTGCTTCCCCCTTTTTTTCAAATGTAATCACACATTTCTATTGGTTGAAAACCAACCCTTTTCCAAAAGTACCCTTCCCCCAACTTGACTTCTGCCTAGTACCCTTCCCCCAACTTGACTTCTGCCTGCTACCATAGCAACAGCTCATGGAACACTGCTGTGTGGAGTTAGGTCAGAAGTTCGCCAAACAATGTTTCAATTCCACAGAGCAAGAGTGCTTGACTTTTCTAACCTAACAGCAAATCCATAGTACTGTTCTTTGGTAACACATTTTTCTGTACCAATACAAAACATGCTTCTATAAATTTACACATACAGCCTAGTTTTTAGTGTAGAATGGTATGAAACAGCCAATCAGTTCCTTTTTTAAAAAAAAATATGTATGCCTCCATTTCCAAACTGTCTTTCATTTCTTTTTACCATTCTACTGAAATACACCTCCTGAGTGCATCCAGATCTCCTTTGAAGATGTTCACAGTGTGGATTGTAGGACACAGCTATGTCTTCTGGAGTGAAAAGTTTGCAGAGAAAACAGGTATGGTGAGAGACCTTGCTTTGCCAAATGTAGACATTAAATGGATTGGTCAGAGAGGGTTAAAGTGGCACCAATTGATGCCATTGGTGAAATCCTTCATGCAAAACCAACACCCTGACCTCATAATAGTGCACTGTGGTGGCAATGACCTAGGCACTTTGACTGGGGTAGGTCTGGAAATGCTTATGAAGGACACCTTTGCACAACTGTTTTCACTTTCCCCTAAAACTGCCTTTGTGTTTTCTAACATATGCCAAAGGCAAAAATTGAACTGGTCCAATCATTTCTGTCCACAGATTGACAAAGCAAGAAAGCACGTCAACAAATCTGTTTCTGCTTTCCTCCGTGACTATGGTATGGGTTCCATTTACCACAACAACTTGCGTTACGACATGCAAGACATTTAGAGGAGATGGTGTGCACTTCAATGATGAAGGGAACAGAGTCTTCCTCTTGAACCTTAGACTCTGGATCGGTACTTACTTGTAGGTACCACTTAAAAATCACTTCATAAACACAACGGCTCTTTTTAGAGCCCCCTAATATCTAAACACTTAAATCTGCATTTCATTTCTTTTTTATTTTTTTATTTTACCGTACGCTTACCGTACGCGTACCCCGCGATTTTTTTTAAAATCAATAAATGTTTTCTTTGTACTTTTCTGTCCTTCTTTGACCCCCTTACAAATGTTAGGGGGTCTGTAACTCTCCTCCTTGCCCCCTTTTCTTGTTATCACTCTTTTTTTTCTGAGTGAAACACACGAAATGGCGGCCGCCGCTTCCTGGTTTCGGCTGATTCGAATGTTTACTAAGATCTAAGAGCCAATCAGAATCGTGCTCGCGCACGCCACCGTACGCGTACGGTAAGCGTACCGTAAGCGCACCGTAAGCTGGCTCAGATATATATATTGATTTAAAGGCTATTTTCTCAGAATCTACTGAACAGATTTACACCAAACCTACAAAAGGCACTTCCTTGACCTGAGGACTACCTCTCTGCCAAATTTCTAGTAATTCTGTTCAGCCGTTCGGGCTGTAGCCCTGTCTAAAGGTCCTATGGAAAAATGCATGGGAAAAACGCGTTTTGGGACCCCCCTTTTATCTCAGCCCCCGCTTGACGAATCCCCCCGAGACTTTCAGGGAAGGAGCGGAGCGTAGCGCCCCACCTATTTTGAAAAATTCGCGAGGATTCGTCGACCGGCGCCAAAGTTATTCAAAATAGAATGTTGCGGATTTCCTATGGAAACGTGGTCCTAACTATAACTACCTACTGGCGACCGCCAGTAGGTAATATATATACACACACACACATATTTATATATAAACATACATATATACATATACATATATATACATACACCAAATCCCTCCAATCACGAAAGGTAGAGGCCACACAGGGGATTTCTTCGGAAACGTTTATTAAAAACAGCAAATGGCATGATGCATTTCGTCTGCCTTCAGCCTTCTTCGGATGCCGCTGTAGATCAAAGTGCTGCCACACCTGCGTCCTCAAATAGTCCTGCACCCATCCATTGGCTTTGGCTTCTAACAATCCCCCATCACATGACCAGCAGTCAGCGGGAGTTCTGTAAGTACTGCATCTCCCAGGTAACACCTTGCTGGAACCAATGCTGCGAGGGGATGGACTCCATATTCGTCCAGATGGCTACTTGCTGGGCAAGATTTAGACGCAGAGAGTCCTATATTGGAAATGTCCTTGATGACAAAACAAACACTCCCTCGAGTCCCTGATACAGATCAGGGTATCAAAAATATGCCCACTACCACAGATAGAGTAATCTCACAGTTACACGCACATACATTCTTCATACGCTAGGGCCCATTTCACTAACATACGCTCAATACTCTACCGGCATAAGACCTGTGGGAAGGGAAACCCTGCATCTATATCTAGGACGATAGGATCTGATTATAGTGGTTATCCTTAATCATAATCTATAAAACTATACAACAACAATAATCAAAATGTACTCAATAATTGACAAGAAAGAATATTCAACACCATGTTTAAAAGTTATATTGCTTTATCTAAAATTAGTCAAAGTAAATCAATCAAAATAAATCATTTCTCATAGTTACCTATTCTAACTAGTGTCAGAACGGGTCAGGACCAGTCTCTCGGCAATGTCTCTCAAGATAGTCCTCAGCATCAGGCCTCAGCAACGCAAGTTCACGCGGCAAAGGCGACGAAAGAGAGTGGGGAGAGCCCTCCCTAAGCTAATAGTTTTATAATGTAAAATACAATGGAAACTCACATAAAATTTGGTAAGAAAAACTGTATCACTGAGCAGAACGAGAAGGAAGAGATGTAACTTTGCAACATCTTGAAATCTCCGCTCAGGAAAAGTCACAATACGTAAACTACGGAACAGGAACCAAGAAACAGAAACTATTAAAGTATCCATCTCGTTCATTTCCCTCGGCAACCCGGCTCCAGCACATAGTTTATTTCAGAAGCTCCTTTGTGCACCAAGGACAAATCTTTTCTTTTGGAGATCCTCCAAACTGCTGATGTCCTCATGGAAAGTTTTATAGAAGGACTACGATCAGTTGTCTTCAACCGATTTCCAGCAGGGGTCTCTCTTGCCACATCACAGAAATATTCACTCGAGGCCAGGCTTTCAAGTCAGCCGACAAGGATTAGGCCTCCATAGGCCACAATAGACCATCTCAATTTAAAAGAAATAAAAACAACGTTAATACAACATAATGATTAAACAGTGTTAACCCCACTAATACCCTTATGTGTATGCATTTATCTAGCCTTGCGACATAAAAAGCATTAATTCTGACAGCATTTTGTGCTCAAAATAAATAGCACACAGCAACATTTAAACATGAAAACTTGCACGTTATTGTAAATACATGAACAGCACAACTAAGCTAACCCTCATGTAACTTTCTCTTATGTTAGAACAAACGAGTTGATTATTGAAACATACCTTCACAAGACAAATAATTAATTGTTAATTATTAATGAAATTAATAAAACGCATAGACATGCCAGAGCTTCAAAAGCCCAGAATTTTCTAAAAGAAAACTCTGCTCCAGCAATCCCCCCTTTGGTGATTTTATCACCAAATAAACCCAAAAAAAAAATTAGTGAAATTTTAGTCCCAAAATGGAAATCAGAAATGTCTCTTTCCTTTAGACAACATTAAACACCAGTCACTCTTTCATCATCTCTCTTTGTCTCTAAATAAACACTCTCCCTCAATTCCTCTAGTTCAATCTCTTCTGGTTCTCTCTTTGAAATTTTCGAATTCTTGTTTTTCTTTTCATTTTTCAATGAAATTTTAGTCCCAAAATGGAAATCAGAAATGTCTCTTTCCTTTAGACAACATTAAACACCAGTCACTCTTTCATCATCTCTCTTTGTCTCTAAATAAACACTCTCCCTCAATTCCTCTAGTTCAATCTCTTCTGGTTCTCTCTTTGAAATTTTCGAATTCTTGTTTTTCTTTTCATTTTTCAATTTCTCTTTCCCTCTCCTGTTTTTACAACACACACACACCAATCTTAGTATCAGTAACGCAACAATTACACAAGACAAAGGAAATAATATTCTACCTATAATAGTACTACCTATTTTTGCAATAAAATCCTTAACAGCTATCATTTTATTAGCTAGTTTAGTCCATAAACTCCCAGTCTCAAGTGGTACTAAATCTTCATGCAAATCAGTAATATTTTTGATATAGACCTTCAGGTCCTTACTTTCATCAGGAATGTAAGTGCAACAATGTTGAACTTTCAAAATTCCACAAACTCCACCCTCCTTAGCCAAAAGAATATCAAGGGCAAGTCGATTTTGCATAGACATGGCACGTACGGCACTTAATTCCGTATTCACCAAAAGAAACCCTCCTGCGGTTTTTGTCGATAAGCGATCAACCACTGTGGACAGTTTCCGGATTCCATAAGCATTTAAAGAAATTCCCACTGCTGGAATTAAAACCCCAAAAATGTCACCCACAATTTCAGACCAAGTTTCTCTCTTAAAGCGTGTTAAAAGGTTAATGTCTTCTACATCCTTTACTTTATCCGTATGAAAAATCTTAGGAAAAACCAGGCCCACATAACATGTGCCATACCAATGGTCAGGCAACTTGTAATAAGCCTTGTTCCCACACACATAGTACACTCCTGGAAAAATCGTATCTTCTCCACCTCTGAAACCCCAACCTGTCGCAATGAAGTATGTATCATGGCACTCACTAGTTCCCACAAAATATGTATCATATTGGGATTTCCTTTTGGTAATGCATAGTTTACCCTTCTGCGGTGCATCTAGAGCCAAAGTTGGACTAGCCCCATTCCTCAATTCCTTTCCCATCTCAATGTCCCAAATTGTCTCACTCACTTCATATTTTCCCCCTTTCTCATGCATATTCATTCTCCTTTCCTCAACCATATCCAGGAAAGCTTTCTCCTCTCCTTTCAAATTGCAAGTTAAATTATTCTTAAAAATGTAATCTAATGTTAGTCCTTTTTCTTCAATAAAAATCTCACCAAAAGTATTAGCTTCTTTAGCTGGATTCAGCTCTTTGTTCATTGGCAAGTGCCCAAAAATACTATCTCTGTTAGACATCTTATAATCTATTTTCCCTAACAAATAAAAAACACTACTTAAAATACTACAAGAAATACCATATGTAGCTGGTAAATGGTGATAAGTAACACCTTCTGAAACGGATGCAGGTAATTGCATGCAGACATAGCAATCCCTCACTTCCATTGTCTTCACATATTCATATAACAGTTTAGAAAAAACATTACTCGAAAAATTATTAATTGACCTATCCTTGTGTATGTAACCACTACTTCTAATTGGAACTACTTTTAGTGAATTCTTTTCTATATTAGTCATGTTTACTATATCCATTCCAAATTCTACCCTAAAAGTAACTAATAAAATTAAAACACCCCATAGAAGCATTAATAATCCAGTACAACAGCAGCACATTTTGCACCACCTCTTTAAAAAGGCACATCTGTTTCTATTCTCTTCTATGTTAGCCATTTTAGTCTAGCTTCTACTACTCCACTACTGTTTGAACTTCTTCAATTCTTCTGCAACTCTTCAGCTTTCAGTTTATCCAAATGACTTCCTTATTCACTCGATCCAAGTGAATCCTTTTTTCACTCAGTTTGGATACTTGTCATTTTTCACTTCAATTTCTTCAACATCAAACTGTATTAGATCTCCAACATCGGAATCCTCAGTACTCGACTCTTCTCCAATGTCAGTCAAGAGTACTTTCAGAATTTCACCAGTATCTTCCTCAACCACTTTTCTCAAGACCACTTCCGGATTATCTCGAGTCACTGTTTCTTCTTTTCCTTCTTCAGACAGTGTCACATAAGACCATTCCGGTGATCTGTACTTTTGGTTGGGTCTTTTAACTCTTCTTATTTCTACTGGTTCTTTTGATTCTTTTTCCTCAGCTCTTGAGGTTTGGCTTGATACTTCATTCACTTGTTCAGCCTCTGATGAATTTGCTCTTATTATTCTGTATCTCACCCTTTTTACTCGGTTGTTAGGCCAACGATCTCCTTTCACAACCTTTTTCGGCTTCAATTGCTTAACACTCCTCTCTCCAATCGAAGTTCTCTTTCTCAGAACTCGACCTTCTGTTTGTTCATCTTCATCATCTGTTTCAAGTGCCTCTTGTTTCCGTTTCCCAGTAGCTTTTCTTTTCTCCACAGATTTTTCCACCACTGTTTGAGACTTCCCTGCTTCTGTCCCTCCTCGGGTCTCTGACACGCAATCTTCTTGCTGTCTATTTGTCCCTTCACCTAGCTCCTCATCAATGTTCCCTACACCTCCTCGGGTGTCTTCCGCAATCTGTCCCTCTCTATCTTCTTCTGACCCTGTTTCTTCAAGGATAATCTCAAGTGGTTCTTCAATCTCCTCTTCTTCTGATTCAGGAGTGGGCTCAATGTGTTTTCTCTTTTCTTTTCTTTTACTCCCACTGCTACTTGAAACTTCAGGCTCTGTAACAGAATTAGATTCTCCTTCTGATACTCGCAGTGAATCTCTTGAAGCTCTCTCCGCTTCTTTTCTCACTGATTCTGTATCTTCAGGATCTTCACCATCACTGGAATCTGACTCTTCATAATACTCTTCACCAGTTCCCTCTCTCGGGCTTGGAACTCTCAGAGTATGACTTGCATGTACCCAGTGCTTCACTCCAGCACACTTTACTGCAGTTGTTGTAGTCAGAATGACTTGCCTCGGCCTTCCCCACCTTGGAATCAAGCAATTTCTTCTTCTGTGCACCTTAATCCTTACCCAGTCACCTGGACTCAGATCATGGGCTTGCTTCTTCTCAAGTGTGGTAGCTTCTTCTCCAATCTGGTGAAACACAGAATGAACTGCGTCAGCCAGGCCTTTACAGTAATCCAAAATCATGTCATCAGTTATTGACACCAATTTATTCACAGGCACGAATGCATGGCGCATAGCACGTCCCATGATTATCTCATGCGGGCTCAAACCAGTAGTTCTATCTGGAGTAGATCTCATCGTCATCAAGACAAGAGGTAACACATCCGGCCATTTCATACCGGTGGCTAGACACATTTTTCCAATCCTATTCTTGATTGTGCCATTGATCTGCTCAACCACACCAGAAGCCTCTGGTCGGTATGCACAATGTAACTTCTGCTGTATTTTCAATGCTTCACAAATCAAACCAATAAGTTCATTTTGAAAGTGTCTACCTCTGTCCGACTCAATTGTAACTGGAAACCCGTACGTAGGAATCAACTCCCTTAACAGTAACTTTGCCACTGTTAATCCATCATTTCTTCTAGTCGGGTAAGCTTCCACCCACCTTGAAAACAAACAGACTACCACTAGAACATATCTCAATCTGTTCACTTGGGGCATCTCAATGAAATCAATCTGCATTCTTGTAAAAGGACCTCCTTCCCTGCCTATTGTCCCCAAACTCACCACTGTCTTTTTCCCAGTGTTAAATTGCTGACAAATCAAACATCTTTGACAAATGCTCTCCGCAATTGTTCTAAACTTTGCATTGTACCAGGTCTGCTTAAAGGACCTTACCATTGCATCCCTCCCCAGATGTCCCTGACCATGATACATCCTTGCCATTGACGACAAAATTGAGTTTGGCATCACTGGTCTGCCATCTCTGTAGACCCAAACATGGTCTGTTTCTCTTGGAGCACATCCTGCTTTAACCCAATCTTGTTTTTCTTCCTCTCCTGCCTCATCTTGTAACTGCTTTACTTCATCCCACGTTTCTAGGACATTAGTAAACATCACAGAAAGGAGAGACATTTCCTCCATCCTACTCCGGTTAATAGATTGGTTGGTCTTAGCACAATACTGCGCCACATCGTTGGCAAACCTGTTACCAACAGTGATAAAATCATCCCCTGAAACATGTGCGGCACATTTTACAACTGCTAACTCCTTAGGCAGCTGTATCGCCTCAAGCAATTTTCCAATCAACTCAGCATTCTTTATCGGGGTTCCACCCGATGTCAAGAAACCTCTTTGTAGCCACAATTGGCCAAAGTCATGCACCACTCCAAATCCATACTGACTATCAGTCAACACGGTTGTTCTCATATCTTTCCCAATCTCACAAGCTCTTGTCAATGCCACTATTTCAGCAACTTGCGCAGATTTCACTCCTTTCAATGGTGATGCTTCCATTATTTCTGAAACTTTGCACACTGCATACGCTGCACATAGTACACCATTATCATTTCTCAGGCATGATCCATCCACAAACAACACATGATCATTCTCATATAAGGGAATATCTTTTATGTCTGGTCTCGGTTTTGTACAGTACTCAAGCACATCCAAACAATCATGATCATCTTCCATCTTTATACCCATATTTTCAATATCCGGCAAGAGTGTCGATGGATTCACATTCACACATCTTTCAAGAGTCACATTTGATGCTCCCAGAATCACTTTTTCATATTTAGTCAGCCGACTATGTGACATATGCTGAGTTCTGCTTCTTGTCAAAAGAATTGCCACATTGTGAGGTACGAATACCCTTACAGGATACCCCATTATGATCCCCTCACTCTGTTCCAGGCTTCTGCATGTCGCAGCTACAGCCTTCAGACAACCTGGTAACCCCACGGCTACAGTGTCAAGTGTCGATGAAAAGTATGCAATAGGCCTTCTCAATTGCCCATGTTTCTGGATTAACACTGAAAGTGCACATCCATTCCTCTCACTGCAGTACAGTTCGAATTCTTTTTCATAGTCTGGCATACCCAAAGCTGGAGCCTCACACATTTTAGTTTTGAGCTCTTCAAATGCTGCCAGTTGTTCTGCATCCAGATCTAATGGATCTGTCATTTCACTTTTTGTCAGCTTAATCAATGGCTTTGCTATCAGGGAAAAATTAATTATCCACTGACGACAATATCCCACCATACCCAGGAACATTCTCACTTCTCTCTGGGTTTTCGGGGCTTTCATTTCTTTGATTATTTTGATCCTGTCAGTAGTCACTTTTCTCAGACCTTTTTCAATATTATGTCCAAGATAATGCACCTCTTTCTTGCAAAATTGCAATTTGGCTGGAGATACCTTTAACCCTCCATCTGCCAGATGATTCAGTAAAGCTATGGTATCCATTTCACAAGCTTCACGTGTCTTTGATGCCACAAGCAGGTCATCAATATATTGCACTAGCACTGAGCTCTCAGGCATGATCAAACTTTCCAACGATTTCTTCAATAACTGATTAAATATCGAAGGACTCTCCGTATACCCCTGTGGGATACGACACCATGCTAAAATACGCTGGCCAAACCTAAATGCAAAAATCGGCTGGCTGTCATGATGCAATGGAATTGAAAAGAACGCATGACACAAATCAATTACTGTATACCACTCAGCATCATGTGGAATTTGATACAGAATCACTGATGGATTTGGCACAATAGGACAGCATGCCACCACAATCTGATTAATTTTTCTCAGGTCTTGCACAATCCTGAACTTGCCATTAGGCTTTTTCAGTCCCATTATCGGTGAATTACACGGACTACTCAGTAGTTCTCTCAGAACTCCCTGCTGAATCATTTTCTCAATTATAGGAGTTATCCCTTCAATTATTTCTGGTGTCATTTTGTACTGAGGAATGTTAGGATATGTAATTCCCTCTTTCACTGCAATTTTCACTGGATCTACATTATTCATCAATCCCACATCCTCTCCTGTAAAATCCCAAACTGCTCTTTTCACTGTATCCCTCAGCACTTGAGGCAAATCCTCCGGATTGAACACTGGAAATGCACCTATTAACTCATTTTCTCTATTCTCTAGAGTCATTCGGTAGAAAACATCATCATCCGGTGTCTCAAAAGCTAATCCATCTGGTGTACAAAAAATTGTACAATTCATTTTACACAATAGGTCCCTACCTAACAGGTTCACTGGACTCGTGTCACAGACAATAAATCTGTGCATGTCTGAAAATTTCCCTATCTGTACTCTTACTGGTTCAGTAAGACGTGTTCTGATCTGTGTATTGGCTACACCAACTACTTGGATTGCTTCATCCGAGAGAGGAAGATTTTTAACATCTGTTGACCTGACAGTGGATCTTGTCGCACCTGTGTCTACTAAAAAAGTAACACCTTCTTCATTTATTTTCCCATCCACAAATGGTCCTGCCTGGTCTATTTCTAGAGTTGCACCAAGTATGCACTCTTCTTCCTCTCCTCGGCACCGTCAATAATCACCCTCAGACTCACTCCCTTCACTTTTTAACAAGTACTGCTGTACTTTGTTAGTACGTTTCAGTTTGTTTACCTGCTCATCATTGAAGAATCCTGAGTCCTGATTGTACTTTTGTACCCCTCTATTCTGCGGTAAGGGCGGTTTTGGCTCTTGACTTTGCTGCTGTCTCACCACTTTCTGCTGTTGTTGCTGCTGGTTATTCCCATCATTCTGCACCTGTTGATTTAAGGGTTTACCCTCATTATTCACTAATGGTGGATTAGGACATTCAGATCTCCAATGTCCCAGTTGGCCACAGTTGTGACATGGGAACTTCTTTTTCGCCTCTTCAAGACTTCCCCTTCCTTTTCCTGCAAATCTCGGTCTATTTCCTCCATTATTTCCTGGATTATTTGCCTGTTCCACTAACTGTGCTTCCTGTCTTTCTGCAACTTTCACTTGTGCCCACATTGCTTTTTCTTTCAGCTTTCTCTGTTTTGCTTCAATTTCATCACTGAAATATTTCGCATGTCTCAAAATCTCATCTACTTTTTTACTCTGCCAATCCACTGTATGTTCACGAATTCTCTCACCAATTTCAGGTCTAAGACCATATACAAATCGGTATACAAAATGACTCAAATCTTTGTCACCCAGGTGTTCATCTCCACTGAATTGTTTAAATGCCAGTATCAGCCTTTCGTAAAAAGCATGAACTGATTCTTTTGCTTCCTGTTGTGTTCGATCTATCTTAACCCAGTCTGTCTCTTTTGGAGGAACTTTACTCTTCAGGTATACCATCACCTGATCATACTTCCTCATCACTTCTGGATCTGGTGCCCCTGTTCTTGAATCTCTTGGATATTCCTCAGTAGGCCAACTCACAACTATTTTACACTCAGTCCACAAGTCTGCTGGAACAATTATATCAAACAGACTATTCAGGTCAATCCACAGTACTTTTGACAATTTCACAAACCTATCTACCTGCCTATACCACTCGACGGGCTTTTCTCTCAATCGAGGGAAATCATTCGTAAATGATAAAATATCCTGTCTGGTCCATGGAACATGTACATACCCTCCTCCAGGTATTTCTCTCATGGGATAATTCTCCACTGGTTTCTCTTTTTCTCTCACTGGAAATGCTGCTGAAACAGTTGTTCTATCCTCAGATTCCTCTCTTTTCCTATACCACCTATCCTTCCACTTTTCTACATCACCCCATCTACGCAGTAATGCCACCATTTCTTTAATCTGTCCTGTTCTACCAGAAGTATTCAAATTTTCAATGTCTTTCTCAGTGAAATCCATCCTGTACGTTTTCTGCAAAGCCTTTACTCTATCAATGTCAACCCCTTGCTCATTTGCTATCGCTCTTAGTCTATCATGAGTATTTCTTGCTCTCCATGTTATGCTCTTGCACATAAACATTAATTCACCATCATGATGACTCTTCAGGATTTCTGTTGGAACTGTTCCTGTCACAAGCTCTTCTAATTCTATTCTTAACTTAACCACATCAATAACTTGTGAATCTTTATCCTTTTTCTGAAGAACTTTCATCCAATCGTTTAAATCGTCCACTGTTATTTCTGCAGTTTTTCTTACTGGAACCACTTTTTTCTGCGGTTCTAAAATCGGCATCCCTGAACAACTAGGTTCACTGACATCCAATAATTCACTTTGTCTCAGGTCACTTCTCCCTGTCCTTTTTTCTGAATCTCCTGAAGGACCCACTGAATTTGTCGATTCATTTGCAATATATGGAATTACCAGTCCACTTTCACCTGTTCTCTGTTTGTCAAACACAGGCATTATTGGACCTATAGTTACAGGTACCGTAACAGCTTCTAGATTCTTCGTTAACTCTCTAATTTTCTCAGCTAGTTCTGTTGTTGTTTTTGCTAATTTTCTAGCATTTTCCTCACTACCTCGACTCTCTCTCTCCCTGAAGGAACTACTACCCCTTGATTCAGGTGTCATTTTTTCTTTCTCAACTGTATCTCTTATCGGAGAAACAACTGGTGTACTCTCATCTGGTTCTGTTCTATATGGAGGTGGTCTTTTGTAAATCATGTCATTTAAGACTTCATCCTCATATTCTCCATACCTTCTCATGTCTGACTCAGAAGCTCTTTCTGTCGAAGGAGCAGAAGCTTCAACTGTTCTCATTGGATATAATCCCTCTGACATACAAGCATCTCGCCATCTTTTCATTCGATCTTGATGTGTTTCCCGATCATGCCTCCTCCCAAACATGTACCTGTAATACCCTCCAGACCTTTGTTTTTCTCGGTCATGAACTTCCTCTTCCCATTCTACTAAAGCCTCGAACTGTGTAGGTCTCGGCTTCGGGTCAAGACATAACATCTTTTCCCGTAAGTTTCTCAACACGGCCAAATTAAATGAACCATGTTCCGGAAATGCTAGAACACCATCTTCTTTAGTATACTTAACCCAATTCTGCAACCATATACAGGTATGCAGTCCATATTTCACAGCCATGAAGGATGCAGGCGTTTTCGCTGGAGGTAACAACTCACCCTCTCTTGTTTTAACCTCTTTATCCTTTCTAAACCACTTTTTAACTTTTCCAAAAAAGGTCTTTTTCCTTTTCTCTTCTTGGTAATACATTTTAGCAAGCGCTTTTCAAATTCTCTACTTTCTCCGTATTATAAATATACAATACGAGTTTCTCAACCAATAGCAGCGCGACTCACACTAACGCACCAATCCTGGAGCGTCTACGTCACTAAACAGCTTTTCCAATCCCTGCGCAACTCACACTAACGCACCAATCCCAGCGCGAACCCTATTCTGATTCACTATCCAATCAGTGCGCGGACCTTCTGACGTCAACAGTCGCTGCAGTCTCTGTCTCCTGTCTCTGTCACTCGTCTACCCCTCCCTTACAAAATTCTCAGTAGACTTCGTGTATCAAAATCTCTACAAAATCTATTAGTTACAACATAAAAACATCTCCATTGTCTGCTTCGCTAACCACAGAATAGTAAAAGAGAGTCTATTTTCAAGAATCAACAACTTTCATACATCGCATAACCGTTTTCCCTAGGACTTATCCAAAGAGTCTTACAGTCAATAAATGTATATGCATTCACGCACATTCATACGAGAAAAATATAGTACATGCACACAGAATCCTGCTTCTCGAGAACAGCACAACCTGTCTCTATACAGAATTATAACTCAACAACTAAGCAGCTTACCTCTGCTCAGTTCCTCAAACAAGCTCAGAGAATATCTATTACTCCTCCCGCGATAAGCTTTAACGGAAATCCTTACGGACCCCTGGGACTTAAGACCAGAGTTTCACAGATAACCTTCACTATGATTCACACTCCTTATATACTAGAAATGTCTAATAGTAACATACAACAATGTCACTAATTCCGAACCCAGACAATGTGAACGCGCAACTTCAATTGTCACACGTAATTCCTTACAATCCCGTCTTTCCCGAGAGCAGCATATACACCTTACTCTGCCCTACTACGGAACTGCTTCCACAGCTTCCAAATTCCAGAAGCACTACATATAACTCAACATGACGACTCCAACATATAGTATTAGTACATATACCAATAACATCAAAAATAAATCAATAATCAATAAGCTAGTTTACAAGCAATCTTATCTTATCTTATCAGATCAAGACAACCATCTACAACCATCCTCTGCTACCAGAGAAATTGATACAGATCAGGGTATCAAAAATATGCCCACTACCACAGATAGAGTAATCTCACAGTTACACGCACATACATTCTTCATACGCTAGGGCCCATTTCACTAACATACGCTCAATACTCTACCGGCATAAGACCTGTGGGAAGGGAAACCCTGCATCTATATCTAGGACGATAGGATCTGATTATAGTGGTTATCCTTAATCATAATCTATAAAACTATACAACAACAATAATCAAAATGTACTCAATAATTGACAAGAAAGAATATTCAACACCATGTTTAAAAGTTATATTGCTTTATCTAAAATTAGTCAAAGTAAATCAATCAAAATAAATCATTTCTCATAGTTACCTATTCTAACTAGTGTCAGAACGGGTCAGGACCAGTCTCTCGGCAATGTCTCTCAAGATAGTCCTCAGCATCAGGCCTCAGCAACGCAAGTTCACGCGGCAAAGGCGACGAAAGAGAGTGGGGAGAGCCCTCCCTAAGCTAATAGTTTTATAATGTAAAATACAATGGAAACTCACATAAAATTTGGTAAGAAAAACTGTATCACTGAGCAGAACGAGAAGGAAGAGATGTAACTTTGCAACATCTTGAAATCTCCGCTCAGGAAAAGTCACAATACGTAAACTACGGAACAGGAACCAAGAAACAGAAACTATTAAAGTATCCATCTCGTTCATTTCCCTCGGCAACCCGGCTCCAGCACATAGTTTATTTCAGAAGCTCCTTTGTGCACCAAGGACAAATCTTTTCTTTTGGAGATCCTCCAAACTGCTGATGTCCTCATGGAAAGTTTTATAGAAGGACTACGATCAGTTGTCTTCAACCGATTTCCAGCAGGGGTCTCTCTTGCCACATCACAGAAATATTCACTCGAGGCCAGGCTTTCAAGTCAGCCGACAAGGATTAGGCCTCCATAGGCCACAATAGACCATCTCAATTTAAAAGAAATAAAAACAACGTTAATACAACATAATGATTAAACAGTGTTAACCCCACTAATACCCTTATGTGTATGCATTTATCTAGCCTTGCGACATAAAAAGCATTAATTCTGACAGCATTTTGTGCTCAAAATAAATAGCACACAGCAACATTTAAACATGAAAACTTGCACGTTATTGTAAATACATGAACAGCACAACTAAGCTAACCCTCATGTAACTTTCTCTTATGTTAGAACAAACGAGTTGATTATTGAAACATACCTTCACAAGACAAATAATTAATTGTTAATTATTAATGAAATTAATAAAACGCATAGACATGCCAGAGCTTCAAAAGCCCAGAATTTTCTAAAAGAAAACTCTGCTCCAGCATCCCCATAACATCCCAGCCTCAAAAATAAGTTTCCACCGGGCCATAAATAGGAAAACAATATGACCTTCTCCTCGTGAAGTCACGAGCTGTCAGCACAGAAGCCCTGGCTTATTTCACTCGTAGAGGCGGGATGAGAAAAATCCAATCCCTTGGAAAAGAAACACTATATATATATATTACGAGCCACACTGGTAATTAGGTAATTATTCTTTATTCGGCAGCAAACAGATGTGTTTCAACCACAGCCGTGGTCTTGATCACATGACTCCCAGCCAGGGTTCTTGGGAGTTTTTACGTCACACACGAAGTGAAAGGATTAACATGGTAAATATTCAACAACATCATTTCCTTCTACTCATGATTCATCATTAAAGCAGTACTGCTTTATGTTTAGTAATTGAGGCAGCATATATATGGTCGAGATAGGTCAATGCGCCTGTTTTGTCACATACACCAATTTTGTGAGTCTTCCTGGTGTGACGTCCCTGTGATCCAAGAGGGTTTGGCCATTACTTTGGTGGGTTGCAACTAACAAATCATATGCCACGCTAGTATGTGTGTATTTATACTTTTTGAAAGATGTGAGCTAGCCCATCTTTTATGATTCACAAGAGGAAAGCGACACATTAACAATCTCCTCACTCTCTGTAGAAGATTAGATACATTTTTTACAGATCCTGACGAAATGCAATTAGATCGCTCATCGACAACCAAAGGCATGACACATGTTGACCAATTATCTAGACTCAAATATGCTGAGTCGATAGGTGGCTAACACTTCTTGCACTCAAGAGACAGGGATCATTATATCTGTAAGTTTTTAATTTCAGCATTGATCACAGACACCCTATTAAATATATAGACACATGGTCCATAGTTGATTTTAATTCACTTCTTCATAATTCCCAATCTTCTCACTCACTGACTGGATACCCACACGCATCTCCAGTCTTTTCATTAGGTGATTAAAAAGATCTTGGTTAAGTGCCACAGCGAGGGGCCCATCAGGCATTGCAGCAGCAGCCCAACATGGAGCAAAGCCCAGTGATGAAGCATGCCACCCTCGGGTGGGTGAGGCCAATTGTTCCTAAGAGTGCACACTTCCAGTAACTCTACATGAGCTCTAAAGAGAGTTTTCTAGTGTTAGCCATGGAACAGTATACTTTTTTGGAGTGTAATAAGCATGTAGTCCCAGTCAGCTTAGCTACGTATTATGCAATAGGTGATGGTGTCAGTCCTGCCACCCGGCACTAGACAATGCACCTTTTTGTAAGCAGTGCCTGAACAGCTCCACCTTTTATAGCAAAACACAAAGGCAACCCTACTCAATGAGAACCAGGGCAATTAAGTATTGTCAAAGAACAGTGGCCCTATCAGGATAAAAAATCTATACTTGATGCAAAAATAAGCACAATCGCACGGTGAGAATGTTTAGAGGATGTAGATAAAGAAAGCAACACAAAGTAGTCCAACACTGGTTGTGACAAAAGCAGTGGTGTCTGCAACCGATTGGGGGTGGCAGGGCAGGGGCAGGGGCGAGGGGGGTTGTTAAAGAAAAAAATAACAATAAATTACCTTATCACCGCCGCGTCGGACTCCACCAGCGCCGAACAGGAACCAGGAAGCACCCAGGCTCCCCTGACCAATCACAACACACTGCAATGCATTGTTGTGATTTGTAAGCACCCAGGCTCTCCTGACCAATCACAACACTGCAATGCAGCGTTGTGATTGGTAAGCACCCAGGCTCCCCTGACCAATTAGAATGCTGCAATGCAGCGTTGTGATTGGTCTCAGTGCTGTTTTTCTCCGCTCAGACGGAGACGGGGACCCTAGGCAAGTTCTCCACGCAGGCTGTAATGCAGCCTGTATGGAGAATATGCATTGTGCACATGACTTAGCGGAGGAGCCGCCACTGGACAAAAGAAATAGTAAACTGTATTTAACAGTACTAATAAGTAAGGTGCATAGTGTACCACGTGATAAAGGAACCAAAACAAAACAAGATAGGGCACACAATATAATTATACATACAATACAGAAGAAGGCAAAGACAGGTTTCCAGATGTATCAAAGGGTTTTAACCCTTCTGTGTCCAGTGGAAAATGTGTTCCTACATATGGTCAAGGGTTCAAAATTATGACAAACAACCAACGGCAATAATCATATATAAATATCCCTTACACTTGAACTTTTTTAACATTCAAAGGGGTCGGATAAGTGGCTTGTTCTAAAGAATTTTGATGATATTTCGACCCCCTGTTGAGGTGCGGGGTCTCATTAGGAGCAATTGATATGGGGGACACCTGTGGTTGCAAAATATATTGAGTGACTATTCAGTTTCAGGAATTGTGCATCCGGCGACTATGATGTGGTTTGAAGAATCACATACCTGATGGAAGCATGGAGGAAAACATGTAAAATAACATAGAAGTGCAAACCAACAACGTACTGTAAAGCGGAAGGCTTACTCACATGGGTACCCTTGATGGGAGCTGGGCACAGGTCAAGGTAGGAAAATGGAATAATAATGGAGAGAGGGATTAAACTACTGCAGAGTCTATTACTGGGTGTTGGTACTCAAAGCAGACATGGTGGATAATAATCAAACCTGATTTACCCCCAGGGAGAAGGAGGTGAAATGGGTCACTTGTCTTTAGTGCAGAATAAGCGGCATGCACCGATGTGCTGGGGACCATGGTTTAATAGCTGAGATGAGCTTTGGAATCAATTTAGTGCTACAATGGGCGAACGGTCTGTGCCATAAAGAATATTGAGGTGGAAAGGTGGTGGGCTGCTCGATCCAGCCTCGCCGTAACCAAGGTGGCAGCTGATTAGCGCATGGGATCTGAGTTTATTAAAGAGACGGGTGGGCGCTCATGATCCAAGCATATGGAAGCCTGCAATGGACACAGGGCGTTGCCCAGTAGAAAGAGTGACAGTGCGTTGTGGCACGGCCGTAAATATTTCCACCATCTCCCTGACCTTTGGGTATTTGCTTTTGAAATACAGGTTCAGCCTCTGGGTATTTACTTTTCAAATACAGGTTCTGCCATTTTATACATAGTTTTACATGAACCAGCTTCTGCCCCCAAATGTAAAATGTATTTCCTTTCTTTCATTTCCAAAGGACAAGTCTTTTATTGAAGATACTCACCAAAGGCTGAGTTATATCAATAAAATTGCATTAAGGACATTTACATGACATTTAACTTCTTAACAATACTGTCAGATATTGGGTTATTGGTTCAGGAGGTTGAACCCCTTCTCAAGCAACAATCACAATGCTTTTCAGGGCGAACCACAAAAAGTCACTAAATTAATCTGTGTTTACCCTCTGGTAGCTTGGCACAAAAGCAGTCAGGCTTCAGTTAGAGGCAATATGTAAAATATTTATGTAGCACTCAAACACTATTAAAGTGAAAACACTGCGTGTGTCGGTTCAGGTGAGGGCGCCAATCAGGAGCTGCGTGGTGCTGTGATGCGATGTCCTGCATCACGCTGCATCAAGTTGCATCATGCTGCGTCAGTTCTGAGGAACCCACAGTTAGGCCAGGAGGAGTACACTCTGATTCCAGCAACGGGTCCAAGACCTGGGGGAGCACCTCTTAGGGATCAGGACTTACACCATCAGAGCCCAGCAGGGCATTGGTAGGTCCAGTTGAGTCTGGGCAAATGAGCAGATGCTGGACGGGTCACTAGAGCTTGTTTTGTCCCTGTAGCTCAGAAGAGGAGGCCAGTCAACTAGCCCTTGGAGTCACTCTTGTCGTTCTGGGTTTAATGAGCAGGCCCAGTCTTCCTTCTTGTAGGGCAGTCCTTCTTGCAGCAGGGCAGTCCTTCAAGCAGAAGAGCAGATGGGCAGTCCAGCTTCTGAGTCTTCCAAAGGTCTAGAAGTGATCTGAAGAGTGGGTCTGACGGTGCTATTTTATACCTAGTGCCAGCTTTGAAGTGGAAGAATCTTCTAGAACTTCCTCCCACAGAGGATCTTAGAACCTGACTCTCTGCCCAAGCTCCACTGGATCTGGGATCACAAAAGGCTAATGTGAAGTTCTTTGTGTGTGTTCTGAGGTAGCTCCTTTGAAATGCAAGTGGGGCTGTGCGCAGCTCTGACCCCATCTGGTCTGGATTTCCCATCCTGCCAACACCTAGTCCCCCATTGTGTTACTGTCTGGGAGGAGTACACAAAGGCCAACTACACCTAGTCATGAGACCCAGGATACAGGGTGCAATCACCAAATGGTTAGGACAAGAAAATATCAATTTACTAAAGGTGGCATTTTAAGACTTTACCATTAAAGAGGGTTTTGAATTGGAATTTTTTAGACACCAAACATGATGTTTCTACCTGACTCAAACTAAAGTTATCACTTATCAAATGCAATAAGATAAACCAATCCTATGGGAGAGGTAGTCTTTGAAGTAATGGAAACCTATTTAAGCATTTGTCACTACCATGATGTGTGAAACTTCTAAAGACGTGTCCAACTTTTCAAATAAAATGCACCTTGCCCTAAGTGCTGTTTAGGGCCGACCGTAGGGATAAATTATATGCATGAAAAGCAAATGTTTATTTTGCCAGGTCAAAATAGCAGTTTAAAACTACACACAGGCTACAATGGCACGCCTAAGATATGTTTAAAAAGGCTACTAAAGGGGTTGCACAATAAGTGTTGCAGGCCCACCAGTAGCATCTAAAGTCAAGGCCCTGGGTACAAGTACTACCATTTTACTAAGGACTTGTAAGTAAATGAAATATTCCAGTTGGTGGTAAGCCACTTTTACCATGTTTAAAGGAGAGAGCACAATCACTTTAGCACTGGTTAGCAGTGGTAAGGTGCACAGAGCCCTAAAGCCAGCAAAAATACATCCAGAAAATAGGAGGGGTGAAGGCAAAATGTTTGGGGGTGACCTTGCAGAGAGGGACAAGTCTAACCAATACTAAGTAAAACTACTGTAGTAGTGTAAAATAATTATTGTTTCATTCCCCTTAAACTAGATAATGATGAAGTATAACTAGAACTTGCATTTAAATGTAAAATTGTTCCACTATAGTAAAAGTCTGAATTAGAACAAGAAAAAACATACAAGTAAAAAGCAAAACCTAGAATGCTATTCTTGCGTAATCAGGATATTGTAGTGCTCTCTTGCGTTCATTTGTTGTGTAGTCATGCAATTCCTAAAGGACACTCCATATTTGATGAAAAGTTTGAACATCAACAATATTCTTAACTTCCATATTGTATGGTTGTCTGGTGGGGATGGGGTGGAAAGTTCAGATGATTATTCTCTGGGATCAGACTATTATGGGGAAGAAGATGGTGGGACGATTGATGCTTATAGTGTTGTTCACAGATTTGTTTTTGAGCTTCTCTGCTGTCCTGTCCTTTCTCTTTCTGCTCCAGTAACAGCTGCAGATTTACGCTACTTGAGTTAACCCTAAGGAGTGTGTAGAAAGTTAATTTGTGTCCATCCTTGGTTATGTTTATGTGTGCATTTTGAGTCTGATGTTTGGTGTCTTTTTGCTGTGTGACGCTTTTGTTTGCTGAGTTAAAAATATTTTGAACCTTAAAACATAAATAACAATCCTGTTGATTATGTCTCCTCTTGAGCTTGAGAGTTTACCACAGTCCAAAAACATCTGCATGAGATTTGCATTAGGTCATTTGCATCTCCTGTAAGCCTGATTGCTGGATATACCCGGTATGGCCTTTTAACTTGGAGTCCAGTAGTGTCTCATTAGAATTTGTTGGTGAGTAACTTATTTACATGCTAATGCTTCTTTTACAGATTGTTAGTAGTTATTTATTCTATGTGGTTGGAAGAATAGAATGATTGAACCTACTTTCCTAGTAAAAAAAATGTCCTCAAGTGTACGGCATCGTCTCATATGATTTAACATATTAAAATGGCAGATTGGAACATTAGAAAAGATTTTATCAACAAACCAAGTTGATATGGGTTGTTCTGAGAGCGATAATGCCATAGTTAATAGTAATAATTGTTCCGTTTATCATCTTTTTGATAGGTAAGCTACTCATGTTATGTCAACATGCAAACAATATCTGTTTTCAGTATCATCATTAGCGTGGTCAATTGAGAGTATGCCATGCTGTATCCAATAGAGTCAGTAAAGTGTGTTAGCTCTTCTTTGGAGATTAAGGTTTTTCCAGAGAGTCAGTAAAGTGTGTTTGCTCTTCTTTGGAGATTAAGGTTTTCCCATATCTGGAGAAAAATTACTGGGTTTGATGACCTTCTTCAAGCAGATGATGGCAAGTACACTTTGTAAATGAACCAGTGACTGTTTTTTCACTCTTTGTGGATGTAAGTTTGCTTCAGGTAATGATAATACACCATTTCTGTTTTTAATCCTTTTCTATATTTACCCATTTCAGAACTTCAGACAGTGCAGTTAATAACCAGTGCTGTGCTTGGGATAATGTGTATGCAATAAGCAACTTATTAGGCTATCCTCAGAAACTATGGTGACTCAAAATCTTTCTCTCTTAAGATCTCTCTTTAAAAAAAAAAAATATTATTGATAGTTCATTACACAGTTTCTCGTATACTAAAGTGCTTGTGATATTGAAGTTTGATTGCCACATATCATTCGATAAACATACTCAATCCATAACATATATTTTGTAAATATCGCAAACCTTTCCTTTTTGAATGCTCTGCCCAGGTTTGAGAAACAGAACGATATCATCGGCATATAGTTTTATATTAGACATGCCTTGCATGGGGGCTGTTTGTAGTGCTTTTTGTATAATGGCTATTGCCAGAGGTCCTATAAATAGGGCAAAAAGAATTGGGGAAAGAGGACACCTCTGACGT
Source organism: Triturus cristatus (assembly GCF_964204655.1). Classification (NCBI taxonomy): domain Eukaryota; kingdom Metazoa; phylum Chordata; class Amphibia; order Caudata; family Salamandridae; genus Triturus; species Triturus cristatus. The sequence continues at coordinate 913,285,287 of NC_140583.1, forward strand.
GTGCCTCTATTTTCTTTACAGCCGCCTACATTTCTGGAGTTGATAGGTATTTGTGCCGAGGTGTCCTTGTATAGATATTTCACTATATGTATAAACTTCTAGGAGAACCCAAATCTTTGAAGAATTGAAAAAAGACATTTCCAGGACACCAGATCAAAAGCTTTCTCGGCGTCTAAAAATAACACCTGTGCCTCTATTTTATTCTGGGTAAAATAGTCCAGAACTTCAATTAAGAACTTTGTATTTGAGGAAAGCTGTCTGCCTGCTACATTTCCTGCATTGGCCAGGGTGGATAATTGATCCAACGATCTTATTTAGCCTATTGGTGAGCAGTTTTGTAAAGATTTCATAGTCTGCATTAAGAAGGCTTACAGGCCTATAGGAATTCATGTTTTCCCTATTTTTATCTTTTTTTTAAATACTAACTACAATAGCCATATAAAATGATGTTGGGGTTCTCCACCTTTTGATATGTGTTTTGCAAACGTTAGCAGTTGTATGTTTAGAATTGGAGCGAACCTCTCGTATAATTCTGCTGGAAGTCCATCCTCCCGTGTTGCTTTACCTTTAGCCATTGAACTCACTACTATTCCTATTTCCTCAAGAGAGAATTCCGATGTTACCATTTGGTTTTGCTCTTTACTTATATTGGGATAGGCAGTTTATCTAAAAACCTCATAAGACTATCTGTCATTACTTGTTGATCTGTCTGATAGACTTCCTCATTGTGTTTTAAAAAAGTGTTCCCGATCTCTAAGAAGCTGGTTATCTGTGTCTTGGAATCAATATCTGTCAGTGATAGAATCCTATTTTGAACCTGTCTATCCTTTGACTGCAACGCAAGTAATCTCCCCATTTATTCGCTCTCCTCATATACCCTCTGGAGGTAAGCAGTGTTGGCAGTATTGCACTGCGCATAATAGTATTCCTGCATGTCTAACTTTGCCTGTGAAAGCTCCTGTTTTGTAACTAAATTCATATTTTGAGAGTTTTTTTTACTAGCCTGCCTTGTTTCGAGCTCATGTCTTCTTTCCCTTTTTCCCATCTGTTGTAGGATTTCTTTAGATGTAACTAAACCCCGTAGTACAGCCTTAAAGGCATCCCAGACCGTCTTTACCTGGGCAGTATCTGTGTTATTCAAAAAATAGCTATTCATTTCATCAGTTACCTCTGAGCACCATTCTTCACTCTCTAGATTGATTTTGTTAAAATGCCATCTTTTGGGTACTTTTTCAAGCCCTAACCCTGCTACTTCCATTTTAATTAGGACATGGTCTGAGAAGGCGTTTTGAATGTATTTGAGTGATCATTTTCAGACCATGCGATATTAAAAAATAGTCTATTCTGGAAGCAGTATTACATTTTGCTGAAAAACCTGAGAAAGCTTGTTTCCTGGGGTACTGAGAGCGCCTTGGGTCTATCAGATCTAAATCCCTTTTGCAGTTAGCTACAGCAATGGCCATCTGAGGCTTATTTTGTTTTCTTGCTTTAGTAGAAGAGTAAATTAGCGGGTCTTGAAGGAAGTTAAAATATCCCCCCAGAATAACAAGGCTGGGGATATTGGTTAGTGCCTGTTTAAGCTGAAGCATAGGGAGCAGGTTATCTAGAACCTGTGCGTCAATCGTAGCTATAGTAAAGTCTGATTGATTTAATCTCCCATTTACAAAGGCCCACCTTCCACCTGGATCTATCTGCCTGACTTTCACCTGAAATGGTACATGTTTACCCACATATATGCCCACCCCTTCCGTGCAGAGCTGTCATTTGACAGACAATTGAATCCAGCCCATTGTTGAAAAATCCTGTTTGCACTACTTATGTTCATAAAATTAGTTTCCTGCGAAAGTATATCCGGACAGTGGCTTCTCAGCCAGCTTTCTATTGCCTTGCCCTTACGTTTATTGTTTAGTCCATTAGTATTAATCAATCAATCAAGCAATCAGAGGAATTGTAAGCACGCTACTCACCTGTGAGGGTCTCAAGGCACTGAGGCTGCGGGGGGAGGGGTCCGTAGATCTGTTTAGCCGAAGAGCCAGGTCTTGAGTGTCTTCCTGAAGGTGTTCAGGGAGGGGGCGTGTCTGATGTCTGCCGGTAGCTCATTCCAGGTCTTGGCTGCAATGTGAGAGAAGGATCTTCCGCCTAATCTGGCTCTGTGGATGTGCAGGGTTTCGGCCAGTGCGAGGTTGGAAGATCGGAGGTTTCTTTTGGGTACGTGGAAGTTGATTCTGTCATTGAGGTATTTGGGACCATAATTGTGTAGGCATTTGCAAGCATGAGTGAGGATTTTGAAGGTGACTCTTTTCTCCACGGGGAGCCAGTGGAGTCTTCTTAGGTGTTGGCTGATGTGTTTGTGCTGGGAGATGCCGAGGATGAGTCTGGCGGCGGAGATCTGTATTGTTTGGAGTTTGCGGAGTAGGGACTTGTAGATGCCGGCGTAGAGTGTGTTTCCATAGTCCAGTCTGGGTGACTGTCTTCCTTGACTCAGGGGAGATTCATTTGAAGGTCTTGCGGAGGAAGGGGAGGGTGTTGAAGCAGCTGGAGGTGACGGCGCTGACCTGTCGGTTCATGGTGAGTGATGAGTCGAGTCGAGTCGATGAGTACTGAGTATGAGGACTTCTCGGCATTGAGCTTCAGGCAGCTGTTGGTCATCCAGACTTGCATTCCTTCCTAGAAGCTGAGTTTGGTGGTGGTGGGCTCTTTGGTGAGGGAGAGGATGAGCTGGGTTGAGGCCGTGTTGTCAGACGATGGCTGTGAGGGGGGCCATGTAGATGTTGAAGAGGGTCGGGCTCAGTGATGACCCCTGTGCGACTCCGCAGGTGATTTTCATGGCAGTCTGATCCTTTGGCTTTTTCTAGTGAGGAATGATCGGATCCAGTCCAGGGCTGTTACTTGTATGCCTGCATTGTGTAGTTTGGTGACTAGTGTGCGGTGGAGACGGTGTCGAAGGCTGCTGATAGGTCGAGTAGGATGAGGGCTGTGGAGTGGCTTTGGTCCAGAAGGGTGCGGATGTAGTCTGTGGCAGCGAGTAGAGCGGTCTCTGTGCTGTGGTTGCTTCGGAATCCTAATTGGGACGGGTCGAGGACAGCGTTCTCTTCGATGAATCGTGTCAGTTCCCTGTTGACTGTTTTCTCTGCAGCTTTGGCTGCGAAGGGAAGGAGCGAGATGGGCCAATAGTTTTTGAGGTCGGTGGGGTCAGCTGTGGGCTTCTTGAGCAGGGCGTCTGACTTCTGCGCGCTTCCAGTCGTTTGGGAAGGTGCCTGTTTTGAAGGAGGTGTTGATGGTGCGTTGTAGTTCGGGTGCGATGGCGGCCGCGGCTCAGTGATAGATGTGAGGGGGCATGGGTCGGGTGGGGCCCCCGAGTAGATGCCTTTCATGGTCGAGGCGGTGTCTTCGGCCGTGATTGGTGTCGAGTTGTAGATGGTGGGCTGGCTGGTATCTCTGGGGGGCGAGGGTGGTCTGTGGTGCCTGGTGGATGGTCGACGAAGTTCTCGTAGAGGTTTGTGATCTTGAGGTGGAAGTAGGTTCCAAGCTTGTCGCAGAGGTCTTGGGATGGGGTAATGTCTGTGGCTTCGCTGCATGGGTTGGTGAATTCTTGAATGACACTGAAAAGTTCCTTGGAGTTGGTGGAGTTGGCAAGGATTTTGTTGTGGATGAAGTTCCTCTTAGTGTCTCTCATTTGGTTGTGGTAGTCCGTCATGGCGTCCTTGTAGGTGGTGTGGTTTTCAGTTGTCTTGATGTGTCTCAAGTTCTTCTCCAGGCATCTGCAGGTGTGCCTGGCTTTTTGGAGTGTGGTGGTGAAACAGGTGGCTTTCCTGGGGCGTTGTTTGTCGGGGTTGTGTAGTGGGTGAGCTCGTCTGCTCAGTTGGAGATCCAGGTGTGGAGTTCTCAGGCTGCATCGTTTGCGTCGGATGCCCAGGTGTGGTTGTCTCAGGTGAGGGTGGAGTTAAGTTGCTCATCGGTAACCTTGCTCCAGTTCCTTCATGGTGGGAGTGGGGCTGGTTGGGGTGCCTTGGGTTTGTTGATGGCGAAGTGTACGCAGTGGTGGTCGGTCCATGGTGGTTGCGTTGTGTGGCTGAAGTGGACGCTGTTTCCTGCCGCGAAGATGGGGTCGAGGGTGTGTCCTGCTCTGTGGGTCGTGTGTTGACAAGTTGTTTAAGTCCGATGCTGGTGAAGTTGTCACGGAGGATGGTGGAGTTGGAGGTCGCTGGGGTTGTCGAGGTGGAAGTTCAGGTCTCCAATGAGTATGTAGTTTGTTGAGGCGATGGCCTGGGATGCGATGAAGTCGGTGATGGTGGTGGCGAAGGGTGTCCGGGGGCTGGGGGGTCTGTAGACAAGGGTTCCTCGGAGTGTGGCTTTGGGGGCGGTCTGGATCTGGAAGTGCAGGTGTTCGGTGGAGGGGAAGGTTCGCTGGAGGTGGTGAGGTAGAGGGTGTTCTTGTGGGCGATGGCAAGGCCCCCTCCTGGGTGGTTGGGGCAGTCTTTCCTCTGGATTTTGTATCCCTCCGGGATGGCGGTGTTGATGTCGGGGCGGAGGATGCGTTTGTCCAGGTCTCTGTGAAGATGGCGATGTCGGGCAAGAGAGTTGAGTAGGTTCCAGATTTCCATGGCGTGTTTGTGTACAGAGCGTAATTTGAGGAGGATGTATTTTAGGGTGTCGACGGTGCTGGAGGCCGGGGTGGCGGTTAGGGTCCGGCGGCAGTGGAGGCAGGAGAACGGGCCATGGGTCGTGTTCGGCGAGTCCTTATTTATTTATTAATTTATAAAGTTTTATATAGCGCAAAAACGATCCTGAAAGATATCAGAGCGTTTTACAAAAGGAAGGAAGGAAGGTAATAAATGCAATATTAACATCAAAAAAGCATAATAAACATGAATAATTACAGTACAAAGGAGAATAAAACAACAGCTAATACATAGCGGGCTAAGAAGGGAGCAAACAATGAGGTAAGGGAAAGTAGCATCAAATGAAGGTGTAACAGTTGTGGGATCAGATACTTCGAGCAGGTGATCATAACCCATTTAAGGTAAAAACTTGTTCATTAGGAATCTTTTGGCTTCCAGGTTGAAAGCAGCCATGGAGGAGATTCTGCTTACTTCCCTAGGAAGAGAGTTCCAGATCTTCGGGCCAGTGCCAGAGAAGGCTTGTTGGCAGGTTCTCTTTTTGCTATAGATTTGTGGTTTAAATGGAAAGAGTTTGCACTTCTTGAGGGTCTACCACCCCCAGATTGTTCAAGTTTTTGCGCTATGTAACTGGGGGTTTTGAGATGGAGGGCTTTGTGTGCCAGACAAGCCATCTTTAGCTGAATTTGAGCTTCGTAAGGCAACCATTGAAGGGATTTTAGGAATGGGGATATGTTCTTGTTTCTTTTGGTGCCTGTAACCAGCCTAGCCGACATGTTCAGAGATGCCCTTAGTGGAGACAAGGTATATTTGAGGAGACCACAGAGCATAGCGCTGCCATAGTCAAGTCTCTGCAACACAAGCGCTTGGACCACCTGCTTGAAGTCAGATTGTGGAAGGAATGGTTTGATATTTCTGAGTGTCCTCATCAAGTGATTAGCTCCCTTACACACATTGCCAATATGATTCTTCAGGTTCAGATGCTTGTCCAGTGTGATTCCGAGAGATTTGGCTGAATCTATAATGAGGGGGGAGCAGTTGAAGGCAGTGAGGTGATTCAACCAAAGGTCTGACTTGGGGATGTGGCTAGGAGGAGAGATGGGAAGGAATTCTGTTTTGGAGGTGGTTAGGATAAAGTTGAGTGAGATGATGTTGTCCAGGGAGGAGAGTTTCAAATAAAGTTGTGTATCATCTGCATACATATGGAAGAGAATGTTTGTGAAATTTAGTATATTAGCTAAAGGTTCCAAGAACAGGTTGAAGAGTATAGGAGATAGGGCGGACTCTTGGGGGACCCCCATGAGTACTGGAGAGGGCTGGGAGAGAGTGTGGTTCACCTTGACTCTTTGTGATCCATGGTGGAAGAAAGACGAGAACCATTGTAATACTTGACCAGAGAAGCCCATCTTGTTCTTCAGAATAGAAAAATGAGGTTATCGTGATTGACCGTGTCGAAAGCGGAGGAAAGGTCAAGGAGGATTAGGCGGCAGGATTCATTTTGGTCGAGCATTTTTAAAATGTTACCCAGGACGTGAATGAGAGCCGATTCAGTACCATGCCCCCTCCGAAAGCCAGATTGATGCTGGTCTAGGAGTTGGAAATTCTCTATGTGCGCACAGAGTTGGGATTGGACGCATTTTTCTAGGAGTTTGGCTAGGGTGGGGATGTTGGATATAGGGCGGAAGTTGTTAAAGTCAGCCCAGGTTTTTTTTAGTATGGGTGATACCTGAGCTGCTTTTAAGCACTCTGGAAATTAACCCTGTGACAGTGAAGCGTTTACAATCCTTGTCCAGGTGGAGATGAGGACATTCTTTAATTCTTTGAAGATGGAAGGAGGCAACGGGTAGCTGAAATGATTAGATGGGTTGATACTCTGAAGAATCTTGCTGATGTCTTTTTCATTGAGAGGAGTGAAGGTGCCCCATGTTGCATTGTTTTTGGTGTTCAGGCTGAGCTTCTCAACGAGGTCAGGAGGTAGTGCGGACCCCGATAATGGCAGTAGAGCTTTTTTAGAAGCAAGTTCAATGTTGATGAGACTTGCTTTCTCTGTGAAGAAAGCAGCCAGTTCGTCGCATGAGGATGGGCTGCCTTCCGAATCAGAGTGGTTTGGAGCTACCTCTGATTGCTGTTTGACCAGCTCAAAAAGTTTCTTGGGGCAGTTAGCGGCCTGATCAAGTTTGATTCTAAAGTAATCAGCCTTAGTGCTCTGGATTTGTTTGTTGTAGGAGCTCCTAACATCTCTAAGGAGTTTTAGTCGGTCCGAGGAGGGTTGGATTTCCAGGATCATTCCACTGCCCTAAGGTTGCGGCGTTCAGAGTTTAAATTGTCGTTGAACCACGGTTTGGATATTTTTGTTGAAGCATTTTTTTGTTTGAGTGGTGCAATGTCATTCATGATGTTAGAGATGGTAGTGTTGTAAAAGTCAGTGAGTAACTGAACCTCAACCAGGTCAGCTTTGGAGGAGGGGGCAGATTTACAGTGGGCTGCTAGTTCAACAGAATTGATAGATCTGAGGTCCCTTTTCCAGATCTTTGATTTCGTTGGTTGGGCCTTCCTCAAAGAAACCTCCCTGTTAATATAAAAGAGGATGCAGTGGTGGTCGGACCAGTCGCAAGGGGTAATGGAATCCAATGAGATGGATTGACCATTGGAGATAATGAGGTCTAGAATTTCGCCTTTGTTATGAGTTGGCGGGTCACAATGCTGAATCATCTCTTGGTCACCTAAGAATGATTTAAGGCAAGATACAGCGTGGTCGTTGGAGTTAGCCCAATGAAGGTTGAAATCACTGAGGGAGATTTGGGGCATTACTGAGTCGACATTCCCAGAGATGCTTTCCATAAGTTGTTCAATGAAGGGGAGATTGTCAACCGGGGGTGATAGAAAGTGTGAAGTTTGCACACCGGCAGGTTATTACTTGCAATGCTGAGACAAAGGTATTCACAGGAGGATGGTGTAGAGGACTCTGAGTGAGAAACCGATAGTGTTCCTGTGAAGACAGGCTAGGCCACCACCCAACTTCAAAACTCTGTCTAGACGAATTATGTCATGGGCAGGAGGCACTAGGAGGTCTGGGATAGGCGTGGAGGAGGGATTTAGCCAAGTTTCAGTGAGGATGATAATGTCTAACTCATTCTGTTGGATGAGGTCGAAGATATCGGAGGCGTGTTTACTGGCTGACCCGCAGTTGAGTAACCCACATTTAAGTAGTACCAGATTAAGGGGGGGAGGAGTTTGGGTGACATTCACTCTCTTGAGGTTCTCATTGTTGAGGGTTCGATGGTTGTGAGGGGCATCTCTGTTTGGGTTGGAGTGGATGGTTTGTATTTGTCCCGGTGGGATCGTGTTGATGTAGATCATAGGCGTTGAGTAGGTCATTGATATCATTAAACGCCAGGTAGGCCTTCAATCTTCTAGGGGCGGGTGGGGGCGTTAGGTAGGGGTATGGTTTTCGGGACGGGGGAAGCTGGCCCATGAGATCTTTAACCCTAGGGTGGGTTTTGGACAGGTTTGCAGAGGAGAGGAAGGTGCTGATCCAGGGGAAATGATCAATTTAGATGGCTTTCAAGTCATGTAGTTCAACAGTGAGAAGGTACAACTGTAGAGAAATAGCATCCAGGCGCGATACCAAGTCTGAGTGCTGGGAGAGGGGTAAAGGGTGTGTTAGGAAATTGGGCAGAGAAGGGGGGCATCGCTGTAAGTCCTGGTGGTCCAAGGTGGAGAAGTGTAGTTCCGGGGTAGGGAGTTGATTGTTAGGGACTCGCTGTGTTCTATGGTCTTTGGATAGCGAGGTTGGTAAATTAGCGAGGGAGGGATGGTCATTGAGCTGTGAGTCAGGTATGATCCAAACAGGATTGAATGGATTTGTCCGATCATGGTCCGCGGAGGACTTATGCCAGGTTACTGGCCTAGTGGGTGGCGTGGAGGGAGGGTTGAGGGAAGAGGGGTCCTTAGATGAGAGCAAAGGCAGTGGGTCACTAGGGAAACTCTCAGCATGAGGAACAGTTGGAATCGGTGTGGAGAGCTGTGAGCAGAGCAAACCAGAAATGTCTCTCGCCTTCTGAGTCGGGGAATAGAGGGTTGAGAATAGACAACAGGTGACAGAGCCGCTCTACAATCAGCTAAAGGGGAAGAATATTTTAGATAGAGTGAGGCCCTCTGTGGTGGGGGGAGGACTGGATAGATCCTGAGTAATGGTAGGGAGTGTGTAGGGGTCATTGGATTTCGCAGAGGCCGCGTTTTTGAGTAAAGGGAAGATATTGGCCATCTTAACTAGGTTGACATTGGAGGCTTGGATTAGGATGATACCATTGTTGTAGAGGGTGATAGTAGCATTGGTGTTGAGTGTCAACGAGGGCACCATTGTTAGTTTGAGACCATGAGGTGTTTTCCTGGTGCCTGATATTTGGCATTCCCTAAGTCTTCCATGGTTGAGTGGGAGGAGGGTGGTGGTGTCGTAGCAATGGATGGTCGGAGATCCAGGGTTCCTGGCGCTGGCCGCGGTCGGGTTGGTTCACGCAGCGGCTGCCGTAAAATAGGGTAGGGGGCGGTACGAGGTGCTGGAGGTGGGAGCATGGGCTGTTCAGGGGGAGGGGCCGCATGGGCAACAGAGATTACTTTCAAAACCTCTTTGCCTATTATTTGTTTCTAATTAGATTAAAGTGACCTGAGCTATTGTAAACAAATAGTGATTTCCTCCTCCTCAGATAAAGTGCCGCATGCATTGCTTAATATTGTAGCTTTGTTACATCTAATCGAACCCTGTCACTGCTAGGATATAACCGATTCAGATCTAAAATGCACCGAGTGTGCATAAAGTGAATCAGACATTTGAAAATATTAAAGTGCATGGAGTGTGAGTTCAAAATAAAGTGGCGTGCATTTCTTTTGTTTTCCCAAACCTTATATTATTAAATCCGTATGCCAACATGTACTTCATCTTATATGTTCTGATTTGTTTCATCCCACGAGATAATTAATCACTTAAGTTTGAACTCTCCTTTTATATTTTGCCTCACCCTCACCCCCGCCACCCCCGCCACCCTCACCCCCTCAGACTCTTCAGGCCCCCCATAGAAGATGGAATTGCCCACTGTTCCCTCTTCCCCCTCTATATCTCTGGAAGCCATTGTCTTGCATCCCTTACTCATTCCTGCTCTCCCCATCAGGGACTTATGCTTCCTAGCACCCCTCCACCCGCCCTATAAGATATTTTTTGACATGAGGCTAACTGAGTAAATTGTGCACCCACGGACCGACCTCACTTATCCCCTTCTGACAATTTTGTTAACATCGATTGAGCTTCCTGAATATCCACAAAACACATAAAATTGCCCATTAGCTAAAACTTCAAGCTTTGATTGTTGTACTGTCGATGCCTGGGTCCCCTTCCCCTTAAACAGATCAATCATTTTAACAAACTCTTTTCTGTTGCCGCCAACATGTATGAAAATATCTTGAATTGCGGGATTTACGTGGTGGGAAAAGACCTCTAAGCAATAGCAATACTTTGCATTCTTTCCTTGACTCGATAGTCCGCAAAGTTGAGTAATGAGGTTTGGGGGAATCTTGCTTTTGGTTGTCTCTGTGCGGGGACTCTATGTGCTCTTGTGATTGTTAAGTCCCATTCCAGTTCTGGTATTACTCTCTTTAGCAATAAGCCAGCCCATTTAGGTACCTGAGCGCCTTTGCATCCTTCCGGGATGCCCACTTGGCAAAGATTGGAGTTCTTATTGTAATTCTCCAAATCCTGAAGCTTCAGCTCTACCGGATTCTTGTTTTTACCCAGATCCGTTAGATCTTGCTGAGCAACAGTCAGTTTATTCTAAAGTTCTGAGATGCCGTTCTCTGCCTCACTCATTCTTTTTGGTGTGTTGGATATATTTTCTTCCAGTTTAGACAGCCCCTCATGTAATGAAGCAATCTCAAAGGCCTGAGACAACTTAAAATCTCAAATTTCACCCAGTGTAATAATCAGCATATTTCAAACAAATGTTTCTTCTCCCTCTCCGTCTTCAGACCCTCTTCTCGGTGGCCATTCCGGATGGACTTCCTCCATGCATGCTCTGCTTGTCATCTCGTCTTCTTCTTCGTTTTCACTGGCTGTCACCCGAAGGGACCTGGTTGGTAATTGGGTCTCCTGGAAAGATAGTGATCTGGCGAGGGAACCTAGGGACAATCCAGACTGAATATTTTCTTTTTGGTGAATTAAAGGCTAAGAGCTAGCTTGGTCTCTAGGGTGTGCAGCTTTGCCTAGTAAAAGTAGAAAGGGCTTCAGTTGCTTCTGAGGCTTTTGAAAGAGTGGGTATTGTTTATGGGGAGTAGGACTGTCACTCATAGCGAAATCTGCCACCTGTATCTCCTGCGTCTCTGCTCTCCTAGCTTTGTGTTCCACAATACAGATTGTGTCCAATTGTGGGTTGGGCTGTGGATGAAGCTGTGGGTCAGAAGCCTCTCCCATGTATTATACTTTAGAGCTCATGCCTCTTTGCCTCCTCAGCTTCTCGATGGAAGAGGAAGTGGGCGGGGGAGTGGAGAGCTGGCACGCTAATGGCTACGTGTGTGGGTCACGCCTGCCATAGGAAGCCAAACGAATGCTTCTGAAGATCCACTCTTGATTAAATTTTAAGAGGAAATTAACAGATATTTTCTTAGATAATTAGGGAGATCCTCAACATGTCTCCCAAGACATATATTGCCAGCATACGATATACTTTAATCATATGAAATTTGTGCATTTTATATTTTGTGCATTATCATCAATTAAATAATTAATAATAAATAACTGTTCAATAATTATTCATTAACTTCCCACCCTATATCCCTACAAACCCAAACATTCTACACCCAAAATATAACTAAAATAGAACGTTATTACACAATTTACATGTCTAATAAATATCCAATTATTAATCAATTACATAATTAAGAATACATTAATAATTAAGTGTTAATTATTTATTACTTAATTAACTTCCCCCATACCCATGATAACCCAGTAGCCAGCACCTAAAATGTAACTAAAAAATTAAATTATTCCACAATTTACATAATCAAGTAATTTAATAATAAATTGATAGTTAATTGCTAAATAATTATTACTTAATTAACTTACCACTCTATACCCCTACAAACCTAGCAACTTGCTACAGCACTATAAATTGCTATTAGCAGTTACATTTTGAATTAAATTCCACATAAAATTACAAACTATATTTAAAAAATGTATTAACAGTTATACAAAAAATAATAACATACAATTAATATATGAACTAAAACACATTAAGATAATTACAAAATGATATTTTTTACAACTATATTTTATTAAAAACGATATTCTTAGAAACAATACTACTTAAAAAAATGATATTTCTACATCACAATAGTTGTGTATCACAATATTGTTTTTGTGATATTCCTGTCTCCGGATATTTACAACCCAATATTTTGTTAAAATACCACCAGTGACATCAACTACAACCATGTCCTTTGCCCAGTACCCTTATCCTCAAGTCCCCAGAGGCCTTGCTTAGAAGGCCTTGGGCATAGGCATGGCCTGAAACCATGTCGTAAACTGTAAGATCCAGCAGAACTGGACACATAACATGGTCTAAGGCATTTTTTCTTTCTCACTTATCAAACGTTTTTTCGCAGAGATGGAAAAGGGTAGGCAATATTGAGCCCCTCTTAAACTCTTCACCACCTCTACCCTCTAATAGAATAAACAAATCAGCACAAAACTTTTAAGATCAAACTTGAGGCAACAAAATTTGTTTTATGAAGTTTTTGTACACATTTTCCTATTAGGGACACGTTACAAGCATTTCTAGATAGGATTTGCCTTCTATACGTAGTAGCAGCCTGTACTATGACATAATGATACCCACATATTCTGGTATTAGGAGAAGATATGGCATTTTACCATTTAGACCCAGATTTACTAATATTTTGGGTCAGGGTTTTGTCACTTTTTTGGTTCAATCCAGAGGTAAAATGTATTTTGGGATTTGCTAAGCCACACAAAGCCCGATTTGTGTAGCTTTTCATAGCTTAGTAAAAAACAAAGTAATGCAAGGCAGCTTGTGTCACTGCCTTGCGTTACCTTGGGTCGGGGAGGTGTTCCATGGGTGCAACATGGGAATTTCCATGCGTCTATCCATGAAATTTGATGCAAACCCAGATTTACTGTGGTCTGTATAGTCTGTAAACTTGGGTGTGTGCCAAAATGGTGCTCCTACCTGACCTTGCCATAACATGGATAAGTATTTATATTTCTACTCATTAGCTCCTCTATGCACGTGTGCTGAATTGTGCAGCGTACATACAAAGAGGTATAAGCCTCTAACGATTGTTATCATGCAGGAAGGTATTTCTTTCTGCACAAAAACTGACCATATTTACTACGATTTTGAATAGGATGCATCACTTCTTTTGTGCAGCATCAACGCAAAATCCTTTATGCCATTTACTAAGCCACGCAAAGTAAATTTGTGTCGTTTTGTAAATGCAAAAAAATGCAAACTATAGCGCTGCCTTTTGTTACTTTGTGGTGCGTAAGCATTACATGGGTGAAGCATAGGTGTTCCATACATTCACCCATATATTTTGATGATAACTCAGAAGACTTGTAAACCTGGGTTTGCTCCAAAATGGTGCACCTACCCGACAGAGGTGTAACCAGTAGAACTATCTATATTTCTCCTTGTTACTTCTTCTAGTTATGCATGCGGCCGAATATAGCACACATAGAACGAGTAATATACCTCTAAAGATTGTTTAGATGCAGAACGGTATCACATTCTGCTCAAAAACCATCCTGCTGGTTAAGCAGGCACCCTTGCACCATGGTCCAAAGGAGCCCGCTTTGGCACTAGGCGGCACAGAGTGCACCAGCGCTGGGAGAGAGCAGAAGCGCGCAATATCTCAGTAGATACTGTGCATTTCTGTTCTCTAACTTTCATGGAGAGCAGCGCAGCAAGTTGGCTTGCTGTGTTGCGTTGTGTGAAACAAAAGTAAATATGCCCTAAACAATCCTGACCGCAACTCGGGCACCCTTGCATCGTGGCAAAGGTACCTGCATTGGTTCTAGGCTGCCACAAAGGCGCCAGCACAAGGAGAAAGCAAAAGTGAGCCACATGTAAACAAATATGGCGCATTTCTGCTCTCTCCCTTTCACGCAACGTGCCACAGCAGGCTCCCTTGCTGTTGTGCGTCACGAGAAAGATGAGCAAACCTGGGCCCACGTACGTACTGTCCCCATTATATTGGGTTTCACAGGAACGATAAAGGTCGGGGTTATGGCTGGGTTTAGGGTTCCGCAGTTTCACAAATACATAAAATCATATGTACAGCCGCTGGAATGCTCTCTCAATGTGCACATAAAGTCGGGTTGTAACAATAGGAAAAATATGCATGAAAAATGTGTCCCATCTTTTATAGGTAAAGTAGCCTCATATTTTTTATCATTCAAAATGCGGCAAGTAAGTAAGCAGGTCAATGGCTGAGCAGATGTAAGCAATAATGCCAATATATCATAGTGTAAGTGCCTCTGGAAATGATATATTACCTAATTTTAATTACAACTCAGTTAGAAAAGGTTAATTAACTTTTAACTTTTGTCATTTTTCGTGGAGACGCAATTCCATTTCCCAGCTGGCATCCTTATAACTCAATTTAAAAAGATTATGAAGGTTACTGCGAGAGCGTGTAGGAGACGAAGCGCGATAAGTCGTCATACTGGCCTGCTCTGCCTGGATAAATGCATCACTGTGTCAGCGAGCAATAGGACATTGTTCTGCAGGAGCAGGGATAATGTGAATCTGATGTGCACTGAGGGGCTCACTGTGCCGCCCATGCTTGCGTTCTCCCAGGAAACTCCCTTCCTGACAATGGAAGTATTTCATGCGGCCTCCGCGTCTCGCGCAAGTGCTGGCACGCATGTCTCTTTCCACTTTACTACGGAATGAACATTTTATTTTCGGACAAAAGAGAGTATTGTTTACATAAGAAACGGATGAATATTTTTAAACCGAATGAAAGCAGCTATAAATTAGGGCATTTTCTATGCATTTCACCCACCAGCGCACTCTATTGCGTGAAATATTTTGACGCATTTCTGCTTTTAAGTTTTGAATATTCTATTTTTTCTTTTATCAGAATGTGAGATATGGGTTGTCGTGGCAACGACACTTTGTGCTAAACTATTGCACCAGTACAGTGCCTGAAAAATGACCAGTTACGAAGAAGAAAGGCACTAAGCTGACCAATTTACCAAAGCGGCTGTTTACAGTTCACCGTTGGTGTAGCAAGGGGGGCGGAGGGGGTGGTCCGCCCCAGGCGGCACGAGTTTTGAGGTTTGCGGCCTCCCCCCAAACCCCCGCTCTTACCTGTGGCCATCGCGGGGCGGCCGCAGCAGGAATCACCATCAACCCCTGCTCTTTTGTACGGCCTCCGCAGGCCGGCCAATACAGGGGCCACCAAGGGCGGCCGAAGGTCTAACTACGCCACTGCAGTTCACAGGTCCCAGCCACTACAGCTGTATATAGCACAGGCTGCAAATAAAGACCACGCAAAACAACCGTATAATAAGGAACGCAAACTAAATCTTAGAGGGAAGGTTCTGCCAGTAAGGCTAATTCTTCATGCCTCCTCTTGTGGATTGAAGTACCTTGAGTGACTTATTCTTAATCCTGTTTTTGCTGAGCCTTTCCTGGCAGAACCTTCCCTCTAGGATTTAGTTTGCTGTACCAACTTCATACCTGGATGCTGCTCCCTATGGATTTTTACAGTGCTGATGATGACCCATAACAAGACAAGGGTCGAAACGTTGTCGACAAAAGGAGCAAATGGAACCTATAGGATTGTACCCATTGATGGACTGAGAATTGAATGGACATTAAGGAACATCTAGTATCTACTCCCTTGGGTACCTTTGCTCATTGTATTTGTGTACACAGTGCATTATCTGTTTGTAATTTATCACTGTGTGAACTCTCACAAGCACTTAGCACTTTTTGTATAGCAGTAAAAATGTGTGATATTTGTTTATGTGTCTCTCTGCTTCATGAATAGTGCTTTGACATTTTTGAAATTTTCATTATTGATTTTGGTTGAAATCTTTAAAAGAACACATTTATTATTACCTGGAACCACTGTTATTTGTCTAGCATATGCCACAGGTTCTAGGTATTGTAAAGGGCAGCTCCTGTTTCCTAATTACAGATTTGTGTTTTATATGGCATGCATGCTAAGTACTCAAATGTATGTGAATAGGTCAATTTGTTGTGTTACATTTCTTTGTGTTAATATTTAATACAGAGCATTTATTTTGAAGAAACCTTACTGGGCTGCCTGGTATACATGCCCTTTAAATATATGTTCTATCTAATAACAATGTTTGATAAGTCTGTATCATATCATGGCAGTTAGTGTTGTTAAGAGCAATGTGACAGCCTACTATATGAAGTATAAATGATGTATTGGATGTATGTGAGCTGCAATGTGTTCTTTTGCAGTAGTGCTATTGGGAGCAGCATGATTTCTGCTGCTTGGTTTACGTGCTCTGTACTTGATGTTTATAAGATGTTGTAGCTCACGTATTCTATTGGCCAATAGTTTATCATTTGGAAACATGCACTACTTGCATTACATTCAATTAAAACACTAAATTATACTCAGGTATGTTCATGCATATATGCTTAATAAAAAAAGTAACTTAACTGCCCTTTAACACAAGGAAAAGGTATTGGCGCTGGCTTATTAAAGTCCATAGATGCAGCTGTACTATAACCTGACCCACCCACTCCATTGGTGACGTCCTATGGTGGCCCAGGTGATCTCAAAACCACCATAGGCATTCAAGGACTGAGATGTGTATATGTGGTGCTCCAAAGTTTCTACGGTTAGTCATGAGGGCAAAGGAATATTTAGGAAGCAAATTGGAAACAAGAGGAAAGTGACCATCAGTGGAGCCTGGAAACGGGGTTAAAACACTGGTACCTTCTGAGAGATCGAAGAGGGTGGTTTGTAGTTTTTTCTGGCACTTTGAATTGTATTTTACCTCAAGAAATGATTCTGTTTTGAGCTTCACTATGCATCTCTGACTACAAATACTGCATATTTATAAACAATACACAATCTACTGTGTGCTTGCATTGGCTGCTTATGGAAAGGTGTTTACAGATTGATGATGTTGCAAGCACAGGTGTCAGAGGATATCTCAGATTACAGTTTACTTTCTATTACTACCCCAGTTAGTAGAACTTTTAAAATGTTCTTCTATAGCAGAACAGCCAGCCTTTGAAAGTAAGCAATGCTTCAAGACACACATAAAAATAATTAATTCTGTCTTTAAAATACAATTTTATTACTCACATTCAAGCAAATCTGTATTATATCACACTTATTGTAAAACAGGATTAAATTATATGAATGAATGATATAGACCTCTACTAATATCAAAAATACACTGAAACAAATAAACCAAATCATTTTAAATCATCATTACTATTAAAATATGTTTAAAAAGCTTTTTAAAAATGTAAAATACAGTAACAAATATGGTCTCTTAAAGGAGAGCTTATAAAAGCAAAAGCAACCTGTTTCAAGACCTGACATCGTTGACGCGGTATTTCCTCAGACTTTTAGTCTGCACCCCTCCTGTTTTTCTGAATTTGTTTTTGTTGCCATTAGGACTCTGTGATCTTTACCACTGCTAACTAGTGCTAAAGTGCGTGTGCTCTCTCCCTAAAACATGATAAAATTAGTCTCCACTGGATTGACAGAAATATTTTGCTTATAAGTTTCTACAATATGCTGCAACATGTTTCCACAGCCTCTAAATTAAATGATAATAGTACCCTGCAGTACTAATTGTGCTACCCACTAAATTGCCATTTCGATCCGGCAAAGTAACCCTTTTTGCCAGGCCTAAACCTCCAGTTTTTAATACATAAATGTTACCCCTAAATTAGGTCCTAAAGGCTCATAGAGTAGGATGAATTATTTTTTAAAAATAGGACATGTGGGTTTCCTTTTTATATGTTATGGTAGTGAAAGAATCCTGAATTCGTGTTTCACTACTATAAGGCCTATCTCTCCCATTGACTAACACTGGGTTACCTTATTACAGTTAATAAGTGCTAACTTTGGATTTGGAGGAAGTAGAGATGTCATGTTTAGACTCAAATGAATTTGATGGTAAAGTCGGATTTTAAGTCACTATTCTTAAAATGCCACTTCAAAAAGTTGACTGTGCATGGCTCTGCTGTTGGGGTTTGTGTATTTCTCCTAGACAGTGATCCAAAAGCCACTAGGTGTGGGCAGGATGGGCCATCCTGCCAGGATACTGGAGTTGTTGCCCTGTCCCATTTGCACTTCAAAGGGCTTGCTCAAAGGAACCTGACACTAGCCTTTTGTCACCCAAGGCTTCTTGGAGCATTGACAGGGGAAGGGGAGAACTTTCCAGAACCAGATGTGGGGGTAAGAGTGGTTGTCCCCTAACAAACCAAGGTTGGCAACAGGTCTAACTATGGGACCCTCACAACAACCCTTAAGTACTCTCCTGGACCTGTTAAAAAGAACTCAGAAGGACTGCCCTGCTGCCAGAAGGACTGATTAGCTGCTTGTGACTTCCTTTTTGATTGAGTGACTGCCATGCTGCTTGAAGGAGTGCTGGACCATCTCCTTGAACACAGGACCCCTAGAAGTGACTCCAAAAGCTAGTTGGCTGGCCTTCTGTGTGAGCTACAGGGACACAACAAGCTCCTGAGGCCTTGAACACTGCTGGTCACCTGCTGGAGTGATTTCTAAACCCCAAGGTGTGCCTCCCAGGTCCTGGACCCTCGGTAGAGGTGTTGGTGGTTCTTCTCCACAAAGTGGAGCTAACAAATTCTTTCCACAAAATCTTCCCAGAGAACCAGCAGAAGACTGGGGCCTACCTGCCAGCCGATCTGCCCAAGGTGTATTGCTGGCCAGTCTGACTTTGCGGCAGCCCCATCTACGTTCTTCTCTGCAGTACCAAATTCTTTCAGTGGAACCTTCCAGTGATGGTATCTGACCTTGTGGAGCCCTCTTCAGCTATGACCTGCAGCTTTGTTCCGTTGGAGATATTCAACTTCCAAAACGTTTTCTAAATTTGAAGGAAGAACTCTTCAACAGACTCGATGATGACCTGCTCCTCATTGATTACAACAAACTCCACAGCCTGGAAGTCCAGCTTTTCACTCCCTGAGCTGTTCCTGCCATTGTCGACGGCTTCACTGAGGCTTCGTCCAGCAGTTCACCAGAGATGAAGACTCCTCCTCAGACACAGCCTGTTGCCTTGCCCCACTGAAATCTACCTTATCAGGAACCTTTCTTCAGAAATGTTTCACCCTTAACTTTTTACTGTGATCTGGTCTCGCTTAACCAGCTACCTGCAGTTGGCGCTTTGGTCTTTTAGGAAACAGATTTGACAACTACCTTTCCCTGAGTGGGAATAAGACCCCCCTCAACCAATAACCCAATTTCTTACACGTGTCTACATGAGCTTTGCCTTTCAAATAGGGAGGTACTATAAACCTTTGACGTTGCACATTCAGGGCCGAACAAGCAAACAGTAAATGGGTTAAATTCTGCATCCCATCATTACAGAAGGTGCAAATCCGTACTTCAGGTGACACATTCTTCGATGCACTGTGTACCGTGAAAAGGCCAAGTAGGGCTACATCTTACTCAAAGTCCCGGAATTAGCAATCACATTGTATCCTTTTAGTGAGTAACATCAGAGCGATCCACTTCAAAGCGTGCTGAGGATATCGCTATTTTTAGGTCTAATCTTAAATCACTTCTATATGACCAATCCTGACTTAGTTAATGCAAACTGAAAATTGTGGGGAAAGGTGGTCATAGGTTCCCCTCTGAGAGTAGGTTGTTTATTAGGAGCCATTAAATGTTCCTTCCATAGAATGTATGAGTTTACAGCCCCAGTACACTACTGAAGAGAATGCTAAGAAATAGGTACTTGAAAAGATGCTATGCATTGTTGCATTGTGTGGAAAACATTTCACTCCATATGGTACAATTAGTAAATTAAATTGTATTTAATTCCACCACTTAAACTAGATTTTACGGATTTAAAAAATCTGCAAAAGGTGTAGTGAAGTTGCAGGTTTATTTTTTATTTTTTATTATTAATATTATATATAATATGGAGGGTTGAGGAGCACAATGATGACTGGATATTTTTCTAGTGGAGGAGCCCTAGAGGAAAGAGCCAACTGGGATTGTGGGGAAGGACGAGAGCACAACCAAATTTGTGTACCTGAAATAAAGAAACATTAGCAGGTTTGTGGTAAGGTAAGTGGTGGAAGGGATGTTCATCAAGGGAGTGGCCATGGATGTATTTTTTTAAATGTTTTTTGAAATGGCAATAACTGTTGGAGGGTGAACAGGTAATAGGACCCACAAGGTCTATAAGTTAGTGGGAGGATAAGGTTTGCAGTTGGCAGAATCTATAGGAGTTCATTTTATTTGAGTTTATGGGAGGGTGAAAGTGGTACCTGGTCTATGATAAGAAGGGACAGGAGGTGACTGCAGGCACATTTGTGTTACATTTTTATTTATATATGTTAATGTTATAGAGGTTATTGACAAGATGTCAGAGGCTGTGGCAGTGTGTAAGGAGATCTGGCTGAGGAGGGAGCGAGTACGGGGAACAGCCATTACAACGCGGTTATTACCACGCTGCGCAGTTACATCGCATGCGTTACAACGCATGCGATGTTACAACGCTATGCCATTAGAACGCAAGTCTGTACATCGACTTGCGCTAGATGGCGTGCTAACATTACATATAGTGTAGTTTACTATCCCAACACCTTCCCTACTGTTAAGTGGACTGGAGTTGGAATAGTAAATTACACTTTTTTAATGTCAGCACGCCATCTAGCGCAAGTCGATGTAAAGACTTGCGTTCTAATGGCATAGCGTTGTAACATCGCATGCGTTGTAACGCATGCGATGTAACTGCACGCGTGGTAAAAACCCGCGTTGTAATATCATACATCCGCGAGTACTCAACCCTTGAGAAACCCCTGGGGAAAAATCTCCAGAGAACATAAGGACCTAAACCAGGCCTTTGATCCAACTGGAGTCTCCCGCACGCAGGAGGTGGGAAGATCTCAAAAGAGGCGTGAATAGACAAAGGAAAGCAAAGAATGGAAACCAGAACCAGACAGCTTCTCTCTCCATTCAGCAGAAGGCTAGCATGGTGCAAAGAGGCCAAAGCCTCTTAAGGAGGCAGCAATGGGAGAGAGGGTTATGGACTCCAAGATCTGCACTGAACCTTAAACCCCAGAAGGAATGCAGAGAGAGCACAAGGTCTGGGACATGAAGTCCCTATGTGCCTTAATCATTCAGTGGTAAGAAGACGACTGTGGTGGATCTCGTTCTAGAGTTTGTCAGGGCACTAAAAGGGAACTGAGCTAAGTTGAGTAGCAGATGGAGGAGAGCGCTTAACACTGAGCGAAGGCCACTTCAGGGTGTCAAAACTATTAAAACATAAAGCAATGCATGCCTGAAAACCTCAGACTGTTCGGAAACAAATACTAAAATATATATATATATATATATATGTGTATATGCCGTGGGTGTGAGCACCACCTCTGCGAAGAGGGGCTGTGGCTAGAACTCTTTCTGAAGCCCTAAAGCGCAGGCAGCCTTGAGTAAATAATGCTCCTGAACATTGTGGATCCTACAAAGGAACGATAAAAAAGCTTTACAAAGTAACTAAAACAGAAACTTACTAAAGAGAAATTAACTGGCTCGAAGAGGGACTGCATGTCCCAATATGCTTTGAAATGGAGAGGCACTGTAAAGTAAGCCCACTGAGGGCAATGAACTAATCAATCATGCAAAGAAACAGAAATAAAAGAGAGCCCTTTTTTTGTCTCGTTGCAGCAAGCCTATGAATAAGATGTGTGAGACATCGAAATGCGTCAGGCAACAGCACAAGTTTCCACAATGCGAAGGAGCTTGAAAAAAGAAGTCCGAACCTACGGCTACCTGCTGAGTGCCCCGTCAAGCTTTCGGGCGATTGTTTGTAGAAATATATATTTAAAGCCAAGCATGAGTCAAGGAGTAGAGAGCTCAGGTATTTTGCCATAGATTCCATTCCAGCAAGCAGGTGGCAACAGGGAACACAGGTTACGCCAGTTAGAAACAGGGTATATCTTGGATCTCAATACAAAACATCTATCAGGTCTAAATGGGACAGAAGATTTTTTTACATGTCTATAGATTGCCTAGAAATTGTTGATCTATTGATAATTTAAAATTTACAGATTTTAGAACATCTTGAATTTAATATTTTACGAGATTTTATTAATTGTGAATTTAGGTGTATTTATGGATTATTTATTGACATTTTAGTGGTTCTTTTATACATATCTATTTGTTACATATATGAATATTTAGGCAGATTTTTATCTATTTTGGATTGCATTTATGTTGCTTATAAGATATTTATTACATGTGTATTTATTTATTTATGTGGACAGGGACTAGGGAATGTTGTTGTGGTCCATGTTTACATCTCACATTTCATTTTTTCAAAATATATTCATAAAATATAAATATACTAAATACTGTAAATGATCCACAAAGATAAGGACCATGAGAAAGAACAAGAAAACATCATAGATTCCGGTATTTAAACTGTTATTATGCTGTGTTGCATACAATTGGAGTAGGCTTTGAGTGAAAACCCCCATAGCTATCATGACTACCATTTACGTAAAAAAAGAGAAAAAAAGAAAAAAATTTACTGGGGCTCCAGTAACGGATTTATAAACAGGCATTAGATGCCGATGATATGGTTTGTTTACATAACCTTTGGGAATTTTGGCACCATATATGAATATAAAATAAGAAATTGGTCCAATGATTATTATTTGTATTTTATAAAAGCTTATTTTGCACATATTCTGCACTTGCACTTTGAAAACTTCATTTTAATATATTAGGGTTTGGCACAACTATATATATTCAAGCATGATTTTTATCCTTTTAACCGATTTACAAAACTCGTGATGTTTTAGCCTTGAGTCTGTTTTCTATGTTATTCAAGCTTGAATTACATGTGCCAATCGCTACACTTGTTAAATTGCACAATATAAACCAATAGGAGATACCTGACTGTGTCATGTGATCAAGGCCCACGGACGGGCTGAAACGCGTCATCGCGGCATTTTTGCACGATTAATAAATGAATTTGCACTTAACTGTGGTCCGTATCCGTTTTCTGCAAGGAGTTGGAACGCCCTTCCACTCGGGTTGGGGCTAGTCACGAGCGGACGCCGCCGCTTTGTAAATAATCCAACACTCTTACTGACTTCCAGTAAGAAACGAGCCACTCCGATTGTTGATGCAAAGTTAAAGATTTATTCGGGCAAACAAATGATGTGTTTCGACCTGTCCAGGTCTTGGTCACATGACCATTATTGACAAACGGCCGTGTTTTGAGCATTAAATGCGTCCCACATGATGCAACAACATAGAAAAAAGACTCAATTTTGTTTGTTTCGGCGTATTTACACAGGATGCCGTGAACAATCCAATTATTTGTGCATTCAATTTAATTATTTGTAAAATTATTGTGCAAATGAGGTTGAGTTTACATTACATAAAACTCATACATTTTGTGCATTCATTACTTTCATATCATTGAAACGTCCCTTTGCTCAATGTGCATAAGGGCTTCCCTTTGGGTTTGCCCCTTGTTGATAACAATACACTTCCCTTAGGTATTTAATAACATCAGTGTTTTTGAAGTTATTTCTCCGTGATTAAATGGAGTACTTATCCGGGTATAGTACCCTTGGGTTATCTTTTGGGCTTAGCTCTCTCATCATCAGGTTTAGTACCTTTTATTGAAGCCCATAGCATCCGCCACAGGAAAGGAAATGTACATCTCTCCTTAGTTACAGTCTAGTGCCTCAATGTCTCAACGCCATAATCTCCCCCACAGAAAAGGAATGAATAATAAAGATTTCCCTAATTCAGGAATAGTACCCCAGTGTCATGTATCAAGTTTCCTTCGATGCTATGAAGTTAATATTCAATGGTCATTAACCCAACAGTTCATTACATAGTTGTGCTACTGTTCATGAACATATATAGGAAAAATCGAAAAAATTACATGATTCTTTTTCGCCATTGTCTCAAGATATAACATTTCTTATAGAGAGAAAAACGGCTATTACTTGGAACAGTTCTGAGTCTCTGTGCTTTTAACTTCCTTATTTGTGACTGTCGTTAAAGAACCATTGATTCAATGCAGAAATTCTGTTAGGGGGCAAAAGAACAAATTATATTAACTCTCTCTAGAGTACCATGTTGGACACTTTCAAATATCTATTCACTTGTTATACAGTTTTGATCTACTGCAATGATCTCAACCTCTTGTTAAAAGTATTGATACTCTCAGTATATGCTGGATTTAGTGTGAGTGCAAAAATATAATGATGTGTGTAAAAACAAGCAAAAGAAAATTGATAAGACTGATAATTACAGTTAAAAAAACTCAGTAAACTCCTGTTGTAAAGTTCATACGGGGAACCTCTAGCCTCTCACAAGTGTACATGTAATTCCTCATCGTTATTCCTCCCTACGGGGAAAGCACTGCCCGCCTGCAAGATACATCTTCATTCTGTTCTGCGTAGAGCTTGGATACGTTTGCCACCCCTGGGGTTCTTGGGAACAGTGTCCAGACCAACATACTTGTCAGTGGTCCAGTCACCACCATGTGCCTCGTGAAAATGTTTAGCGGTATTATAACTAAAGTCTTTATTAGTTATAGCACTCCAGTGCTCTAAAATTCATTTCTTTACAGGAAAGGTTGTGGATCCAATATATCACTTCCCACAGGGGCAGGTGATAACATAAACGACAAAATCTGTTCCGCAGTGGATGTTTCTTTTGATCTTTCACTGTCTATTTGTTATCAATAGTCTGAGATCATTCACATTCTCACTATGGCTGCAGGCAGGCTTTACACTTTCCACATTTGTGAAATCCTCCCCCCTTCGCCAACCAATTAGTCTTGTGTTGTGCCATGTGGCTCCTGACTAGCATGTCCTTTAGGGAAAAACGTTTTCTATTCGTGATAGATGGAATTTGTCCCAATCTTGCCTTTAAAATGGGATCTTGTGTTAGGATATCCCATCTTTTTTGGTGATTTTCTTTAAAGTCTGTAGACTGGGTATTGAAGTTAGTTATGAGCCTAATGGGGGCATCCTTATCACCTGTCCCTTGCCCTGTCTTTGGTGTTTGATATAAGGCTTCATCTCTCTTGATGGTTTCTCCTTTTCAGGCTCCCAGCCTGAGCATTTTAGGAGGATATCCTTGCGCTCTTAAACTTCCTGTCATTTCCCTTTTATTTCTCACATAGCTATTCTCGGAACGGCAATTCCTTTTATCCCGTAAGAACTCGCTATAGGTTATGCTCCATCTGAAATCGGGGTGGTGGCAGCTAGCTGAGTGCAGTATGGGATTCCCTGCTGCTTTTTCTATGTTGTTGCGTCATGTGGGACGCAATGAATGTTCAAAACACGGATGCTTGTCAATATGGTCATGTGACCAAGACCTGGACAGGCCGAAATGCGTCGTTTGTTTGCCCAAATAAATCTTTAACTTTGCATCCACAATCAGAGTGGCTCTTTTCTTACTGGAAGTCGGTAAGAGTGTTGGATTGTATATATATATATATATAATATATATATATATATGTTTTCACCAGGATAAGATCCGAGAATTCTCCGAAATAGATCCAGCGGCACACCAAGGACAACACAATAAACCTATTCGAGCTCGAAGGAACTGCAATACTGAAGGGGGCTTCTCAAATGAAAAACGTGTTATGGAGAGGAGATTTGAACAAAGAGGTTATGCGCCCAATGTGATCTCCACTGCAAGTAAAAAAGTTGAAAACATCCCAAGAAATGAAGCCCTTTTTTCATCACGTAAAAAAGAAGAGAAAAATACAGTGATACCCAGATTAATCACCACATATAATCATAGATCCAACACTCTAAGGTATATGATGAAAAAACATTGGGGATTGCTTGAATCGGACCCCATATTTGGCCCAGATATAGGTACAACACCTGCAATAACGTATAGAAAATCTAAGTCATTAAGAGATCAACTTGTACATAGTTATCAAAATGTATCTAATAACACCACTTGGCTAGGAACAGCAAAGGGTTTCAAAAAATGTGGTTCCTGCAAGGCATGTAAACACAGCAATAATCGTGACAGTTACATTCTTGGTCAGAATACGAAATTGAGAAAGCCCATCAGGAAATTTATCACCTGCACCAGTGACTATACGATCTATGTCCTGGAATGCCCTTGTGGGTTAAA
This sequence comes from Triturus cristatus, assembly GCF_964204655.1. NCBI lineage: Eukaryota > Metazoa > Chordata > Amphibia > Caudata > Salamandridae > Triturus > Triturus cristatus. The sequence continues at coordinate 913,311,308 of NC_140583.1, forward strand.
CTATGTGGGCAGCACTAAACTGCAGTTGAAAACCCGCATATTACAACATATGAGAGCAGTGACTAATAATGATCTCAATTACCCAGTAGCGAGGCATTATCAAGACAAACATCAGAGCAATGCCGACTTGATTAAATTCTTCGGCATTGATAGAATCCTACCTCTCCCTAGAGGAGGTGACCGTGAGAAACTTCTGAGAATCACTGAGTCAAAGTACATTATTGAACTCGATACAAAAATTCCTAATGGGATGAATTATGGAGAAGAACTTGCCACCCATATAGGCTAATTGATCTACTGTTGTGCCACATTGTTCCTCTCTGCATTACCGCACTGAGTGTATTTTTAACATTGCACCATTTTTAATATGATAGCATAGGGCAGATATATATAATGGTTGTCTGGTAATATTACCTTAGAACATTTATTTGACTGATTGAGCATGATTCATTATCTTTACACTACTAGCTAGGCTTAGCGTAGTAATAGAGATTATCTGCACCTATCTTGACTTTTACTTTTACCTTTACTTTATTACTCACTTGGTGGTTCTTTCATTGACTGTTGTTATTATTATTATTTTTATCTTACTGGTTTACCAGGGTTGTCTTGCACATATTACAAACAGTATCTGACCTACATGCCCTTATACATGTTCCCCTTTAATGATGTGGATTTCAATATAGACCTGACTGGCAGAAAGATATAAGCGCAACGATAAACGCACATGTCCAAACGTCTAATTGATTAGGTTTGGACAATGGCATCTGAATTCTCGATAATAGCCCTTTGCATAGTGATTGGGTACTGACCCCTCGTATGACAGATGGATTGGGTACATTACCAATAGCAATTTATATTTATATAATAACTTTCCTTTTTTCTAATTAAAAAATGGAATATGCAACAATTGGGCCTTTATGTGACACAGGCACTTGCCTACGAGATGGTTGATATTGTGGGTACATTACCCTTGTTTGCGTATATATATATATTTTTCGCCTTTTATGAAATTGAAAGTGCCGTATGTCAGGTTATTTCGATTCATTATATTATCATTATGTTATTATTTTGATTATGAATTCTATTTTTCGCTTGACAGAATGTGCAATAATTGGGCTCTTAGGTGATATAGGCACTTGCCTATGAGTTGGCTGACATTTTGGGTACATCACCAATGTTTAAAAAAACATAAAAAAACATATTTCAATTATTCCTTCGCCCTTTATGATTATGAATTCTAATTGCACATGTCTGTGTGAAGAAGAAAAATTATCGAAAAAATGATTGTTGATGAATGAATTTGTTTTTGTTTTGAACCATACGGGGCACACGCAATGTTTCTTTCATGTCTATCAACCATGACCTATATTTCTAGGGGAATTTGGGCACAGGTCAGCAACTTGACAAAGGCTTCGCCGAAACGCGTAGTTCTGTTTTTTTGACACAATAAAGGTTTATTGTGTTGTCCTTGGTGTGCCGCTGGATTTATTTTGGAGAATTCTAGGATCTTATCCTGGTGAAAACATTTAAAGCGGAGTTGTGACCGTTGCTGGCACCGGCGTCGCGAGGGAGGAGAGCGGTGATTTCACATCGAACTTCTGGAAATATATATATATATATAGATATAGATATAGATATTCACTGAAAAAACCATAGGTTTCAGGGGTGTTATAGTTAGCTGGACATTTCCCTCGTACAAAACCCTAGAAATTCCCCTGTTATAGTTGGTTCAGCTAACTATAACTCGCGCCCCGCAATGCACTACTGATGACATCACATATTACATCACTCATGACATGGTCAGTGACATCACTGATGACATCACTGATGACATCTCAAATGACATCACTGATGACGTCATCCAGTGACTGTGTGTTTCTGTAAAGTTTAAATATGTTTTATATATTTATAGTGAAAGGCCTGTGGAAGAATGGGTGTGAATGGATGATTTTCTAGGTGCGTAACTGACTCTATAAGTGAGTCATTAAATGTATCTTACTGCAGACTAGTGACTAAACTGTGTGAATGTCTGTATGTGTCTGTGTGTAGGTGTCTAAGTGGCTGCATGGTTTTGTGAATAGCTATATGAGTGTCTGTATGGGTTATTGATTGGTCTGAGTAGCTGTATGGGTGCCTGAGTGTTTGTGTGGGTAGGGTGTGTGTGACTCTATGCATAGATGTGTGAGTGGGTGATTCTATGGGTGCATGGTTTTAAGAGTGCATCTGTGATGAACTGTATGGTTGAGTGAGTGTATGTATGGGTGTGTTAGGGATTGAATGTATATCTCAGTGGTACATGTGTGACTAACTACATATGTGAAAGGCAGTATATCTGCGTGTAAGAGTATTTAAGTGGGTATATGTGAGAGTGTGTGATTGTGAGAGTGGCTGTATGGATGAGTGTGTGCTTGTATCAGTGATTGTATAAGAGCGTAAGAATGTGGTACTATTTTTATGAGTAAGTGAACTTGAGTATGTATAACTGCATAGGTGAGTAAATGGGAGTGTGATTAATTATGTGCATGACTGACTAGGTGTGAGAGTACCTCTATGGATGATTAGTGGTGTGTGAGTGTCTATGTAGGTGTATAAATGCATATGATAGTCTGTACAGAGTGACTGTAAGTATGAGTGACTGTACAGGTGAGTGTGTGGAGGTGTATGTAGACCTAAGAGTTAATGAGTGGGTATGTAGTTATTGGTATTGGAGTATCTATGGTTTTGAGAATGGACGTCTGAAATTTTGAGTTAGTGTATCAACGGTTAAATTAGGGTGTGAGAAGATGCAGTAATTTATCACATGGATGATGTCATCAGTGATGTCATCAGTGATGTCATTTAAGATGTCATCAGTGATGTTATCAGAGATGTCACTGACCATGTCATGAGTGATGTAATATGTGACGTCATCAGCAGTGCATTGCGGGGGTTCGAGTTATAGTTAGCTGAACTAACTATAACAGGGGAATTTCTAGGGTTTTGTACGAGGGAAATGTCCAGCTAACTATAAAACCCCTGAAACCTATGGTTTTTTCAGTGAATTTCTAAGGTTTTTTAAATGCCAATTCCTAACTATAACGGCCCTGAAACCTTTGGTTTTTTCAGTGAATTTCAAAGGTTTTTTAAATGCCAATTCCTAACTATAACGTGCATGAAACCTATGCTTTTTTCAGTGAATTTCAAAGGTTTTTTAAATGCTAATTCCTATCTATAACTTATCTCTGAAGATATCATGTTTAATGATTTTGATTGGATTTGTATATTTTTAAAATTCAGTGTCAATTTCATTAATTACGTTTTTTTTAAATACTTTTTTATCACCATTTTTTAAACTTATTTTTTCAATTAATACTTTTAAAAATTAAAAAATATTATTTGAACTTCATGGGTTTTTCAAAGATTTTTTTTTATATTTTTCAAAATATTTTTTTAACTATATGTTCAAAACTTTATTTTATATATTTTTTTCAATGTTTTTGGATCTGCGAACCCTATGCGCACCGTTCTCAATTCCTACGCGTTAGCATCCGCAAATGGTATGCGTCGGGTACGTGGTTAGTGCGCGATTCCAATGTGACCAGTACGCGACTCCCAGCCTATACGCGACACGTTCGATGTACGTAACGCGTCGTTTACGCGCTTCCGCGATGCGTCATCTGCGTCTATGACACAGTAGGTGCGCGGATCCCGCAAAGTATTTAACATTTAAAAAAACATATATATGTATTTCATGTGAATATTAATTCAAGACAAACTTTAAACTAGTCTTAAAAGTAATATATTTTTACATCTAATCCTATAATTTTTTTTTATTCAATTTCGCAGGTGCGCGCTGGGTGCGTGCTGCATAAGCGCAGGGTGCGCGGATCCCATGTGACCTGCAAAAAAAGAGATTTGATTGGTTCATTACACTTCCTCTTCTAACTATTGAAAGACCCCACCCATTTCAATCATTCTTCTTTGACCTTCTTTAGAGAACCATCTCTTTGGAGAGAAGAAGATTTTTTAAACTAAGTTTACACTTAGCTCTAACTTTTTTCAACCAAAAATGGCTTCAGGGCAGCAGGCATCACCTGCATCTCCTCATACATCTGAAGATACATTTTTGGAGAAGGCACCACCCAAAGAACGTTTTTCTTCAGTGGTGTGGACATTTTTTACTTTTCCCGAGGGGCATAATAAGACCAATGCCACCTTGGTCACGTGCAAGATTTGCAAAAGAGTCCTGTCACGAGGGGATCCTAACAAGAAATACTCGTGTGGCACGGCAAGTATGATGAAGCACATGAGGACCCTTCATCCGAACAATCTTGCACGAGAAGAGTGCAAACGGATGAGAAACACTCCTGTTCTGTATCTGTAAAAAAGAATCACAAATAAATATATATTAATAACTTTCAAATTTATACTATTCCATTACTGTACAAACACATTTTATATAAAAACTGACTAAGAAACTATAGCCCTGAACCACAAGTGTGATGATCGTTAAAACACTACATGCATAGTGCATACTACTTTGAAGCAGTTCATGCCCTAAAGCCTACCTCACTAAAAGACTACATGCTAACTGACTAAATGATTACAGTACTATAAGTGACAGGGTGTTTGCTAGAAGTGTATGAATACTAACTAGGGAATTGAAGGTGTGAAAGACAACTGTGTAGGTGATTAGAGGACTGCATCCATACTGGATAGGCATTTAAAGCAGTCCATGTGCTAAGGCCTGGCTCACTGCATGAGTACTTGGGTACTGACTGAATGATTAGAGTACAGCAAGGAGAGTGCCTAGGTGAATTTATAAGTGGTAGGCTTTTCGCACAGGGAATGGATTAGTACTTGGTACTGAATGGGTCACTAGAGGAGTGCAAAGGGAGTGACAGGATGTTTGCTGGACTGTATGGATACTGACTAGGGAATTGAAAGTGTGAAAGACAAGTGTCTAGGTGGTTAGAAGACTGCATACATAGCAGATAGGGGTTTGAAGCAGTCAGTGCATGAATACTTAGGCACTGACTAAATGATTAGAGTACTGCAAAGATAGTATCTTGGTGAATTTATAAGTGTTTAGGTTTTGGCACAGTGAATGGATTAGTACATGATGCTGAATGGTTCACTAGAGGGGGCGCAAAGGGAGTTACAGGGTGTTTCCTGGAAGTGTATGGATACTGACTAGGGAATTGAAATTGTGAAAGACAAGTGTATAGTATGTTAGAAGACTGCATGCATACTGCATAGACATTTGAAACAATCTATGTGGTAATGTATTGTTCACAACATGATACTTGGAAACTGACTAAATCATCAGACTACTGCTAGGTTAGTGCCTGGGTAAAACTTTTACAGTTTCAGTTCTGGCACAGTGAAGAGAATAGTACATGGTACTGCACTTTAGTGTCAAACCCTGACTCATTTTATCAATGCATAAGCAAAGAATAGCTTCTAAAGCTACTAAAACTTGACAACATGACCGATTTTAAAACAGTTATCTGTCATCAAATACTCTATGTTACCAAATGCTTCTCTCACAATCCTTACCCAAATGTACACAGACTCACAGTGTGATTTTAGAGAAGCAACACTATCCCTAGCAGTTTACCAAAACTCATTCACTAGTCTAGAAGAGGTAATGGTACTGCACACAATCTACATATTTAAGTACAGCACATTAGTGTCAAAGCATGACTCATTTAATCAACGCATAAGCAAAGACTGGCTTCTAATGCTACTAAAACTTGACAACATGACAGGTTTTAAAAGAGTTATCTGCTAAAAAATACACAATGTTACCAAATGCTTCTCTCATAGTGGTTCCCAAATGCACAGACTCACAGTGTGATTCTAGACAACAACAACTATACCTAGGAGTTTACCAAAAATCATTCACTACTGTGGAACTCATAAGGGAACTGCACACAATCTACATATTTCAGGACTGCACTTTTGTGTCAAAGCCTGACTCATTTAAAAAAAGCATAAGCAAAAACATGACAGGTTTTAAAACAATTATCTGTCAGCAAATACACAAAGTTACCAAATGCTTCTCTCACAGTGGTTCCCAAATGCACACAGACTCACAGTGTGATTCTAGACAAGCAACACTATCCCTAGCAGCTTACCAAAACTCATTCACGAATGTGGAAGGGGTAATGGGACTGCACACAAACTACATATTTCAGTACTGCACTTTAGTGTCAAAGCATGAATCATTTTATCAATGCATAACCAAAGACTGGCTTCTAATGCTACTAAAACTTGACAACATGACAGGTTTTAAAAGAGTTATCTGTCAGCAAATACATGATGTTACCAATGCTTCTCTCACAGTGGTTCCCAAATGCACAGACTCACAGTGTGATTCTAGACAACAACCACTATACCTAGGAGTTTACCAAAAATCATTCACTACTGTGGAAGTGGTAAGGGAACTGCACACAATCTACATATTTCATGACTGCACTTTTGTGTCAAAGCCTAACTCATTTAATCAAAGCATAAGCAAAAACTGCCTTCTAATGCTACTAAAACTTGACAACAAGACAGGTTTTAAAACAGTTATCTGTCAGCAAATACACGATATTACCCCATACTTCTCTCACAGTGGTTCCCAAATGCACACAGACTCACAGTGTGATTCTAGACAAGCAACACTATCCCTAGCAGCTTACCAAACCTCATTCACTACTGTGCAAGGGGTAAGGAGACTACACACAATCTACATATTACAGTACAGCACATTAGTGTCAAAGCATGACTTATTTTAAAGCAAAGACTGGCTTCTAATGCTACTAAAACTTGACAACATGACAGGTTTTAAAACAGTTATCTGTCATCAAAAACACGATGTTACCAAATGCTTCTCTCACAGTGGTTCCCAAATGCACACATACTCACTGTGTGATTCTAGACAAACAACGCTATCCATTGCACTATACCAAAACACATTTCTTCATCTAGAAGAAGTACTACATTTTAGTATAGAAACATAACATAACTCATTTCACAAATGTATAAACAATGACTGGTTTCTAATTCTACCAAAATATAAAAACAGCACAGTTATCTGTCTGCAAACACATGAAAAACACAAATGCTTATCACAGAATGGTTTCTACATGCACACACACTGTCAATAAGATTGTAGAGAAAAAAAGTACTCCCTACACTTTAGCAGGAGAAATACATTAGTCTGATTAAAATCAAAATACTCTACATACATCCCCTCACAATTAAATAACTCACCTTTCAAGTTGTTTTGCAGATTAAGAAGTATATCAGTCACACACCAGATTTTCTTTTACAGAATCTCTGCACTGTGCACCTCTCAGCAAAAACAAAGAATGGAAAAGTTTCCCTTTCATTTTCCACACATATACATGTAAACATCAAATCACAATCCTTCACACATACACTCAAAAGCAAACACACATTTCTATTGGTTAAACATTTCAACCCTTTCCAACTGAAATATATTTCAACCCTTCCCCCAATCTGCCTTCTGCTTCTTACCATAGAAACAGGTCATGAAACACTGCACTGAGCACACAGGTCACAAGTTCAGCACACAATGTTGCTAAACAAGACAGGAAGTGTGCTTGACTTTTCAACATATCAGCTTATCATATATAATGTTCCTTACAATCTGTTTTTGTTAACCAATAAGAATCATACCTTTAACAAACAGAAATATACACCCTACCTTTCAGTGTAGAAAGTAGTCATACAACCAATGATTTCTTGTCTTTTTTCATAAAAAAATTCTGTGTATCCGCGCACCCAACGCGAGAGAATCCGTGCACCCAACGCACCGTGCGCGCATTTCGCCGTTTAAAAAAAAAAAAAAAGGGGGCCCCAGGGGGTCCTTCTGTGGTAAATATTTCGTTACCGGTACTATTTTTTATGCGGTAAAGTCAATTAAGAATAACTCAGTAAATATAAGAGGCAGAATCCGTGGTATTAGAGGTTTTAAAAGGCTTTATTCCTATACAAAGGAAGACAATTCGAATTGTGGGCCTTCTGTTCCATCACCACGAAAGTTCAGGAAGGAAGGGGGCATATATTATTGACAGGTAGGCAGTTTTATAGAAAATACATTACAGTGAAACAGATGCAAGAGGCGTAACAGCTGATAAAAGGTGCATACGTAGCTAATAGAGGGCGTAATTCAAGAAACGTCATTAAACATGATGTCACAAGTGGGTGGATCCATAAAAGAATCCTGCAATGTCAGCAGAAATGTTTGGCAAAGATGCGCACGCAGCCGCATGACGTGTGATTGACGTGCAACTAGAGGGTGAAGGGGACTTGACATTTAGCTCTACATGTGGAGACAGAAGTCTGGGGTTATGTCAACCTAATTCCAAATCATATCTTATATCCTATGTTTAAAGAACTGTGTTATCCAAAAAGAAAGGTCTCTTAGGATAGAATCTTATTCTATACTGACTATACTGACTGTTAGTGCGTGTACAAGCGTCTAAGTGTCTACACTAGATGCGAGGGGGTAGGAATATTCCATGGTAACGGGGCTATGAATTACTTGCATGAGGACAGCGAGGCCTGGCCCCTTTGCACGGTAGCTGGAGGAATGTTTACCTAAACTACTAGACAGGAATGCATCGGATGAGGAGCGAAGGAGATAATCTCGAAGGTGAAATACAGTTTTTGGCAGGCGACAGGCTGGATCAGGCTCCGTTAGCCGCGCAAGGAGTAAGACAAAGTTCATGGTCACAGATGCAGGCTCAGACTGGAGTTTTCAGAAGCAGAAGGCAGGAAAAGGCTTGATGACAGAATTCGGGCCTACTCGTCTGAATCTGTGAAATGTGGGAAGTGAACCACATAAAGTCGGTGGCCTTTCATACTTAGGAATGGAATATCTGACCCATTCATGGCGGATCTGAAAGAGGACATGTTGACGGTGGACGCACATATATTTGCGTCTTCAAAACTGGAGCAGGAGGGAACATACATGTACTTATAGCATGCACATGGAGCCGTTGGGGTCTACGATAGGGGACATAACTGATCACAAAATTCATATTTCCTCATTCCCTCCTTGTCCCCTTCGGACCCTCAGGAGATATCGATCTTCATCAATCCATCGATCTGTTCATATAGCATCATTTGTTCTTCTTTCTTCTTCCGGGATCTCGAACGAAAACTTGGAGGTGGGATACACGAGGTGGCACACAGACCACAAATCGCTGGCCCACATTGTAGACATAAGCAGCAACTGAATAGTATGAGAAAGCCAATACCTAGGAAGGATAGGATTCTCCATCCCCAGGCTGACAACACGCCCCAGAACCAACCGGACCAAGTCCAGGTGCCTGGACTCTGGTGTATCTGGCTTACAATCTTATGAAGGCGAGTTATGGCTTTATATACTGACGGCGAATTTTCTGGGATGAAAATGCAACAACTTGATCCGATGACCCTACAAGCTCCGCCCCTATCGGCTAGGATGACGTCAAGGACAAGACGGTTTTGAAGCACAACAATCCGCATAGCAGACTGCTCTTCTGTTAAATTGCCTAAGGCGGAAATAGTCTCATTCACTACTGCTTCAAGGGTTCTTGTTAATCTACGTATCAGCTTACTATTAGTGACTGTACCTATATAGGGAAAGAAACCTTTATTGAAATCTGTGTATTTTTCCCATGCCGTTTCAGTGTAATCGACAATTGGGAGATCTCTCTGCTGTCTATTGTGTACTAAATGAGTATTTCTATGATAATCAGGAGGAGCTAGGAAAACAGGTGGCAGAAGGAATGCTATGTAACAGGTACCATCCCAATCTAGAGGTAGACATATATATGCGGTCTGGCCACATATGAAGTAGGAATGATGGGAAGCTCTAAATGTAGACTTGCCTTGATCACTGAATTTTATTACAGTGGTGCATTTACTATGGCCCATGTGTATGGAACCATTCTTTCTTATACATAATTCCCCTTTTACTGGGAATACTGACATGGCGGGCAAGATTGGTGTAGTTTCAGATTCAACGTTCAGGATCATGAGGTTAAGTGTAAAATTACCTAATCCATATACTTCATTTTCTAGATCAGTTCCTGTTCTTTTGGGAAGTCCCTCCTTGTTAGGGTAGCAGACTTTAAGCAAAACTAGGTTCAGGTTTCCCCATACCCAGTTGTCTTGATAAACTGCGGAATTTGAATCTAGGGTATTAATCAAACTAAACCATGCTCCACAGGAGCCATTGTGTGTGAACGGATAGGGAAAGAGGGGCAAAACTCCCTTATAGTTCTGATAGGGGGGAGTCGGCCACATATCCAACAATTTGTGGCATTGCTGGTTTGATGGGAATGATGTAACATACTAATGAATGTGTTGTTGCGCAGCGCAAATCTATAGGACAACTCATGCGGAGGAAATTCACTAAAAGAATGTTCTGCAGTTATGTTGTAAGCATGTTTAAGAATAGGGTAATACATATGCAATAGTATGCTGAAAATAATGATCAGAAGACTTAGAAAAAACAAAATTAATAATGTTACTGTACAGTGACTACGAAGTGATTTACAATACGCATGCTTTTTCAGCTGCTTTCGCTGATTTCTTTCTCTATTCCGGTCTAGAGAATACATGTCAGAGACAAATTCAACCGATTCACCTTGGAGAGGACTTAAACAATCAAATTGTCTGACTTACTAGACCTCAATTTTAGTTTATAAATTTCTGAGTTCGATTGCTCAACCAAGGGGAGCTTTGAGTCTGTTTGTGAGGGAATACAGGGTTGAGTATCTACACTGGGTGGTAGTCCATAAAATTTCTTGATATGACTCGAGTGCAACCACCCTTTTCTTCCCTCGATTTTCACGGCTGTCCTTGTGGTGAGTAAAACCAACTTCGGTGACTTCCACCTAGGATCCAGTTGGGTCTTCCGGTCAAAGTTCCTGACCAGCACCAGGTCACCAGGAACCACGTCATGGGGCTTCACCTCAGTATTATCGGGAAAAGCTGCGGATACCTGTGAACGACAAGATTGTAGTGCAGACATCAAGGAAGCCAGGTAATCTGTCAGCATATTACAGTCAACGTCAGTGATTTTACGAGGTATCGGCGTCCCCCACATATTTGGTGGTCTACCGAAGATCACCTCATACGGGGATAGCCCTGTTCGAGAATGTGCTACCATTCTCATGTAAAAGAGCGCAACTGGTAAGGCTACTATCCAATCGACTCCTTTTTCTCTACATATTTTGGACAATCTAATTTTCAAAGTTTGATTATGGCGTTCTACGAGACCTGCTGCCTCGGGATGTCGGACACAGTGAAATTTCCATTGATAGCCTAATAGAAGGGAAACGTGTTTCATTAGTTCGGATGAGAACGGCTGGCCGTTATCTGAGTAGACAACACGTGGTAAACCGTACCGTGGGAAGAATTCTCAAACTAACTGTTTGGCAGTAGTCGGGGCAGTGTAATCTGAAACCGGGTATGCTTCTGTCCAACGGGAAAGAGCACAGACAACTACGAGAACATATTTGAATCCTCGACATCGTTCCATCTGGATATAATCCATCTGGAGGACTTCAAAAGCATGATCGGGAGTTTGAAATCCACCCTGCTCTACGGGGATGCTTTTACCTGGATTAAACTGACAACATATCATACAGGTACGAACCTTTTGTTTAGCTGCGGCTCGCAAGTGTTTGTTAAACCAAATGTGTTGAATGCTGTCTAGCATAGCTTTCTCTCCTAGGTGTGCTGGACTATGTATTGTGTTAATGATGACTTGTACCATAGAGTCGGGAAGAAACCATATAGATTTTTCCTTCGTCATCCATCCCTGATCTGTTTGGATCCCTCCTAATTCAGTCCATTTCTTTATTTCTTCTGGTGTAGCATGTGTCTGTATGTCAATTACATCAAGGGCGGGATCCTTAACTGTCATGCAATGTGTTAGTGTCGGGACTATTGTCTTTGTCGCGTCAATTGTGAGAGTCTGATTCTGAGCAGTCTGTTTAGCTGTTCTGTCAGCTAGGTCATTACCCTGAGAAATGATATCGGTAACTTTTGTATGGGCTTTGCATTTCATAATCGATATTGCAGTAGGTAGATGAATCGCATCTAATAGGGCTTGAATAAGGGGTCCGTGCTGGATGTGGGCACCGTGAGAAGTTAAATAACCTCTCTCTCGCCACAGTACGCCGAAGTCATGGACGACTCCGAAGGCATAACGTGAATCTGTGTATATGTTGACCTTTTTGTTTGTGGCTTGAATACAGGCTTGTGTCAGAGCGGTGAGCTCTGCTGCTTGAGCTGACAAAGTGTTAATACAATTTGTTTCAATGACTTCAGTGTCTGTTGTGACTGCGTAAGCGGCCACTAGCTCTCCTGTACTTGTTCTCATACATGACCCATCTACATACAATGTCAAGTCTGGATCTGACAAAGGGATGTCTGTCAAGTCTTGTCTGGGTTTCGTCGTGATAGTAATAACTTCAACACAATCATGTGCCAATGGATCTGTTCCGCTCACTGGTAACAGTGTGGCAGGATTTAACGTATTACAACGTCTGATTTCTATATGTGGCTGAAACAATGTTAATTTGTAACCGGTGAGTCTCGCTATAGTCAAGTGTTGTGTCTGTGTGCGGTTCAAGAGAACCTCTACTGCGTGTGGTACTTGTACTGTCAATTGATGTCCTAACACTATGGCATCGCTTTGTCTGATTGCTAAAGCTGTTGCTGCCACCGATTTCAGGCACGCAGGAAAAGCCTGAGCTACTGGATCTAATGTACTAGAGAAATAAGCACATGGTTTGTGTGATCCTGCTTGTTCCTGAGTGAGTACTGACAAAGCAGTACCTTCGCGTTCTGTAACGAAGAGTGTAAACTGTTTACTGTAACATGGTGTTGCTAGGACTGGTGCTTGGCATAAAGCTTTCTTTAAGCTTTCAAAGGCGTGTGTATGTTCTTGAGTCCAAGGGAGGACAGTCGATGTGGCTGCCTCCTGCGTTGTCAACTGGATGAGTGGTTTTGCTAGAAATGCATATTGAGGGATCCACTGCCTACAGTATGAGGTGAGGCCTATAAAAGCCCGCACCTCCTTTTGTGTCTTGGGTAGTGGCATGTTAGCGATTAACTGGATGCGGTCGGATGTAAGCTGCCTTCCCTCCTTGGACAGCGAGTGCCCAAGGTAAACAACTCGCTGGACACAGAATTGCAGCTTAGAAGGGGACACCTTGTGCCCCTTGTCGGCCAAAAATTTTAAAACCGTCAGTGACGCTTTTTCACATTCAGGTTCGCTTCGCGCGGTGATCAGCAGATCATCGACATATTGAAGCAAGGCAGTGTTAACTGGCATGTGGATACTGTCAAGTTCTCGTTTCAGTGCTTGACTATAGATGCTGGGGCTTTCTGTAAATCCTTGAGGTGCGCGTGTGAATTTAAAACTTCGTCCATTTAAACTAAATCCGAATAAATATTGACTTTCCGGATCGATTGGGACACTAAAGAAAGCATTCTTGAGATCAATTACAGTGAAGAACGTTGCTTCTGAGTCAATAGCTGTGAGTAATGAAGAGATATCTGGGACCACGGGGTATTGTGGCACAATACATTTATTTAATTTGCGCAGATCAATAACTAATCGATATACTGGTGGAGCTTTTGGATCCGTTCTTTTAAGAATAGGAATTATCGGAGAATTACATACATTGGAGTCGGTTTCGACAACCACTCCTTGTGTAATGAGCTCGTCAATGATTTGCAGCAAAGCCACAACAGCATCGGGGGGTAACTTGTATTGTCGTATTCGTGGTAATACTATTCCTGATTTCAGTGTAACTCGATATGGTGTAATATTCATGCAACCAACATCAGTGGGGCCTTGTGCCCATAAATGTGTAGGTAAATTCTGCAGTCGGTGATCCATGTCTCTGGATACGTAGTGACCTTTAAAGTCACGTAAAAATAGTCGTACTCCTTCCGGAGAACAACATATTATAGCTCCTAGAGCTTTCAATGTTTTTATGCCTAACAAGTTTTCTGGACATGACTTAGTAAGCAATAAATCTGTAGTACGTGTCAATGGACCAATCGTAAGTGGAAGAGGTTGTGTCACATCATTAATTATAGGTTTTCCTGAGAATCCAAGGGAAATATTCTGTGAGCCTGAGAGGGGTGCCCCTGGAACTTCACTACGTCTTATAGTTGTTCTGCTTGCCCCTGTATCAAGTAAAAACTTTCTGTCTTCCCCTAATAATTTGCTATGTACATAAGGTCCCTCTTGATCTACAGGAACCTCAATAAGGGGTAAGCCAACTTCCCTCTCTAGGCTATCTCATGAGTATCGCTGATAATCGGGATAATCTGCTTGTGCATACTGATACATCTGTTGTGTCGTTGCTTGTGTTGCAGCAATAGGCTGCGCTTGTGGTGGTGCTACGATCTGTTGTGGAGCTGCCTGTTGCGGAGCTAGTTGTTGCAGAGCTAACCTAGGTTGTGCATGCTGAGGGATTTGTTGTTGATTCTGATCCTGTCTAGGTGGACGTGGTCTCTCATGAGTTCTACCTGTAGCAATGTTATGTTTCAGGACTGGACAATCGTGTATATAATGACCTGGTTGTTTACAATAGTTGCATGTCCCTTTCGCAGAGCCTGCGGAATCACCCTTTTGATGACTATCGGCTGGAACTGACTGTGCAACAAGCATTTTCATTTTTGTATCTTTCATACGTCTTTGTTCGTGTTCTTGTTCTTCTCTGATTCTATTGTGATGATATTGTAACATCTGTCGCATCTGTGATGGGGTATTACCTTGCCAGGTACTTTCGAATTTCAATACTCTATTCTTAACTTGTATCAGAGAATTTTCAACTAATTTTGTCACAAACAGATGTGGGTATGACTCACTACTGGCTTTTATGCCACTATTTATACCAAAACATTTTTCAAATCGGGAATAGAAATCACTAGTATCTTCGTCTGGTTTTTGTTTACAGGCTGAGATTGCACCCCAGTCTTCCTTTTTCGTAGTTAATAAACGTGGCAATACCTGTATTAGTAATCCTGCTAGTGCTGTAGTCTTTTCCCCAAGCCCTGCTCCTGCAGCTCGGGCCTTTTCTTCGTTTTCTAATGCTGTCCAATCTATCTTTTGGTCTCCCACCTCCCATTCCTTTTCTTTGAGTTTCTCATAAACACCGGCGGGTAGTAGGACTTTTAATATTTTCATAATGTCGGGGTAGGTATACTCTCCCATGAGTAACATGTCTTTTATCTCACGGTGGAAACCTGCTGGGTCTTTGTCATGGCTGGGTACTACTTTCTTCATTTCTAATAATTCTAATTTAGTTATAGGTGTGTACACAAATACGCGTGGAAAATTATCACCGGCACCTCTAATTGGGTGTACTTCGCGTAACGGGTTCTGTCTATCTATGTGATACATTTTTCTTCCCATTATGGGAACTGGAACGTGTTCTGGGCATACGAAATTTAAATATTGGTTTCGGGATTCTAGTATTTCTTTAATCAAATCAGTACCTGACCCTTTCCATATGTTCGTGAGTAGTTCTGTCAATATGTCAGGTAAGGGTCCTGGATCGGAGTGTTGGCTTTTATATAATATAAGGAGGTGTTGAATCATGTATATACTAGCTAAACGCTGTTCATATGGATCTAGATTCAGAAACGTATGTGCAAGTACATCGTCATTGTATTCGCTGGGACTGTCAGCCCATTGTACTGCTGACCTGGCTAATTCTTGTTCGTCCATGGAATCGAGCATGTGGTACCCCCTTCGATCTCGGAGTAATTTATCAGCGGCTTGGAATAAGTGTTCGGGGGATTTTGTATTTAACATAGGGTTTGGAAAATGTCTATTATATTCTGGACGTATTGGACGTACCGGATCATTAAAACCTCTAGTATTATTATGGGGTGTTCCTCTACCTACATAAGCTATCGTTTCTACTTGCTCTGACTCTTGCTCCTCCTCTTCTCTGTTTAGGTTAGCGGCGTCTACCTCTAATCTTTCTTCGTGTATTCGTTCTACTTCTTTGCGGATCTTTCGGTACATAGCGACTATACATAACTGTTTATCATGTCTCCCTTCTGATATATTCTGACCCCAAGTGACAAGTTTTTGCATTTCTTCCGGATTTACCCCAGGCCGGTCTTGATTTCTGATTACACAGTTTATGAGGAAACGTAACAGTTGTCCCTGTACCTCCGCTTTCTGGTACTCCATGGCTCTGCTAATACTTTCAGGACTTCGCCCTGACTGGACAAAGTGATACATATTTTCTAAATGTGTAGTCATTCCTGGTAGCTTCGTTAAATATATTGCAGCTCGTCGAATACGTAATGATGACAGCAGCATTTCGTCCCGTTTACCGGGCACAGGATCATATCTACAATCTACTAGAAGTTCCTTAAGCATGTCGGGAGTTGCTAGTTTGGGCGTACGTTGGAGGGCTAAATCTCTAAGAGTCTGTTTATTTCGCGGCGGAGTGGCAAACATGTCTGTCGTACCTCCTGTAGCACCGTCTGAGGTGCTAGGCACGAAAGGATTCGTTGGGCGTAGGATAGAGATTGTAGATGCGGGAAAAACTGTAGAAACGGACGGGTCTGTTGGAACTTGTGTAGGAGTTTGTAATTGCGGGGATACAGACGGATGCTCTTGGTGTTGAACACCATCGGCAAGCGGTGTGGGTGGTATGGCATTAGCATACTCGGGAGCTGCGTCATCTAAATAGGACGAAAGAAAAACGTCCTTTGCTGTTTTGGGATGTGATTTGGGATGTGCTTTTATCGGAAACAATGGAGGTGGCAAGTCTTTTGGTATTTCCGGAGTAGCCTTAGGTAACCCTTCGGCCAGAAGTGGATACATACCATTCATAAGGGCGTTTCTTTGTCTATCTACTTGTTCTGATTTTACTCGGGTACCTTCCTCAAGTAATAGATTTTCTGTGTTTTATTTGAATTCTCTCTACCTTTCTCTTCCTGTCTGCGTGCTTTTTCTGTACGTCTGTATGATTCTTTATGCCATAATTCAATGGCATCTTTCTGTGACTGTCTGGCTTTCTTTTTCCATAATTCTTCTTCTACTCTCATGATGCAATCTGCATCCCAGGTCCCCGCTGCGGGCCATCTCTGACTCTCTGGTAATTCTTTGGTGTAGTCCACCCATAAATCAAGAAATAATACGGCATCTAGACCATGCTTATGATACATAAAGTATCCTGGAGTATCCCTAGGTGGAATGGGAACAGCTTCTTCGAGTACACCTTTTCTAGTTTTGATCTGTCTTAGTTTCGAAAAGAGCGGCATTTTTTGGATCTTGTTTCTAGAACACACTTTATACAAGAAAACACAATAATGAACAGTCATTCACACCACAATATATAGAACGTATTAAAACATTTAACGCTTAACAGTTTTAACGAACAATGATAACTAATAGAAAACTAGTTATTGACATTATACTGACACTAGATAATACTTATTTATATGCAAGACATACTATATTACTATATATACTGCTAAACAGTACAGATACACTGCTGAAACAGTGCAGACCGGATTTGTGTACCCAAACCCGTCTTGACCGGCACAGACTATGTGCACGTAAAATGCCTCCCCGGTAATGGTACTCACCGGGTAGCTCGGAACGGAAGGCCTCGGAACGGAACTGAAACTGGACCGGACTGGACTCGACTCGACTGGACTCGGAACTTCGGAACCTGGCGGGACTCTGTATACCTCGGATCTTGCTCTCTCAGCTAGGCTCTGGTCGGGATACTTCGCACTTCTCACCGCCTCGTCTGGGTGTTGATCGCAGCCTCAGTCGTCCCCGCTTGGCCGGAGGGAGATACAGGAAATCCTGCGGGTACGCGTTTTTGTCCGTTCAGCTGTGGCAGGAGACCGGGCCTGCAACGCACCGCCGGCGCGTGAGATGAGAAAGTGTCCCTGTTCGGGCGCCAATATATGTGGTAAATATTTCGTTACCGGTACTATTTTTTATGCGGTAAAGTCAATTAAGAATAACTCAGTAAATATAAGAGGCAGAATCCGTGGTATTAGAGGTTTTAAAAGGCTTTATTCCTATACAAAGGAAGACAATTCGAATTGTGGGCCTTCTGTTCCATCACCACGAAAGTTCAGGAAGGAAGGGGGCATATATTATTGACAGGTAGGCAGTTTTATAGAAAATACATTACAGTGAAACAGATGCAAGAGGCGTAACAGCTGATAAAAGGTGCATACGTAGCTAATAGAGGGCGTAATTCAAGAAACGTCATTAAACATGATGTCACAAGTGGGTGGATCCATAAAAGAATCCTGCAATGTCAGCAGAAATGTTTGGCAAAGATGCGCACGCAGCCGCATGACGTGTGATTGACGTGCAACTAGAGGGTGAAGGGGACTTGACATTTAGCTCTACATGTGGAGACAGAAGTCTGGGGTTATGTCAACCTAATTCCAAATCATATCTTATATCCTATGTTTAAAGAACTGTGTTATCCAAAAAGAAAGGTCTCTTAGGATAGAATCTTATTCTATACTGACTATACTGACTGTTAGTGCGTGTACAAGCGTCTAAGTGTCTACACTAGATGCGAGGGGGTAGGAATATTCCATGGTAACGGGGCTATGAATTACTTGCATGAGGACATCGAGGCCTGGCCCCTTTGCACGGTAGCTGGAGGAATGTTTACCTAAACTACTAGACAGGAATGCATCGGATGAGGAGCGAAGGAGATAATCTCGAAGGTGAAATACAGTTTTTGGCAGGCGACAGGCTGGATCAGGCTCCGTTAGCCGCGCAAGGAGTAAGACAAAGTTCATGGTCACAGATGCAGGCTCAGACTGGAGTTTTCAGAAGCAGAAGGCAGGAAAAGGCTTGATGACAGAATTCGGGCCTACTCGTCTGAATCTGTGAAATGTGGGAAGTGAACCACATAAAGTCGGTGGCCTTTCATACTTAGGAATGGAATATCTGACCCATTCATGGCGGATCTGAAAGAGGACATGTTGACGGTGGACGCACATATATTTGCGTCTTCAAAACTGGAGCAGGAGGGAACATACATGTACTTATAGCATGCACATGGAGCCGTTGGGGTCTACGATAGGGGACATAACTGATCACAAAATTCATATTTCCTCACTTCTGGGACCCCCTAAGCACCTCTAGAGGGTCAGAGTATTTCCATTCTGACCCCTTTATATGTTTTACACACTTATTCCCCTTGCTTCTTCAGCCTCGCTTCTACCGAGGCAGAAAATGGCCGCCAACAGTTCCTGGTTTCGAATGTAGACAGACACTCAACAGCCAATTAGCATTCAGCGCGCAATCGGGAGGGTGCGCGCTTGGTTCGGGGAGGGTGCGCATACGGTGCGGGTAGGGTCTGCAGATCCTCCCGGGCCACAGACATTTATGTACTTTTAACTCTAATTTTCTCAGGAACTACTGAACGGATTCACACCATTTATGCAAAAGGCACGAGTCGGAACTAAGGACTATCTCTTTGCCAAATTTGGTGTCATTCCGTTCAGCGGTTCGGGCTGTAGCTGCGACAACAGATCCTATGGGAAATTGCATGGGGAAAACACGTTTTGGGGCCCCCCTTTTTTCTCGACCCCCATACATACACATAGCCACCCTACGCCTTGCCAGGATCAGCAGCATAGCAATCAGGCGGCGAGAAGGATCCGGACAGAATTTAACAAAACCCCAAAGACACAGGGGGGGTCGGGGAACACCATGGTGCCAGTGATGGTAGAAATGGCGGAGCACACCGCCCGCAAGAACTCGGAAACCCTGGGGCATAACCATGCTAGGTGCGCAAAGTCCGCAGCCGGGGCAGCGCAGCGCATGCAGGAGTCACTGGGTATAAGCCCTAGCTTGTGAAGCTGAGCAGGAGTGCGGTAAAGTCGGTGCACGTACTTAAAATGTATCAGTCATAGCCGGTAGTTTGGTGACAATGTCTTCGTTTGTTTGCAGCAGTATAGCCAGTCGGCCTGCAGAATATCCATGCCAAGGTCAGCGCCCCACGCCGCACGCGCCCGATCCGTGGAAATGGATGTGGACGTTAGAGTGAAAGCGTATAACTTGGTGACTAGTTTGTGTGGGGTAGGAGATGCATAAATGAAATCAAGAGCCGGCATAGTGGGAGGGGGCTGAGGGAATGTAGCATGTAATTTCCAACAAATAGCCCACAGCTGGTAAAATAGGAGAGTCTCTAGCGGGCCCGAGGAGTCTGGAAGGGAGCAAAAAGTGTTCCCTGGATATAGGTCCGCCACCGTCCGCAAACCCAAACGCGCCGCATGTCTGTGCATGCCAGAAGGCTGAAGTGGAGGGAAATCAGGGTGATGTACTATCGGCATGGCATTAGCAGAAAGTACGGGAAGATTAGAAAGCCGTCGCAGGCCGGACCAGGCCCAGCGCAGCGTCTCAACTGTGTCCACCTCTGCCCGCGGGCACACCGCCAACGCAAACACCGCTGTGGACAGAGGCCAAGGGGAAGCTATATCTGTTTCAACTGCTACGTGTGGCTGAAAAGGGGTGGGGTGTATCCAAAAATGCAGGAAGCTGCCCTGTGCACATAAGGTGTAAATCTTGAAGTCCAGAGCACCCATGCCTCCGACCGACATAGAGATGGTGAGGATTTCGTACGCTACTCTTGGCTGTTTACCGGCCCAGACAAGTGATATAATTAAAGAGCGCAATTTACGAAAAAAATGCGCAATAGGAGGAATAGGGACATTTAAAAAGAGATAAAGAAACTTCGGCAAAACCACCATCTTGACGACTGCGATCCGACCAGCCAGGGACAGTAGAAGATGACTCCAGATCGGAATCCTGGACTCCAGCCAGTCCACAGCTCATCCGAAATTAGATCTCCACAGTTCGTCTAGGTCCCTACTCAACCAGATGCCCAGATAACATGTGGGGCCAGAGGCCCAGGCAAACGGAAAGTCCGGTGTGAATGGCGTTGTGGCATCCGTCAAGGGGAACAACACTGACTTGCTCCAGTTTACCTGAACGCCAGAAAGGCCACCAAAGCGTAGGTTTTCCCAGACCAGAGGGCTCAGATGTTCCTGAGGATGGCAGACATATAGGGTTACATCGTCCGCGTACATGGAGACGAGGAGGGAGCGGGACGAGAAACCGATACCCCTGTGAGTGTGGTGCTGCCGGAGTCGTGCAGCCAAAGGCTCCATCACAATAGCGAAGAGCATGGGCGAAAGGGGGCACCCCTGCCGGGTACCACGCTCAATGCGGATAGGGTCCGAAATCTGTCCATTGATATGGAGGCGTGCTGAAGGGTTAGTGTAAAGAAGCATGATCTTGCGTATAAAGCTTTGGCTGAAGCCCATGCATGGTAGGAGGTAAAATAAAAAGGGCCACTCAAGCGTGTCAAACGCCTTCGTGGCATCAAGCAGTGCAGCCACAGCAGGGAGATTGGGGTTGATTTGGTGTAAAACTGAGAAAATAGTGCGGAGATTGTGCGAGGTAGCTCTGCCAGGAATTAAGCCAGATTGGTCCGGGAGAGCAATAAGGGGCATGAGTAGCAGAAGACGGGCGGAGATCAGTTTGGCGAAAATTTTATTGTCAATGTTTATTAAAGAAAGAGGGCGGTAGGAGTAGCGACGGTCGGCAGGCTTGTCGGGCCTAAGGAGCAGAGTTATCATGGCCTCGCGGAGAGACTGAGGAAAGAGGCCAGTATCGAAAGATTCATTACACATGGCAGCCAAGTGTGGTACAAGGAGATCTGCATACGTTTTGTAGAATGAGGCCAGTAGTCCGTCAAGGCCTGGGACCTTGTCCCCGGGTAAGCTACTGATGGCGGTGAGTATTTCTTCCTTAGTGAATGGCACGTCTAAGAAATCCCGATGGTAGTCCTCTAGCCAGACCAAGGGGTCAGACTCAAAGTATTGATCGAGGGTCTCCCACGACGGGGGCGGGCCAGCCGAGTAGAGCTGCGAGTAAAAGTCTAGGAAACGGGTCTTGGCCGGGCCCCCTGTCAGCGAGGGCCGTAATGTAGGAGGCAGCACGCGGCGGGTGCAGGAGATTCGCCAGAGTATTTCCCGGGCGATCACCCTCACCGAAGCGACGAGCCCGTCCTTCCCTACCCAAGAAGGAGAGCTTGTGATCAGCCTCTGCAGAGAACTCTGTGTGTTTTAGGCATATCAATGCCAGTGTCTCAGGTCGGGGATGCGCAGCCTGGGCGGCATCCAAATCCTTTATCTCCGCCTCAAGTTTAGCAAGAGTGGTACGGATGGATCGGAGAACACCCGCCTGTTTGGAAATGCACTCGCCCCGGATGACTGTCTTGAACCCCTCCCAGAGTACCGAAGCCGTGTCCACAGATCCCGTGTTTAGGTCAAAATAGTTGGTAATCGCAGTGTGAATGTCCGCACAGAAGACCATATCCCGGAGGGCATTCGGGGGGAGTCGCCAGGTGAATGCACGCGACAGGGAGGAGGGGAGGCGAAGACGCAGCTGGACCGGTGCATGGTCAGAAAAAGTTCGAGCCATATGTGTCGCGTCGGTTAGCCAAGTCAGGACATCTGGGGAGGTCAGCCAAAAAACTATGCGTGACCAGCAGCCCCGCGCGCCAGTAACACAGGTTCCCTCCCGGGCATCCGGCCGCAAGTGATGCCATACATCGTAAAGAGAGTGGTTGGTAAGTATGGACGTAAGGGTTGCAGTGGCGCGCGGGTGGGACGCGTGTGGACCAGACCGATCAAGGGCCGCCGAGAGATTGACGTTGAAGTCCCCTCCCCAGATAACAGCGGCCGGGCCGCCAGCAGACACAAGGTGCCATATGTGATTGAAAAAATTTGGGTCATCCGAGTTGGGGCCATAGACCGCAGCAATCGTCACGGGCTGGGCCAATAGGGAGCCATGCAAGATTACATACCTACCCTCGGGATCAGTCAGTGCCTGAGTCGTGTGCCATGGGCGACCCCTACGTATCAGAATGGAAACCCCCTAGAGTATAACGAGTAGGTGGAAGAGTGAGATTCCCCCCAGTAGCGCGCCTTGAGTCTGGAGAGGGATCCCGACATCAGATGGGTCTCTTGTAGGAGACAGATGTCCACCCTATGACGCTGCAAGTGTGAGTGGATTAGTCTAGCCTTATGGTGGTCATTCAGACCACGGACATTCCAGGTCCAGCAGACTGTGTCAGTCATGAGCGAGTAGTCAGAGTTATAAGTGTACGCAGCACAGGGAAGGAGCAATTCGAGTAGACTCCGGCGGAGCAGCGCATGGCAAAGGCGTCAGCCAGCAGGGTGGCATGGGAGCCGCCCATGGACGAAGATAGGAAGAATATATAGCAGGGTTGCGGAACTTGTCGAGGGACTGGGAGAACACCCCATACCCCTAGAGCAAGCAACTTCAGCAAGCAGACAGGGAGCCGGGCATGAGGAGCAGCGTGTAAGTGGAGAGTGAATAACCAGTGACTTGCGACGATAGGAAGCTGGAAGCACGGTGCAGTGGCTAAAACGGGACATGGGCAAGCAATGCAGCTGAGCCAGACAAAAACATTATGAAACATCCCTTGGGGAAAAACAAAAAACCCAGAATACCCCCAACCCAATCCTGCTCACCCACCCTGAGACACAGCAATGAGAACAGTAACCTACCTCCCACCCCGACCATACCCCCCAACTGACATAACAAAAAAGGAAGAAACAGAATGACCCCCACACCCACTCCAACCCCCCCCATTAGGCTGAGATTCCAACCCACCCCACCCCGGGAACCCGCAACAAGGAAGGGGAAAGACAACAAAGCAATTGGGAATTATCCAGTGAGGGCATGGCAGGGCTAGGCATACACCCCTGCAGCAAAGAAGGGTGGCCAAGCTTGGGTAAAATCAGGCAACATGTGAAAAAGAGCAAAAACAGTCAATGCATTGCACTTCAGTCATTGTCACTGAGGCGGTCTGCAGCGACAGACGAGGGTTTCGATGACGGTGACCGGGACGATTTCTCAAGCTTCTTGGCGAAGGCCAATGCCTCCCTGGGATCGGTGAAGACGAGGGTTTTGGAAGCGTGACGGACTCTCAGTTTCGCTGGGTAGGCCAGGGAGTAAGGGACCTCGTGCTTCTGAAGGATTCGTTTGGCAGGAAGAAATTTTTGTCAGTGGGCCTTAACTGTAAGAGTATAGTCTGGGAAGAAAGACAGAGAGTTGCCCTGGTGAGTGATGGTGCCCCTGTCCCGTGCATCACGGAGTATGGCATCCCGGTCCTGGGAATTAAGCAGTTTAGCAATGATAGGACATGGGGGCAGTCCGGGACCTGGACGAGGACCAAGGGAGCGGTGTGCACGCTCCACAATGAACACCAGGGAGAGGACGTCGCCAAAGAGTTCCTTGACCAGGGACTGAACATAGTCCTCCATGCGGGAGATGTTGGTCGATTCTGGAAGACCAGTAATACGGAGGTTGCTCCGGCGGGAGTGTGCTTCCAAATCCTCATTTTTCTCCCGTATAACAGCCAGAATCTTGTCCATTTTAAGCAATTTTTGATGGTCTTAGGTG
Source organism: Triturus cristatus (assembly GCF_964204655.1). Taxonomy (NCBI): domain Eukaryota; kingdom Metazoa; phylum Chordata; class Amphibia; order Caudata; family Salamandridae; genus Triturus; species Triturus cristatus. Next base: position 913,335,837 of record NC_140583.1, read on the forward strand.
GCGGCATCTTCGGCATCGGACACCCTGGACTCAACATGCAGCAGACGACTGTCGTGGGTATCCACACGGGCCTTGACTGAATCCAAACGGGCCGAGAGTAGGTCCAGCTGGGTGGCGATGCCGGTGACTGTTGAATTAACATCCAACATAATCGTCTTCAAATCGTCGTCCCGGGAGGAGGGCCACGTCCGGGGTGGCAGCAGGCTCTCCCCCCCTCAGCACCCGAAACATCCTGGCGAGAGGACCAGCGGAGTTCGAAGGCAATCTTAGGCTGCTTCGGGTCGGTCTTTCCCATAATGAGTGAGGGTCCCGGCTGACTAGCACCCCAAAACAGACCAGCACACGAGGGGGTACACTAGTCGGGGAGCGGCCGCAGATCAGATTACGGATGGAGCGGGTTCTCAGTACTGTAGAGGCAGGGCGAACAGTGTCCCACCAGGATGAGATCTCACGCGGCAGCCAAACAAGGGGAGAAAATCAGAGGAGAGGGGCCAGAATCAAACCAATCCAAGGGGCCAGCAAATATCACAAATTCCCAGTGTGTGGCCACTCCAACCACGGGCCCGCCAGGAGGACGAAGAAGGGAAGAGAGGCGCCGACTCATGAGACAGCACCCAAGATGGCGGTCCACCGCACTCGGTCAGTCCTGCTGGGCAGCTGCGCAATAACGGAGGGGCCGAGTGTGGGCCCCCCCAACCTAATGGCACTAGTGGTATACAGAGGAGGCCCTCCCAGGCCAGGACACAGGAGCAAACGAGACCCCCGATCAGGCCGTGTCCAACGCAGGAGGCCCACAGCGGCCGGCAGCAGAGATCCAGACCCCAATGCGGGTCCGCAGAAGCGCCGGCTCCGGGAGTCCTCAGGGGCAAGGCACGTCCCCGGGGCAGCCCCGCTCACTCTAGGAGCCCAGCGGCCCATGCAGGGGGGCGCGTAGGCCAGGCACCAGCTTCCGAATATGTAACTCCGCCGCCAGGCCGAGCCGGAGAACGAAAGCAGCTCCGATCGATGCCTCCCGCCGAGTGGTGTCCGGGACCAACTTCCGAGTGCAGGTAGGATTCAATCGCCTGCAGGATTGTGTCGGATAATAAAGCTTGGCCGGCAGAGCCCACTCAGAGTGCGGCCATCTTGCAGCCGGCCAAGCCAGGCCCCCAGTGCTGCATCTTTTAGCCCAGCACTGACCCTGAAAAGTAATTCTAAGCGTACTTACCAGTAACTTGTATTTCCTTCCATATGAATCCATTGTGTGGTTTTCAGCAGAAAAGTGTCTCAGTGTCCATTTTTGAAACTTACAAATATTCCTCTAAAATCAGCCGAACTACGAATTCCGATTTACTCACCTGTTATCAGGAGAGAACCCAGTGCTACATCTTTTAGACCAGCACTGACCCTGAAAAGTAATTCTAAGCGTACTTACCAGTAACTTGTATTTCTTACCATTGGAATTCATTGTGTGGTTTTCACCAAAAACGTTTCCTCACCTGTTATCAGGAGAGAACCCAGGGCTGCATCTTTTAGCCCAGCACTGACCCTGAAAAGTAATTCTAAGCGTACTTACCAGTAACTTGTATTTCTTACCATTGGAATCCATTGTGTAGTTTTCACCAAAAACATTTCTAAGTGTCCATTTTTTAAACGTACAAATATTCCTCTAAAATCAGCCGAACTACGAATTCCGATTTACTCACCTGTTATCAGGAGAGAACCCAGGGCTGCATCTTTTAGCCCAGCACTGACCCTGAAAAGTAATTCTAAGCGTACTTACCAGTAACTTGTATTTCCTTCCATATGAATCCAATGTGTGGTTTTCTGCAGAAAAGTTTCTAAGTGTCCATTTTTGAAATTTACAAATATTCCTCTAAAATCAGCCGAACTACGAATTCTGATTTACTCACCTGTTATCAGGAGAGAACCCAGGGCTGCATCTTTTGGCCCAGCACTGACCCTAAAAAGTAATTCTAAGCGTATTTACCAGTAACTTGTATTTCCTTCCATATGAATCCAATGTGTGGTTTTCTTCAGAAAAGTTTCTAAGTGTCCATTTTTGAAACTTACAAATATTTCTCTAAAATCAGCCGAATTACGAATTCCGATTTACTCACCTGTTATCAGGAGAGAACCCAGTGCTGCATCTTTTAGACCAGCACTGACCCTGAAAAGTAATTTTAAGCGTACTTAACAGTACAACAGGGCAACTCTCTGTCTTCCTTCCATAGGGATCCATTGTGTGCTTTTAAGCAGAAAAGTTTCTGTCTATTTTCACAAACTAAAAATATTCCTAAAAAATCGTCTGTATGACTTAAACACATTCTTTCAACTGTTTACAGGAGATTCACATGTGCTGGGTCCAGGGTCCACCACTGAGTAAGAAAAAGTAACAATAACACTACTTACCTGCTAAGTGAATTTTCTGCCCTAGGATAACATTGGTGATTCGATTTGAACATTTTCTAAGTGTCAACTTTTAAAATACAATAATAATCCTTAAAAATCACTACTGTAACCAAAACGCTTTTACTCAACTGTTTACAGGATATGTCCAAGGGCTGAATCTAGGATCTAGTTCTGTGGTTAGAAAAGTAATCTATAAAGTAACTAATTGCATTTGACTAGAAATTCCCATTGAGCTCAATGTTGCTTTGTGTTTGAAATTGTGTTGCCCATTGCAACAACTGTAACTACTGTACTTAAAAGTCTATTGCCTATTTGCAAAGTATTTAAACTAAAGTAATTCATTCTGAGAAAGTATATTTTGTATTGTAATGTATAATGTAATTAAAAAAATAAAATATCTAAAAATAAACAGTTAAAAAAATGTAGTAAGTCAGTATCAAAAAAATCAATATAACAATTAATACATTAAAAATTGTCATTTACAAAACCTTTGAAATTCACTGAAAAAAACATAGGTTTCAGGCCCTGATATAGTTAGGAATTAGCATTTAAAAAAACTGATGTCATCAGTGATGTCACTGACCATGTCATGAATGATATCAAATGTGACATCATCAGCAGTGGATTGCGGGCGCGTGAGATGTAGTTAGTACAACTAACTATATCGGAGGAATTTCAATGGTTTTGTTCGAGTGAAATGTCCAGCTAACTATAACACCCCTAAAACCTATGTTTTTTCAGTGAATTTCTAAGGTTTTTTAAATGCTAATTCCTAACTATATCAGACCTGAAACCTATGGTTTTTTCAGTGAATTTCAAAGGTTTTTTAAATACTAATTCCTAACTATAGCAGGCCTGAAATCTATAGTTTTTTCAGTGAATATATATATATATATATATATATTCATTTAAAAAACCATAGGTTTCACATGAAATTCCCCCGTTATAGTTAGTTCAGATAACTATAACTCGCGCGCCCGCAATCCACTGCTCATGACGTCACATATTACATCACTCATGACATGGTCAGTGGCATCACTCATGACATCACTGATGACATCATCCTTGTGATAGAGTGGCGGTCGCGCGAGTTATAGTTATCTGAACTAACTATAACGGGGGAATTTCATTGGTTTTTTACGAGTGAAATGTCCACCTAACTATAACCTGTGTGAAACCTATGGTTTTTTAAGTGAATTTGCAAGGTTTTTTAAATGCTAATTCCTAACTGTAACGTGTGTGAAACCTATTTTTTTTTAAGTGAATTTGTATGTTTTTTTAAATGCTAAGTTATGTATTTATTAATATTTTTTTTTTTTAAGGTTTTTTACCGTGCGCGCACCGTGCGCGCGCTTTGGGCGCACGGTGCCCTTTGCGCACTGTGCGCGTGCGTTAGGCGCACGGTACTCTCCATGCACCGTGCACCGTGCGCGCACCGTGCGAGCACCCCGCAATTTTTATAAAAAAAATAAAATGTTTATTTCACCCATGGGGGTCCTTCTGTGACCCCCTGACAAAGGCTAGGGGGTCAGGAACTCTCTTCCCTGCCCCCTTTTCACGTTTTCGACCTTTTTTCCCCCTTTCCTTTTCAGTGCGAGAGACAAAATGGCGGCCGACACTTCCTGATTTCAACAGATTCGAATGTTGACTGACATCTAACAACCAATCAGAATTTCGCTTGCGCGCGTATAGATATTTATATGCTTTTAAATGCTATTTTCTCAGGAAATACAGAACAGATTGACACCAGACCTGCAAAAAGCACTTCCCTGACCTGAGGACTACCTCTCTGCCAAATTTCAAGTAATTCTGTTCAGCCGTTCGGGTTGTACCTTCGACTAAAGGTCCTATGGAAAAATGCATGGGGAAAACGCGTTTTGGAACCCCCCTTTTTTCTCGGCCCCCGCTTGACGAATCACCCCGAGACTTTCAGGGTAGGAGCTGAGCACAGCGCCCCATTAGTTTTGAAAAATTCGCGAAGATTCGTCAACCGGCGCCAAAGTTATTCAAAATAGAATTTTGAGATTTCCTATGGAAACACGGTCCTAACTATAACTATCTACTGGCGACCGCCAGTAGATAATATATATATATAGATAGATAGATAGATAGATAGATAGATAGATAGATAGATAGATAGATAGATAGATAGATAGATAGATAGATAGATAGATAGATAGATAGATAGATAGATAGATAGATAGATAGATAGATGGATGGATGGATGGATGGATGGATGGATGGATGGATGGATGGATGGATGGATGGATGGATGGATGGATGGATGGATGGATGGATGGATGGATAGATAGATAGATAGATAGATAGATAGATAGATAGATAGATAGATAGATAGATAGATAGATAGATAGATAGATAGATAGATAGATAGATAGATAGATAGATAGATAGATAGATAGATAGATAGATAGATAGATAGATATTCGTACAAGCTGAATTAACAACCTGTAATGAAGCAAATATTAAACAATACACAGAACTGAGAAGTGGTAAATGAAATAATGCAACTTGAAAACATGAATATATGAATGTAAGGAGGGATACCTAAACAAGAAAAATATGAAGATCACATCAATGCTGCTAACAATTATTTCTTACCTGACTTGACCCCTGCATTTATGTGGGGCTTTGTTAATGTACAGGTGTAATGGGACCAAAGATCCGCCTGATGACCTTCATCTCTGGACTTGCCAGACAACCAGTAATTAACTTGCATTTTGGAGAAGGGATTGTGTCAATTGCCAGAAAGGGGTGGACAATAGGTAAACCAACAAGGTTCAAAGCGGAGTCTTATGAGCCACCATCCAACTATCCTTATTGATCCAGCAAGGTACTCTTGAGCACTTCCGAAGGAGTGTAACAAAACCCTAAATGCTTACTGGCATCACAAGATAATTAAGAGAAACATACTGAGATATGAGAGAAACATACTTTATCACACTCTTTGAGTATAAAAGGGATGTCCTCAGAGGGTGCATTAAACACATTTTACTTTAATGAAAGCATATGTATCAAAGGTTTTAATTTAGACTTGGGTGAAGGGCATAAGGTCATCTTACCACTTAATTACAGGGCAGCCCGGCTGCCCTGTAATTAAGTGCCCTGTGGGTGAGAGGACAGTGGTGGGCGTCAGCATGGTAGTACTAGCCCTGCCATGCTGACACACAGAAGAATCCATGTGTACACACACACATTCTACATGGAGTGACTGCTAAACCTCTTGAACCCTGTTAGCTGAGGGATCTTCACACTGCAGCAATGTTTTCTTTTCATGCATTCCTGTTGGAGCGAGACCATAGCTATCCCTTCTGTGGGACATGCAAGAAATCCTTTTGGAGGGGGGGGGGGGGGGGTTGTGCTTGAGAGGAAAGTACAGTCCAAGGGATTTATGAGGTACCCTTGGTGATATACTTGAAAGGTCCCCCTGACATCTGCAAGTGATGTACACGTGCAGCCTGGTAGATCTGGGCCATTCGAGTCTCAAGATAGATGCAACATTCACCACTGCATACATGAAAGGATTTTTTTAGCCGGCTTAGGAGTGGGTCAAGTGTTTAGCCTTTTATATATTTAAATTTAGATAATTGTCAGCTCTTTAAAAAATTATGTGTTTTACACAGTTGAACAAGAGTCAGAAATATTGATTGTAGGGCTGTGACTTTCTACGTGACTGTAGGTAGTAAGGGACCAGAAACAAGGGACCCATTACTTGGGCTGGAATTCCAGAACCTGTAAACTGATCTCGCACGGATCGGTTGTTCCCCGGTGGGAGAAATGCACCTACTCACAAAGTGCAGTGAATGGGGAATAACTACAGGAATCCGTGTTTCTACACCATTTCCCTGGTGTTTTCCTCACATTCCAGCTCATTTTCTGGTAGATATTAACTGTTGAAACAAGCAGAGGAAAAATAGTAAAAGTGCAGGGCTCCTACACAACTTGTAATTCCCGATGCTGACGTGCTGTCAGCAGCTGCCACTGAAGGCTGAATCTTACATTTCAGGCCACTCGTGATGACGGCCTTATACGTTATCTTCGGCTTCAAAGAGTTTGTCTAGCACTGTCCTTGTTTCTTACATCTGAGTATAACTATACATATTCTCATTAAAAAAAGGACATAAAGGACCTATATTTAGTGCATTGCATGATTTAAGTAATAACTCTTGTATTCAAGGTCTATCAGAAAACAATGTAAACCTCTACAGATTTTTCTTACAACAAGAGCATTATTGAATTGTTAAATTACCATATTGTAAGCACAATGCAACACCTGGAAAGAGAGAAAATATAGAGCAATATACATCCATGTTTCAGTGAGTGGTTGTGCCCACCACAGCAGGGCGCATGTATGAGCCACCTCCACTTCATACACCTAGTCCCTTAATTGCACCTTAATGGGGCCTACTCCTTCAGGTCTCAGCCTGGCACCACTTCTCGGGTAGCCTACTTCGCCTATCACTCCATTGCGTCAGTATCCTTGACTCTCCGGACCTTGCGGGAACAGGATGCTCCATAATGCATCCTTCAATGCTGTGATCTTGTCTGATACCTTTCTCGTAGCTCCCCATTGGTTCCTCATCTGTTGCTTTCTGCCTTGTTCCTCCTTGCCCCAGCTCTGGTGTCACTGACACAACTTTTTACTTTCCCTTCCTAGAGTTCTGACTCCAGTGTATTCTATCATGAGTGGGTGCTGCCAGCAGACCTCTACACACAGTGAAGGCCATAGTTCTTTCCTGAAGCTACAATGTTCCTCTGTATATGGCATCTTGGAATGTTGTGCTGCCATTTCACAATTACTCATAAGCCATATTTCAATGAAAATCCACATTGTAGGAGGAACTGATACAACAAAATTAAAGATATTTAAACACATTGAATCTCTTTTAGCATGACTAAACATACAAGTATTGCCAAACTTTGGCTGTACTCAGTATCACTTCTATATATTCTTGAGACCTTTATCATTACAAGCTGAGAAGGAAGTCTGTAAAAGCAAAGAGGCTAAACAACACATTAATATGCACTGACATGTTTGGCGATTTCCAAGCATGGCGAGGGAGTGGCACTCAAATGCCATTGCTAAATATGAAGTTGGTCCTATTGTTTGTTTATTATGTTCCACCTTACAGCACTTCTTCCCTAGAGCTGACTTAAGCACTCACTTTAAGACATTTGGGGCCAGATGTACAAAACATTTTTTGTGAACATTGTATGCTCTCTTAATGATTTCCTGTTAAGCTACTCAAACCTATGGGCATTTTTACAAGGGCATTGCACCACAGGAATAGCACTTTTATGTATGATCTTGTGGCACAATGCCCCGTGCCATATTTACAAAGTGGTTTTTTAAGCCACGTTTTGTGGCTTAAAGCCGCTTTGTAAATATGGTACCATTTCATGCAGGTACCGGCGTGATAGAGGTGTTCAGTAGGTGCTGCTGTAGGGCAAAACTTGAAGTAATGCTCTTATTTCTGCACGTTTTTGCTTTTTCTATGTGTGTGCATTCTGTAACATACATAGAAAGAGCAAATCGCCATTAATGATTCATCATGAAATAATTACGATTTGCTACTTTTATGCGGGCTGCATTTTGCAGCACACATAGAAGTGACAAATAGCCATTTGTGATTGTTTATGTGCAGGAAGGAAAAACCTTCCTGCACGTAAACAATCATTTCCTGTGACGCACGCACCCTTGCACTATGGTGCGAGGGTGCCTGCGTTGGCACCAGGCAGCTAATTTTAGCACCTGAACTAGGGAAAACACAGGGGTGCACCGTATTCTGTTAAATTGGCCGCTGCCATATTTGGCGCAGCTCTGCGCTCTGACATTTTGTTGTAAATATGCCACCTTGTTTCTAGTGCGGTAAAAAAATGTCCAGCACCCACTAGTTGTGAGAAGTAAATGTTTGTAAATTATGTATGAAACTGAGAAGACAGAACAGGAGAGTACATGTGGAGTATGGCATGCATAAGAAATATGAGGCTGCACAGGTTCTTAATTATTTTTACAAATGTATACTTTTTTTTGTCTCATCATTTAGGTACATTAAGGTAGCCATCTTTAATCAAATGAGAGCAGGTAATTGGACCAAAGCAAAAGTAACAACATTTGGGGGATAATCTGAAATGCACATCGTTCATCATTTATCTCCCATTGTCACGTAGAACTAGGGGTCATGCAAAGAATGGAAAGGTAATGAAGCCAACATAGTTATTTGTTTTTTCTTCCCATCTATCAGCACGTTTTATTTAAGAGTGTACATAGCACCTAATGATAACTGTATGGTTGATTGTAAATGCTAGGCCACACAGTCTCACAACCACAAAAACCAAATGAATGCATAGTGATTAATATGAAGCTACTAAAAACGAACCCTGGGTGGTGAACTCCGCTCCGCTCGTGGAGTTTGCGGAGTTTCCCTCACTCCACGTTAAGCAGAGCTCGCGGAGTTCAGTTTTTTCCTTGCTCGCTTTCACCAACGTCAATTTGGTGAGCACGAGCAAGGAAAATCCACCTCCTGGCGAGATTTTTCCTCGTTCGCGAACGCCAACATCAAGTTGGCGAGCGCAATCGTGGAAAATAAACCTCCCAGCGAGATTTCTCAATGTGGGGGTAGGTTTCTCATTGCGAGTGGTCGCGTATGCTCGCGACTGCTCACGTTGAGAAACTGCCCGTTCGTGTTGAGAAAGCTGCCGCTTGAGTAAAAATCCACTCGAGCGGCAGAAAAGGTATGCTTGCGCTGTGCATGGTGAGGTACGCAATGATTGTACAGTGTGGATAAGCATCTGGCACTGTGCAATCGCCGCGAGCTGCATTTTTCTACCATACTCCACCGCTTGCGGAGCTACGCGTAGTGCGGCTGAGGCTTTTTTTGCACTTCGCGTAGCTTCGCGGAGTGCAACTCCGTGAACTCCGCCCAGGGTTACTAGAAACATAATAATATAACAATTCAAAGCAATCATTAAAAAGTCACTCATATGTTTTAACAGGTCGCAGAAAGCATTCACAGTCTGGATTTGAAAAGTTAATCTGGAAGTGATCACAATCTTATTTACACAGCAGCAATGCAACAAAGAGCAACAGAAGATTTCAAACACAAATGGCCCTCCTCTGATTAGAACGGCCGAGCCACATGTTCCAGAGCCTGAACTTCGTTGACAACTTGTGCCTGTTAAAGCACTCACTTGTCCCCCATGATCTGCCTCCTCTTTGTGGCCTACAGAACTGCTCCCCAGCTGCATCCTCCTCTAACTGCATCTTGCACCACATGTACGATGTCAAAGTCCTCTGGATATGATCTCCAGATAAACTTTCCTGATCAGCAACACTGCCTATCTGCGTACTTTGAAGGTATAAATCATGAAGATGCACATATGTTTGGTTTAGAATAGTAAATTGTAACAATCACAGATGTTAAGACAAAACAGGAACAAGATGATTACCAGCTAAGAAAGCTTTATTCAGGAGAGAAGATCTCATCCAGATAACAGCAAACAGGTTCCCTTGCAACTGTCACCCTCTCAAATCAACCTTGCATTCTATCACCTGAACACTCCTCTCCAGGTGACATAATGAAGTTCCATGTTCAGTCTGACAAGAGGTTGCTAGGAGAGCACTAGCTAAGCAGGCCTACCGGCTTTTTTTACCACACACCCCCTTCCCATACCAAACATTACAAAAGCAAGTACAATAGGGCTGGGGAAAGAAGAAAAGAGCAACCCAAACTTAAAACCAAACACAACCACGTATCAAAGAATATAAGCCTAAATTGTAAACCTATGAATATAAGGATTAAAAGAGAAAATCTGCACAAAAATAATTCATGGGTACATACCTAGAGGTTACAGACTAAGGGATGATAAAAGTAATATAAGCAGCTCAAAAATAATCCTTCAAATATTTTGGTCTCTTAACCACTCGGTCAGAGGTTTTAATTTGCAATCATGTACCTTATCCTTCAGATCCTCATCAGAAGACACTTGGGAATCATTATTCACATTACTACCATCATCCTTTTTGTGAAGAACCACACAATTCAGATTCCATATAATATGGTCCTGTGTCTTGATAGCCTTAGTAAACATGTTGATGACCCCTTACTCGGATTTCTGATCATGACTAAGTTCTCCACACACCACAGTTTTCTTCACTGCCTTTCTGGCATCAAACTCATTCTTTCTCTGCCTTGCTTTATCTTTGTCCCGTTGGCGCCAATCCACATCACCAACACTGTTGGGAAGTGTACCACAAAATAATTCAAAGCGCGTCTTACTAGGGGTGCTATGGGGATTCACTCTATACATTTCAATCATCCTGCACACCTCTTTTTTCCAGACAAGAGTATTGGACCTTGCCAAAGAAATGGTCTCCTTAATTACCCTGTTTAACCTCACAACTATACCATTAGACGCGGGATGATGTAAGGCACACTGTTTATGACATTTGCGTCTGTCCCTTAGAACCCTACCATTTCCCTGGACGTAAGTTGTACACCATTATCTGTGAGCATGGATTGAGGAAATCCTTCTCTAACCATCAGGTCCTTAATTGCTTTGATCGCATCGTTACTCTCAATCGAATTTGAGAAGAAAACTTCGGGCCACCTAGAGAACATATCCACCACAACAATAAGAACAACTTGTTTCCCCTGCCCATGGATCGGCCCAACAATATCCAAAGTAATCTCCTCCCGTGGTCTGGAAGGCAGTCTCCTGGATTCCATGGGTTGAACTCTTGGTACCTTGGACTTATGACCTAATGCACACATGGCACAATGCCGTACTAATCTTTCCACCTTTCTGTCCATGCCCGGCCACCAGGAAGAACAACACATTCTCTTCTTACTCTTAGTCATGCCCTGATGTGCCTCCTGGCTGAGTTCAATCAATTCATTCCTTAAAGTGAGAGTTGGAATAAACCTAGTACCCCTGAGTAACAAATCTTTACATGTAGACAATTCATCTCGCACAGACCAGTAATTGCGACATACTTCAGATCCTTGAACTTTAGATTTCCACCCAGCCTCACAAGCTTCATTACTTCAACCAACACTTCATTCTTGGCTGTTCCTCATGCCATCTCACTTCAGAAATCACATTTATCTCACAAACACAATCTGACTCACCTTCCAACATTTCCTCTGAATCCATATCACACCCTACCAATGGGAACTAACCTGGAAAGTGTGTCCACAACTGTGTTACTAACTCCAGGCAAATATTCAACGACAAAGTCATACTCTTGTAAAGCTATAAACCATTTGGTGATGCAACCAGAAATTAGATCCACTTTTTTTTTTAAACTTCCACAAGGGGCTTGTGATTGGTTCTCACTGCAAAAGGCGAACAAGAAGTTTTTTTACTTTTTCGCCACCCAGAAAACAGCCAGTGCTTTCTTTTCAATGACAGAATATCTCTATTCCATTTCTTTCAAGCCATGTGAAAGAAACATGATAGTATTTATACCAACCTCCTCATCTTTTTGAAGGACAGCACCTAGGCCTTTTGTACTGGCGTCAGTGGTGACAATGGACCTCTTCCTTGGGTCAAAATTCTTTAACTTAGGGCCCTACTTAGATGCTCTTCGAGTAACTGGAACTCCTCCTCACAAGGAGAATCCCAAGAAAATGCAACTTCTTTCCTCAACCGACTCCTCATGTTAGAACTGAGTTCTGCAAAGAATTTCATTAACTCCTCTTGGGATGTTGGAGGACTCATTTGCATTATAGTGCTAACCAATTCCTCCTAAGGAAACAACCCCTCACAGTGTGACCTAAATAACTGATAGACTCAGTAACAAACATGTATTTTTCTGGTTTTACAGTAAGAGTCCAGTCAGACAGTCTCCCCGAAACTGCTCTCACTCTGGCATTATGCTCCTCTGTATTCTTTCCAAAGATCAATATATCATCCTGATATAGAGACCCCAGAAATTCCAGCTAGCACCTTTTCCATTGCACGCTGAAAGACTGAGGCTGCAGAAACCAGACCAAAGGGTAATCGGGCAAACCTGAAAGGAGTTACAAATGCCGTAAGCTCTCTTGAAGATTCCTCTAGTTCAATTTGGTGGTAGGCACATGTTAAATCAATTGAACTGAAAACAGTTGCTCCCTCCAACAACAATACCAATTCCAAAATATTAGGCAGTGGATATCTGTCTACCACCACACATTTGTTGAGATGTCTCAAATCTACACAGAGATGCAACCTACCATTTGGCTTCCTAGCGGTCACAATAGGAGCGAGCCACTCCGTGCCCTCCAGCTCCTCAATTATGCCCCCTGCTTTGAGCATCATTATTTCCCTTTTTAATTCCTCACGTACACTAATGGGAACATTCCTAACTTTGCAACACAATGGCGTACTTGATCTAAAAGGCAGATCTTATGCTTGTATGATTTCAAACACCCCAAACCTTCTTGGAACACAACTGGAAATTCCTGTTTGAGTTGATTCAGCAACTCTGCTGCAGTAATAGCACTGACTTTGGGGAATGAAATATCCTCAAACTTAATTGGAGTTAAGTTGCTTGGATCATGCATCACACCTAGATCACTTGGTGAGACCAGGTTATTATGCTATCTCCCTTTTGTGAAGCATACATTTTACCACTTGTAAGAAAAAAAATGTAAACACAAACTCTTGATGTGTTTCCCTGAAACTCTTATTGTTGACACCTATCACAGTCTCTCCTCTCCAATGAAAACCAACTTAATTTTTTACTCTAAACGCACCTCTAAATGAAAAGCACTTTCCTTAACCACTTTACAATCTCTTAATCTATCAAAATCCCCCATGGATTCAAATTATCAACTACCCCTTCCTCCGCCTTCTCTGGTGACATCGACATTTCCATTTGTAAGTCTGGTAGCATTCTTATTCAAGCCTCCGAATACCATTTCAACATCTTTGATAACCATTTCAGCTCCTTGTATTACAAACTTTACCAACCAGTTCCTAACATCACCCCAACCCAATTACCCGACTCCCAACTATCTTCTCCCTCCTCCCTGGACCTTACCTCCCCTCCTCCACATGTCCTAACTTCCCCCACTGTTGTTGAGGCGACCCCAATTACTCTCTCGGGACCCCTTCCCCACTCTCCACACATATCGTGGACCCTCTCCCCTACTCTCACCCACCCAACCCCTGCCCTCTTTCGTATCTCTCCACCCTACCTCTTCCTGTCTCCCAAGCACCCTCTCGAGCCCCCTCCAGTTCTCCCACCTTCGCCCAATCCTTCTCCTCCTCCTTCTACTCCCTTCATCTACAGCAGCAGTCCCCCGGAATCTCCCACTAAATCTCCCCTTACTCACTTACCTCTCTGTGGAACCCCCAGTGGCCAGTCCTCTGGATTTCACACCCCACTTCCTACTGGTGAAAACGACCACCCACCGCCTACCTCTCCTCTCCTCCCTTTCTTTTCCCCATCCCTTCCTCGGCATTATGGCCCGGTCCCTTGAACATATTACGGTTTGCCCCCTACACCTAACTCTCCTTCTCCTAATAATTTCCTCCCTTCCCAAGCCGAAGTGACTGATCCAGGTACCCCTCACTCCCTCCAACCCTCTTCCATCACTTTCCCGGAACACTACACCTCACAGCCCCTCCATACCCAAAATACCCTGCACAATAGCTACTCCCCCTCATTCTTTCCGATACGCTCCTCCCCTGCTTTTCGCACTCTCTCTCTTCCCCTCCCCTCACATCAGCAAACACCAGTACTGAACAGCCTTTCCCTATTCTAAATCCCTTTCTCCTCACCCAGAACACTGTCCCTACTCCCGCCCCCTGCGTCACTCCCCCTCCTCTCATTGGATTACCTTCCTCTACCAACACTGATCCCAAGCTTCCCCCCGCCTTCTCCACTGACTTCCCCTTTTATCTCATTGCACAAACACTTACCAACATAGACTATAAACTCACGGCTATGACGACTGAACCTTTACGTCTCAGAGAGGACTATCACGACCTTCACTCTTGGACTTACCCCAACCTTATTGATTCATCCTGCTCTTACTCTCATAAACTTTACCATCACATACGATGGCATACTATCCCCCTCTGCAACCAAACTCACAGACCACTACGGGCTGCTAACTACCTCTCCATTGATACCTTTCTAACTTGTTAACTCCTACCTTCCTAAGCCTTTAATAACTGACCTCCCTCTCCCCTACTCCAACATCCCAGTGATTATGGGCATAAACAAGACACCCATCTCTCCCATCTCTTCTCGACCGGCAACTCAACTTACCTCCATCCTCTCCCACGAAACGCCCATTATACCAGTGATCACAGGCACTAACCGAATCCCTTCTTCTCCCATCTCCCATCTCCCCTCGCCCCCCTACCCAACTTACCTCCATCCTCTCTAGCAAGCCTACATATGACAACCCCAAACCCCTCTTATGCATGCTTATTAACTGCTGATTGGCAGTCCGGCATGCTACTGCAATATCTGAAACTATCCTCTATGAGCCTATTGACATCACCTTCCTGACAAAAGCCTGGCTTAATGAACACTCAACACATATCCTGGACTTACTTACCCCCCCCCCGGCTACACCATCATTAGGAAAGACAGACCCAACAGAAAAGGGGGTGGACTAGCTTTAATGCTTTAATCCACAAAAATGATCTTCATATTACCACTCTAAAAAACTCTGCCCATTCTACCTTTGAATACCTTGGGTTTGAACTCACCGCTCAGGGGTCTCCTCCGATTAGACTACACAACATATATCACCCCCCTGGAGAACCTCTTCTCTTTGCGGATGAACATTCTGACCTTATTTCTCACTCCTCCCTCTCTGTCTTGAAAAAATAATTCCTACGAGACATCAACATCCACTGGAATAAGCCAGAGGATCCTACTGTCTTGCGCCTCTCCAACCTTCTGGAGGTTCATGACCTGAAGCAACACTGCCACAAACCAACCCACATCAAAGGGGCCACACTTGATGCCATCATCTCCAGCCCTGACTTGACCTACCTTTCCAACATTATCCCCATAGACTGGTCTGACCATCACCTCATCCTGTTTCAGATTGCTTCCATTGTCCCGCTATCCCCTACCAGTAATACCGAACACTTGAAGTGGACCAGAATCCACAATTAATTCCCCCCCCGGTGTTCTTGAATCCAAATCCAAGCACAACTCCACCCCCCTCTCTCCCAAAATGTTAACAAACTCACAGAGCACTTTAATAAGACCATTAGTGACGTCCTGGACCAAATTGCCCCTCTCAAACATAAGCATCAAAGAAAACTTCAGTCCAAATCTTGGTTTAATCCGGAACTCAATCTTGAATGACAACAACTTAGACTTGTAGAGAAATCATGGAGACAACACCCCTCTTCCTCTCACCTTGCCCTCCTCAGTTTGGCTAGATCTCTCTACAAGAAACTCATTTTCACTGAAAAAGCAACCTTTTTCCGAGCTCAACTGGAGCGTACCAAAAATCGGCCCAGAGAACTGTTCAACATTGTTAGAAAAAAAACGTCATCCGCCTCTCCTGAGTTGTTAGCTTCAACTGAGAGATGCAAGGAAATTGCTAACTTCCTCTCTGACAAAATCACCAAAATCGACTAATCCTTCCATCTTCCTTTGATTCCGACCAATTCCCCCTTGCTCCCAATATTCCCAATGACACGCAGCCTTGCAAACTCACCCCCAACAACGAAGCCCTCCCATTCTTTCCCCCACCTCCAATTCCCCAGATGACTACCCTCCCAACCTATCACTGAAAAACAATGCCTCCAAGCACAATGTCTGTCGGATGACCAAGCCCGAAGTGTTCCACATCATTTCTAAACTTGAGCCATCCTCGCATACTAAAGATCTGCTCCCTTCTAACCTTGTTCACCAACTTAATCACATCATTGCCCCCTCTTCGACTAATATCATCAACTCCTCCCTTGCCACTGGTTGCGTCCCTGACTCCCTTCAACTCGGTCAAATCACCCCCATTCTGAAAATCCCCACTGCCGATCACAATGATCTCAACAACCTCCGCCCTATCTCTAACCTCCCTCTTCTCTCTAAAGACCTAGAGAAATGTGCACTGCTCCAATTGGACAAACACATAGGAAATTTCAATTTACTTGACTCCCTTCAATCTGGCTTCAGAAAAGGTTGTAGTACTGAATCCGCTATGCTAAACATCATTGATGACATTCAATGTTCCCTCGACAATGACGAGTCCTCCCTTCTTATATCCTTGACCTCTCTGCAGCCTTTGATACTGTTAAACATTATGCCCTACTGAACTCTCTTAAAGCCAGCTACGGCCTTAACGGTTTGGTCCTCAAATGGTTCTCCTCCTTCCTTCAACACAGAACACAACAAATCAAAATCAAAGACTGCCTCTCCAATCCTAAACCTGCCTCCCTGGGAGTCCCCTAGGGATCTATTCTCTCCCCCTCCCTCTTCAACTTCTTCATGGAACCCCTTACCCTCATTTTGAAACAAGCTGGAATCAATTTTCACCTCTATGCCGACAATACACAACTCTACTACAAGATTAGTACTCACTCAGACATCCTTCATCTCAACAACATCTTGAGAATGATCCTAGACTGGTTCTTCTCCAACCATCTCAAACTGAACCCGAAAAAAACAGAAATCATTCTCTTCCACCCTAAAAATAACCAACTCCCCATCCAAAGCTGGATTACTGACCTCAATGCCCTCAATTGCTCGCTCTCCCTATCCAACTCGGCCAATCACTTGGCTAAAGAAGCTCTCTTCACTCTCCATCCCATTAAGAAAATTAAACCCTTCATTCCTTTTGAGGACCTCAAATGTGTTGTCCAATCTCTTGTTCGCTCCAAACTTGACTATGGCAACGCCATCCTCACCGGAACCCCTAAAGTACACCTAGCTTCCCTTAGATCCGTGCTCCATTGTGCGGCCAGACTTATCACGGACTGCAAATGATTTGATCACATCACACCTATCCTCAAAGCTCTCAACTGGCTACCCATTAAAGGCAGATGCCTCTACAAGACTGCATGCATTACACACAAAGCACTTCTCCAACAAACCCCGCTCTACCTCACTAATAAACTCAGCAAAGCAGGGTGCTCCCAAACAACGAGAAGTACCAACTCTCTCCTCCTCATCCCCCCTTTGTTTTCTAAGAATTCTACCCAATATCGCTCCTTCTCTGGAAATGCTCTGAACATCTGGAACGCACTCTCTAAAGACCTGCGCTGCAACCCCTCCTACCTCAGCTTTAAAAAAAAACTTAAATTCCACCTCCTCAACAAATACTTTGGTCCATAATCTCTCCCCTTACAATACTCTCTTTCTCTCCCTACATCAAGGATCCTTTTTTTTATTTATCCCCTCCGTCTCCTTGCACTCCCACTTTATTCACCCGCCATCTTTCCTTTTTACCTGTCCCCCATTCTACCACCTCCCCATTTCCTCATCTTTCCTCTCCTAGCACTTCCCTGATCGCTTCCCTACTATTCTACACCCAATAATTTATTTTATCTTTGATGTTCATTTCATGCTAAACCTCCAGAGTTCTGGCCTTCTTCCTATGGCTGAGCCCTTCTGGTGTGCTTTTAGTTACCCTTGTAAAATTGCTCCTCCCTCCCCCCTCATCTCATCCTAAATACCCTGATCCTTACTATTTTATTTCCATACCATTTTTGGGGTGATGAAACTGACTGTTTTGGGTTTTCCCTTATTCTCTCCTCCTTTGTATATTGCTTGTGCCCCTTCCTCTTTACCTAAATCAAGTTGTTATTTTTTTGTATTGGACTGTTTATGCTTTACCCTGAACAATTGATTTTATTTACTGTACCGCTCTTGCCCGTGTGAAGCGCTCTGATACTCACGGGTCTAGCTAGCGCTATATAAAACCTTTCAAATAAATAAATAAGTAAACAAACCGTTGCTTGTATTCAACGACACCAACAAAATACCAATGCAGTTTTATGGGCTCCCCTCTTATGCACACAGTTTAATGTCATGATCTAGTAACCTTACTCTGTGAATTAATTTATTTCAGAAAAATTATTAGAAACTACAGTAATTTTCACTCCTGAATCAATAAGTACTTAACTAGTCTCCTCACTCACAGAAATAGTATCAGCAGGACTGTGTTTTGACTTGCTATCAGCACCAACTTTAAGAACTATCTGCCCACACACAAAATCAGTATGTTCCTCAACACTGTCCACAGAAAGTTCTTTAACCTTAGGCTTAACATTTTTTGTTTTACAAACAGTAGCGAAATGTCCTCTCTTTTTGCATTTAGGACACACTGCCTTCAGAGATGGACATATTTTGTTATTGGCAAGATGTCCAGTTCCATCACAGCTGTAAAATGTATGCACCCCAGTGGTACTGTTCTTGTCACCACTAGCCTCTGGTTTTACTGTCAATTTTTTACTTTTTCATTAATGACGTGAACACTATGATCTCTTTCTTTCTCCTTTGTGTTGACTGCAATGTACTCTATAGAATGCTCAATACATTTTGCCACACCCAGCACTTCCTCTAAGGTTGGTTCCTCCCTAACGTTTTCCATTCCACACCCCACCATAAACTAATCTCTAACTGGCTCATCCATTAGATTACCAAATTTGCATGTGGAAGCACGTCTGTGCAAATCTGTAACATAATCTTCACCAGTCTCTCCACTGTTCTGAAAATCTCCTGGTAAAATGATACCGTTCAAGAATTGTGCTGACATTATTTAGAAAGTGATTATCAGGTTTTTTTAGGCACAATTCATACTCATTCAAATCTTCTAGATCTGACTGGGAAGGATAAGGGAGATGGTCAAATATTTCCTGACCTTAAGCACCCAAACAGTGTAATAATAACCAAGCTTTCCTTTCTGTGCTCAAAGAAGCACAACAAACTTTAGCATACCTTTTAAAAACGTTCTTCCACTTTTGTCATTTCAATGGAGGGGAACCTGGAGATACAAAAAAAAAAGATGGAGGTGTGATGTTTTGCATTATTCCACAGAGAGTTTGAACCCAGAGAAAAATGACAAAACAGCGTAAAACAAGATGGAATGTCAAATTAATCCCTAGGCAAGAACTCAAATGTAAAGCTTTTGCTGATATGTAAAAATTATTACAGCACACAGGAGCACCAAGAGGAAGATACACTTCTTTGAGAACAGCTGAGACTAATGTAAAACCTTAAAATAAAAGTTGAATTAATCAAAGCAATTAAGTCAACGCAGCAGTGTGCGTGCCACTGAAACAGCACGCAAAACCAGACTGCCACTCTTAACATAAAACTAAAACATTTTTAATAAACGAGACATTTGTAGAACGTGTGAGTTGCAGCAGTCATTAAACAAGTATCTTTAGCTGAACACTTTAGCGTGCGTTTCCACTGAAATGGCATGCAAAAGACCTTAAAGAAACAATGACAGCCTTCAAGTGTGTGTGCCACGGAGGAAGCACGCTACAAGCTCCCACAAGGACAGGAACAGCGCACCAGTGTCAAGGCCGGACTGGTCGCTGCTGGCACCGGGCATTTCCCCGGTGGGCTGCCAGGGCTGGGGCTGGGGCTGGTTTTGGGCCCCTGGGTGGCCGATTTTGTCACAAGGCCGTTTTCCAGCATAGCTGCAATATCTGCCGCTGTAACAAAATCGTCCGAAACCGGCCCTGGTAAACTGCTCGGCCGCACCCCCAACACCCCGGGGGCCGGCCGAGCACTTTGCCAGGGCCCGATTTGGTTCCCAGTCCGGCCCTGCTGCAGTGAGCATGCAACTGAAACGGCACTCATATATCCTCTTTAAGTGAGTGAAGTCGATAGGTGTGTGTGTCACTGAAGAACCACGCTTTCAGCACTAGAAACAAAGTTAGAGCACCAGTGTGAATGCCACTGAAATGGCAAGGCACACGTCACATCCGCCACTCGGCTTCAAGAGGCAGTCAGTAGCAGACACCTTACATCCACCACTCGGCTGCAAGAGCGCATCTGAGGCAGGCAGCCGACAAGCAATCACGCGCGGAAGAAAAGAAGGTTGGATCCCTGGCACTTCTCAGTGATATGTTTACTGAGCCCCGTGCAGGCTTCATACCAATTTTACTGAAGACATGCAGGTTGTGCACACAAGCAGCCGCAGCGTGAGCCTTAGACTGCCAACAGAACATACACAACAGCATGACAGTACATAAGAGGTCACATTAAAAATGTGAAGTGATCAGGCTGCATGTATTTGTGGCCCACAATTTAGCTTTCTATAAAGCAGCAGCCACAAATTCAAATTATGTTAACATCTATCATTGGGCCGTTACATTTCAAGATAAGCTGCTTGTGCATGAAAGCGCATTTAGTGGAAACACAAAGTACATGGTGTCTCACTCACACCGCCGTATTTCAGTAGCGATGAACCTTGATCAAAACAGACACGGAGTTGTACACGTGCTGTTGGAGGGGGAAGGTAACTGTCAAACATGGGCAACAAGTTAACCACCTTAACCAAATTAATTCCCTTGGAAATTCCCAAAGAGAAATAATTTCCTGTCGGAGTAGATCTCACCAGGAATCTTTAAGTCCAGCTTCCAAGCTTGGGCTGTGTCACTGGGTAATGGCCAATGCTCATGCTGTTATCTTTAGGGGTGGGCGGAATTTGCGTAATCGCGTTACGCAAATCTCCGCGAAACGGTAAAAAATCTCCGCGAACATGTAGAAATTCTGCGAACACGCGGAATTGCTTGTTCGCGATGCTTTCTTCCTGTTCACAGTTGCTGTTTGCGTGCTCGGGGAGAAATATCTCGTGTACACGCATTTTGAGAACGCGAACAAGAAAAAATTTCGCGAGGTCGCGGAAAGCAGAATTTTGGGCAATTTCGCGTTCTCCGCGGAACGCGAAATTACCGAAATTCCGCAAATTCCGCGAGCGGAACTGAATTTACCGCCCAGGCCTAGTTATCTTCTCCTCCTAGCTGCCGACTTCGCCAGTGTAGCATTCACAGATGTAAAGACGAAACAAGAACAAGATGTTTGCCAATTAAGTGGCCATCTGTGATGTAACTGGTGCTCATGTAAAGCGCTTTGATACCTTCGGGTCAAGTTCTCACTATATAAAACTCAAAAAAAAAAAGAAGAAAGTTTTCTTCAGGGGAGATGATCCCATCCAGCTTACAGAAAACGGGTTCCCTTGCAACTTCCACCCTCTCAAATCAACCACGCATTCTATCACCTGAACACTCCACTCCAGGTGACATAGTGGAGTTCCGTGTTCAGTGTGGCATCTGACAGGAGGTTGCTAGGAGAGCACTAGCCAAGCAAACCTTTGTAATTACCACATAGATCTATACTTACCTGTGAAATATTGGTTTTAGGACATGGAGTATAGAGTGAACTAAAAGCACATTCATTTCATATAATAGGCATACAAATGTCGTTCAACTCAAATACAGCTCCCCTTCAGAAGAAAAGCTTCTTTGCTCCTAAGTTTGTTTTAGTCTGCAGATAGACTTTGTTCACTCTTATGCAACTCTTTCTTGAACACGCTGGAAGATGAACCTTGTCCTCTAATTAACTCATCTATTTATGACAAGTAGCTGATAGACCACAGAATTAGAAGGTCTTTCCACTGATACTCAATTCTTATCTGCTGAGATGCAACTTTGGAACTGACCTCAAGCTGATACGAGGAATTTTTACTGCTAAGCAATTTTGTATGAAGTCACGTAAGCTCTGCTTTGAGTTGTGTATAAATATGGCAGAGTAAACATTGATCCTAGTGCAGTGTTCGCTTGCCTCAGGAGTGCGAGTTGTATATTGTTCCCGCTAGCGTAATAAATAGCTTAAAAAGTCTGCCTTCAACTCCTCGCCCTTTAATTTGTTACTAAAAGCGTAAACATTTGCTTGCCTCAAATGGCGACTCTGGTGGGACCTCTACGTGGGACATCCAACAGCCCTTGAGTCTGTGGCTGAGGGGACCAATCTGAGACTGAAAGATTGCGGGGGCCCCAATAAACAAGAGACCAGTTTCTCACAGCTGCCGTTTCAAACCGGCATCCCTCAGCAACAGGATATCCCCGCAGAGGTCCCGAACGGGTTGATTGCAGACTGACACATTTGTCCAAAGTGCGGAGAGACTGACGCCCCCACATTAACTTGGTGAGGTTGTTTTAAATGCATGCTTGCGCAATTAATTGAATTGGAGACACTTGTCATTTTGGGAGATTGGAGACTGGGATTATTAGTTTTCTCATTTATTGATGGTCTCCAATTTTAGGGGACAATGAGTAAACTAAGGAAATGCATTTCTCATTGTTATTGTTGTTTTGGAAGACCATATTTGGACAAATTGCTCCACTCCCCACCCCAAAGTGGAGGATGTAGGTGAAATTTGGGGTGAATCTTTCGAATAGATTTTTTTTGGAATCAAATATAGAAAGGAGAATTAAGATTTGAGAGGGCTGCTGGACGGCTCCTTAGATTTAAACAAAAAGACAGTATTTACAACTTTTTTTTTAGGAAAAAAAGAAGGTAGATAAATGAAAAAAAGGGGTGCGACAGGCAATATGGGAAAGCTTTCAAAAATGAGAAAAACATGCACCACATTAGCAGGGCTTTAAAAAAAGTCCATTCGCAATGTCAAGCAAGATTTAATATGGACGAGCTATTTCAGGGATTACCATAGCGAGTTGACAACAGGTGTTCTGCTTACTCAGCAAACTGAATAAGAAATAACAATGCTTTTAAATATTGTTATCTTGCAACATTTACTCAGCTTTCAGAAACAGAGATCAAAAATCAGTTTGTTTTCTGTGACTGAAGTTAAAGGATTTTGTAAAGTGAACTGCGTGACAAACGCACTATGCAAAGCATGTGAAATGAAAGTTGTATAATGCCAGGTTTCTTTCTTTTTCACGAACACAGCACTGAAATAGCTAATAAGTGAACGGTTCAAACATTTCAAATATGCTTCACTAATTATGAAGACACACTTTTGTAAATTTGTGGTGAGAAAAAAAATATTTTTATAGGATCAGAACAAATTAGAATGGTTTGCTTGGTGATGTGAAAATGTTAGGTATTTTTGCTGAATGCCGATTTCCAAACATTGTTTATGCACTGTGTATTTTTATCAGTAAGACTACATGTTAGTGGGAAACTTTTTGTGGGCATTTCAATGGAGAAAATGCTATCTGTAATGTCAGTGCACTACTCCAGTATGCTTTGTTTCACTAATATATTTGTATTAGAAGAGTTTTAGACATAAGCTGGAAATTATTACTACTCCTTCCCAGATGACAATGCTATTACTAACCACCACAAGGTCCAGCTAGTCAACAGCCTGACACACCCCTTGCCCAGGATGCGCAAAACATTGTGCTTTAACAGACATATGTGCAAATACTAGCCCATTCAATTGGGCCCTTTGTTTCAGTAAAGGTGCATTCCGCCCCAGGTTCACAGCCTGTTCAGGGGTCACTATGCTCCAATTGCATCAACTGGAGTGTTCCCTACTCGTTTTGACTCTTAGGATAGCAAGACAGGGCAGTCCTAGGATTACTCAAAGCAGTGAGGTGCGGTTAGACATTCAGAATACAGCGCACACTGTATTGCCAGCTGATGAACTCAATGTCCAGTCAGTGCTTTACTTTTTATAAAAGAAAAGCACTTTATTACACCAAAGAGAATTATATTACACATAAAATTAGGATAAACAGTGAAAAACAGATGTCTCTTCAACCCTCTGGGCCAGAGTTCTGACCCCAGACAGTATTATAGTGCCTAGATGCTAAGCACTATAAAAACACAGTTAACATGAAAAAGTACAATTAGCATTGCTTTTTACAGACCATGTTGCACAGGGTTGCTCTCATTAGGCATATTCTTATTATGAAAGTTATTTAAAATTGAACGAAGAAAATTCTGATAAAGTGTTATTGCAACAGTCTTTTTTATATAGGGGAAGACAGAAATGAATGGGAAATATGAGGGGAGGACAATGGAACAGGGCCTGGTCGAATCTCATCAGATTCTGCGCAGCAACATAGTGCAGGATTAGGCCTATCTTTCTTTTTCTATTATCAATTTCTGAGATCTGATTGATATCTGACTAATGAATAACTCCTTAAACAATACTCACAAACTCTCATTAGTAACTACAATATTTATTTGCATTTGATTACTTGCCTGTGTTTATGAAAGAGTTTTTATGGTCAAAATATGATAATAAAGAATTCTGTGCTATAGGCATACAAACAGACAGAAGCTTTTACAATGATGACTACTAACATTTGATTATAATACCTTTGAATAGCCTCCATAGGGCAGTCTAGGAAGGGCAGAAGAAGGTTTATGATGCCAGTCAATAAAGCTGGCCCCTATGTTACTGTACAGCTGGGGTGGGGGGGGCATGAGTTTCTGTTAGATATTAGTATTACTTGTATCTCTCTAGTTCATAATCCCTTTCCTAGGTCTCCCCTCTCAGGTAAATGTAATACATCTGTGGGATTTTCTGGCATCCCTGTTCAAAGTACTATTTCATAACAACTGAACGTTGGTACACGGGTCTCTAACATTTTCTGAAGCAAAAGTCACTAGTGATGTAAAAGTGACCACCTCATTCAAGCGTGTCAGCAATGATCACATTGGTCAGGATTTTCAGCAGAAATGAAAAAAAAACAAAGCTTTTACAATTTGAACTGAAATATTGCACGGGCACTAGATACAAACAATAGCTGTAATGCTCCCTTGCACCAAGATATAATTATGAGTAATAAATATCTCCAACTGAAATAATAGCTTTAAGTACATTTTCAAAATGTCACCTCTTTTTCTGTAGACATCAGCTTATGAGTTGTGAAAATGTTGTCTTGAATGCATGCGTTGCTCTGTCAACCCACAGTCAATATTTCATGAGAGCAAATATTCGAATTCCGTAAGTGCCCCACCACGTCTCTCTCTACACAAATATTAATTTCCCACAATTTCCATTTTGTTGCCTAATTTCTGAAATTATAAAAACAATTGCAGCTGAAAAGGATCAGAAAGCATTTAAATGCTGCACATGATACTTTGCAGTATATGATCTGACTTATCAACTGTTGGATATTCTGAAGACACCGCACTGCCTTTCAGTGGTATTCGTGGTAATGGGGCAACCATAAACGAGTGATGGAAAATGCTTAAAGAATTATTCATAGGCGCTCTTTGCTTGCAGCACAGATTAGCATTCATTGGTTGACACTGTGCAGTTAACAGATTTTAATTATTGAAACAAACTCAACACTGCTTCATAGGGTACCTTTGTGGTATTTCCTCTTGTACCTCACTTCTTCATTGGATTCCTAAAAATAACATTTTGCTTCCTAACTGATAACAAAATTAGAGGATTTATTTCCTAATATATTTGTAATACCAGGATTTAAATATACTATGCATGAATAATGTGAATCGAGGAGAAATTGTTTCATTATGTTAGAGTTTCCCCACTATAAAGATTGGATTAATGGTTTTAGGCATCAGTTTGGTTCATTGTTCAAATATAATTACCGGTCTTGGAAAAGGTTAAGGGTAAATGCATTATGACAATAAGAGCATTATTAAATTGTGATGTTACATATTGTAAGCACAATGCAACATCAGTAAAGAGAGATTCAAAATGTAGAGCAATATATATCCATCTTTCAGTGAGTCATTCTTTGGTTGTGCCTACCGCAGCATGGCACATGTCCTAGCCATGGAAACAGCGTTTACAACGCTGCTGTTACCACGACCACATTGTTACCACGTGTGGCTTCACAACACAAGTCGTTTTTACGACTTGTGCTAGGTGGCGTGCAACACCAGGGAATGTGTTGGATTTCAAATCCAACACATTCCCTGCTGTTGCGCTAACTGGAGTAGGAATAGTAATTTATACTATTCCTAAGTCCAGCGCGCCATCTAGAGCAAGTCGTAGAAACAACTTGAGATGTAATGCCATGCGTGGTAACAACGCGATCATTGTAACGACCCGTTGTAACCTACTGCGGGGTAATAGATGGCGTAGTAACGTCATATATTCGTATTAGCCAACTCCAATTCATACACCTATTGCTAGTTCCATAATCAGACCTTAATGAAGCCTTGCTCTTTGAGCCTCAGTCTGGCACCACTTCTCTGGTAGCCTACTATCCCTATCACTCCATTCCAACAGTGTCCTCTGCTCTCCGGACCTTGCGGTAACAGGAGGCTCCATAATGCATCCGTCAATGCTGTGATCTTGCCTGATATCCTTCTCTTAGCATCCCCTTGGTTACTCGTCTGTTGCTTTCTTCCGCATTCCTCTTTGCTCCGTCTCTGTTGCTACTGATATAACCTTTCCCCTTCCCTTCCTACAGGTCTGACCCTCTCTCCCCCAGTGTATTCTATCATGATTGGGTGCTGCCAGCATACCTCTACACACACCTAAAGGCCATAGTTCATTCCTGAAGCTACAATGAACCTCTGTATTAAGCACCTCGGAATGTTGTGCTGCCATTTCACAATTACTCATGAGCCATTTTTCAATGAAAATCCACATTGTAGGAGGAACTGACACAACAGAAACAAAGATATTACAACATATTACATCAAAATGAAGCTCTTTTAGCATGTCTAAACATGCAAGTATTGCCAAAGTTTGGTTGTACACAGTATTACTTTGCTATATTCTTAATACCTCTATATTACAAGCTGAGAAGGAAGTCTGTAAGGGCAAAGAAACTAAACAATACATTAATATGTGCAGACATGTTTGGTGATTTCCAAGCATGGCGTGAGAGTGGCACTCACATGGCATGCCAAATAGGAAGCTGGTCTTATTGTTTGTTTATTGTGATCCACTTTGTCTGCCATACGGCCCTTCTTCCCTAGAGTTGACTTAAGCACTCACTTTAAGACATTTGGGGCCAGATGTACAAAGCATTTGTGCGATCGGAAACGTCCCAATTAAAAAAATTGGGCTGTTTGCGACCAGAATTTTTTTTTTCAAATGTACAAAAGCATAAATTGTGATTCCGTAACATGTTACCGAATCGCAATTTGTGTTACTGATTGAGTATTTAGTAGTGGCGTGTTTAGAGCGTCCATTCCAAAAACTACATTAGTATGGTATGTATTACTGTTTTGAAACCGAATTCTGATCTCAAAACAGTAATTTACCACCAGTTTGATACAGGTGGTAACCCATTTGCAAAGCTGAAGGGATCTGCTGCGTCCCCCTTTCCCTTTGAGAATGTTCTCAAACATTTTTAAGCACAGGCAGTGGTCCCACAGACCACTGTTTCCCTATAAGAAAAATGAGGTGCACTTAAACAAAAAAATCTGGCTTTATTAAAAAGCAATTACAGATGTGGTGGTCTGCTGACCTCAGCAAGCCACCATGCATTATTTTTTGAGTAATAGTGACACAGTGTGTTCAACATATATTACTGGAATTGTTTATTGAGAAGGAGCGATCTACTGAATGTTCATCTCCTTCTTCTAGAATTAGTTTGTAAGTATGCTTGAGAGACTACCAGAGCAACAGGCTTGTGATTGACTACATTTTGGGGCTAAAGTGTCACTGAGATACGTGATACAGCAAACAAATGATGGACGGAATGCTGACAATGCAAACATTCTCCCACAGTTGAAAGATCTGGGTTAAATCCATTGTTCTTTTACCCACTACGCCACCCCAGTTTGGACCCAGCCATATGCAAATCAGTCTTGACCTTGTGCCCCATGGGAACAGTCCAGACCGAACTGCCAGGCCAGGTCCTCCCTGGACCGGAAACAAGAATCCTGGGACCGGTTTCAGGGTATGTCACCCTTCTTCAGCCAGGCTAGCTTGAATCCAGTGGCACAGTGAGCAAGGGACCCACATCTGGGCATACCCATCCCACTTAGGGTGAAAAGTGTTACAGAAAACAAATGATGGACGGAATGCTGACAATGCAAACATTCTCCCCAGTCAAAATATCTGGGTTAAATCCATTGTTCTTTTGCCCACTACGCCACCCCAGTTTCGACCCAACCATATGCAAATCAGTCTTGACCCTGTGCCCCATGGGAACAGTCCAGAACGAACTGCCAGGCTGGGTCCTCCCTGAACCAGAAACAAGCATCCTGGGACCGGTTTCAGGATATGTCACCCTTCTTCAGCCAGGCTAGCTTGAATCCAGTGGCACAGTAAGCAAGGGACCCACGTCTGGGAATACCCATCCTACTTAGGGCAAAAAGTGTTACAGCAAACAAATGATGGACGGAATGCTGACAATGCAAACATTCTCCCCCAATCGAAACCCCGAAACCGGTCCTAGGATGCTTGTTTCCAATCCAGGGAGGACCTGGCTTGCCAGTTCAGGCTGGACTGTTCCCATGAGAAACAGGATCAAGACTGATTTGCATATGGCTGGGTTCAAACTGGAATGGCGTGGTGAGCAAAAAAACGATGGATTTAGTTCCAGATCTCTGTACTGGGGTGCATTTATGACATTGTTCTACATTCTGTCCATCAACTGTTGTTTTTGCATTTATCACCCTGAGTGGGATGGGTATGCCTAGACGTGGGTCCTGTGCTCTCCATGCCACTGGAATCAAGCCATCCTGGCTGAAGATGGGTGAGACCCCGAAACCGGTCCTGGGATGCTTGTTTCAGTCCAGGGAGGACCTGGCTTGGCAGTTCGGTCTGGACTGTTCCCATGAGGCACAGGGTCAAGACTGATTTGCATATGGCTGGGTTCAAACTGGAATGGCATGGTGAGCAAAAAAATTATGGATTTAGGCCCAGATCTCTGTACTGGGGTGAATGTATGACATTGTTCTGCATTCTGTCCATCAACTGTTGTTTTTGCACTGAGATATGTGAAGCTAAGACTTAGGATACACAAATCAAATCTATTTGATAGTACTATTTATGTAGAGCACTGTAAAATGTTATGCCAGGAATACACGATCGGGTATGATGCCAGCTATCTATGAGCCCATATGTCTTCATGAAATTCAGAAGAGCAGCGCATCTATGATACAGACATATACCACAACATTTATTGGTGGATCTATCTAAAGGTCAAGTGCACACTGAAGTTACCACAGACAAAGAAAGGACCTTCCCACCCAGCCAACTCATGAAATAAGTGTTGAAACATTGAGAAATCATCATAATTCAGGCTCTATATAGGGAATAAAGTAAAAGACCCATCATATTTACTGATTCTAGCAACGGCTGAGCACCCATGGTTAATGGAGTATCCAGGATTTACTACTCGTAAGACTACCTGCCCCTAGTGTTACATTAATGTGTGTACTGGCAACAATCACCTGATCAATCAATCAATCAAACTGTGCTTCTCTAGCACAACTTATCACCTGTGAGGGTATCCATGCACTTGGCTGAGGGTCTCAGTCGAAGAGCCAGGTCTTGAGTCCCTCCCTGAATTCCGCCAATGAGGGTGATGTGCAAAGGGGAAAGGCGTTCCAGGATTTGGCGGCGAGGTGGGAGAAGGATCATGCTCCAGTGCAGCGGATGTGTGGTCTGTGCGAGGGTGAGGTGAGTGGAGCGGAGGTTTCTGGTTGGCTGGTTGACGTTTAGGCCGTGGTTCATGTATGCTGGTCGTTGGTCATGGAGTGCTTTATAGGCATGGGTCAGAAGCTTGATATGTCATTTCTTTTGGATGGGGAGGCAGTGGAGATCTCTCAGGTGATGGGAGAAGTGGGTCCTTTCAGACCAGTTGAGGATCAGTCTGGATGCTGCGTTCTGGATCGTTTGAAGTCTTCTCATGAGTTTGCCAGTAGTGTCTGCATAGATTGCATTGCTGTAGTCCAGATGGCTGGTGATGAGGGCCTGTCTGACAGTTCTTCTGCAGAGCATGTGCAGCGTGTGAAAGCAGACTGAGGAGAAAGCATTGACCTGTCATTTCATGGAGACTTCGCTGTCTAGGGTGATGCTGAGGTTGCGGGTGTGATCTTTTGAAGTGGGTCCGGGTTCCAATGACTACCTGGAGTCGTTCCACAGTGATGAGTGGCTGCTGAAGATCAGTACTTTGGTTTTGTCTGTTATGAGTTTCAGGCAGTTGTCTTTCATCCAGTCTCAGATGTTCTTTATGCAGTTGTGAAAGTTGTTTTTCATCATTGTGGGGTCCGCTGAGAGTGAGAGAATGAGCTGGGTGTTGTCGGCCTAGGAGATGATGTTGGTGTCATGGGCTCTGACGATGTCTGCTTGCGGCGTGATGAATATGTTGAAGAGGGTGCTTGTTGTGACTTGAATTGTTACTATCCATCCCTCAGTTGCCTGTTCCCTGCTGCTCAATCAGTATGGATGTGATGTAGTGGAATGCTGGAGTGCCTGGTGTGGTTGAGAGAGTGTCAGTTGGAGTCTGTGGACTGAGCAGCAAGGATGCTGCTACTGGTGAGGCTTACTTAATACTATCTTCTATGTACTTATCAACTACTTATCTGAAACTTACCATCTTAATAACCTGTAACTAAGTCTTAATAGACCTTATTCTTATAATCTACTGGACCGGACTTTCTTCCATTTCAACAATGGCGATGAATTAGGAGAGAAACTACACGTGTGAAATTAAGTTGAGAAACTAAGGGCCATATTCACAAGGAACTATCGCCAACTTAACAGCACTTTATCGCAGGCAAAGTTGCGATAAACTTATCACCCCAATCACAAGCTGGTGTTAACAGCCCAAAGCACCAGTTTACCCGTGATAGCAGCCGCAAAAAACATCGCCACGGTTGACCCCCGCAACTATCGCTAATGAGATGCAGATTAGGCGTTCCCGTGCCAAACGCCGCGACAACACCACTCCACAACATTCACAACGAACAGCCAGAACTGCTATGAGAATACAAAACAGGCGATAAGGCGCGTTAGCAGCAGGAAAATAACACCTGCTCTGACCTGGTGCTAAGTCGGACCACAGCCTGCACCACAAAAGGGAGTCCAGCCCACAGCCACATTGGAAGGGCAGCAGATGCCATTGAGCCACTGGTCATGCGACACCCAAAAGGGCCACACACCCACTGCCACCACCCTAGGACCCCATACAGCACCCGGAACACCCCCCTGGACCACCACCCAGGCAGCGCTGACAAAGACAGCGGACCCCCAGGAAACACACCAGCCTCACAGACCCAACACCTGACAATGTCATTGCCCACTACAGGCTCAAAAGGACAACCATTGCACCCATCATGACCAACAACGCCCAACAGATCGACGGCACCAACACAGCAGACAACCAACATCCCACCCCACACAAAGCTGCTGGCTGTGCTGCACCTGTTGGTCCCTGGTACCCCCCAACCAACACCCGCCAGAGTCGGAGGAGTCACACAGCAAGCCACATCACAGTCCCTCACACCTGTCCTGGACATCACCATCAGCCTGGTACCCCAGTCCACATACGTCCAACATAATGTGCAGGATCCGCTGGAGACCAAGCAAGAACCATACACCATAGCTGGATGCACGCACGTGTTGGGGGCAATCCACAGCACACATGTCCTACCTGTGCCCCCTGGTGACACAGCACACAATCACCGCAACAGAAAGCACACATCTCACACCAATGTGCAGGCAACAACCGAACACTGTGGAACCTCCACTGATGTCACCTACAAATTCACCGCCACTGTGCATGATACCTTCATCCTCCGACAGTCCATCAGCACCCAGCGTTACTAGGATGGCACCAAGGGAAATGCACAGTCCCTTGGCAAATACAAAATGAACACCCCACCCACCTCAACTCCACAACCATGCAACTCACAACACTGGCAATGCACACGACACAAAATCACAACCAACATGCAAAACAACATGCCCACCCACCAGACACGACAGAACAACTCACAACGGTAACTTAGGTAAGCCGTGAACATGAGCCATCAACGGCATGGCACCTCAGCCACACAATAGCCGAATGTGGGGAGAGGTGGAAACCAGGCATGTGTGGAGGAGGCAAGTGACCCATGAATGGGAAAGTACACAGTGCCAAGAATGGTGGAGATGTGCTGGACAGACTGCAGCATGGAGAACACACCCATATCCATGGCGACATACACCGCTGGTGTATGGAGGGTAGTGGACAGTGGACGCAACCATGTCACCCCAGCCAGTGGGGTAGTTTGCGGAAATGTTGCCTGTTACGTCCCCCCGTAAGCGTGAAAGGAGTGGGATGGCCCAACGTACGCCAGGCCAACGTAGGGGTGTGAATAAAAAGCACGTAGCCCTGGGAGTGGTCCTCTTCCGGAAAGCCCAACGTCTCTGCCAGGGCGGCGCCACTCACCATGCCAAAAGGCCAACGCCGTCCTCATGAGCGGAGTTGCCTGCGATCCTGTGCACCTGTCGTACCCCCGCCTGCTGGACCCCGAACCCGTCAGGCCCGCCCCTGTGCAGCCAGGCCACACTGATCACCTTCTGTGTCAAGGAGGGCCCACCACGTGCCTGCGCAAGCTCCAAGCCCGATGGCCGCGTCCTTGGCAGCCTCTCAGACCATCAAGGCCTCCACGACACAGGCCCGCTCTAGTCCTTTCACATTGACGTACTCTACTGCCGCCTCCAGCCTACACCATGGTTAAGTAGGTCACACATTTGAGACTGAGTCTTGATTACATGATGGCAGAGTACATATGTTCATGGCAGAGTTTACATTAGTGTACTCCCTTCGACGTGGTGCCACCAACTCTGTGCATAGCATCACAACCACACGTGTCTGTGGGTCTACGCGGACTAATACCCTCGGCCTACGCTGCGCACGAGGTCACAGAATTGGAACTGAACATCGATTTTTCAACTGCAGATTACATATCTTTGCACACAAGGAGAGGCGTGAGAGGATGACACGTTGCAGCCCGGAGGGAATAGGATCATTGTTACGGAGGTGATCGAACACTACCGACAACTGCCCTGTTGCCACTAACTCTGTGCATCGCGAGCCAACGACAGGTGGCTGTGTGCCCTTGCTGACTGCTGCCCCCGGCCTACACTGTGGTCGAAGAGGTCACACACACCTTCAAATTCAGCCTTGATTTGTTTATGGAAGACTTCATGTCTTTGTACAGGCCTTATCACAGACTGCATCCCCTTTCAACCCCAGTGCCAAGATGTCTATTCCCCGAGACCCATGGTCACTTTCTGGTCGGACTTTGGGGGCGACTGAGTCCATGGACTTGGGTTTTTTGTCGCCATCATGGCGTTTATATTGACCTTGTGGCAAAAACGAGGCCGTGGCATTCCACCCCACCATGTGCTGCTTCCGGATATCATCAGACCTTTTGCCTCATGCCCTGGAGGACACCTTCCACTGTCCTGCGCAACACTCCGCAACATACACCTCGGACATTGATAAGGACCCGCTCAGGTCGCATGACCCATATGCATGCACCGCAAATCACCGTCCCGTGGCAGGTTGCCTGTGCTGGTCACTGTGCATCCGGGGCCACTAACTCTGTGCTGGTCATGTCTGGGACCCCTTCTTCTGGGGTATTGGATGGCCTCTGAGGTGATGGCCTTAGTGTCATCAACGCCATGTGTCTGTGGCCTCTGTGCTGTCCGCTGCCTCCAGCCACATCTGCGGTCCACCAGGGCTCAGACATGAAATCAAGTCCTGACCGGCCCGGACGTCGCATCACCGCAGGAGGCACACGCCACCTTCGCCAGGACAACCTTCAATCGCCATCTGCCAGAGTCGAAACAGTGGTCTTGACAAATCTATAGAGTTGCAAAACACCTGTTGTGGATGCCATTATCAGACTGATACCCTGCTCAGCACTCCAGGTGCCACTGACTCAGTGCCCCGCAAGCCATCGTCCGTTACTAATTGTGTTTTGTGCTGTGGAGAGGCTGCGCAGCAATGTCATCTCAAACAGTGTGGGAGACCTGGGACGTTGTTGAGGAAGCTGATGTAGGTCTAACACACCACACACCACATCTGCATCAGGAATGTCTCGAAGGGACACAATCCGAGACTTTTTTCTTCACATGAGCGCGCTCATCTCTAGTGCCCAACCACAGTGCACTGCAACTCACGGACACTTCTGTTTGCATGTTGGGTGACCTCTGGACTTTCTCCATCTCCCTCCATGTTGCTCAGCAGTTGACTCTGTTATGCAGGTGTTTTCAGTTCCCGTTGCACTGGTTTCTACTGTTCAAGTGGTGCCAGCACCAAGCCCTCCGTGTGTGCTGGCTTACACCATAGCTGCCAAGGTTTTGGTTGGCTTATGTGCGACACTTCCATGTGTTTGTGTGTTTGTGTGTGACATTTCAAGGCTTATGAGTGACACTTTATTGCAAGTTAATTGCACCCTTTTGTAACAGGTGTTGGTTTAAAGGGGAGTGGAAAGAACTGCAACAGCATGAAACCATGAAACAGGCGATGTGGATAGTGGCCTATCAGACCTGATCCTGTGAACCACAGAGGATTCATAAGTTGTGGGAGCCTTCCCTGCTGCTACCTAGTCTCTCACTCTTATAGACCCCCCGCCTTGCCACTCACTCCTTTCATTCTGCTCTTTGTTTTTCTCTCCCCCACATGCTCATGGTCTCATTCTTTACCCCCCTTGACCTCCTCCTGCCTTTCTGTCTCCCACCCCCTTCATTTGTCTACCCATTTCCTAATCTTCCATTCTCATTTTGTCTGTTTTTCTCCTCTCACTTCCCTCCATTCTACCTTTGTCTCTCTAATTGTCTCTCTCCTCACTCCTACACTTGTTTCTACTCCCTCACTTCTAATTCTGTATTTTATCTCCTTCCCAATAACTTTTACACCTCCTCCCTTTCTATCACTCAGCCTCTCACCCCTTCTTCTTGTCATGCCTCTCCTAAGCCTCCTCCATTTGGCCTTTCTTCCTCTTACACCAATGTTCTCCTTTGTCTCTCTCTGCCACTCTCCTAAATTATAGTGACTCCTATGCATATTTAGAGGTCATGACCCTTTTATTTTCAAAAGGTGTCATTTTGTTAAATGTTGGTTTCCAAACAGTCCTTTATCATGCGTGACACCTTATTCTAGTACTGATTTTTTAATCTACATCATGTTGCATTTTGGGACTCGTAGTTTCACTTTTCAAATGTCAGTTTAAATGCCCATGTGCAAAATGTTGTTGGCTAAAAAGCTATGCTGAGAACTGGCTAATGATGTCAAACATGACAAATTCACTTGTCACCTGTGACAAGTGAAATAACTTACCTGGTTTTGTGAGAGAGGCTATCTGAGTTGCTCCCTCCCCCAGGATACTTCGGCCTCCCAGGGTATCCTTAGCAAATGATGTACTTCCTGTTTGCATATGCTCGCTAGACCAGCTGCCTGCGCTCTAGCTGCACAGACTGTGAGGTGGGGGTTTGAAGGACCTGTGCTGACTGGGAGAGACTGAGTTAATTACAAGTTTGAAAGCTTGTATGTGCTGCGCACTGTTCACCTGGTGTGAATACACCGTTACATAAACATAAGTTCAAAAAATGTTTTTCTTTTATTCTTATTGATTCTTTTTCAATTCAAATAATACGTGTATTCCTGTGCAGTTTCACAGAACATTTTCCACAAAAAAGTTTTGACATTCAAATAGAAATTTTTACATCATGCATCTGTTACTTATGGATGCTGGTTACAAACAATTCTATGCATGTACAATAATTTACATAGATGTGTTGTCATGCCCAATGCATTTCGGAACCATACGGTTCCTTCCTCAGGGGAAATTCTGAAATAAAAATGAAACAATACATTGTCACCTATTGTGCAAGTGGA